>NC_090306.1:23450000-25850000 GCF_039906515.1 Pseudorca crassidens | reverse complement strand
ATAGCTTTTTCCGCTTTGGGGGAAACTAGTTTCAAGATCTAAGGTATCAGGTTTGTAGAGTCTATAAAGGACTCATCATCCTAAAGCAGCTTGCAGCTTGACCTTCTTTTTTTATACTGCTAGTTACCTTAGCTGTTTCTCGGCACTCTGTTTAAAATTTGGATCTCCCATCCCTATCCTACCTATCCCTGTCACCCTTACCTGTCACTCTAGACTCTATTTTTCCCCTTTCCACCTGTCACCATCTGACATGTTTTATTTTTTATTTGTTATCTGTCTCCCGACCCTAGTATATAAGCTTCATGAAGACAAATTATTTCTCTTTTTTTCACTGCTGTATCTCCAATACCTAGAACAGTGTCTGGTACATAGTAAGCACCCAAATATTCGTTGAATGAATAGACAAGAAAATAAATAAAAGTAATACCCACACTTCAAGTTTCTGGTCTGTGACGTACAGAGATTAGATGTCATCACTCCTGTCCTCACAAGGTAAAAGCTGAACAAACTGAAAATCATGAAGCAGTACAGTGTTTATTTCAAAATGGACTTGTATTAGTTGTAAATATACACTGCAAACTCTAGGGCAACTGCTAAAAAAATTTTTTTAATAAATATAACTGACATCCTAAGGGAGGAGAGAAGATGGAATCACATAAAATCCTCAATTAAAACCAGAAAAGGGGGAATTCCCTGGTGATCCAGTGGTTAAGGACTCTGTGCTCTCACCGCCGAGGGCCTGGGGTGTGATTCCTAGTCAGGGAACTAAGATCCCACAAGCCATGTGACGCAGCACACAAAAAAAAGATAAAACCAGAAAAGGCAGAAAAAGTAGAACACAAAAAAGAAACAACAAAGGCAACGAATAGGGAACAGTTATAAATATGGTAGAAATTAATTCAACTATATCAATCTCTTTAAACGTGAACAGTCTTAATACAAACATGTTTGTTATGCTATGAAGTCATTTCAAGGATCACTGTTATATATATGGGCAATTTAAAAATATTTTAAGCAATATTTGGACGTCTCAAAGACCTTCTTGTACCCTCCTCATAAATACTTAAGAAAGGATAACAGAAACAGTGTTGTAGATATTTATTTCTGGCTGTGTTGGGTCTTAGTTGCGGCACGCGGGATCTTTTGTTGCGGCGCTCAGGCTTTTCATTGTGGCTCTTGGGCTTCTCTCTAGTTGTGATGCGTGGGCTTAGCTGCCCTGCGGCATATGGGATCCTAGTTCCTCAACCAGGGATTGGAAGGCAGATTGTCAACCACTGGACCACCGGGGAAGTCCCATGTAGATATTTAAAATTAAATCTACTCTTGGCCTCTTCAAGCTGATTTCCAACAGTGCTCCAGAGTATAATTTCCTTTAATTTTCTCTGTCTTATCTTGCTGAGAAGGACAATACCCAGCAGACTATCCTGAATTTTCAAAGAATATGTCAACAAAACTCTTTCCTCTCAAATGCCATCCAATGCCACTGTAGCCTATCATTTCCATTGATTTTAACCAATGCTGAATCAAAATTTTGAGTTTATAATTAAGCCCCAGTAGACCAATGGAAATTGGATACAACAAGAGTTGATTCATTGGGTTGTAATAAACTCTGACTTCCAGAGTTCAAGGATCACAAGATCCTCTGTGACCCAGCTCCAAAACTCCCACCTAATGATACTGTTTTCCTGCCTAAGCAACAACCTGCCCTTAACTGCTTTCTCTACATTTCTTTTGAATGACTGTAGCTCTGATCATGTCTCCCTGGTATCCTAATCCCACTGGCGGTGTGTATTGTTAGAAAACATAAAATGCAAGTGTCATAAACAATTCCTAATTAGTATATGAGAACACGAGAGTACAGCTGACCCTTGAACAACACGGGTTTGAACTGCACTTATATGTGTTTTTGTTTGGTTTGTTTCAATAAATACTACAGTACTACACGATCCATCCCCGGATGCAGAAACTTGGATGCGGACTGTAAAGTTATACATAGATTTTCAACTCCAGGGGGTGGGTGGGGTAGTCAGCACCCCTAACGCCCAGGTTGTACAAGCGTCAACGGTACATTCGCAAGGCTGCGTTTTATACCTGTAACATATATTGTGGTCACGTTTTGTTTTAAATTGGAGAATAGGAAATATAATACAGGTAATCGGTACGAAATTACAAGACCCAAAAGTAAGAACTAGGTCTCCCTACCACCCTCATCCACCAGCCACCTGGTACCCTCTCAGAAGACAACCACTGTTACCAGTTTCTTTCCAGGGATATTCTATATCTACTACAAGTAAATACGCATTCTTTACACATACATTCATATGTAGGTATATACATACATCTTTTTTACATAGTGTATACTATACACATTCTTCACATTGTTTTTCATTTATGTCCTAATGTTCTTATTGATATATAAGATCCTGACAAGCTGGGGCATGTAGTGGTGGCATAACCAATTTCTAACTGACCTTAGTAAACCATAAAGAGGCTATCACAGTACTGAGTATGTAGGAAATTCTAAAATCTTTATCTGTGTTTCTTAATTGATGCCCTATTATGTACTTATCCTATATTACACACTTTATACTTTATTATAATAACCCTTTGAGGTGCAGTTTATTAAATTTTATTACTATTTTATAGGTGAAGAAATGGAAGCTCAGAGAGCTTAACTAGCCCAAAATCCCAACTAGAAAGTGACAGAGTGGCCTCACTCCGAAGCCCATGTACAGTAAGTCCCCTACATATGAACGAGTTCCATTACGAGAGTGGGTTCGTAGGTCCAACAAAGTTAGCCTAGGTACCCAACTAACACAATCAACTATACAGTACTCTACTGTAATAGGTTTTTAATACTTTTCACACAAATAATCATAAAAAACATACACAAAATAAAACATTTTTAATCTTACAGTAGAGTACCTTGAAAAGTACGGTAGTACAGTACAACAGCTGGCATACAGGGGCACTTTAATATCTTCGAAAGTTCACAACTTGAAGGTTCGTATGTAGGGGACTTACTGTATTCTGTACCATACCAACTGCATCTCTGATCTTAACAGACAATTTTTTTTAAATATAGTATTCTTCTGTATTTTTTATTTTGTTTAATTCAAAGATACATCACAGTTGTCCTCAACAATAGAAAGAGACTCTGCTAAAATATCTAATTCCTCTCAGCTACTTGAATTACATGTGGATATTGCCTTCTATAATTATATTCCTATAGCAGTAAAACTAGAAAAAAATTACAGATAGAGATTTCTATATTTGGCTTACTGCAGAACAAGTTACATGACAAAGGGTGACAAAACTTCAACCTTCATATTTTGGAAACAAGATTTGCCATTTAACACAAATTTCCTTCTTTGAACTGGACAGTCTTTAGGGTTAAACCCAAACATAGCTATATCCATATTGGAGGTACTTCAACAGCTCAAGGCTGAAATTCCCACACCGTGCTTGTTGTCAGTCCGTTGTTCTCCTGCCTAGTGGGCTCTGGAAGTGAATATTCTGCTACTTTGTGCAGTTGATGCTGAATGCTATGTCCACTGAACTGGGGTCGCCCAGGGTCACCAATCAGTACTCGAGTTCTGTAGACCCAAAAGCAATTTTTCAGCCATTGATGTAGACTGTCTGCAAGGTCTTCATCATAGAACATATCTCCAAGCACAACAAGGTCCCACTTATCTTGTTCCAAATCCAGCATGTTTTTGGTTAAAATGGGAAAAGGATTCAGTTGGTTCAACTCACAGTTTAGTGTAATAGCCATTCCTGCAACTTTAAAAAAGCACATAGTGAATTGGTATATGCTAAGTTGTTTTAATTCCCTATTAATTAATTTAAATAATCTAGAAAATCTCCAACAATATGTTTTTTTTCCCATTCTGTTGAAAGTTGTTTTTTTAGGTAAAGAAGCCTAAAGTGTATGCCAATATAAGCTATTTCCTGCAATTCTCAAATATATGAATATCCTGAAAATAAAACAATACCAAACACCTGGAAATGTTGAGGTTTTAAGGAACATTTGCTGATCTACAAGCCTTGTGCAGCAGGATGACAAGTTGGACCTGAGACCCCATACACAATAAAGCTCCTCAAGGGCTAGATCCTCAGTGAAAGGGAAGACTAGAAGAAAATCAGATAAAATTAAACCTTACCTGTCTCAACTTGGGTTCGAATGGAATAAAATCTCCCTCAAAGACACTGGCCTATCTTCACTTGGGTTTTGGTCAAATAAACACTACCTACATATTTCAGGAAATGCCTAGCCCAGCAATGACCAACAGTTAAGTGCTCCCAGGTTGGTATCACTTTGGTATATCTGCCAGACACAAATAGAAGTCCTCCTGTGAAAAATGCACCATCAACTCAGGCCTCACAGGATTCCCACAGATAATGTCCCACTGAGTAAGTTCACAATATCAGATTATAAGATTCACATGGAAATGGGCTAGGCTATGATGGGTTGAGGCATCTGTAGATATTTATCCTGGAAGAAAAAAAGATGAGCTTCAAATATTTTAAAATGTGAAATTCTTACTAGGGTCTATGTCATTGGCCAAGATCGTTAAAGCTCCACTCATCTTAGCAGCGATAGCTGTAGCTCCACATCCACTCCCAATATCTAACACAGATTTTCCTCTGACAACGTCAGGATTATCCAAAAGATACCTAAATTAGAAAGAAAAGGGAAAACATTATCTAAGATAGAAGAAGGTCAATAAGAGGTGTACAAAAATTTTTCTTTGGATTGACTGGACAAAGAAATAGTGAAACTTAGCAGAAGAATTTGGTCCAACATTGGCAAGTTTGGCCTGACCAGAATGAGATAAAATGTCAATCTTAAGAGCTGGGCAGAGGTGGCAGAGGGAGGACCTAGTCATTTTGGTCTTTCTCTTTGGCAGGTGTGAAGAGCAGTTCCATACAACTGACTAATCATGCTCTTCAAGTCAACTTTTTAGAAGTAGTGAGCACTTACTGTGATCCAGAAACTACTAAGCACCAAAAACACAGACTGACAAAATACTGCTAAAGTCAGGACTCAGTAAGCTAGATGCAAAATTCACAGTCTCCTTTTCATTGTTCAACAGAGAGTGGTTTTACCTACT
Source organism: Pseudorca crassidens (assembly GCF_039906515.1). Classification (NCBI taxonomy): domain Eukaryota; kingdom Metazoa; phylum Chordata; class Mammalia; order Artiodactyla; family Delphinidae; genus Pseudorca; species Pseudorca crassidens. The sequence continues at coordinate 25,844,886 of NC_090306.1, read as the reverse complement.
GCTTGAACTGTTTTATAATGACCTCTCTGGTAAGGTACAATCAAAGTCCAGTTCAACCAAAGAATTTGGACCTGGGCTAAGTAATTACCAAGCAAGTGACGATGAATGGGAAAACACTGAAATAATAAATGTCAACTGACACTTGACCTTAGTATTGTAATAATAAAGAAGAGCAGAGGGAATTCCCTGGCGGTCCAGTGGATAGCATTCAACGCTTTCACTGCTGAGGGCCCATCAGAGAACTAAGATCCAGCAAGCCAAAAAAAGACTAAGGAACTACAGCAAGGTGGGGATGTAGTACCCTGTCTAAAGGGGCAGCTGTTACCCATCTTAAGCTAATTGTTGCCCCACAGAAATGGGGTGTTATCAGAGATTTAAATCCAGTGTTATCAGATATTCTTTTCTTTTTTTTTTTTTTTTGCCTTGCCTCGTGGCTTGTGCCGTCTTAGTTCCCCGACCAGGCAGTGAAAGCACCGAGTCCTAACCAGTGGACCTGGGAATTCCCCAGAGATTCTTTTTTTTCAAATCGAAATAAATTTTTACATGCAATCCCTCAAGTTTTAAATGTTAGCAACTGATTTTTTTTTTTTAAGTTTACAAGTAAAGGCCAAAGAAAATGCATCTGTGGATCACCTATTTGTGACCTCTGATTCAGACAAGTCTCTTAAGGAATTCGATGGCACTTATATTTGGAGTTGATAAACAACAACTTGCATAGATATCACTTAAAATGTATTCTTTTTAATGATATAAGTAAATAAAGCTTGAAAATTTGGCAACACAACAGCCAGAATATTGGACTTGTTAGATATTGGAAAGCTTTCCAGAACTTAGGATTCTCCAAAAGCTCTATGTTTGCATTTATTTATTTTGCATTTAAAACTATATACAACCTGAATTCTGCTAGACCATACCATTCCTGTGAAAGAGAAGTCCTTATCCTTTTCCTTTCAGTTTTGTAACCTCAAGGCATAAAAAGATTAAATCATTTACCAGTCTAAGAGCAAAGACTAGATTAAAATGCTATAAGTTCTTGCCTTTGTTTCAGTGGCTGTTTTAATAAAAAGCACTGTGTGAATGTGTGAGAAAATGTCCTAAAGAAGACCTTTGCAGTATGGGGAGTTAGAAAGGGGGAACCTTAAAAATGCAGAGGCAGTGCCGCAACTAAGAGCCCGTATGCCACAACTAAGACCGAGCGCAGCCAAATAAATATTTTTTAAAAAATAATTTTAATGCAGGTGCAACTCCAGAGTTCACCTGAGTAATGTCCCAATCACTCACATCCCTCATCCTTTGGGAGCCTGGGAAGAGGCAGTGATGGAGGAAGTGTAAGGTTTAAGGAGCAATATTTACAGGATTAAACCAGGCGACCTGAAGGACTGGGGCTTTAAGCTCCACTGAGGAACTCTGCACGGACCATGCATCATGAACCATGAACCTGAGAACAGTGTGAGATTTCTGGATCATGACCAGCTACCTAGGGTCTTGATAGCTGACCTAGGATTTCTCTTGGGGAGAGAGCTATATATCGGGAAACACCTTGATAAGCTTGGAGCAGAAGGTAAAGCTATGCAACAAAGCAACCCAAAACTTTTCCTAAACTGCTCTAAATTAAGAAAAGAATTTGGGGTTTTACTCTGGTTTTCTGTGAGGAACAGGGAGAACAAGGCATTGGAAGGGGCTGAAAAGAGTAAGGATATGCGGAGCCCTAAAGGTTCCCACTTCACTTACGGCCGTACCTAGACAGGGCTTGGCCTCCTGGCCAGTAGACTGCCCAGTAAGGATCACTGTGGGGCCACAGGTCAGCTCTCTCCCACCAGAACTTGCATCTGGGGGTCAAAAGCCGCAACTGGATTTCAGGGGTGAGGCTACCACGGTTGGTGACTTCAGTGTTCTCCTCCAGGAAAGCTTTCATCTCAGGGTCCAAAAAGCTTCCGGTTTCCCTCCAGGGGCAGTGGCCCCAGGGAAACAAAGGAAAACCGCTGCTTCTCACAGCCTTCCGAAGGACACCACAGCGGTTCATGGCAAATGATGTAAACGCTCTCCAACCTGGGCTCAAGGCCATCGGTCCTGTCCCAAAGCACAGGTTTGTTGGTGCTGCTCTTAATAACAGCTGCTCCTCCTCCTCCTTCCTGGGGAAAGAATAAGGGTCTGGCTGCCAAACTGATCTCAACTGGAATCTCTGGACCTCTAAAAACATAAATAATACTGAAAACTCCAAGGCTCACCAACACTTCCAAATCCTATTGCATAGTAAGAAAATGTTAGTGTTAGCTCTGTAGCAGATGCTGCACAAGTGCAAGTTCATTTTAGGTGAAAGCGTTGGTGCATTAATTTAGGAAAATCCAATCTTCTAAAAGATGCCTTTCCACAACAGAATCCTTTGTAGTAACTTATAACAACAAATATACAAGCATCTGATTTTGAGAGAATCCTCAGGAACACGCCTTTTACATAAAATAAGGTATACCTTTAAAGTTCTTTCATTCATTTAATAAATCACTTCCCTTTAAGCAGGCACTGTGCTTGGCAACTGTGAACAAAATTAACAAAGTCCCCATCTTCAGGAAGCTTAGATTCTAGTGATGGAATAGAGCAATTATCAGGGCAAACACAGTTCTTGCCTTTATGAAGTCTAGCCAAGATTGTGCAGATTGCCAAATTGTAACTGTGGTTAGAGATATACAAATTATACTGACTGCTCAATAAAGATAGTCCTAGCATAAAACATCAATGTAATCAAGATTCAGGTGTTTTCCTAAAAACAAACAAAAACAAAACAAACAAAAAACTATGGATTTAATTGTAATAAAAGAATATCAACTTCCAAATCTCTTTCTGTAAATACCTCTGATGAGTCATCTTTACCAAACCTGGACTTAATAGAAAGACACCTTGATAAAAATAAGAATGAGGAAGAGCAGTTTAAGCACAAATTATACACCCAGTTGTTTGGGACCTCTGATCTGTTCTGCATAAATATATAAATAGTCTTACATCCACCCAAGTACTTAGAGTAGGGGCCCCAAACTCAAATGCCTACCCAGGGCCAGACTGGTGATAAATGAGTGATGCAGGCTGGTTGTTAGATCACAGAAGGGCTGTGGCAAACTGGAAACTATTTCAAAACAGTCCCCAGCCAGGGGACACGTGGCCAGATCTTTCAATTTCTCAAAACAATCCAGCTATTTACCCATAAACTCCCACTTTTAAACGTGGGCAGTTAGTTAAAATACCAAGACACGAGGAGGGGCAAAATGTCTGTCTGTGAACCAAGGACAGACCTTAAGTGGGTGCAGCCCACGTTTATTCCTTGTAATCTACGGGTCTCTAACGGCCTGACCTCATTGGACTAATCGTGTAGGGAAGGATTGGGTCAGCCCTTGAATCTCACGAGCCTAAGGTTTGAAAAGACAGCAGAGCAAATACAAGATGATTGATTTTGGACACCCTGTCATGCAGACCGATGATGCCCCGCCCACGCCAGCACCAATGAAGCATCCGTTATGAATATGTGATTATGCGGTGGATACTTGGTACCTGTATTAACTGGTACGGTGAGAAGACAGGTTTAAAGGGGCAAGTTACAAAGTGTTATCACGTAACTTCCCTCGAAGGAGGACGGGAGTCAGTCTTAAAGGGGCAGGCACAGTCCTCCTTTTCTCCTTACCTGGCTGTGCTAACACCGTCCCGGGAAGCTAAGCACAGGTCAGGTCTGTCACTCGCCTTTGCGCCTCTTTTCGCGCCTTCTTTACAACTGCACGGTGGGTCCCACCTCCCCCCCAGAGCCGGGCCCCAACACCCAGCACCCCCACCCCCGCCCTGCGTCCCCGCCCCGCCCTCCTGCTCCGCCCTCCTTCCCGGCAGCACTTTCTCTCCCTTACCTGGGCTTCTTAAAGGGACAGGAAGTGCGAAATCAGCCGGCGCCCTGACCTCATTTGGGAAATAAGGGAATGTCAAATACTGATTTCTAAAAAATCCACTCTGAAGCCGTGGATCATCTGCTTCGTGTCAATCACACTTCTAGGCACTGGGCATAGAGCGGTGAGCAAAATAGACAGCACAAGCCCTTAATGACGCTTATATTCAACTGGAATTAAATCATAATATGTCATCCCTTTTATAATAATTTTCCTACACGTACAATCTTTTTTGTTTTTCAACTGTAACTTCTCCTTTCAATAACACTCACTGATTCTCTTGCTAGTAATGATTCTTAATAGATGTTCAAGATCAGTTTGTCTAAGGACTTCTCTGGCAGTCCAGTGGTTAAGACTACACGCTTGCACTGCAGGGGGCGCGGTTGCATCCTTGGTCAGAGAACTAAGATCCCGCATGCCGCCCACCCCCCACTCCCCACTCCCCACCCCCGGTTGAAAAATCAATTTGTCTAAGGATTTTTTTTTTAATGGATGAGCAATCAAGCCACATTATTTTTGGCTGCCTTGGGTCTTGTTGCTGCGCATGGGCTTTCTCTCGTTGCGGCGAGCGGGGGGCTACTCTTTGTTGCCGTGCGCGGGCTTCTCATTGCGGTGGTTTCTCTTGTTGCAGAGCAGGGGCTCTAGGCACGGGGCGCTTCAGTAGTTGTGGCTCGCAGGCTCAGTAGTTGTGGCGCACACGCTTAGTTGCTCTGCGGCATGTGTGATCTTCGCGGACCAGGGCTCGAACCCGTGTCCCCTGTATTGGCAGGCAGATTCTTAACCACTGCGCCACCAGGGAAATCAAGGATTATTGTTTTTAACCAGCTTCTGTATTCTATCCCAGTGATAGTTTTAAAATCGATCTGCTTCTCTCCATCCCTCCTGCCTCTGCCTTATGATTGCTTGCTTGAATTCCTGCTACTGGTCTCTCTGCAATCCTGCCTTCCTCTATCCCATTCTCTATAGTGCAGCTGAAATGGTTTTTTCTGAAACTTTCATTCCATAGTCCAAAAAAAGGCCTTACATTCCTACAAGATAAGATAAACCAGATAAGCCAAGAGAAACAGACTGTAAGCCCTGAGAAACAAACGTGGATTTTCTTTTCTATTGTTTGGTGGTGTTTTTGTTTTTTGTTTTTGGTCACGCCACTTTTCATGCGAGATGATCTTAGTTCCGCAACCGGCGACCCCTGCATTGGGAGCTGCCTGGTCCTAACCACTGGACTGCCAGGGAAGTCCTGCCCTTTTGTTCTTTTTAATTGAAAGAACTGTCTCGCTTTTATCAAAATTGACCCAAATGCAACAAAGCAGACCCATCAACTGTCTGATAACAATTGAGCTATCATCTGACCTTGTGATTTTTGCCTTTAAATATGTGCCTACATTTTTGTACACGAGCCAATTCTCTAATAACTGGACACTCTTGCAAGTGCAAGTAAAAATAATTTATCCCCATACTCAAATTTGTTTTTAAGCGTTTTTTGAACAAGTTATTTAATTATACTTATTAGTTGTATGTCCTTGGGCACATTATTAAACCTTCCTAATGAAGGGGATTAGGATATGCCATTGTGGCACAAGAATTATTTTGAGCGAAAGAGTTTCTGAAATCTCTTATCTGCCTAAAGCTGACTCTCCCAAAAGAACTCAACTGTCATAAAACTCCTCCTTGAGAACAACTTTAATCTTCTTGGACTTGAGAAGTGGGCACCACACCCAAACAGACATTGTCTCAAGGCTATCATATCTCCTATCTACTCTCCTAAAAAAACATTTATCTTTACAAAAAGTCACTCCCATAAGTGCCCTTTCTCTCCTTCCCCATCACCTATGATGAAATAAAATATATGTTTTCTAAGGCAGGACAAGAGAATTTAAGCATAGCAGATGCCCTTCCTGACAGGGCTCTTCCTAATGTGCAATATGCATCTACATTATACATTAACCAGATCTCCTCAAAGGCAGGAATGTCTGCTCAACCATAAAGATCATTTTTTCCCCTTCTTCTGACGCCAGCAATGTAACTCCTTAGAAGATAACATTCTTTTCTTAATCCTGTAAGGGGTCATGGTGACCTGCTGCTCCCTTCCTACATGTAGGTCTGGACTTTGTATCTCTGGTTAACGTTATGTAAAATGTCAGTGTGTCATTTTGATGAACGATCCTTTGTCTCAAAAATGTATATAAATGTGCTTTCGACTTCTAACTAGGGGAACAGCCCTCAGAGTTTTCTGAAAGACTGTCTCCAGGGTTATAATCCTCAGGTTGGCTCGGAAAAAAACCTCTATTTCTTCTTTAGATTGACTATTAATTAATTTTTCATCAACACCTACTAAGTTAGGTATATAAACACAAAATTTTAACCACCCCCTATGAGTTATTCATCACTGAATTCTCATGTGCCTATGCACTGCATGTGTAAACTCTGTTTTTTTTCTCCTGTTAATCTGTCTTTTGTCAGTTTAACTTGCAGATCCCAGACACTGAACATACCAAACGTAAGGTAGATAGCTAGTGGGAAGCAGCCGCATAGCACAGGGAGATCAGCTCGGTGCTTTGTGACCGCCTGGAGGGGTGGGATAGGGAGGGTGGGAGGGAGGGAGACGCAAGCGGGAAGAGATATGGGAATATATGTATATATATAACGGATTCATTTTGTTGTGAAGCTGAAACTAACATACCATTGTAAAGCAATTATACTCCAATAAAGATGTTAAAAAAAAAAAAAAACCACTGTGAGATATCACCTCACATCAATTAGAATGGCTGCCGTCAAAAAGACAAGAAATAACAAGTACTGGCAAGGATATGGGAAAAAGAGAACCCTTGGGCATTGTTGGTGAGGATGTAAATATTGGTACAGCCACTATGGAAAACAGTATGAAGGTTCCTCAAAAATTAAAAATAGAACTACCATATGATCTAGCAATCCCACTTCTGGGTATATATCCAAGGAAAATAAAAACAGGATCTCAAGGAGATATCTGCATCACCATGTTCACTGCAGCATTATTCACAACACCCAAGATATGGAAACAACCTAAGTGTCTGTCAGTGGATGAATGGATAAAGAAGGTGTTTTTTATATATATATATATATATACACACACACACACACACACACACACACACACACACACACCTGAATACTATTCAGCCATGTGAAGAAGGACATCCTGCCATTTGTGATAATATGAATGGAACTTGAGGGCACTAAATTAAATGAAAAAAGACAGAGAAAGAGAAATACTGCATGATCTCATTTATATGTGGAATCTAAAAATGCTTAAGTCATAGGAACAGAGATTAAAATGGTGGTTACCAGGGGTGTGGGGGCAAAGGGGTGATATTGGTTAAAGAGCACAAACTTCCACTTGTAAGATGAATAAGTTCTGAGAAACGAATGTACAGAATGGTGATTATGGTTAATACTGTATTTTATACTTGAAAGTTGCTAAGAGAATGAGTAGATCTTAAAAATTCTCATCATTAAAAAGAAATAGTATATTATTAAAAAAAAAAAAAGAAGGTAAAGGAAAGTTTTTCCTCCCCTACACTAAGTATCAGTGTTCTCCTCTGTAAAATAATAATGATGATAATAATAATGTATTGGGAGGATTTAATGGGATAAAAAGTAAAGTGCTTAGCACAGTTCCTGGCATATCGTAAACGCTGTGATTATCATTATTGGAACTATGGAGTTAGTGCTGGTAAGACGCAGACTGGAGGCTGAAGATCAGGTTTTCAGCGAAGAGTGAGGGGGATCAGATTTGAGTTTTAGAAAACCGTTTTAAGCTGCTGGTATCAAAGAGAGAGGTTGGATTGAAGGAGACATCCCTTGAAGAATGTGGTGGTAACCCAAGCAAGCACTGATGAGGGCATGGAAAGAATTGGACACATCTGAACGTGACTCAGGAAAAGCCATTAGCAGGACTTGGAGAGCAATTAAATATGCTTGCTTAACCATAATGAGAGACAATCTAAGGGAAAGATATCATTTTTTCTTTATCAACTTGACCTGAATGACCGTGCTATCTGATCTCATTCTTCCTTGCTTGAAAGCCTCTCTGGCTCCCCATGCCTTCAATATCAGAGCCGAATTCCTGATCACAGCTTCCGAAGCTCTTGGTAATCAGTCCCTACTTACCCATCCTGCCTTGTTTCAGAACCCTCCCCTCCTCTACACTTTGCTTTCTTGTGGCAAGCCCTTGTCCTCTCACTCCATGCCTTGCTTAAGACAAAGTTGCTGGGGCCACCACACATACACCCTCTCCTCACTGACCCTAACCACCTCCTTACCCTTCAGAACGCAGCTCAGAGTTAAGGCCCTCAGAAATGGCCCCTACACACACACTGATCTTGACATTTTCTTAGCTTCCTATAGATATATCTGTAAGGCCAACTGGCCCGAGGCAGGGGAACGCAATCAGACTCACAGGTTGCATCAGACCGAAACTTTCCGGACCACCCAGTTCCAGGAACTGACCTGGGGACTTTCTGGACCACCCAGTTCCAGGAACTGACCTGGGGACTTTCCACCCGGCCCAGCCTTCCCGCCTTTCGAGGGGCGGGACTAACGGTCCCAAGACTGATGCAACCGGCACTAGATACTGCCACGATAGCCGAAAAGACCACCAAATAAGGAATACTCTGTGCGCCCTCCCGGATTCACCACACCCCTTTCCCTTCTTCCCCTATAAATTCTGCCCAAACCCTCACCCGGGCGCGACTTCTCTGGCCCCTTTCTCTCGAACCAGTGAACCTCGCCCGGGAGCGTACCCAAATAAAGCTTGATTAAGCTCTCCTCCGTTTCTTGCTGCCGTTCCTTACAATATCCAGCAAGAGCGCCATGCAGAACTGTCACTGCCTGCCTCCTCTACTGGGCTTAGAGGCAGACCATCTCACTCCTCTTTTACCTTCTGCCACAGTTAAGACACTCAATAAATTCTGTTAAATGAAAGAGAAAGCAAATAAAGGAGGAAATTAACAAATATTATATATCAGTGTCTCATTTCCAAATGTTATTTTTAACAGCTTTATTGAGGTATAACTTACGTACAATAAACTTCACATATTTAAAGTGTACAATTTGGTGTTTTGCTATGTGTATACCCTCGTGAAATTGTCACCAAAATCAAGAGACTGAACGTATTCAGGGCCCTGTGTTATCTCTCCCTCCTGTCCTCCACATCCCCTCCATCCCCAGGTAGCTGCTGATCTGCTTTCTGTCACTATAGATTAGTTTGCATTTTCTAGATTTTTATATAAATGCAGTTATACAGTATGTTCTCTTTTGTCTTTGCTTTCACTCAACATGATTATTTTGAGATTCATCTGTTGTTTCATGCATCAATTGTTCACTCCTTTTCATTGCTAAGTAGTTTTCCATTGTATGTATATATAAAATGTGTTTATCCGTTTATCTATTGATGAATATCTGGGGGGGTTGTTTGTTTGCTATTACAAATAAAGCTGCTTTGAATATTTGTGCACATGTCTTTGTATGGACATATGCTTTCTTTTCCATTGGGCAAATACTTAGGAGTGAAATGGCTCGATCACATGGTGGTGTGATTAACTGCAAACCTTCTCCAAAAGGGTTGTCATTTTCCATTCCCATCATCAGTGAATGAGAATCCCAGTTCCTTCCATGTGTTGAGGAAAACAATTTCATTTTTCTGAGTTGCGGCCTAGTCGTTTTACAGTATAAAAACACCACTCACACCTAGAGTCTGAGCATTTAGAAAAAAACTTGAGTCGAGGATACCCACAGTAAGTACCCGCTTTGTGTTTCCCGGGGCACCTTTTAAAATAACCACTTTGGGTTAAGCCTGCTGAAAGTTAGTGACCTCTGCCCAACTACCTCATGAGTAATAGGTGCTTGCTACCCTGCTCTCCATCTCCTGCTCGCCCGGCTCTCCCTTCCCCCAGCTCATTGCACCCTCTTGCTTCTGGGGTCTGTAAGTAATAATAAATCTTGTGATTCTACTTCCTTTGAGTGGGTGTGCTGAAATTGCATCTTCAATCAAAATGACCTGTGGGGCTTTACTTTCCTAAATGGGAGCTCGGATGCTGAGGCAGCCTGACTCTGGATGGGTGTCTTGTGCCCCTTCATTCATCAGGTCATAATCTACATGTTCTTTTTTTTTTTTTTTTTTTTTTTTGCGGTACGCAGGCCTCTCACTGTTGTGGCCTCTCCCGTTGCGGAGCACAGGCTCCGGACGCACAGGCTCAGCGGCCATGGCTCACGGGCCCAGCCGCTCCGCGGCATCTGGAACCTTCCCGGACAGGGGCACGAACCCGTGTGCCTTGGATCGGCAGGCAGACTCTCAACCGCTGCGCCACCAGAGAAGCCCCCTAGGCTACCTTTTAAACACCGGTCACTAAGTCATGCCTAAAAATTCCGGCATCTGGCCCTTTAAGACCAGTTTGTTGTAGAAAGGATTGCGCGCCCACTGAGAAGTGAAATCCTCAGCCAACTAAAGCTATAGTGCCATCTAGTGGTAATTTAGGTGCGTCTGAGCTAAAGTGGTAAAAATAAAAAAATAATAAAGAGCAAAGATTCTCACCCACAATTTGACCACACACTGGTATACTTGTTTAGTTGTAGGATGTGGCAGGAATACTTCTCACTGATAAAAGTTAAGGCCTGGGGCTCCCCTGGTGGCACAGTGGTTAAGAATTTGCCAGCCAATGCAGGAGACACGGATTCAATCCCTGGTCCGGGAAGATCCCACATGCCACGGAGCAACTAAGCCCCGAGCACCACAACTACTGAGCCTGCGCTCTAGAGCCCGCGCACCACAACTACTGAAGCTTGTGAGCCTAGAGCCCGTGCTCCACAACAGAAGCCACCGCATGAGAAGCCCGTGCACTGCAACGAAGAGTAGCCCCCACTTGCCTCAACTAGAGAAAGCCCACGCGCACCAACGAAGACCCAACGCAGCCAAAAATAAATAAAATTGATTCTTTAAAAAAAAAAAAAAAGGGAAAAACGAGTTAAGGCCTAAAATTTAGGAAAGATTTGGTATCACCCATGACACATTCTCCATCTCTGGCTGTCTCCTTCTCTCTCTCTCTCTCTCTCTCTCTCTCTCTCTCTCTCACACACACACACACACACACACACACACACACACATACACACCACACTCCACAACTAACCCCCCAGGAAACCCGTAGTCTCTACCTTCAAAATATACCCAGAATCTGGCCTCTCTTCACCACCTGCAGCACTTCCCTCTAGTACAAGCCACTATCACCTCTAGCCTGGATTATCGTGATGGTCTCCTAACCAACCCCTTGATTTCTGCCCTTGCTCCCTGTGGTCTATTTGCAACAAAAAAGCCAAAGTGATCCTTTTAAAAGGAAGTTAGGTCCTGTCGATGCTCCACTGGAACCCTCCGACATCACCCCGTTGCCCATTCCCGTCACATCCAGCCCAGCCCCTTCTCTGACATCCACTCCTACTGCCTTCCCCTTTCGACGACTTTTCAAATACACTTGGCCAACTTTTGTTTTGCTTTTGCTGTCCTGCGAGGCTTGTGGGATCTTTTTCTCCCCACCAGGGACTGAACCCGGGCCCTCCTCAGTGAGAGCACGGAGTCCTAACCACTGGATGCCAGGGAGTTCCCTCCGCCTACAGTCTTGATGTTTTGCAAACACACCTTGCTGTTTCCTGCTTCAGGGTCTTCACACTTGCTCCACCAACAGCCTGGGTTGGTCTTGTCTTAGACGTCTGCACAACTAACCCCTCATATCCTTGATTTTTGTCAAATGCTTTTTCTGCATCAAAGAGAGGATGGCGTGGTTTTCCCCTTCACTATGTTAATGTGGTGTATTACACTGATCAACTTTTGTATTTGAATCATCCTTGCCTTCCAGAGGTGAATCCCACTTAGTCATGGTGTATAATCCTTTTAATGTGCTGCTGAATTTGGTTGTCTAGTACTTTGCTGAGGATTTTTACCCCTCAACTCCTCTAAGTCTTTGCTCAAATGCTACCATCTCCATGAGGTCTGACCACCCTATTTAAAATTGCAAACAATTTCCCATCTTTGTTTTTTTTTAATTTATTATTATTATTTTTTAATATTTATTTTTGGCTGTGTAGGGTCTTCGTTTCTGTGCGAGGGCTTTCTCTAGCTGCGGCAAGCGGGGGCCACTCTTCATCGCAGTGCGTGGACCTCTCACTATCGCGGCCTCTCTTGCTGCGGAGCACAGGCTCCAGACGCGCAGGCTCAGTAGTTGTGGCTCACGGGCCTAGTGGCTCTGCGGCATGTGGGATCCTCCCAGACCAGGGCTCGAACCCGTGTCCCCTGCACTGGCAGGCAGACTCTCAACCGCTGCGCCACAAGGGAAGCCCCCCAGTTTTGTTTTTCTCCATAGACATTCATCACTTATTTGGCTTGTTGAACTCCCACGAGGACAGGGACTTGCCGTGAGGACAGAAATTTGTTTCCTTTTTCCCTTTTTTCTAATTGAGGTCTAATTCACATAGGCTGAAGACACAAATCTCAAGTGAACAATCTGATGAGAATTTTGGTAAATGTAATGCACGTAACCATGTAACACACACCTATCGAAACAGAACATTCCCGTTGCCCCGGGAAGTTCCCTTCTGCCCCTTCTCAGTCAGTCTCACACATCCACCCACTCACTGTGTTGATGTCTATCACCATAGGTTAGCTTTCCTTGCTCTGGAGTTTCATATAAATGGAGTTACACAGTTTGTACCCTTTTGTATCTGGCTTCTTTTGCTCAGCATGTTTTTGAGATTCAGTCACGTTGTTGCTTGCGGTGGTCCTTCGCTCCTTTTTCTTGTTCAGTAGCATTCCACTGTGTGAACATAATTCAGTTTGTTTACCTCTTTTTCTGATTATTGACATTTGTGTTGTTTCCAGTTTGAGGCCATTATTGATAAAGCTATAAAGCATCTATGAACATTCTTGTAGAACTCTTCTTGTGGGCATATGTTTTCATGTCTTTGGGGTAAATAACTAAGAGAGGAATTGCTGGACTATAGGGTAGGTGTATGTTTAACTTTATAAGAAACTACTGAACAGTTTTCCAAAATGATTATAACATTTTAAGATTCCTACCAGCTGTGTGTAAGAGCTGCACATCATGGACTGTGGTGTCAGCCATCTCAATTTTAGCCATTCTGCTGGCTGTGGGGTGGGATCTCGTTGTGGTTTTTAACTTGCATTCTCCTATGACTTATTTCCACATGCTTTTTTTTTTTTTATATAAATTTACTTATTTATTTTAGGGCTGTGTTGGGTTTTCATTGCTATGCGCGAGCCTTCTCTAGTTGTGGCAAGCGGGGGCTACTCTTTGTTGCAGTGCATGGGCTCTAGGTATGTGGGCTTCAGTAGCTGTGGCACAAGGGCTCAGTAGTTGTGGCTCACGGGCTCTAAAGTGCAGGCTCAGCAGTTGTGGCACACGGGCTCAGTTGCTCCGCGGTATGTGGGATCTTCCCAGACCAGGGCTTGTACCCGTGTCCCCTGCGTTGGCAGGCAGATTCTCAGCCACTGCACCACCAGGGAAGTTCCCTCCACACGCTTATTGAAGGCTGGGATTTTGTCCATTTTATTTATTGCTTTATTTCCTGCCCATTAGTGCAAGGTGGAGCCCATATTAGGGTATCAATGAATATTTGTTGAATGAATTAATCAATGATTTACTCTAAGAAATAAACAAATTAGATTGGATTCAAGGTTGTTATCCCTTAATAATAACCCAAAGAACATTCTCTCTGACTTGGATTTTGAAATCTTTCTTTAGTGGAAGAGAAAAGATATCCTAGCTTAATTCACTAGGAATGATATTCAACTCACAGCCCATTTTTCCCATTATGAACTAATATTACATTGATAGTCATGGTAGTTAGAATTTGCCATAGTGCTTTAGTTCCCTAAAACTTTGTTTAAATTTTTTCAAATTATTTTATGCCCATAGTGCTATTGCTACTTTTGAACATCATCAGGCTTTTATAGCTTGGGGAGAAAAAAAAATGTAAGAACTTTTAATAAAATTTAGGTAACTAATTGGAAATTATCCTTGGGTTTTTATTTGATATGCTCAGAATTCTTAAAGTGTAATGACTACCATTTGCACAAGCTTTCATAAACTATTACCTTATTTAATAAAGAAAAATTAGGCTGGGAATAGAGGTATTAAACTATAAGAATCTCTGAGGTTAGAATTTCTAACAGTAGTAGGGAAAATTTTGTTTTAATGGAAAACTATGCATTGTTTAGCCTACAGCCTCTCTCAGTCATCCGAGTCTGATTCTCTGGGAACTATTTTACAACTTTGTAAATTGTAGACAGCTTATAGCAATCCTAAATAAATCCCAACCATAGTCATGTAAATCTTGTCCTGTCCAGTTTCCTTCTCTCCTGCTCTACAGAAAAAGAAGCTAGTTTTGCCTCCATCTGCAGATTCATTTCAATTCTCCTGCTCTATGAATGAATCTGTTGGAGTCCTCTTTGAACTGGTTGTAACAGCTTACCTGTGTCAAAAGAAAATTCAGAGGGAATTCCCTGCCGGTCCAGTGGTTAGGACTCAGCGCTTTCACTGCCGGGGCTGGGCTCGACATCTGCTCATGGTACTAAGATCCCACAAGCCAGCGAGGTGCGGCCAAAAAAAAAAAAAAATTCAGAGAGCTTTACTTGATATGAATATTTTATTGAGCAAGAAAAACTTCACAAACTGGGAGACTTGAAAACCAGAAGGGGTAAGACACTCACTTTCAGCAGCTACAGCTCAGTTAAATGAGGAAGGATGTTGTTTTCTATCGCGATTGGTTAATAGAAACTTACATTCTTGCAGGGAGTGTAGCATCGCACAAGCTTACCTGCTTAGAGCTAATGGGCTAGGAAGCTGTAAGGGCATGCTGATGTGAAGAAAGCTTAAGTTTTGTTTAAGGTCAGAGTCAGCATCTGGGGGAGATCAGGACAGTTGAAGCTTTGGTTATGGGGCTAGGTGTGATTGCTTAGGGTATATTCAAACTGTGGCCTCCATGATGGTTTTTCTTTGACACCAGCTTCCTCATTAATGAGTTTTTAAAAATATTTTACACACGTTCGTTTCATAATATCTGTATGGGAGTAATAATTTTGCCCTTTGGAGGATAATTATCCTTTAATTAAATAATTGGCTGATCAATTAAAGAATTAGTTAACCATATAAGAAGGCTTATAATTAAGTTCTAACTTTGGGAATCTGGTTCACCTACATGCATCATTAACAGAGAGAGGAACTGTAGTAACTGGGATCTGGCTTAGTTTAGCCAGAATTAGTTTAGTTGTTTTTTCGCCCTACACTTACCTACTGATCAAGCGGATCAGATTGCAGAGAGGTAATTAAGGTAATATTTGATCAGAAACTTGGTCTTCATATATAAATAGATAAATAAAAGGTCCTACTGTGTAGCACAGGAAACTATATTCAATATCTTATAATAACCTATAGTATAAAAGACTGTGAAAAACAATATATATATTCATATATATACATATGGCTGAGTCATTTTGCTATATACTAGAAGATAATATGGCATTGTGAATCAACTATACTTCAATTTAAAAAGCTTTATATTACAAAAAAAAAAGAAAGAAACTTGGTCTTCAATAGACATGGTTCTTATGTCTTTTAAAAACGAAAGTTGTCTAAGATAGACTAGCTCTATATTTTCTCTGCTTCAAAATATATTTTAAATGTGGCTTGTGACAGGAGCTATTCTTAGAAACAAACAAAATGCTATCTTTTTTCCAACAGTTTCATATTAAGAGACTGAATATACAAATGAACAATGACCAGTCTGTATGACAATAGACTCTGAGCCACAACCTTGGCAGCAAGCAGTCCCAGAAGCCAAATCACAACCTCTGCAGCTATTAGTCCAGAATGATCAGATGAGGTCAATGACTGCCAGCTTCCTTAATATTTGCCCCACTTCCAACTCAGGAGCTACCGGAGAAAGGCAAAATGCTCCTCAGACCAAAAGCATAAGATGCCCTACTCTAGTCAGCCCACCTCCTGCTTCCGGTGCCAGCAATCTCCAATCACTGCTCACCTGGGGACTCTCATGCCCCTGTGGGTCTCTGCCCAAAGTAAGAGATGCTGGCTGATTCCCTTGCTAGAGCAAACTCCCAATAAATACCTCTGTTCATTCTCATCTGGGTGCCCTTTGTTTATTTCCACATAATACATTTACTTCACTAGAGAATCATGAAACTTACATGAAGAATTTATTATTGGCCCAGAGGAAACACTCAGAAAACTACAGGTTCATTCGTTCTTCCTGGAGATCAAAAAGTAGCTAGAAATTCCTCAACTATATTACTGATATGAAATCATACAGAAAAGTTGTGGGACAGCAAACAAGAGAGTTGAACTCTAAGGCCAGTCATTTTTGTTATAAATAAAGATAATATTACAAATGAAACTTTAAAAATAAACTTGATTTTAATTTTCAGTACAGGAAAAAAGGTGCCTTGTTCCCAGTTTCTCAATCTTAAAGGTGAAAGGGACTTGTCCCTTGCCGAAGTTCGTTGTTTACAAAAGTCAAAATGGAGATCTGGGGAGATGACGCAGTTTACCAGAGAGCAGCGGGGAACCCCAAGGATAGCCTGGGTGTCTTTGGCCATGAACCCTTTCTCCCAGTAGCCTCAAATAAGCAAACACCCTAAGAAGAAACCATTTGCAAATAGTTTCCAAACACGTCCCCCAACATTCCTTCAAGTCATATTGTAACCCCTAAACTCTGAACCTCAAATCTTGCTTACTCCTACTTCAGTTTTCTTTCTACAACATCACTTCACCTTCGTCTGTTTCCAATTTTCTCATCAGCAAAAACTGTTTCAAATGAAATATTACCCAGAGCCCAAGAAGGCACGTGGGCTCCTCTTCACAGGTGCCTCGGTGCCTCCCCTCCGGAGGGCGCTGTACTTGTCTTACATAAACGTTAGGAATCAGAATTAGAATACCTGCACCTCCAAGTACCCCAGGGCAGTGCTTTTCAAACCTTAATATGCAGACCAGTCACCTAGGAATCTTGTTAAAGGTCAGATTCTGGTTCAGGTCCTGGTGGTGTCGGAGAGTCTGCATTCCTGTCGAGTTCCCAGGGAAGGCAGTGCCAAGCCCCACCTGAGAAGAGTTTTAAAATCACACACGTGGGGCTTCCCTGGTGGCGCAGTGGTTGAGAGTCCGCCTGCCGATGCAGGGGACACGGGTTCGTGCCCTGGTCCGGGAAGATCCCACATGCCTCGGAGCGGCTGGGCCCGTGAGCCATGGCCGCTGAGCCTGCGCGTCTGGAGCCTGTGCTCCGCAACGGGAGAGGCCACCACAGTGAGAGGCCCGCGCACCGCAAAAAAAAAAAAAAAAAAATCACACACGTATATCCCTCACTACTAGTTTAGGTGCACATATTCAGAGCGGAATCTGGGAGCTGTCATTTTAAAAGCTCCAAGGACCAGTTCTGTTTACAAACACAGTGCTACAACAACGTATTCCAAACTGCCCTGATGATAAGAACCACCTAAGACACTGGATTCAATGCTAGTTCTCAGGTCTTCGCCTGGAGGTGCTGATTTAGTAGGTTTGGGGTGGAACCCAGGAATCTATTTTAAAAGGGACATAAATGACTAGCAGCCCAAAAGTTTGGCAGACGATGGCCCTCAAACACAATTTATAAACCGTTCCATTCTGCTTTCCAGCTTTTGGATTTCTTCATTCTTTGATTCATTCGACTTTGTCACGACCGTCTCGGATAGGGTGGACTCCGACTGGGTCCTTTCCTTGCCCAGTGCCGACGGTGCCAATTGAACGAGACCAGGTTTGGCAAAGCAGAGGAGAAACTATTTGTTGATCAAGGAGTGGGCAAGGGAGAGCTCCTGCTCTGAAGACCCCTTCTCCCTGCTGGGGGGTTGGGGAGAGCAGGAAACTTAAGGGGTAAGAGGTGGGTGCACCACCAGAATTCTGGGAAAGGGGCGGAAAGTTCCAGAAACAGCTGGAACATGTGCAGTCCCTTGAGCTCCCTTGCACACGGACTAATTGTGCCTGGCAACGTGCAAGTCCCGCCTTTGGGCGGAGGTCCTAGCATGGTAAGGGGCAAAGGCAACTTTTAGACACTTTGGGGCTCTTCTGTGCAGGCGCTGCCCTCATGGTCAGGCTGGAGCCGGTTCAGGGCAGTTGACTGTCCCCATCTTGGGCCTTTCTAGCTCTGGCTGGTTCTGCGGTTTTGCTTATGTGGCATCTGCCATAGTTCCTGTTAAGCGAGCACAGCTGTGGGCATAGATCAATGGATTGTGGTGGGAAAAGAGAAAGTAAGTTAGTCTCCATACACGTGTGGGTCTCCTCCCTGTGACAGCTTTGGTGTTAACTTCTGAATTATCTCCTCCAGGGCTTGATAAACTGCTGTTTCTTCAACTTTGCCATAATCAGACTTTCAGGTGGTGATTCTGAAAGGACCCTAGGCATCCCTCAGGCATTTTGGAAAGTTTAATTATTGTTTATGTAGAAAAAAATGAACCACAGAATCTAAGCATGAGCCTTTATTTGAGAATACCTGGCATGAGAAATCTCAAGAGGTGCAGTCAGTTTAGGGGAAAAGAGTAGACTGTTTTTTGTTAATTTTTATTTATTTATTTTTGCGGTACACGGGCCTCTCACTGTTGTGGCCTCTCCCTTTGCGGAGCACAGGCTTCGGACGCGCAGGCTCAGCGACCATGGCTCACGGGCCCAGCCGCTCCGCGGCATGTGGGATCTTCCCGGACCGGGGCACGAACCCGTGTGCCCTGCATCGGCAGGCGGACTCTCAACCACTGTGCCACCAGGGAAGCCCGAGTAGGCTGTTTTACGGGACTTCAGCAAGAGGGGTCTGTCAAAATTCAGATCGTTCTGGGAATAGAGAAGAATTGTTCTTGAAGATTAGCAGCCATATCTAGCCATCTGGATTTTGCTTACAGTGCTGGGAAAGCTGATAGGAGCTAAAGTCCTGTGCAAGAGGGTTGGGCAGAAGAGCCATTGGGACAAACACCTGCCAGGTTCTCAGTGGAAATTTTCTAGTCTTTCAGGGTCTTGCAGTCCCTAATTTTGGTCGACATGGATACTGAGTCTCATATCTAGGTCTTACCACATCTTGGTTTGTTCAGTTCACTAGATCTATGTTACTCCTGACGATTGCTATCCCAGACTCTGCAAAGAACAGGCACCCAAGCTTCCCATGACTTTTGCCTTTGTAACTCCAGTCACTTGACAAGTGAGTGGTTGCACAGAGGAGAATATAGCAAATGACTGTGGAGACAAGTATTAGCATGAGATTTATCAGAAGACCTTGAACAGTGCCTCTCAGTCCTGTTAATACTGGCTGTCATGGACCGCATGTTTACATCCCCCCAAATTCAGATGTTGAAACCCTAATCTCCAATGTGATGGAATTTGGAGATGGCGCCTTTGGGAGGTAATTATGTCATATGGGTAGAGCACTCATGGTGGGGTTAGTGCCCTTATAAGAAGAGACAGGAAGGAACTTGTTCTCTTTCTGCTCAGCACCATGTGAAGATACAGCAAGAAGATGGTTGTGTGCAGGGGCTTCCCTAGTGGCTCAGTGGTTGAGAGTCCACCTGCCGATGTAGGGGACACGGGTTCGTGCCCCGGTCCGTGCCGCGGAGCAGCTGGGCCCGTGAGCCATGGACACTGAGCTTGCGCGTCCGGAGCCTGTGCTCCGCAACGGGAGAGGCCACAACAGTGAGAGGCCCGCGTACCACAAAAAAAAAAAAAAAAAAAGGAAGATGGCTGTGTGTAAACAGGAAGAGGGTCCTCACCGAGAACCCAAGCTGCTGGCCCCTGAGTCTCTAGAGAAATAAGATTCTAGATTAACGGGTCTGTGTAACACTCTCTTTGCTCATCTTTCTCATTTTCCCAAAGTAACAAAGATTAAGGGAAGAAACTTTATGAATTTCACTTTAGCAATAAGAGGTTTAAACTAACAGAGAGAGAAAAGATAGCCAAGCAAAGGAAGAGAAAGAGACCAAGAAGAGTTTGGCAGTCACTTACTCCAGGTATGCCTGCATCCTGATTCCCAGGTCTTGGGTAGAAACTGCTCATAGATAGCCACCTGCTGTGTAGTCTGAGGCTCTTGGGAAGATGGTCTCCTTCATGATGTTTCTGTTTCTGGTAACATCCCAGTGATGCTCAAGACAGTCTTATATTGGTATGATTTTCAATAAGCCAAAGTCTCTGGGATGAAGGTCATGCAGAGGTTCCTATAGTTTACCTTTTGGAAAAGCTGCTGGACCCATTTTATAAACTGGGATATTCTGCATTCACCCTCTATCACCTTTTGCCATATTGGACTGTACAAGAACAGAGTCAAGGATGAGGGTGAGATCCACAGACACATGGAGTATTCAGCGAGCAGCAGATGTGGGGATTGTCTATGAGTTCCTGCTGGAGTGACCCGAAAGGCCATTAGAGCCTTTGGCTGTAGTAGCCAGAGTTGCTCTGGTAGTTTCATAAATTACCATTTATTCATTTAATTTTCTCTGAGGACTATTGGTGATAAGGCAGCAAAGCTTACGTGTGACAGGGCCCTAGAGAGTTCCTTAACTACAATTTCAGTGAATTGGGTTCCTTAATCACTAGACAAATTAGGTGAGTTTTCTTCAAGTGGGAGACATAAATACTAAAAAAAATTTTGCTACTGTCATAGAAGTTACTTTACAATAAGAGAAGACTTCAACCCAAGCAGAAAACAGAGACGGAGTAGTAAGAACACATTTAGAATCCCATGAGAAAGAGACTGAATTAAATCCATCTGTAGAGTTTTAAAAGGGCATAAAGGTTTTGGCTCATTTCAATTTTCCTTCTTTACAGTTTTCCCAGGAGTATGGTTTGGATGGATGGATCATTCCAGAGATATCCTCTGAAGTCTTATGAAAGATTTCCCACAAAGGCTTATTGAAGACTCTGATATAGTAAGATATGTGTGTTTGGTCTTTGTTCCTGGTACATGTTGTACCTTCACCCTATTTGAAAAAAGTTGGGGTTAACAGTGAATGCAACTGTATTGCCTGGTGTTAGAAATAGCCCACTAATCTTATAACCCTTCCCTATGTGACTCAGGGTGTGCTGGGGCAGAGGTACTTGCTAGACTAGTATTGCTGCCTGCAGTCTAAACCAGCACAGTGGCCAAACCTAATGTCCTTTCCAAAGGTGGAAAAGTTTGGGTATAGGTAGAGAGAAGGAGGAATAGTAGCTGAGGGTAGAGGAACAAATAAAAGAGTTATGAAATAAGGGAAATCCAATATTACATTAATACCTCAAAAGAGGCTCAGAGCAAGAGATGATATTGTCTCTCAGCTCAATTTATCAGGAGCCTAAAAGGGTAAAAGCAGATATTGCTGACAGCACTCCTGCTTTTAGAATCTGACGAGATGGGGTGGAAGGCTGCAAACCTGAGGGGCCTCACCCTGGAGACATTTTCATACAATATGGATCCTGGACCGGACTAATTATTAATGACTGAATGGGCTCTAGTCATGTGCTGCATCTCTTAACTGTTAGGATCCCCAGACCTGTGGTATATTTTTAAATATATATATGGTCTTTGTCCCCAGTTCCTGGCACAAAGCTTCTAAAACCCTTGGAATTTCCTGCGATAGGAGCATCTTTCATTCCTCATAACAAGCCCTTTTCAACCATCCCTGAGTTTAGGTTGATGAGGTGACTCTTGGTAGACCTTTACTTTTTATTATTATTTTTAATGCAGTTTTTTAAAGATTTTTTTTTTGATGTGGACCATTTTTAAAGTCTTTATTGAATTTGTTGCAATATTGCTTCTGTTTTATGTTTTGGTTTTTTGACCACGAAGCATAGGGGACCTTAGCTCCCCGACCAGGGATCAACCCACACCCCCTGCATTGGAAGACGAAGTCTTAACCACTGGACCACCAGGGAAGACCCTTGGTAGACCTTTAGACAGCTTCAGAATGGGGGCTGGTCAACAGAGGAACCACCCTTATGACTAGAGGGCTGGAACTTTCAGCCCCATCCCCAGAACTCACGGGAGCAAAGACAGACTGGAGATGGAGTTCAATCACCAATGGCCAGTGATTTAGTCGATCGTGCCTACATAATGGGACCTCCATAAAAGCCCCTAAACGATGGGGTTCAGAGATCTTCTGGGTCGGTGGACGCATCGAGATTGGGGGAGGGTGGTGCACCTGGAGAGGGCATGAAAGCTCTGCCCTTCCTCTCTCCCCAGTACCTTCTTCTATGCATTCTTCCATTTGACTCTTCCTGAGTTGTAAGAAACGGGTAACAGTAAGTAAAGCCCTTTCCTGATTTCTGTGAGTTGTAGTGGCTTATTGAAACTGAGAAAGGGATTGTGGGAACCCCTGACTTTGCAGCCAAGTTGGGCAGAAGTGTTGGTAGCCTGAGGACCGGGTCCTTGTGACTGGTGTCTGCAGTGAGGGCAGTCTGTGGGATTGAGCCCCTGGACCTGTGGGGTCTGATGCTAACTCCAAATAGATGGTGTCAGAATAGAAGTAACTGGGCACCTAGTTGGTGTTCAGAGAATGAGAAAATTGCAGAAATATGAATTTTACAGTTTTCTTTCTGTGTTGTTTAATTTCCACATATTTGTGAATTTCCCAAGTTTCATCTGTTGCTGATTTTTAATTTCATTCCATTATGATTAGAGAACACACTTCGTATGATTTAAGTACTTTTGAAATCATTGAGACAAGTTTTTTTCACCCAGCATACTGTCCATCCTGGAGAATGTTCCATGTGCACTTGAGAAGAATGTGTATTCTACTGTTATTGGGTGTAATGTCTATAGATGCCTGTTAGGTCTAGTTGGTTTTGTAGTGTAGTTTGTCTTCTATTTCTTTGTTGATCTTCTGTCTAGTTGTTCTAGCTATTACTGAAGCTATTATCAAAGTCTCCACTTACTAAATTTTCTACTTCTTCCAGTTCTGTCAATTTTTGCTTCCTGTATTTTGGGGCTTCATTGTTAGGGTGTATGTGTTTATAATTATAATATATTCTCAATGGATTGGCCCTTTTGTCATCATATACTTTCTTTCTTTGTCTTTCATAACCATTCAGTATTTTTGTCTTAATTGTCTGTTTACCTAATATTGTTATAGCCACTCTAGCTCTCTTTTGCTTACTCTTTTCATGGAATATCTTTTTCCATTCTTTTATGTTCAACCTGTTTATGTCTTTAAATCTAAAATGAATCTCAGTGGACAGTATATAGTTAGACCATGGTTTTTTAAAAATCCATTCTGCCAATCTCTGCCTTTTAATTGGTGTTTTAATCCATTTAAGTGTATACTGTTAAGGAAGGACTTACTTCTGCCATTTTGCTACTTGTTTTTTATATGTCTCATGTCTTTTTTGGTCTTTTATTCTTCCATTACTGCCTTCCTTTGTGTAAGTAGATCTTTTCTGATGTACTATTTTAATTCCCTTGTTGTTTGTTTTGGTATATATATTTTTAGTTATTTTCTTAGTGGTTGCTCTGGGATTACAATTAATATATTAACTTATAAAAACGTAGCTCAGATTAATACCAACTTAATTCCAATAGTATACAAAAACTTTGCTCTTATATAACTTCATTTCTTCCCCCTCTTTCGTGCCATTAATGCCATACATATTACCTCTTCATTCTATGCCCATTAACATAAATTTGTAATTATTGCTTTCTATAGTTGCCTTTTAAATCAGATAGGATAAGAAAAAAGTGTTACAAACCAAAAAACATTTCTAGTGTCCTTTCATTTCAACCCGAAAGACTTCTTTTACTATTTGTCTGCTATTAACAAATTCTCTTGGTTTTTGTTTATCTGGAAATACCTTTTTTTTTTGGCTGCACTGGGTCTTGGTTGTGGCACGCTGGATCTTCTTTGCAGCACGCGGATCTTCATTGCGGCACACGGGCTTCTTAGTTGCGGCACGTGGGCTTTTAGTTGCGGCATGCGGACTCTTAGTTGCAGCATGTGGACTTCTTAGCTGCAGCATGCGGACTCTTAGTTGTAGCACGCATGTGGGATCTAGTTCCCTGACCAGGGATCGAACCCGGGCCCCCTGCATTGGGAGCATGGAGTCTTACCCACTGGACCACCAGGGAAGTCTCTATCTGGAAATATCTTAATTTCTCTAAAATAGACAAATTCCCTCAGCTCACGACCCACCTTCTTGGTAGTCACCTTTTCTTCAGGCCACAGAGGGGTCCCAGCTCTGTTCTAGAGGGTTGGGTTCTACCAGCTTGTCTGTACTATGAGACCCTGCCTCCTGATTCAGATGGCCTAAGAAAGAAAATGACTGAATTTGGACTTGGAACCAACTGACTCTTAGGAGTTGTCAGGGAACATATTTCCCACCAAGCAAAATGGACAGTAGATGTAGATAAAGCCGTGCGTGGAGAGTACAGTGTATCCAGGGCCTATGGAAGATACAAAGAAGTATCAAACACTGTTCTTATCTTCAGGGAAGTGTGTCCAGGCCATAAGGTAGTCCTTAAAAGTCAATGATAAATGAGTCAAGGTCCTCAGGAAACTTATTGTCTCCTGGAGAAAATTAGTAGAAGGACTAATTGTATTACAGTTTGATCAACACTAGCACTGAGCATAGGGTGCTGCAAGCACTCAGAGGAGGTCCTCCTAATGCAAACTCAGGGCCGGGGAAGGAGAGGGTTCAGTAAATGCTTTTAAGAGAAGCCGACATTAATTCTTGTATAATAGTAGTTAACATTATTAACAGATTACTATCTCATTTAATCCCCTCTACAGCCCTATGTGGTAGGTACAAACATTACCCCCAAGTTACAGATGAGGAAACTGAGCTTTGGTGAAGTTCAGGGACTTGGCTAAACTTCCCAGTTCTGGCAAGAAGGTCACACAGCTCTGAAGTGGTAAAGCTGAGCAGCCCTAACCAGGCATAATGAGCTTTAACCACCCATATTCATAACCACTGTGTAGCATGACAGATCACTAGTAGTTCACTAGGCTGGAATGGGAAAGGGGAACTTCAAGTCAAAGGAGTCAGGAGGAGAAAGATGGAGGGGTGAGAGTACAGGATGTGTTCTGGAAACTGAAGTAGTTCAGTGTGGCCGGATCAAGAGAGTAAAGGGGGAAATTTTTGGAAAAAGGAGGAAGAGGTAGGTTGGCGGAGGGACTCATGAAAGAGAACCATTGATGATTTTAAGCATCAAGAACTAAGATGAGACTTTTAAGGTATGCAGAATGGATTGTGGAAAGGGAAGGTGTATGACTACTCAAAGAAACAAGGCAGGATGACAGTTGCTTAGTCCCCAGCAAAAAGGATGATCTTAATTAAAGTTGTAGCAGGAATGGAGAGGAAGTACAGATTCAAGAGATGCAGAGACATTATACTCAGAAATGTGGCAGTCAGCTGTTTTTCTACCTGAGCACCACACTCTAAGGGGCCTTTTCAGATTTTTGGTAAAATCTAGAAATTTTGCAGAGAACTAAGGCAAATGCACTGTGGACTTTTTCCTTTGATGATAACACCTAGTTTTCTGACTTGAAAAACTATATGTAATTAGTGGCAATACTCCCCTGATTAGAGAAGTACAAGAAGAGGATTTGGGGTGGAATACATAAATTCCAGTTGGGTTCACCTTGAGTTTGAGGTAAGTAAGGGACTCTGGGATTAAGGGAAGCTCTAGAGGCAGTTGATATACTTCTGGAGTTCAAGAGAGTTCTGGTTTGGATGTTGTGTAGACAGTCTGCAAGGTGATCAATCCTCCCAGGTGCCCAGGACTGAGAGCTTTTCTGGAACATGGGACTTACAGTGCTAAAGCCAGGAGAGTCCCAGGCAGAGCAGGACAGCTGGTCACCCTAGGACTGGTCTGGGGCCCCAGAGAGAAAGCTGAGTTAGAAACATATATGTGGGCAGCACCAGTCTGTAAGTGACAGCAAGGAAGGGATGGAATCACCCAAGAAGAATGTGGTGTAAATAAAAAACTGCCAAGGAACGAATCCTGAGGCATGCTAACACTAAATGAAAAGGTAGGGAAATAAAAAACTGGCCAAGGTAGTATGGCTCTGTTGGTTGGTTACCGAGTAGCCATTCTCCCTTGTGGCTGGCCCCAGCCAATCGTGGCAATCCTCTCCCCCTTTCCATGTGGGTCTAAGGGTGGACTTGTGACCCAGTGCTGACAAATGAGATTCTTTGGTTCCTTCAGCAAGCGGGGACTGATTGCCTACCAGGTGCCAAGGCTGTGGGGATACAGATGAGAAGAAAATCCTTGACTTCATGGAGTCTACTTTTTCATGGATGAGAAAGATAATAAAGAAATAAAGGCATATGTCAGCTATTGATAATCCCTAAGAAGAAAAAGCAGAATAAGGGGAATAGGGAAAATGGGTTGAGGTACAGTAACATTTTACATGGAAAGTCAGGAAAGGCCTCAGTGGTAAAATGGCATGAAATGTATGGGACACTGTCCTGGTGGTAGGTACAAATATTACCTACCAGGGGTTTCAGCGCCACCTTGTGTCCACAGAGGGAGGTACCACTAAACCATGTCCAAAGGAAAGAGCCTGGATTCTTGATTGATATCACTGAGCAGCCAAACCCATCCCTACTGATACAGGGATGGAAAAGGAAAGAAAGAAAGGTGGGAAGAAAGTCAGAAAGAGCTGTGTCCTAGAAACTAAGGGGAAGGAGAGTTAACAGTTTCAAATGCTGCAGAGAGGCCAAGGAAGATAAATGTTTGAAAGTGTCTAATGGTGACCTTGACCTGGGCCGTTTCAGCAGAGCCACGGGGAAGACGGGGAAGCACATGACCACACCTTTTCAAGGACCTTGCTGTGGAAATCGAAGGTGAGGAGAGGACGCAATCTCCAGATGAGGGGATACAAACCAGAGGATGAAATTCCTAAATTCATAACTACGCCTAAGTTTGTTTTACATTGCGGAAAAGTAAAAAAACAATAGACAGGGAGAAGCTGAGCATATGGGAGTTAATTGATAGAGACAGTACCCAGGGGGAAAAAAAGCCACAAATGTACAAACTGCTTTTCTTCTAATGAAAAGCCAAAGTCCTTCTTGGCTTTCAAGGCCCCCACTAGAGCTCTCCTCTCATCCCCAGCCCTCTCCCCACCTGCCCTCTGAGGATTTGGTCACCTGGCCTTCTTGCTGGTCCTCCCACTAGCTGCTGTTCGCTCTTTCCCCAGATATCTAAGCTCTCCCTTCCTTCCATGCTCTGCTCACAGATGATCTTTCTAAGGAGTCTCCTTGACCAACCGATATAAAATAACAACGCCATGCCCGCACCATCATTCCCAATCCCTCGCCTAATTTTTTTCTGTCGCATTTATTACCACCTGACCTACCATACATCTCACTTACTTAATCGTCCACTGCCCGTCTCCCCACTAGAACGCAAGCTCCATGAAAACAAGGCCTTCGCTTTGTTTTCAGCGTTGAGAACATTGTGTGGCACATGGTAGGCATCCAACCAATATTTGTGGAATGAAAAAATATGTGGCAAAGGAGTAGCAGAGACAATACGTGAACTTAGAAAAAGGAGTCATTGTGACACTGGGCGATCACAAAAGGCTCAGGTCCAGGAAAGCAGCATGAGCAATGGCAGCTCACATTTCTTGGCTACATACTACCCACTAGATACTGTTCTAAGTGCTTTACATAAATTGTCTTTTAAGCTTCAAAATGGGTCTAGAATGTGGGCGCTCCTGTGACTTCTGTTTTACAGGTAAAGACGGAGGCGCAGGGAGGGTAGGTCATGTGCTCAAAGTCTCATAAATAATTTGCAGCAGGGCTGGGATGACGAACTCAGGCAGAGCTGGGCATGTAAAGATCAGGCTGTAGTCCCTTAGCCTTTAAGGATTTAGACTTGCTGATGAGAAAGGAGAAAGATATTTCAGGCACAGCATTTCTGAAAGGCCAGAATTTACAAGTTCATTCTGGAGAGAATAAAGAGCCCAGTCTGACTAGAGAGGATGTTCAGGGGCTCCAGGAAATGGGAGAGAAAATTAGAAAGATAGGGTGGGGCTGGCTGGTGGACAGCTCAATTGCCAGGCTTGGATTCCATTAGGAATTTCAACTGGGAGTCATGGTAGGTGTGTGATCAGAGGAGTAACAAAATGTAAACAGCAGTTCAGTAGCTGTCAGCATGTTAACAGCCTCTGAAAACAAAGCAGACACAGTAAGGAGTATTGGGAGGGTGAAAGAAAAGCTTTCTCATCACCAAGTTCAAACTACTCTGTATTTTAATTATGCATTTTAAACAGATGAAAAGGTAGCCTGGCAATCCTCACCAACTTTCCCTGGCTCCAGCAGACAGATTTAGATGTCCCAGTCAGTAATTAGCCATTGTTAATAGTGATGATGCAGTCATGACCGTATCACCCGAGTTCTACATTTCACATCCTTTACATAAAGTATTTCATTTAATCTGCACAGCAACCTGTCCATAAGAGGAAACTGATGCTCAGTTCTAGACTCATAGACTGTTAGAATGGAAACAAACTTTAATATCATCCGTGCTATGGTTCAGTTTTCTCTGCAACATCTGAAACTCACCAGAGTCCTGCCTGATTCTGAGAGGGGGGATGGGCAGCATTTCACAAAGTCAGTCTCTCACCCTCAGCCCACAGCAATCCTCAGGAGCTACAAGAACATCAGAGGAAAATATCACGAATATCTCAAGGGTACTAAGGGCTGCCTGTATTTGCAGTTGCAAAAATCTTTATCCATATAAAAATGTAGTCCAGGAAAGCTTAGTCTATTTTCCCCTTCTGGACTCAGCCTATTTCTACCTCATCATTTTTTCATATGCCAGAAGTACAGGAAGGGAATTCAGGGGAAAGTCAAACAATATGTATCATGTGTGACTGTATGGCAGGCTCTTTACTCACAATATCTCATTTACTTCTCCTAACAACCTTGTGAACTAGATTACTAATCTCAGTTTTAATACAACATAGGGAAACTGAGGCCAAAGAGCTTAAGTAACTTGCATAAATTCACCTGGGCCTGGCAGTGGCAAGAAACTGGATTCTGATCCAGGTCCATCTGGCTTAAGACTTCATCTGCATCGCGTCCTGTGCACTCTCTTCTCTCTTCGTTGCTTCTTCCAGTATAGTCTCCAGTTGTACCCAAATTGCTGTCCGTCAGTAAGCTGCTTGGACAGCTTCTGGCTTCAACACATAATGCCTTTAACGTCTGTACCAGTGCTGGGGAGGAAACAGCGGGCCCCACCCACTAGAGACAGCATCCAGAAGCATCTCCCACCACCCTTACTCCCACCCGATCGTGTGGCAAAACACTTCAAAAGGGAAACCCAGGAACTATGCCCTCTCTGTTTACTTAGGTGACTTCCATAAGAGCTCACATCACACACAGTGTCCTGGCCTCACCATATTTGGCAGTGATCAGCAGGTAGAACCCAAGGTTTTACAACAGAGACATGAAGGTTGAATGGGTGGGACCAGAGCAAAGAAGGTGCATCGGGTATAAGGTGCCCCCTGACTCGGTCACATACTGCTAAGGGCTGTGGGCTGTGTCCCTCCCAGTCAACTGTGGAGGCTAGAAGGACTCACCTAGGCCAGCATCCCAAGCTACTCGTCAGCTCTTTGGATTAAATCAACATTTACAGCACTGAGGTTTTTCACATTTGCTAAAGTATGTCCCTCGGGGGCATATTAAGAACACAGAAACCTTGTGTATGATGGACAATAGTAACGACTAGAGAGCGGTATCCCCAACTAGCTCAGTTGTCAACAACTCTCTTTTGAGAATCTGCTAGGGGTGGACGCTGTGGGAGAAACAAAAATGAGTAAGGCTTGCTGCCTCCCTTCAAGGAGCTTGAATATGAATCTCAGTAGTTAACTGCCTATGTGACAAAATAAACTCTGTAAAAGAGCAGAGTACAGTGGCTCTAAAGGCAAACTGTTCCCCCACTTAATAGCTCTGTGAGCTCGATTAAGTGACTTAACCTCTCTGTGCTTCAGCATCCTTGTCTATATATAAAACAAGATAACGAGAGGTAACTGTCATAGGGTCGTGATGAGGATTAAATGAGTCAATGCTTATAAGCTTCTTAAAGCAGCACCTAGAAGACAGAAAACATTCAATAAATATTTATAATAATTATTATTATTTAAAATGCCAATAAGTATATCTCTGCATGAGTCAAATCAGCTAGAATTTTTATAAATTAGCACAGGAAGTCCTCATCTGTTCATTGTTTCAGGAGTTAGAATATGTATATCTTTATACAGAAACATTGTAATAGATGTAATAGATGACGTTTAGTTCCCAGGCCCTCAAACAAAAGACTCTTTAAGCCATGCTATCACTTAAGACTTTCATGTTTGCAGTTTAAAAACAAATTTAAAACCGTTCTATTGTAATAATAGAAAAAACAAAAAACGATTTAAAATATAATCAGCTTTTTATTTATCTTGAAAGTTGACACTTTAAGAAAAACAGGGTAGATTTTTAAAAATATTTATTTATTTAATTTATTTATTTGGTTGTACCAGGTCTTAGTTGCAGCAGGCGGGCTCCTTAGCTGCAGCTCCAGGGCTCCTTAGTTGCAGCACGTGGGCTCCTTAGTTGTGGCATGCGAACTCTTAGTTGCAGGATGCATGTGGGATCTAGTTCCCTGACCAGGGATCGAGCCCAGGCCCCCTGCATTGGGAGCATGGAGTCTTATCTACTGTACCACCAGGGAAGTCCCCAGGGTAGATTTTTAAATGGATGAAAACGAACACGGAAATTTCTGACAAGATGAAAAGAAACATCTGGGTACTTGAAAGGCTTTAGAGGTCGACACTCCTAAGTTTTTAGAAAGTCTTATTTCATTCAGGACTTATATGGCTTTTTTTCCCAACCACTATTAGCAGTGGTTTTGCACCTGTACCGGGAATTAAAAAGAGGCAGAAGAGGACGAAATATTTTCCTTAAAATGATATGTATACATGTGGAAGAAAAAGCTGTCTGGAATGCAGTTAACTCCATTTAAAGAAAAAAAAAGCAGGATAGAATCCCCAAAAAGAAAAATAAAATATAACAGTCACTGATTTTCAACCACTGCACATTTCAAACCTTCACTTTTACATGGTAAACAACGGTACCCAGCAAAATGTTGGAGTTGGGCCCTTGTTTGAGGTTTCTGCCAGCCAACTTTACAGGATGTCATCTTTGGCAGTTAGCCCATATGATTTAATACCTTACTCTGTTTTCTCTTATTTTAATTAAAAAATCAGAGAAAATTAAAAAATAAAGACCACATTAATAGAAAACAATTGAAACAGAGATGGTTCTCAAAGGAACACCTCCTAAGTCTCAGTTGAATGTCCACTGGTCAAGCTGTGAAGGAAAAGAAGAAAATTAAAGACTATGTGCCCAGTATTAGAAATATATATTTGAAGAGTGTGAAATACAATTAAAGATTTGATTTTCCGTTTTAGTTCTCTAGCAATGAAAACTCCCATAACACATAAGTTCATATAGACCACATAAATCCAACTTTTTAACTTTTGGTTTTCAGAAATGCTGCACATCGGTACAAGAGTAAAGAGGTGGCCAGTACAAATCAAGGAAGCACCTGTGCCAGGTGATTCTCCATGGTGGCCACCAGGAGGCACCATCAGCTCATTCATAACTGCCTTGGTCGGGGAGCTGTAAGTGAGGGAGGGCGTTTCCAGTGTGGTTTAAGAAGAAGAAAAAAAAAAAAAAAGGCTTCTCTGGTTGAGAGTCCGCCTGCTGATGCAGGGGACACGGGTTCGTGCCCCGGTCCGCTAAGATCCCCCATGCCGCGGAACGGCTGGGCCCGTGAGCCATGGCCGCTGAGCCTGCGCGTCTGGAACCTGTGCTCCGCAACGGGAGAGGCCACCACAGTGAGAGGCCCGCGTACCGGGGGAAAAAAAAAAAAAGGAAAAAACAAACTGTTGTTTAAAGCATTCATTCAGTTGGGACTTTTACAAATTAGTATTTGTAACTGAGAGACTGCCAGAGATTCAGAATGTGTTTCAGCAAATGATTTTGCTGTCACTGACATCCCTTGTATAAATGCTTTTAAATGCAGTCTT
The DNA here is from genome assembly GCF_039906515.1 of Pseudorca crassidens. Classification (NCBI taxonomy): domain Eukaryota; kingdom Metazoa; phylum Chordata; class Mammalia; order Artiodactyla; family Delphinidae; genus Pseudorca; species Pseudorca crassidens. The sequence continues at coordinate 25,812,858 of NC_090306.1, read as the reverse complement.
GAAGGTAACTGATTCTCACTTCTCCATTCTCTCAAGAGCCTGTAGAATTATTCCAGTTCTGACAAGTCCCCAGTAGCTTTGTCTGCTGGAGTAGATTATCTTATCTCTTTGAACCCTGAAACACCAAATCTAAGTAAGAATCTGACCTTAGATCTTTATTTAAATTTGATAAACTGTCGCACTTACATTTATCTGCGTAAGTGCTATTGGTGTCAAGACAGGAGTCAGATTCTAGACTAAATCAAACCCCGAGTCAAGAAAATGGCAGTCATGCAGCCCCTCTCAGTTCCCAGGGCTCCACTCCCAGGAAGACACCTAGTGGTGCTGCGTGATGGCTATAGGCCCCCCTTCTCTTGCACTAATGTTGTCCAGTATGCTTTCCCCTTTCAGCTGTTTCCTATTGCTGAAAATCTGCTTACTTTAAGGCCTAAGTTACTCTAAACTATTTAAAAGACAACTGGGCTGTGTGAGAAGTTTTGGCTGGTAAGCCTTGCCGGCTGCTAAAGAAGGTCTTCCTGGGAAGCAGAAAGCTGGTGGGGACCTCACAGTCAGGGTCTGGTCCAAAAGCGAACTTTGGCAGGGCACAAAGATGGAGTCTTATACTACCACATTCCCAAGAGACTATGGTACAAAGAACAATACACTGCAACTTATTACATCATAATGAACAAGTAGGGCAGAGGAGCACTGATGGAGGCACACGGTTTGATGGAAAAAGCTCTTAGTTATTGAGTTGTTTCAACTGATAGTAGCCAAATCCATTAGATGTGGGTTTTGTTTGCTGATGTCTCAGGGGACACATCATTTCCACATGTGGGGAATGCATTTTCCTGTAATGTCCCGCACAGACTACAGTATGAATGTGCCTTATTTTATAGTCACTTACCACACTGTACGTCCCACATGCTGTTCCTTCGCTCCAGTGAAGAGTAAGGAAGATCACAGCACAGTGTTAAGATAGGCTAGGCTATACCGGGTAACAAACGAAACCCTGAGCTCTCAGTGGCTGAACAGTATAACAATTTGTTTTTCATTCATGCTGATGTTCCTGGTCAGAGCATTTTCCGGGACAGCTGTTCTCTAAGCAGCAAATTCAGGGATTGGCGCTTCTCCTATCACGTGTTTCTGCCATCTTGAAGTCTTCACTTCCAGCAGCGCAGATGGAGAGACAGCCAGACTGAAAGAACGTGAGAAAGTTTTATGTAAGGGATGCTGGGAAATGTAGTCTTCCTCTGAGCTCAAAAAGAAAATGAAATGGTTTGGTGGACACATATAATCAGCTCTGCCATGATCATGAATCTTTATTTCTAACAAAGGACCTTTCTGTAAATATCAAGTTCATCTTTCCCTTTCAATCCCACCTTCTGGGATTCTGTAAAATTTCTAGTAACAGGGAGAAATTAAATAAAACTTCTGCATCCCTGTGAATTTATCACCTATATAACCTACACAAGCATCTTAATCTACATAAGATTTCACTTAACCTGGAAGAATATTCTAATTATAAGCCACCCTCCATAGATGGAAGAACAATGACCACACTCCGCCTCACCCTACCATTCCCACCTTTAGACTTCACACCATGTTACACTTAGAACCTACAGCCATTTGTAGGGTCTTGCTTCTCCACATTTGCAAAGCCTTAATCCCACCCCAAACACAACAAAGAACATTAATGTTTCCAAATTCCTGACAGATATTAATCTTTGGGATTTAGGGATGAGATATCAGAATTCCCAAGAATTCCTGAAACCATAAGTTTTTCTTAAAATACTGCCAACATTATTCCTACTCTTTATTCACAATTATGGATATAGGAAACAAATTTATTTAATAATTAATAAATATTACGTTTAGTGGTATTACAGAGAACTACAGTCTATGGCAGATATCCAAACACTGAATAAACGTGGGTGAACATTAGTAGATAGTATTTGAATAAGGTAACAGTCATATCTCCCAGCAAGGTTAACAGCACTACCAGAATCATGTGAAGAAATTGCCAACCTAAGCATTTGTTTTGCTTCCCAAATGTGTTATTTTTTGTAACACCACTCGCAGGATTTGTATAAGGTATATGATGCATGTAAATGTATTGATATTTATTTTATTTGCAAGAATGACTCACTGTTAGCAGCAGATGGGGCCATGAACACACACCTATAACATGGCAACAGCTACAAGCAACATGGGCTGATTGGATGGTGACCGCTTCTCTCTTGACTTCAACCTTCAGCTCCACATGTCAGCAAAACCTTACGGAGCAAAGCTCAATGGAATTCTGACGCAGACGTGGTAAATCAGGGCAAGTGCAACCAACTCCCGTACCAGGACTAGCTCGCGCTCACTGATTGCCAGTCTCCTGCCTGCTGTGGCCGACCTTTGATGAGTCCTTTGCCTTTTACCCTCTTCCCAGCACTGACTAGTTCCCATTCACTTGGTGAGACCTCCTGAGCTCTGAATGCTGCTTCCCTCCAGCTGTTCCTTCTCAGGCTTCCCACACACACTTCCCTGCCTTACCTACTGCCTACCTGGCCTTGGTCCCGCTGCTTAACTCCAAGACCTGAGCTCTGCCAGCTCCCATTTCCATCGATGCCCTGTGTAACACACTGATGATAACTCACCTTACCTATGTGGGCCTTAATGGAAAATACATATATAAATAATATCTTAGGAAAAGGAACCCTCCTATGCTGTTGGTGGGAATGTAAATTGGTGCAGCCACTATGGAAAACAGTATGAGGTTCCTCAAAAACTTAAAAATAGAGTTACCATATAATCTAGCAATCTCACTCCTGGGCATATATTCAGAGAAAACCCTAATTTGAAAAGATACATGCACCCCAGTGTTCACAGCAACACCGTTTACAATTGCCAAGACATGGAAGCAACCTAAATGTCCATCAACAGAGGAATGGATAAAGAAGATGTGGTACATAGATACAATGGAATATTACTCAGCCATAAAAAAGAATGAAATAATACCATTTGCAGCAACATGGATGGACCTCGAGATTATTATACTATGTGAATGAAGTCAAAGAAAGACAAATATTTGATATCACTTATATGTGGAATCTAAAATATGATACAAATGAACGTATTTACAAAACAGAAACAGACTCACAGACATAGAAAACAAACTTATAGTTACCAAAGGAGAAAGGAGGGGGGATAAATTAGGGGTTTGGGATTAACAGATACAAACTACTATATACAAAATAGATAAACAAGGACCTACTGTGTAGCACAGGAAACTATATTCAATATCTTGTAATAAACCACAATGGAAAAGAAAAAAGCAATAGCTTAAATTTATATATTGTACTTCATATATGATCTCAATCTCATGACACCTCTGAGAGACAAAGATGATGGCGGACTTTATTTTCTCCATCTTAAGATGAGAAAAATGGATGCATATGGAAAGTGCGATAAATTTCAGTGGTCAGCTTTTCATAGGGCTGGACTGGGACCAGTGTTTCTTTTTTATTCTTTGAATAGATATTTGAATGCCTACTAGTGCCAGGAACCTAATGCAGTTTTTATTTCATTGCTTTATATTCCCTAGGAGGGAATGTGCTTATATTAGTGGTGAAGAATAACATTCTACCACTATAACATTTGAACCAGATATTCGTAACAAGAGGTTATGGAGGTAGAGTCTGTGTTGGTTGAATGTTATTTAGAAAGCATTAATCATATCTGAGCACTTTCATTAATTGTTTCTTAATGATTGATGCTAAGAGCTGATTCATCCACTTTTACAGCCCAGAGAGGAAGGCATGGGGCACTGTCAGAGACAGGCATGAGGAGCACTTTGCAGCTTATAAAGTGCTTTCACTTATATGTCCTCCAATACAATCCTCAATTTTCTGAAGGAATAGGGCCAGGATTATCTTCATTACATAGATGAAACAAAGACAGCAGCGTAAAATGAGATCCAAGGAAAAACCTACTTTTTCACTCTTGATAAATTGGAGCAGTATTTGGGGAACCACACTGGGGGTCAGCAATGTGGCAAGAAAGTGATTTTGAAGAAATATTCCCAAATTTAATTTTACCCAACTGACAAAGACAGTTAAGTAAATCTTGCAGTTTGGAGAAACCCACCCTAGTTTTTGACAGTGCATAAAAGCTTAGATCTACTGCAGTTGTTGCTTCAAGTTACTAGCACTTTCTACTGTGTTCCTATTGTGTTTAGACCACAGCAAAGCTTTGCAACAGCCCAGGTTCAGGTGCACAATGTTACCGGGGTGACCACCATTGCAGTCTCATCAGCCACCACTGAAGAGCCACATAGCACGAGCATGTAGCCCACTCAGCTCCTGTGGTTAGCAGACCGAAAAGCATCTGGGGTGATACTGAACTGGCCACTGGCAGGCGATACAGGGTCGTGATTGAGAGTTTGGGACAGAACCCAGAGAGCCTGAGTTCAAAATCTGGCTTCATTATTCACCAGTGGTGCAACTTGAACAGCTACCTCCTCTGTGATTCCGGCACCTTATCTGTAAATGGATAACTGATGGTATGAGCCTCAAAGGTTGTTGTGAAGATGAAGGGTGGCCAAATATGCCACCCCAAAACAGGCCACTTTGGCTTGAGGATGATTTCGAGCTAAAGGTACACAGCAGATGCTCTGACTGGCCCCCTTTTCTTCCTGAAAGCAGGAGATAAACTGCCCTATGGGAGACGTCCAACAACCGTATCATCAAGGGTGGGAAGTTGAGGGCAAGAGACTTCTTTGCAAACAGACCTTGTTAAAATAACTCTTAGCTTTCTTTAGCTTCCCCGTTTCCTTTAGTTGCTTTTCCACAATCGCCTGTCATTGTTCAATCTAGTGTAAAGGCATTTAGGTTTGCCACTGCTTGGGGTCTTTATTTCCTTATGAAGGCTCTCATGTCACATAAAACTTATACTAAATAAATTTGTATGCTTTTCTCTGGTTAATCTGCCTCATGTCAATTTAATTCTCATGCCCAGATGAAAACTCTAAGAGGGTAGAGGTAAAATATTGCCTCCCCTACAAGAATTAAATAGTGTATCTGAAACGCATCAATATGGAAGAAACATTTACTATTGTTATCTGCAAAATATGTGCGTATATGTGAGTGTAAATGCAAAAAAAAAGATCTGGAAGGGAGCACACAAAAGTGGTAATAGTGGTTTTTGTAGGGAAGGGGAGTGAGATTTGGGGGAGGGGTTGGGACTGATGGGTGACTTTTAACATTTACTCTGTATTTTTCTGAATTTTAATTTTTACATGAGAATTTATTTCTCAGTGAATTATTTGTGGAACTTTAAAAGTGATGTATAGACATGAACTGTCAGTCATTGCAGTACTATTAGAAAATATCACATCATATACTAAAAAAACCTATCATTTCATTAAGTAATACAGGTTTTGTGTTTTCTAAAATAACCTGAAAATATCTAGAAAAAATACAAATCTGAAAAAATTCACATTGATTTTTACCATAGGAGAGGATTGCTTTAGGAAGTAGGTAAAGCAGTGTCATAGAAAACTGTATTAATGTGCTCCAATCACATAATTTAAGAAACGTCCTGTGGTGTAATTATAACGGAAGTTAGTACGTGACGATGCCATCCATTTTCATTACCGCGTTGCCATGTAGAGCAGTCATCGCCTTTAGCCTGCTGCAGTAATATCATCATGTCCATTTGAGTTTCCACATCACCATCTTATATTCATGTAACCAAAAAAAGTTCCAGAAATGTGCTGCTGTCATTATTTCATCTGGGCCACAGCCATGGGTTGTTACGTAGGACATGTTTTATTATAGGTAATAAAAGAAAGTCACAACAAAAATAAACTTTTAAATTTAGAGACAATATTCTGCACTAATCCAGAGGTTTTTATTTTTTTAATTATTTATTTATTTTTTTATGGCTGCGTTGGGTCTTTGTTGCTGCCCACCGGCTTTCTCTGGTTGCGGCGAGCAGGGGCTACTCTTCGTTCTGGTGCGCGGACTTTTCATTGCGGTGTCTTCTCTTTGCAGAGCGTGGGCTCTAGGCGTGTGGGCTCAGTAGTTGTGGCACGCAGGCTCAGTAGTTTTGGCTCGTGGGCTCTAGAGCTCAGGCTCAGTAGTTGTGGCGCACAGGTTTAGTTGCTACGTGGCATGTGCGATCCTCCCGGACCAGGGCTCAAACCCATGTGCCCTGCGTCTGCAGGCAGATTCTTTTTTTTTTTTTTTTGCGGTACACGGGCCTCTCACCGTTGTGGCCTCTCCCGTTGTGGAGCACAGGCTCCGGACGCGCAGGCTCAGCGGCCATGGCTCACGGGCCCAGACGCTCCGCGGCATGTGGGATCTTCCCAGACCGGGGCACGAACCCGTGTCCCCTACATCGGCAGGCGGACTCTCAACCACTGCGCCACCAGGGAAGTCCCAAGAGTGAGTGTGTGTGTGTGTGTGTGTGTGTGTGTGTGTGTGTGTGTGTGTGTGTGTCTTTTTGTGATTCGTGTTTGGGACTATTAGTAAGAAGAATAATTTAACTGAACAGTTTTATCCTTCATTTCAAGGGTGCAAACTTTGGGAAGAGGAGCTGTGGTAGAGATGCTTCTGGAGTTCCTATTCCCATAGAGAGAGCCTAACTGTACCCACAGAGGCCTCTGCTGACCCCCTTCCTCCCTTTTCAGGTGTATTGAGAAAGCACAGGGACTGTAAAGGCTGAGGCTTGAGATTCCGCAGCTGGTGAAATTGAGTTGAAGATAACTAAGTTAGAGAGACCTCTTCAGTATGGTTAAACAATTCACACTATCCCAAAGGAAATAAAGCCTTTTCCAGAGGGACACTGGGGGATGGGGGAAGAGAGCTGGGGGAGAGGTTAAGAAGAGGGAAGGAGGAGGACTGCAAAGCAGAGAGGGGAAAGGGAGTGGGCTTTGAGGAACTTCCCAAAGCTCCTGCGATTACATGATACAACCACCAGGTGGCGCACAGCCCGCCAGGTTCCCACCTGTAGTCAAACAAAGCAAGGGCGACTGTAAACACCGTGGAACGGTGCCGCATCTAGACAAGAGAGAATTGGGAGGGCTTATAATAGGATTGGGGTTTCTGTTAGATGATTTTGGGAAGCGTTCAGCAGAGTGAGGATTGCTCCGGATTGGGTGCTGTCAGAAAGTGGGGGTATCAAAAAAAAAAAGAAAGTGGGGGTATCTTAATGATTTGGTGATTGAGTATCTTAATGATTTTCATCGAAGAGGTGACAGGAACGGCATCTAGCTAACGCTGTCACCCGTAAAGAAGTGGTAATTGCCCATGTTAACCAGGAAGGCGGGGTGGGGGCGGGGGCAGGGGATGGGGGGTGGTTGTCTGCTCGTTTCTGTGGTTCTCTCAGCTGTTTTGGCTTGTGCTAAAGGCACAGTTGCAGAGTGGTCTCTGTCTCACCCCACAGAGTGATCTCAGGAGACAGTGCTAGTCTGCGAAACGGTTTAGGATTGGTAGGTGTAAAACCAGTTCCCAGCTGTGGAGGCCAAGCCGGTTCCCAGCTGACAGCTGTCGGGATTCTTTTTCTTTCTTTCTTTCTTTTTTTCACATGCTTCCTATCCACAGGGGTGCCAGCTGTTAGAAGGAGCATCCCAGGAAGTCATCCCCAGGAAAGCCCATGGCATGATGGCTAAATGCCTGAACTGTGGCCTTGGACCGACCTGACTTTGCATCCCAGCTCTGCCATTCACTGGCTGTGTGACCTTGGATAAGTTATTTAACTTCTCTGTGCCTGTTTCCTCTTTTGTAAAAGAAAGTAAAATTAGTACCTATCTCTTCTGGAAACTGGGGAAATTAAATGAGATAACATGTAAACACAACAGTGCCTAACACATGATAGGCATTTAACTTAGACTAATCTACCCTATTCATTATTTGTCAGAGGTCACAATGGTCAGTGCACTCTGGAAACCCATTTAGGAGACTGAAGAATCAAACAATTATTAAAAAAAACTTCTACTATCAGCATATGCTCATAAAGGAAGCTGATGGGTTGTCTTTCATTTCTGGTTTGTCCAAAACATATATATTCCAGACTTAGTAAGGTGATACTTGTATTCAAAAGAATTATTGCAAGGGGTGAGAGGAACTACTGCTGTGAGAGAGGGCTGTGACCATAGATCTGCAAACATCTCAGAGTTAGGCAAAAAAATTTTCCTCGTTATAGAGAGGAGTAAACAAGCCTGGAAAGAGCTGGGCTCGGGGAAGTGGGATGAAAGAGTGGCACGAGCGGATGGTAGATCAGAGAACGTTTGACCCTGAGGTCAGCCTATTCTCAGAAGCTGAGGGTGGGCCAAAGTTCAAGGGCCTGGAGGAAGGAGAGAGCTTAACCAAAGTTTGGTTAACAGTGTTTTGTTGCATTGATCAATGGGGACAAGCAGTTCAGCTAATCATTTATGAGGCAAAGAAAGGGGATCATGAGGGTCTGTGTCTGGCCTTGTCACAGGTGAACAGGGGGCATCTTAAGTCAGATGAGAAAGGACCGGTCTTGGCATTAAGCAAAGACTGTTGGGGGATTTCTTAATCCTCACCAACGTGTTCCAGGATCCCAGGGCTCAGGTAAAATTCAGCGTTGTCAGGTTGCAAATTACATGTTTCCCATTTCTCAAAGTGCTGTGTTTCAGATAAAGGATGAAATTTGGGCTTTAATATGACCTGAGAGATCCTGGATCCTTACACAGAGGCTGAGGTCTGTAAGGCAGAAGGGCCAGGGAAGAGCAGGTTTATTTGCAAAGCCCTCGGCAGACTGGACTGTTTAGAACATACGCGTTGTGTAACTTGTGTGGCTCTTGCATTGCTTCTGACCTACAAGTGGATCAATAAGAAATAAAACGTGAAATGAGGCAACATCAGCACAAAGGCTGAAACCGTGCTTTAGTTGAACCCGTGTTGAGGGCCCAGCTCTCTGCTGGTGCTTTGGGGAGTCTCAGCGCTGAAATGCTGTTCCGCCCACGCCCCCTGCAGAGCACCCTCTGCCCTGCCCCACCCCCACCCCCCGAAGTAAGCTGTACTGCTTTCTTCACTTCGCCTGTATGGGTTCCAGCGTTTGGCTGGCGTGTCAGGGCTTTCCAGCCAGGGCACCCTGCACCTGGAAAATCTCCCTCTCATTCTGTCCTCTCCTTGCGTAGCCTTTCCTTCTCCGTTGACACGGCTTGAGGGCTGCTCATATAGTCCACCGTGGAGAGGGTGTAATTGTAATTCCTACAATTTGCGACGTGCCCTGGAGGCGGCCTGGATCTGGGGTAGACCCTGAGAGGCTGCCCACGCCTGCCCCCCACCTTGCGGAACGTCTTTATTACACGCTCCTGCCACGTTCTGAGCAGTCAAGCTTTGATTTACTTTCCCTTGCAAGAGCTGAAGGAATAAAGCTGTCAAGTACAAGCTGACGATCTGAGCTAATTCTGCGGATTTATGAAAATGCTCAGAATCCAAGCGGGGTGTGAGAAGCAGCAGCCTGACGCTTGCAGCTGGGAAGTGGGCGCAGTGGGTCCCGCCACCCTCCCAGCCCCGCCCCTTCCTCTTTCCCGAAGGGACTTGTCTCCCCTGCTCCCTGCCTGTCAGGAGCCAATGCCCTCTCCCCTTCTTGAAAACAAAACCAAACCCTGCCTGTTCTGAGAGAGGGTGTGAATCAGAGGATCCTGTAACGGGCGGGAACTTTACTGACTTGTCTGATCCACCTCCCTCCTTTGGGAAAATACCTGTCCCTCCGCTTTTGGAAAGCTGGCTCTGGCCCTTTTTCTTTACATCTAGGAAGGTTCTAATTATGAATCTTCCTAGGGGTGGAAGGAAAGAAGTAACCTTTCATCTGTTGGCCTCCTTCCTTCCCCTAGAGGCTGCTTCCTCCTATAGAGAAGGGTAGTCCGTGGCATCTCAAAGGAGACGTGACCAAATATTTAGAAATATCCTCGCATCCAGCGCATTAAAGGAAGGCTGAAGCAGTGTGGACCGCGGGCGTAAAGATAACACTTTTAGAGGGAGGCATTGATTAAATAGAGGGGTGGGGGTGAGCTGAGTATTTAGTCAAATGAGGTTGTGAACCAATACTGCTCTCAGTGATGCCCTACTGTCTGCAGAGAATTCCTGCAAGGGGGGAGAATGTGTCGCTCGTAGCACATCTTGGGCAGAGTACCCCCTCCCCCACTTCTAGTCCCTGTGCTCCCAGTGACGCTGACTCAGCACCGGGCATAGAACTTGGGGCCCAGCTTAAGCCAGTCAGTACATCCTCATCCCCAGGCCACCACAACTGGTTCAGAAATGGGCGCAAGACCTCAGATGGTCCAGCCGTTGAATCCCGGGACTTGTGCTGCAGCTCTCTGGAGCTCTCTCTCTCTCCCTTTCGTTGCACTTGAACCTAAGAGGCTGTGAGGCTGGAGCTACTGCTTCAACCAGCGACTCAGAGCCTGAGAACAGAACCAGCACACAGAGGAGAGAAGAGTCAGCCAACAGAGAAATCTGTTTCTTCTTCGCGCTCTTTGAGCCCTGAGTTAGGCCTTTCCTGAAACCAGTCCTCAATTCTGTGTGCTGATAAATTCCCATTCATCTGAGCCCAGTCTGAGTTAGTTTCTGTCACTGTATACTCAGTCCTAACTGGCAGAATCAATATGCCTAACACATAATAGGTTTTGGAATGAATGTATGATTCAAGCATGTGTTTATCTTTAATGTACTGGGCAGGTGTCCCCACACACTCCGTCCTCTCTGGTTCCTTTCTTCACGTGAGTTCAAAGAGCATCATGTGTTTAAATTCAAAGTAGGTGAATGGTAAGTATTAGTTTTGCTTGAAGATGAGCAGAGCTTAAAGTGGGGGGAATAAGACGTGAGGCTCTCTTAGCCTCAGAGGAGCATTGCCGCCTGAACCATCCCCATGCCCTGACCCCCCCGCCCCCCACGGTCTGTGGAAAGACTCTTCTGTGAAGCTGGTCCCTGGTGCCGAAAAGGTTGGGGACCTCTGGTATAAACTGTTTCGATCCTGTTAGAAATGCTTTTGCCAGCATTTAGGAAAATTTTTTTTTATCTTTGACCTATGTTTCAAATACATATTACTAGCTAACTATCACAAAATGTAGGGCTTAATACAACCATTTATTTGCATGCAGTTTTACAGGTAAGGAGTTTGAGGAGGACTCCCCTGGGCAGTCTGTCCGCCTGCCTTCACGTGGGGCCGTCAGGTCTGCCCCTACACTTCTGAGGTGGCGTGTTTGCTCATGGGTCTGATGTCTTGATGCTCCTGGGCTTTTCTTGTTGTCCACCTGGGGCTTCAGACCCCAGAGCTTCTTTATGTGGCTTGGGCTTCTCATAGCATGGTGATCTCAAGAAAGTTGCACTTATTAGGAGCAGGAAATAGATGTTACTAGGCCAATTAAGGGCTGTACCCGAAACAGGTGCACTATGGCACTATTGCCATATTCGATGGTCAAAGCAGTCACAGAGCCTGTGGAGGTCTAAGGACAGTGTCAAGTTCTCGTTGCAGAAGAGCAATGGGGTTGGGAGATATTTTGTGGCCATCTTTAGAACATACAGTCTGCCACAACCCATAATCTTCTAAGGAATGTATCACATGGAAATAATGAGAAAGACGGTATAAAAACACAGAAGTTCATTATGACTTTTGTAGGAAAAAACCCCAAAACAGTGGAAACAATCTACATGTCTACCAATGGCTAAATGACTAAGTCAACTGTCACACACCAACTAACAGGAATAAAAAGCCATAATAATTGAGAAGATTATGAAACAACATGAACAAGTGTTGCTATAAAAAGAGAAAATGTAAAATTCAAAAGCACATGCAGGGGCTTCCCTGGTGAGGCAGTGGTTAAGAATCCGCCTGCTAATGCAGGGGACACAGGTTCAAGGCCTGGTCCAGGAAGATCCCACATGCCGCGGAGCAACTAAGCCTGTGCGCCACAACTACGCCTGTGCACTACAACTACTGAGCCCGTGAGCCACAACTACTGAGCCCATGTGCCACAACTACTGAAACCCACGTGCCTAGAGCCCACGCTCCGCAACAAGAGAAGCCACCACAGTGAGAAGCCCGCACACTGCAAAGAAGAGTAGCCCCTGCTCATCACAACTAGAGATAAACCCGTGCGCAACAATGAAGACCCAACTCAGCCAAAAATAAAATAATTAATTTTTTTAAAAAAGCATGTGCACTATGATGATAATTATGTAAAAACCTGCACACATCTGGACAAAGTCTGGAAGGAAATATGTAGAAATGAAAATAATTGCCTTGAGGTGGTAAGATTCTGCATGACTTCCATTTTCCTCTTTATTGTTACAGCTTCATGAAAAATGAAAATGAGAAGAAAAGAAGATAATTAAAGCTTTAATTGTCAGTGCTCAGTACTTGGCAGGTACATGTACTGAAGAAGTGCAGGAAAGATATAGGGAGAACACAGTTCTTCCTGTAGTTCACTCATTCAGATAAGCTGCCAGGTCAGAGGATCCACAGATATACTTATTTATAATTAACTTTCTGTTATGACCTGTCATCTTTGGTATGCTGATTGTCACGGAATCAATAATTATTATATTACCCTTGCTACGTTCCTAAGGCTGTTCATGATATGAGACTGAAAACGCTTTAAAAAGCTACTATGACATGTAAACATAAGATGATATTTTATTTAATCTTTTTCATAATGACTCCATCTTATCCAGAGTTTCTAAGATTGTCAGTGGTAATTTAGTGTGGGAATTTATCCTAGAATGCTCTAGTGAGAACCTAGTTTACCTCCAGTCTCACGGCCCCTGTTTGCCTGGGGACTCCATGTTTTGTATGTGAAGAAAGAGGCTGCAGAGTCTGGAATAGTCTATGCTAATCAAACTGCATGTGAAGTTCCTGAAGTGGCCCCGAATTTAACCTGGGTCTGGGAGACTAGGGACCAACCAGCCCGGCTGGGACTATGACAGTCATAGCTGTAGGTGACCTCCAGCCCTTCACAGCCAAATCCAACCTTTGAATGGGCAATGCTCTCCAATGTTTAACTTGCCAGTCATTACTGTGTCTTTTTTTTGAAGGCCTTTTAAAACTTATTAAGGAAGGTGAAAGAAACTGCAATAAAGGTCAAAGTCTTAAAAAAGTCTGATTAAATAATTGCAAAAACAAATTTTAAAAAAGAGCTATCTGATTAGTTGTCATGACCACTTGTTGTGTTTGAATAGTTAACGACTGGAGAAAACCTGGAGGAGGGAAGTGTTTAGATTACTTTGATTTAGGGCGATTGCCTTTTGGCGAGTTAAAAAAAAAAACAAACTTATCTACTGGTTGATTAACGTAACTGCTGGTATTCTTAGAATTAACATTTCAGTATTCTTTTTTCCTGAAATTGGAGTTTTATTTAACAAATGCTTATCTACCAGGCATTATGTGGCATTATCCTGTACTTTACAGGTAATAACTAACTTAATTCTCAAAAACCCATAATGCAGGTATTGTTTTACAGATGAGGAGACTGAAGCTGGAAAAGGTTAAGAAACTTGTGCAAGATCACCAGCAATAAGCATCTGACCAGGACTCAGACCCATGTAGCCAGACTCCAGAGTCTTTTACTACTGTACTGTGCAGCCTGGGTAAGGATTCCCTTAGAATTCCATGTTAACAAATAAAGCTACAAAGATCTAATAAATCTAATAAAATATTTCCATATCTAGGTGTATTCTTTTCAATCAAATTGCAGCAAAGACTCCTGTACTCAAAATAATTCATAAGCTTTCTCTTGTTCTTATTCATACAACTCTACATTAGGAAAGATACTGTAATTTGCAATACAGCCAAACCCTTTTAAGAGGATTTACTTGCTCTCCAGCTACCAGATGGTCATAATAATGAAAGGTTAAATGTACTGTGCCTTTGCATGGTGTGCTTGTCAATTTCACTGGTTCGCCCGCCCAACCCCATGAAACACTCCTCCTGGTATTGAAGACCCTATGTAGTCCCTTGAATCTGGGCTAGCCTTGTTGACACTATTAACCAATAGAATATGGCAGAAGTGATGCTGTGCTAGGTCCAAGATTACGACTTGAAAGGGCAGTAGCTTCCACTTTTTGCCGTTGGGAGCCCTGGGCTGCCGTGGAAGAAATCCAATTACCTTGTTGTAGAGACAAATGAAGAGGTCATGTGGCCAGGGAGAAGGAGGCCCCACTGAGCCCAGCCCCCAGTCAATATGCCAGCTGATTGCAGATACCCAAGTGACCACTGGCAAGATCAATAGAAAAATCACATAGCTGAGCCTAGCCAAATTGAACAGTTGTTTTAAATCACTAAGTTTGGGGATAGTTTGTTATGCAGCAATAGATAACTGGAACACCAGATGCCTTTGCCTTTTATTAATGTGCTCATTCCAAAATATTTATTGACTGTCTACCATGTGACAGTTCTAGGAACTGGATATAGTGGTGAAAATTAACAATTAAACAAATAAGTAAACACCTTCTAAGGAAGTTGCTTTCAGGTAGAGATCTGAATGATTAGAAGGAAGCACGTTCTGGAGATGGTGAGGAGATGCAGTCAGAGAGGTAGGCCGGGACTAGATTATGTCTGGGCCCTGGAGGAGTTTGGATTTTATTCTATGTAGAATGGGGAACTATTGGAGAGTTTTACAGAATGGAGTGATATTCTCTAATGTGGTCTCTGAAAAGGATGGCTCTGGCATCTGCGTGGAGTAAAAACTGTAGGGGCACCAGGCAAGATCAGGGAAATTAGGCAATGGCCCAGGCAGTAGGTGAGGATAGCTCAGACTAGGGAAGCGATTCTCAAAGTGTGGTCTTGTCAGCTTAGTGTTTCCTCAAACAGTTAAACATAGAGCTGCTCTATGACCTAGCAGTTCTACTCCTTGGTATATACCCAAGAGAACTGAAAATACATATCCACACAAAAGCTTGCACATTAATGTTCATAGCAACATTATTGATAATGGCCAAAAAGTGGAAACAACCCAATTGATGAATAAATAAAATGTAGTATATTCATGTAATGGAATATTATTAAGCTATATGAACAAATGAAGTACTGATACATGCTACATATGAACTTTGAAAATATTATGCTAAGTAAAAGAAGCCAGACAGAAAAGACCAACTAAAGTTCAATTTAACTTTTATCAAGCACCCAGAATTGGCAAATCCATAGAAAAAGAAAGTAGATTAGTGGTTATCACGGGCTGGTATGAGGGGCAATGGGTAAAGACTGCTAATGGAGTGATAAAGATGTCTGGAATCAGATAATGGTGATTATTGCACAACTTTGTAAACATGCTGAAAACTATTGAACTGTCGATCTTTTCGTTTTTTCTTTTTGGCTGTGCCACACAGCTTATAGGATCTTAGTTCCCCGACTGGGGATCGAACCCAGGCTCCCAGCATTGGAAGCGAGATTCTCAACCACTGGACCACCAGTGAATCCCCTGTTGATCTTAAAAAGTATGGTAAGTGAAGTTTATGGTAAGTATAGCTCCATATTTTTAAATGTTAAAAAGTGTTGTCTGGGGAGACCTGGAGATCCCTCTGAGACATTCTAGTGGGTCTGCAGGGTCAAAAGTATTTTCATAATAACACTAAGACATTACTTGCCTTTCTTATTCTCCTTCTTTCATGAGTATACAGTAGAATTTTCCAGACGATGGGCTTCCCTGGTGGCACAGTCCCCAATGAAGGGGACACAGGTTCGATCCCTGGTCCGGGAATATCCCACATGCCATGGAGCAACTAAGCCCATGTGCCACAACTACTGAGGCTGTGTTCTAGAGCCCTTGAGCCACAACTACTGAGCCCACACACCACAACTACTGAAGCCGGTGCACCTAGAGCCCGTGCTCTGCAACAAAAGAAGCCACCGCAACGAGAAGCCCGCGCACCGCAACCAGAGAAAGCCTGCATGCAGCAATGAAGACCCAATGCTGCCAAAAATAAATAAATAAAAGAATTTTCCAGAGGGTAGTGACATGTGATATTGCAGCAGATTGAACGCAGAAGTAGATGTGAAAATGCAACCTTTTTTTTTTTAAAGTCAGACATTAAAGAGATTGGCAAAAAAGTAAAGCAATGCCACTATTCTCTCTAAATTTTGTGAGGAGATATGTCTACTTAGAAAAATATATTATTTATATTAACATGATATGGACTTATTTTTTAATGGGCAAATAAATATTTTAAATTGTTTCAGCTCAGATTTCTAATACTAATGATAAGTATTAATATAACTCACATAAACAAAGGTCTTGGGAGTCCACAATACTAGTTTCCAAGAGTGTGAAGGGACCCTGAGACCAAAAAGGTTGAGGACTGCTGCTGAACTAGAATAATAGCAATGGAGGTAGTACAAAGTGGTTTGAAGGTAGACTCCATTCCTGGGGGTTTAGATGTTAGTAGTAAGAGGAAGAAAAGAGTCAAGAATGGCTTCTGGTTTGGGGCCTAAGCAAATGTGGATGGTGATGCCATGAACTGAAATGGGGAGAACTGTGTGAGGAGGAGGTTTGGTACTGAAAATCAAGTTCTACGTCAGAAATTTAGACGTTTGGACATTGAAAGATCACCTCCTTTAATACTCCCTCCAATCCAATGAGTTAGATATTACTGTCTCCATTTTACAGGTGAAGACATTATAATTCAGAGTTTGCCTAGAACGCGGGAGATAGATCCTGATCTGAACCAGGTCTGACTCTGAAATCCTGGCTTAGCTCAGTCGCCCTAAACTAAATTCACCTGAACTCCCAAACAGGAGGAAATAATAAAGGGATTTAGGTAAAAAGTGACATTTAATATAGGTAACAACCAGCGTGGTACCCTGTGGAGGCTGCAGTTCCCAGGAGTAGCAACGGCAGGTTTTCTGTGGGATTGCAGAGGGTGAGGGGGACCAGGTGGGCATCAACCATGTCCACTAGGGTGCCGGCAGAGTTGCCAACCAGAGCCCAGGCCTGCTCCACTCAGGGCAGGAGAAGCCAGTGGGCGGGTTGGGGGAGGAGGAGGAGGAGGCGCTAAGGTAAGTTCTCACATTTTAAGAGGAATTTTAATATTTTAACAGAGTGCAACTATAGCAGTGTAAAGCCAGCTGAAAGTGAGCTGTGGTGCTGGGAAGGTGGATGTTAAAATATTTCTCCTCTCATTCCGGGTTCAGAGAAATTGTTTTCAAAAGCAGAGACGTGGGCTTCCCTCGTGGTGCAGTGGTTGAGAGTCCGCCTGCAGATGCAGCGGACACGGATTTGTGCCCCGGTCCGCGAAGATCCCACGTGCCGCGGAGCCTCTGGGCCCGTGAGCCATGGCCGCTGAGCCTGCACGTCCGGAGCCTGTGCTCCGCAACGGGAGAGGCCACAACGGTGAGAAGCCCGCGTACCGCAAAAAAAAAAAAAAAAAAAAAAGCAGAGACGTTGGGTTTCCGTTTTGCTCTGTTTCTTGTCCTGTAAATAATCAACTTGCTTCATTTCTACTCCTCGGATAAAATCAACCACCCAACCAACCAACCTATCACATATGGGAATGTGACTTATAACAGATATTCATTTTAACATAATTTCAACACAATAAAACAATACGTGGAAATACTTAAACTCAAAATTCAAATTCCTGCAACTTCAATCTGAAAAAAAATTTTGTATTACTACTATTATCTAAACTAGGTGACTATCAGTAAGAATTTTAATATTACTTACTGTATATTATTATGATTGTGCCTTTAAAAAAAGAGTCAATCTTTTAGATATACATACCACAGTATTTTCTGGTGAGATGATATTATATCTGACAGTTGATTTCCAATAATCTAGTGCAGTGGGGGTGAGGAGACAGTGGGGTTATAAATGAAACAAGATAGACCACATATCGATAAATGTTGAATCCAGGTAATCAATACATGGGGACTCATTATTCCATTCTTTCTTTCTACTTTGTGTGTTTGGAAATTTCCAGAACAAAAGTTTAAGAAAAGAGTTCAATATTTATCCAATGTTTAGAGACTGTTGCTGTTCAAAAAAAGGACACAGGATACAAGACTGTAAATTGTTTTCTATATTTCACTTGCTTTAGGGTCTTTTTTCTTTAAAGGATTCTGTAAAATTGTACATTTCAAGACGAATATAAAAAGTAGTGTGTATTTATCCATAATCTCCTTTATCACAGCTTCTGGGTGCCTCCTGTACACTTCCAATTATAGCAATGAGAGTAAATAATTCCCCCTAATTTGGTCTTAATGTTCAACTCTTGTCACATTAATTGCTACCTTTGTGTAGCTACTGCCTAGTAATACATCACTAGACAAGACAGACATTTTAGTGTCTAAATTCAGATGTTAACCATGCAAGTTTTTCATTTTTCAGTAATTTACTTGTTTTAGGTGAAAATTTTTAAATTCTGTTTTAACTTAGTTCATTATTGTAATCTGGGCATATTTTGCCTTAGAGGCATCTCCAGAACTCACTTTTTACCCAACGATGTTGAAAAGGTGGTTCCACAATATTTTAACATTTCTAGCTATAAATTATTTTTACACCCTGAATAAGATACTCCTGCCACCACCACCCCCTCGCCACATGTGAAGACGCAACTTGAAGACGGCCGTCTGCAAACCAGGAAGAGGGCTCTCCCCAGACACCCAATCTGCTGGCACTTTGATCTTGGATTTCTCAGCCTTCAGAACTGTGAAAAATAAATTTTTATTATTTAAACCTCCCAGTCTATGATAATTGCAGCCTGAACTAAGACAAGGAGTTTGGTGTTTTATAAGCCTAGATAGCAATTTTGTAAAGTGATAAAAAGTTAAGCAAACTTAACTTTTAACTAAATTTAAGGACAGGACAGCTTAATACAGAAAGTTGAAGTTATGTTATCCATCTCAAACCTTGAAGAAATAGGAGTATAAATTTAAAATGGTTGTTTCATGCTCTTGGTTCTTCACTACTAGATAATGCTCTTTCCTACTCTTAGTTAATAACATGCATATCTAAAATTAAGCCTCTTGTGTTGCCTTGGATTCTGTTACTTTAAATAGGCACCAACCAGATTATAATTTTTACTTGTTTGAAGGTTGTTGGAGTCTGATATTAATTTCTTTCCTGCCAAAAAATTCACAATGGGCAAGCTGGAAGTCAGAAACAATTATTCAGGATAGCACAATTAAATTGGCTTTTCTCCCGGCATCTTTCTTGTTACCTTTACTTATCGCTGGAGTCTGAAGTTCAAGGAAATAGTCATAGGAGAATTCTTTTAAAAGAGTGAGAGAGAGAGAGGCTATAGTTTTCCTAAAACAGAATAGGTACTTTCCAGAATGTATTCCAAAAAGTATTATGTAATCTAAAATTGCTCCCTAGAAATCATGGAGGGGGTTCTAAGCTTGGAGGATAACAGTTGCTTAGAAGCAACTAAGATGAATAAACATGCTGCAATTTCCTCCTAAGATTTCAAGCCTAATTCAATGATGGGATTATGTCTAAATTGCTAAGCTTAAAATAATTGCCTCACGAATAGTCATATTGATTATGACTGAAAAACACAGAGGATCTGTGTTCTATTTTTAGTTTAAATGTACACTCTTTGTTGAGGAAGCTGAGGGATGCATTTACAGTTTTCTGAAAGAATAAACTGTGATGTGTGGATGTGAGGAAAGAGAAAACAGTTCTTGACCTCCATAAGCTCTCAGCTGCACAAGTTGGAAAGAAAAGATTTATATATCTGAATTAGTTAATATTGCAAGACTAAATTGTGTGGGACTAATTACAAGTGCCTCTGAATTCAGGGTGGGAGAGAATTGATGAGTGAGATTTCTGTGATTTAAAGGAAGTATTAGAAAAATTGTATATGAAGTCTGGCACTGAGAACTCAGGTTTACGTTCTGGCATGTGGTAAGGGTCTAAAGATGTTGGGTCCAAAACACGCCCAAATCAAGATCCGTAGTTTTATTTAGCTGGCTCTTCAATTCAGTGCTTTCAGCTGTGAGGTTTATAGTTGAAACTGAAGAAGGTCACACATTGATAACACGAAATCGAGTTCATCACTGAATAGCCAAATTAAGTGGTTTTGATGATTGAAAATTATACACACATAAACATTATACTTTGCTACATTTCGACATTTATAGTTACTTATATTCTTGAGACTATTTTGGATCTCATTATGTGCAACACTGTATATCTATAGGACGCATTGACATATCACTAGAACACTGCCTGGCATACAGTAGGCACTCAATAAGAATTGTTGAATAATGAATGAATTGTCAACATTCATACTCCTTTATGCATGCATGTGTATATATGCATATATGAATATATCTATAGTCATTCAAATTGATCTTAAGAATAAGTCAATAAAAGAGTTACAAGTTTGAGTTATTTATGAAAATAATCATGATTCACAATGTTGACAATCTTTTCTCACAGAAAAATACACATACACACTTAAAAAGGAAAGGTTTTGAATTACAAAACTGCAACAGATGCCTGTTGTAAAATTTTTTAACAATTTATAAATTTCATATTTGAGATATGAAAAATAAAAAGTGGAAGCTTTTCATATTTTCTAAGCACAAACATAAGTATAGAGTTTCTTTTTAACACAGGATCATACTCTATATTTTTCTTTCTTGATTTGATATATTTTATATATTCAACCATATAGTAGATAATTTTTTTTCTATCCGTGCATCCTTCTTTCTTACATTACACCACATAGATATACCATAATTTATATAACCATTTCCTTTTGGTAGAAATAAGATTGTCTCCATTTTTTTAATACCATGAACAATGTTTCAGGTCATATCACTGCACACATATCCTTTGCTTGTGTATTTTTGTAGGAGAGATTCTGAGAAGCAGAATTGATGAAACAAAAGGTAGGAGTGTTCTAAATTTTGATGGAAAATCTGTATTTTAATCGCTACTCTTATATTCTCAATCTTGGTTTAGAGAAGGAACCCATCCAACCAAGGAAACTATCCTCTACAGCAGACTGTTAAGATTTCTTCCTCATCCTATGGTCCCTGATTCTCAGGTGGAGCCTGACCTAGCTGCCTGAGATTCTAGTGGCATATTGTTGTTACCTCCTTGAGAAGAGATAGCACTGGGGCTTTTTCCAGAATATGGAATTATATATTCTTTCCTTTTAGATTTAGAATATGTATAATTTTATTTTTAACTGGGAGGGAACTTACAGATCAATCCCCTTATTTGGGGGGCATACTTTTAGTTGCTAGTAAAAGAAAATAACTCAAACCGGCTGAAACAATAAAAGGAATGTATTGGCTCACATTAACTGACAAATCCCAGATATTGACCTGGCTTCTTGTGTGATTTGATCCGGAGTTCATGATATAATCTGCTTTTCAGAGTTCCTCTAGTCTCTGCCCTGTTCTGTATGTTGCCTTCATCCTTGGCCTGGCTTTCCTTGTAGGGCTACCAGCAATTCTGTATACTTCCTCATTTACATCCAAGACGAGAAGAGGTTGTTCCTTCCTCCAGTTATCAAATGAAAGTTCTGAACCTCACACTAAGTAGACCAGCTTAGGACAATTGTCCATCTTCAAATCATTAACCCTTAAAGGGACATAGGTTCACAAAGCCTCACCCTAGAGCTAGCAGTAAGGCCAATCCCACCCAAACAACATCAAGGCTAAACAATGAAGGGAGGGGAATGGATTCTGATTAAACAAACACTCCTTAGGGAGGAACTTCCTTTCCTCTTGCCTCTTTTCCATAAGGAGGGACTTCTACTACGGTAACACTCATGGCCCCTCCTTTGCCCCTTGCTTACTATTCTCTTGAATGATGGATAGCAAAGTCTGACGTTCATGGTCCTCATTTCTCTGCTGGATGGAGCTAATCTAATTAAAGGTTGTAAGCATTGAAGATTCAGCTATTTTCTTTCCACCTGGAGCTTATGTGGGGCAGCAATACTAGGGTAAATGTAGATGTTCTGCAGTCTCAAATGTTCCCTTCTGTGTGCCGTGCCAGGGTCTGGCTTGGGGGAAGATTTCTGAACACAAAATGTAATCTATCAACAATTGAAAAAATAAGTTTATGATATTTTAAATATAGTCTGCTATTGTTTCAAGAAGTAGATAAGGTACAATTAGTTTTTATAGGTTTATGTATTTATAGTTATATAAATCTTGAAAACATATACAGAGTTACAGCTTCTCTTCACGTCTTTTCAATTGGGGTTGGGTGGATGCCTAGAGAGGTATTTATACCTTTTAGCCTGGGGTAGCCAGAAGGTTTTGCTTAATCCTTCCTATCAGTATTCTCCAGGCCAAATCACACTTACATATATGCTCTTTTGGCTGCAAGGGGCAGAATCCCAATTTAAATTACCTTAGGCAAAAAAAAGTCAAATTCATGATAACATTAGAGGATGCTTGCTCCATTTGTGTCCTCTGTCCTGAGCGTCATCCTCATTCTTCTCTCTTGCTGCAGATTATCTTTCTTCCCATAACAGAAACATGACCACTGGTATCTCCTGAGTTTCTCAGCTTACAATGCTGGTCACCTGCAGAGAGACCACCTCAACTCTCTAGGTTTCAAGTCCAAGACCAATGAGAAATTGCTTATTGGCCCAGCTTGGGCCACAAGGCTTCTTCTAGACCAATCAATTGTTTTGAGAGGAGGGAGAGATGTGCGTGCGTGTGTGTGTGTGTGTGTGTGTGTGTGTGTGTGTGTGTGTATGTGTGTGTGTCTGTGAGATGTTGTATCACATCATTGTATCGATAGCTCCTAAGAGAGCAATTTGGTTGGAATGAAAGGAACAGTGTTCTCAGAAGAAGGAGGCGGTCCTGAGAAAATAATTACACATAAATCTACTATAGTATTATTGGAAAAAAGAGAAAGAATAGGACTAGATGATGAATAGGAACTAATGTTTGGTATTTTATATGAGGTAAAGGGAGAAAAGAAGGTCTAGAGATTTCATTGAGAAAGTAAGGAAACATTCATGTGAAACTTTTTTTTTTAACATCTTTATTGGAGTATAATTGCTTTACAATGGTGTGTTAGTTTGTGCTTTATAATGAAGTGAATCGGCTATACATATATCACCATATCTCCTCCCTCTTGCGTCTCCCTATTTTTTTTAATTAGGATTTTTTAAAAAAAATTTTATTTATTTTTGGCTGCGTTGGTCTTCATTGCTGTGCGTGGGCTTTCTCTAGTTGTAGTGAGTGGGGGTCTACTCTTTGTTGTGGTGCATGGGCTCCTCATTGTGGTGGCTTCTCTTGTTGCGGAGCATGGGCTCTAGACGTGTGGTCTTCAGTAGTTGTGGCTCGCGGGCTCTAGAACGCAGGCTCAGTAGTTGTGGTGCTCCGGTTTAATTGCACCACTTTCTTGATGTCCTAGTGGATTCCTTAATAAGATTTGACCTCTGCTCACTAAATCCTACATCACTTTTTGAACTTGTCCTGTGGAATATACGACATTTTACTTTTTATTATCTCTTTTTGGTATTTTAATTATTATTATTAATTTTTTGCGGTACGTGGGCCTCTCACTGCTGTGGCCTCTCCCGTTGCGGAGCACAGGCTCTGGACGCGCAGGCTCAGCGGCCATGGCTCACGGGCCCAGCCGCTCCGAGGCATGTGGGATCTTCCCGGAACGGGGTACGAACCCGTGTCCCCTTCATCGGCAGGCGGACTCTCAACCACTGCGCTACCAGGGAAGCCCGGTATTTTAATTATTTTTGAAAAATATTTTCCTTCCTGCTAGACTCTAGACTCCTGAAGAAGAGGGATTGTGTTTTATTTAGTTTCATATTCTCAAAGCATTAGCATAATGACTTACATAAAAGAGATTTTTTATAAACTTGGACCCATTGTATACAGTAGAAACAGATTTATGCAAAATCGCGAGATGGCTGTTTTGCTACCAAACTCTTATTGGCATAAACTGACACTTTTTCTGAAACTAATGACGAGGGAATATGGTTATTGATTTTCCAAATAACTTTTCATTGTGATAAGATTTTCCCAGAAAGCTAAAACCCTGGCAGAAGAAAATGTCACTCAAGAAAACGTCACTCACAAAAGAAAATCTTTTGTTGGAATTGTGATTATTTGGCATGTTTTGTGCTATGTAGAGGTTAAAGCTGGGATTGTTTTCTCCATTGCAGGTTCCCAGTCAGGCAGCATATGTACAAGCAGAATGCAAGGCCATGCTCTAAGTATTTGATCAATGATCTGCTGTCTCTGAAGGACTCTCTGGTAAAAACTCCAATGGAGGGCATCACTTATGCTTGGAGAGGCTCAGCCATGCTAGGGTCTGCTGCCTGCAGGAAGCACAGGAATGAGGAATTGACTGAGCACGGCTAACCTGGTGGCATATCATGTGGTGACTCTGACTACTAGTAAAATGTGGTCCAATGAACATCTGGGACTCTGAATAGTTACTTTAGCAATCCCATCTCTCTTGGTTGTGAGTATGTGTGGAAGACATGGTGGAAATGAAGGACGGTACCGACAGAGGTTGTCTTAGCATGGGAATAGGGATATGATCTCTCCCCTCAACACAACTTAAATATTTTGTAAGATTTAAGTCATTTTTGTTCACTTAGCTAATTTATTTCTATGTCATTATTTTGGAGGAAAACATGTATGCAATGATATATAGTTAATTCTTGGTTATCCTTTCAGCTTTTTTCTTTTTTGTTTTTTGGTTCGCGGGCCCCTCACTGCTGTGGCCCCTCCCGCCACGGGGCACAGGCTCCGGACGCACAGGCCGAGCGGCCACGGCTCACGGGCCCAGCCGCTCCGCGGCATGTGGGATCCTCCCGGACCGGGGCACGAACCCGCGTCCCCCGCATCGGCAGGCGGACTCCCAACCACTGTGCCACCAGGGAAGCCCTCAGCTTTGTTTAATTGCAGCTTAATGCAGAATATACCTACACATTGTCATTCTGAAGTGATAATTAGAACATATCCAGGTATCTTCAAATTAGAGTTTAATCTTGTAATGTGTGACAATTCTCTTGAAAGCCTTAGGGGCGATTTTAGAGATTTTGTCTATTTTGATGAAATTTATATATCATAATTGAATGCATAACATTTGAAAAGTAACTGACTTATGAGTTTGTAAGCCCTGCATTACAAACTCATAAGTCAGTTACTTTTCAAATGAACAAAAAGTGACATATCCCTTGGCTAGTGCAAACAGTAAATTAGTTTTCTATTGTGCTTTGTTTTATTAGTCTAGAATCTAACAAACAATCTGTAAGGATCTACCAGCAAAGACAGGAGAAACATACACAACCTGTCATTCCCTCCCCCCACCATTAGTGAAATTGTTTTACATATTTCAGTACTCTGTATATGAGAAACAGCAATCATTGTATAATAGCAAATTAGCATATGTTCATAAATATGTCACAGATATTACAGTTTCTGTATTTTCCTAGTAGCATCAACAACTTGTTACTACCTAGATAACCACCCTTCTTTCATTCATTCTATAAACATAAATTGAAGGACTACGTGGACCAGGGTTCTGATATATACTAGAAATAGGAATAGCAGGATGGTGACTCCTGCTGTGTGGAGCTTACAACCCAGATGAGCAGACAGACACAGAAAAAGTCATTATAAGCGTTTTGAGGGAAAAGTGCAGGGTGCAACAGGAGCTAATGGTGCGTTTCCCAGGCTGTGGCTCATTCTGATTTTTTGATTCTTCTTACCCTTCTAACTTGGAGAGAAAGTGAGGGTACAAGCTACAGTAATTGATGGTATGCATGCATACATATCTTCCAGGAAGAACATTATTCAGTCAAATAATTGAGGTTCGTCCTCTCAGTCCACCTCCCTGGAAGGTTTGCTTTTGTGTCTAGCAGCGTTGTTCACGATGCACACCCACACGCCCCCCCCCCCCCCCCGCCCCGCTCCCTTATCCCCAAATCCCGAAGGAAGAGAGTACGGAGTGGTGTGGAAGGGATGACACTGTGGAGTGGGATGGATTCAGTTTTTCACCTTTCAAGAGAGGAAGAACTGACTGGTGAGCTCGTTCTGAATAATGTGAAGTCAGAGGAAAGTGCAGCGTAAGAGAGCCATAGTCTTGCGAAGAGCAGAGTTCAGGGTCTAATTCCTGTTGCTTTATCAGCCGCTGATTGTACCTGCTGGGAGAGCTGATAATATCAAAAGAGTACAGAGCTGGGGAACTGGAGCGCCTTGGCTACTTTACACTGACCTGGAAAATGTCAGGATAAATTACGGAATGGGTCGAGGAGGGGAAGTTGGTAATTGAAGTCCTTTTAGAAGTCTCAAAGCTTTGTGGATATTGAGTATTGTTCCCCCCCTGCCCCCTTCACCATTGAGCTGGCACCAATTCAGTGAGGAAGGATGGCTTGTGAATGGGGCTGAGGGCTGGGAGAAGGATTCAAAGACTAGGATCTTAAAATGAGATTGGCATCTGCACTTGTCACAGTTTAAAACATGTTGATGGTCCAGATCGTTGTGGGAAATGATTTCAGAGCGCCGTTAACCTTTCCCAAAGCTGCATTTCTTTTTTTAAAAAATCAGGATAGGTAGCATCCCGTTTAGAAAGCATAATCCTGCTCTGCGGCTTTGCCTCTTGCGGGCAGGTGGAGGCCAGGAGCCGCGTGTGTGGGGTCGCCCCCGCGCCGCAGCCCCCGCCGGCGGGCGGGCACGAATCCCGCCAGCCCTGGGCTCTCCCTCCGAGCCCGCTGCACGCGCGCGCACACACACGGCCGAAACGCGCGCTCCCGCCCCTCGCGAGCGCGCCCTCCTCTCCGCGCCCCCGCCCCACGCGCCGGTCCTCCGCGCCCCCGCGCTCCCACAGCCCGAGCGCCGGCTCAGCTGACCCGCGGGCGCCAGACGCCGTGGCTCCCAGCTCGCGAGTGCAGCTGCGGCGGCGCGGGCCTCTCACGGCGACACTCCCCCCCCCCGCGCCCCTCCCCCACCCCGCACCGGGATCCGGACCGACTGCGCGCGAGCTCGCGGCCCCTTCCCCGGCGCTGAGCGAGGAGCCAAGCTGCGGTGACGAGCGGCGGCTGCGCGGCCATGGGCGCGCCCGGGTCGCCCTAGGGCGGGCGCGCGGAGACCAAAGCCCGAGCGGCAGTCTCGGCCGCGAGCCCTCTCGGGAGGCGGCGGCGGCGGCGGCGGCGGCGGCGGCGGCAGCAGGAGCAGCGCAGCCGGGATGAGCGGGAGCGGCGCGGCGCCTGGCCCGGGCTCGGGCTCCTCCCCGGCCGCTTGCCGTTTCGCGCACTACTTCGTGCTGTGCGGGATCGACGCGGACAGCGGCCTGGAGCCCGACGAGCTGGCGGGTAAGGCCGGGCTGCGGTGGCGTGGGGGTCCCTTCAGGGACGCGGGGGGTGCTGCGGGGACGCTTGGGAGGCGGCGTGCGGGCTCCAGACAAAGTCAGCTCCCGGCGGCGCCCGCTCTCTGGCCGGCAGGGCTCTCGGGCGGCGATTAATGACATTGTTATTTATTCCGCGTGCAGGGTGCGCTGCTGAGCCCGCGGGCGCCCGCCGGGGGCTTTTGCCTGACGGGCGCGGGGTTAGGAATAACGGGTGCGGGGGCAGTGTCGGGGTCGGCCCCGAGGGCACGGCCCCAGCCCGGCGCGCCGGCCCCCTCGCCCGCAGCTGTCCGCGGAGGCGGCCGGTGAGTCACCGGGCGCATTAACTCCAGGCCTCTCTGTGCTCCTGCGGCTCCCGCCCCCTACCCTCCACCCTCCGCCCCGGCTGCGAAGTTTCAGCCTCGGCACGTGACGTGGCCCCCCGGCCCCCTCGGGGAGGGGAGTTGGAGGCCGCGGGGTTCGCGCCCACCCAGGTGGCGGTGGCCCGTGGGGCGAGCACCGGGCGGGAGGCTGGTTGTACTTCATCCCTGACTGTTCCCGGTCTGCGCCGCCTCACGCCTCGGGTTCTGCGATGACCGTCGAGTCACCTTTTGGAATCCTGTCGGTTTGGCAGTGTCACCGGAGCTGGCGACGATCTTTGAACGCTCGGGTCCTGGCACGACGCTTTGTTGACACCGCTTATACTGTTCCGAGTTTAAGTAGTTGGATATTTCCCCTCAGTTGGGTGCACCGAGTGTTGCCGCCTGGGTTTTCCTGGAGGGGCATTGGCCCGTCCTCTTGACTCAGTTGGTGGCGCAGTGCAGGACTGAGCTGGGGAACCGACGCTGGGAAGGGGGGCTATTAAAGGATGGTGGTGGAGGAGCCGGGGGTGAGTGCACAGTGTCTGGAGGAGGCCGGGGAGAAAAGGCTGATTTCATTTTTCATGCCTGTGTCTTTCTGCTTGCCTTTTTGGGATCTGAATCTGGATTTTTTTTTTTTTTTTTATTTAATGGGTGAGATAAGTGACATCTACCGCTTGAACTTTATCTGTGTCAGTGTTAAACACTTAGGTCATAGCCTTTCAGAGCAGCTTCTTTTGGACATAGCATTCTTGATTGCACCAGTGTGTATTTTTCTTTTCTTTTCCTTTTTGGAGGGGCGGACTGGGAAGAATGTATTAAATAATAAACAATAGTAAACAAAACTGTTCAGCCTTAAGATACAATACCCAAGTGACCTCTTAACCTAAGTGAATATCTTAAGTCGATTTCGCAGCAAAACATTTTCAACAAAAACTATGTCTAGTTTTACTTAATTTTATTTTTTGAAAAGAGAGAGGAGTACCAGGTTTTCTCTATGTGTAATTATATATTCATGTTGTTTCTTCAGTTAAGATTTCATGTACATATTAAGAATGGCTTTGTTAAGGGTTATGGAGTTAGAAAAAAATGTTTGCAGAGGAATTTGGAGAGATTCCTCTTTTGGGATTGGTGAAGGGATTATTTTATGTTTCTAGAATCCCTTTTCCCCTAAACATCTCCCTAAGCATTTGTGGCACTGAGGCTCTTGGAGACCTTCTGTCAGTGGCGACTGATGACTGGAAAAAGCCTGTATTTTTTTCTTCATCAAGTCTGTATGCCTAGTAAAGCTTAAACAACACCTGTAAGTGTGGCCTGGGACTCTTTAGGCATAGTGCAAATGGCTTTAACAAAATTAAACAGTAAAAAAACTTTTAATGCTTTTTTTTAAAGCACAAACTGGCTTCTCCTTTTGCAGTACTATGGGTGAGTGTGGGTGTTGTTTGAGATTTCTGCCCCTCATAATACTTGGTGTTTTGAGGTAACAATTTTGTCTGATAATATTTTCATTCGTTCATTCAGCAAATAGTTTTGAAAGCCTTTAGGTGTAGATTGTGTTCTAGGCCCTGGGCTCAGCTGTAATCAAAGCAGTCAAAAAATTCCTGCCATCATAGAACTTACATTCTAGCATGACGAAATAATAAAAATATATAGTTTGTCAGAGGTTAATAAGTGCTATGAGGAAAAATAAAGCAGGGAAATGATGGTAGGGCAGTGCCAGCAGAATGGTGAGACTTGTGGGGTCGTAATGATTTTAAATAAGATGGTTAGGGAAGGCCTCACTGATAAGGTGATATTTGAACAGAACCCTAAAGGAGGTGAGGAAGCAAGCCATGTGGATTGTCTCAGGGAACAGCATTGTAGGCAGAGGAAACAGCACGTGCAAAGACCTGAGGTGGAAGGGTGCCTAGTTTTGCAGGTAACAGCAAGGAGGCCAGTGTGGTTGATACTGAGTAAGAGGGAGGTTAGTAGATATGATCATTGAGAAGGGGTAGGGGAGATTCTGTAGGGCCTCATAGACAGACTTCTACTCTGAGGTGGAAAACCATCTCACTGGGTTTTGAGCAGTGTAATGAGATCTGATGTACCTTCTGAAAAGATGGCTGTGGTTACCATGTTGACTGGAGTATATCAGGGGCAAGGATAGAGATGGACCAGTTAGGAGGCTCTTTTTCACTGTTGGAGGTGAGAGTTGTTGGTGGCTTGGACGAGGGCAGTAGCCGTGAAGTGGTTAGAAGCTGGATATATTTTGAAGGGAGAGTCAGCAGGACTTGCTGATGAATTGAGTATGGTATTCATACTCAAAGAAAGTGATCAGAGATGACTCCAGGGTTTTCTGCCTAAGCAATTATAAGCACCTTTATTTACTAAAATTGGAAGACTGATGGAGAAGCTGGCTGGAGAAGATTAGTTTAGCTTTGGACATGTTAAGTTTGAGGTTCCCGTTAGACATTCAAATGGAGATACCAAGTAGGCAGGACATATTTCAGGGGTCTGAATTTATTTTTAGATATGAATCGAAAGCCATGAAATTGGGTGACATCACCCAGGGAGTGGGTGTAGATAGAAAAGAGGATTGAGTCCTGGAGACATTCCAACAGTCAGAGGTGAGAAGGATGAGGGGAAAACAACCAAGGAGGTTAAGAAATGTGACCAGTGAAGGGCTTCCCTGGTGGCGCAGTGGCTGAGTGTCCACCTGCCGACGCAGGGGACACGGGTTCGTGCCCTGGTCCGCGAAGATCCCACATACTGCGGAGCGGCTGGGCCCGTGAGCCATGGCCGCTGAGCCTGCGTGTCCGGAGCCTGTGCTCCACAACGGGAGAGGCCACAGCAGTGAGAGGCCCCCCCGCCCCGCCAAAAAAAAAAAAAAGAAATGTGACCAGTGAGAGGAGAGGAAACAAGAGAATGTAGTATCATGTTCCAGCTAACAGTCTTCTTAACTGTTTCCACAGAGTTACATTTAAGGATCAGGAAACAAGGCCAGTGAGTTAGGCAAATTAGTCAGAAGGTAGTTTCTGTTTTGCTGCATTAATTTCAAAGTTAATGATAGTTAAGTTTCTATTTTACTTTTCTGGAGCTGATCCATTTTTATCACACTGTTTCTTAGCAAGTTGTCACCCTGCCTGTAGAAGATCTTAATTGACTTCTATTAAACGTAAATTCTACCAATTGCTTTATAGACTTTTTCTTAACATATGCATATTCCTAGAACTCACACTGTGCAGGTGGTGGGACATTGTTATCAAATGAAGGACACAAACCATATGATGAAGTAACAATTAAATAGACTGAGACTTTATGAGAAATGAGACTTTTACACTCTTCCAGTAAGGTGCTGCTTTACCAACAATGGAAAAGACTTCTTTCATCTCAAATAGGTCTTTTAACAGCAGAAGATAATTTAAATATATATAAATTTAAAATATTTAAAAATGGAAGACCTAGAAATTTTACGGAGATATCTCTCTCTATATGTATACTGTTACAGCAGTATTGCCTATTGTCCTTTCTCTACCATGTCTTAGCTGTTGTGCTTCTCCTACTCACTGTATGTTTTCAAGATGTACTTTATCCGTAAACAAAATTGTCCCTTAAATGTTAAAGCAGAAATGTTTAAATTTCTCTTAATGTTAAAGAAAACAAAAAGTTTCAAACTGATTCTTTATTGCATAAAGAAGAAAGGGGCTGTAAATAGAAGTCACTGGAATTAGTTGATGTGAAGGGAAGAAGGTGTCATTTTGAAATTTTCTTTTATGTCTCTCATTTCCTCCAATACCTAGCTGTAGGAATTTATGTGGCTTGATTTACAGCACAGATCTTTCAGGCAATGGAAAAGTGAAGGATGTGGGGCTTCCCTGGTGGTGCAGTGGTTAAGAATCTGCTTGCCAGTGCAGGGGACACGGGTTTGAGCCCTGGTCCGGGAAGATCCCACATGCTGTGGAGCAACTAAGCCCGTGCGCCACAACTACTGAGCCTGTGCTCTAGAGCCCACGAGCCACAACTACTGAAGCCTGTGTGCCTAGAGCCTGTGCTCGGCAAAAAGAGAAGCCACCGTAATGAGAAGCCTGTGCGCTGCACGAAGAGTAGACCCTGCTCGCCACAACTAGAGAAAGCCCATGAGCAGCAACGAAGACCCAACGCAGCCAAAAATAGATAAATAAATAAATTTAAAAACAAAAAACAAACAAAAAAAAAAGAAAAATGAAGGATGTAATTAGACCTTTATTTAAGTAACATAAATATGCGAACCCCCAAGAAGGAAAAGCCTTTGCCTCTCTCTTTCATAGTACCTTATACATAGTACATAGTGTTTAATAAGACTTACACATGAGTCTACAAATTGTGTGGTGACCAGAATATTCTTAAAGCTTTCCCATGGTAGCTTGGATTCAGTACTGCTGATAGATATGGAAGTCTGATGGGTGAGCACTGCCACAGACCTTTGTTTAGAGATCTTCCTTGGTGCCTCCAGCTGTTTATTTTTAGCCTTGGTGTCTTGGCTCTGGTTTCCAGAAGAGTTTAGAGGCAGTGGAGACCATGGTCTAAATTCAAATATAAAATTTAGTTGAGACTGACAGTATCATGCCACAGTAGTGCTGGAAAGGATCTTAGACATCATTTAGAGTGAAGAAACCAAGGCTGAGAGTTTGAGGTCTTAGAGATCACATTTGACCAGTGCAGGCACCAGACTAAAGCCTGTTTTTTGGGGGTTTTTTTTGCCTTGTCTCGCGGCTTGTGGGATCTTAGTTCCCTGATCAGGGATGGAATCTGGGGTCTCGGCAGTGAGCGCTGAGTGAGTCCTAACCACTGGACTGCCACGGAATTCCCAAGCCTGTTTGTTCTAATACACAAAGCTCCATAGTTATTTAAGCTCAGAAAAAAGATGAGGTTTACTCAAATTGCAAGCATTTCAGGATTGCCCTTAATCCAGACTGAATGTCAGTAGTCAAGTCTGTGCTAAAGTCTTTTAAAAACTGCCGCCAGGTGTACGGGCGTGGGTGGGGTAGGAGCTTCCTTCATCTGACTACATTGGTGGTGCCTCAGTTGTTAGCCTTGTGGACATCCCTGGCCCGCAATAGATTATGTTTGGGAGTTTGGAAGGTCTGACCTGGTAACTGGGAGGCTGGGGAAGGAATAATACAAGGATCAATTTCCATTGTAATGGGGCCAAAGAAGATTCAAGGTCTGGTTGCTGTGGTATAGTGATAACTTGATTTTAAAAATCCACTGGGAGGGACTTCCCTCGTGGTCCAGTGGTTAAGACTACGCACTCCCAATGCAGGGGGCCTGGGTTCTATCTCTCGTCAGGGAACCAGATCCCACATGCCACAACTAAGAGCCCACGTGCTGAAGGTCCCGCGTGCTGCAACTAAGACCCGGTGCAGCCGAATAAATAAATATTAAAAAAAAACAAAAAAAAAGTTAAAAAAAATCCACTGGAAATAAAATTCTTCATGGTGAAATTGGCCCAGCAGTGAGAGCAGCTAAGTCCCTGTGGTAACCCTAGGGCTCAGGCACCTGCTGCATTGGTTAATGCAGGACCTTCCAGCATAGGGAGCTCAGAAGACCAGAGAAGACAAGATGGATAGGGAGAGGGGAGGAGGAAGGGGCATAAGTGTCTTTGGAGGAGGAGAAAATAGTAAGAGAAAGGGGAAGAAAGGGGACAGGAAGAGAAGAAGAAGGCTGGAGGAGGGCAAGTACATAATATCCACTGCTAAGGAGTTGAGACATACTGTTCTGAAATTCCTGAGTATATCCTTTTGTTTGCATTTCCACTTCTGGTCACAGACACTCTTGGAGTAATAGAAGTTAGTCATAATTTCCATGGAACTCCATATGGAAGAAAACATTTTCTTCTTCTATAATTTGTTAGAGGGTAGAGGTGGTTCCTACATAAGGTACTTTAGTCGACTATACTTCAATTAAAAAAAAAGTACTTTAGGAAACAAGTGTTATATGTCCAGATCCTTAACAGTTTTGATTAATAGTGACCTAAATTTTGTTTTTGGTAAAGCTGTAACTACTATTATGCTTTGGATTAATTATTCAATTTTTTTAAAATGAATTTATTTATTTTCGGCTGCGTTGGGCCTTCGTTGCTGTGCATGGGCTTTCTCTAGTTGTGGTGAGCGGGGGATACTCTTCATTGCGGTGCATGGGCTTCTCATTGCGGTGGCTTCTCTCTATGTGGAGCACGGGCTCTAGGCGTGCGGGCTTCAGTAGTTGCGGCACGCAGGCTCAGTAGTTGTGGCTCACGGGCTCTAGAGCACGGGCTCAATAGTTGCGGTGCACGGGCTTAGTTGCTTCATGGCATGTGGGATCTTCCTGGACCAGGGATTGAATCCGTGTCCCCTGCATTGGCAGGCAGATTCTCAACCACTGCACCACCTGGGAAGCCCCTAATTATTCAATGTTAAATGCTTACAGTGTGCCAGGTTGAGGAGTATATAGGTGACACTCACTGTTCTGAAAAAATCTACAATGAAATAGCAATAATAAAATAACATTTATTTAGTACTTTCCACATGCCAAGCACTGGCATAATACTTCATGATTATTACCTCATTTAATCCTGACAACAACCTTAGGAAGTGGCACTATTTTCTCTATTTTCCAGATGAGGAAACAGGCTAGAGAATTTAAGTACTTTACCTAACTTCATATAAGAAGTGAGAAACCTGGATTAAAATCTGACATGATCCATCCATGCTCATAACCACTACATTTGCTGCCTCCTTAGTAACATATACTGTATCACACAGATTATAAAATCTACCAGTACTCTTCATGGATAACCTTATAATCAAATGAGATTATTTTTTAAACTCCTCTGTAGAGGAAAGATATTAAGAGGGAGAAGACTGGTCTTTATGATCTTTAAGACCTGACTTGGCTTGTCTCTTCTTAAAGGTGGCACTGCATGCATTCTATCATTCATTTATTAAAAAAAAAAAAAAAGAATATATAATTGATTTACTTTTGTTCTTTTCTTGTGGTATTAAATTTTTAAAATATCTTTATTGGAGTATAATTGCTTTACAATGTTATGTTAGTTTCTGCTGTACCAAAATATGGAATGCTTCACGACTTTGCGTGTCCTCCTTGCGCAGGGGCCATGCTAATCTTCTCTGTATTGTTCCAATTTTAGTATACGTGCGGCCTAAGTGAGCACTACTTTTGTTTTTATTAATGTATATTTATAAAGATAAGATATTATATAGGTATAAGGCATTTACTGCATAAATAAAAATACCACTTTCAAAAAAATCTTAAACCTTTTCATTCTTCTTACTGGGTTTTATACCTGTCTTTTCTTAGCATAAATTACTTGTCCTTAGGTAAGTTTATAGTTTTGAAGAGGAATGTTGGTTGCTTGTGAAACCATGGCTTGCGTGGCTGTCAGTACAGTTGTTAAAGCTGGATGCACAGTCAGAAGCTGAGAGTCCCATCCTGGGCCTGTTACATAGGACAGCTGTGGGCCTCAAGTGTTTTTTTGTTTTTTGGTTTTTTTTGAATTT
The DNA here is from genome assembly GCF_039906515.1 of Pseudorca crassidens. NCBI lineage: Eukaryota > Metazoa > Chordata > Mammalia > Artiodactyla > Delphinidae > Pseudorca > Pseudorca crassidens. The sequence continues at coordinate 25,777,714 of NC_090306.1, read as the reverse complement.
TATTTTATTTATTTTTTTATACAGCAGGTTCTTATTAGTCATCCATTCTATACACATCAGTGTATACATGTCAATCCCAGTCTTTAATTTTTGCCAATTTGATTACTATGTGTCTTGGTGTGTTTCTCCTCGGGTTCATCCTGTATGGGACTTGCTGTGCTTCCTGGACTTGGGAGGCTCTTTCCTTTCCCATGTTAGGGAAGTTTTTGACCATAATCTCTTCAAATATTTTCTTGGGTCCTTTCTCTCTCTCTTCTCCTTCTGGAACCCCTATAATGTGAATGTTGTTGTGTTTAATGTTGTCCCAGAGGTCTTTTAGGCCGTCTTCATTTCTTTTCATTCTTTTTTCTTTATTCTGTTACACAGCAGTGAATTCCACCATTCTGTCTTCCAGGTCACTTATCCGTTCTTCTGCCTCAGTTATTCTGCTATTGATTCCTTCTAGTGTAGTTTTCATTTCAGTTATTGTGTTGTTCATCTCTGTTTGTTCTTTAATTTTTCTAGGTCTTTGTTAAAATTTCTTGCATCTTCTCGATCTTTGCCTCCATTCTTTTGCCAAGGTCCTGGATCATCTCCACTATCATTATTTTGAATTCTTTTTCTGGAAGGTTTCCTATCTCCACTTCATTTAGTTGTTTTTCTGGGGTTTTATCTTGTTCCTTCATCTGGTACATAGCTCGCTGCCTTTTCATCTTGTCTGTCTGTGAATGTGGTTTTTGTTCCACAGGCTGAAGGATTGTAGTTCTTCTTGCTTCTGCTGTCTGCCCTCTGGTGGATAAGGCTATCTAAGAGGCTTGTGCAAGTTTCCTGATGGGCGGGACTTGTCTCAAGTGTTTTTATCTGTCTCCAAGGGGTTAAGTGAGATTATTGATTTCTGAACTTACCACTCCTGTCTTCTATGGGCCTGAAATTATTTTTGAATGAAAAACTAAGTATATCGGTTTTTTAAAAGATTAATCCTAAATGATATAGAACATGAAGACTGAATATACCCCATATTTCACATGAGGACTGATGGAGTAATTATAATTTCATCCACAAGGAATGGAAAAAAATAAGTTAGTCTATGCAGTGCCCTTTACAGGAAAGGTGCAATTTTTAGTAAGCTTTTTGAAATATTAGTATCAGTTCATGGGCTCTCAGTTGTTATCTGCATGGACTCTTAGAAACCCAGAGATCCCTGTTTGAAATGACGATATTATATAATCTCTAGAAGTCTATATTCTAGCATTATGGATGGTACTGCCAGTTCTCCACAAAATAGCCAGTGGGATCTGAGAATAATTTTTTCCACTTAAAATTCTTCAATAGATTCCTTTGTATTCAAATTCTTTAATGGTATCTTAGTTTGTTCAGGCTGCTATAACAGAATACCATATACTGGGTGGCTTATAAACAGCAGGAATTTATTTCTCACTGTTCTGGAGGTTGGGAAGTCTGAGATGAAGGTGCCGGCAGATCGGCTGTCTAGTGAGGGCCCACTTCCTGGTTCATAGATGGCTGTCTTACATGAAAGGGGTGAGGTTGCTGTCTGATGTATCGCTTATAAGAATATGTATGAATCCCATTCATGAAGGTTCCACTCTTATGACCTAAGCACATCCCAAAGGCCCTACCTCCAATGGTATTCATCACATTGGGGGTTAAATTTCACCATAGGAATTTTGGGGAGGGACACAAATATTCAGTCTGTTCACCCTGGTTGGCAAAGCTGTTCATGATCTGCTTTCTGCCTGCCTTTCCAACCTTCTCAGATTGGATCACTCTTTCCTGCTACATTGGTTTTCTTGCAGGTTCTTAAACACAGCAAGCTGCCTCTTTTTTTTAAATTTTAATTTATGTATTTTATTTATTAATTTTGGCTGTGTTGGGTCTTCATTGCTGCATGTGGGCTTTCTCCAGTTGAGGCAGGTGGGGGCTACTTTTGGTTGTGGTGCGTGGGCTTCTCACTGTGGTGGCTTCTCTTGTTGCGGAGCACAGCCTCTAGAGCACAGGCTCAGTAGTTGTGGCTCGTGGGCTCTAGAGCACAGGCTCAGTAGTTGTGGCGCACGGGCTTAGTTGCTCCGCGGCATGTGGGATCTTCCCAGACCAGGGCTCGAACCCGTGTCGCCTGCATTGACAGGCAGATTCTTAACCACTGCACCACCAGGGAAGCCCCAGCAAGCTTCTTATCTCATGGCCTATTCATCTTCTGTTCTTTCACTAGATCCTCTTCCCCTAGACCAGCATCGTCCATTGTAAATATAATGTGAGACACGTTTGTAGTTTTAAATTTTCTAGTAGCCACATTTAGAAAGGTAAAAAGAGACAGGTGATATTAATTTTATTTATATGTCTAGGAGATTATTTCAACATATAATCAATATAAAAATTATTCATGAGATATTTTACATTCTTTTTTTCTTACTAAATCTTCAAAATGCAGTGTGTATTTTACTCTTTCAGCACATCTCAATTTGGACTAGCCACATTTCAAGTGTTTAGTAGCCACATGTGGGCGGTGGCCACCCTTTGGGCAGTGCAGCCCTACATCTTTGCAAGAGTGGCTTCTTCTCCTCGTTCAGGTCTTTGCACAAGTGTTACCTCCTCAGAGCAGCCTTCCAAGACCACCCTGTATAAAATAGTATCCTTCCTCTCCCGGCCTGCCCCACCCTGCAGTCGCCCTGCTGTATTTCCCTCACACTTATTACCACAGCACTTATTAGTACTGGACAATATATTGTGAATGCATTTGCTTGCTTTTACTTTTACTTTTTATTTATTTGTTTGTTTGTTTATTTTTGGCTGCATTGGGTCTTTGTTGCTGCACGTGGGCTTTCTCTAGTTGTGGCGAGCGGGGGCTACTCTTCATGCAGTGCATGGGCTTCTCATTGCGGTGGCTTCCCTCGTTGTTGTGGCTCGCGGGCTCTAGAGCGCAGGCTCAGTAGTTGTGGCGCACGGGCTTAGTTGCTTCTCGGCATGTGGGATCTTCCCGGACCAGGACTCAAACCCATGTCCCCTGCATTGGCAGGCGGATTCTCAACCACTGTGCCACCAGGGAAGCCCTGCTTTTACTTTTTAATGTCAATCTTCCCCATTAGATTGTCAGCTCCTAGAGGGCAGGACCTTGTCCCTCTTGTTTAGTATTGTATACCCTTTGACTAAAATAGTGCCTGGCCCATTATGGGGACTCAGATTGTTTGAATAAATGAATGAGATAACTTGAGATGGACAAATATAGAACTTTTCCTTTTGTTACCAACAATAAAAGTTAGTATATTTGTTTTTTTTGTGGGTTTTTTAACCTCTAAAATGGACTAGAGTTTTTTTTTTAAAATGGGAAGCTTGAAATTGATTAAAAAAACCAAGAGAGTGGATGAATGATTAATTTTTTAAAAGGTGTATGTCAGCTTTGTGGAAAGCTACTAAAATTTCTTATGTCTATAATATTTATTAGCCTAATCCTTCCCTCTTGAAATAAGGTATGATAAATAGATAAATAAAATTAATAAACTTTTTTTTTTAAACACTAGTTTTATGCAAGCAAGCATGCAGATACCAGCAATGCTTTGATTTTTTTTTTTTTAAGCAAACAACATGTCTTACTTATTTATGAACTAGTGCCAAGTTATGAGCACATAAATGGTGGGTAGTGTTTATGAAATTTCAGAAAGTGTCTGTACAAACGAGCACTGGTAGCTTCAGTTGTGTCTTTAGAGGAATACCTTAGGAAATTGCATTCAGTTTCCTTCTTCATGGGCATCCACATCAGTTTTGGGCCTGATCAGCCAGGACAGTTCTCTTCTATAAAGTTTAATCCTTTGTATTTTTTTTCCATTTATACTCTGTCTTTTTTTTTTTTTTTTCGCCGTACGCGGGCCTCTCACTGCTGTGGCCTCTCCCATGGCGGAGCACAGGCTCCAGACGCGCAGGCCCAGCGGCCATGGCTCACGGGCCCAGCCGCTCCGCGGCATGTGGGACCTTCCCGGACCGGGGCACGAACCCATGTCCCCTGCATTGGCAGGCGGACCCTCAACCACTGCGCCACCAGGGAAGCCCCTATACTATACTCTGTCTTTATCGTACCTTGTATAATGTTCTGTTCTGCCTAAGGCTTGAGTTTTTAAGATGGCACCATTTAATAACCTAGAGATTCCCAAAATTTTCAGTATGAGGCTGTCTTCTACATTACTTTTCAAACAGAATGCAAGGATATCTGTCTTAGTGTGAGGAGGGTAAGAACTGAGAATTCTGGGAATAAAAATGGAAGTATTTTATGCACTGCTGAGACAGCACGTCATGAGCCTAGAAGAACATGAAACAGTTGCTTTCCCCTTCATTCCTGTACCTTTCCCAAGAATCCATGATTTTTACTAACTTTATTCTAAATTAAATATTGTGACTATTTTAATTAGTGGATTTCTTAAGTTAATGCCTTTTAACTTGTATAAAATGTATACAAGTTATACATATATATGATGTATATAAAAAATATATTTCTTATATATAAAATGTATAAAACTTGTATACATCACTGGTACAGAAAGTTTAATTTTGAAATAACGCTTTCTTTAAATGAACTTTCAAAGATAACGTGCTAGCACTATTAAGTCAGAAGTAGTTCCAGGAAATCACCTTTATATGATGAAGCTGTGAAAATAGTTAACATTTATTGGGCCATGAACTGTGGTTGGTTTATAAACATTGTCTTTAATCCTCACGATAACGCGAAGGTATTACTATCATCACTTTACCGGCGAGGAGGCTGAGGTTTGGTGAGTTGTTGCCCAAAGTAACAGAGACAATAAAGGCCAAAGCTGGAATTGCATCCCGGTGACCCTCCTCCACTGTGCCCTGCTGCCCCTCCAAGTCTTCCAGACCAGCTGTCCTCAACTGCTGGGTGGTGACATATTACCGTGCCTGGCAGTTGTGAGTTGGGTCACAAGTAATTATTAATAATAGTTGAAACACTGAGGTTGTAAATGGTATGTATTTTTAAATAAGTGGGATGAATTCAAGGTCTTCCCTCTAATGATGTCACTCTCACTTACATTCCTATGTGCTTTTATTGAGTGGAAGAGAAAGAGGTGGCATTACATGCACCATACCAGCAATTGTGAATAGCCCCATACATGATGGGAAATCTGTCTTGTTAATACTACTGCCAAGCTAGTTATTGATGAGTTGTGAATAGTTTTCATATATTCATGTTCTCTTAGGAATACCACTGCAAAAGTAGTCTATTTGCTTCCCTTCCCTGTATATTTTTTAAAAAATTTGTTCATAGTCCAAGGACACACATGGGAGTATGTTTTTCAACACTTAACATTGATCTAGATTGTTTCTAGATACTTTTCTCAATTATAAAATATGACAGTGATTTGCAAAGAGCTTTTAAACTATAGAATACAATAAAAATATGAGGTAGAATTATAATTTTAGAGTTGTAGAATTTTTAAAGTTCAACCCTGCTGTGGACTAGTAGTCTGAATCCTTAGATACAGCTTGTAGACCTCTAGGTTTTAAACTGTGAAACCCAGTTTAAAGATATTTTAAATAGTTTGTTTTCTATATCCCAGAGGCCTTGTGATGTAAATCCACCTGTTTTGCATAATTGTCTCCTGCCCTGGCCTAGAGAATCCAGGTTTCTGCTTTGAAGATCATGTTTTCTTGCCTTCCCTGTCTCTCTCTTTTCTAGTACAACACACTCCCAATTTTAACACAGAAAATTATTCTATAGTTTGAGGAAACATTCATGTAGAAGTGATATCTAAATTAAGTTTCCAATAGTCAGCATGGCACAAGTTTGCTCATAGACCAGGCTTTTGTACTTTTTTTTTTCCCCTAATCCCTTCTTCAAAGATCACCCTTATTTTCATCTTAGTCCTCTTAAAACCACAACCTGCTCTTTTGGTTCTTTTTTCTATAACAACGTGGAGAAGGGGAAATAATTTTTTGGCAAAAATTTTCACTGTCATTAACATCTCATAGTGAAGAAATTGAGGTCTCATGAATCCTCCAGTTACCTTCATCCCCAGCACAAACAGGGAGGAGGTTTGTTTGTTTTTTGGGCTGCGCTGCGGCTCGTGGGGTCTTTGTTCCCTGGCCAGAGATCGAACCTGGGCCCCAGCAGTGAAAGCCCCAGGTCCTAACCACTGGATCACCAGGGATTTCCCAGGGAGGAGTTTCTAATTTAATTTTTTTTAATGAATGCATGCATGAATGAATGCATGCATGAATGAATGAATTTATGGCTGTGTTGGGTCTTTGTTGCTGCACGTGGGCTTTCTCTAGTTGTGGTAAGCAGGAGCTACTCTTTGTTGTGGTATGCAGGTTCTCTTGTTGGAGCACGGGCTCTAGGCACACGGGCTCTAGGCACACGGGTTCAGTAGTTGTGGCGCACGGGCTTAGTTGCTCCGCAGCATGTGGGATCACATGCCAGGGTTTGAACCCGTGTCCCCTGTGTTGGAAGGTGGATTCTTAACCACCGTGCCACCAGGAAAGTCCAGGGAGGATTTTCTTATTTCCCACAGCTATTCAGGTTCCATACTTTCTGTTTCTAGTATCCCTTCAATTTCCTTCCTTTTCCTTCCCTCATAGGCCTTTGGGAAAACAGGGACAATCTGCTAGATCAACAATATTCTTTCTATATATTAAATTTATATCATTTTGTTTCCTCCCAGGACTAAAATAACAAGGAGAGATTGTTTCCCCGTAGGCAGATGAAATGTGAATTGTTTAGGGGGAGGTGAGCATCCCGTACTCTCATACAATTCCCTGACGTGGAAGTCCTCCCTGTCATAAGAATCAGTACCAGCATATGAACTGGAATTCCATGAGAATGAGACTTTAATAAGAATAGTTTGGGCAGTAGGAATTTAGGACTGCTTAGTAGGTTTAAAGCTTATGGATGATTCACTTCTAGGACCACAGTGTTTTGTTTTACTTTCCAGGTTAGTTTTCTTCACTGTAAGTTTAACCCTAACTTTTAAGGAAACTTAAGTGGCTGGGGTAACAAGATAACAAATTGTTTAAAAATGTTTCCCCATCTCCAATCTCAAGTGTGTCTTAATGAACTTTTGTCCAAATTTCAAAATATTCTGGCTCAGCTCCAGGAAAATGAGCTTTCGTACTTGATTCCGTTTGCTTTGTGCCATTGTTCATGAGAACAATGACTGTGATTTCACAGTTTATTAAACCATAAGCATCCGTACCATTGAGGTGTTTATGCTAAAATAGGTTATTTTGTTTAGTTGTTCTCACTCCTGTCTGGCAGTGCTTATTTTTCCATTGGCAGCCCTAGTTACAATTTTATTTTAAATAAATACATGAAAGCCTTGTGGGCTCGAATGTAAAATCTTGTGTATTCCTCACAGTGAAGGACTGACAGGCCTCGTTTACTGTGAAGCACTTGTAAACCATCTTGTCCCTGGTGGAAGGGGCCGGTGGAGAGAGAGTTAAAGTGTGCGCGTATAGAGGATGGAAGACAAAAACTTAAAACCACACCTGTTATTCCAAAATTCTCTTTTCCTGATCTCATTGATCTATCTCTTACCCTCTCTTCTACATGGAACACAGATTTTGTGGTTAGAGTGCGAGAAATGGTACAGAGATATCCAGACAAATGCCCTAGATCCTGGAGTGCCCACAGTAATTGTGCTAGAGGAGTCATTACAGGGTCTTCTGTACAAATGTCACACCTGCTAAAAGTTTAACAGAATCATGTTCACTCTTCCCTGGGATGAAATCTTCTCTAACTAGGAGTAAAGATGTAGCTTTTTCTGAATGTGGCCATAAGGCCAAAAAGTAGACATATTTTGTTGAATCATTAGAGGGCAGAGGCCTTGCTGTGAAATGTCTGTTGACATGTATGCATATTTAGTAGTTATTTCCATGCCCCCGTGAACCCTGTTGAATAGATCAGGTGACAGCTTTTATCTGAAAGTCAGTCTTTGAGGGGCAGCTGAAGCATGGATGTATGTGTGTGAGAGATTGGTGTTTTTTTCAGTGTAGGAGAAAGAAGTAACTTCTTAAATTCCTTGCTCTTAAAAGTAAGGAATTCCTTCATAAAATTCAGATTTGCTTTGGGACTTAAAGGAAATGGTTGTATTATTTTAGTGAACATGACTGAACAGTTTTTGAATGTCTTCTGAGATAATGAGATACAGCCTCCTCTCAAGTGTGGGAACTATTTTGCACCCTGTTCCCCTGTTCCCTGACCTCTGCCTTTTGACCCTGCTGCTTTGTGTGAGATTATGGGCCTTTGAGCTTTTCACCAGTCGACCCAGGTTTCCTCATACAGAAACATAAAGCTTTAAGCTTCCTTAAAAGGTGTTCTTAGAATTGGGGAGAACATTCAGATTTAATTGTGGGCATGACTTTTGTAAATATTTTTTCTTTAAAAAATCTGCTTTTTTCTGTCCAAAGTATCTATATATTTTCTAATAGGAACTCTAAAGTTTTGTGACTGTGTATATGACTAAATATGTTTTTTTCTTTGGAGAAAAGTGTCACAAAGTAAAGGTGTTTATTTAGGGAGAGACTTAAAATTCGAGCTTTCCAGGGTAAGGGAACCCAAGAGAAACCCAACTGTTTGCTCCCTATCGTTGTTTCTTTAGGTATGAGAAGTTAAAAATCTGTATTCATAGGGTGTTATGCAAGAGCAACAAATTGAATATTTTCAGAGAGAATCAATACTTTAACCTGCTTATCTTTCAATAAGCACTTTTTAGACAAAAAGTGAGTAGGAAGAAAATTAGAGACAGACAAAAGGAGATGAACGCATTTAGTTTTGCTACTTGTTTGTAGTTAATGTTTTTGTTTTGTTTTTGGAAAGAGGGTAAAATTAGTGTCACAGATAAAGGTTTGCGGATTGTCTATGTGTTTTATTATTGCTTTGCATACTATCTTCAAGTTTATCCAGAAAACTACACATTTGCTCTGTTTTGGACATTTTAGTAGGACTTTCTGAGGAATGTGTGTTTTACACACTGTCCGAAGGCTTTATAATAATGAAGCTTTTGGACTTTTGTTTGCATGGCACTTTGCTGCTACTGACTATCCTACCAGAAGTGAGGATAGGTAAAATAATTGGCTTGAAATAATAAAAGACAATAAGTGCTTTTAAAAAACGTATGTGGCTTTTAAATTATAAAAATAATATATGCTCAATTCGAAAGCTGAAGAATAGAGGATTGTATTAAGAAAACACAAGTATCTGTTATCCCAAAGGGGTGGAATTTAAATTAAGAAAAGAAGTTCTGATTTCTGGTCACTAGTTAGAAGCCAGAGTGACCATTTTACTGAGGTGTTGTGGTTAGATAAGCTGAGCAATAATCTGAGAAACACAATAAGATTTTCTTTTGTCTAAGTCATTGCCGTTGATTTAGTAAGACAGTTGTGATGATCTCTGTGAAGAATTGTTGGTTGAAGGAGTGAATGAATAAATAGTATGGAGTTGTCTACCTCAGGTGTTTACTTTGAGAGATAAAATTAAGTCCTTAGTACTTACAACACAATCTTTTAAAAACCAAAATCCTCTAAGATCAGTAATTAAAATGAAATGGAAAAAGAAAGAGTAGCTTTGAATCTCAGGAGTTTAACACTAAAATGATACATTAAAATTTTTTTTTCATTTTGGAAAAGAAAGAGGAAAGCACTGGTACACAAATGAGGTGGAAAGACAGAGGAAAGAGAAGCTGGTAAGCAAGAGACAGTTCAGTGACAAATGAGATAAAGTCTTGATCTCCGTCTTACTGGGAATCCAATTTATTCGTAGTCACATAGCAGAATGGAAATACGTTTAGATGGCATAAGAAACCTCTGATGGAAAATCTGGTTGTCTCCCCTCAGGTTGCTGAGTCTAGAAGCAGCAGCAGACCTGACACTTGTCCCTCACAGCTCCCTTCCTGTCTCCCACGTGGGGGCTGTGTAAACATTTCAGGAGCAGTGCTGGCACTGGCCTCAGAGAATTCAGAGAGCAGGGCCTGCAGTTTCCCTTTTCATGTAGCAGAATAATAAGAACAGGGACAATTTTTTGATTGTCTTGCAATGTTTTGGCTGTTGGTTCTTTTAGATCCTTTCTGTAAATTACTTTCCTCCTAAAAGACACTTAGTCATATGTTTAATGTGTTTAACCAACCAACCAGAGACACCTTAAGATACCAAAGAAGGCATGTTTGTCATTGTAATTGGAAAAACTTTACAAGGACAGATGTGTTTTTCTCATTTTCTTTAAACCTGTCAATTTCTTGCCATGAATATTAGTTTTGTTAGTAATGACCATGCATTCTGAAAATTTTGAGTAAATGAGGCAAAATGTTTCCTCCAAAGGAAATTTTTTTAAGGACAGAGAGAGAGGGAGAGGGAGGGAGAGGGAGGGGAGGAGGGAGTTCTTATCTGGAGAGTATTATTTGCATTTTTGTTTCTGTTTAGTTGTTTTTTAGGAGGGCTGAATTGAGGTGAATTTTAGTTGCTCCAAACTCTGAGACTAGCAGTGGTTCTTTAAACCAATTTTTGAGAATATTAGCACATTGACAAAAGAAAGTAGAGGGGCAAACCATGGGGCAGAGGGGGTTTATTTATGCCCAGATCTCTGCTCCCACTGTTTGTTTCTAGAACTGAATGTATAGCTTACACATTTAAAAGAGGTATATAGACTAGCCTCCTTTAAGCATTTCATGGAGTGGAAATGAGTTGTATCCAGCTTTTAGAAGACTTTTCTATCAGAATGCTTGTGACTATAGGTCAAACAGGACCTAAGAAATGAAGGAATTTGGCTGGTTCACATAACAGTTTTTTTGGGTGGAGGTGATCAGGTATAGTTTAAACAGAGCTCTCGCCCAGGCTCACTGCAGTTCTTTATGCTCCGTCTGTCCCCATCTGGCTTCACATTTGCATATCACGTCTTCACTAGAGGAGATTTAACTTTTCCTCCTCCACTCCCCATTCTGGGTCTTTGCTATGACCAGTCCACTTTAGGTCACACTTCCCTAAGGCCATCCTTGAACCATTAGCGTGGCCAAGGAAAATGGGGTTAAACTGACTGTTTAGAGACCAGTTTGGGATGAAAACTACAGGGCAGCTTCACAATGGAAGAGTGGGGGAGTGGCTGCTGGAAAGCATCCTTGCTGAATGCTAGACTCTGAAGACAGAAAAAAGCCCCTCAGAGGTTTTTAACAAGGGAATGGCATGCTCCAGGATGAGGGGTGTAGAATAGAATTAAACTGGGAGCCAATTAGGAGATTGTTCTCCAAAACACACTAGAGGGGAAAGGCCTGAATTAGGATAGTGGCAGTGGGAGCAAAGAAGCAAGGATGGATGTAGGAGATAGGGTAGACATAGGATGAATTGCACTTGGCAGCCTTAGTGTATGTGAGGTTAAAGGGGTGGTGAGATGCACATGACTCGACTTTGGGCCCAGGCAACAAGGATATAAGAATGTCATTCATAGAAGGAACACAGGAGGAAATAAATTTCAGAGGATGTGGGTGAGTTTGGTTTTGAATTTGTGGTAATGATGGTGCTGGTATGACATTATTTTCCTTTGTAGCAGGGTGGACCAAAACCACTTTCTCCACATCTTATTATAATAGTAGTGATTAACTATGTTGAAGGATGTGTGTGTGAGCAGGTAGTGGAGCTAGAACTTGAATTCAAGCCTTCAGACCCAGAATTCCATGATCTTTATATTATGTCACACTTACTTCTATTTATAGATATAACTCTTTTCTCCTCCTTTTCTCTCCCTCCCTCCCTCCTTTTCTTTCTTTTTCTTTTAAGGGAGCCAACAATGTGTGTATGTTAATTTAAAACTGTGTTTTTAAACATGAAGTGTAAAAATACCATAATTAAGAAAAATATAGAAACTGCCCAGGACACAAGCTGAGAGACTTATTTTTGAGTTAGGGTAATTTGTTGGGCATTAATTAGTAAGCAATTTACCTTTCTCCTGCAGTGCTTCAGTTTGTAGTTAAAATGCACAGTTTTTGTGGCAGGCTTTAGTAGAGCATTTAGAATGCGTCTGTATTCTTCAGCTATGAGGCAGTGAACCATATGCTGCATAAACTCTTTGGAGTTTGTACAGCAGACAACTACCCGACCAGTACTGAATGTCTGCGAGTGCTTGTACTGGGTTCTAGGCATTCCCACCTAGAACGTTCAGGTCCTCTGGTACTCCTGTAGAACTATGCATACCAATTGGCTGAAAATGCTTGTATAGTGGGTACTGTAGAGGCTGGTGAGATATAATTGCTCAATAAGCATCAGCTACTACCCTCTTTAACATAATTGGTTGGATTAAACCTCAGACACTGGTGAGATTTAAGATGTTGCTGGAATTCTCCTTTAGACATTAAAAGATAATTCCTAGGATTGCATCCTTTTTTTTAAATGACAGCTAATCTTATCCATTATTTTTAAATACGTAATACATTTAGGTGGAATCATTTTCAGAAGATACAAAAAGACTATGTTAAACAATATGTCCCGTTTCCTCAGCTGTCCAATTCCTTTCCCCAGACACAACCATATAGTTATCACTTTCTTGTGTATACTTCTAGAGATATATTGTGTTCCATGACATGTTTCTTATTAATTCCAGAGTATAGTCTTACTTTTGAACTTTGATGTATTTCTCTTACCCATGTTATTGCCCTTTTACCTCACTTTATTTAGTAACATTAATGATAAAGGTATTGCTCAAATTATATTTTTTATTGCTTATAGCAGGTCAGGTACAAACCCTAGTTTGCAGTTGGCAGTCGTGTTCAGAGATGTTAAATGACTTGCCAAAGTTTGCATTGCTTTTGTAGAATTAGAACCAGAGGAAGGTTCTTCTCCAAATTCAGGTCTCCTTCCCTACAGAAGAACTTAACTATTCTCATGGGTAAAAGAGCCCACCCGTTTTATCTATTGGAAAGCAGAGCGCTTATACTTAAAAAGAACGATAATAAACTCATTAAACTTAAATCGCATTCTGAATGAAAGCAAGACCAACTTTGGGCTGTTGTATGCATGAGAATTACAGATTTTGTTGGTTGCCCATCTATTTTAGGAATAGATTATCTACACATACAGACATACCTTGTTTTATTGAGCTTTGCTTTATTGCTCTTCACTTTTTTGCATTTTTACCTTGTGCCCAGCAAGTCTGTCAGTGCCATTTTTATAATAGCTTTTGCTCACTTTGTGTCTCTTTGTCACATTTGGTAATTCTCGAAATATTTCAGACTTTTTCATTATTACTGTAATATTTGTTATGGTGATCTGTGTTAAGTGATCTTTGATGTTACTATTGTAATTGTTTTGGGGCACCACGAACCAAGCCCATATAAGATAGAACTTAGTATATGCGTGTATTCTTTTTTTATTTTTAATAGAGCTTTATTGGAGTATAATTGCTTCACAATACTGTGTTAGTTTCTGTTGCACAACAAAGCGAATCAGCCATATGCATATACATGTCCCCATATCCCCTCCCTCTTGAGCCTCCCTCCCATCCTCCCTGTCCCACCCCACTAGGTCATCGCAAAACACCAAGCTGCTGCTTCCCACCAGCCCCCTATTTTACATTCGGTAGTGTATATATGTCCATGCTACTCTCACTTGGCCCCAGCTTCCCCCTCCCACCCCAAGTCCTCAAGTCCATTCTCTATGTCTCCCTCTTTATTCCTGCCCTGCAAGTAGGCTCATCAGTACCATTTTTTTAATATGCATTATTTGTTTTTCTCTTTCTAACTTACTTCACTCTGTATGACAGATTCTAGGTCCATCCACCTCACTACAAATAACTCAGTTTTGTTTCTTTTTATGGCTGAGTAATATTCCATTGTATGTATGTGCCACATCTTCTTTATCCAGTCATCTTTCGATGGAGATATAGGTTGGTTCCATGTCCTGGCTATTATAAGTAGTGCTGCAATGAGCATTGTGGTACATGTCTCTTTTTGAATTATGGTTTTCACAGGGTATTTGCCCAGTAGTGGGATTACTGGGTCATATGGTACCTCTATTTTTAGTTTTTTAAGGAACCTCCATAGTGTCTGTATTAATTTACATTCCCACCAACACTGCAGGAGGGTTCCCTTTTCACCACACCTGTTCCAGCATTTATTGTTTCTAGATTTTTTGATACTGGCCATTCTGACCGGCGTGAGGTGACACCTCATTGTAGTTTTGATTTGCATTTCTCTAATAGTTAGTGATGTTAAGCCTCTTTTCATGTGTCTCTTGGCCATCTGTATGTCTTCTTTGGTGAAATGTCTACTTAGGTCTTCTGCCCATTTTTAAACTGGATTGTTTGTTTTTTTGATATTGAGCTCCATGAGCTGTTTGCATATTTTGGAGATTAATCCTTTGTCTGTTGTTTCATTTGCAAATATTTTCTCCTATTCTGAGGGTTGTCTTTTTTATGGTTTCCTTTGCTGTGCAAAAGCTTTTAAGTTTTATTAAGTCCCATTTGTTTATTTTTGTTTTTCCATTACTCTAGGAGGTGGGTCAAAAAGGATGTTGCTGTGGTTTATGTCAAAGAGTGTTTTTCCTATGTTTTCCTCTAACAGTTTTATAGTGTCTGATATTAAATTTAAGTCTTTAATCCATTTGGAGTTTATTTTTATGTATGGTGTTAGGTAGTGTTCTAATTTCATTCATTTACATGTAGCTGTCTAGTTTTCCCAGCACCACTTATTGAAGAGGCTGTCTTTTCTCCACTGTATATTCTTGCCTCCTTTGTCATAAATCAGGTGCCCATATGTGTGTGGATTTATCTCTGGGCATTCTATCCTGTACCATTGATCTATATTTCTGTTTTTGTGCCAGTACCATACTGTCTTGATTACTGTAGCTTTGTTGTGTAGTTTGAAGTCAGGGATCCTGATTCCTCCAACTCTGTTTTTCTTTCTCAAGATTGCTTTGGCTATTTGGGGTCTTTTGTGTTTCCATACGAATTGTAAAATTTTTTTGTCCTAATTCTGTGAAGAATGCCATTTGTAGTTTGATAGTGATTGCATTGAATCTGTAGATTGCTTTGGGTAGTATAGTCATTTTCACAATGTTGATTCTTCCAATCCAAGAACATTGTATATTTCTCCATCTGTTTATGTCATCTTTGATTTCTTTCATCAGGGTTTTGTAGTTTTCTGAGTACAAGTCTTTCGCCTCCTTAGGCAGGTTTATTCCTAGGTATTTTATTCTTTTTGTTGCAGTGGTAAATAGGAGTGTTTCCTTAATTTCTCTTTCTGATTTTTCATTGTTTGTGTATAGGAATGCCAGAGATTTCTGTGCATTAATTTTGTATCCTGCAACCTTATCAAATTCACTGATTAGTTCTAGTAGTTTTCTGGTGGCATCTTTAGGATTTTCTATGTATAGTGTCATGTCATTGGTAAGCAGTGACAGTTTTACTTCTTCTTTTCCAATTTGTATTTTATTTCTTTTTCTTTTCTGATTGCTGTGGCTGGGACTTCCTAAACTATGTTGAATAAGAGTGGAGAGAGTGGACATCCTTGTCCTGTTCCTGATCTTAGTGGAAAAGCTTTCAGTTTTTCACCATTTAGTATGATGCTTGCTGTGGGTTTGTCATATATGGCTTTTATTATGTTGAATTAGGTTCCCTCTGTGCCCATTTTCTGGAGAGTTTTTATCATAAATGGGTGTTGAATTTTGTCAAAAGCTTTTTCTGCATCTATTGAGATGATCATATGGTTTTTTCCCCTTAATTTATTAATATGGTGTATCACATTGATTGATTTGCATACATTGAAGAATCCTTGCATCCCTCGGATAAATCCCACTTGATCATGGTGTATGTTTCTTTTAATGTGCTGTTGGATTCTGTTTGCTAGTATTTTGTTCAGGTTTTTTGCATCTATGTTCATCAGTGATATTGGTCTTTAATTTTCTTTTTTTGTGATATCTTTGTCTGGTTTTGGTATCAGGGTGATGGTGGCTTCGTAGTATGAATTTGGGAGTGTTTCTCCCTCTGCAGTTTTTTGGAAGGGTTTGAGAAGGATTGGTGTTAGCTCTTCTCTAAATGTTTGATAGAATTCGCATGTGAAGTCATCTGGTCCTGGACTTTTGTTTGTTGGAAGATTTTTTTTTTAATAAATTTATTTCTTTATTTAATTTATTTTTGGCTGCGTTGGGTCTTTGTTGCTGTGTGCGGGCTTTCTCTAGTTGCAGCGAGTGGGGGCTGCTCTTCGTTGTGGTGT
Organism: Pseudorca crassidens; assembly: GCF_039906515.1. Taxonomy (NCBI): domain Eukaryota; kingdom Metazoa; phylum Chordata; class Mammalia; order Artiodactyla; family Delphinidae; genus Pseudorca; species Pseudorca crassidens. The sequence continues at coordinate 25,761,527 of NC_090306.1, read as the reverse complement.
GTGGGCTTCTCATTGTGGTGGCTTCTCTTGTTGCAGAGCACAGGCTCTAGGTGTGCAGGTTTCAGTAGTGATGGCGCGCGGGCTTAGTTGCTCCGCAGCGTGTGGGATCTCCCCAGACCAGGGATTGAATCTGTGTCCCCTGCATTGGCAGGTGGATTCTTAACCACTGTGCCACCAGGGAAGTCCCTGGTGGAAGATTTTTTTTTTTTTTTTTTTTTTTTGTGGTACGTGGGCCTCTCACTGCTGTGGCCTCTCCCGTTGCGGAGCACAGGCTCCGGACGCGCAGGCTCAGCAGTCATGGCTCACGGGCCCAGCCACTCCGCGGCATGTGGGATCTTCCTGGACTGGGGCACGAACCCGTGTCCCCTGCATCGGCAGGCGGACTCTCAACCACTGGACCACCAGGGAAGCCTGGAAGATTTTTAATTACGGTTTCAATTTCATTACTTGTTATAGGTCTGTTTATATTTTCTAATTCTTCCTGGTTCAGTCTTGGAAAATTGCACCTTTCCAAGAATTTGTCCATTTCTTCGTGGTTGTCCATTTCATTGGCATATAGTTGTTTGTAGTAGTCTCTTATAATCCTTTGTATTTCTGCAGTTGCAATTTCTCCTTTTTCATTTCTAATTTTATTGACTTGCATCCTGTCCCTTTTTTTCTTGATGAGTCTGGCTAAGGGTTTATCAGTTTTGTTTATCTTCTCAAAGAACCAGCTTTTAGTTTTATTGATCTTTGCTATTGTTTTCTTCGTTTCTGTTTCATTTATTTCTGCTCTGATCTTTATGATTTCTTTCTTTCTACCGACTTTGGGTTTTCTTGTTCTTCTTTCTCTAGTTGCTTTAAGTGTAGGATTAGATAGTTTATTTGAGATTTTTCTTGTTTCTTGAGGTGAGATTGAATTGCTGTAAACTTCCCTCTTACAACTGCTTTTGCTGTGTCCCATAGGTTTTGGGTCGTTGTGTTTTCATTATCATTTGTTTCTATGTATTTTTTTATTTCTTCTTTGATTTCTTCAGTGGTCTCTTGTTTATTTAGTAGCACACTGTTTAGCCTGCATGTATTTGTGGTTTTTTTACACTTTTTTTTCCTATAATTGATTTCCAATCTCAAAGCGTTGTGGTCAGAAAAGATGATACAATTTCAGTTTTCCGAGGCTTGATTTGTGACCCAAGATGTGATCTATCCTGGAGAATGTTCCATGTGCACTTGAGAAGAAAGTGTATTCTGCCACTTTTGGGTGGAATGTTCTATAAATATCAGTTAAATCTATCTGATCTATTGTGTCATTTAAAGGTTGTGTTTCCATATTTATTTTCTGTTTGGATGATCGGTTCATTGGTGTAAATGGCGTGTTAAAGTCCTCTACTGTTATTGTGTTAATGTTGATCTCTCCTTTCATGGTTGTTGATCTCTCCTTTCATGGTTGTTAGCATTTGCCTTATGTATTGTGCTCCTGTGTTGGGTGCGTAATCATTTAAAATAATTGCTATATCTTCTTCTTGGATTGATCCTTTGATCATTATGTAGTGTCCCTCCTTATCTCTTGTAACAGCCTTTATTTTAAAGTCTATTTTATCTGATACGAGTATTGCTACTCCAGCTTTCTTTTGATTTTCATTTGCATGGAATATCTTTTTCCATCCCTTCACTTTCAGTCTGTATGTGTCCCTAGGTCTGAAGTGGGTCTCTTGTAGACAGCATATATATGGGTCTTGTTTTTGTATCCATTCAGCCAGTCTGTCTTTTGGTTGGGGTATTTAATCTGTTTACATTCAAGGTTATTATCAATATGTATGTTCCTATTGCCATTTTCTTAATTATTTTGGGTTTGTTTTTGTGGATCTTTTTCTTTTGTGTTTCCCACCTAGAGAAGTTTCTTTAGCATTTGTTGTAAAGCTGGTTTGGTGGTGCTGAGTTCTCTTAGCTTTTGCTTGTCTGAAAAGCTTTTGAGTTCTCCATCGAATCTGAATGAGGTCCTTGCTGGGTAGAGTAATCTTGGTTGTAGGTTTTACTCTTTCATCACTTTAAGTATATCCTGCCACTCCCTTCTGGGCTGCAGCGTTTCCTCTGAAAAATCAGCTGATAACCTTATGGGGATTCCTTTCTATGTTAGTTTTTGTTTTTCCCTTGCTGCTTTTAATACTTTTTCTTTGAATTTAATTTTTGTTAGTTTGATTAATATGTGTCTTGGTGTGTTTTTCCTAGGGTTTATCCTGTATGAGACTCTCTGTGCTTCCTGGACTTGATTGACTATTTCCTTTCCCATGGTAGGGAAGTTTTTGACTATAATCTCTGAAAATATTTTCTCAGACCCTTTCTTTTTCTCTTCTTCTTTTGGGACCCCTATAATTCGAATGTTGATGCATGTAGTGTTGTCCCAGAGGTCTCTGAGATTGTTTTCAATTCTTTTCATTCTTCTTTTCTTTATTCCTCAGCAGTTATTTCCACCATTTTGTTTTCCGGCTCAGTTATTCGTTCTTCTGCCTCAGTTATTCTGTTAATTGATGCCTTCTAGTGTATTTTTTTTCTTTTTTTTTTTTTTGCGTTACACGGGCCTCTCACTGTTGTGGCCTCTCCTGTTGTGAGGCACAGGCTCCGGACGCACAGGCTCAGCAGCCATGGCTCACGGGCCCAGCTACTCCGCGGCATGTGGGATCTTCCCGGACGGGGGAACGAACCTGCGTCCCCTGCATCGGCAGGCGGACTCTCAACAACTGCACCACCAGGGAAGCCCTTTCCAGTGTATTTTTCATTTCAGTTATTGTGTTGTTCATCTCTGTTTGTTTGTTCTTTTGTTCTTCTAGATCTTTTTTAAACATTTCTTGTATTTTCTCAATCCGTGCCTCCATTCTATGTCTGAGATTCTGGATCATCTTTACTATCATTACTCTGAATTCTTTTTCAGGTAGATTGCCTATTTCCTCTTCATTTATTTGGTCTTGTAGGTTTTTACCTTGCTCCTTCATCTGTGACATATTTTTTTGCTATCTCTTTTTTTTTTTCAAGAGTGGGATTGTGTTCCTGTCTTACTGGTTGTTTGGCCTGAGGCGTCCAACAGTGGAGTTTGTAGGCTCTTGGGTAGAGCTGGGTTTTGGTGCTGATATGAGGAACTCCCTGAGACCTCACTCTGTTGAATATTCCTTGAGGTTCTCTGTTAGTCCAGTGCTTTGGAGCTCCCACCGCAGGAGCTTTAGCCCAACCCCTGGCTCATGAACCAAAATCCTGCAAGCTGTGTGGGGTGGAAAAAAAAAAAAGCGCACAATAACAAAGTAAAAAATAAAATTAGACTAGGAAAGTAACAGATATGTTAGAAAGAATATAAAAATAAAAATATAGATGGATAAACAATCGGAAGGTACATTAGTAACACAATAGTAAAAAAGAGGAGGAGGGAAAAGGAAAGAAACAAAAAAAAGATGGGGAAAAGGCCTTGGCTGTGGAGGGTGGGGCCTAAGCAAGGGTGAGGTTTGGGCGGTGGGCAGGGCCTGTGCTTAGGACCCACAGGGCAGGAAAAGGCCCTGGGGTCCGTGGGGGGTGGGGTTTAGGGTCAAGGAACAGAAGGGGCCCAGGCGTGCCCCCCACCCCTGGTCTCAGAGTGCAGGGGCCCATACCTGGGAGCCCAGCAGGCTTCCTGGGCTCGAGTGGGCAGGGCACATGCCCTCCTCTCCTCTCCTCTTCCGGTCTGGTAGGGCCCCTCCTGCCTGCCTCTCCTGATCTCCCCAGCCTCAGGGGCGCCGATCCTGTCTGGCCTCCACTTCTCTTCCCCTCTCAGTCCCCCTACGTCCTACCAGTTCACTTTGGGGTTCCTCCCATCTCCTTGAGTGTTAGAGTTTGTCACCACCGGCCGGCAGGCCCCCTAGTTGTGGGGAGACACTAACTCCGCATCTTCCCACGCTGACATCTTGACTCCGCCTCCTATGTGTGTATTCTGACTGCTCTGCAGATCTACTGTTCCCCCGTCTCACTCTCCTCCGGCCTCCCTGTTTCCTGAGACACAGCAATATTGAAATTAGGTCAGTTAATAACCCTACAGTGGCCTTTAAGTGTTCAAGTGAAAGGAAGAGTCGCATGTCTCTTGCTTTAAATCAAAAGCTAGAAATGATTAAGCTTAGTTATTAAGGCATGTCAAAAACTGAGACAGGCAGAAAGCTGTCAGCTTTTTTACACCAGTCAGCCAAGTTGTAAATGCAGAAGATTGAAGATGTGACTGAATTTCTGCAATCTCACGATTAAACGTGAATGGATGAGGAGTTCCTTCTTATGGATGAGCAAAGAAAGTGTTTTCTGGAGATGGAATCTACTCCTGGTGAAGATGCTGTGAAGATTGTTGAAATGACAGCAAAGAGTTAGAATATTACATAAACTGAGTTAGTTGATAAAGCAGCAGCGTTTGAGAGAATTGACTCCAATTTTGAAAGTATTCCCACCGTGGGTAAAATGCTGTCAAACAGCATTGAATGCTACAGAGAAGTCGTTCATGAAAGGAAGAGTCAATCGATGTGGCAGACTTCACTGTTGTCTTATTTTAAGAAATTGCCACAGGGGATTCCCCGGCAGTCCAGTGGTGAAGACTCTGCGCTTTCATTGCCTAGGACGTGGGCTCGATCCCTAGTCAGGGAACTAAGATCCCACATGCCGCAGGGCAACTAAGCCTGTGCGCCGCAACTACTGAGCCTGAGTGCTCTGGAGCCTGCGAACCATAACTACAGAGCCCAGGCTCTCAGGAGCCCGTGTGCCACAACTAGAGAGCCTGAGCGCCGCAACAAAGAGCCCTTGTGCTCTGGAGCCCAGTGCCACAACTAGCGAGAAGCCCGTGTGCCACAGCGAAGAGCCCACGTGCTGCAGCTAAGACCCGATGCAGCCAAAATAAATAAATAAATAAAATAAATTCAAAAAAAATTTTAAAAAACTTTATTATCGGGAATTCCCTGGCCGTCCAGTGGCTAGGACTCAGTGCTTTCACTGCCAAGGGCCTGGGTTCAATCCCTGGTTGGGGAACTGAGATCCCATAAACCACGCCACATGGCCAAAACAAACAAACAAACTTTATTATCTAAAGAAGTACAGAACACATGTTTTGGTTTAATTAACCTTTTTCTTTGGTAAGATACATTTCTATAAATTATGTGACATCACCTGGATTTCATGGAGTCTTGGTATGTTAAGTGGAAGTTTTGATGGATTATGGTAGTTAAGTAGGAAATTAGTGACTTCCCTGGGGGCGCAGTGGTTAAGAATCCACCTGACAATGAAGGGGACACGGGTTTGAGCCCTGGTCCAGGAGGATCCCACATGCCGCAGAGCAACTAAGCCCGTGCGCCACAACCACTGAGCCTGCGCTCTAGAGCCTGCGTGCCACAACTACCGAGCCCACGTACCACAACTACTGAAGCCTGCATGCCCAGAGCCCATGCTCACAACAAGAGAAGCCACCACAATGAGAAGCCCGTGCACCACAACCAAGAGTAGCACCCGCTCGCCACAACTAGAGGAAGCCTGTGTGCAGCAACCAAGACCCAACACAGCCAAAAGTAAATAAATAAATTTGTTTTAAAAAAAAGTAGGAAATTAGCCAGTGTAGAGTATGTTTTGTTTTGTTTTGTCTGCTTAGAAAAAACCCCCAAAAAACAACAAAAAAAACCCCTCATTAGTATGGAAAGTTTGAAGCATACATATAATGGATCCACTTGTGCCCATTAACTAATTATCAGCTTACTGCCATATTATTTTATCTTCACCCTCCTCCCTCCTTACTCCTACCTACCACTACAGAATTATTTTGAAACGAATGCCAGATTTTGTCATTTCAACCATAATGTTTTAGAATGTTTCTCTAAAGATAAGTACTCTTTTATGTACACTTTAATGAAATGAGTTTTGGTTTTCTATTTAATCTTCAGGTCCCAGGTACAAACAATTTACGTAATGAATAAACAATATGAAATGTTTCATTAACCAAATGCAATAATTAAGTCAAGAAGTAAATCTTGTGTGTGCTTTTAACATTTTGAAAGTTAAATTGACATAATTTTAAAGATGTGACTAATTTTTTTTTTTTTGGGGCCATGCCACGTGGCATGGGGGATCTTAGTTTCCTGACCAGGGATTGAACCCGCGCCCCCTGCAGTGGAAGTGCAGAGTCCTAACCACTGGACCACCAGGGAATTCCCAAGATGTAACTAATTATTAAAAGCATCAATGTTATTCTAGTTTAGAAATTTAGATTTTTTTTTTTTTGCTGGTCTTTTTCTACTTTTTTTATTGAGATATAGTTGAGTTACAATATTGTATAACTTTCAGGTGTACAACATAGTGAATCACAATTTTTAAAGATTATGCTTCACTTATAGTTATTATGAAATATTGTCTATATTCCCTGAGCTGTAAAATAAAAGGCCCTTTCTTTTAACATCTTGTTATAAGTAAGCTGTCAATAGGGCCTCTTGCTTGTATTAGTTAACTATTGCTAAGGAACAAATTATCCTAAAATTTAGTGCTGAACAGAAATGTGTATTATCTTGCATACTTTCTGAGGGTCAGGAATCCAGGAGCAGCTTAGCTGGGTGCTTCTGGCTCAGAGTCTCTTTTAAGGTTGCAGTCAAGCTGTTGGCAGGGACTGCAGTCACCCCAGGGCCCTGCCCAGCTGTGGCTGAAGAATCTGCTTTTACACTCATTTGTGTGGCTGTTAGCAGGCCTCTGTTTCTCACCACTTGGGCCTCTCTGTAGGCTGCCTCTTTGTCCTAATTACGTGACTGCTGGCTTCCTTCAGAGCAAATGATGAGAGAGACATACAGACAGACACAGACAAACAGATGGAGAGAGGGCCCATGATGGAATCTGTGGGTTTTTTATAACCTTATCTCAGAAGTGGCATACCATCATTTCTGCCGTATGCTGTTCGACCCACAGTCCAACCCTATTTCACTGTGAGAGGGAGTTCCTCAGGGTTGTGGATGTCAGGAGGCAGGGGTCATTGAGCCATCTTGCGGGCTGGCTACCACGATGATTTTGGCAATATTAAAGCTTTTAAATCTCTGATTTAGGACTTAAAACATTCAGCAGTGATTTTAAATAGAGTATGTCAAAGCTGTACTAGTGGGCAGGATTTGAAGCAATCTGTATTTGAAAGAAATAATACCGATCTGCTCTTTTAGAGAGGCAGCAGCAGAGTTTGAGTGTAGGCTCTGAAGCTGACTGCTTTGGGCAAGTTACTTAAATTCCCTTTACCTAATGATAATAGTACTCTAGCTCCTCTTGGGATTTGTTGATCAAATCCTACTATGCCTGGCGCATAGTAGGCGCTTACGTGTTATTTGTAATTTTAATTTTTATTGTTAAAAGAACTTGAGTGAACTCAGCTGCTTTTGTCTCTGGAATATAGGGTACAGTGTTGGAAGATGAGTCTGGAGAGGTAGGCGGGGACCAGTGTGCTCTGGGAAGGATGAGCTTTCCCCTCTGTCAGCTAAGCAGAGTTGATTTGTGCTTATGTTTGATAACGCTTGGCAGTTAGTGTTTATTTTAAACTACTTTGTTTACGAAAGAGTGGTTAGGCTTTTGTAGCACTTCCTTTGTCCATTTTTGCTTCAGCAGTAACACCTAGCTAGACTCATGCTTTGGCCTCAGCAGTACAGGGCGCACAGGTGTTCTTTTCTTTTCTTTAAAAATTAAAAACAAAAAACAGTCCCACTTTGAAAGAGAAATGATGGTGGTATTGCTCTTTAAAAAAGAAAAGAAAAAGGAAAATGAAAAAAAAGAATGAAAAGGGTGGTAGTAGAAGGGAACTGAAAAGTGCTTGATAGATTATGTAAGGAAGCATTTGGCTTTGGTCAGAAATTTAGTAGTTAGCCAGCTGCAAGCGAACCCATCTGGCACCCTTTTTCATTATTCTTCTGAAATATTCATGGGCTCTAACAGTCCCTGCCTTGTTTCCATTAGAGTCTCACATATTCTCAGTTTTGGTAGCCAATCTGGGGTGGCAGTGGGTTGCCCTTGTTTTCTTTCTTTGTTGTTGTGGATGTAATCAATAAAGAATAGACACTCAAGGAAAAGTTTGTGTATACTCAAATTCTCTTGAAAAATAAACTGTGAAACAAATTAAATAATGTCAGATTTGAATAAAGTAACCACTACAGTTCATTATGCTTAAAAGTACGTATGATACTCTAAGCATGTCTGAATTATGAATCTCTTTTGATCTTTAAAGAGTACCCTTCATTTTCATAAAAGAAATTTTATTTTTGATTTAAAGAGCATATGATTAGTAAACTTAAAAAAATTTGTTTGTAAAAGACATTTGCATGTTTCTTATTTCTTAGAGATCTCTTGAAATCATTCCGAATGTAGATCAAGAGAGAGCACAAGGAATCCTTTTATATTTTAAGATTAGCTTTCTTTATTGAATTATAGTTGATTAATAATATTAATTTCAGGTATACAACATAGTGATTCAATATTTTTATAGATTATACTCCATTTAAGTAATGGCTGTATTTCCCTGTGCTGTACACTATATCTTTGTTGTTTATCTATTTTATACATAGTAGCTTGTATCTCTTAATCCCATACCCCTAACTTGTCCCTCCCCCTCCCCTCTCCCCACTGGTAACTGCTAGTTAGTTCTCTGTGTCTGTCTCTTTCTGTTTTGCTATATATATTTGTTTTAGTTTTTAGATTTCCACATATGAGAGAACGTAGATTGTCTTTCTTTGACTTATTTCACTAAACATAATACTCTCTAGGTCCATCTATATTGTTGTTGCAAACGGCAGGATTTCATTCTTTCTTATGGCTGAGTAATATTCCATAGTGTGTGTGTGTGTGTGTGTGTGTGTGTGTGTGTGTGTGTGTGTGACATCTTCTTTATCCATTCATCTGTTGATGGACACTTAGGTTGCTTCCATATCTTGCCTCTTGTAAACAATGCTGCTATGAACATTGGAGTCCATGTATCTTTCTGAATTAGTGTTTTCATTTTTTTCAACTATATACTCAGAAGTGGAATTGCTGGATCATACAATAGTCCTATTTCTAATATTTTGAGGAACCTCCATACTGTTTTCCACAGTGGCTGCATCAGTTTACATTCCCACCAACAGTGCACAAGGATTCCCCTTTTCTCTACATCCTTGTTATTTCTTGTCTTTTTGACGATAGCCTGTCTGACAGGTGTGAGGTGATATCTCATTGTGGTTTTGATTTGCATTTCCCTGATGATTAGTGATGTTAAGCATCTTTTCATGTGCCTTTTGGCTATCAATATGTCTTTGGAAAAATGTCCATTCAGAGCTTCTGCCCATTTTTTAATTGGGTTGTTTGGGTCTTTTTGATATTGGGTAGTATGAGCTGTTTATATATTTTGGATATTAACCCCTTATCAGTCATATCATTTGCAAATATTTTCTCCCATTCAGTAGGTTGTTTAACTTCTTTTACCCCAGATCATTGATACTAGAATTATTAGTTAACATTCCAAAAAAACGTTCTGAAAATTGGTCTTATAAATTACTCTCTAAGCTCATGAAAATACTTTTTTCACTCATCTAGCTATTCCTACTTCTTTTTTTTTTTCTTTTTTTTGGTTGCTGTTGTTTGTTTGTCTGTTTGATCTCAAACTCCCTTGATTTGGGCTTTAATGGAGGGACATCCTGGCACTTTGGAGGCGATGCTGTTGTCTTAAGAGGGATGCCTTGTGAGAAGTTTAAAGAGCCCCCTTACCCAGTGCTTCTTTTTCATTATTTTTTTGTTATTGTTTTCAATTTTATTTTTTCTTTTTACTTTTGGACTCCCTTCATCAATTTCTCTAACTCCACCTCCCACCTCTGGCAACCACCAATCTGTTCTCTGTTTCTATGAACTTGGTTTTATATATATATAAAACTATACATATATATATGTATAGTTTTTAGATTCTGCATATAAAAGAGATCATACGGTATTTGTCTTTCTCTGACGTATTTCACTTAGCATAATGCCCTCGAGGTCCATCCATGTTGTCATAAATGGCAAGATTTCATTCTTTTCTTATGGCTGAATAATATCCCATTATGTATATATATATCTCACAATTTCTTTATCCATTTATCCATTGATGGACACTTTGGTTGTTTCCATATGTTGGCTATTGTAAACAATGCCGCAATTAATATTGTGGTGCATATATTTTTTCAAGTTAGTGTTTTAATTTTCTTCAGATAAATACCCAGAAGTGGAATTGCTGTATCATATTGTAGTTCTATTTTTACTTTTTTGAGGAGCCTCCATACTGTTTTCCATAGTACCTGTACCAATTTAAATTCCTACCAGCAGTGCACGTGGGTTCCCTTTTTTTCCGGCCCCGCCGCGTGGCTTATGAGATTTTAGTTCCCTGACCAGCAATCGAACCCAGACCCTTGGCAGTGAGAGTGCACAGTCCTTACCACTGGACCACCAGGGAATCCCCAAGGGTTCCCTTTTCTTCACATCCTTTCCAGTACTTGTTATTTATGTTCTTTTTGATGATAACCATTCTGACAGGTGTGAGGTGATATTTCATTGTGGTTTTTGTTTGTGTTTCCCTGAGGATTAATGATGTTGAGCATCTTTTCATGTACCTGCTGGCCATCTGTGTGTCTTTGGGAAAATGTCAATTCAGATCTTCTCCCCATTTTTAAATTGGATTGTTTGGGGTTTTGTTTTGGTTTTGTTTTTTTTTTGGCTACTGTAAGAGTTCTTTATATATTTTGGCTATTAACCCCTTACCAGATACATGATTTGCAAATATTTTCTCCCATTCAGTAGCTTGCCTTTTCATTTTGTTGGTGGTTTCCTTTCCTGTGCAGAAGCTTTTTAGTATGATATAGTCCCACTTATTTATTTTTGTTGCTTTTTCTCTTGGTGTAAGATTCAAAAAATCATCGCCAAGACCTATGTCAAGGAGCTTACTGCCTGTATTTTCTTTTGGGAGATTTATGGTTTCAGATCTAACATTCAAGTCTTTAATCCATTTGAGTTAATTTTTGTGTATGGTGTAAGATAGTGGTTGAATTTCATTCTTTTGCATGTGGCTGTCCAGTTTTCCCATCATGATTTGTTGAAGAGACTGTCCTTTCCCCATTGTATGTTCTTGGCTCCTTTGTTGTAAATTAATTGACCATTTATGTGTGGGTTTGTTTCTGCATGCTCTACTCTGTTTCATTGATCTATGTGTCTGTTTTTGTGCCAGTCACATACTATTTTAATTACTATAGCTTTGTAATATAGTTTGAAATCAGGGAGTGTGATGCCTCCAGCTTTGTTCTTCTTTCTCAAGATTCTTTCCCTCTTTGTTCTTCTTTCTCTTCTTCTTTCTCTTTGTTCTTTCTTTCTCAGGTTTTTTTGTGGTTCCTTACAAATTTTGGGATTATTTGTTGTTTCTTTGAAAAATGTCATTGGAGTTTTGATAGGGATTGCACTGAATTTGTAGATTGCGTTGGGTAGTAATCACATTTGAACAATCTTGATTCTTCCAGTCCATGAGCGTGGAATATTTTTCCATTTATTTGTGTCATCAATTTTTTTTTCATTAATGTCTTAAAGTTTTTGATATCCAAGTCTTTCTCTTCCTTGGTTAAATTTATTCCTAAATATTTATTCTTTTTGATGCAGTTGTAAACGGTATTGTTTTCTTTATTTCCCTCTCTGATAGTTTGTTATTAGTGTACAGAATTGCAACAGATTTTTATGTATTGATTTCATATCCTACGACTTTACTGAATTTATTATTTCTAACAGAATTTTGATAGCTTCTTCAGGGATTTCTATACATACCTACTTCTTTTTTTTTTTTTCCTACTTCTTTTTTTAAGAAGAAACTTTTCCACTATTTAGGAATGTCTTCAATGGTCAAATATGACTTTCTTCTGTTAGCTCCCTGTTTTACATGGGAAGAAAACCCTTGTATATATTTTTAAAGAGGTTATAGCAGTTTTTATTCATACCAACTGCTGAGATTTTACCTAGTTGAGTGATAGATTAAGATTTTAAAATCAGAGTGGGGTCAGTCTTTTCATTTTTGTAGGTTAACATTGTGAAGGCAGTGTTAAAAAAAAGTAGGGGCTGTTTGTGTCACAAATTTGTATGATACAGATTTTAATGTTTGTCTGATCTTCCTTTGGTTTCTCTTCTTTTAGCTTTGGCTTCTTTGTCTGCTCTGGTCTTGCAAGATGAAGAAACATAATGGCTTTATTGGGGTCAGTGCTTCTCAGAAACCTGGCTGGCTTTATTGGTCAATAGGACCCATTTGCCACCTTTTAAACAAAGGAATTGAAGGCCTCGCAGGCTACCCATCTGTCTTAGGAAGCTTTGTGTAGCTAACGTGTAAAAAGAAGTTTTACTTAGAGGCAGAAGGAAACCTTTTCTACATAAGTATTTAGAATCTGTGAAAAAAAGTTTCTAGGTGAATACTTAAAGTGGCTTTCAGTTTTGTGCTATATTAAAGTCACCTGATTTTGTTCCCATGTGTTAGGAAGAGATGAGTTGGACAGAATTGGAGGTCTTGTCACTGAAGTAAATTGAAGTTATTGCAAATCGGCCTTTTTAGAGTAGAAAGGACTTAGTTGCTTTTATCTATTATTGTCATTCATTTTACTTCTCTTGTAAAATTGCTGTCATTATGTAAATCATATACAACTATAAGCTATTTATTTCTTTAAAATTAAATTTGTTGGGGTTCCCTGGTGGCGCAGCAGTTAAGAATCCGCCTGCCAGTGCCGGGGACACGGGTTCAAGCCTTGCTCTGGGAAGATCCCACATGCCATGGAGCAACTAACTCCGTGCGCCACAACTACTGAGCCCACGTGTCACAACTACTGAAGCCCACACACCTAGAGTCCGTGCTCCACAACAATAGAAGCCACCGCAATGAGAAGCCCGCGCACCTCAATGAAGAGTAGCCCCCGCTCGCTGCAACTAGAGAAAGCCCGCGTGCAGTATCGAAGACCCAACACAGCCAAAAATAAATAAAAATAAATAAATTTTAAAAAATTAAATTTGTCCTTTAGGGAGTAATTCTGTAGTATAAAATGTGTAAATTCTTTACTGTAGGTACTTAATTTGCCATTTTTATTTACCGGTTAGACTTTTGGGCACTAATGAGATGGCGCTGGCCACATGTATTAACATTATTTCTAAGCTTATCTTTCTGCTCTCCAGACTTGAAGCTACTTGAGGGAAGCAGTTTAGCATAACAGTTAAGTACATGAGTCCTGGAGTTTAAAGTGCCTGAGATTAAACCCCAGCTCTGAGACTTGCTAATTTTGCCTCTTAAATTTTCTAAGCTTTAGTTTATCATCTCTAAAACAAGGATGTTTAACTCATAAAATTGTTGGATTAATAAATGAGATAATATGCAGTGTCTGGCATACAATTAACAATAAATATAATCTATTATTCACCTTTATAACCCCTGAGCATCTAGTACAGTGCCAGAATGTGTACTCATTATCAATATAATTGATAAATATGCTTAAAATAAAAGCAAATGCTCATGTGTTTGATATTTGTTCCTCATTTTGACTATAGTCACTACACTCAAGGCCATATCAGCTCCTATCACAGGCCTGACAAATATTAGGTACTCAATACATGTTTGAATAAATTGTTGATTATTCACTTGTCCTTGAAATGACAAGTTTTTCTGTTTGGCACTTCATGTTATGCTAAACTGATTGGAGCTTTAGGTGTCCTTTTTGAAAACTGAAACTATGAATTCAGGAAGTTAGATGTTGGCTAGTCAGATTTCAAAATGATGATGAGGTTTTTTTTGTTTTTTGTTTCTAAAGCTGAGCATCTCAGGTAAGAGACAAACTGTTACAGGTATACGGAGCAGAAATTATTTAATTTATTTGCATGTACCTGGCATTGAGATATATTTCCTTGCTGTTTCTCTTTTGCCATGTGTAGGTAAGGAAATGGTTTGCTATGCTTTAAATTGTGTTTGTTTGTTTTCCCCATGAGCCTCTTACATTAGTGTATACCAGATATATATTTGTGACTCAGATAGGGCCTCTGTGTATAGATCCTTTTTGGTAGCAGAACTCCTCTTTTCTTTGTCCTTTGCACATAGAGTTCTTCAAGTCTCTAAACATGACTAGGGTCTTGATGAAGGGTTCCAGCTAATCTCCTGTTCCATTTTCTCATGGGAATATACTCCCTCTAGTACTAGTACTTTCTTCCACAGTCTTTGCAAGGTGAGATGAGTTCACTGAGGGTGAATTTCTTCCTCCCTGCTTCCCTTCTTTCCTTCCTTCTGCTATATTAAGTAGAGTGGACAGGGTAGGCCTCACTGAGAAGTGATCTTTGAACAAAGACTTGAAGGAAGTAAGGGAGTTAACCGAGTGAATGTTTGGGATAAATGCCTTCCAGGCTAAGAGAACAGGAAAAGCAAAGGCCCTCAGTGGGGTTCTGGTGGTTGTCTTGTGACTTCAGGGAACCTTAAGGGGCCTGGAGAAATGAACAGTGGGAAGAATAACAGGAGGGGAGGGCAGAAGGGTCGCACATGAGGTCAGATCATGAAGGGCTTTGTATCATTGAAAGGGCTTTGGTTTTAACTCTAAGAGAGATGGGCAGCCATGGCAGGGTTTGAGTAGAGGAGAGACCTCTGACTTAGTTTTAAAAGGATCATTCTGGCAGCTGTATAAAGACGAAACTGTAGGGGTATTAGGGTAGAAGCAGGAAGATCTGTGAGGAAGCCTGCAGTAATCTAGGCAAGAGATGGTGGCAGCTCAGAACATATGGTGAGATATGGTTAGTTTCTAGATATATTTGGAAGATTGAAGCAATAGGATTTCATTACCAAATCATGGGATGTGAGAGAAGGATAGGAATCAAGAACAGTTCCAAAGGTTTTGACTTGAGCAACTTGAAAAATGGAGTTGATGTCAGCTTAAATGGGGAAGACTGGGGGTTGCATTGGTTGGAGGGATGGCAGTGCAGATCAGGAATTTATTTTTGGACATGCTGAGTTTGAAATGCTTATTAGATATCTTGGTCAAGTATGTGGTTAAATGTATGAGTTTCAAGTTAGAAAAGGCTGAGCTGGAATTATAAATTATGCATGTATTTAAATCCTTGAGCCTGGATAACATTACCCAAGGAGAGAACTGTAGATAGAGAAGAGGAAAAGTGCCAACGAGAGCTCATGGACACTCTAGCATTAATTCTGTATCTAGTAAGCACATTTAAAACATTTTTAGGGAAAAATTATGAGTATTTTTTTAATATATATATTTAAAATTTTTATTTATTTATTTTTGGCTGCATTGGGTCCTCGTTGCTGTGCGCAGGCTTTCTCTAGTTGCGGCGAGCGGGGGCTACTCTTCGTTGCAGTGCGCGGGCTTCTCATTGCGGTGCCTTCTCTTGTTCCGGAGCACAGGCACTAGGCGTGCAGGCTTCAGTAGTTGTGGAGCACGGGCTTTAGGTGTGTGGGCTTCAGTAGTTGTGGCACGCAGGCTCAGTAGTTGTAGCTTGCGGGCTCTAGAGCGCA
Source organism: Pseudorca crassidens (assembly GCF_039906515.1). Taxonomy (NCBI): domain Eukaryota; kingdom Metazoa; phylum Chordata; class Mammalia; order Artiodactyla; family Delphinidae; genus Pseudorca; species Pseudorca crassidens. Next base: position 25,746,028 of record NC_090306.1, on the reverse strand, counting down.
GGCTCAGTAGTTGTGACTCATGGGCTTAGTTGCTCCGTGGCATGTGGGATCTTCCTGGACCAGGGCTCGAACCCGTGTCCCCTGCATGGGAGGCAGATTCTTAACCACTGTGCCACCAGGGAAGTCCCGTGAGTATTTTTTTTAAAGGATAGAATAGTAAAGGATAGTGGCTGCACTCAGAGTATCTCTTTTCTTTTCCCTCTTTTTCCTTCTCTTAGAAAATTCTTAAAATTTTTCCTTTGGTAGTAAGCTCAAGGTCAGAGTGAAGATACAGCTCACCCTTTTCCTGGTGGATTAACATCTTTTGATTGTGTTCCTTTAACTGTTTCAGTGATGTTCTAAAATCTTTGATTGAACTTCAAGTATATAATTGCTAAACAGATAGTAATAAATGCTTACTTTTCCATCACACTTTCATTAAGCTGAACAATGAAACAAAATATAGGCAGAATATCTTCACTGGTATAATTGATATATTAATATTATAAATTTTGAAAATGACTAGCTGCTGGACATAGTAGGGTTTAAATTTTTTTCTTGTGATTTTATTCCTTGCTTGAGATAATGCCAAAATATTTGTGATTTGGCAACTTGGTGTGTTTAAGCAGTGTATCATAATGAATGATAGAAAGTAGCTGATCTAGCTGATGGAAAATTCTTACTGATAGTTTCAATTAGTTGAATGGAGCCGATTCTGAACTATAATGTGGCTTAGGAGACCATGTCCTTCTTTCTTCTCTCTTCCATTCTGTGTCCCAGTTCTTGAGCTTGTCTCTGAATTTGTTGAGGAAAAGTAATTTATGGAGAGTAGCTTGATGTGCCATCAGTTCATTTCCTCTACTAATGGAAGGGTTCAACTAAAATAGGTTAGAGACTGATTATTTTCCCTTCCCTCAGTAATAAGGATTATCTGTCAGTACTAGGATGGTAGAAAATTTGCTTTTCATTTTTCACCTGTTATTAAAACTTCTGTTCTAAATAACGTATTTACCACTGAATGAAGGTGTATCTGGTGATTGAATGACTGATATTTGGAAGGACAAGTATACTTTTTTTTCTCCACACAGATAATGCTTCAACAATGCTGATTAAGTTGGCAGTTAAGAGTCTTAAATCACTCCTAATGAGGGATGAAATTGTGTCAGTTGCATTTGTTAATAGAAATCAATATCAAACTATATTCATGAGGTTTCTAGTTTGAACAACCACAGAGTTTCAAATACTAAAATAAACCTTCAATTGCCAAATGGATGCGTAGTCAATTCTTAGATTGATTAGATTGATTGGTTTTTTGGGCTTTACTACTGTAATTAAGCCAGTCCTTTACGGGAGGGAAACAAAGGGGAGTTGATTTAGAGTACTGTGCAAAATGTGTTTCTCTACATCAGTATGGGTATTTTTCTTGTTTTATTCATGGAGTAATGAGTTCAAAGAAGTTTTAGTAAAATGCCCAATTTTATTTGCGAAGTCAGAATAAACCTTGAAAATAAAAGCTTGTGATACTTGGGTGCAAACTAAAAGACTAGGGTAGGGAGTTATTTGGATCTTGCATCTAAAATTTAGAAGTTCTAGAGAATAGTTTCTGTTTGACCTTGGACATCTATAAGTCTCCATAGATCAAAGGTTTGGTTTTCTTATTTTGCTGTTCCTTCAGCTTCACTGCGGTAATCTTTTTTGTAATATTTATTCAATTATTTATTTGGCTGCACTGGGTCTCAGTTGTGGCATCTTCGTTGTGGCATGCAGGATCTTTTAGTTGTGGCATGTGGACTCTTAATTGCGGCATGCATGTGGGATCTAGTTCCCTGACCAGGGATGGAACCTGGACCCCCTGCATTGGGAGCACAGAGTCTTAACCACTGGCCCACCAGGGAAGTCCCCTCACTGCAGTAATCTTTGTGAAGTGATATCATTGCAATTGCTTTTTGTTCCAAGCCCAGGAAAAAGAAAAAAAGGAGGGACAGGGAAGTTTTGACCCATATTGATACATCATATATGAAGAAATTTAGAACTGCCCTCTATGAGGAATTACTGAAAATAACAGTAAAACTCTGTGATATACTTCCATGTAACTTCAGAATGGGCTCAGTGTCTGAGGATGGCCAAAGCTAGATTATCATGATAGTGAGCTGCTGAGACTAGTCTGTGTGGCTGGTTTTGTTTCGGGGGGAGGGGGGTGGTAGACTTAAGAGCACCTTCCCGTGCTATGCTTCTGCTGTGGTTAAAGTGGTGAGCTTCTCTGTGGTGTAACAGGTTGCTCACTGTTGCCACCCTTCAGCTCTTTTACTCATTTCTCCTCTTCCCTATTCTCCAAAAGACCTGAAGTGTAGTAGGCAGGTGGGGAGGGCTTTTTGCTTTTATTATTTTTTTTCCATTGTTAAGCTTCCTTATTCACTCTAAGCCTTGAATTTGTACTTCTACTTTTTGCCTTTTAAACAAAATGCATATAATTGTATTTTTAAACTGATTGTAAATATATTATACATGATTTTATAGAAAATTCAAGCAGTACAGGGAAATATAAAGGAAGTAAAAATGAACAGCAGCCCAACTGTTGAGAGGTAACTACTGATATATTTTATTGGACATCATACTTCTCTCTATAGGTGAAGATACAACATATAATAAGTAATTTATTTGTTTATTTAATAGTAACTTTAATATATGACTTAAATGTTTTATTTAATATATTTTCATAATCATAATATGATTTCATTATATAAAACACTATCTTAATCTTTTCAAACTGAATAATATATTTTGGAGGTGATTTCATTTTAGAGCTGCATTATCCTTTTAAGAATAGAATATCATGTACTTTATGATGCACTTATTTATTTACATATTGTCTTCCGATAAGTTCTTGGGTTATTTTGAATTTTTTATTTATAAACAGTATTGCACAAAACTCCCTAGTAGGAAAACCTTTGCACACATTTTAAATTATTTCTTTAGGTCATATTCCTAAGGGGGAAGCTACTGGATCCAGTGGCATATATATTTTATTTTTTAATGCATATTGCCAAACTGCCCTCCATAAGGGCTGTACCGGTTTACTCTACCAGTATTCTTTTTTTGCGGTACGTGGACCTCTCACTGTTGTGGCTTCTCCCGTTGCGGAGCACAGGCTTCGGATACGCAGGCTCAGCGGCCATGGCTCACAGGCCCAGCCGCTCCGCGGCATGTGGGACCTTCCCAGACCGGGGCACGAACCCGTGTCCCCTGCATCGGCAGGAGGACTCTCAACCACTGCGCCACCAGGGAAGCCCTCTACCAGTATTCTTGAAGAAATATTACTGGTTTTGACATTTTTAAAAAATCCTCCATTATTTATTTTGTTAAGAAAAGACACTCCAGTGAAAATTTCAGAATCTCTTTATTCTATAGGAAATAGCTTTCTTACTAGTGTCCTGCAAAAGCCTCTGGAATTTCCAGGTGTTGTAAAGTTCTCTTTTGAAAATTGAGTGTCCTCTTCCAGAAACCCATGTGACAGAAATTTCTTTTTCTAAAAAAATACATAGGGACTTCCCTCGTGGTACAGTGGTTAAGAATCCACCTAAAGATGCAGGGGACACGGGTTTGGGCCCTGGTCTGGGAAGATCCAACATGCTGTGGAGCAACTAACTCCTTGCGCCACAACTACAGAGCCTGTGCTCTAGAGCCCGTGAGCCACAACTACTGAGCCCACATGACACAACTACTGAAGCCTGTGTGCCTAGAGCCTGTGCTCTGCAACAAGAGAAGCCACCACAATGAGAAGCCCGCGCACCACAATGAAGAAGAGCCCCTGCTCGCCACAACTAGAGAAAGCCCGCACGCAGCAACAAAGAACCAACGCAGCCAAAATAAAAATAAATTAAAAAAAATACATAGGTACTATAATTAAAGTAACATTTGCCTTTTAAAATAATTTTTAAAATCTTAGGTTTTATTCACAACTTTAAAAATTATAATTTCTTTTCTTACAATTAAGAAAAAAAGACAATGCCTTTTTAGTGTAACAAGGAGACTTGGTTATCACTGCTGATGTGAGTAGATGGTACATTTTAACTCATTTCTGAACTTTCTTACTGAAGCCATAATTAGAAAATGAGTTTGGCTTTCAGTACTGTGCTTATTGATCCTATGCTGAAAGGCCCAAGTTTTCATTTGCACGCAGTAATATATTCTCTGTGTAAGGAAACTATAGTACTCACCATTGAAAAAATACCTAGCCATAAATTAATTAAATTGGTCCCCTTGAGGGCACTCTTGCTGAAAAGGTCCATCCTTTTACCCAAAGAAGGAAAAGGTTTGATTAATTTACAGATTCTGCTCCAGCATATTATATATTATTTGGGAAAATATCAGGCTCTCATGAATTTAAAAAAATTATCCTATGGGAAATTCACTTACCTGTTTATTGAATTAGTTTCCAGAAGGATATGAAAGCCTCAGGTCTTGTGATGGGAGGCAGGTTTGTTGAGAGACAGCGTGTCATGTAAGGAAAAAACCTGGTCTCAGAGTCAGATATCCTGGGTTTTACTCCTGTTGGGAGACTCACTTGACCTCTCTCGGCCTCAGTTTTCTCAACTGAGCAGAGTTGGTTCAGCCGCGCTTCGCGGAGCTGAATGAGCATGTCAGTCACTGGGAGGCAGAGTCTGGTTCAGGAGGTCTGGGCTGGGCCTGAGGTTCTGCATTTTGAACAAGCTCCTGGGTAGTAGCAATGCTGCTGGCCCAAATATCACAATTTGAATAGCAAGGAAATAGATGATATCTTTTTCTTCTAGCTCCAAAAGACTAATTCTAACTTAAGCTGTAGTAGACATTGTTTAAAATCTTAACATTTTAAATAAATATTTTTTTGGCCACACCAAAAAATATATTTTTTGGCCACACCTTGTGGGACCACATCCCACATGTGAGATCTTAATTCCCCGACCAGGGATCAGACCCGCACTCCTTGCAGTGGAAGCATGGAGTCTTAACCCCTGGACTGCCAGGGAAGTTTCCATTTTAAATATTTTTAATACTATTAGGTTTAAGTGAAAGAAGACAAGTGTCTTTACAACTTTTAAGTTTGATAGCAAGAGACTTTCTTCTGATCATGTCCAAGATTTGTTTTAAAGTATTCCACTCCCTCCCTTAAAAAAGTTGGGGGGGAATAGATAAAACAAGAATAACAAAATATTGGTAATTGTTGAAGCTGGATGATGGGTACATAGAGGTTAATTATACTTTTTCCTTATTCTCTGTCCTTAGGTGAAAGTTTGAAAATGTATTTTAAACAAAGAAAAGTAAAACACAAACAAAACTAAATGTGAATTTGCCAGGATCACAGACTGATGATATATATACATATCTATATCTGTTTAGCTTTAGGCACCATTTCTCAGTACTAACTTGCCTAATAGGAAGCAATGTGGCAGTGACCTGAGAGAGTCTTTGAAGGAAAAAAGCACAATGGCTAATGAAGCACATTTGCTGGAAGGAGATAAACTCAGAGCTGCCATTCTCCATGTGCCAATCTTAGGCTGTTTGTTTCTGTTAAACATTGCAGATGTGTCTCTGCCAACTAAACTTGAATGTGTTAATGTGATATTTTTGGAAATTCACTTTGCAAACTGTGAACTCAACATAGATTTTGGTTGCTGTTGTTGAATGTATCAATCAGATATCGCCATTTTTTTTAATAGGACAAAGATACTTAAATTAGTGTACAGGAAATACACATTCAACAATGTTTTCTGCTATTCCAGGGGCTTTTAGATGTGGGGTTATAATGTTGCTTTTATTATTTTTATTTATTTATTTATTTTGTATAAACAAGGTTTAAAAAAATTTTTTTAAATAAACTTATTTATTTATTTTTGGCTGCACTGGGTCTTCGTTGCTGTGCGTGGGCTTTCTCTAGTTGTGGCTAGCGGGGGCTACTCTTCACTGCGGTGCGTGGGCTTCTCATTGCGGTGGCTTCTCATTGCGGAGCACAGGCTCTAGGTGCACAGGCTTCAGTAGTTGTGGCACGTGGGCTCAGTAGTTGTGGCTCGCAGGCTTAGTTGCTCCATGGCCTGTGGGATCTTCCCGGACCAGGACTCACACCCGTGTCCCGTGCATTGGCAGGTGGATTCTTAACCACTGCACCACCATGGAAGCCCAATGTTGCTTTTAAATCTAGAGTGATTTTACACTCTGAGCAGAAAATCCTGATTCCCACTAAATATGTATTTTTGAGGGAGGAGTTGAAAACAAAATGGAGAAAGATTATAAGAGAGCTTTGTTTTGGTAAGGTTTCGGGAAAACGATCAGAAAATAGTTATAGGATGACAACCTGTTTAGGAAATAACATTTTGATATGGGATAAACAAATATACTCTAATATAAAGCTAACTATCTAGATTAGTTATTTTATAGGTCATATATATAGTTTATAATTTGAGAATAAATATTTAAAAAGCACAAATTAATGCTAAGTTAATAACAAAAACTAGAAAATAAAAAAAAAATATTTTAGAAGTGTAAACCCCAGCCACAGCGATTGTTAATATTTCATTGTATTTCCTTTCTGTTTTTAATGTGATTTTATATAGTTTTTCTCCTACCTTATATATCCTTTTATCCTGTTCTTTCACTGACTGTTGTAAAATATGCACTTTTCATTATTATTCAGTCTTTTATAAATATAACCTGAGTAAAGTAATTCTCTTTCAGGTCAGAGTGAAGACCTTCATGGTCCCCAAATGGGTAGCTTAGAAGTATCTTTCTGCTTTGATTTATTTTTAGGCTAGGTCTAGATTGTTTATTATGATGAGGGAAATGGGCATAGGAAGTCATTTTCTGTTGGAGAGATCAAGGCAGTTGCGGGGTCCATTCGATATTTGAGTTTTGAACTGAAAGAGATTCTTATATTCATCCTGGAAAGAATGTAATCCCAGGTTGAACAGAGCCACACTAGACCTTTAGTCCAGACCAGTGACAGCTCTGATGCCAGGATTCAGGACTTGGAAGGCTCTTCTTGGGGAAGTCACACTTCTGAATCAAACCCCAAAGTGAACCATTGGGTATAATTAGGATGTGATACAGGTATTTTTTGTCAGCCCAGGGAGTTCAAGCCTCAGCAAAGGACAAAACAAAATAAAAGATATGTATACACATACATGGATTAAGTGAGCTAATACAAATAAAGTGCTAAGAACAATTCTTACCACTTAGTTAGAATATAAATGTTAGGTATTGTGTAAATAATTGAGGAGACTTTAAGTCAGCTTTTATGTTTAATGTTAAAAGTAGTTACACACTTCAGGGCTTCCCTGGTGGCACAGTGGTTGAGAGTCCACCTGCCGATGCAGGGGACACGAGTTCGTGCCCCAGTCCGGGAAGATCCCACATGCCGCTGAGCGGCTGGGCCTGTGAGCCATGGCCACTGGGCCTGCGCGTCCGGAGCCTGTGCTCCGCAACGGGAGAGGCCACAACAGTGAGAGGCCTGCGTACTGCAAAAAAAAAAAAAAAAAAAAAGTAGTTACACACTTTTTAACAAGAAAGTATGAATTTCTTTGAATACTGAATAAACTGAACCAAGTTGAAAATAATGATTAAGGCTGTTTCTGCCTCTTCTTCTCTTTCATGTTTTACGCATTTTACTGAGGACCTTCCTCGGTTTTACCTATTTCTCTAATTTAAAAGCCTTTTTTAGATGCCTGAAGTAAAATGGGAGATAAATCTTGGCTGATTATTAGAAGCAGGGGGAATTAGCTAATCTCACTGGTAATTGAGAACAGGAATTTAAATGTAAGGTCTTAGGCGTCTGTTCCTTTAAGGTTTAAAGTTTTCAGAAGTAAATGTACTTGTTCTGTTAAGGAATTTCTTTGGAGCATGTTTTCATAAGAAAATTTTCATGGTGTCTAAACATGACTTGAACTTGACAGATTTCCCTTATCATCAGTGTACTTGCTTTTAAAGATGTGAAAGTGTGTATTCTATTTTTAAAATCCAATAAATTTTTAATTTTGACACATTCAGTTTGTGCTTCGATTTTCAGATCTCTAGCAATGTTAATTTTCAAGCCTGAAAGTTTAAACTATGTTGAGATCATGGATCCCATTGAAAATGTAATAAAATGTTTGAACCTTCTTTCTAGAAAAATGTATGTACATTCAAAATGTTGTATACAGTGTGAGATTTTTCACGAATATCCTGAAACGAAAATCCACATATTGTTTTTAAACTGTTGCACCTCCTAAGTTAAAAAACAAAACAAAATTAAATTAAATTAAAAAACAAGGTTCCTTCTACCGGGGGAAAAAAAACAAAACTGTTGCTCCTCCTTAGATATGTTACTAGTCTGTTTCCATTTAGTTAATGTCTCATTGTATTAAATTTCATTAAAATTGAACTACAGTGCTATAGTGTTTAGTTTGCATAACACAAAAGTTCTAGATTGTCTCTTTGGAAGCAATAATAAAATAGAGGAGGGGCGGGACTTCCCTGGTGGCACAGTGGATAAAAGACTCCGTGATCTCAATGCAGGGGCCCAGGTTCAATCCCTGGTCAGGGAACTAGATCCCACATGCATGCTGCAACTAAGAGTTGGCATGCCACAACTAAGAAGCCCATGTGCCACAACTAAGGAGCTGCCTGCTGTATCTAAGACCCGGTGCAACCAAATATATAAATAAATATTTTTAAAGAAAATAGAGGGGGCTTCCCTGGTGGCGCAGTGGTTGAGAGTCCGCCTGCCGATGCAGGGGATACGGGTTCGTGCCCCGGTCCGGGAAGATCCCACATGCCGCGGAGCGGCTGGGCCCGTGAGCCATGGCTGCTGAGCCTGCGCGTCCGGAGCCTCTGCTCCGCAACGGGAGAGGCCACAACAGTGAGAGGCCCGCGTACCGCAAAGAAAAAAAAAAAAAAAAAAAAGAATTAAAGAAAATAGAGGAAGGGCAGTTGTGCTAAATGGATTTTTTGGAGGGTGCAGAATTCAAAGCAATGACTACTGATAAGGCAAATATAGCTATCCCTGTTTTATATACTTTATATATTTGTATATACTTTGTGTTTTAAAAATGTAATATAAGAGATTCTTAATAAAAATTGTCATCATTTTGTGTTGGGCATTTTTTTTAAAAGGTATTCTCTTGAGTGATGGATGTTTTAATTCTTTTTGTAGGACTTGGAATGCTATATAGCAGTATATATTGTAAAATTTGGGGGAACCAGAAAATCTTTCAAGACATTTAAGTAGTCTGGGCTTCCTTCAGTGGATCAGTTTCCTTAAAGAAATGCTGATAGCTCCATCCAATCTTAGGATGACTGAGGTTATAAAATTTTCTTTGGTTCTTTTCTGCCCTGATGTGTACCACTTTGTGATTTTATAGGTTGCTGTAACTGTCTCCTTTGGTGATCTAGTCCAATATCATGACTTCAGTATAATCTTATATTAGCACTCTACTGATTAAATGTTAAATTTATATCTCTAGCTTAGAGTTTTCTCCTGAAATCCAGACTTTTATCTAACTGCTTTCTTAACATCTCCGTTTTGAATTAGTATCTCAGAAGTAGTATGTCCAAAACTGGAATTCTGTTATTTCCTATAAAAAGTATTCTTCCCCTTCTCAGTTGATGGTAGGTCAGTCTCAAAGCCTTGGAGTCATTCCTGATTCCTCTCTTTCTCTCACACTTCACACTCTGTTTAGTCTATCAGTAATTACTGCCTCAACCTTCAAAATACATCCAGACTCCAGCCACATCTCACCAACTCCACTGCTACCACCCTGGTTAGAGTTACTATCATCTTTTGCTTAGATTACAGCTTCTACAGTCTTCTGCTTCTTCCTTTGCCCCCTCTAGTGTATACTTAAAATTTTTTTTCCTGCACATTCTTATTTTGAAAAATATCAAATCTATAGAAGAGTTGAAAGAATAGTATAATAAAAACCCATAAACCCTTCCTGCTAGATTCACCTGTTGTTAACATTTTGCTACATTTGTAAGTTATCTAGTGAGTGTTCTCTCTCTATATATGTGTATTTGTTTTTGCTATACAATTTGAAAGAAAGTTACACGTTTTATGAAAGTTCATCTCTGATTCTTTCAATATATAACCCCTAAGAACAAGGATATTATCCTGTAACTGCAATCCTGTTATCACATCTAAGAAAATTAATGTTAATTCAGTATCATCTAATGTCTAAGAAACATCTTTTATACCTTTCCCTTCTGTAGTAGGCTGAATAATAGCCCTCTAAAATATCAGATCCTAATTCCTGGAACCTAAATGTTACCTTACTTGGAAAAAGTATTTTTGCAGTTGTGATTAAATTCACAATTTTGAGATGGAGAGATTATCCTATCCTAGATTATCCTGGTGGACTCTAAATGCTTTTCACATGTGTCCCTATAAGAGGGAGGCAGAGAGAGATTTCACACACACACACACACACACACACACACACACACACACACACGCATACACAGGAGGAAGGGATGTAAAGACAGAGGTAAATATTGCAGTGATACAGCCAACAAACCAAGGAATGCCAGCAGCCACCAGAAGCCAGGAGCAGATTTTCCTCTAGAGCCTCCAGAAGCAGCACAGCCCTGCCAACACCTTGCTTTCAGCCAGTGATACTGATTTCTGATATCTGGCCTTCAGAGCTGTGAGGCATTACATTTCTGTTTTATGTCACACAGTTTGTGATATTGTTATAGCAGCCATAGAAAACTAATATACACCCCTTTTAAGGATTTCAGTCGAGGTTCATTTTGCTTGGTCGTTACGGCTCTTTTAATTTAAAATAGTTCCCCTCACCCTTTTTTTTGTTTTTCATGACACTGACTGTTTTAAAGAGTTCAGGGCTGTTGCTTTGTAGAATGTCCCATATTCTGGAATTACCTTATTGTTTTCTCATGGTTAGGTTCAGGCTAAACATTTTTTGGCGAGAATACCACATAGGTGATGTTGAGTAAAGAGTATTTTTAATACAACTGCCAGAGCGATTCTTTTAAAACATTAAGTTGGGGCACAGTACTCTGTGCAGTCTCCAGTGGTCCCCATTCTGTTCAGAGGAAAAGCCAAAGCTCTCCTGTGGTCTGGTTCCTGAAACCTGCCTCACCTTCTCCCCTCCCACTCACCCCTCACTCTGTGCTGCCTTCTCACTGATTGTGGTACCGCTTCCTGAACAAGCTGGGCGCGCTCCAGTCTTGGAACCTTTGCTCTAGCTGCCCCGTTGCCTGGAATGCTCTTCCTCCAGGTATCCTTTGGCCTGCTCCCCCTCATGTCTTGCTCAGATGTCCTCTTCTCAGTGAGGCCTTTCCACACCACTATTTTAAAAAATCCATCTTTCCTTCCCTCCCCCACTTCCGATCTCCCAACACTGCTTTACTGTTGTGTTTTTCCGTAGCATTTATTACCTTCTCACACACCACATAACTTACTTATTAAAGTTATTATTTATTGTCTGCTTCTCCTACTTGAAATACAAGCACCACAAGGCAGAAATCTTTGTTTTTTGTTCACATATTCATCCCATGATCTTATGTTCATAGCAGGTACACAACATTTGTTGAATAAACGTGAACGAACTTTAGATGAGTATATCTAATTTTACGTTACTCCACAGTAGAGAGTCTGCTTTAAAAAAAATAATAAGCAAAACACTTTACTTTGAAATAACTTTATTTATTTAATATATTTATTTATTTATTTTTGGCTGTGTTGGGTCTTCATTGCTGTGTGTCAGCTTCTCATTGTGGTGGCTTCTCTTGTTGTGGAACACAGGCTCTAGGTGCCTGGGCTTCAGTAGTTGTGGCACATGGGCTCAGTTGTTGTGGCTCACGGGCTCTAGAGCGCAGGCTCAGTAGTTGTGGCGCATGGGCTTAGGTGCTCCGCGGCATGTGGGATCTTCCCTGACCAGGGCTTGAACCCGTGTCCCTTGCATTGGCAGATGGATTCTTAACCACTGCGCCACCAGGGAAGTCCTTGAAATAACTTTAGATTTGCAGAAGAGTTTCTAAGACACTACAGAGTTCCTGTATACCTTTTATCCACCTCTCCAGATGTTAACGTTCCACATAACCATGGTACATTTATCAAAACTAAGAAATTAACCATGGCATAATACTGCTAACTAAACTACAGACTCTATTTGGATTTCACTAATTTTTCCACTGCTCTTCTCTTTCTGTTCCTCTGCCCAATCCAGGATACCACACATTGCATTTGGTGGTGTCTCTTTAGTGTGCTCTAATCTGTGGAGAGACTGATTCAAAAAGACTGTAAATCTTTCCCAGGAATACTACCTTGTGTAAATTATTGTAAAACACTGCAACTCGTGCATTATTTGAGCAAGTGGCTATTTCAAGGGAAAGAAAGATGGTAAAACTCAGGAACACCAGAATATGTAGCCGTGGGGCATTGGTAAACTTCAGACAAGAAAATCATAGGATTTGACAGTATTTTCTGGTTTAGGTGCAGAGTATACCTATCTAGTCCATTTTCTTCTGCCATCAGAACTTCCCACCCCATCCATGCTATCACTTGAAGAGATGAATCCTAGAATAACACTTAACCATTTTTGACTTTTTAACAGGTAAATTTGACTCAATATGTTTAATTTCACTCATTATTTGCCTATGTTACTCTTTGAGGGTAATTAATTCTGTAGTACACTAAAGATACATTGAGTATCTGCTCTATGTAATGCACTGCCTTAGGTCTTGGGAAAGTGGATGCAAAGAAGAGTAAAAACTTTTTACTGTTCAGAAGCTTGTGCTCTAATATAGGTAACATATAACTAACAAACTATAATAACAACTATTTTGACAGTGTAGAGGAAATTATTAATTTTTGCTAGGAAAGGTAAGAAATGGGGGAGGATCATATTTGAACTTGCCCTTAAAGTACTCATAGAGCTTTTAACACAGTTTAATTGAGATGTAATTCACGTACCGTACACATACCAAACATACCATTTAAAGCAAACAATTCAGTGGCTTTTAGTATATTCACAGGGTTATGAAACCATAAGCACAGATCAACTTTAGAACATTTTCATTATCCTAGAAAGAAACCCCATATCTGTGTTGACTCCCTATTCTTCCTTCCTTTCAGCTCCTGGCAACTACAAATCTACTTTCTGTCTCTATAGATTTGCCTATTCTGCACAATCCATATAAATGAAATCATACAATATGTGTCTGACTTATCTCAGCATAATATTTTCAAAGTTCATCCATGTTATGGTACATATTAGTACTTCATTCCTTTGTATTGCCAAATATTCCATTGTACTGGAAGTATTATATTTTATTTTTCCATTCATCAGTCGATGGGTATCTGAGTGTTTCTACTTTTTGACTATTACGAATAATGCTGCTGTGAATATTCACGTACAGGATTTTGGGGGGACATATTTTCAATAGTTTTGGGTATTGAAATTGGGAGTGGAATTGCTGGGTTGAGGAACTGTCAGAATATTTTCTAAGGTACCGTTTTACATTCCTACCAGCAGTATATGAGGATTCCAATTTCTCCACATCCTAGCCAACACGTGTTCCTGTCTTCTGTTTTTTGGTTTTTTTTGGCTGCCCCACGCAGCTTGTGGGATTTTAGTTCCCTGACTAGGGACTGACCAGGGTCTTCAGAAGTGAGAGTGCAGAGTGTGGAGTCCTAACCACTGGGCCTCCAGGGAATTCCCTAGGGTTTTTTTTTTTTTTTTAAATTTTAGCCTAATCCTAGTGAATGTGAAGTGACATTGCATTGTGGTTTTGATTTGCATTTGCCAAATGACTAATGATGCTGAGCATCTTTTCATGTGCTTATCAGCCGTTTGTAGATCTTCTTTTGAGGCATAGAATTTTAATAGATAAAGAAAGGAAAAGGGAAGGGAGCACTTCAGCCTAACAGAACAGGGTCAAAGGCCTGAGAAATGGTGAAGAATCAGTAAAACTATAGAGTAGGGTCTCCAGAAGAAGGGAGTGAGAAAGGACACTAGAAAATTTTAGGGATGCTTGGGTCTCTTAAGTTTATTTTATTTATTTATTTTTTTTTTGTGGTACGCGGGCCTCTCACTGCTGTGGCCTCTCCCGTTGCGGAGCACAGGCTCCGGACGCACAGGCTCAGCGGCCACGGCCCACGGGCCCAGCCGCTCCGCGGCATGCGGGATCCCCCCGGACCGGGGCACGAACTCCTGTCCCCTGCATCGGCAGGCGGACTCTCAACCACCGCGCCACCAGGGAAGCCCTTAAGTTTATTTTTTGATGAGTCAAGTCACACTGTCCTCTGCTTCTCTTAAGCTTAACATTGCTCGAATTTGAAGGATATTCCTTCTTTTGTAAATGTCAGTGTGTTGTGGTTAGCGCATTTGATTGATTCATCCAACCTTAAATAAAGAATTATTGAGGGCTTACTTCATTGCAGGCGTTCCAGTCCTCACTTAGTAAGAGGGGTAGATCAGTGAGCAAAAACAGGCAAGGTCCTTGCTTTTCATGGAGCTTATTTTCTAGTGGGGGTGATTTTTTTACCAATAAAAAACTGCCTGTTAGAGGCTGCCTTTATCCAGCATTTCTGGGCTCGGTAAACAAATCCAGGTCTACTTTGTTCATGCTGTTGCTGATTTTGTTGGCTTGGGTCATAGCCCCTTTCAGCTTTCACCTTTTCAGACCTAAAGTTTAATCTTTAATCATCCCTTACACAGCAGCATCCTGAAATCCCTCTTGGCATCCTTGTTTCTCTTTTTGGGACTGTTACACTTGAAGTTTTTTCCACTGTCGTTTGTACCAATTAATCAAAAAGACTGAAGAACTATAAAGAAAAGTTACATGAATATTTTAAACATTTTCTCTTAAAACATACTATGTGTATTTCATAAATGTTTGTTTTAGGACCAAGGCTTTTCCTTTGAATAAGGATCTGCTGACTATAATTTTCTATGATGTCTCTTATTATAAAGCCCGCATATAATGAATCATCTGATTTTTAGTTTCCGTTTCTTTACAGTAGAGTGAGAATTTAAAGCCATTTCAAAGAAATCTGAGTGCAAAATCCTTCTAGATTTTTATGATTTTCCATTCCACTCTTTAGTATTTCTGTATCTAATTAGACAGCTTATTATTATTATTATTTGGGGGGAGTCATTTTAATATTTACAAGGAACAAATCAGCAGAACAAAATTATATCAGATAGGCTGTGTACAGTAGCTGCGGCTTATAAAACATACCAGTAATCTGTACCTGGTGAGTATAAAGAGAACCATGGTAGGATTCAGATGTCTTTACAGCCAAGGGAGTACACATGGCATTAACAAATTAGAGGACAAAAAAAATTCACATTTTCTACATTAAAAAAAAAATTACAGATCTCACAAATGTCTGTGAAGACAAAAAAAAAAATTTAAAGTTCTTTGAAGGGTGGGAAAGAAGAAATCTGAAATGGAACTCTAAATGTAAAAAGAATTTTACTTCACAAGACCAATTTTCTTGGCTTCTGTTTCATATATCAGTAATCTCCACATCTTGACTATAAAAACTTCTGCTTCTTCATCAAGTACCATGGCAACATCATCTAAAATGCTCTGAGGTGAACTATGAGCCATAACCTTAGAACAAACAAAATCAACTCATGTAGCTTCTTCTCCACCTATGTATTCTATGATTTTTTTTATTAATCCATGGTCTAATTTGTCGTTCCATCAACATAGAATCCACAATAGACCAATCCAGGGGATAAGCAAAGAGCTCAGGTTTGGCTGTAGGGATTTTTTTTTTTTTTTTTTTCCCGGTACGCGGGCCTCTCACTGTTGTGGCCTCTCCCGTTGCGGAGCACAGGCTCCGGACGCGCAGGCTCAGCGGCCGTGGCTCACGGGCCCAGCCGCTCCGCGGCATGTGGGATCTTCCCGGACCGGGGCACGAACCCATGTCCCCTGCATCGGCAGGCGGACTCTCAACCACTGCGCCACCAGGGAAGCCCATTGCTGTAGGGATTTTTTCAATGAGACTCTTAATGTGTTTGCGCTTTTTTTTCAGTGTTCACAGTGCCTTTGGCAGCATTTTTATTGTCTTCACCATAATCCAAGGGAACCAGTTTCCTTTTTCGGGGTACATCATCACTGTCTTCATTCTCAAATTTGTTAAAGACACTATCTACAGGTAGTTTCTTTCTCTTCACAGAATTAGGCTGACCAGGACTATTGGAAGCACCCAGTTTAAGACTCAGTCTTATTTTTGGCCTATGCTCCTCAGGTTGTTGTTGATCTGGTGAATTTTCATAAGGGATAATAATACCACAGGGAGACTCATCTCCAGGAGTGTTGGGAGTTGCATTGCCACTGGCAGAGGAAACAGATGGGGCAGAACTGATGTACCTCAGAGTTGGTTTGAGACAGGACTTTTGCTCTGGCTCTTCTTCCTCTTCCATGGGTTCCTCTCGTTTTTCTTCTTTTTCTTGCTTTTCTTCTTCCTCTTCCTCTGATTCTGGTTCTTGCTTTATTTGTGGTTGTCTGTGCATCTCAGCCTCTTGTTCCATCCTCTGGAGCTCTGCATCTGGATCCAGGTGCCCTTCGGCCAAAAGGCGCTGCCTGATTTCCTCTAGCTCTTCCTTCTCTCTCTTCCTATCCCATTCATCTACTTCCATTTCCTTTTCCCTATCACGCAACCTTTTCTGAAGAGCGCTTCCTCTATAATATTTGGGATCATCTCTATCATCATCATAATCTTCTAAGAATTCTTTTAGTCGTTTAGCTTCTTTTGCCATTTCTCTTCTTCTTTCTTCTTCTCTTTCAGCCTCTTTCTCATACTCCTGGGTTTTCTTTCGTTCTCTGATCTTCCAATTCTTAAGGTGCTCTTGATAAGCAGCCTCTTTCTCTCGGAGCTTTCTTTCAAGTTTTCTTCGTTCATATGCATCTTCTTCATCCTCTTCTCGGTCCCGCTTCTTGTCTTTTTCTCTCGCGCGCTCCCGTTCCCTTTCTCGCTCTCGTTCTCTTCCTTGTTCCCGTTCTCTCTCTCTCTCTCTCTCTTTACCTCTCCCGTTCCCTTTCACGATCTCTGCTCTTTTCTCTTGATCGACTGCGATCCTTATTCTGATCTGAACTCCTTTCTCGATCACGGTCCCGATCTCTCTCTCGATCCCGATCTCGATCTCTCTCTTTTGTCCGGTCACGATCCCTATCCCATTCTTGTTCTCGCTCCCGTTCCTTCTCCTTTTCTCGTTCGCGTTCTCTTTCCCTTTCTCGTTCCCGTTCTCGCCTTTCTCGTTCCCTTTCACACTCCCTCTCTCTTTCTCTCTGTTCTTTCTCAATTTCCTGTCTTTCTTTTTCCTTTTTGCCTTTCTCTTCTTCCAGTTTCTTGTGTGTCTCTGAATTTGCTGATCTCTCAGGATATCAGGTCTCTTTTGTCTTCTTCCATTTCTATAGCATTTATATCCTGCTTAGTGATGAGTGGATAAGGGATCAGTGGGGCCACTGGAAATCTGCGAAAAATGTCCTCCTTCTTTTCCTTCTTCTTCTTCCTGGGGTGAGAGTCAGATTCTTGCGAGGGGGCATTGAGCTCACTGGAGTATTCCCGTATTAAAACTTCAATGGCCCCTTTGATCATCTGATCTCTTCTCTTTGTGTCTTCATCTAAGGCTTCTTTGTCATCATTAGTGACGGTTTCTGGCCTGGCATTCCCATTAGAAGCTTTCTTCTTTGCTTTCCATTCATCCAATTGTGCCTTTGTCTTTGCATCAACTTTAACAAGTAGCTTCTTCTCTCCAATCTGCAGGTCATGCAATAACCTGAGTGCATGGAGGGTTGATTCAGGCTCCTTATACTCACAGAATCCAAAGGCTTGAAGTTTTCCAGATGTGCCTTGTACTCTCTTCCAGCTCAAAACCAAGCGACATTTAGCAAGGAGCTGTCTTATAAGCATGTCTGAGGCTTTTTCAGAGATGTTGCCAACGAAAACTGTAGTAGTGGGACCACAGTTTTCATCATTTTCTTTAGCCTTCAAGCCTGGATGATCCTTCCGTGCTCCCAAATGTTTTCCAACCATGGACACAGTGGGTACTAAGACAGTTGGAGCAGGAGCCATAATGCTCATTGGTACAGGAATCATTGGAGTCCCTGGAGGTACAGGTGGTGGAAAGCCAGGAAACTGTGGGGGTGGGATCCCTGGTGGGAGGGCTGGGATTCCCATGGGAGGGCGATTCAAATGAGGGGGGAAAGACATTCTTACCACAGTGGTCCGCCGCTGAGGAAATTGTACTGTCTTCGCGGCCTTCTGGGCTCCAGGTTATGAGGGGGTTCCACCAGCTCGAGATTTCTGCACGCCGCTAGCCGGGAGACTAGTGCCAAAGCACCTACTCTCACAGGCCGCCTTATTATTTTTTTAGCAGCTTGCCTATGTACGTATTCAGCTTCATTTTCATAGAAATTATGAGTCTTTTCACAATCATATTTCATAATTTACTTAATAATTAAATTATGAATTCAGTATCATGTGAAACTGGATAAACATGTTGGGAATGGCTGTGGCAAACAAATTCAAGTACAAGATGTGGAAGTGCTACTGGCTATGAGCACTTTTGGCCTACTGTGGACATCAGCCGTTATGTTTTTACAGAAGAAACAGTGTTAGTTCAATCCAAGCTATTGGTTAAGGAGAAATTGCTTAGGACAGCTGCTTCTGTATATTGCAAGTTAAGTACTCTTCCACTGCTTTCTCCTAGCACTCTATATAGACCTCTTTTATAACTTAATTCACTGCTTATAATCGTCTACTTGTTTGTCTTCCTTATGGGATTTCATAGTCTTTGAGGGCAGAGGTATACTCTCTTGTTGTTACATTCATAGTTCCTAGTATATTCTTGGCATGTAATCACTTAATTCACTTTAAAAAAAAAAGAATTGACTGGGACTTTCCTGGTGGTCCAGTGGTTAAGACTCCATGCTCCCAATGCAGGGGGCCTGGATTCAATCCCTGGTCAAGGAACTAGATCCCACATGCCACAACTAAGATTCCGCATGCCGCAACTAAAGATCCTGCACACCGCAACAAAGATCCCTTGTGCTGCAACTAAAGACCCGGCATGGCCAAATAAATACATTAATTAAAAAAAAAAAATTGACTGCAAGCTCAATATAACTCAATAATATGACCAGTTCAGTATGATTCCTAGGTTGCACTAGTTGTATGTGATGTTATGTTCGGAATAGTTCCACTGTACTTATGTTGTCTTGAACTAGGGTGATAGATTTTAAGATACATATTGACTAACTTGAGCACATCCCCTAAAAAGTTAATTCAGTGAGACTGAGACTATGTCTGTTATTGACTGCTATATCTCCAGTACATACAATATAGAGTATTAATGCCCGGCAGACCAAAGGTGCTCAGGTTTTTAATTTTTTTAATTACTGAATCCAGGGAATAGAGAATAGGATGGTGATGTTTCTTTTTTATTTCTTGAGGAATGATAAAATGAATAGGGTGTGCTTCCTTAGAAGAGGAGATTAGTGAATATATCAACCAAATTTGAAAATTTGAGGCCTAGTCATACAGAAGAGAATGTGGACCTCAGTAGCTCTAGAGAACTGAACTGGGACTAGAGAGTATAAATTATAGGAAAGCAGATTGTATGTTGAACTGTTTTCTAATTATTAAGCCTTTAAAAAAATAGAATGTATTATTTCATGAGGTCACTGGAAAAGAAGTTTAATGACTTATTTGAGGGGTGTAAAAAAATAAATTTTTGTATGAAATGTGCAGTTGGTTTATCTGTACAAACTTAAATTCATCCTAATTTAAGCCCTGTAATCTCTTGTTTCAGTCTTCCATAACGTTAATATTCTTTATCAGTTATTGTCTTATAAGCTATTATAGGTCTCATGGTCTTAAGGAGAAATAAATGACTTTTTATCTCCCCGTTTAATTTTTAAGTTTGGTGGAGAGCAGATACTGTATCTTATTACAATAAAAAAATTTTTAATGGTATGCTTGTAATCCAGAAATCTTGATGGATCCAGAAATCTTGATAGATTTTGAATAGCCCCAATTGTCTGCTTCATTATTAGCGTTATGGATGGTGTGCCAATTAATCTAGCATCAGATTGCTGATAGTACCATAACGTTTGTTGAATCTGATGGGTGCAATAGTCATTACACCCCTCCATATGGTATATAATGAATCTTCATATTATAATGAATAAGTTCTATGAGATATTACTATGAAATAGTACTGCAGAAGTCTGGATTTTTTTTTTTTAATCTTTGCTGCTTTCATAGCACTTTGCAGAGTATCTTATTCATATAAGCTATTCAATAAATATTTATTAAAAGGCTGGAAGATCTCTTGAGTCCTTAAAAAAACCAGTCACCCATTTGAGGAATTATTTCTTGTTTTACAGAAAGTTTACAAGCCAAAAGTACTTTGGTCCAAATGTCAAGGTTATTAAATTATATTGTTAATTTATTCTTATGTCAACAGGGCTTAATTAATGATGCTCCATTTATTTATTCCAAACTTAGATAGATAGCTATAAAAATAATTTTCCTCTTTGTCTAACTTCCAAAAAACTTACTTGCTGTGTACTTCCTCTGCTTTCTTTAGATGGACTTATTCCTGTTTTGCTATATTAACAGTTGTGGGGTATTCCTTTTTGAACTGTACCCCACGTCTAGAGTATCACTTTTCTTACAGATTCACATGTATGTGGCCAAAGGAACAACTCCATGTTTTCTAAAAGGCCTAGAGAACATGTAGCAGGTACCTCTCATTTGCCTTTGTGTTGGTCATTTTTTACAAATTACTGGAAGTTGGTGGTTCCCGCTGACAGAACCATAGGTTAGTTCTTAAACATCATCTGGAATCTTTTGTTGGGCTTCTTTTGCTTAACAAAGTGTCACTGAGATTCATCCATGTTGTTGTGTACATCAGCAGTTTATTGCTTTTTACTACTGAGTTGTGTTCCATTGAATGAATATACTACAATTTGTATATCCTTCTGCTTGTTGGTGGACATTTGAGTTGTTTCCAGTTTTTTTTGCTATTATGAGTAAAGCTGACAGTCTTGTGCAAATAATTTTGTGGATATATGCTTCTTAGGAGTAGAATTGTAGGTGTATGGGTTAGGTATAAAACTCACCAACAGTTTTTTAAAGTGGCTTTGCCATTTTATAGTCCCACCAACAATGTATGAGTTCCAAGTGGTCAAGATCCTCACCAATACTTGGTATTGGTATGGTAAGTCTTTTAAATTTTGATCATTCTAGTAGGTTTGAGGTGGTGTCTCATTGTGGTTTTAATTTGTATTTTACCTGACAACTAATGATGTTGAGTATCTTTTCATTGGCTTATTGACTTTTTGTATATATTAAATTTATTCTCTTGTTCAGATCTTTTGTCCATTTTTTAAAAATGGGTTGTCTTTTTAAAAAAAATTATTGATTATAGGAATTCTTTAAATATTCTGGTGATGAATCCTTTGTCAGATATAAGGACTTTTGGTTTTGAAAATTAGTAAAATATTCAGTCTAGAGGTTTCAAGATTCTTTGGGCATCTAAGTAATAGGTCAATTTATTATCGGCAGAAATTCAATTCCAATTTTAAATCTAGGGTTGTAGAAGAAAATTGGTTAGGGGGTATGTGGATTTTTCGGTTATCTATTGCTGTGTAACAGTGTATGCTGTATTCCATAGTGGCTTAAATCAGCAGTTATTTACTGTTTCTCACAATCCTCTGGGTCAGCTAGGCAGGTCTTCTGTTTCACCCAGTGCCTACTTGGGTCGCTAATTTGGCTAGATGTCCAGGATGGCTTCTCTCACTTGACTTAGGTGGCTGAAATGTCTAGTGGCCAGGTGGGCCTCTTCTGCTTCTCCATGCCATCTCATTATTATTTAGTAGTTTAGCCCATGTCTCTTTATGTGGTGGTTTGATTCTAAGAGAGAAAAAACAGGAGCTGTCAAGACTCTTAAGTGCTAGGTCTGGAACTGGCACAGCGACACTTCTGTCACATTCTGCTGGTTAAAGCAAGTCACAGAACCAGCCCAGATTCAAGGGGAGGAAAATAGAACCCTTCTTTTGATAGAAGAGGCAGCATGCGCACATACAGGGCAGGGAAGAATTTTTGGTGGCCATTTTTTGTGATATTTTATTACAGTGGAGTAGATGTTTAGAATTTCCTAATAAAAGGTGATTTCATTAAAAATATAATTTGTAAGTTATTCCTATATTTCTAAGTATCTTTCCAATTCTTTTTTTTAATTTCATGCATTTGTTTATCCCTTACTGCATATATTCTGCTACCAACGTTTCTAAGATACGATTCAAAATTGGAGATGATAAAAAAAGGCTCAGTGGTGTATAACAAGGAGGCTTACTGAGCTATTAAAGATGTTAATTAGGATTCATGTTCTTTAATATGCTAGAAAGAACGTTCTGATGCCACTTTGCTGATGAACAAAATGAGCTTAATCACATCCTGGGCACTAAGTATTCTGACATTATAATCTCTTCTCTCTGAGCCCATCACAGCAGTCTTAGGATTCAAGATCTAATCCTGGGCAACATTATAGGGCCAAATGTGTCATATACACACAGTGAAGGAAAGTAGGATGGCCTTGGTAATCCTGCAGTATTTTTCTTATCATATACTTGATTTTCATTTTCAAAAATTGAGGTAAAATTCCCATAACATAAAGTTAACCATTGACCATTTAAAAGTGTACAATTTAGTGGCATTTAGTACATTCACAGTGTTGTACGTCTCCTCATATACTTTTTAAAGGAAGGGTTTATGTCAGGGAAATGAAGAACAATAAAATTATGGCAAAAAAGACTAATAAGATGTCCAAACATTAACTCAAAAAGGACACTTCTGGGCTTCCCTGGTGGCGCAGTGGTTGGGGGTCCGCCTGCTGATGCAGGGGACACGGGTTCGTGCCCCGGTCCGGGAGGATCCCACATGCTGCGGAGCGGCTGGGCCCGTGTGTCCATGGCTGCTGAGCCTGCGTTCCGCAACGGGAGAGGCCACAGCAGTGAGAGGGCCCGCATACCGCAAAAAAAAAAAAAAAAAAAAAAAAAAAAAAAAAAAAAAAAAAAGAACACTCCTTTGGTGGAATGGTTTAAGAGATATGCTGGGACCACTGCCTTCCCACTGAAGTGCCAGCATCTGGTCAGCAGCAGCATGGCCTAAGCAATCTCCTTCTTGCCTCCTGCCAGCCTCGTAAGTCCTCTAAAACTGCAAGGTTAGTTCAATTTTATCTTACCTTCTCTCTTCTGAGGATGGTAAGCAGTCTCAGGGAATCTACCACCTTGGTCCCCTCTATCCCAAGGCTTGGGAGTTTCACAGACCCATTCTAGATCTGAGAACAGCGCTTTTCCGGGGAGCAGGGATTGTGGGCATTCATTAGCCTCTTCCCGTCCTTTTCTATGCCTCAGAATGACTGACCCACAGGTTGTCCTGAGGGCCAAGGCTATCTGCAGTAAACTTGAAGTTGCAGGTTACTTGCAGGCCCTGCTCCCTCTTCTCCTAAAAATGGAAAGATATTTAGATACTTTTGTCATTGTTTTACTGGGGTCAGGTAAGGACTGAACAGATGTAGTAAGTCATTAGAGATTTAAAGATGTTTTTAAAATTTTGCTGTACTCTTCCTCACACACCTACAATAGTCTCAAGACTTAGCTACCACCTCCCTTGACCTAAAAAGGGGTGGAGGGATGGGGGAAGGAGGAGACATCTGTGAGGAAAAAGAAATACAAAGAAATACTCTGCCCAGAAGAATCGATCATTCCAATATCCATCTTAATGATTAGAATGGGATAGAATAGAAGCAAGAAGATTAAAGAGAAAATAACCTCCTTAGATAGTGGAAGCCCAGTGATTTTTTTTTAACAAAATGTTGGAAAAGTAGTGCTGATGATTATGGGATACATCAAGAATAATGTTAGCAACCCTACTAATTAAAGTTTAATACCAGTCATAACTTATTTGATATTTCCCTCATCTGTGAAATGGAGATCTGCCTTACTCCTAGAGGAAGGTGCATTTAGGACTGCAGAGTACAGCAAATTTCAATTCCCAATAAGGCCATGGTATCCTAGGAAGTTTCCAGAGGTAATTTGACTCTGATTTTAGCCTTACATGAATCCAAACCCTTGTAAAATTTGACTCCACTGCACAATGTGATAGATGCTGAAAAAGGGGGTTTAGAGGAGTGCACCTAATGTTCCCTGGCAGGAAATGGGGAACGTTTCCCTGAGATTGTGTCACTGAACTAGGAGCAGATGTTTGCTAAATTAGCAGGGATTGAGGGGAGAATGTATTAAACTGAGTGAAAATATTTGTAAAGGCAGAAGGAATTTGGATTTTTATTCAGCATTAAAGGGCCACTGAAGGATTTTATGCAGAGGATTGTAATGATCAGACTAGCATAATAGCATATTAAGAAGATCATTTTGGCAGCAATATGGAGGCCAGATTGACAAGGAGGCCAGTTAGGAGTCCACTGGTATATTCTGGGCCAGAGATGATGAGTACCTAAACTAAGGCACTCCTTTATGATGAATTGAAAGAGAAACTAACTTCAGTAATCTAAGGCTGTGCTGCTGAGTGTGGGAGCCACTTAGCCACACATGGCTATTGAGCACTTGAAACTTGACTGTTGCAAAATGAGATGTGCTGTAGGTGTAAAATACTCACCAGATTTCAAAAAGCCTTGGTATCTCAGTAAGACGTTTTTGTATATTGATTACAAGTTAAAGCAATATTTTGAATACATTGGGTTAAGTAAAATATATCATTACAATTAATTTTTCCTATTTTAAGAACGTAGCTACTAGAAAATTTTTAATTATATGTATGGCTCACATTATATTTTTATTTTTTTCATTGCTGACTAAATTTATTTCAGTTCAGTTACTTGCCTAACTTATGCTAGCTGTTTGATTAGAAAGTGTTTCATTATGGACTTCCCTGGTGGCGCAGTGGTTGAGAGTCCGCCTGCCGATGCAGGGGACACGGGTTCGTGCCCCGGTCCAGGAAGATCCCACATGCCGCGGAGCGGCTGGGCCCGTGAGCCATGGCTGCTGAGCCTGCGCGTCCGGAGCCTGTGCTCCGCAACGGGAGAGGCCACAGCAGTGAGAGGCCCTCGTATCACAAAAAAAAAAAAAAAAAGAAAGTGTTTCATTTTAACTCATAATAGGTGTGGAAACTACAGAAATGCAAAATGGTTTTCATATATTTGGGAAACAAGGTTGAAAAGCTCTGTAAGACCGTATTTTTATTAATTAATTAATTTTATTAATAAGAGTGTCAACACAGAGTATCTGCAGGAAACTGGCTTTTGCAGTGAGGTCACAGTGCATTTTTAAATCCATTGTTAGGTAATGTTTATTCACTCTTCTGCAAATAAATTATTTCTGCAAGATATGTTCCAAAACTGGTGCATGGGTAAGACTGGACTAGAGAAAAAGTTTATTTGAAAAACACTTTTTGAAACTTTTTAAGTGTTGTCTAAACACTCTGGAGTTTTTTTTTTTTTGCCATGTTCCAATTGACAAAGGCCAAGAAATTCCCTCATAGGTAACAAACATTCATAGCTAACAGGGATGGCTGTTGTATCAAAAACTCTGTCTACTAATGGGTACAGAGTTTTTTTGAAGTGATGAAATGTTCTAAAATTAGATAATGGTGATGGTTGTACAACTCTATGAATATACCCCAAACCACTCAGTTGTATACTTTAAAAGGGTGAATATTAGGGTTATGAACATATCTCAGTAAAGCTGTAATAAAAAAAAACCCTCAATCTTTACATGCACATCTGATTTCCTAGTTATTTAATGAGAATTATGTGAGCAGACACGCAAAAAGCAACCATATATACAAAAATTCCTGTGATCACACAAAAATGGTCTGTTCTTTTTTGGCTTCTGTACCAGCCTCACAGATCTGGTGGTAGATGGGAAGCTTAGTGGCCTTCTTTGGTGGGTATTTGTGAAGTTATTAAGCAGTGTTTATCTAGCTTAAGGGATTGAAAGATTGACTGAGTACACTAGATTCTCATTTATATTCTGGTACAAAATGAATGTGATACACTGAAAGGTGTAGACTGAATCCAGCAGGTTAGTAGAAAAAATAATACTCCAATATTTGATCATTTGATGTTGAGGAATTTTTTTTTTTTTTTGCGGTACGCAGGCCTCTCACTGTTGTGGCCTCTCCCGTTGCGGAGCACAGGCTCTGGACACGCAGGCTTAGCGGCCATGGCTCACGGGCCCAGCTGCTCCGCAGCATGTGGGATCTTCCCGGACCGGGGCACGAACCCGTGTCCCCTGCATCGGCAGGAGGACTCTCAACCACTGCGCCACCAGGGAAGCCCGATGTTGAGGAATTTATTCTTAAAGTTTTTAGGCCAAGTTAGAGTTGGTTTATATCTACCTTGGATCTTGTTAGGCATGTCTCCTGTTTCTTGTATCTCAGTTCATCCTGTAGAAAACCATGCCATCTAACTCACTAGATACCCAGAGAACAGCCATGCAGTGTTTTCAGCTACAGAGACTAGCAGAGGATGCATTTACTGTTTCTTTCCTGTATGCTGCCATCTGAAGTAAGATTTTCTGGCTCATCACCAAGCACCTATCATCCCAGAAAGGAAGAAATAGAGTGGATTTGGTGCATCTCTTTTCTCTCCATAACCTCTTTCCAAGTCATTTCCACAGAAGTGCCAAGGCACAGGAGAGAAGCTGAGCCCCGGTTTTTCTGTTAAAAGCAGAACTCGTCACAGATTTTTACACAGCTGCTGCATTTGTCCTAATCCCTTTCCTGCTCAGCCTTGTTACTGCGGCCTTGCTCTAGGGCTGCTTTCAGCAACCTTTCTGACACAGGTTTAATGCTGATTAGTCCCAAAACAATTCTAGGGCAGAGCTCCCTGCCAGGATGAAGAATGAACAAAATTGGTTTGCACACAGGCCAGCTGCAGTTGCTGCAAGTAGAGTCTGTCAAATGCGGACCATTTTCTTGTTTACCAAGATGAGGTTAAATTAGCACAGCATGAAGCAAAATGGATAAAAAAAAGAAAAAAATTGCAAACCATCCATGCTAGTTGAGTAGGATGCGGTGAGTATGGAATTCAGGTGATTTTAAATTAGGTTGAAAAGGTAAGGTAGTATACAGCACTAAAAGCTGATTAAAAGTCACTTGAAAGATTTGCTTGCTCCAGGTGGGACAGGGGCATAGGTGGACTGTATAATCTTTTAAAGATTATTCAGGTCTAGTATGGTATGAATTACTCATTTTTGCAGTTATTTTCTAAAATATTTGAATCAGATTTTATGTGTTTATAGAGGGGTCTCTGGTTGACAGACTTGCAGACTAGATGAGAAAGCAAGGTGAACTATGTAA
This sequence comes from Pseudorca crassidens, assembly GCF_039906515.1. Classification (NCBI taxonomy): domain Eukaryota; kingdom Metazoa; phylum Chordata; class Mammalia; order Artiodactyla; family Delphinidae; genus Pseudorca; species Pseudorca crassidens. Next base: position 25,718,679 of record NC_090306.1, on the reverse strand, counting down.
GGAAAGAACCCCGAAGCCAAGAGGTCTCTGACTTCCCAGGCTTCGGTGCACCAGGCTCTCTTCTTCTTCCTTTTGTGCAGAGCCTGCCCACAGATCCTCTCTTGGGAACCCGGGCTTCTCACACTAGCATTCAGGGCCGAGTTGAGGGGAAGAGGGGGAGTAATTAGCTGAGGAGCAGAAGTATCGGATGGGAAAGGGGGGAGAAACGGCAAATACGGAGAGTATGAGACGAAAGACACAGTGTCTCATCTGACTCCCGGCCTCTATGCTTCACCCCCCTAGTCCTTCATCCGCTGTGGGTTTGAGAGCTCCTGATCTTCTCTGCGCTCTGACCTTTCCTGGCCTGGGTCGTGAGGTGTTTTACCCCTGCTAGTTTAGGGCTGGGGAGATAGGGAGACTTAACCACCTTATAACACTGTTCCTAAGGGAAATGAATTCTCTTATAGACCAACCCCTGAATATAACCGTTAATGAAATAGACTATTAAACTGCAGCTTGTGTGGTTAGAGAGAGATCCTTCCTTTTACCAACTGTGTACTTCTCACTCAGCACTGTACTGTACATTTCATGGCCCTTCACCTCCACTGAGATAATTTACCTTATGTCTCAAGACCAAGGAAGCAACAGGAGTACTAAATTAAGACACAGAGCAGCGTAGTCAGGGCGTTACCTACTCACAGGCCATTGTAAGTTCAGGCTGGAGGGAACTCACAGAAAAAATAAAGATCTGCCTATATTGGAAATAAAGTGGGTTGGGTTTAGGGAAAACAGGAATCACTGTGGGCTACAGTAGGGTAGTTTATAATTTAAGCTGCATCCTGAAAGAGGATGGGCCAAGTGAGGACAGGCTGGTGTTCTAAGCTCCAGGCCTAAAGGGGCCAGGGAGGGGCACAAAGGGGACTTTTATTCCATCTCTAACGTTTTATTTCTGTTTTAAAAAATTGTGAAGCAGATACCGCAACGTGTTAACATTTGTTGAATTCAGGTGGAATATACCCACACAGGTGTTCATTATTTCTGTTCTACTTTTCTCTATGTTTGAAATATTTTTTAATTACAAAAAGGAAAAGAGGAACTTCCCTGGTGGTCCAGTGGCTAGGACTCTGCGATCCCAATGCAGGGGGCCTGGTTCGACCCCTGGTTGGGTAATTAGATCCCACATGCCACAACTGAGACCCGGCTCAGCCAAATAAATAAATAAATACTTAAAAAAAAAAAAAAAAGAAAAGAAATAGCCTTAAAGCTGGGCAGTACAAGAGACAAATGATAGAACTTAAATAACATACAAGTCAGTAGCCAGCTCTTGAGTAGGCAGGTGGGTAATGGTAGTCATTTTATCAAGGGTCTTGAAGGAACATACAAATAATGTATTTTTCTGCAACCAAAGAACTGAAAAGTGATTAAAATCACCCATCATGAAAGAGCAAATTAATGAAGAAGTGGAAAAAATAAATAACAGGCCAAAGCTTCTCCATGGTTTGGACTTAACCTCCTTTAGGTTGAGTAGGATGCAGTGAGATATGCTAACACAGAAAATATGTTGTACATCATTGGAGGAAATGAATATAAATAAATGATATATTTTAGTCACTGTCATCGAAAGGAGCAAGTTCAGGAACAAAGGAAGTAAGTATAACCTGTACACCTAGTTTTCACACCTATATATATCCGTGAAAAATAATCGTAAGCATAAGAATTATTTTTCTGAGAGAGTGGCTTTAATACGTATATTTAGGGAATTCCCCGGTGGTCCATTGGTTAGGACTCCGCACTTCCATGCAGGGGGCATGGGTTCGATCCCTGGCTGGGGAAGTAAGATCCCACAAGCCACACGGTGTGACCAAAAAAAAAAGACCATATATTTAAATTCTGTAAAAATATACTGTATAGCCTCTCTTTTGTGATATAATTGTCTCTCTTCGCCAGCTTGAATTATTGCCTTCCCAGGAATTTCTTCTATAAGCACTGAGGGAAGAACCATTACTAATAATTTTTCTGTATTCCTAATAAGTTTGGTTAAGCTCATAGAAAGAACTGGATATATTTGTTGGTTGGTGAAATAGAATTGTGAACAGTCTATTAACTACCAATAATACTGTGTTCCTAGTGAAAAAATAAGTTTAATCTTACTGAAAAAAGTATGTCCATGTAACATAGTTTTTCTAAATGACAAACTACTGATTATTTATATGTAATTGAATGAAGTTTGAGTTTGTTGGATTTTTGTTCATTCATTCATGCAAAATGGAAAGGCCTTTAAAACTTATCCTAAAAGTACCCCTCACCCATGAGGATGGCTGCTATCAAAAAACCAGAAAACAGCAAATGTTGGTGAGCATGTAGAGAAATTGGACCCTTGTGCACTGTTGGTTAGAATGTAGAATGGTACACTTGCTATGGAAAACAGTATGGTAGTTCCTCAAAAAATTAAAAATAGAATCATCATATAATCCAGTAATTCCAGCTCTGTGGGTATATACCCAGAAGAATTGAAAGCCAGAGTCTCAAAGAGATATATGTATCAGGTTCGTAACAGCATGATTCACAATGGCTATAACAAGGAAGCAAGCCAGGTGTCCACCAGTGGATAAATGGGTAAGTAAAATTTGGCTTATACTATACAGTGGAATATAACTCAGCTCTCAAATGGAAGGAAATTCTTCAGTATGCTGCATCATGAATACACTTTGAGAACATTATACTAAGTGAAATAAGCCAGGCATGAGAAGACACTCTATGATTCTATTCATATGAGGTGCTTAGAGTAATCAAAATCATAGAGATAGTAGAATGGTGGTTGCCAGGGCCTGAGGAGGCGGAGGGAATGAGGAGTTATTGTTTAATGGGCATAGAGTTTCAATTTACTAGATTAGAAGAATTATAGAGATGAGTGGTGGTGATGGTTGCATATTATAAATGTATTTAATACCACGGAATTGTATACTTAAGAATGGTTAAGATGGTAAATTTTATGTTATGTGTATCTTACTACAATAAAAAAGTTGAAGGAAAGAATTCATCCTAAAAGAATTTGACTTCTTATATTCTCTCACAGAAGTACAATTTAACAAACATTTATGACAATTAAATTTATCCACTATACAAGTATATCTACAAAATTATAAGTATCTGGAATGGTCATGCAGGAGCACAAAATCCATAATGCAGCTTCCCTAGTTATTTCTCAGCTATTTCTACATAATATTGTGAAAGAAACAAATACTTTTACAATGATAGTAACGATAATTTTAATTTATAATTTCGGTATAATTATAATTGCAAGTCTTAAATTCTTACTAAATGACCTTCATACTACTACAAAACTATTATTCTAAAATTTGTACAAACAAGATAAAAATCTTTACATAATGTCAGTAACAACTCATGTTCTTTCCACTAGCCTGTGTTCATAATTATTCATTTACTTAGTGAATGGTCCTTGAATTCATGTTATACTAGGCACTGTGTAGGCTCTGGGGATTCAGTGGAGAACAGCTCTTACCCTCATAGAGCTGCAGTCTTTTCCAGAAGAAATGACTATAAGCTTAGATCTGAAGGGCGGCCAAGAATTTACAGGTGGGATGGGGAGTGGGGGCAATACTGGAAGAAGTATTTGTGGCAGACATACAGCATGTGTGAAAGTCGGCTAATTTGAGGGAGCGAGGTACATATGGTGAGCAGCTAGTAATTTCCTCACGGCTGGAGTATAGAATACAAAGGATATGGAAAATCTTGCAGAAAGGGTTAAGATATAAGCAGTCAGATTATGAAAAATTTTGAAGCAGTGTTAGGCAATTTGAGATTTAAAGTTAGGATAATGAAGCACTATTGAAGGGTTCTGAAGGGGAGTAACCTCGGATCTATATTTAGAAAGATTTCTTGGGCTGCATTATGGGGTGGGGGAGATGGGTGGTAAGCCTGGCAGCAGGACGTGATGATGTTTGTAATAATTCGGGTGAGAGGCGACATTGGATTGGACTAGAGAAGTGGCAGTGGGGATGGAGAGAGTTGGATAGATTTAAGAAAAATAGAAGGTTAAATCAGTAGGATGAAGCAATGGATTAGATGTGGGGAATAAGAGGGAAAGAGGAGTCAAGGATAATTCCAGCTATACACCTTCAGCCACTGGGTGAATGGTTGTACTACTTGAGCTGGAGAAATTACCAGTCAGGGCTTTGGAAGTGATTCCCTGTTTGATCTCTAAGAACTCTTCCTATTGTGAGTGTAAGAATTTCTGATTCTTGACACTTCTAAGAAAGCTCATTATCTAATCTACAGATTAGATCATTTTTACTGCTACTTATGTAAAAGTCATTCCTGAGATGTCCATATCCCTAGTTACTCTCAGAGTTCAAAATAATATGTGAGGTTCATTGTTACAGCTCATTGGTTTATTTATTAAAGTAGAGAGAGTATTGTTTTCTGTAGGCAGTGTATAATTTTGTCTAGTTACATATGTAACGAAGTTATACATAACCCTTTATAGTCAATGTAGCCATGTGTCAAATAACTCAAAAAGTAACTGTAATGATAACAGAGCCACTGTTGACAAGCATGACAACATAAATATATCTAAATAAATTAATAAATGTTAAAAGTAAACACTTGACAATTCTCCTTCATTGCCAGTGGGAATGCAAAATGGTATAGCTACTTTAGAAGTCATTTTGACAGTTTCTTACAAAACTAAACATACCTTACCATATGATTCATTAGTCACACTCCTTGTTATTTATCCAAAGGAGTTGAAGGCTTATATCCGCACAAAAACCCTTACACATGGAAGTTTCTAGCAGTTTTATTCCTTTTTTTTTCTTTTTTAATGTCCTTATTGGAGTATAGTTGCTTTACAATGGTGAGTTAGTTTGGTGTATAGCAAAGTGAATCAGCTATATGTATACATATATCTCCATATCCCCTCCCTCTTGCACCTTCCTCCCACCCTCCCTATCCTACCCCTCTATGTGGACACAAAGCCCTGAGCTGATCTCTCTGTGCTATGCGGCTGCTTCCTACTAGCTATCTATTTTACATTTGGTAGTGTACATATGTCATTGCCACTCTCTCACTTCGTCCCAACTTCCCCTTCCCCTTCCCCATGTCCTCAACTCCATTCTCTACGTCTGTGTCTTTATTCCTGTCCTGTCCCTAGGTTCTTCGGAACCTTTTTTTTTCTTCAGATTCCATATATGTGTGTTAGCATACAATATTTGTTTTTCTCTTTCTGACTGACTTCACTCTGTATGACAGACTCTAGGTCCATCCACCTCACTACAAATAACTCAATTTTGTTTCTTTCTATGGCTGAGTAATATTCCATTGTATATATGTGCCACATCTTCTTTATCCATTCATCTGTCGATGAACACTTAGGTTGCTTCCATGTCCTGGCTATTGTAAATAGTGCTGCAGTGAACATTGTGGTACATGACTTGTTTTGAATTATGTTTTTCTCAGGGTATATACCCAGTAGTGGGATTGCTGGGTGGGATGGCAGTTCTATTTTTAGTTTTTTAAGGAACCTCCACACTGTTCTCCATAGTGGCTGTATCAATTTACACTCCCACCAACAGTACAAGAGGGTTCCCTTTTCTCCAGCATTTATTGTTTGTAGATTTTTTGATGATGGCCATTCTGACTGGTGTGAGGTGTTGCCTCACTGTAGTTTGATTTGCATTTCTCTAACGATTAGTGATGTTGAGCATCCTTTCATGTGTTTGTTGGCAGTCTTTTTATCTTCTTTGGAGAAATGTCTCCTTAGGTCTTCTGCCCATTTTTGGATTGGGTTGTTTGTTTTTTTGATAGTGAGCTTCATGAGCTGCCTGTGTATTTTGGAGATTAATCCTTTGTCAGTTGCTTCATTTGCAAATATTTTCTCCCATTCTAAGGGTTGTCTTTTTGTCTTGTTTATAGTTTCCTTTGCTGTGCAAAAGCTTTTAAGTTTCGTTAGGTCCCATTTGTTTATTTTTGGTTTTATTTCCATTTCTCTAGGAGGTGGGTCAAAAAGGATCTTGCTGTGATTTATGTCATAGAGTGTTCTGCCTATGTTTTCCTCTAAGAGTTTTATAGTGTCTGGCCTTACATTTAGGTCTGTAATCCATTTTGAGTTTATTTTTGTGTATGGTGTTAGGGAGTGTTCTAATTTCATTCTTTTACTAACAGTTTTATTCTTTTTTAAAGAAAGATTAACTTTATCTTCTTTTTTAATTAATTAATTAATTAATTTTTGTCTTTGTTGGGTCTTTGTTGCCCCACGTGGGCTTTGTCTAGTTGTGGTGAGCGGGGTCTACTCTTCGTTGGGGTGTGTGGGCTTCTCATTGTGGTGGCTTCTCTTGTTGCAGAGCAAAGGCACGTGGGCTTTAGTAGTTACGGCACAAGGGCTCAGTGGTTGTGGCTCATGGGCTCTAGAGCGCAGGCTCAATAGTTGGCCACACGGGCTTAGTTGCTCTGCAGCATGTGGGATCCTCCCAGACCAGGGCTCAAACCCATGTCCCCTGAATTGGCAGGTGGATTCTCAACCACTGAGCCACCAGGGAAGTCCAGCAGTTTTATTCCTTTTTTTGTTTGTTTGTTTTGTTTTGTTTTTGTGGTATGCGGGCCTCTCACTGTTGTGGCCTCTCCCATTGCGGAGCACAGGCTCCGGACGTGCAGGCTCAGCAGCCATGGCTCACGGGCCCAGCCGCTCCGCGGCATGTGGGATCCCCCCGGACCGGGGCATGAACCCGTGTCCCCTGCATCGGCAGGCGGACTCCCAACCACTGCGCCACCAGGGAAGCCCTACATTTTTTATGATATAACTTTACTCATCATTGCCGTTTTTCTTTCTGGAAAACACAGAATCAGTAGTTTACCCAAGGTCACATATAGCTTAGTCATTCTATATTTATGCTCCAGAAACAGAAAACTAAGATTTATTCCCCACATTATGAGAATATTGAACCCTCTTTATTACAGAAAACACTTTGTGTGCGAGAGGAATGTTTATTTCTATTTACTTCCATTCTGTTTTCCTCAGCGTTTTTCAAGAGAGGAGAGAGTCAATCCCTGGCCTTGACTTGGGTGAGTCTTGGGTCTGTCCAATGTGATAGCTACTAGAAATGTGTCTTATGCAACTAAGGAACTGCATTTTTAATTTTATTTGTTTTTAATTAATTAAAATTTAAATAGCCACATGTTAGTGGCTACTTTATTGAACAGTGCAGCTCTAGATTACCAGTTAGAAGACAGGACCAGGTTAAACCATAGAATGGGAATGCAGTCGACAAAATTCAAACTGTGGGAAACTCTATCAACAAAGAAACCCCAAGGGGGGAAAAAAAGATGTGGAGTAGAAACCCTAAGATTAAAAGAGACTTAAAGGGGGCTTTCCTGGTGGCGCAGTGGTTGGGAATCCGCCTGCCGATGCAGGGGACACGGGTTCATGCCCTGGTCCGGGAGGATCCCACATGCCACGGAGCGGCTGGGCCTGTGAGCCATGGCCGCTGAGCCTGCACGTCCAGAGCCTGTGCTCTGCAGCGGGAGAAGCCACAGTGGTGAGAGGCCTGCATACCGCAAAAAAAAAAAAAAAAGAGAGAGAGAGACTTAAAGGGCATATCAACAAATCACAATATATGGACTTTATTTGGGTCCTGATACAAACTGTTAAAAATAATTATTACATTTATGAAATAATTGGAAATTTGAATAATGGCTAGATGTTTGATATTAGGGAATTACTGTTTATTTTTTAGGCATAATACACTGTGGTTGTCTTACAAAAGGAGGAGAGTGAGTCATTATCTTTCAGAGAGATGTTGAAATATTTACTTTCTGCCCTTACATTTACTAAGTTTTTCATGAATGACCTATTTTCTTTTAGCATTAATGATTTTAAAAAATTTTTCATATGGAGAATTTTGAACATATGTAGGTAGATAGAGTAGTACAATGAACCCCCATATACCCATTATACAGATTCAAGAATTATCAACTCATGGTCAGCATTGTTTCCTCTTCATGCCCCTGTATTATGTTTTAAGCAAATCCCAAACATCATGTGATTTTATTTGAAATATTTCAGCAGCTATCTCTGAAAAATAAGGCTGTAAGCAGTTAGGGTAGGTGGTTCCCGGAGAAAGAGAACCAGCCATTGCTTTCTTGATATAAGAGAAGCCAATTTTGGCCTAAACCATTTTGTGATCTAAGTCTGGCCCAATGCTTGTCCTTGAACAGGTCTCAGAAATGATCTTTTTTAAAAAAAGAAAACTTTATTTATTTAGGCTTCACCAGGTCTTAGTTGTGGCGTGTGTGATCTTTGTTGCAGCACGTGAACTTCTTAGTTGCGGCATGCAAACTCTTAGTTGTGGCATGCATGCAGGATTTAGTTCCCCTACCAGGGATCGAACCTGGGCCCCCTGCATTGGGAGCACGGAGTCTTACCCACTGGACCACCAGGGAAGTCCCAGAAATGATCTTAAGGGAACAAAAAAAATGCAGAAACAAACTGTTATCAGGCAAAAGAAGTAACTTTGCTGTTGTTGCAAAGATCAGTTGTAAAGACTCCCAGTTCTGTGTCAGTGGTATAGGTTAACCTGAAGTGCTCAACCACGAGATCAGTTGGAACCCAAAGGATGATGATGTTGAACTTTTCTGACCCTCCTGACTTCAGTCAGCTAAAGCTTGGACTCTGTAGACCTGTAAACTGCCCAATCCCCTTCGCAAATATGCATGTATCTTTAGCTTAAAACTTCCCCAATTTTGCTGTTCAGGAGACAGTACTTTGGGAAAGATCCCTGGTGTTCTCTTTACTTGCTGTAAGAAATCCTTCCTTTCCTCAATCTTTGGCCTGATTATGTCTTTTGGCTTGATACCCACCAAGAGGCAAACCCAATTTTCAGGTAACAAAGCCTCTTTGTTTTTACATTACTCTAGTACAATTATCAAACCTAAAATTTTTAAATAATATCATTTAAAAAATATTATCTAGTTAATATTCAAATTCCCACTTGTTTCAAAAATTTATAGTTTACATCTAAATGACCAAACATGACAATTCTGTGAATAAACGAAGTTACATGATCCATTTTACATTCACAAAGTGGCAATGTAAAACAAATGCATAAAGTTACTAACTGTGAAAATAATTACGCAGAGCTTTGTGACAGTTATGAATTAAGCCAAAAATAAAGTAAGGTGACATTGCAATTGTCAAATTGATAAATCTCTTTGTAAAGATATTTGAAATGTAATGGGAAAACTTTTTAAGAAATAAATAAGATATTAGAGTAGAAACTACTCGAAGGCCTCTGTAAAGCTTTTTTTTTTTTTTTTTTTTTTTTTTTTTTTGGCTGCATTGGGTCTTTGTTGCTGCACGTGCAGGCTTTCTCTAGTTGTGGAGAGCTGGGGGCTACTCTTAGTTGCAGTGCACGGGATTCTCATTGTGGTGGCTTCTCTTGTTGCGGAGCATGGGCTCTAGGCACATGGCCTTCAGTAGTTGTGGCACGCAGGCTTGGTTAAGTCCTATAAAACTCTTTGGTTTGGACAACTTGAATCATAGAGTTTATGAGAAATTTAATAATGAAGGTACAGTATAGGCAAGAAAATGGGATAAAATGAATAAACTGTAAAAGTAATTTACCTTACGTGTTGCTGAAAGGGCATAGTGAAAAGAGACTCCTAGAGAATAGGAAATATATATTTTTCTTTAAAATGCCCTCCTATATTATACTACGTAAATTGTTTAGTATTTGAAAGATTTAAGACCATCCAAAATAAAATATTCTGAGAAATACGAGAATTCCACAGAAATATGGATATACTTAGTTCTTGAGTATACTCAGATCTTGTCTTGAATATACTCAGTTCTTGTCTGCGTCTGGGATGGATGAGTTTCCTAAAATCTTTTCAGATGAGGGAAGGGTAGGATAAAGTTATTTGCATTAAGAGTTTGACCTATTTTGCAGCTACATTTGTACAAAACTATTTGTACATTTGTATAAAATCAGCAGTTAATAAGTTTATAAAAACATTCTTGGCATCTTTTCTCCAAAGATTTCAACAAAGATGCTAAAAACTGTATCTCCCATTGCCCCTCCAGGCTGAGAATTGACGACTATGTAAAGGTAGGCTGGTAGAGTGGAGGGGAAAGGTGCAATCCTAATATGAAAATATTAGGCAACTGCTGAAAATATTACAAAGAACAAATACTTCATAAGATATTGTTATAAAGAAGTTTAAAAATGTATTTATAAACTAGTATTGTAACCCTTCTCCTATTTAAGTAGTAGTTAAAAACAGGTTAGTAGTGAAAAACTTCTGAAGGGCCTAGAAGCAGTGATACCCCAGTAGGAATGAGCACACCTAGTGCCCAGATCTTGTTTGTAATACCATTCTCCAGTTAAAGGATTGAGGGATCCTTGAAGAAATGGCTAACTCTGGAAATGGAGCAGGACGTATTCAAGATGAGCCTGGAGCATCTTATAGTGCCAGAAATTAAGGAAGTGCCAAAACCAAAACCAAAACACAACACATAGATGAGAGTATGTCAGTGGGCCCCAAGAGACAAATGAAAGAGTTCCCAGTGGCCGTGTGAACAACAAAATAAAAGTACATTGGATTATGACCCAAAATATAAAATATCCATGAGTTCATACAGATGTAAATAAATGATCAAATAAATTAAGGAGGGGAGAGACACATCTCCCTTGCACTAGAATTCCAAATAATTTATGTAGCTACTCTTCCCTTAAGGACATGGAGCACAATGCTCCACTCTAAGTGTGGACTGGTTATAGTGATTTCCTTCTAAAGATTATAGTTGGAAAATGGAGAAAATAGAGGAATTTTACAATGAGAAACATTGTCTCAGTCCGGTGATCAAGGTGATCATCAACAGTGATAAGTCCTATTGATGTATATTCCTGATATCATGTGATGAAAACGGCACTTTACCTCCATGATCTTTTTCCCAAAATCCTTAACCTCAGTCTAATTATTAGGAAAACATCAGACAAATCCCATTTGAGGGACTTTCTACAAAATACCTGACAAGTACTCTTCAAAACTGTCAGTGTCATCTAAAACAAGGAAAGTCTGAGAAATCGTCCCAGCCAAGAAGAGCTTAGAGACATGACTAAATGTAATGTGTGTATGGGATTCTGGAACAAAAAAAGGACCTTAGATAAAAACTGTGGAAATGAATAAAGTATAGACTTTAATTAATAATAATGTATCAATATTGCTTCATTAATGGTAATGTAATGTTTACAGATGAGGGGAAACTAGTTGGAGGGTATATTGGAACTCTATACTATCTTCCCAATTTTTCTGTAAATCTAAAACCATTCCAAAAACTAAAGTTTACTTTGAAAAAAAAAGTTAGCCATGTAGTCCTGGATTCAAAGCAAAGAATAATAAACTTCTGGTTATGTGATACCACCATGGACATATGATACAGTAATAATATCCTTATGTTCTTATGTTTGAAATAAGGTAGGTGTCAACTTTTAATGTACAAGTCAGCACAAATTGGAAAAGAAATAAAATGTTCTAAAGAAAATGGGCTAATTTTATTCCTTTACTTAAATTACATTTCAGTTTATATAGTCAAAGTTTTGAAATGACTCATTTTCACAGCTACCAATTCTTTAAATAAGTCTTACAAATTCTAGAGTATATGATTCAGACGTGAGAACAATTTTCATTCATTTATCCATTTATGCAACAAACATTAAAGAACATATGTACCAGGCATAGTATTAAGTAGGTGTTGAGGAAGTAAGGATGAATAATGTGTTGAAGAGATTAAAGTCGAAAGGAGGAGATAGAATTGGACAGTGGATAGCAATATGCAGAGTAGTTACAGGAATGGAGTTCCAAAAACTAAACGGTTCTATTTCCTTTAAAAAAAAAAAAAAAAAGGCATTATAGTTATGTGCCAACCAAGAAAAGAAGAGAAATGCTGTGTTCTGAACCTTAATATCAGTGAGTTTTTATTTTAACACATCAACTAATAGGTATTTAGTACAATGTTTGTACAGTAGTGATTCATTTAAAAATTAAGCTCATGGAATTTAAAAGATGTTGGACCATAAAAATGATCTGTTCTAATTTGTAGTTTTATACTGTGTTATGGAAGAAACTCTTTACTTTTTTTGTGCTTAAAGACCTGTAGGAGCCCAGCAGGGGCCAAATGCAAGGACCAGAGTGAGGCCTTAGGTGCTAAGGGCAGCCCAGCTGACAGGCAGTAAGGGAATGGGGACCTTAGCCCTATAACCGAGTGGAACTGAACTCTGCCAACAACTGGGATGAGCTTGGAAATGATTCTTCCCCAGAGCTCAGAAAGGAATGCAGCCCTGACAACAGGACGACTCCAGTATTGTGAGACCCAGAGCAAAGGAACCCTTTGGGCCACACTATGCCCAGACTTCTGATCCACAGAAACTGATAATAAGTGTAGGTATTGTTTTAAGTTGTCAAGTTTGTCATAATTTATTAAGGAGGCAATAGAAAACTAATATGAGGGAAGACATTCCGGACACAAGATGATGGTCCTTAAAGGGAACTGCAAGTCATTGAGCTCAAGTGCAGGTGTATTGGGAGTGGGGAGTTCGGAAGCCAGAGCTGCACATGTAGACTAGGTCTAGATCACGGTGGTCCTCAAGTGCCATCTGAGGAATCTGGACTGTGGGTGACAGGGATCTGAACTTATGAGATTGGTGTCTTAGTTCACTTTGATTTTCCTGAGAGATAAGGTTTATTCACTTCTTTAAGTCTCTGCTCAGACATCATCATCTTAATGAGACCACCTGACCTCCCTATTTAATATTGCAACTGGTGCTGTGTACTGCTCTCCTCTTATTTTTCTTTAACTTTCCATTGCACTTTTTTGTCTTTCAACATACCGTATAATTTATATTTATTATTTTTGTTTATCTCCTCCTAAAATACAAACTCCATGAGGACAAGGATTTTTTTTGCCTTTTTGTTCACTGTTTGTTCCAGTTACTTATTGTTGCATAACAAACCAAACCACCTGAAAACTATCTGCTTAAAATGACAGTCATTAGTTTTGCTCACAGATCTGCAATTTGGGCAGCCCACCATGAGGCCCACTTGTCTGTGCTCCATGCTGCATCAGCTGAGTGGCCTGACTCGGGCCAGAGGACACAGTTGCAGTTGGCTCACTTCAGGGCTGGTGGGCTGTTGCTCACTGTTGGCTGGGCCCTCAGTTTCTCTCCTTCTCACAGCATGTGGCTGTGTTTTAAGGGCATGTGTCCCAAGAGAACGAGGTGGAAATGCATGGCATTTTTTTATGACTTAGCCTTAGAAGCCATAGCCTCATTTCTCTGGTACTCTTACGTTTGAGGCAGTCATAAGGCCCTTCTAGCTTTAAAGGCAGGGGACATGGACTCCACCGTCTAATGGAGTTTCAGAAGAGCATGTAGAACAGGAGATATTGTTGTGGACATCTTTGGAAAATACAGTCTGCTGTGCTGTTACATCCCCAAAGCTAGAATAGTGCCTTGGCTCATAGAGCTCCATAAATATTTGTTGAGTGAGTGAGTAAGTGAGAGAGAGAGAGAGAGAGAACAAGAGGAGAGAGATGATTAGAAGGGGAGTACAATGTACAATGTATGGCAGGGAGACTGTAAGTTAGGAAGCTGTCTAAGTATTCTGAGGCTGGCCTGAGATTCAGAATTAACAAAGTGGCAGTGAAAATAGAAAGGAAAGGATGATTGGGAGGGATATTAAAGAGGCATAAATTATAAATTTAATGGCTATTTGAATATGGAAGGAAAGGAGCCGGGTCCAGGTGAGGGAAGGGGGAGAAATCTAGACTCTAAATCTAGAATGGCTCCCAGTGAGTCAGATGTCCCAGCTACATACCAGGTAGTACTCTGAGTGCTAGAATACAAGTAGTGGATGTGATACCTTCTTTTTTTTTTTTAACTATTTTTAAAATTTTATTTTATTTATTTTATATTTGGCTGCATTGGGTCTTCGTTGCTGTGCGCGGGCTTTCTCTAGTTGCGGCGAGCGGGGACTATTCCTTGCAGTGCGCAGGCTTCTTATTGTGGTGGCTTCTCTTGTTGCGGAGCACGGGCTCTAGATGCACGGGCTTCAGTAGTTGTCGCACGTGGGCTCAGCAGTTGTGGCTTGTGGGCTCTAGAGTGCAGGCTCAGGGCTTCCCTGGTGGCACAGTGATTGAGAGTACGCCTGCCGATGCAGGGGAAACAGGTTCGTGCCCCGGTCCGGGAGGATCCCACATGCCGCGGAGCGGCTGGGCCCGTGAGCCATGGCTGCTGAGCCTGCACATCCGGAGCCTGTGCTCCACAACGCGAGAGGCCACAGCAGTGAGAGGCCCGCGTACTGCAAAAAAAAAAAAAAAAAAAAAGAGTGCAGACTCAGTCGTTGAGGTGCACGGGCTTAGCTGCTCCGCGGCATGTGGGATCTTCCCAGATCAGGGCTTGAACCCATGTTCCCTGTATCGGCAGGCAGATTCTTAACCACTGCGCCACCAGGGAAGCCCGTGATACCTTTTTGATAGAGTTATTTTTAGTGTTAAATTAACTCTCTTCAGAGATGAATAGTAAATAGTAATATTTGATAACTACATGGGTTATGGCACTATTAACAGAGGAAAATCTTTGAGGGAGAAGAGGAGTTAGCTTTGAAAGTGTTGAAGTTGAGGCTGCTGGTACTGCTGAGATGAGTGGAGATTCTTGATGAGAAGTGGGAATTGTGAATTGAAACTCAGGGCTAAAGATCACCTTGAGGGTTTTCTTCTGTGTTTTTCTGGTGGAGAGGGGAAGGAGGAGTTTGTTTTTCCCATAGAGAAGAGGAAAATTCTACTCCCCCTCCCATTTTTATCCTTCTTGGTGGGTTTTGTTTCATGTTAATTTTGAAACCTTAAAAAAGTGGTTTTTCCCCCACCAAAGGTGACCTTCTTCTTTCTTAATATGCTAGACAGTAGCTTTAGAAATCACAGTCTCTTGTAGAAATGGGAAGATCTTGGTCATCTTACAGGTCATGTTCCCCCCATGCCCCCCTCCTTCCCCATGTATGTGGACCGTGATGTCCTGGATCTGTGCTCAACCTTAATACCATTTTAAAACCTAGAGTCTCGTTAGTTCATTTTAAAGCCTGAGTGTTCTATCTCACATTCAGCATATTAGAGGAGGACCTGGAAGGCCTTTGGTGAAAGTGCACACTGATGCACAGAGACTCAGAGGCTGTCACATCAATGGACCATTCTAGCTACCAGCAACTTCAGGTAATTCTTGGAATAATACTGCTTCTTTTTGATTCTTATAGGAAGATTCTCTTTCCCAGTGAATCCTGTTACTAATATTTATTTTGCGTGATTTTGCTCATGTTAGAATAATTTCATACACCATGGGGCAGTAGCATTAGTAAAACAAATGTTTTACTAATGAAACAAAAGAAATAATTTCTTTTCTTCAGAGAACATGGTTGAATTCTTATGCAGGAATTTTTTTTTTTTTTTGAAGAGGGTAGGGGGAATAAAGTGGTATTCCTGTGTAAGTTAATTGATATTCCTGTGCAAACTAAACTGGGTTACACGTGTGTCTGAACACCTTATAATTTTTTTTTTTTTTTTGGTGAGAGTATTGGCAGCAAAAAGTAACGGATGTAAGTGGAGGGAAAGGTCTACGTTAGCTCTGTGCAAATAGCTGCTTCTTTGATTCAAGCAGCAGAAAAGCTTCCATTTGAACATCTCAGAACTCTAGCTCTGTAGTATTACTTGTCAGCTATAATATTTTAATGGTAGGTGACTTTCTTTTGTTCCTAAAGGCAAAGGGTGGCTCTCTTGGAGGCTCTTTAGCAGAGAATAAGTTCTTTAGCAATAGGAGAAGATTTGTTTTATTTTGTATGATAAAATGCAACATGAAGAATAACATTAACATGCTTTCCCAGAAATACATTGGGTAAATGATTCTCACAGAAGATAGATATCTAATAATACTGCATACTAATAATGTGTTATTATAGTAATAAAATAATCTGTATATTATGTATGAGGAAATTTTTGCTCAAAGAAATTGTGATTTGCCCTAGGCTACTAGACTCCAGGATATTCAACTAGAACTGGAACCTTGTTTTCTTTTTTTTTTTTAATTTTATTTTTTTATTGATTTTTGGCTGTTGGGTCTTTGTTGCTGCGCGTGGGCTTTCTCTAGTTGCGGCGAGTGGGAGCTACTCTTCGTTGAGGTGCATGGGCTTCTCATTGCGGTGGCTTCTCTTGTTGCGGAGCATGGGCTCTAGGCGCGCTGGCTTCAGTAGTTGCAGCACGTGGGCTCAGTAGTTGTGGCTCACAGGCTCTGGAGCACAGGCTCAGTATTTGTGGCACACGGGCTTAGTTGCTCCATGGCATGTGGGATCTTCCTGGACCAGGGATCGAACCTGTGTCCCCTGCATTGGCAGGCGGATTCTTAACCACTGGGGCACCAGGGAAGTCCCTAGAACCTTGTTTTCTTGGCTATAATTATTATTTATAACAATTAAATAATAAATAAACCCTTTTATATTATTTATAATAATTATAATAATAAACCCTTTCCTCTTAGAGAGTTTCATGATGTCAGTTATACTACTTCAATGGCTTTTTAAAGCTTTTTTCTTGTTTCATATTTTATTACAAAAGGGATAGTATGACAAGCATGGATTAGGAGCAAAACGGTTTGTTTTTTCATCATTAGCAGAGGACTATAGATCCTGGCTTCATTGTTAAGGTTATTTTTGCAAGTAAATAATGTACTGTTGTGTTCTATGCTTGGTGGTAGGATGCACAGTGCCTAGTAAGAATTTATCTGGTCTTTGTCCTGAGTTCCTGGCACAGAACTTCTAGAACCCTGGGGATATCCTGGTAATAGGAATATTATCCTAATGAGGCAACTAATGATGGGACTCCTAGATAGCTTCAGGTAGAGGTTGGTTACAGAAGGACATTGAACCAACTTAGGAGAGGGGAGGAGATTAGAGATTGAGTTTCGATAACATGGTTAATGATTTTATCAGTTGTGCGTATGTAATGGAGCCCCAAATTTTATTTTTATTTTTTTAATACTAATTAATTTTTTATTGAAGTATAGTTGATATACAATGTTGTGTTAATTTCTGCTGTACAACAAAGTGATTCAGTTATACATATATATACATTTTTTTTAATATTCTTTAGCATTATGGTTTATCATAGGATACTGAATACAGTTCCCTGTGCTATACAGTAGGACCTTGTGGTTTATCCATTCCATATATAATAGCTTACATCTGCTAACCCCAACCTCCCACTCCATCCCTCCCCTAATCCCCTAGGCTCAGGTTTTTTTCTTTTTTCTTTTTTTTTTTTTAATACAGCAGGCTCTTACTTGTCATCAGTTTTATACACATCAGTGTATACATGTCAATCCCAATCGAGCAATTCATCACACCCCCACCCCCACCCCACCGTGGCTTTCCCTCCTTGGTGTCCATACGTTTGTTCTCTACATCTGTGTCTCAGTTTCTGCCCTGAAAACTGGTTCATCTGTAC
This sequence comes from Pseudorca crassidens, assembly GCF_039906515.1. NCBI lineage: Eukaryota > Metazoa > Chordata > Mammalia > Artiodactyla > Delphinidae > Pseudorca > Pseudorca crassidens. The sequence continues at coordinate 25,701,146 of NC_090306.1, read as the reverse complement.
GATTTTTCTAGGTTCCACATATATGTGTTAATATACGGTATTTGTTTTTCTCTTTCTGACTTACTTCACTCTGTATGACAGTCTCTAGATCCATCCACATCTCAGCATATGACCCAATTTCGTTCCTTATTATGGCTGAGTAATATTCCATTGTATATATATACCATATCTTCTTTATCCATTCATCTGTTGATGGGCATTTAGGTTGCTTCCATGACCTGGCTGTTGTAAATAGTGCCACAATGAACATTGGGGTGCATGTGTCTTTTTGAATTGTGGTTTTCTCTGGTATATGCCCAGTAGTGGGATTGCTGGGTCATATGGTAATTCTATTTTTCGTTTCTTTTTTTTTTAGACTTTATTCTTTTTTTTTTAAAATTAATTTATTTATTTTTGCAGTGTTGGGTCTTCGTTTCTGTGCAAGGGCTTTCTCTAGTTGTGGCAAGCGGGGGCTACTCTTCATCGCAGTGTGCAGGCCTCTCACTATCGTGGCTTCTCTTATTGGGGAGCACAGGCTCCAGATGTGCAGGCTCAGTACTTGTGGCTCACGGGCCTAGTTGCTCCGTGGCATGTGGGATCCCCCCAGACTAGGGCTCGAACCCATGTCCCCTGCATTAGCAGGCAGATTCTCAACCACTGCGCCACCAGGGAAGCCCCTGTTTTTCGTTTTTTAAGGAACCTCCATACTGTTCTCCATAGTGGCTGTATCAGTTTACATTCCCACCAACAGTGCAAGAGGGTTCCCTTTTCTCCACACCCTCTCCAGCATTTGTTGTTTGTAGATTTTCTGAGGAAGCCCATTCTAACTGGTGTGACGTGATACCTCATTGTAGTTTTGATTTGCATTTCTCTAATAATTAGTGATGTTGAGCAGCTTTTCATGTGCTTCTTGGCCATCTGTATGTCTTCTTTGGAGAAATGTCTATTTAGGTCTTCTGCTCATTTTTGGATTGGGTTGTTTGTTTTTTTAATATGGAGCTGTATGAGCTGTTTATATATTTTGGAGATTAATCCTTTGTTGATTCGTTTGCAAATATTTTCTCCCATTTTGAGAGTTGTCTTTTCATCTTGTTTATGGTTTCCTTTGCTATGCAAAAGCTTTTAAGTTTCATTAGGTCTCATTTGTTTCTTTTTCTTTTATTTCCATTACTTTAGGAGGTGGATCAAAAAAGATCTTGCTGTGATTTATGTCAAAGAGTGTTCTTCCTATGATTTCCTCTAAGAGTTTTATAGTGTCTGGTCTTACATTTAGGTCTTTAATCCATTTTGAGTTTATTTTTGCGTATGGTGTTAGGGAGTGTTCTAATTTCATTCTTTTACATGTAGCTGTCCAGTTTTCCCAGCACCACTTATTGAAGAGACTGTCTTTTCTCCATTGTATGTCCTTGCCTTCTTTGTCATAGATAAGTTGACCATAGGTACGTGGGTTTATCTCTGGGCTTTCTATCTTGTTCCATTGATCTATGTTTCTGTTTTTGTGCCAATACCATACTGTCTTGATTACTGTAGCTTTGTAGTATAGTCTGAAGTCAGGGAGCCAGATTCCTCCAGCTGCGTTTTTCTTTCTCAAGATTTTTTGGCTATTCGGGGTCATTTGTGTTCCCAAACACACTGTGAAATTTTTTGTTATAGTTCTGTGAAAAATGTCATTGGTAGTTTGATGGGGATTGCATTGAATCTGTAGATTGCTTTGGGTAGTGTAGTCATTTTCACAATGTTGATTCTTCCAGTCCAGGAACGTGATATATCGCTCCATCTGTTTGTATTGTTTTTAATTTCTTCATCAGTGTCTTATAGTTTTCTGCATACAGGTCTTTTGTCTCCTTAGGTAGGTTTATTCCTAGGTATTTTATTCTTTTTGTTGCAGTGGTAAATGCGAGTGTTTCCTTTATTTCTCTTAGAGATTTTTCATCATTAGTGTATAGGAATGCATGAGATTTCCGTGCATTAATTTTGTATCCTGCAACTTTACCAAATTCATTGATTAGCTCTAGTAGTTTTCTGGTGTCATCTTTAGGCTTCTCTATGTATAGTATCATGTCATTGGCAAACAGTGACAGTTTTACTTCTTCTTTTCCAATTTGTATTAATTTTATTTCTTTTTCTTCTCTGATTGCCGAGGCTAAAACTTCCAAAACTATGTTGAATAATAGTGGTGAGACTGGACATCCTTGTCTTCTTCCTGATCTTAGAGGAAATGCTTTCAGTTTTTCACCATTGAGAATGATGTTTGCTGTGGGTTTGTCATATACGGTCTTTATTATGTTGAGATAGGTTCCCTCTATGCCCACTTTCTGGAGAGTTTTTATCATAAATTTGTGTTGAATTTTGTCGGAAGCTTTTTCTGCATCTATTGAGATGATCATATGGTTTTTCTTCTTCATTTTGTTAATATGGTGTATCACATTTATTGATTTGCATATATTGAAGAATCCTTGCCTCCCTGGGATAAATCCCACTTGATCACGGTGTATGATCCTTTTCATGTGTTGTTGGATTCTGTTTGCTAGTATTTTGTTGAGGATTTTTCATCTATATTCATGAGTGATATTGATCTGTAATTTTCTTTTTTTGTAGTATCTTTGTCTGGTTTGGGTATCAGGGTGATGGTGGCCTCATAGAATGAATTTGGAAGTGTTCCTTCCTCTGCAATATTTTGGAAGAGTTTGAGAAGGATGGGTGTTAGCTCTTTTCTAAATGTTTGATAGAATTCACCTGTGATGCCATCTGGTCCTGGACTTTTGTTTGTTGGAAGATTTTTAATCACAGTTTCAATTTCATTACTTGTGATTGGTCTGTTCATATTTTCTATTTCTTCCTGGTTCAGTCTTGGAAGGTTATACCTTTCTAAGTATTTGTCCATTTCTTCCAGGTTGTCTATTTTATTGGCATAGAGTTGCTGGTAGTAGTCTCTTCGGATGCTTTGTATTTCTGCGGTGTCTGTTGTAACTTCTTTTTCCTTTCTAATTTTATTGATTTGAGTCCTCTCCGTCTTTCTTAATGAGTCTGACTAATGGTTTATCAATTTTGTTTATTTTCTCAAAGAACCAGCTTTTAGTTTTATTGATCTTTGCTATTGTTTTCTTTGTTGCTATTTCATTTATTTCTGCTCTGATCTTATGATTTCTTTCCTTCTGCTAACTTTGGGTTTAGTTTGTTCTTCTTTCTCTAGTTCCTTTAGGTGTAAGGTTAGATTATTTATTTGAGATTTTTCTTGTTTCTTGAGGTAGGCTTGTATAGCTATAAACTTCCCTCTTAGAACTGCTTTTGCTGCATCCCATAGGTTTTGGATCGTCGTGTTTTCATTGTCATTTGTTTCTGGGTGTTTTCTGATTTCCTCTTTGATTTCTTCAGTGATCTCTTGGTTATTTAGTAACGTATTGTTTAGCCTCCATGTGTTTGTGTTTTTTACGTTTTTTCCCCTGTAATTCATTTCTAATCTCATAGTGTTGTGGTCAGAAAAGATGCTTGATAAGATTTCAATTTTCTTAAATTTACTGAGGCTTGATTTGTGACCCAAGATGTGATCTATCCTGGAGAATGTTCTGTGCACACTTGAGAAGAAAGTGTAATCTGCTGTTTTTGGTTGGAATGTCCTATAAATATCAATTAAATCTATCTGGTCTATTGTGTCATTTAAAGCTTCTGTTTCCTTATTTATTTTCATTTTGGATGATCTGTCCATTGGAGTAAATGTGGTGTTAAAGTCCCCCACTATTACTGTGTTACTGTCGATTTCCTCTTTTACAGCTGTTTGCCTTATGTACTGAGGTGCTCCTATGTTGGGTGCATATATATTTATAATTGTTATATCTTCTTCTTGGATTCATCCCTTGATCATTATGTAGTATCCTTCCTTGTCTCTTGTAACATTCTTTATTTTAAAGTCTATTTTATCTGATATGAGTATTGCGACTCCAGCTTTCGATTTCCATTTGCATGGAATATCTTTTTCCAGCCCCTCACTTTCAGTCTGTATGTGTCCCTAGGTCTGAAGTGGGTCTCTTGTAGACAGCATATATATGGGTCTTGTTTTTGTATCCATTCAGCAAGCCTGTGTCTTTTGGTTGGAGCACTTAATCCATTCACGTTTAAGGTAGTTATTGGTGTGTATGTTCCTATGACCATTTTCTGAATTGTTTTGGGTTTGTTTTTGTAGGTCCTTTTCTTCTCTTGTGTTTCCCACTTAGAGAAGTTCCTTTAGCATTTGTTGTAGAGCTGGTTTGGTGGTGCTGAATTCTCTTAGCTTTTGCTTGTCTGTAAAGCTTTTGATTTCTCCATCAAATCTGAATGAGATCCTTGCTGGGTAGAGTAATCTTGGTTGTACGTTCTTCCCTTTCATCACTTTAAGTATATCATGCCACTCCCTTCTGGCTTGTAGAGTTTCTGCTGAGAAATCAGCTGTTAACCTTAAGGGAGTTCCCTTGTATGTTATTTGTCGTTTTTCCCTTGCTGCTTTCAATAATTTTTCTTTGTCCCTAATTTTTGCCAATTTGATTACTCTATGTCTCAGTGTGTTTCTCCTTGGGTTTATCCTGTGTGGGACTCGCTGTGCTTCCTGGACGTGGGTGGCTCTTTCCTTTCCCATGTTAAGGAAGTTTTCGACTATAATCTCTTCAAATATTTTCTTGGGTCCTTTCTCTCTCTCTTCTCCTTCTGGGACCCCTATAATGCGAATGTTGTTGTGTTTAATGTTGTCCCAGAGGTCTCATAGGCTGTCTTCATTTCTTTTCATTCTTTTTTTTTATTCTGTTCCACAGCAGTGAATTCCACCATTCTGTATTCCAGGTCACTTATTCTTCTGCCTCAGTTATTCTGCTATTGATTCCTTCTAGTGTAGTTTTCGTTTGTTATTGTATTGTTCATCTCTGTTTGTTTGTTCTTTAATTCTTCTAGGTCTTTGTTAAACATTTCTTGCATCTTCTCGATCTTTGCCTCCATTGTTTTTCCGAGATCCTGGATCATCTTCACTATCATTATTCTGAATTCTTTTTCTGGAAGGTTGTGTATCTCCACTTCATTTAGTTGTTTTTCTGGGGTTTTATCCTGTTTCTTCATCTGGTACATAGCCCTCTGCCTTTTCATCTTGTCTATCTTTCTGTGAATGTGATTTTTTCCCACAGGCTGCAGGATTGTAGTTCTTCTTGCTTCTGCTGTCCCTCCTCTGGTGGATGAGGCTATCTACGAGGCTTGTGCAGGTTTTCTGATGGGAGGAACTGGTGGTGGATAGAGCTGGCATTGCTCTGGTGGGCAGAGCTGTAAAACTTTAATCCGCTTGACTGTTGATGGGTAGGGCTGGGTTCCCTCTGTGTTGGTTGTTTGGCCTGAGGCAACCGAACACTGGAGCCTACCTGGGCTCTTTGGTGGGGCTAATGGCGGACTCTGGGTGGCTCACGCCAAGGAGTACTTCTCAGAACTTCTGCTGCCAGTGTCTCTATCCCCACGGTGAGCCCCAGCCACCCCCTGCCTCCGCAGGAAACCCTCCAACACTAGCAGGTAAGTCTGGTTCAGTCTCCCCTGGGTTCACTGCTCCTTCCCCTGGGTCCCGATGTGCACACTACTTTGTGTGTGCCCTCCAAGAGTGGAGTCTCTGTTTCCCCCAGTCCTGTCAAAGTCCTGCAATCAAATCCCACTAGCCTTCAAAGCCTGATTCTCTAGGAATTCCTCCTCCCGTTGCCGGACCCCCAGGTTGGGAAGCCTGACGTGGGGCTCAGAACCTTCACTCTGGTGGGTGGACTTCTGTGGTATAATTTTTCTCCAGTCTGTGAGTCACCCACCCAGCAGTTATGGGATTTGATTTTGCTGTGATTGCGCCCCTCCTCCCATCTCATTGTGGCTTCTCCTTTGTCTTTGGATGTGGGGTATCTTTTTTGGTGAGTTCCAATGTCTTCCTGTCGATGATTGTCCAGCAGCTAGTTGTGATTCTGGTGTTCTCACAAGAGGGAGCGAAAGCACGTCCTTCTACTCTGCCATCTTGGTTCAGGCTCCCAGTCAAGCCCCAAACTTTAGACACCAAAGCTCAGTGGAGCTTCCTGGTTGATGAACACATTGTTGAGGGGGTGAGGTGGTGTGTAACACACCCTGATTCCACAAGGAGAGAGCATGAAAGTTCTGCAGTCCTTCTCAGACCTCAACCTGTGTGTATCTTCATTTGTCTGGTCCTTCTGATTTGTATCCCTTGTAATAAAATTATAATCATAAGTATAGCATTTTTCTGAGTTCTGTGAGTTATAAATTGTCAAACTAGAGGGGCTTGTGGGAACTTCCAAATGTATTGCCAGTCTGTGAGAAGTGCAGGTGGCCTGCGGAATCTCTGAAATCAGGGCAGTCTTATTGGGTGCCATGCCCTCTAATGGATAATGCCTGCACTAACTCCAGGTGGTTAGGGACAGAATTAAATTGGGGTACCTCCAGCTGAGTTTGAAACAGAATATCTGTATTGTGTACTCCTTTGGTTCCCAGTGAATAAACTTCAGTAATTGAAGGGTATTTATATTTAATGTTAACTAAATAAAGTATGGCTCTTTAAATTTGATGTAATCAAGAAGGAAATATATTATGAGTCTCTTAGAAATTCACAACTTACTGGATGGATGTTGATATATTTTTATTAAGATCTTAATCAAAATAAACTTTTAGGATTACCAGAATTCAGGTTTCTTTATCGACGAACATTTTTCAGTAGTGTCTATGAATTTTCAGAGATCCCTCCAGCTTCTTTTGCTTGATTCCCTTTGTGACCAGCAGCCTCCATCTGCAAGATCACCAGCTGGATCTAGAGGTTGTAGATTTAGAAAGGCTAATAGGCCCATCGAGAGTTAAAACCTGTGGTCTTGATTAGTAGCTTAGTGGTGGGTATATGGCTTCTTCTGTGAAAGGTAGAGAGCATCCATAGAAAGTGGGCAAATTCTATCCCATATTTGAAGAACTATACTCATCATGCATTTGAGCACAGTAGCAGGCAATGTAGAGCATTACCAAGGAAGAGAAGGTGCAGTATAGTCAGGAATTGCTTCTGATTATAGTCAGAAGGTCAAAACTAACACAAAATTCACGCTAATCCAGAAATACAAAAATAGCTAACTGTTGTAATAACAACCCTAGACTATCAGTGGCTCAAAACAATAGAAGCTTATTTCTCATTCATTGTTTAATCTAATGTAGGCCAACGTGGGAAGGGGCTCTGTTTTGCAGAGGCATTCAGTGAGCCAGGTTTCTTCCATGTGTGGCCTTCCCGTCTTTAAGGCCCCATTTCCATTTGCATTTAGCTGATGAGTAGCAGAAGAAAGCAGGTTGTGTGTCTCAAGCTGGAGGTGACACCCATCACTTCTGCTCCCATTTCATTGGTAAGAAATAGTCTTTTGGCCCCCACCCAGATGCAAGGATATTGGGAAGGAGAGGAGAACATGGATGTTGGTGAGCACCTGCTGTCTGTCATAAATCCAGGACCAGTAATAGCTGTTCACTGGTGCTAAGATAATTGGCATGGCTTATTCAAGTGAGAATGGTTTGGGACTGTCTCAAGGAGTGCCAGAGGGAGAAAAGATAAAGTGGCGAGAGCGCATCCCCTCGTGGATTCAGTGTCCTGTATAAATGTTATCAAACTCAGGTTTGGCTGCTTGATGCTTGAAAGCCAATACTTGAGAGACAAGTGCTGGTAGGAATGGAAAGGTTGCTTTATTCAGGAGGCCAGCAACCTGGGGAGAAAGCGGACTCATGTCTGAAAACCAACTCCGAAGACTCTGCTCTACCGTGAAATTTTTAAAGGGAGAATTATTTGAGGAGGGTGTCAGAGTCTTTGTTCTCTTCCACTCTGTGCAGACTTTCTTCTGATTGGTTGATGGTAAGGTAACAGGGCGGTGTTCCAGGACTCTTGTGCTCAGCCTGAAGTTACCATGCTCCATCTGGGTGGGGGCCTTAGTTCCTGCAGAAGAACTCAAAGGTATTTTGTTAAGTATATTCCTGTGATGGAACCAGGACCCTGCCCTGTGGCTACACCACCCTTTCTTGACTGCTCCTCCTTTGTTTCTGCATTCCCTCCCTTCCCTGATAAGCAACTGTTTGAATCTGCCCTTTGGGACTCAGGGAAGGTCAAGGAGGCTGAATGACGCCTATTTCCTGCAAACAAGAAATGGGTGACATGGAAAGGATTTGTACCTGGGAGGGCTTCAGAGGGTCCTGTTCTGTTTCATAAAGGCTTACAAGGGTAAAGTAGGTAAGCTGTATGCTGGGGATAGGAAGTGTGGTTGCCTGGGGAGTACACCCTGTATCAGCCATAACGTAGTATGGAATAGGCAAACCAGCTCTCTGTGTAGAATTAGGAAGGCAAGGTAGGAGAGTGAGAGATCCTCAGAGGATTGGACTCTCCTGATCAGGCCTAGAGCATCAGTCACTGTGTCTGGCATAGTGTAGGCACACTGGAAATGTTGCCTGAATGAGTTAACATCCTCCTGTCTTTAACAAAACAAAACCTGAAACCCTTCCCTCAACCCCACATTCTCCTCCAATATTATCCCTTTATCATCTTTCCAGCAGAACTCCTCAGAAGAGTTGACTATGCTCTCTGCTTCGACTTCCTCTCTTTGCAGTCTTCCTTGGAACAACGCCAGACAGGTTTTCTCCCCCACACCACACAGAAATCTCTTTGTCAAGGTCGCAGTGACTTCCTGTTGTCAGCACCGTCCTTGTTAAAACATTTTCTTTAACTTGGCTTGCATGATGCTTCTGGTTTTCTCTTACCTTACTGACGGCTTTTTCTCATTTACCTTTTTGCCAGTTCCTCATCCTCTTCCCAGCCTCTCAGTGTTGCTTGAGTTCCCTAGGTCTGACCCCAGGCTTCCTCTCTTCATCTACAGTCATTTCCTAAGTGATCTTACCCAGCCCTGTGATGTTAAATACCGTCCTTTTTATGTTTCTAACTCTTCCCCTGAATTTAAATTCGTATATCTAGGGGCTTCCCTGGTGGCACAGTGGTTAAGAATCCGCCTGCCAATGCAGGGGACACGGGTTCGAGCCCTGGTCTGGGAAGATCCCACATGCTGCGGAGCAGCTAAGCCCGTGTGTCACGTCTACTGAGCCTGTGCTCTAGAGCCCGTGAGCCACAACTACTGAGCCCACACACCACAACTACGGAAGCCCGCGCGCCTAGAGCCCATGCTCTGCAACAAGAGAAGCCACCGCAATGAGAAGCCTGCACACTGCAACAAAGAGTAGCCCCCGCTCATCGCAACTAAAGAAAGACCATGTGCAGCAATGAGGACCCAACACAGCCAAAGATAAATAAATAAACAAACAAATAAATAAAAATAAAAAAAATTCGTATATCTAAATGCTTATTCAAAAACTTCTCTTGGATATCTAATAGGCATCTCAGAGTTAACATATCCAAAACTGAATTCTTCGTTCCAGCTCCCTGACAGCCCTCCTCTCCACAGTAAAATCCCTGTCTTCTCCATTGTTCCTTGTTTCAGTAAATAGCTACCCTATTCATCCAGGTGCTTAGACCAAAATCCATGGTATCACCATATCCTTCTTGACTATTCGTTTCTCTCATATCTAATCCATCAGCAAATCATATATAATACTTTATGCCTTCAGAATGTATTCAGAATCTTATCACTTCTCACCACCCTAGCACTCTCTCTCTAATCTGTACTGCCATCATCTCTTGCCTGGACTGTTGCAGAAGCTCCTAGCTGATCTCTTTGCATCTACCCTTGACCACTACAGTCTGTTCTCTCAGCTGCCAGGGTGATCTTTTTAAAACAAAGTCACTTCTCTGTTTAAGACACTCCAGTTACTTCCCATGGTACTTAGTATAAAATCAAAAGTCCACACCACAGCCTACAAGGTCCTGTTTTATCTGGCTCCTGGCTATCTCTCTGACTTCATTTTCCACCACCTCACTCAGATGCATCGGTGTCCTGGTCTTGCTGAATCTCAGCTGGGACAAGCTCACTTGTACCACAGGGACTGTCCACTTGCTATTTCCCTTGCCTGAAATACTTTTCCTGAGATGACCTCGTACATAGAATTAAGAGCACAGACTCTGGAGTCAGACTGCTTAGGTTTGAATTTCCTCGTTATCTGACCTGAGCAAGTTATTTAACCTTTTTGTGCCTCAGTTTCTACATCTGTAAAATGAGAACAATAATGGGACCTACTTCATAGAGTAATTATGCTGATGAAATGGGTTAATATATGTAGAGCACTTAGAATAACACCTGCCTATAGTAAGCTCTGTGTGTTAACTATGTGATGGCTACTACTTCATCAGGTCTCTGCTTATACGTCGCCTGCTCAGAGATGTCTAAATAGTTGGAGAATTATCAGAATGAATGGTGAATATGCAGCCTCCTGGGGCATGTGCTTTGAAGGGGACAGCTTACTGTGGTGTAGAGACAGCACATGTGCAGGAAATGTCTTTCTGTGAAAGGAGTGCCCCTTTATTTTAGTTACCACCGTGAAGGTGCCCACCTCTCCTCACCCACCCCCATTTCTCTTTCCCTGGTCAGTCTCTTGTAGGACCCATTGCTGCCTAGTATTCCCTCTCCCAACTCCTGCTCATAGTAATTCAGGCTGGGTCTTTGGAGATAGACATTTGGAGACCTGTAGGGTTAGACATGGGAAGGAGAAGAGTTACCTCACCACCATATCATCCCTTTTTCTTTGCCTCAGCATGGACTTCTTAGGCAGCATCCATAGTATCTCCATTTCCTCCTCTCACCTTTATCAAAATACTGAGGAAAAATTACTGACTGTGAGTATTCTGTCCGTGTGTGTGTGTGTGTGTGTGTGTGTGTGTGTGTGTGTGTGTGTTTTAACTTTACCTTTAGAGAGAAAAGGAACACAGTGAAAAAGGGACAGGGCAGAAGAGATTACCTGTTTCAACTTCCCTTCTGTTTTCATTATTCCTATCAGCAAACTTTCTTTAAAGCACCTAGGCTTCAGTGATATCCCTCAGGGACAGGAGCATAGGGAAGTATTGGGAGACTTGGCCTTGTTTTGTGGAGAAATACCCTGTTCAGAAATAGACTGGTGGAAATGGACAACAAGGGAGGGAACTCACTGGGGCCCTAGGAGTGGGAAGGTTCAGAGAGGAGATGAGTGAAGAAATATGTAACAGGGTCTCTCAGCCTGAGAAATAGCTTCAAGGTTCACAGATATCCCTCTACTTGCAACCTCATGCACAGACTATAGAAATCCTCACCAGTGACTTGGAGCTGGGGGCAGGGTCCCTGACTCCCAGTGCCAATTGAGAGGAAGCATGGAGCTACCAAAAGGCCAGATCTCGTGCTCCCAGCCACAGGGAGAAGAGGTGTATTTTTGGTATTCTAACATCATCTACAAAGTAAGAAGAGGATTAGATTCTTTGTAATATGACATATTTCAGAAACTTTATGAGAGTTAAGAAAGTTTTAGATCTCAGTCCTTCTAGACCTGCCCATATACATTCTAGTATGTTAAGTAAAAATATTAGTTACATCTTTTTTTTTTTTTTTTTTTTTTTTGGCCACGTGATGTGGCTTGTGGGATCTCAGTTCCCTGACCAGGGATCGAACCCAGGCCCTCGGCAGTGACAGCCCGGAGCACAAGCCACTGGACCGCCAGGGAATTCCCTAGTTACATTTCTTTTATAGTTATACATTATCTTTTTAAATATATGTGCTATAAAGTAGACTTTGAAATCCAAATTTGGTCTAATGGTGATTCACATTATAGCTTTGCATGAAGCAGATGCACTTATTTCACTGGAAATTCTCTGAATTATTTAGGCCATAATTAATTGGATTTTTGTAATCTGGAGGCAGTAATAAAATAATTGAATCTCAAATCTGTTAAAATTATTTTTGCTTATGTACCATTCTCCGTATAACTGGCCAGAGTAAAATGATCTGGAATAGCTTTCATATTTTTTCTTTTTGTCCAGTAAAACCGGAAGCAAAGGCTATATGAAGTAATTGGTAAATATAATGGCAGTGATACTCTGAACACAGCCAAGAGTTTACACCTTAAACAGGGCAGGATAGGCTTTAGATAAGAGCTCTGTAGAATTATCAGACCGTTGAATGGATTAGTTTCCCTACTTTGTGTCTCATTTCTGTAAGAGGGATATTCAGCGTCATTTGTAAAATTTATGCTTGCTTTTCTAAATGGGGAGATATTTGTGTCACTTGGAGTAAGTAGTCTAATACTACCCTACCCTGCTACTACTCTAATTAGTAGTTGTTATTCCCCTGACCCAGAAAGAGGAAGCTTGTAGTATATATTCAATGAGTGAGGTCTGCTTCTCCACTTCTTTCATGTTAGTCCCAGTTGTAACAATATTGCCTCCCAGGAGTATGCAGTAACCTGGAGGAGTGCACTGACTTGTGTGCCCACTGGGGCACTCTCAACCAAGGGCTTTGCACACTGGGTGTATTTTGGGGGCCTGTTCAGAGGTCTATTTTGGGTCATCTATCCCTGATGATAGATGGATGTCCATTCACGGTTCTGGCTGTCCCTAAAGATCCAAATAACTTCCGTCGTGATTTCAGGGGGCCCTTAGCCATTTATAATGAGTCAGTTCCTTTATTCCTTCAGTTCAGGAGTTCCATAGGTAGCTTTCCCAGCCCTGTTATTGTTGTTTTGTGGAGGGAGAGCATAGAAAATTTCTGCAAACCTTGTTTGGGATCTAGAACTCTCACAATATCTGTGGATAGATAAATAGCATCCCAAAGTAGAAGCTTAGCCTGTGCTACTCTCTTGGGATCGTTCAGACCTTTGAGATGTGGATAGGAGTGTTCCCTGGCTATTCGGACCCTACAGTCATCATTATTTGGCTCTTTAAAGGAAAGACTCTGACATCTCTAAGACATACAGAAGTTTACACACCCTTCAAAGCTTCAAAGCACTCTTACAGAGCTCTAGTGTGAATTTTTTAATACCCTGTGTCCTAATTGTAGTAAATTTTCCCCAAGACTTGATACTTCTTAGTCAATGGTACATAAGAGGATAGTTGACTAATGGAATCTCTGTAGCGAGCAAACTTGAGCTTGTGTTTGCATAGCTTATTTCTCTTAACTGTTACCCTGTACCAAAATAATGAGAGTTGCCATTTTGCTGGAAGTTGTTACTGTGGGGCCTAGCCTCATCTTTGGTGAAGACAGTTCTATAGGTATTAAGAGGAACACAACTGTTAGTTATATTTATGAGACTTGGAGGAGCACAGACAAGCTTCTGATTAAAATAGTGAGCAAACAGCAATGACAGAAAATAATTTATCAGCTGCTTATGCCAGCAAATTAATGGAAAGATATTTTAGAAAAGAGTGCCTAAATGAAGCAGTGGAAAAATGGATAAGAATGTAAATAGATTACAACACTTAATCTTCTTAAATTAGTAATATATTTCAAAGTATAAATTATTCTGTGAGAAATCAAAATGGTGTCCAAAACTAGTTTCTTACTACAATATGAATCCACAGTCATTTGGAACAAAATGCCACACTTGATGTGTTTTATTACTTTTAATCATTTGGATGGATTAACAGTGAGATATCTGTGTTAGCCTTTACAAAAGGTAGACTACTTATAAGATTGGATATAATATGTTTTTGTCCTTACATTAAATATTGGAATGTAATTTTTAAAAACAGACTTGATTTTTGGAACAGTTTTAGATTTACAGAAAAATGGAGAAGATAATAAGAGAGTTCCCATATACACCCCACCACACCTCCCTCCATGCACAGTTTTCCCTGTCATTAACATCCTAGGGTAGTATGATGCTTGTGTTGCAGTTAATGGATCAATATGATACATTATTGTTAACTAAAGTCTATACTCCATTCAGATTTCCTTTTGTTTACTTAATGTCCTTTCTCTGTTGGAGGAACCCATCCAGTATACTACATTACATTCAGTTGTCTTGTCTCCTTAGGCTCCTCTCGGCTATGACAGTTTCTCAGACCTTACTTGTTTTTGATGACCTTGACAGTTTTGACAAGTATTCGTCAGGTATATTGTAGGTTGCTCCTCTTGAAATTTGTATTATGTTTCTCTACTGATTAGGCTGGGGTTATAGGATCACATAGTAGGACTATGTTTAGCCTTGTAAGAAACTGCAGACTGTCTTTCCTAAGTGGCTGTACCTTTTTGCATTACCACCACCAATTCTGTCTCTTTGCATACTTGTCAGCATTTGGTATAGTCAGTTTTTTGGACTTCAGCCATTCTGATAGGTTTGCAGAAATTGGGGTGCAATTTCCATAGTTGGTCATTTAGTCTTACTACCATATTTTATTATATCTGACTATAGAAACATTGGCTTTCTCCTGATATTTCTCTAAATTAGCATTAAGAAAAGTGTGTACTTTTTCCCATATGAATAACTGTTACAGATGTTTCAATAGCATTTCGCTTATTACATTAAAATACAATTACCTATTTTCTTTCCTTTCTTATTACTAGTAGCTTATAAGCTACGTACTATTAGTGTTAAGCTGTGTTCCGTTGATGTTAATGTCTCATGTTTAATTGCTTTTGTTTAATTTTTTAATTCTCATTTTCCATTCTTCACAGTCATTTTTGCTTTTTTGTTTGTGTTTCTTTGTTCATAAAGCTTTTTTGTTTCTGTTACATTATGTAGTTTTGTACCAATGGCTAGAAGCAGATCGTCATGGCAAGAGCCAAGGTGCTGCAAATACGACTTCAGGTAAAAATAAAAATAAAAGTTGAGGTGTTAGAAATTATTATTTTAATTCATCCCAAGCCCATCAAATTGCTTCTTTATTCACTTTTGTTTAGGCAAAAAAAAGGTATTATTTTGTATTTCTGTTCTTTCATTTGCATCTTAATTTTTGTAAAGACCTCATTTGCTTCAAGCCTTGAAGAAATTATTTATTCATTAGTGTTTAAGCTCTCTTGGCAGATATGTCCTATTTTCTTAGGAGAAAAGTCTTCATTGTAGCTTAAGGTCAGTAGGAGGTTACTTGGCAATATTACTTGAAATTAAGTCCACTTGTAGTTGTCATGGGGGAATATTAATATTTGCACAAATTTATAATCCTTGTTTATTTCAGGATAATGTTTAAAAGGTGGATTTTAAGTTAAGTAAAGCATACTTATGTAATTTCCATTTCCTGGGAATCCAAATTCTTAGACTGATTCATATTTCCTGCTAAGTCCTAGCAATAAATTCTGTTAGAGGTTTATGGGTTCAAAGTGCAAAGGTTAGGTTGCTGCTCTGTCTCACACCTCCAAAAGGCATCTCCAAGATTCTCTTCTTTGACTGGTACTAGTAGGAATAGCTGCATTTACTCACTTCTGAATCCTTAACAGTGTTAGCAGAATTATCACTCAGATTTTCTCCAAATTTTCTTCAAAATAATATTTGCCAAGACAGCTGTGTATATAGCAATGATCTTACCCCCTTCTAAAGCAGTCTCATAAGAAGTGATGGTGGTGGTGGTGGTTCTGTTTTTCTTTTGTTAGATTTGTATTTCTGTTTCGTGGGTTTTTGTTTTTGTGAAATGCTTCTTCCCTGGAGGTGGTTTTCCTTCTTTCTCTTCTGGTTGATTCATTGTGCTTCAAGAGGGTGTGGTGTTCCTTCCTTAACAGGACAATTATATTGAAAATGGCAGTATCATGACTTTTCTGATTTATTTCCTGACGCATTAGTAACTTGATATATGAATGAAGATAATGTTACTATTTTAACCAAACTGAGGCAGGAATTCATTAAAAGGTAAGTTGCAAGGAGTTATATCCTGCATTATATGCTGTTTCTTCTGCTCCTGCGGTATTTCATATTTTATTTACATTTGTGAATGATAAAATAAGCATTTTTGGTATTTGAGGGTGGGCGAAGGAGAGGGTTTCTTGATGGCTGGGTATTATCTGAGGATATCCCGTTGCTGTGTCACTAGCACAGTCAGCAGCATAAACCTTAGAACCAAGAGAGAATTTTTGTTTTTCTTTTTCTCTGACTTGAAGTGAAAAGTAACCTTTCTTTTTTTAATGAAGAAGTAAATAATCTAAAAATTCTTAGCATTTGCATGAAAATCTAGTACCAGCTTAAAGGTACCATTTACCCTTTCTGAAATCAACCGTTAGCCCTCACTCCTTTCTTCAGAGTAGTGACCCATGGATGGTTTCACATTTTCCATTGACTTTCCCATACCCTAGAGGCATGGTGCAGAAATTGATAAACTTTCCTTAGGGGTGCATTTGACAGTTTCTCTTCTAGAAGTGAAAGCTCTCTATCTCTTAGAAGATGGAAATATGAGGTAGAAAGACATAGAGATGAAGTGCTTGCCTAAATAAGTAAGAGGAATCCAAAGGAAAATGATCATTAGCCAAGGGCTGAAATTAGAAGTAAACGGTTAGTTGTTGCAGTAAATCTATTTAAATTATGTGCCTTTATTCAAAAACGCTCCTGTGTATTTTATATTGCAGTCTCCAACAAGATTTTATAGTGTGGCTTTTCCCTCCTTCTGTGATCTGATAAGTTTTGCACTGAAAGGTGTTTTAGTATATGTCTTTTATATTTTTACCAGAGTTGGAAACTGAGTCTAACTAGGTGTCCAAATATGACTCATGAATTGCTTTATGATATTTTTATTTGTACAGATACTGGTAGGTGGCATTTATCTTGATACATCAGCTTGTGTTTTGTACTTACTTAGAACTTAACAAGTAGAAAGAACACAGGAGACAGAATGGTATTGCTCCCAAGGTCTTCTAATTCCTTAATCTCAACTTTCTGACACTGAGAATTTGAGATCCATCCATATGAAAATATTTTGTGAAAGTAAGGCATTTGGAGGTAACAGGTCCCATGGGTGTTAATTTAGTCAAGGACATAAAGAGCTAACAATTATTACTGAATTTTCTTATATATAATAATCAA
The DNA here is from genome assembly GCF_039906515.1 of Pseudorca crassidens. Lineage (NCBI taxonomy): Eukaryota > Metazoa > Chordata > Mammalia > Artiodactyla > Delphinidae > Pseudorca > Pseudorca crassidens. The sequence continues at coordinate 25,684,256 of NC_090306.1, read as the reverse complement.
AGGATAGTCTTTTTACCTTTCCAGAATTTTAACAGGTGATAAAATTGGCTTAGAATAGCTTGTTTCTTTTCAGAGGTTAGTGTGCTTAATGTGTTCTGTCTGCTAAACCAGACAACTCAGTAATGATGTTTCTGATTCTATTAATAATGTTACTTGTAAAAGCATGGAGATGCAGTCAAATTTACCAGAGATTTTTGTGGGAACTCAAGCAAAGTTGCCTCCTTTGGGCACTGCAGCATTAAGTCTATCCATGTACAAAATTTCAGGATCTTAAGAAGTATAATTAGCTTAATTTGAGATGTTTCTTTAGTGAGTTAAATGTTTCCAAATAGATTTTTTTTTTTTTTTTTTTTGGTCACCACATGTTGAAATGAGGACAGTAATTAGGTTACAGCAAGGATTATTTTAGCATGTCTTGATTTTTAGTATCAGTTGTGTAGCCAGGATTTTAAAATTCAGATTCTGAACTTTTAAATGCAGATCTCTTATTAACAGTTCCTTTTCAGTTGTCCATTGAAAAATTTACAACTGAGACTATTAGAGGTAGAAATTGAATCAGATTTCAACATTATCAGTCAGTATATATACAAAATAAAAATAAAACTATGACATGCTTTTGAAAAAATTCTAGATATTAACTAATTACTAATTATCTGTTATAGGTGAAAATTTTGACCAGAGTCCTTTGAGAAGAACATTCAAATCCAAAGTTCTGGCCCACTATCCTCAGAATATAGAATGGAACCCTTTCGATCAAGATGCAGTAAACATGGTATGTGTTTGTTTTTTTTTTTTTCCTCTTCAGCCTTCTTTTTATTTTAAGATGACAATAGTGACTATATTTTGAATGTCTACATTATTTCATTTAATTTAACCCTTTAAATAAAAAATTCTTTAAGATATAGTATCCTCATTTTACAGATGTAGAAAATGAAGCTCAGAGAGGTTAAGTAACTTGCCTAAGGTCCCCATAGCTAATAAGTGTGTATAACAGACCCTCAAAGCCCATTTTCTTTTCCGGCTATTAAGCTGTGTGGTGAATTTGTATTACTTAATACATAGATACTTTGGTAACAGTGATATCATTTTCATGGCCTGAAGTGGAGCCTCATGGAAGGAGCATGATTACAGTTTCCATATTTCAAGGAATGTTTTATGATGGGTCTTTAATTTATCATATTCACAAAGTAAGGTAGGAAAGGAACTTCAATGCATCATTTAGACATTAGTAGGAATTTGTTTATAAGGAATTTAAATTAATGTAATGAGTTACCAGTGGTGATTGTAAGTCCCTTTAGAGGTTCTTAAAAATACAGTAGGTCATAATTTTCAGGTCATTTAGGAAGGGTCCTTCTTAGAGGCCTGCATGATATTTTGTTCCTCCATGATCTCTGTGATTATAAAAATCAGGGGCCCCCAAAGTGAGTAAATCAGGCGCGATAGGCACAGAAGTGATTAAAAGTGGACAGGGACTTCCCTGACGGTCCAGTGGTTAAGACTCCACACAGGGGGTGTGGGTTCCATCCCTGGTCGGGGAACTAAGATCCCGCATGCCATGCAGCGCGGCCAGAAAAGAAAAAAGGGAAGGTGGAGTGAGACACATAGTTGTGGTTCTTTTTGAGTATTTTAAAGGTGGAGCCAAAAGACCCCATTATGATGTGATACTGTAAGGGAAGAAAATTAATATTTAGTAGTAGATGCCTGCTGGATACGTCATGAATGTTACTTTCACATACATGCTTACATGTACCCAGTGAGGATTCTTATTCATATTTTACAGAGGTTAAGTTTACTTGCCCAGAGTTATACAGGGAGTCTCAGAGGTTAAATCCAGATCATTTTTACTCTCTAGCTCACTTTTTTCCCACCTGCATGCTGCCTCCCCCAAAGAAAAGCTATGTAACTTGGTTTTGACATGCCCCAAAATGATATGGGTCACATTGGATCCTTTGCAGTATTTCTCTTATCACAGTAAACCCATTCCAGTCTGGACTTATTCCAAGGATGGAATAGCATGGTACTTTTTCTAAGGACAGATGTCTAAGGCACTTGGCAGTTCGACTTTGATTCTTTACAGAGCACAGTGTACTTATTTCTCTTGACTGTTACCCTATACCAAAATAATGAGTTGCCATTTTGCTGGAAGTTGTTACTGTGGGGCCTAGCCTCATCTTTGGTGAAGACAGTGCTATAGGTATTAAGAGGAACACAACTGTTAGTTATATTTATGAGACTTGGAGGAGCACAGACAAGCTTCTGATTAAAATAGTGAGCAAACAGCAATGACAGAAAATAATTTATCAGCTGCTTATGCCAGCAAATTAATGGAAAGATATTAAAGAAAAGAGTGCCTACATGAAGCAGTGGAAAAATGGATTAGAATGTAAATAGATTACAACACTTAATCTTCTTAAATTAGTAATATATTTCAAAGTATAAATTATTCTGTGAGAAATCAGAATGGTGTCCAAAACTAGTTTCTTACTACAATATGAATCCACAGTCATTTGGAACAAAATGCCACACTTGATGTGTTTTATTACTTTTAATCATTTGGATGGATTAACAGTGAGATATCTGTGTTAGCCTTTACCTCTATCTGCATAACATTCATCTCTAAAGCAATTATCAGCTTCCTTGATCTGTCTTTGATATTTTCTTTACCTCTTCTCTCTGAGTTATTTTACGGAAGCAGAAAACATTTCCCTCTGAAGAATAGACACGTAGGCTTGTGTTTCGACGCTTAAGCACCATACAACATTTTGTTTATTGCTGCAAATCTAAAGGGATTTGCTGGTACTCCTTGAAAATCTCTGAAAAGCATCGCATTAAACTAGTCTGCATTTGGGTCATAGATTTACTTCCCTTAATTTCCTCTTTGATTTATTAGTAAGTACATTTGTATGAAGCTATAATTTATTCCTACCTAAAGGTATAAAGCTTTGTTCTTGCCTTTAGCAAAACCCCACTCCAATAAATTATTGCCTTCTGTAATATCACTCATTCTGCTAACAAAGTGGAGCTTTGGATAAGGGTCATGAATTTCATACAAATTAAGTACCCCAAAGCAATGAAACTTGCTAAATAAAAAAAAATTCCATGTATAAGAGTGCAGTGCATTTATAACAGAAAATAGTTATGTGACATTTGAAATTGCTTCTGAATTAATTGCTTTTATTCTCTTTTGGTTGTGGATTCCCAGATTTTTGTGGGGAAAAAAATGGAAGTATCATAAAACAGAGAGAACAAAACAAGTCATATACCCATCACCCAGAACTAACATGTCAACATTTGACAGATTTGCTTCAGAGTCATACCTTTCCTCTTAAATGAAACAAAACATTGCAAATGGAGCTGAAGTTCCCCTGTCTTCCCCCCACACCCCACCGCCCCCATTTCAGATCTCTTTAAGGAGATCTGCATATTGGCATCCATGACCGTCTATGTAATGTTCTAATTAGATGGAGCTTATCCTTAAGAATGTAGAGAACCTAGGAACTGTTAGGAAGAAAATACGGTTAATACTTTTTAAAGCAAGTTTTACGAAATATAAAGATTCTTTTTTGTATATATGTCCTAAATGAAACATCTGATATATGATATTTCAGGTAACTAAAGAGTAATGACTATTATATAGCTCTTTATAATCTGTAAAGCTCTAAGTTTACAATTTACTATTTGATCACAAAGAAGCGTGGAGTGGAATGATGAGCGAAGAGTAAAGGGTAAAGGGTTGGCTGGAAAATACCTATTTAGAGATCCGTCTTGCAAAATGCAAGGAAAAAGAGCACTATATACTTTTGACAGACTCAGGAAGCACTTGAATTTGAAATGGATAACCCTTAGTTACATTAATAGATCTGACATTGGAATGAAAGTAAGCCCTCATTTTGACCCAGCTTTAAGTTCATGTCTCACAATAAAATCAAAGGAATGGGGGCTTTAATCCAGCCATTACTGGGGGAGCCCACTTGTTTTCTTAACATCACAGCTAGAATATTTCACCGGCATCTCAAACTCAGCATGCCCAAAACTGAATTCACAGTCTTCCCACCAATCTTGGTCAGTGAATGGTACAACCATCTACCTAGGTGCCTAAGCCAAAAATCTAGCATCATGCATGAAAGTTCCCACTTTCTCACCCTCTCCCATATGCAATCAGTTATCATCTACTTCTCTGCGCTTCTACATACCCGCCTTAGTGCAAACCAGCAAGCTCTCTTACCTGGATTCCTGCAATAGCTGTCTAACTGGCCTCCTGCCCCTGTCCTTTCTGTTCTTCACACTACAGCTTCTGCTTCTGCTTTCACCTCTCTTTGGAAGGCTCTTCCACTTCTCCTTCCCCTAGTGAATTCTTCGTATTGACCCTTCAGATTTCATTGTAAACATGATTTCCTCAGAGAAGCCATCTCTAACCACCACCTTCCATCACCCTTCCAGCATTCAGCCAGGTCCCCTTAGGTTCTCTTGGCACCTTGTACCTTTTTGTAGCACTGTTACAGTTGCAATTAATTAATTATGTAGCTGGTTGTCTACTCCCTGTCTCCTGCTATAAAGTAAGTACCATTAGGACAGGAACACTCTCTTTTATTCATTGCTATATCCCTAGCTTTGCACATAGTAGAGGTTCTAATCATTGAATAAATGAAGGTCTATATGCTTGCTTACAGTACTTCCATTCCCTGTCTTTGTTCAGGTGTCACCTCCACTGCAAAACCGTCTCTTAAGCAGGAATGGTTAGGTGCTCTGTCTTCTCTATTCCTATAATACTTTGAACACACTCTGTAGCAGTATTGGTTACATTATTTTGTAACTGCTGGTTTATATGTCTTTCTTTCCTATTAGGCTAGAAGCTCCCAGAAGTAAGGGGTGATTTTCATATTTGTGTTTTGAGTTATCAAGATCTAATGCAATACATGACATGAAATAAATGTTTATTAAATGAAGAAAGGAAAGAGAGAGGGAAAGAAGGAAGCAAGAAAGGAAGGACAAGCTGACTCATTGAGAGTTTTATTTGTATAGTGAGAGAGAAGGAGTGGGATTAATAGAACTATAGAAAATGGAAAAAAGAATTGTTAAAATTCTAGCCACACTGCCTAAAAGAGTCCAGAGAGATAATAAGGACATTTGGTCACTCAAACCAGGAGAGGTACACAGCATTGTGAGCCCAATTTGGCTAGAGTAATCTGATTGCCAGCGACAATCTGGTCAGCAGTGACAACTCTAAATTTTTAGTTGTTGTGGGAGAGTAGGGTGGGGAGGGATATTGTTGGTAGACAGCAATATCAGGGGCTAAAAGATGTTGTTGAATGCCATGGTGAGCAAATCTTGACTTACAGTTTAGGATTATGAAAAATAAACTTGACAAATCATATGATTCTCACTTTTAAAAATGAAAAAGCAATAGCATTTTCCAATTTATGGTTCCAAGATTAGAAATATAATTCTTAGTTTTGTTGATATGTAGAAAGAGAATTTAATAATTCTTACATCTGTTATCTGTAACATAGAAAGTCATTCTTCATTTTGAGCACAACTTTTGGCAGGCTCTTCCTGTAGATGTTTGAATGCATGCTGACGAAAACTACAGATCCTTCAGGGAATATTTGGCAGCTGTTCAAAAACAGTTTGAGCTGGAATTTTGTGGTTTATGATGTCAGGAAACCCTGTCAATTAAATGAAGTCTTTATGTTGACTTTGGAGATCACTGTGTTTCTGTGTGCCTATTTGATGTAAAAAGAGAGCTACAGATTGAATGAAGAGATGAACTAAATCTGATCCTGTACCCCGAGCTGTTGTTTTTGATTGTTTTCTTGTTCATTCATTTATTCATTCAGTCAGTCAACAAATACTTCTGTGTGCCATGCACTATGCTATGCAGGTTTGAGCTTAGCCTGGAGCAAGACTGATTCAGGTCATCCTTCCTACAATCTTTATTGACTATAGTAAATGTGTCAGATGAGTTTTCATTCATAATCAGTAGAAGATCTCATTGACTTGTTATGGTGAAAGCAGCTTTAATTATGAAGGCCTCTTTATGAAAATATTCTGCCATGGCCTTTTATTCCCAAGATTAGGAATAAGCAAAATTTCCCCCAACAGATCGAGGTATTCATGTGTGTTACCTAAATCTATATCTTATTTTGCGCAAATGTACACAGTAATTTAATTTTTGTCAACATACATATATAATAATAATTAAGTAAAGCTACCGTAGCTCTTTCCACTTCTTATATTCAGTGATATGAAATATAAAGACATTTTCACTGGGATACTTAGCTGAGCTTCACAATTTTTGCTTTTTATCTTTATCAGTCACCATTTACTACGGCCCCAAATAGTGTATTGTTCCATGTGTGGTACTCTTGAATCGTTAAGGCTATTACGAGTCCTTGAGTAGTTTTCAATCTAGAGATGAAACAAAATTTGAGAAACTACTGTGTGTCATTATACAGTGTACATATGTATACTGTGGTGCAAGATTTTAACTACTTCATTCAACAGAGACTTTTTAGAGGAGAAGTGACATTTTAACGGCATTTATAGGATGAAAACACTATTTTTTATGGAAAAATAAAGGAAGTCCTCTTTAAGGTAGTATTTATATGGACACTTACAGGAAGTAAGGGAGTGTTTTGGGTATATATAGCTCTATAACAAACCATCCCAATGTTACTTAAGTGGCTTAAAACATAGGCTGGCAGGGGTTTTTTTTCCACAAAGGGCCAGATGGTAAATAGTTGAGCGTTGTGGGCCATGCAGTCTCTGTTGCAGTTATTCAGCTCTGCTGTTGTAGTGCAAAAGCAGCTGTGTAGACAGTGCTTAAATGGAGGAGCGTGATTGTGTTCCAATAAAATTTTATTTTCAAAAACAAGTGGCAGATTGGATTTGACCTCAGGGCTATAGTCTCTTGATTTAAAACAACAAAATCATCGTTTTGCTTACAGATCTGCAGTTTGAGTAGGGTTTGGCAGGGTAGCCCCTTTGCTCTACTGGATGTGAGTTAGGGTGGTTCCAGGCCGAGGACTGGGATTGTCTGAAGGCCCCCAGCAGAGTAGGTGAGCTGAAGAGCAGGTTTCAGTTCCCCAGAACCTCACATTCTGTCTTCTGGGCTTTTGCACGTGCCCTCTCTGCCTTCTCTTCATCTCACTAACACCTATACACACCTATACTTATCCTCAGGTCTCCGCTTGGGCTTCCTTCATTTTTTCCCCTGGTGGCTTCCTCTTTTCTCATTTATGTCCTCCTGCTGTGTTTTTTCCTAGCAGCCTATATTTACCCTATCGTAGCACTTCCAATACTTTATAATTTTTTTTTAATAATTTTTTAATCATCTGTCCTCCTTACTGGACTGGAAGCTTCAGAGGAGCAGGAACTGTGTCTTTCTCACCATTGTATCACCATCACAGGGCCTAGCTCAGAAAGGCACTTAATAAGTGTTTGTTCACAGTTTGGATGAAGGACATGTAACTCTTAAGTGAATTACGTCTTTTTGGTGATGTGGGGATTTGGGAGAACTTCTAAGTTTTACACCAGATCGACTATTAAATCTGAAAAAAAATGTCATAATGTATGGTAAAATTATTTCTATGCAGAAAGTATATTGTAATACAAAAGTAGAAAGGAATAATAGAAAAGTTAATAATGATCATTATTTTAGGATAGTTGAATTACAAGTCCTGTTTTCCTTAGTGTATTTCACATTTTCTGTAATTTGTTTAAAATGTTTTAAAGACTTGATTTTATTTTCTTGTGCTTTGTAAGTATCTTAAATATAGCATCTTTAATTCCTCATGTAATTTTATTCCCAAGTTTGACTCAATCCTGGGTAGTTCCCAAGACCTGGGACATGGTCTCTGCTGGAAATAATCTAAAATGTCTTGTTTCTGCCCTTCTGCTTCAGTAAATAAAAAATCATTTAATTTTCAAAGCTTATTTTCCTAAGGATAATATTGTTCAAAATGATGCAAAAATGATACTGTTGTTTTTATTATTCTATGTTTAACTTTTTTTCCATTTATCAAATGAGCCTTCACCTGTCTGTATTCCTCTGAGACATTATCAACATTACTCTAAAAATAGTCCTTAATTACTAAATATTTGTGAAGTGCCCTTGCATATTTTGTCTTCAAGTCACTGATGCAGCAAATGTTGTAGATAAAGAAACCGAGGCTCAGAGAAGTTACATGACTTACTGAAGGTCACAAGCTCAGATGGAGCTTCACAAACATTTTTTTCTGGTTTGAAGTTGTTTGTGTACTGCCTTCTGATGCTTTTCTTCTCCTTCCTCCACAGTTGTGCATGCCTAAAGGACTATCTTTCAGAACACAAACTGACAATAAAGACCCTCAGTTCCACTCATTTATAATTACCCGGGAAGATGGTTCTCGTACCTACGGTTTTGTTCTCACTTTTTATGAAGAAGTTACAAGTAAGCAAATCTGCACAGCAATGCAGACGCTCTACCAGATGCACAACGCAGAGCATTACAGCAGCTTGTACGCGTCATCCTCCTGCAGCATGGACTCACTGGCAAGCAGTATTGACGAGGGAGATACAACTTCCCTTTTGAAACTCCAGCGATACAACTCTTATGACATCAGCAGAGACACCCTGTATGTTTCAAAAAGTATATGTTTGATCACACCGCTGCCTTTTATGCAGGCCTGCAAGAAATTCCTTATTCAGCTTTACAAGGCAGTTACCTCACAGCAGCCACCACCCTTGCCGCTTGAGAGCTACATCCATAATATTCTCTATGAGGTGCCCCTTCCTCCTCCAGGGAGATCACTGAAATTTTATGGTGTTTATGAACCCGTCATCTGTCAGAGGCCGGGCCCCAGTGAACTTCCTCTCTCCGATTACCCGCTCCGAGAGGTCTTCGAGCTCCTGGGCCTGGAGAACTTGGTACAGGTGTTTACGTGTGTTCTTTTAGAGATGCAGATCCTTCTCTACTCACAAGGTAGGTCTGCCCTAGCTTTTAGGTCTCCCAAAAGCAAGTACTTATGCTCTCAACTACTGGGGTATATTACTAGAACCAAATAATTAATGGTCCGAAGTCTCTTCTGTCTCGTGGAAAGGAGAGGGTTTTAGGTAGGACCAGAGGCTGAGAGGTTACTTCTCTTTTGGATGGCAGTGGCTGTAGAGAAAAAAAGGGAAGGAATATAAAAGCATTAACTTGGCTGACTTGAGTGTATTTGTTTTTTAATGGAAGTAGCCCTTTTTTTCCCTGATAATAAACATAATCATCATAAAAGAAACATATTTCTTTTTATAATGAAAGTGAGAGAATCCTCTTACTACCGGGAACATGTAGACTTCTCATTTTTTTACAGGATAGTAAAAGTTCACATCAAGACTCAGCTGACATTGGAAAGGGTTAAACGAAATCGTTGACTCTGCGGTTTCCTAAGGCGATCAACTTTGGATGGGTTGATTTCATGTAGTGAGAGAAAGGGGTACAGGCGTGTGGAACAGACACGATTCTCCTAGGTCTAATAATTCCACCAAAATTATGTGGGGGTTTTTTGTTTTGTTTTTAATCCCAAAGGAAGTTATCTTTGTGATATTTTTCATTCAAAATTCTCCCAAAACATACTTACAAAACTAGCAGAATTTGGGTTTTATTTTACCAGTGCATCTGTGATGACTAACTTTGAGCCTAGACTAGAGCACTGGTTCTAGTCTGAACGTGAATTTGCAGAGGAAATAGAGATGCTGTGGGTTTTTTGTTTGTTTGTTTTTGTTTTTTTGCGGTACACGGGCCTCTCACTGTTGTGGCCTCTCCTGTTGCAGAGCACAGGCTCCGGACGCACAGGCTCAGCGGCCATGGCTCACGGGCCCAGCCGCTCTGTGGCATGTGGGATCTTCCCGGACCGGGGCACGAACCTGTGTCCCCTGCATCGGCAGGCAGACTCTCAACCACTGTGCCATCAGGGAAGCCCGAGATGCTGTGTTTTAATGGATAGTGAATTGAAGGAAAATATAAAATGGTACCTGTGCCTTGATGGGTCTTTTGAAAAATGTGGCACAAATATTGGGTTAGCATTTTGCTAACTTGTACTTAGGCTGACGGAATTGTAGTGCAGTCTCCTGACTGTTGCTGTCAAGCTTATTTTACCAGTTTCCTTTTTTTCTTTTCTATTTTAAATTATAAATGAGGCTGAGCCAAGTAGGCTATATTTGTACTTCCCCATCTTGTGTGTATGTTGACACTGTTTGTGTGTTGACAGCCCTTCATGAGGTTGTATTTTCTTCAGTTTATCCTACATAACGTTCTCTGATAATGTGTTCCAGTGACTCAATTTTTGTTGTCAGGAAGTTCTTCTCTAATGACTAATCTAAATTCTTTCCTGTCCTCGTGCTCTCACTTTCTTAGTGCTGGTCATTACCACAGATCACCCTTTTGTATCTGAAAGATTTAATGTTAAGTAATTCTTTCTTCTTTTCTGCGTCTTCCTGTCTTGCTTTTTTCCCTGAAGGGGATAGGGGTTGGAGAGTTGCTTGTTGGGGCAGGGGCTTGAAGCTTAATACCCTCAGGTATATTAGCTTATTAGTAAAAAGAATTTAAATCCTAGATTTTCAAGAGATCTTCCCAGTCATTTAGTTCCGTTTCCTAATGTTCTGCCTAGAGAAGCAATTTGGGGCAGAAAGAATATTGGTTTTTGAAGTGATAACAATCATGTGTTCAAATCTCTGTTCTGTCACTTACTATCTGTAACCTTGGACAAGTTACATAATCTTCCTGAGTGTCAATCAGTTCATCTTTATGGGGATAACAGGTTTTTTCCTTCTTCTCTCACTGATTTATTGTGAGAAAGTAAGAAACCTGTGCTGACTAAATGATAGCCCATGTTGTTGTAATTATTATCAGTTTTATTAGCCCTACATAATCCTCTATAAAATTATGCACATCTTAAGTTGTGAGGATCTGACATATTATTGCATTCAAAGTATAACTTTGTTAAATTAAATAGTCAAGGCATTTGTTTCAGGGTTGAGAACTTAATAAATGTTCTCTTATACTGAATGTCATGCTTCTTAAAGAAAAAAGCCCTTAGTTATCACACTTCCTGTTTTAAATAGCACTTTATGTCTCTGTGCTCGTGGTCTGTCTTGAGCTCTCATCTTTCTTCTCAGCTAGATTAGCTTGTAGCATTTAGTTTATGGAGTCTGTTGAAAAGTTATAGTTAATTAATATCTACGTATTAATTTCAGTTTCAAATTAAGAAGACTGAATATTTATGAGCATGTTTTTGTACTCAAATGAGTATTTTTTGGTAACTTGGTCTTTTATGCTGAACACAAGAGTGAATCTTGAGATTGTAGAACTCTCATCATACATATATTTTTAAAGTGTCATACAAAAAGAAGGCTCATAAAGTAATTTTCTAATCATTCACAGAAATCACTCTATATTAGGAATTGTACTATTAAAGTGCCTTGTACATTTTGGTCTTTTTGCCCCCTGCATTTAATCCTCTCAACAATGAGTTAGTACTGCACATGCTTTTATGAAGGAGGAAATTGACGCTCAGGGAAGCTTAGTAACTTACCCAAGATCACACAGCTATTAGGTAACGTGGTGGAGCTGAGAATGGGCTTGGATCGGTCTTTATCCAGAACAGTTACCCATATGTTAGCTGTATTGGACACTGCACTTAACCTTTCCTTATCTGTCTCAGTATTTATTTTAAAATTATAAACTCACCTCTGAGGGTCTTTTGTAAAGGTACCATGTTAAATAATTGTAGATTATCTGTGTAAATGCAAATTTTAACAATGGCAACTGTCTCTCCCATTAGAGAAAGAAGGGAATGAATTAAGTGTTGTTATATTGATTTGTACTCTGGTGCCATTCTTCATTTCTCCTGACTGTGTTAAGGGGTTTTAATAACATCTGACACTTCATTTCTTGTTCACTAATGCCATAAAATTTAAAAACATTGCAAGTCTTGAACAATTACCATGAAAACCCAAAAAGAATAAAAGTAGATGGATTTCAGTGATGAAAATGTCCTTCTAGACTGATTTGAAATTCTTGTCCACAGCCCTTTTTTTTCTTTATTTTTAAAAAAATGCTGCTGCACACACTCCTGGGCCCTGTTTGTTTGTTTGTTTGTTGGCTGCGTTGGTCTTAGTTGCAGCATGTGAGATCTTCGTTGCGCACATGGGCTCCTCTCTAGTTGCGGCACGTGGGCTTCTTTCTAGTTGTGGCATGCGGTTTTTCTCTCTCTAGTTGTGGCATGTGGGCTCCAGGGTGCGTAGGCTCTGTAGTTGTGGTGCATGGGCTCTGTAGTTTGCAGCACGCAGCTCTCTAGTTGAGGCGCCTGGGCTCAGTAGTTGTGGTGTGCGGGCTCAGTTGCCCTGCAGCATGGATCGAACCTGAGTCCCCCCTGCATTGGAAGGCGGATTCTTCACAACTGGACCACCAGGGAAGTCCCCCACAGCCCATTTAAATCTATCCAGTCTGGGGACTTCTCCAGTGACGCAGTGGTTAAGAATCCACCTGCCAATGCAGAGGACACGCGTTCGAGCCCTGGTCCGGGAAAATCCCACATGCCGCAGAGCAACTAATCCCGTGTGCCACAACTACTGAAGCCCGCGTGCCTAGATCCTGTGCTCCGCAACAAGAGAGGCCACCGCAGTGAGAAGCTCGCACACCGCAATGAAGAGTAGCCCTCGATCACCACAACTAGAGAAAGTCCACACACAGCAACGAAGACCTAATACAGCCAAAGATAAATAAAAGTAAATAAATTTTAAAAAAATCTATCCAGTCTGTTATTTAGAGAGTGTGTACATCACAGTCACTTTGCAGTGGTAACTGGCTAGAAATTTTAAGCAGGGAATGAACCCAAGAGGTAAAGGCTCTTTTCTAGAACCCCAGATCAGAAAAGAGTACTTTTCTTCTGCGGCCTAGAAATACTTGGAGCAAGAGAGTGGGAAGATTGGAGTCTGATCATCTTTTCAGAGGAATAGTGGAGGAATAAAAGGGGAATTTAAAACCAGGGTCCAACTTCTGATACCAATAATTAAGATCTCAGGAACATTTTTGGATCCTTGCTTATTACCTTCTTCGACTCTTCACGATGGAAATAAGCAGTTACCCACAGCCCACGCTGCACTGCCTGCCTGGGAGCCTTCACAGTACTCCTCTCCCTTCCCCTCCCTTTGTAAGTTGTACATGAATTAACCTTGTCAGAAAGTAGAAGCTGCTTGAAGTTTTCTTGAAGAAGTTGGGAGCCTTGTAAACACAAATTGCTAGTCATGCTCAACTAAACATTATAGCTTATTGGTTATGGAGTTGATAAATCATAAAGTCAAACTTGATATTTTGATGGCAGAAACTGGGTTCCCATGACCTGTATCCAAAAAGCATTAGAATTTTAACAGCTTTGGCCAATATTTTTATAATACTAGTTTTACTTTGTGATAAACAAAAACTTAATATTAAGACATTTTTCTTAATAAGTTTTCATTATATATTCAAGAAGCTAATCCTTGGTCAGTTATATGAGAAGCACATGTCTCCTTCCAGTTCGTGGCTGTTAATTTTCTTTTAGGGATCTTTTGATGAATTAAGATACTCTTAATCATAAATTCTCATTTACAAATCTTTCTTATGACTTAACTTTCTGTTCTATTTAAGAAATGCTTCTCTATTCTGAGTTTGTAAAAATAGTCTACATTTTTTTCCTAAATGTTTTTAAGTTATATTTAGCATCTCTAAGAAATTGATTTTTGTTTATGTTATGAGGAAGAGATCAAATTTAATATTTTAGAAATATCTGTAATTAGTTATTCTATACTAGTTATTAGATAGACCATTCTTCCTCCCTCTGATCTGCAGTGCCACTTCAGTCATGTATAGTTCCTGTATGTGAAGTTCCTCTATGTATTTCTGGGCATTCAGTTTATTCTGCTAGTTTTTCTGTCCCTGTAGTAAATCACGCTGTTGTAATTACTATAGCTTTAAAGTAAGTCTTGGTATCTTATAGGACAGTTCTCTTCACCACCTTCTTTTTACTGAAATTTCATTGAATGTAGTTTTGAGACAATTAACGTATTTAGAATGTTGAGTCTCCCCTCCATGAAAATGATGTAATCTCTCCATTTATAAGGGCTTTCTTTAATGTCTTTAGGTAGTTTTATAATAGCAAAGTAGGTGATAATGTGCAAATAATGATGGTTTTATTTCTTCTTTTCCAGTCTTTGTCACCTTTATTTCTTTTGCTTGCCTTTTAGTACTAACTAGGCTTTTCAGTACAGTATAGAATGGAATTGATAATAACAGGCATCCTTGTCTTTTTCCTGATGTTAAAAAGAATGCTTTTAATGCTTCACTGTTAAGATGCTGGCATAGTACCTGTCCCTTTGGCATTACTGCTTAGTTCAGTCTATCATCCTACTGCATGAAAATGTCTCCCAGAGCAAGGCCACTGAGGTTTGCAGGGTTCCAGTACAATACATCTTCTCAGGTTCCAACTGCAGCAATATATGGCTTCCCCCTTTCAAGGCATCCGGTATAACTGAGCTAAGAGACAATGTCATCTCTTGCCCCGAGCCTCTTTCAGGGTGTTAATGTAATATTGGATTTCTCTTATTACCTACCATAACTCATTTATTTACTCCTTTACCCTTAACTACTATTCCTCCTTCTTTCCATTTATACCCAAACTTTTCCACCTTTGGAAGGGACATTAGGTTCAGCCACAGCGCTGGTTTAGATTGCAGGCAGCAATAGTAGTCTAGCAAGTACCTCCGCCTCAGTTCACTACCATTCATATTAGGGTAAGGTTACATAGGTACAGAACTAGTGGGCTGTTTTTACCTCCAGGCATTATAGCTGCATTCACTGTTAACCCCCATTTTGCCAGATGGGGTGAAGGCACAGCCCACCCCAGCAGGCTCTTAGGAATTCTGACATAAAGGTTTAAAAATAGAGTTTCATCCCTGCTTCTGGCACTTGTAGCTGTAGTCCTGGTCCTGCATCAGGTAGGAAAAACAAAGCTGAGATGATGTGGGGAAGAAAATAAAAAGTATATTGTCATACCAGCATCCTTACTCCTTAGGAAGAATTGTAGTCATACCAGCATCCATCTCTATCCCCTTTTCCCCAGATCCACCAGAAGAACAGAGGTATCTATCTAGTGGGGACTCTCCCTTAGGCCCCCTTATGTTGAATGTGAGCACACACTTGTGAACGCATGAAAGTCAGCCCTTTATGCTTTTATCTTACACATTTTAGACAGCAGATGTTTCAACTGCCTGTTCTAATTCTCAATTAAACCATTACTGTGAGGGTGATAAGCAACATCATATATCCATTTGATGTGGTATCTTTTCACCCACTGTTGGACACTGTGTGCTGTGAAGCGTGTTGTGTCCCATAGCCTGAAGATGTGTAACTTGGCGGCCCACATTGGTAGAGTATCTTCTGTTCCAATCCTCTAATAGTATTTTAAGCATCTACTGCCTCATATTGCAAAGCCCAGTCTGAAGTGTCTATTCCTGGTAGGACCCATTTATAGCCCCCCCCACCAGGGCTGCTGGCATTAATCCAGTGTAGTCTGCTTGCTGGCTGTGTGTAGTAGGGCCTTCCCCCCCGGGGAGTCTTCCCCACAGCCATCTGCATCCTCTGTCTCTCCTGTTGGCAGACAAAACAGTTCTTGTTGGCAATTTGTGCCTCAGAGGGTATAAGAGGATTATGTCTAGATTCAGCCCATCTCTGCATTGCTGCAGTCCCCCAGGTGGCCACGTGAAGGGAGTGTACCAAAAGGTCCACTTGGTGGTTACATCACCTCCCAAACCTGAAAGTGGGTTCTTCTGATGGGCATTAACATGTTCTACTTTAAAGTGGCCCATAAATTCCCAGAGGGATTTCCATATGGCTGCACCTTATACAGGCATCCTTTTAATAGTCCAGTTTTCCGTTGCCCATAAGTCAGTAAAAACCCAAGCATGTGGGCTTTACCATTGTTCAGTTCTTCCATCACTGCTAGGAAAACAGCATGTAAGTCAGCCCACTGAGCCCATCTGTGTTTACCTTCTTTGATCAGAGTGGTGGCCATTCACCTTGGAACTGTCATACATAAACCAAGCATCTCTTTGTTGGTCAGTTGAGAGATATTTATACTGTCCAAGTGACAACAGAATCTGGCAACTCCTCACTCAGTTCCAGAGTCAGTCCTCTGGGAAAAGAGGCTCCTCATTGTATCTCCTCCTTGCCTTCTCCTCATAACGAGATCCTCTATAAACAATCTCCATTTAATTATGGAACTCTTCTGTGCACTGCCTTCCTCATTAGAGTGTTTTTCTGACATTACCCAAGACATCATGGGTATCTTGGGTTTCAATATTATTTTGTCTTCCAGTCATAGGGGCAGTTTAGACTAACGTTCAATAGCAGGCTAGTAATTGCCTCTCAAATGGAAATGCTCCAGTTTGTCATCCCAGTAGTTGTCACTGGGAGGTGCTCACAGGCTTTTGCCGTAAGCCCCAGTCTGCGCTCTATGTAAGGCTCCTGTACAGAGTTTGTCTGCCAGGCTCCAGCTTCTTGTCTATAACACTGTGTGGGCTCCGGCAGTCTTATTCCCATTTAGCATGATGTCTAATTAATATTGCTTGGATTGGAGAGCGAGTGACATGCCATCTGTTTTACTTTGGGGGGAGGTGTTCCCCATTTAGACATAGTATCCATTCCCATAAACCATTCAGGTAAGCCTGTTTAAACATTCCAGTTTTCACCCAAACTTCCACCTTCATCAGTCAACCTTAACTTTTTTCATATTCTCTCAATCTAATTGTAGCCTGCGTTAAGACTTCACCAAAGGGTTTTGGTATCACAGTGCATGAGGTCCCATCCCAGTAAAGGACTCCTAGAAACTTCTCCACTCCCTGACCGTTTTAGCCAGCAGGGGGTTTGAGCCAAGATTAATCTGCCTGACTATTGCCCCAGGTTATGTCAGGTCTGGTTTCTCATTATAATCATTGCTTTCCCGTGTCTTACATTTCTCCAAACTAGGGTAAACAAACTCAACTTGCTTAGAGCCCTTTAATGTAGGGGGTCCAGCAGGGGTCCCTTTGATCCACCCAGTCTCAGATAGTACTGTATTAAGACCTTTATTTCAACCCCATCAATGTCAATGTCCATTTTATTCATCCCATTTCTTTTTTTTTAATCTTTTTATTTTTAAGATTTTTAAAAATTTATTTATATATTTCTTCCTTCCTCCCTCCCTCCCTTCCTTCATTTTTGACCGCGTTGGGTCTTCGTTACTGCACGGGCTTTCTCTAGTTGCGGTGAGTGGGGGCTACTCTTTGTTGCGGTGCGCGGGCTTCTCATTGCAGTGGCTTCTCTTGTTGCGGAGCACGGGCTCTAGGCACGTGGGCTTCAGTAGTTGTGGCTCGCGGGCTCTAGAGCTCAGGCTCACTAGTTGTGGCGCACAGGCTTAGTTGCTCCACGGCATGTGAGATCTTCCCGGACCAGGGCTTGAACCTGTGTCCCCTGCATTCGTCGCATTTCTTAATAACCATCCACAGATTTCCATCCTGCTGGGATGAGTCTCTTGACACCCTTCTTTCTTTTTCCTCTTTCCCACTTCTATCAACATTTGCTTTATTCACTCAGTTTCTTAATAATTGTTTAAAAATTTCCACCATGCTGGGATGAGTCCCTTGACTCTTTCCTCTGCCTCTCCACATTTTCTTTTAAATTAATATAGTGTTTTTATTAGCATCTGCTAAGATTCATGAGGGGAAGCTGAGACAGGCTTCTCTGACTCTAAGGTTACATGGGCTGCTAATGCAGAAGGGGCCCACAGTATTTACCATGACCTGAGTAATGGACATTTTCAGTTGTGAATATACTAGTTATAACACCAATCCCACATGGCTTACATATGAATAATAAGGGGTGAATTCATCTGGGGTGTTCCACTTGACATTTTTAAGGGGAGTCAGGTAGTCCCCCTTCTTTGAATAAACACTTTACAGCAGTTTTTATCTAGTGCACCAGGCTGGCTGCTCCCTCAGGAGTAACCTGCTCTGTGTCTGTATCATGGATAGCCATCTGTAGTTGTCCCATAGTTAGCTCTGGGTCCTGCACCAACCCTTCCACTCTGCAGCATTTAAAAATGAATATACTGCTCCAGGGACTTCTCTGGTTGTCCAGTGGTAAAGAATCCACCTTAGAATCCAGGGGACACAGGTTTGACCCCTGGTCAGGGAACTAAGATCCCACATGCTGTGGGGCAACTAAGCCCGCGTGCCACAATTACTGAGCTTGCGTGCCTCAACTAGAGAGCCCGCGTGTTGCAAACTACAGAGCCCACATGCTCTGGAACCCGTGTGCCACAACTACAGAGCCCACTGTCCCTGGAGCCTGCACACCACAACTAGAGAAGAGAAAACCCGCACGCCACAACTAGAGAGAAGCCCATACACCACAACAAAGAGCCCATGTGCCGCAACAAAAGATCCCACATGCCTCAAGGAAGATGCTGCGTGCCACAACTAAGACCCAACGCAGCCAAAATTAAAATAAATAAAATAATAAATCTTAAAAAATAAAAATGAATATACTGCTCCTAAATTTCTCTCTTTGTCCTTTTTAGTAAAGCTTCTTCAGGAAGCTGGTGATGCCAACCTCCAAAGTGAGACAGCTCCTTCACACTGAGCCCCGTGGTCTCAGTAGTTTCTTGGTTTTGCCCTTCCCAACCCCACACATGAACTTTGGTGACCAGCAGTCTTGAGGTGCTCTTTGTTGTCCCTGAATAACTTTTCATTTTGGGGGGCAGCTTTGAAGCTAGTTGGCCCAGCATCAAAATCTGACCCAGCACTCTCTTTTAATTTCATTTTAGCTATTATAACTAATAATAATCAAGGGATTGTATATTTCACTTTTCTCTTATTGGTTTGTATTTCTTTATGCATCCGTTGAAACAATTCCCCAGGAGTTAGGTCCATCAATAAATTCCATCGATAACTTTTACCTTCAGTCATTTATCTCAGCATAGCTGCTGCCCTACACCATGATTGATCATGTGGCCACCCAGGAGTCAAAGGTTCCTCATACCCTGCCCTGTTGCTCATCCTTTCACTTCCTAAACTACATGCTTCTGTGAGCCTGTGTCATTCTACTGAATTCCACATTTTATGACACTAAATGAGAGCTACTTTCCTCCCTGACATCCATCAGATCTGATACCAGCAATTTAGTTCACTTCTGACACGAACAACCTGGAGTTAACATCAGATTCCACAGGTTTAAGGGTTTGATCCTGCAAGACTACCCTCACTTCAGGCACCAGCCACAAATAGGGTGCCCAGGCTACCCACATTTCTGCCCAGCCAACTACGAATTCAGGATTTCCCACGACCCCACTTTCGGGGGGGGGGAGATTTTCCCACAAACCCACTAGAACGACTCACAGAACTCAGGAAAGCACTTTACTTACTGTCACCGTTTACTATAAAGGATACAACTCAGGAACACCCAAATGGAAGACATGTATAGCAGAATGTATGGGGGGGGAAGGACACAGAGCTTCCGTGTCCCTCAGGCACATCATCCTCCTGGCACCTCAGTGTGTTCACCAACCTAGAAGTGCCTCTATTTCTTCTTGAATCAATTGTTGTTCATTTCTGTTTTCTCTAGGAATAATTTTCTTAGCTTTCAGTTTATTGACATAAAGTCTTAATATTTCTTTATCTTCTTAATATCTGCTGTGTCTGTAGTTTTGTCCCCGTTTTCATCCCTAATACTATTTATTTATGCCTTCTCTCTTTTTCCCTTGGTTGTTTTTCCATAAAGTGTGTCAATTATGTTACTCTTTTTTTTTTTTTAACATCTTTATTGGAGTATAACTGCTTCACAATGTTGTGTTAGTTTCTGCTGTATAACAAAGCGAATCAGCTATACATATATCCCCATATCCCCTCCCTCTTGCGTCTCCTTCCCACCCTACCTATCCTACCCCTCTAGGTGGTCCATATATATGGGATCCATATATATGGGTTAGCATACGGTATTTGTTTTTCTCTTTCTGATTCACTTCACTCTGTATGACAGACTCTAGGTCCATCCACCTCACTACAAATAACTCAGTTTCGTTTCTTTTTATGGCTGAGTAATATTCCATCGTATATATGTGCCACATCTTCTTTCTCCATTCATCTGTCAATGGACACTTAAGTTGCTTCCATGTCCTGGCTGTTGTAAATAGTGCTGCAGTGAACAATGTGGTATATGACTCCTTTTGAATCATGGTTTTCTCAGGGTATATGCCCAGTAGTGGTATTGCTGGGTCATATGGTAGTTCTATTTTTAGTTTTTTAAGGAACCTCCATACTGTTCTCCGTAGTGGCTGTATCAATTTACATTCCTGCCAACAGTGCAAGAGGGTTCCCTTTTCTCCACACCCTCTCCAGCATTTACTGTTTGTAGATTTTTTGATGATGGCCATTCTGATTGGTGTGAGGTGATACACTGTGGTTTTGATTTGCATTTCTCTAATGATTAGTGATGTTGAGCATCCTTTCATGTGTTTGTTGGCAGTCTATATATCTTCTTTGGAGAAATGTCTATTTAGGTCTTCTGCGCATTTTTGGATTGGATTGTTTGTTTTTTTGATGTTGAGCTGCATGAGCTACTTGTATATTGGAGATTAGTCCTTTGTCAGTTACTTCGTTTGCAAATTTTTTCTCTTTTCTGAGGGTTGTCTTTTTGTGTTGTTTATGGTTTTCTTTGCTGTACAAAAGCTTTTAAGTTTCATTAGGTCCCATTTGTTTATTTTTATTTCCATTTCTCTAGGAGGTAGGTCAAAAAGGATCTTGCTGTGATTTATGTCATAGAGTGTTCTGCCTATGTTTTCCTCTAAGAGTTTTCCTCTTAGAGTTTCCTCTAAGTGTCTGGCCTTACATTTAGGTCTTTAATCCATTTTGAGTTTATTTTTGTGTATGGTGTTCGAAAGTGTTCTAATTTCATTCTTTTACATGTAGCTGTTCAGTTTTACCAGCACCACTTATTGAAGAGGCTGTCTTTTCTCCATTGTATATTCTTGCCTCATTTATCAGAGATAAGGTGACCATAGGTGCGTGGGTTTATCTCTGGGCTTTCTATCCTGTTCCATTGATCTATATTTCTGTTTTTGTTGCAGTACCATACTGTCTTGATTACTGTAGCTTTGTAGTATAGTCTGAGGTCAGGGAGCCAGATTCCTCTGGCTGCGTTTTTCTTTCTCAAGATTTTTTTGGCTATTTGGGGTCATTTGTGTTCCCAAACACACTGTGAAATTTTTTGTTATAGTTCTGTGAAAAATGTCATTGGTAGTTTGATAGGGATTGCATTGAATCTGTAGATTGCTTTGGGTAGTGTAGTCATTTTCACAATGTTGATTCTTCCAGTCCAAGAACATGGTATATCGCTCCATCTGTTTGTGTTGTCTTTAATTTCTTCATCAGTGTCTTATAGTTTTCTGCATACAGGTCTTTTGTCTCCTTAGGTAGGTTTATTCCTAGGTATTTTATTCTTTTTGTTACAATGGTAAATGGGAGAGTTTCCTTATATTCTCTTTCAGATTTTTCATCATTAGTGTATAGGAATGCAAGAGATTTCTGTGCATTAATTTTGTATCCTGCAGCTTTACCAAATTCATTGATTAGCTCTAGTAGTTTTCTGGTGGCATTTTTAGGCTTCTCTATGTATAGTATCATGTCATCGGCAAACAGTGACAGTTTTACTTCTTCTTTTCCAATTTGTATTCCTTTTATTTCTTTTTCTTCCCTGATTGCTGTGGCTAGGACTTCCAAAACTATGTTGAATAATAATGGTGAGAGTGGACATCCTTGTCTTGTTCCTGATCTTAGAGGAAATCCTTTCATTTTTTCGCCATTGAGATAAATGTTTGCTGTGGGTTTGTCATATATGGCCTTTATTATGTTGAGATAGGTTCCCTCTATGCCCACTTTCTGGAGAGTTTTTATCATAAATGTGTGTTGAATTTTGTCAAAAGCTTTTTCTGCATCTATTGAGATGATCATATGGTTTTTATTCTTCAGTTTGTTAATATGGTCTATCACATTGATTGATTTGCGTATGTTGAAGAATCCTTGCATCCCTGGGATAAATCTCACTTGATCATGGTGTATGATCCTTTTAATGTGCTGTTGGATTCTGTTTGCTAGTATTTTGTTGAGGATTTTTGCATCTATGTTCATCAGTGATATTGTCATGTAGTTTTCTTTTTTTGTGACATCTTTGTGTCATTTTGGTAACAGGGTGATGGTGGCCTCATAGAATGAGTTTGGGAGTTTTCCTCCCTCTGCTATATTTTGGAAGGGTTTGAGAAGGATAGGTGTTAGCTCTCCTCTAAATGTTTGATAGAATTCACCTGTGAAGCCATCTGGTCCTGGGCTTTTGTTTGTTGGAAAATTTTTAATCACAGTTTCAATTTCATTGCTTATGATTGGTCTGTTCATATTTTCCATTTCTTCCAGGTTGTCCATTTTATTGGCATAGAGTTGCTTGTAGTAATCTCTCATGATCCTTTGTATTTCTGCAGTGTCAGTTGTTACTTCTCCTTTTTCATTTCTAATTCTGTTGATTTAAGTCTTCTGCCTTTTTTTCTTGATGAGTCTGGCTAATAGTTTATCAATTTTGTTTATCTTCTCAAAGAGCCAGCTTTTGGTTTAAGTGACCTTTGCTATTGTTTCCTTTATTTCTTTTTCATTTATTTCGGACCTGTTTTTTATGATTTCTCTCTCCTTCTAACGTTGGGGTTTTTTTGTTCTTCTTTGTCTGATTACTTTAGGTGTAAGGTTAGGTTATTTATTTGAGATGTTTCTAGTTTCTTGAGATAGGATTGTATTGCTATAAACTTCCCTCTTAGAACTGCTTTTGCTGCATCCCATAGGTTTTGGGTCGTCACGTTTTCATTGTCATTTGTTTCTAGGTACTTTTTGATTTCCTCTTTGATTTCTTCAGCGATCTCTTGGTTTTTTAGTAGCATATTGTTTAGCCTCCATGTGTTTGTATTTTTTAGTCTTTTTCCTGTAATTGATATCTAGTCTCATAGCATTTTGGTCAGAAGATACGTAATATGATTTCAATTTTCTTAAATTTACTGAGGCTTGATTTGTGACCCAAGATATGATCTATCCTGGAGAATGTTCCATGAGCAGTTGAGAAGAAAGTGTATTCTTTTGTTTTTGGATGGAGTGTCCTATAAGTATCATGTATGTACATCTTGTTTAATGTGTCATTTAAAGCTTGTGTTTCCTTATTTATTTTCGTTTTGGATGATCTGTCCATTGGTGAAAGTGGGTGTTAAAGTCCCCTACTATGATTGTGTTACTGTCAGTTTCCCCTTTGATGGCTGTTAGCCTTTGCCTTATGTGTTGAGGTGCTCCTATGTTGGGGGCATAAATATTTACAATTGTTATATCTTCTTCTTGGATTGATCCCTTGATCATTAAGTGGTGTCCTTCTCTGTGTCTTGTAGTAGTCCTTATTTTAAAGTCCAGTTTGGGACTTCCCTGGTAGCACAGTGGTTAAGAATCTGCCTGCCAGTGCAGGGGATACGGTTTCAAGCCCTGGTCTGGGAAGATCCCACATGCCGCAGAGCAACTAAGCCAGTGCGCCTACAACTACTGAGCCGGTGATCTAGAGCCCGTGAGCCACAACTACTGAGCCTGTGTGCCACAACTACTGAAGCCCACACGCCTAGAGCCCATGCTCTGCAACAGTAGAGGCCACCGCAAAGAGAAGCTCGTCTGCCTCAACAATGAGTAGCCCCCACTCGCGGCAACTAAAGAAAGCCCATGTGCAGCAGCAACAAAGACCCAAAGAAGCCAAAAGTAAATAAATTATAAATAAATTTTAAAAATAAGAAAATAAAAAATAAAGTCTATTTTGTCTGATATGAGTATTGCTACTCCAGCTTTCTTTTGATTTCCATTTGCATGGAATATCTTTTTCCATCCCCTCACTTTCAGTCTGTATGTGTCCCTATGTCTGAAGTGGGTCTCTTGTAGACAGCATATATATGGGTCTTGTTTTTGTATCCGTTCAGCCAGTCTTTGTCTTTTGGTTGGAGCATTTAATCCATTTACATTTAAGGTAATTGTCGATATGTATGTTCCTATTACCATTTTCTTAATTGTTTTGGGTTTGTTTTTGTATGTCTTTTCCTTCTCTTGTGTTTCCTGCCTAGAGAAGTTCCTTTAGCATTTGTTGTAAAGCTGGTTTGGTGGTGCTGAATTCTCTTAACTCTTGCTTGTCTGTAAAGGTTTTAATTTTCCATTGAATCTGAATGAGATCCTTGCTGGGTAGAGTAATCTTGGTTGTAGGTTTTTCCCTTTCATCACTTTAAAAGTATCCTACCACTGCCTTCTGGCTTGCAGAGTTTCTGCTGAAAGATCAGCTGTTAATCTTATGAGGGTTCCCTTGTATGTTATTTGTTGCTTTTCCCTTGCTGCTTTTAATATTTTTTCTTTGTATTTAATTTTTGATAGTTTCATTAATATGTGTCTTGACGTGTTTCTCCTTGGATTTATCCTGTATGGGACTCTCTGCACTTCCTAGATTTGACTTACTATTTCCTTCCCATGTTAGGCAAGTTTTCAACTATAGTCTCTTCACATATTTTTTCAGACCCTTTTTTTTTCTCTTCTTCTTCTGGGACCCCTATAATTCGAATGTTGGTGCGTTTAATGTTGTCCCAGAAGTCTCTGAGACTGTCCTCAAGCCTTTTCATTCTTTTTTCTTTATTCTGCTCTGTGACAGTTATTTCCACTATTTTATCTTCCAGGTCACTTATCTGTTCTTCTGCCTCAGTTATTCTGCTATTGGTTCCTTCTAGAGAACTTTTAATTTCATTTATTGTGTTGTCATCATTGTTTGTTTGCTCTTTAGTTCTTCTAGGTCCTTGTTAAATGTTTCTTGTATTTTCTCCATTCTATTTCCAAGATTTTGGATCATCTTTACTATCATTACTCTGAATTCTTTTTCAGGTAGCCTGCCTATTTCCTCTTCATTTGTTTGGTCTGGTGGTTTTTTACCTTTCTCCTTCATCTCTGCATATTTCTCTGTCTTCTCATTTTGTTTAACTTACTGTGTTTGGGGTCTCCTTTTTGCAGGCTGCGTGTTCTTAGTTCCCATTGTTTTTCTTGTCTGCCCCCAGTGGGTGAGGTTGGTTCAGTGGGTTGTGTAGGCTTCCTGGTGGAGGAGACTGGTGCCTGTGTTCTGCTGGGTGGGACTGGATCTTATCTTTCTGACGGGCAGGGCTGCATCCATTGTTATGTTTTGGGGTGTCTGTGAACTTAGTATGATTTTAGGCAGCCTCTCTGCTAATGGGTGGGGTTGTGTTCCTGTCTTGCTAGTTGTTTGGCATGGGGCGTCCAGCACTGGTCATTGGGTTGAGCTGGGTCTTAGTGTTGAGCCAGAGATCTCTGGGAGAGCTCTCGCTGATTGATAATACGTGGGGCCACGAGGTCTGTGGTGGTCCAATGTCCTGAACTTGGCTCTCCCACCTCGGAGGCTCATGTCCGACACCCAGCTGGAGCACCAAGACCATGTCAGCACACGGCTCAGAAGAAAAGGAAGAAAAGAAAAAAAAAATTTTAAAAAAATAAAAAGAAAAATTAAAAGAAGAAAAAATAATAAAATAAAAAAAATTTTTAAATAAAAGAAGAAGAGAGCAACCAAACCGATAAAGAAATCCACCAATGATAACAAGCACTAAAAACTAAACTAAGATAAACATAAAAATCAGAAACAAATCAGTCACAGACAGCAAACCCCAAGTCTACAGTTGCTCCCCAAATCTACCACCTCAATTTTGGGAACATTTGTTGTCTATTCAGGTATTCCACAGATGCAGGATTCATCAAGTTGATTGTGGGGATTTCATCCGCTGCTTCTGAGGCTGCACGTAGAAATTTCCCTTTCTCTTCTTTATTTGCATGGCTCCTGAGGTTCAGCTTTGGTTTTGGCCCCGCCTCTGCATGTAGGTCGCCCTCAGGCATCTGTTCCCCACCCAGACTGGAGGGGGTTAAAGCAGCGGCTGATTAGGGCTCTCTTGCCATCTCAGGCTGGGGAGAGGGAGAGGTATGGTAGTCATAATTGGAATGCGGGGTGGCCTATGGTGGCAGAGGCCGGCATGACATTGCAACAGCCTGAGGCACTCTGTGTATTCTCCTGGGCAAGTTGTCCCTAAATCTCGGGACCCTGACAGTGGCGTGCTGCACAGGCTCTGGGGGGGTTGGGAGGGGTTGTGGGTAGTGACCTGTGCTTGCACACAGGATTCTTGGTGGCAGCGGCAGCAGCATTAGCATTTCATGCCCATCTTTGGGTCTGAACTGATAGGTGCAGCTTGCGCCCTTCTCTGGAGCTTGCTTAGGCAGTTCTCTGCCTTCTATGGGCACACAGGGAAGGAATCCCCTTTCCTAGCGCACCCCAAAACAATGGTCTCTTGCCTCTTCGGCAGGTCCAGACTTTTTCCTGGATTCCCTCCTGGCTAGCTGTGGTGCACCAGCCCCCCTTCAGGCTGTGTTCATGCAGCCAACCCCAGTCCTCTCCCTGCGATCTGACCACCAAAGCCCGAGCCTCAGCCCCCAATGCCCACCTGTCCTGGTGGGTGAGCAGACAAGTGTCTCAGGCTGGTGAGTGCTGGTCGGCACCGATCCTCTGTGCGGCAATTTCTCTGCTTTGCCCTCTGCACCCTGTTGCTGCGCTCTCTTCTGTGGTTCCGAAGCTTCCCCACAACTGCCCATCCCACCCCCATCTCACGAAGGGGCTTCCTAGTGTGTGGAAACCTTTCCTCCTTCACAGCTCCCTCCCACTGGTGCAGATTCCGTCCCTATTGTTTTGTCTCTGTTTTTTCTTTTTTCTTTTGCCCTACCCAGGTATGTGGGGAGTTTCTTGCCTTTTGGGAGGTCTGAGGTCTTCTGCCAGCGTTCAGTAGGTGTTCTGTAGGAGTTGTTCCACATGTAGATGTATTTCTGATGTATTTGTGGAGAGGAAGGTGATCTCCGCGTCTTACTCCTCCTCCGTCTTGAAGGTCCCCCACTATGTTATTCTTTTTAAACTTTTACCTTTGTTTGTACTCTCTTTTTTATCTTTGTTTTCTGTTTTATTAATTTCTGGTTTTGTTTTTTACTTCCTTTGGACCCATCCCACCCCCAGTATTAGCATCTTAAGTATTTGAGTGTTAAGTTAGTTGCATCCCACAAGTCTTAGTATCTGGTATTTTCATTATTCAATTCTAAGAATTTTTAAATTTTCATTTATTTTGACCATTTGCCTTTCTCCCTCTTTTTTTTTCTTTTTTGCCTTCTTTTGAAATAATTGAAACGTTTTTTCTCATTGCAGTTTTTTTTTTTATTTAATTATTGTAGGTGTTATATGCTCTGTTTCTCTTTATTAATGGCAAACTTTGAGATTTTAACATGAACACTCAGTGTTATGTTAATCGGAATCTTTAAAATACAGGTACTCTAAAAATGCTTTGACTCCTATCACCCCCATCATGGCTTACTTGTTATAGTTGTTCAAAATTTTGATAATCCCTCAAATTAGGTATATTTTATGTACTTGATTTTGCTTAAAATTACTCATAATTGCCATTTTAAAAAAGATTCACATTCGATTTTGTATCTTAGGTATTTCTTCTGGGATTAGTCTCCTTATTCCTAAAGTGTATCCTTACAAGTTCCTTAAATGAGGTGGCATTGTCTATTAGATTTCGTTCATCTGACAGTGTTTTAAATTTGTCCTTGTTTTTGAAAGATGGTTTCATTGGATATTAAATTCTATGTTGAAAGTTTGTTTTTCCTCTCCCTCTTTGCACATTATATTCTACTGTCTTTTGGTTTCCATTGTAGCCATTGAGAAGTCATTTATCACAATCACTCTAATTGTCATTCCTTGGCCAGAAATCTATTTTCATTCTGGCTATATATATGATTTTCTGTTTGTCTTTGGTGTCCTGTATTTTGACCGTGATTTATCTAAATGAGGGTTTCTTTATTTGTCCTGCTTGTGATTCATTGTGTTTCCTGAATTCTAGGGTTAATATTTTTCACGTGTTGGAAAATTCTTAACCATCTTTCTAAATTTTACTTGCATCTGTCTTTTTTCTTTTTTATCCTCCTGAACTTTAATTAAACGTGTTACTCTGTCTTGCTCAGTCTTCCATATCTCTCAACCTCTTTTTCTATCTCTTTGTCTCTGTGCTGTATTCTGGTTGATTTATCTCCCACCTTATAAATTCTCTTTTTATCCATGTTTAATCCATAGTTAACCCTTCCTTTGACATTTTAATTTCAGTGGTCCTATAAATAGTCTTACTCCTAATTCTTCCTTTAATTTCCTTAAACGTATTAAACATACACATTTTATATTCCTTCTCAGATAAATTCAATATCTCATGAGTTGAGGATTGAGGGTTTATTCCTCCAGGAAGGGTTTGTATTTTCTTTCACCAGGCACTTGAATTCACTGGCAACACAGGTTTACTTTAAGTTAAAATTCTCACTCTTAGTCTTTCTTTGGGCCATACAGATAACATGAGAGCCCCCAAACATCCTTGAAAACCAGCCAGTAGGTAGGAATTCACAGGGAGGCTTTTTTCCCCCTTCCTCCCTGGGCCTCGGCCAGGGCCAGGACAGACTACTTTCCTTGGCAATACAGATTTTGGTTTTGTTTTTTTCCTTTCTACAGGTTTTTGCCCTTTTAGGTCTAGCTTTTTGCAAGAGGATCTACCATCTTAATTCCAGCCCTTCTTGGACTTTGTCCCTCAACATGCACAGAGGTAAAACCAAAGCTCTAGGCCACCTTAGATCAGTAAACACTCCAAAGACAGCCAGATGTTTATGAGTTTTACCACACTGGACTCTTGCTCACATTTTGTTCCCAGCCTCCAATGACTTCCCTTATTTTTATTTTTTTTTAAATTTATTTATTTAATTTATTTATTTTTAACTGCATTGGGTCTTCATTGCTGCGCACGGGCTTTCTGTAGTTGAGGCAAGCGGGGGCTACTCTTCGTTGCAGTGCACGGGCTTCTCATTGTGGTAGCTTCTCTTGCTGCGGAGCACAGGCTCTAGGCATGCGGGATTCAGTAGTTGTGGCTCGCGGGCTCTAGAATGCAGGCTCAGTAGTGGCGCACAGGCTTAGTTGCTACGCGGCATGTGGGATCTTCCCAGACCAGGGCTCGAACCCGTGTCCCCTGCATTGGCAGGCAGATTCTTAACCACTGCGCCACCAGGGAAGCCCCAACTTCCCTTATTTTTTTTGGCAAATTCATAGTCATGTATTGGATGTTATATAGCTATTTTATTTACCATTTGTAGACTAGTTTTGGAGTCCTAGTCTACAACACTGCCATAAATAGAAATGTTTAAAAAAGATCACTGAACTAAAATTAAAATGAACAGATTGAGTGTGACAGTTATTACAGAATGTAACAACTGCTAGGCATATTAATGTAACTACTAGTAATGTAAAATAGGAAAATAATCCAGATCTTTTTTCTCTTTTACCAACAATTACCAATTATATCTAACCTACGTTAAATGATCTAAGTACATAGTATGTGCATAAATACTTTGTTTTAACCTTCATTGAAGCAATAAGATACTACTTTTCACATATCCTCATGAGTGTTAGGAAATTATATTTTTATGAATGTATAGATATATATATTTATAGGAAGCTATATTTTATTTAAAATTATGAATTAAACAAGACCTTTTAATTTAGAAAACAATTCTCAATGAATATATAGTTCATTGCCTATTTTGCAAGCCTATTTGACTTTGAAACATATGTATACTTTTTTAAAAAGTCATCTCATATCAAATAAATCCTTTTCAAGTCAGATTCAAATTATTTATTCTCATAGATCCATTTTGGGGGGATTCTACTTCCCACAGATTATTTCCATATAGATTATATTCAGCAAGTTTTAAAAATTGTGATAAGAGGGGCTTCCCTGGTGGCGCTGTGGTTAAGGATCCGCCTGCCAATGCAGGGGACACGGGTTCGAGCCCTGGTCTGGGAAGATCCCACATGCCGCGGAGCAACTAAGCCCGTGAGCCACAATTACTGAGCCTGCGCGTCTGGAGCCTGTGCTCCGCAACAAGAGAGGCCGCGATACTGAGAGGCCTGCGCACCGCGATGAAGAGTGGTCCCCGCTTGCCACAACTAGAGAAAGCCCTCGCACAGAAACGAAGACCCAACACAGCCAAAAATAAATTGATTAATTAATTAAAAAATAATAAAATAAAAGCTCCTTTAAAAAAAAATTGTGATAAGAAAAAAACCCCATAAATTTACCATCTTAACTATTGCTTAGTGAAAAGTTCAGTAGCATTAAGTATATTCCCACTGTTGTGCAACCAATCTCCAGAGCTTTTTTCATCTTGCAAAGCTGAAACTCTATACGCATTAAACAATAACTCTGCATTTTGCACTCCTCTTAGCCCCTTCCTGACAACCACCATTCTTCGTTTGTTTGTATGAATTGACTACTTTAGATACCTCATGTAAGTGGAATTATACAATATTTGTCTTTCTTTGACTGGCTTATTTCACTTAACATAATGTCCTTAAGGTTCATCCATGTTGTAGCATATGTCAGGATTTCCTCCCTTTTTAAGGCTGAATAACTTTCCATTGTATGTATATACCACATTTTGTTTATCCATTCATCCATTGATGGATGCCTGGATAGTTTCCACCTTTTGGCTACTGCGAATAATGGTACTATAAACACAGATGTACAAATATATCTTCAGCACTCTGCTTTCAGTTCTTTTGGGCATATACCCAGCAGTGGAGTTTCAGCAGGTTTTTCGTACTTAGCTGCTTCCTGCTGCTGCCAAACACACTTTGGTTTTCCATGTTGATAATATAGATATACTTTTAATAGCTTCAGTATATTTCATTATATAACTGGCCATAAATCTAACCCTTTTGTTAGTTACTTAGGGTATTATAAATAGTTTATTGTTATAAATGACACTTTATACATCGCGTCCATGTACATATGTTTTTGTATATTTGTGTGATAAATTACTAGAATTGCTGGGTCAGATGATCTGTATATTTTTTAAGCTTTTGATAGATACTGCCAAGTACAAAGCTCTAGCAATTTATGCTGCCTTTATAAGGCAATGTATGAGAATACCCTTTTCTCCACACCTTTGCTGTGATTTTCTTTTTAATCTTTGTCAATCTGATTAAAGCAAAATGTAGCTCACTTTTCAGCCATCATCGAGGGTGATTTTTTTTTTAATGTTCATTTGAATTTGTATTCTGCCTTTTGTGATATCTTTGTGAACGAGGAAGATAAGCTGAATTATGCATGGGTCCAAGCCCTCAAAGCCAGCCTGACTCAGTTAGTAACCAGTCACTGCCTCGAGTTAGTAAATGTATAATCTTTCAGCTGCATCAGGATGTTCACCAGAGGTGTGCTGTACACCACCATCCTCACACCTCCACTGGCAGTGCTTCGCAGTATGTAAACCCCAATAATCATGGCCTTTTCATGGGGCATTGCACCACCAGGCAGCGCTGGACCTGCTCTGTGTCACTCAGCCATCTCCTCAGCCTGCAACATGGGTCCTGTGCCCCCAACCTCAGCTCCAGCCCCAGGCCGCTGGACTGTCCCCAGGGGGCTGACCTTATTCTCCACAGTGATGCTGGTGGACAGGGGCCGAGACCCGGGGATGAGACAGTGGAGGCCAGGCCATCTCAGAGTCTTTGCCTGTGCCACTGCTAGGCAAATTTTTGGCAGTATGTTTTATTGTATAACATAGGCAAGCATAATGTCCAATAGTTTTATTTCATTTTACATGTCCTAGATGTTAACATATTAATTTCTTAGTACACATTCATTGATCACTCACTATGTAGTAGGTCCCGTACCAAGTGCTAGAAATTCTGAGATTAAAAATATAGTCATTGCTCTCCAGCAGGTGAAGGTTAGCAGGGAATAGTGGAGAGATATATGAACAGATAATTATAATTGAATTTTAATAGTTTTAGTGAGAGGAATAATTAGTGTGATGGAAATAGAGGTGGGGTACTGTGGAAGCATGTGGAAGGGACTCTCTTGACGATAAGTATTCAGAGAATGCTTTCCAAAGGAACCATTGCCTAAGGAAAAAGTGGAACTTAGCCAGGTACTGCAAGGGGAAGAGATATTCTGGGTAGAGGGAAGGGGTGTACAGAGGCACAGGGACCTGTGAAAATATTTCATGTTCAGTAAATGAATTTTAAGCAGATAATGTGACTGTATATGTGGTGGTAAGAAATGAGGCAGGAAAGGGCCAAGTTATGAAGAGCCTCATACACCGTGCTGAGGCATGTCTTAAATGTGGAAACTTATTACACATTCCTCACTTTGAGTATCAAAGAAAAAATAATTTTCCAAATTATTTAAATTTTTAAAAACATGCTTAAAGAAGAAAACTACCTTTTATTTCTTGATTCAGTTAAAAAGAATTGTCTTGTTTCTGCTAAGTAACTGCATTATTAAAATGTGTATGGCATTTAAACCAATCTTGAGAAAGCAGAACTGGAAAAAAGAATAGACATAGAACACCCACAAGTTGGTGGAATTGTGGTGAAGGAAAAATAAACCATGTGTATCAGTCTTTCATGTCTACTAGAAGAGGGGAAAACATATAATTTATTTTTACTTCCCAAGTGAAAGTTTACCATAATCAAAGCAAGAAAATAGCCCAAGATGCTGGTTTCCATTCCTTAAAGAATCTGTGTTTCCTTTGAGATTGAACATTTTCCATCAACAACAAATAAAGTAGCCAAGCTGCTAGGGATTTGATATGACGGCTTAAAACCCTCTGCCTTTCAGGATAGGTCCAATCACGAGACAGATTAAACCACACAGTAATTTAAATAGAGGAATGTAATAAGAAGAATTGTTAAACTATAATAGGAAACTATAAAGACATGAAGAAAACTCTAAAGGGTACCCTAGGAAGGACAAACTTGGAAGGGGACCCACTTCCCAAGGCTGAGGTTCATATCTCACTGAAGAAAGTGTGGTGGCAGCTCATTGGATGGTGGAGGTCAGTGGGTTGCCTGGGCCAGAGCTGATCCTCAGTCACCAGGCAAGCAGAAGACAAGACAAACCTCCCAGGTCCAAGTGAACTGTGGCTGGTGGGCAGGCACACAGAAGTTGTCAGAGCGCCAGGTGGCTGTGTGAGATATGAGTGTGCCGTGTCCGCATTAGGAGGGCCCAGTCACTGAGGCTGCCCACTCTGGGCGTGTGGCCGGGGAAGTGGGACACCAGATGTCCTCACATATCCACACCAGTGATCAGCCATGCAGAAGGAGCAAGAACACACAAAACACTGCACCTTGCCCACTACACTCCAAAACCAGGGAGGAGAAGCGCTTCCTCCTGCAGTGTCTCTCTGCTGTCCTCTCTGGCAAAGTTTTCTGGTGTGTTCACTATAAAAGAGAACATGCTTACGGTCCAGTCCATTTTCATAGACCACCTATGGAGTGATTTGGAGCTCAGTAAATAGATCAATAGATAACTGGCACAGGATCTGACTGTTTAAAACCCTGAACCTTTCACCTGTGTCTGGCTTTTAAATGAGAAAGAAATTAAAAAGCCCCTGACACCCAGGAGCTGATCTAGCTCTCAGCTCAGCCTCCCTGTCACTGTAGACTGATTGGATGCTCATAGCTGAGCCATGTTGCTCTGTAGAGCATAAACGGTCTCACGGGACCATCCACTCCAAGCAAGGTCACTGTGTAACCCACAAAATACCAAACACCCTCTTCCCTCAAGCTGCCTGGTATTTGTTTTTTTTTTTTTTTTTTGCGGTACGCGGGCCTCTCACTGTTGTGGCCTCCCCCGCTGCGGAGCACAGGCTCTGGACGCGCAGGCTCAGCGGCCATGGCTCACGGGCCCAGCCGCTCCGCGGCATGTGGGATCCTCCCGAACCAGGGCACAAACCTGTGTCCCCTGCATCAGCAGGCAGACTCCCAACCACTGCGCCACCAGGGAAGCCCTGCTATTTGTTTTTTAGAAGTATTCCTGTAAACAGGTTTTCACCTAAAATTTTATAATGAATCAAATAAGGAAAATTATAAATACATGTAGGCTATGGATAGCTGATGATTCATGACCAAAATCCCATTGTAGACTATTAAAGATAGTCATTTACAGATTATAAAACAACACAAGAAAAAATTTTAATGGAAAACATCCTGCTTTTGCGTGGTTGGGTGTTCTTTGAGTTTGATATGAACCAAGTAGCATCGGATCATTTCCCTTAACCTTTTTAAAAAGACTTCCCCAGAGTCTTACTCCCCCAGATTTTACTGTATTTGTGCACAATAAATCCTGTGAGAGAATTATTACAATTCCACAGTATCCATTCTGAAAACCAAACTTTTTTTGGAAACTCATTTATCGGCAAAATCAGATCTGAACCAAAGTGACCCTATTTAAGTTCTTTGAGTATATTGGGACACTCATATAGTTTGCTGCAGAAACATTAATGTATTTGATTATAGGGTGCTGCCCTGGATATTTCAAGTATGTGTGGTATGCACAATATTACCTTTCTAAATTAAAAAAGAGAAAATCTGAATTCTGAAACACGTCTGCCTCTGAAGGTTTTTTTTTTTTTTTTTTTTTTTTGCGGTATGCGTAGCATCGGCAGGCGGACTCTCAACCACTGCGCCACCAGGGAAGCCCTGCCTCTGAAGGTTTAAATAGGGATATAGACATATGTATGTATAGCATCCATGGCAGAGTGGTTTTAGAGGGCACTTTATTTGTAGCTATGTGAGTTGATGAATGTTAACTAAACTTATTGTGGTAATTTATTTTGCTGTTTATATATATATCAAATCATCATGTTGTACACCAAATGTTATATGTCAATTATATTTCAATAAAACTGGGGGTGGGGTGAGAAGGCACTTTAATACTGTGGACAGTTTTTAGTTTTGATAAATTAGTTCATGTAAACAAAACACAACAAAAAAACCAACCTCTAATTTTCTGGTAGCTTTCACTTTGTCCCTAGATTTGAGTTGGAGGTTAATGTAGGAAGTGTGACTATGAATGCATATATCTGTTGACTTCTTGTACCCACAAAATGAAGGCTAAAATAAATATAATAAGATACCTATAGGCTATAGCCATGATCATTTATACAAGAAAAACAGAGCCTCTGAATTGAGGATTGCATAGATATACATGTATATAAAAAGTGATCAGTAGCAATATTCTTACACATTTTCAATGGGAGAAGTGCCAAGAGCAATTTTATTAGTTCTTATTTGCTTTGCATTTTGAGGGAACGTCAATACACATACCAGTGTTTTCAGAAGCAAAAAGCTTAATGATGTTTCCCACCCACTCATACCCCCTTAAAACCATTCAATGAAACCATTTAACTCTTTAATTATGGTGGAATAGAGCTGACCTCTTTTCTTCATGGTCATGAAGAAACATTTTACTTATTTATTAGCACACGAATTTTTTCTGGAAATTCATATTTTCAAGCTTAATGCAGTGATTATGTTTTGACTTGTAATCTTCCCTACCATTTTTGTTGTTGCTGTTCTGTACAGATTATCAACGCCTGATGACTGTGGCGGAAGGCATCACCACACTTCTGTTCCCATTTCAGTGGCAGCATGTTTATGTGCCCATCCTCCCTGCTTCTCTGCTACATTTTCTTGATGCTCCTGTCCCTTATCTGATGGGCCTTCAGTCAAAAGAAGGAACTGACCGTTCTAAGCTAGAACTTCCTCAAGAGGTAAAAACTTACAGTGAACGATGAAGCACTTGCTGTTGTTGATTTAGGTCAAGCCCACTTTTGTTAGATAGCATTGTCTTTGTCTGAACTGAGTCTCTGGCTATTCTGCATCTTCCAAGTAGGTCTAGGGCAGAGGCTCAGCCATAGAATGCAGATCCTGATTCCTGATGATTATTATATGACATAGTCATTAATTAAACATGGATCAAAACAGGACAGTGGCAAATTTTCACAGCTGTAAATTTGTGAAGATGGAGCAGTAGTAGTATTATCTAGGAGCTTTATTATTTTAATAACATTTTATTTCTTTTTCCCTATTCCTGTTATAAATTTTGTTTTTAAGTGGTACAGCCCAATTTTAACATCCTTCAAATTATTGTATTAATTGAGGTGAATTTGATTCTTGACCTCTACCAAATGAAAAGTAACATCTTTCAGCAAGCTAGGGATCATGGAAATATTAAATACTTTAGCAGTCTGTTTTCAGACGTAAGGCCAGTTATCAGCTTTTTCTGAATGTTAGCTTAGCTCTCTGGTTGAGATAAAAATTCTAACCCTTAGCTTTTAGTCTACCTTAAGATTACTGTGCTTTCTGTGTGCTATATTTTCAAATGTTGTTTCAGAAGAAAATAAACAGGAATTCTTGAAAGCATTTTGAATCTAATTTTTAGCTGTTGTTAATGGTACTCAGAATTGAAATGTAAAGCCTTTGAATTGAAATATTGATGAGAGTGCCATGGCCTATTAAAAAACATAAAATGGTTAATTACATTATATTATTCGCTATTTAATTAGCACCTTTCTTAATAAAATCTTTCATGCTGTGCTTCACTCTTTTTTGTTCTTATTACCCATAGAGATTCTCATTTTAATAAATGAATTTAAAATAACACACTAAGCCACGGACGTTATACCCAGTAATGATTCTTGTAATCATCCACTGCTTACTTTATTCTAATGAATGTTTCCCTACGAAAATTAACATTTTTGTTCAGGGGCAAATAGCTTGATTCAGATCATATAAAATACACATGCAAACTGTTTTGCTCTTTTTTGAGCTTGTGCACGTTCTCTGCTTCTCCCTCTCTCTTATACCTCTTTTTTCTAATACCCGAACTCTCATTTTCTCTTTTATTAAATTAATCTAAGTATCTTGTTAGTTCAAAGAAGTAAGTCCTTTAAATTTTTAAGGAAAAAGAAATAGACTAGCCAAATGCATTTTGTTTTCTTTCTTTTTTTTTTTGGCGGTACGCGGGCCTCTCACTGCTGTGGCCTCTCCCGCTGCGGAGCACAGGCTCCGGACGCGCAGGCTCAGCGGCCATGGCTCACAGGCCCAGCCACTCCGCGGCACGTGGGATCCTCCCGGACCGGGGCACGAACCCGCGTCCCCTGCATCGGCAGGCGGACTCTCAACCACTGCGCCACCAGGGAAGCCCATGCATTTTGTTTTAAAGACTTAAACAGTGACATGTTTTAGCTTCTTGTTGAGTAACTGGTCTCTTTGCATGTTAATTAAATGATATATTTTTAGACACATAAATATTATCTTTCCATTTTTGCATGAGTAATAATTGTTGAGCAATTTTAAATGCCACCTTGATGTATTTGTCAGGAAATCTTTCTGTCTCTATGCCTGTGTGTATACTCTGACTCTAAAAATAAACAAACTTAAAAATTCTGAAAGCTGTTACAGTAATGTCCGTGATTTTCTAATTTTTCATTCACTAAACCAACACTATTTAATAAATATACATACTCATGTATTCATAGAGTAGAATAATAAGAAATAACCTGAATCAGCTGTGAAAATAACACTGCTTCTGTATAGAAAGTATTCATTAGAGCATTACTGTTTTATAATAAAAGGCTAATAGCATATCACTTTGCTCTGGTTTCATTTTACAATGAGATGAAAGAATCTACTCCACAGAATTTGGAGGAGGAAGTGGGTATAAAAATAGTCATTTTAAAAAAGTGACTGGTAATACCCTCCCTTGCTTTGAAAACTGTAAAATATACTAATAGCTAAAAATAGTGAGAGGGCTTCTTAGAATAGTTGTGAAAATAAGTTTACAGAATGATTATTTTAAGAAGACATGATTTTAGTTGTTAGCTAACTAATGTAACTACATAGACTTATAATTAACTACCCACTCACTTGCCCCATGATTCCAAAATGACAGGCACAGGTAGCGATTTGTTATATAGTTTTGGTCGGGGGAGCGGGGGAGAGTGATGGTGGAAGGATGTGGCACTGGGGATTAGTTGCATAGACTGTACCTCATTTTCTATACCATTCTTGCTCATCTTTACACTGAACGGTAGACAAAAAAATCTAGGGAAAAACTGAAACAGCATTGCTTTTCTACTTTCTTTTTGTCATATCTTGCCCTAAAATTTTATGAAAATGTTAAATGTGCCCCTCTGGCTTACCCTTATACCAGTTTAACTTCAGCTATTGAGAAACCAGGACTCTTACCAAACATGAAGAGGGCTGTCCTGGACTCACATCCCTGGATACTTCTTCCTCTTGCCTATATTTTTAAGGTTCCACAA
Source organism: Pseudorca crassidens (assembly GCF_039906515.1). Taxonomy (NCBI): domain Eukaryota; kingdom Metazoa; phylum Chordata; class Mammalia; order Artiodactyla; family Delphinidae; genus Pseudorca; species Pseudorca crassidens. The sequence continues at coordinate 25,645,883 of NC_090306.1, read as the reverse complement.
AATGACAATGTCCTTAAGCCTTATTCATTCATTCATCAAACAGTTGTATCATACACTACTAGTGTACAATATACGGGGAGACATCTAGAGAAAAATGTCACCTTTAAGAGGTGATTTCTGATTTCCAAAGTAAGACATTTACAAATATCAATAACACAGGCTAAAAAAAAACGAATAAGAGGAATGAAAGAACTAAGAATATATACAGAGGAAATCAAGATGCCTTTAGGATAGGAACATGGGAAGCCTTCATGGCAGAAGAGATCATTAAGCTTCAAGTCTTTGTCGCCTACTTTTGAGGGAATGTTTGTTGTTTTTAATTGGAAGTAATTACAGATGAAGGCTTCTGGGCAGTGTTAATCAGTAAAAATATAGAAATATTTAGTTCTAGGGACTTCCCTGTTGGTCCAGTGGTTAAGACTCCGCACTCCCAATGCAGGGAGCCTGGGTTCAATCCCTGGTGGGGGAACTAGATCCCACGTGCATGCCACAACTAAAAGCGCCTGCATGTCACAACGAAGTTCTCGCACGAGGCAGCGAGGATTCCGCGGGCCGCAACTAAGACCCGGTGCAGCCAAATAAATAATTAAATATTTTTTAAAAAAGAAATAGTTCTAAAACATCATAAGATTGAGATGTTGAGTATATTTTTTATTCTTGAGTTCTTAAAATTTTTTTTTAATTTAATGGTATTAAAAGTGAGAAACTGACTTAGAATACTCTATTGTATGGAGTTCTTATCTGTTTTAGAAAAAGGGCTTTTTGGTTTTTCTTCAATAAATTTTTATAACACAAGTTTACATTCCCTATTTCTACTTTGTAATAATCAAAGCCCCAATTCAGGCTCCTGTAAGTCAGCATAGGAGGGTGAGAGGGACTTGCGGGAACATGAAGACAGGCCCGTAGCTGTGGTGCTGGAACATCCACCTTGCCGCACATTTTTGGCTCAGCAGTGATTACATGAGCATAACAAGCTTTAAAATTTCCCCAAATGTATCATTTTTCTCTTTTCACAGGGGCAGGAGAGGTATAGAAAAGGATAGCAGGAAGGCATTAATGAAGGATACAGTACAAAATGTAAGTGGTGAGAGGTTGCTGGTTAACATTTAGATTAGCAAGTTAGTGAATTTTTTCTTCCGTTTTTAAAGACATTGAATCATCCATTTGAATTATGGTGACCTAGTTTCTCCCTTTAAGGCTTACAGTATATCCTACTTTCTACAGACTGTAGAAACATGTATAAAGATGTGGATTTAAATAAAGCTGTAATAGCACTACTGTCTTCAGTAAGATGTGACTTCAGCTCTTACTCTATATAGAGAAAACTATTGACATTGGAGATGAGGCATAATGGAGAAGAAAAAAATCCCTTAAGCTACCAGGCTGTTTGAGGGTGTGTACCTGGAACAGGTGTCAGGAAGTCACCTACCTTCTTGGGCCTCAGTTTCTTCATCTGCAGAATTAAAGGGTTGGATTCAAAGGTTATTTTAGGCTTGAAGAATCACTGTTGATTCTGTTTTTGGATGGTGGAAAATCTTGAGTTTTTATCAATCTTAATTTGGAATTTTGCTGTACTTCTTGCTCATCAGTATCTAATATGAAGAACAGGGATCAAACAGAAATAACAGAGACTTCCCTGGTGGCGCAGTGGTTAGGAATCTGCCTGACATTGCAGGGGACACAGGTTCAAGCCCTAGTCCAGGAAGATCCCACATGCCGCAGGGCAACAAAGCCCCCGTGTGCCACAACTACAGAGCCCATGCACCACAACTACTGAGCCTGTGCTCTAGAGCCCGTAAGCCACAACTACTGAGGCCCGCACGCCTAGAGCCCGTGCTCCACAACAAGAGAAGCCACCACAGTGAGAAGCCCGCACACTGCAATGAAGAGTAGCCTCCCCACTCACCGCAACTAGAGAAAGCCCGGGCACCGCAATGAAGACCCAATGCGGCCAAAAATTAATTAATTATTTTTTTTAAATTTGACACTAAAAAAAAAAAAGGAGAGAATAACAGGAGCCTAATTGTTTGCTCTCCTCTTTTCATCTTACCTTGGCATTCAGGATCAGAAGACAGTATGAATTCTCTCCTTGCTGACCTGGGGGCATTGTTGAGGGGCGGGGAGATGGGGAAGCATGAGGTGAGGCTTCCTATTCTGTTTATTGACTTCACCCCATGCCTTGTGTCCAGCTGCTAATCCAGTCAGGATCAGTTTTATGTGATGGACTACCTTGCCCCCCTCCTCCTCCCCAGTTTAGGAGCTTAGTTTTCCTTTACTCTGACAACCTTGTTCTGATCAAGAGGGTATGGACAGTAAAGGTAAAATACTGTTTTTGTATATACTGTCATCAAGTACCTGAGGGACAATGCAAATTTTAGGCAGGTACTTAGCCCCTTGAATTTTCTATATCTGAAAGGTATTTAGAAGTCTTTTAATTCAAAATCCAAAGTGTAAACAAACTCAAAAACATTTCCTCTTATTTCTGTCTCCTCTTTTCCTCAACTCAAAAATGTTCAAGTCAAGTCTGAGTTACCCAAGGGTTGGTCACTTACCTTTCTCTAGGCACTTGCCTCCACTGCTCTCTGCCTCCTGCTCTTCGTCCAGTGGCTTCTGAAATGGTTTTGCCATGTAAGAGGTTGAAGCTAAGTTTAGATAAAGTGAAAACTTGTGGGGTTTCTGTGGACTGGATTGCCCTTTGCCAGTTTCATTCCATTTTGGGATACTACAGCTGCTAAATTTTAGCAGTTATTGCGAATTCTACATTATAAACGGTGTTAGAGCAGTGGAATGGCATAGAAAGTTCAAGCTCAGTAAGCATTTTATTTTCCCCAGTGCCTAATTTGTAAGGTACTATGAGTCTGTGTGCTTTTATCTGTCTAAGGAAAGTCTGTTCGATGCCATGTATTACAGAGTTATATCCGGATTATAATAAACTGATGAGACCCAGGGGAAATGATTCATGTGTATTAAATATATACTTATATATTCCCTCACATAGGGAAAAATGCTGGCAACAGAGATTTATTTTTAAAGAGTAAAATATTCTTAACCCTGAGAAGGTTAACATAAAAGGCAGTGCAACCTTTTCTTTATAATAGTTGATTTTGTTTATAATAGTTGGCAAGAATATTTTAGAACATAAAATTACTATAAAACCTTTGTATTTTTTAATTGATACTTTTAGCATTTTATTAAGTAAAAGTTTTTTAAATTAATTTTTTAATTGAAGTATAGTGGACTTACAATGTTGTGTTAGTTTCTGCTGTACAGCAAAGTGAATCAACCATACATATACATATATCCACTCTCTTCTAGACTCCATTTCCATATAGGTCATTACAGAGCACCAAATAGAGTTCCCTGTGCTATACAGCAGGTTGTTATTAGTTATCTTTTATGTATAATAGTGTGTATATGTCAATCCCAATCTCCAATTTAAAAACCTTTGTATTTCTTTTTCCTCTTTCAGGCTAATTTGTGTTTTGTGGATATTGACAACCATTTTATTGAGTTGCCTGAAGAATTTCCACAGTTCCCCAATAAAATAGATTTTATCCAGGAACTCTCTGAAATTCTTCTTCAATTTGGGATCCCTCCTGAGGGCAGCCTACATTGTAGTGAGAGTGCCACCAAGCTAAAGAATCTGGTTCTGAAAGACTTGGTCAATGACAAGAAGAATGGCAACGTCTCTGCTAATAACATTAGCATGTATGAGTTACTGAAGGGGAACGAAACCATAGCCCGCCTCCAGGCTCTAGCCGAGCGGACTGGTGTGACCATGGAAAAAATGGACCTCTCTGCCTCTTTGAGTGAAAAAGAAAAAGATTTAAAACTGCAGTGTGAAGAGGCAGAACTAAGGGACTACCAGCTCAACGTACAGCTCCGAGAGGTCTTTGCTAACCGCTTTACGCAGATGTTTGCAGATTATGAAGCGTTTGTGATTCAGACTGCTCAGGACATGGAATCTTGGCTGACCAACCGGGAACAGATGCAGAACTTTGACAAAGTAAAAAGAAGCAGAGTTTCCCTTTTCATGGTTTTTAGTGGGCTATACATTACTGATTTTGTTAACTTTTTTAAAATACAGATTTTTCCACCTCTCCTTTCCCTTTAAGAACTCTTTTTTACCAGTATTTTATACTATATAAAATAATTTCACTGGAAAGTATAAATCAACTAGCTCATTAAGCTGCTCATTGAATTATGTATTTAATGGCCTTTAACCTTATTTTTAACTTTTCTATACTTTGAAGATGTTTGAAATGAAACTTAAATTCCATGTTTTTCAAATCTGTTAATACTGTCTCACCTTGTACGCATTTTATTTACTCATATTTTAGGATCAAGTCTAGTTAAATGAGGCCTATTCCTTTTCTAATAAATCCTTATTCTTATATTTTGTCTTCATCCTGCAATGAAGTCACAACTTCCCCATGTAAAGGTAACAGTTTACTTTCAGAAGGTAAATTTTTATCTCATCTTAGGATCAAAAGAGAGAAAAAGGGAGGTTTTATGAGAAAAATGAGTTTTTATGACTTTAACCCTCTGTTCCTAAGATTTTGGAAAGGGAAGACAGAAAACGACACTAACTTTTGATTGTCCTGCTGAAATTGAAGCTTCTTTCTAAGGTTTACTATAGAGTATTCTTCTGCCGGTTTTTCTGGACATATCCACCAATTTTTTTTTTCTTCCAGACAAAAGCACTTAGGGGTGTGCATTAACTCTTTCAGGTCACTAGGGTATAGTTCAGTCCCTTGCCTCTGTGATTGCCAAGGCATGATATTGCTATTAGAATGAATTATGGCTTTTTGCTAAATAGTACCTTTGTATCATGAAAGACCTCTCAAAGGGGCTAATATGTTCTAAGAGGCTAATCTACAATCTTGGAGCATCTGACAAATAAGAATTAATAAAAAATTTTGTAAAGGTGGGTGGTATAAAAGATTATTTTCTGATTTCATCAGATTTTTTTAGATGAGTTATATAAACCACATTTAACAGTTAATTTCTGATGCACTTTATGTTTGAGAAAACTTCTTTAATAAATTAAGAAGCTTTCACCTCTCCAAATATGTTCTTGCTCTTAGTTTCCATTCTCATTAAGCTTAACCATTTTTCCACATTTTTTCCTAGCCAGCTTGGAACTAATCTGTGTATACTCATGATTTATCCTTGGAGCAATTCAAATTCTTATCTAAATCGAGCACTGGTGCTTTCTTCCTTCTTAATCTTTATGTAGCTTCAAACTATAAATGGAATTCTTTTTATATAACCCCTAGAGAAATGAAAGTTTCATGTTGGATTCCAGAAGGCTTGTAATCATCTCATTTTCACTAGGAAAATTTACAGGACTATCACATAGTAGTCCTGCAAGCCAAGTCTTTCCTGCCTTAAGTGATGTAGCCCACAAGGATCTAAATATCAAAAGCCAGACATTTGGTCCATTTAGGAAAAAAAGGCTGTTTGCTCTGTGAAAAGTAAAATTGCTATTTATCTGTAAAATATCTTTTGAAGAGGTGAACTGTTTCTGGAGATGACTGTGAACCTTTCTTTGGTGATTCGGATTTGTGTAACTCCATCTGAACTATGGAGGCACTTAAATTGAATAAGTGGATTTCTGTAAGGAAGTTTTTCAAAGCTATCCTAAATTTCAGAATTTATTTCCTAAATAAATATGCTAGGAGGAAGCTAGTGAGTATTAAGGAGAGTAACCTTAGGTCAGAACTTATCCTTCCACCTTTCCCCTTCTGGCTTTTGCCACATTGCACCTAATCAAAAGAATGAAAAACAAAAGTAACCCCACAGCTGAAATAGTAATCCACTTCCAAATTTTAGCTAGTGTCACATTGTGGCTAGAATTCCTCTACACACATGGACCTGAAGAGCCAAAGGAAAAAAATGAACCCTTTGAATTAGAAACTGATTACAATTTACTGAACCGTTCCATGCAAGCAGAAAGGCTGGTAACAGGACCATGTGGCTGGTTGTACATGTTTTCCAAAGGCTTGGCTTGCTTTGGATGGTTTTTCAGGCAGTGCTTTTTTTAGTTGTTAAGGCCCAAACTATTCTTTCAGCACAGGTCTGGATGGAGTTTGATCTTTAACTAATACTCATCCATCAGTTTTTAACTGGGGGTCCTAGGAAAACATCCCCCTGAACCAAAGATTTTACCCATAATGACAAATTCCACGTTGTTGGATTTTTTAAGGTTATTGCTTATGTATATCTTATTGTATCAGTTAGTCACCTCGATGCCTTATGACTTGGAGGTATTTGGCACAGGCTAGGAATAGAGAGCAGAAGAAATTACAGCTCACTGGGGAAAGGGGTCAAATTTAATGGTAAGTGAAGAGAATGATTGATGATCATGTAGCAACTGATCCACCATCTTTCATTAATGATGCCCTTTTTTCTGCATAATGGTCATGAGGACCAGAACGTAAATCAATTTTGAAAGGTGGGATCAGTGCTGAAGAACTAAGTGACCTAAATTCTATGACTTTAGAAGATAGGAAGAAAAAGTGGAGTTTTAAGGATTTTTAAATTTCAAGCATCAGTTTTGTGTTATAAGATTGTGAAAAGGAATGATCTTAGCAACAGATAATTTTTGGATTTATCATGTAGTATTGAGATGGTCTCTTTGCACTAATAATTGCCTAATTATCTCATTACAGGCTTCCTTTCTGTCTGACCAGCCTGAACCTTACCTGCCATTTCTTTCACGCTTCATTGAAACACAGATGTTTGCCACCTTTATTGATAACAAAATTATGTCTCAGTGGGAAGAGAAAGATCCTTTGCTTCGAGTCTTTGACTCTCGGATTGAGAAGATAAGACTGTATAATGTAAGGGCACCCACCTTGAGGACATCTATATATCAGAAATGCAGCACTTTAAAAGAAGCAGGTACATTTGTTATGCCTTTTAAAATTAACTTAAAATCCACGATCATATCTTTTTACACATCGTTGGCCTTATAAACCACAGAATTAATTTTCAATGTTAGACTTCTTGGTTAACCCTTGTACTGTATCAAGAGATGCTTTCTATCGTTTTGTTTCCTTCTGTTTTGTGAGCTAATGTCTGTCCTGTTCCTGCTTGACATTCCTCTTCCCTCAGAAGATGAAAAACAATAACAAATTGAATGGAATACAACTATAAGGTTGCTGTGAAACTGTTAATTTCTGTCTTGCTGCTTATTTTGCCTTTTTGCTTTTTACCTATTCTCTCTTCATCCAAGGAAAGATAAGTATTAATTTGAAATAGTAAATTTGAGTTGCTGCCTAATTTACATAACTAAAACAGTATATTTACTTCAGTGGTGCCATTAATTAAAATAGCTTCATTTACTGAAATGAAACTCTAGATTCTTGTATTCAAATTAGAGGTTCCCAACCCTGACATTAGTTTTTTCTCTCAGAGAATTATGAGTCTTGGCCAATCTTGTCTGGCAGTGTGATATAGTCCGTTAAATAAATAATCATATTAATAGTCAGTGTTTACTGAGTACATACTATGTGAGGGACATAATGCCAGCTGTTTTACATGCATTTTGACATTTGATCTTAATAATGAGGGGGTATAGACACATTTTATTGTCTGTTTTATTGCTGTCGTCATCTTACAGTTGAGAAAACTGAGAGGTTAAGTAACTTGCTGTGATTGCATAGCTTGTGGTTGGTAGAGCCCTGATTTGGACCAGAGTTTGACTGATTCTAGCCCCTGGAGCCTCACTACCACATTAGCTGTTCATTCAATAAATGAACATGTAAAATGTACCAGTCCACACAACTTTATACATTTATACCTGGTTCCTAACTCTTTCTTTGCCAAATAAAGCGATATCTATCACTTGAGTGCCCCTTCCTTTTATTTCTTCCCCTTCGTGTAGAAGTTATTTGAGAGCAATTTTTTTTTCCGGAGCAAAAAGGGGCAGCAAATGTGGATTTTCTTTGCTCTGCCTCTGTTGCTTGCCTTTCTCACTTTATTTTAAATAGATCAAAGTTACAGGAGTGGTGATGCTGTAGTTGTAGCATATTTTAAGGAAAGAAGTATATAAATGATGTCTCTTGTGTAGCCTTAGAGGTTTCTGATGACTCGCTGAAACATCCTTCTGTTGTATCCCACCTATGAGGATAGATCCTTGGAGCCCCTTTAGGAAGTGACAATTGTTTCTGTGTTTCTAGAAGTTGAGGGAGTAGAGTGAATGAAATTGTCTATGCCTATTCAGAGAATAGTATGACTTTCAGTGCTTTAATAGCCATGTAAATAGTGTAATGCCTTGTTGAGCAAATTTTATTCTTCCCTTCCTGACAGAATTTTTTAAATGAAGTTAAGTGCTGATTGCTATATTTGTGTGCTTCTAGAAAATCTTTTCAATTAAAATAGATTTTCTGTCAGCCTCTCAGAGTTTTATACTCCTACTGTCATTGCAGAAATTATATAAACTGTTGAAAATGTACCATTATAGCTTATATATGAAGTCCTTTTATTTTATTTATTTATTTTTAAACATCTTTATTGGGGTATAATTGCTTTACAATGGTGTGTTAGTTTCTGCTTTATAACAAAGTGAATCAGTTATACATATACATATGTTCCCATATCTCTTCCCTCTTGCGTCTCCCTCCCTCCCACATGAAGTCCTTTTATTTTATGATGCTCTGAAAAAAGCATTGACAAACAGACAATATGTACCCAAAACACTTCTTTACTGCTTTTATATTAAAAAAGCTTTAAGAACAACAACAACAAAAACGTACCATTACAGGTTTAATATATATGAAAAAGAGATTAGGCTAATTTAGGAATAGTCTCCCAGGAACTTAATTTATCAAAGACTTTCTTAAAAAGTAAAAGGAGGGCTTCCCTTGTGGCGCAGTAGTTAAGAATCCACCTGCCAATGCAGGGGACACGGGTTTGAACCCTGGTCCAGGAAGATCCCACATGCCGCGGAGCAACTAAGCCTGTGCACCACAACTACTGAGCCTGCGCTCTAGAGGCCGTGAGCCACAACTACTGAGCCCGTGTGCCACAACTACTGAAGCCCACGTGCCACAACTACTGAAGCCCACATGCCTAGAGCCCATGCTCCACAACAAGAGAAGCCACTGCAATGAGAAGCCCATGCACCATAATGAAGAGTAGCCCCCACTCGCTGCAACTAGAGAAAGCCCGGGCGCAGCAACGAAGACCCAACGCAGCCAAAGATAAAAATAAAAATGAATAAATAAATTTATTTTTTAAAAAAGTAAAAGGAGGCAGTCAGCTGTAACTGTGTCTCACAGATGGTGCAGTTATTTCTTTTATCAGGTAAAATTGTCTCCTCCCCACCCTCACCCACAACAGAAACTAGGATTTTTTGGTTGACATTGGATTTTATTGTGTATCTTGTTTTCTTTTTTCTGTCCTTTGTTGTGTTGCTTTTGTTTCTGTTTTGCCTCTAACTAAAAAGAATTTTGATTTGCAGGTGAACTCTTTAGGCAGAGGCTATCTGCTGCTGATATTGTGGCACCAGAACCTCATGATTTCTGTGCAGAAAGACACCAAGTTGCTAGTAACGCAGAGTTTTCTTATTCCTTACTGATCACAGGAAATGAGTTTTGGCACAAACCCTTGAAAGTCTAACAACAGCCCCATGATCTCTCGAAGCAGGCATTTAATAATTTCTGAATGTTCAGTATTCACTGATGATACAATCACTGAAAAGTAGCATTGTGTTATGCTCCCTATGGCAATCTTATAAACCCTAGAGTAATTCATTGTGAATCATGATTTTTGTTTTTACAGAGCTTCCGAACTAAAGGAGAATAACTCAATATCAGATGGATTTTTTCTGTCATTTTAAATCCAATGGAAAAACTGAAGCTACTTTTCCTTTTTTCCTTTTGTGAGAACAGAAGCACTTTTTGGCAGAGATGGAATTCTGTACTATTTCATGGAACATGAAATCGTCAGGGACTTCAGAGAATTCCATGCCATGAATCTAAGCATTATTTCTCTAACCATCTGTTAATTGTGTTTTATAAATATTAGGAAGCATTAAGAGTATAGATACGGTTGTGGAGAGTCAGGGGGCATTATTGAAAATTAAATATCATTTCACATTAAAACATGACATCCTTTTGCCCAGCCTAGAACATATGGACTATGTTTCACGAGAAGTTACAAGTTACACATTAAAAATAAAATGAAATTCAAAAAGTTGTGGATAAATTCATATGAGTTATAAAGAAAAATTAGGGAAGCTTAAAACAGATATCTAACATTTTGAAGTTTAGGGTAATAATGCCTTCTGCACACATGCCTTAATGTTGCAAATGCAAACAACTGGCTGGGAGGCATCCATCTCACATAAGATGGTCTTAAGCAGCTCCATTTGACAAGAGTGAATTGTGTCATGGACAGACCCCTCCCCATCCAAAACAGAAATTTTTCTAGAGTATATATGGGGAAGAACCAGCAATACTCAATCAGCTGGTATTGAGTGGGGCAAAATAAACTGATTCTATGAAATATTTGTAAAAATACCTGTTTACTTCTCTCAAATCCCAAGATTGGCAGTTCCCATGGTGTGTTCTGTTTATCACACAACCACACTTACTGCTTGTTCTCCTTGCAGTAATCTCTAGTCAAGGGATGGGAGACCTAATCTTGCTTCACAAGTATTACATTTTTTCTTGAAAATTCAGTTGATAAAGGCATTTAAGATCAGATTTTTTACCAGAGAAATAGTTCACTGTTTCCTGGGCCTTTGAAACATCTCTCAACTTTATGTGGTTTTAAAATAGAAATGTTGAGTAATTCCTATTTTTTAACTCTGGCCTATTTTATTCTTCAAAAGGCAGCTTCTTATCCCCTGGACATTTTCTAAATGCCTGCTTATTTTATTTTTCTCTGCATTATGCCTTTTGATCTAATAAACACTCCTAAATGACTCCTACTAATGAGAATGTGTTGCTAAAATTGAGGTGATAAACTTTACACAGTTCCTTGTTTTTACAAATGGAGAAGCATGAATATTTAATGGATCTTTGCACAAAGAAATAAAGTAACATAAGGCTACAGTGCTTGCTTTTTTCTTCCCTTTATCTTTCAGCTCAAGGAAAATATTTTATTTGCCATCATTTTCTTTAATGTTGTACTTAGAACCATATTTTCATTAAGAATATTGAATTTCCCACTTAAGGGAAACTGTTTCAATACTAAATTATAGATTTTTTTTAACCCCGCTGCCCTGCTTTTGACAAATGCAGAAAATAGTATGAAAATGAATTATCTAGTATTTACTTAAAACTAACCTTTTTATACTTAACATTATACGTGATTTCTGAAGAGCTTTTGTAAAAATCTATTTCAGACTATCAGAAAGGTCGAGTTTCTTGTCACTGCATGAATGGAGGAAGCATTATTTTTTAAGGTTTAGCCAGTGAAATGTCTCTAATATGTTATGAATTTAATTTATAGCCCAGTCAATTGAGCAGCGACTGATGAAAATGGATCACACTGCAATCCACCCACATCTACTTGACATGAAAATTGGTCAAGGCAAATATGAGCAAGGGTTCTTTCCAAAGTTACAGTCTGATGTCTTGGCAACAGGACCAGCTAATAACAAGTAAGCATGTTCTTCACTTGAGTAGTTGGTTGAAGGAGTGAATGAAGGGCGCAGTGCTCTAATGGGGAATGCTTAACTGTTAAACATTTTATCAGTCATTACTTTTTCAAAGACCAAATTAATCTGCTTGAAATATGAATTGACACTCAATGAGTATTTGACTTTTAATTCCATCATGTAAGAAAATCCAAAGCCTAGATATTTTTCTCTTGTTGAAGTAATGTGCACTTGGGAATAGTTTCATTTTAAATGACTGTGTTTTAAATATAATGCTAATACTGTCTAATGGAATTAGAAAAGTTATGCCTTCACTGTCTGTATTAGTTTCCTAGGACTGCTGTAACAAAGTACTATAAACTTGGTGGCTTAAAACAAGAGAAATTTATTCTTTCATAGTTCTGGAAGCTAGAAGTCCAAAATCAAGGTATTGGCAGCACCATGCTGCCTCCAAAGCCTGTAGGAAAGGACCCTTCCTTGCCCCTTCCCACTTCTGGTAGCCCCAGGCATTGTTTGTCTTACAGGAGCATAACTCAGTCTCTGCCTCCTCTTCACAAGGCTGCCATCCCTGTGTGTCCACTCTCCTCTTATAAGGACAACAGTTATGTTGGATTAGGGCCCACCCTAAATGCCCTCATCTTAACTTGATTACATGTGCAAAGATCCTCTTTCCAAATAAGGTGATATCCACAGGTGTTGGGATTAAGACTTCAGCATATCTTGGGGCTTCCCTGGTGGCTCAGTGGTTAAGAATCCGCCTGCCAATGCAGTGGACACTGGTTCAAGCCCTGGTCCGGGAAGATCCCACATGCCGCAGGGCAACTAAGCCCCCGTGTGCCACAAGTACAGAGCCCATGCACCACAACTACTGAGCCTGTGCTCTAGAGCTCATGAGCCACAACTACTGAGCCCACGTGCCACAGCTGCTGAAGCCCGTGTGCCTAGAGCCCGTGCTCCGCAACAAGAGAAACCACCACAATGAGAAGCCCGCACACCTCGATGAAGAGTAGCTCCCTCTCGCCGCAACTAGAGAAAGCCCGCATGCAGGAATGAAGATCCAACGCAGCCAAAATTAATTAATTAATTAATTTTTAAAAAAAGACTTCAACTTATCTTTTAGCGAGACACAATTCAACCCATGACACCATTCTGTACTTTTAAGTATCAAGTGCAGAAATTACAAAACAACCAAAAATAAAGGTAAACCATATCATTTTTTATGGTAGATGATTCCACTCAGAAAATATCTGAATATGGTTAGAATTGAGAAGTTATTTGGATTTAGGGGAATTCTTGATTTTAGCTGAACACAAGAATGTAATAAAGAAGGATTTTACAAGAAAAGAACTCAAAGGAGAGTATTAATGGGGAATATGGTAAGTTGGAAAGAAGCCTTTGAATTGGAAATCAGCAGTTCTGGAATTTAGTTCATTCCTGACCACTAACCAGCTTAGGATCCTTGGACAGCTTGGAATCACTTGCCCCTTTTCTCATTTAATAACATTCTATAACATCTGTGATTTTATTAAAGAGGCTCAGAGAAGGAAAGGGAGGAGCCAGGCAGTGGCCAACAAATGAGATAGAAGACTGTGGTAGAGATTGGGTGTATAAAATGGAAGTGGCGTTGAGCCAGAAGGCAAGTAGAGAATCAGTGAGGGGAATAAGACAGGTGGAATTATGCCTTTTAACCTAAATGGCCCAATCTAAATAATAATATGCAAGTTCTTGAAAGATGGCTTTAAAGTATGCTGTTTCTGTCTAACATATGATCTGCTGAGCTACATGTTGGGGAAGTTTTGGTACTTAACCTCTTTATTTCCCGTAATGATTGTCATGATTTTATTGGTCAGGAAAAAAGAAAACTTAGTAAATTATCTTTATCATATGTGATGGTAATGCTTGGTTTAATTTATTAAACACATACTAAGCTAAGTATTGTGCTACTTGGAGTTTCTTGGGCTGCATATATATGTGGTAATATTTGTATATCTTGTGTTTGTATAGTTACTGTCCTATTTTTAATAACCTAAAGGAATGAAACCCTTACCATTTTCCCAGCTAAAGGTGTTCCTTTAAATGTGTTTCTGAAATGTGTCAAAATTACTGATTCATTTAGGTCTACACGTGAGAAAACTACAGTGATAGCAAACACATCAAAGGAAAAAAGATGGTGTATATGAATTAAGGAAAACAGTTACAGTACTATATACATTGCTGTTTCCTTTGCTTTCAGAGTCTAGTACTGGCATACCTCAGAGATATTATGGTTTTGTTTCCAGACCACCACCGTAAAGTGAATATAGCAATAAAGCAAGAAGTTTTTGGTTTCCCAGTGCATATAAAAGTTATGTTTACGCTATGCTGTTGTCTATTAAGTGTAGAATAACATTATGTCTATTTTTTTTTACATATACATATCTTAAAATACTTTATTGCTAAAAAACGCTAGCTGTCATCTGACAACACAGGGTTGCCACAAACTTTCAATCTGTAAAAAATGCAGTATCTTTGAAGTGCAATAAAATGAGGTGTGCTTGTGTGTATCATTATAAATATCTGCCCCTTTTGAGATCTCAGTCAAAAAATTTGGAAATTTTCATCACTGCTTCACTTAAAGTAATTATCCTTCCTTGTAACCCATTTTTTCTGCTTTCAGAAAGCATTATCTTCCCTGCCAGTGGAGCCTTCTCCATTCCAAGAGAGTGTTGGTTGTGGAGATGCTGCTGATAATAGCTAATATTATTAAGCCAGTCTGCACTGGCGTCTCTTCTGACTGCATTAAGTACATTGCTCATTGATCCTTATTACAAGCATATCCCTACATATAAAGCCTATATTGCTTTACCCATTTTATGATTGAGTCTCAGAGACAGTCAACAGCTTGCTTCAAGGTCACATAGTAGGAAGTGGTGAAACTAGGATTCAAACCTAGGTCTGCTGATTCAGGGGCCCAAGCACTTAACCATTATACTACATATACTGCCTGGCTCTGTTACTCTAATATAAAGGTGACGTGTGCCTTTTGTTACTTCTGGAATTGGATGTTTTGCTTTGGTAGCCCCCAAGAAATTTTGAATAGCCTAAAATATGGAACGTAAGGGAGTTTAGCAACAGCCTGTCATACCAGCCTAATGATCTTTCAGAATGAAAGAGCCCTCAGATGCCTCACTTCTACCTCACACTGGGCTCTGTTAAGAGGGGTGGACCCGGGGCTTCCCTGGTGGCGCAGTGGTTGAGAGTCCGCCTGCCGATGAAGGGGACACGGGCTCGTGCCCTGGTCCGGGAGGGTCCCACATGCCGCAGAGCGGCTGGGCCCGTGAGCCATGGCCGCTGAGCCTGAGCGTCCGGAGCCTGTGCTCCGCAACAGGAGAGGCCACAACAGTGAGAGGCCCACATACCGGAAAAAAAAAAAAAAAAAAAAAGAGGGGTGGACCCAAAAGAAGATAGGATAATAATTTGGGAAGCAAGATACATTCTCAGGCGCCATCTTGCTTCATGAAGAAAAGATTGAGATCAAATAGCCTAACCCCGAAGTAGTGTCATCGTTATATGTTGGTAAGAGTACACTTTTGGGTTAATGGCAGGGTTAGGATTAGAACCCAGGTCTCCTTATTCCTGGCACCACGTTCATGGTGTCTCATTCATAAAAACTGTGGAAAGGTCTGGAAAATCTTCAGTACCAGCATTCTTTTACATATTTGGAAAAGGATCACTATGCAGTAAAGTGAAAGAATTGTGGATTTTTTAAAAGCTTTATTTGATTGAACTCTTTTATTTAAATAGGTTGTTTGAACTTTAATGAAGACAGTAAAGGAGGATGATTCACTAGAAAGGCGGCCCCTCCTGTAGAAATGCAAGCGTTTATGCTAAAGTCTTGGGTAGGAAGGCTGTAGAGAGAATTTAATATGCTGCTTACAAGATGGAGGTAAATAGCTAATGACTGAAAATTTTACCTTACTTACCTTAGTTAATTTACAGGGTTTCACCTTCTAGTGAAGAGCTATCCCTGCTTTTATAAACACTGAACTTAAAATGTGCTAAGAGATGTTGACCATTATGGGGATTCAGACTTTACAGATGATTGTACTGGATACAGTGTTCTATTTTTCAGAAGTGAATGACTAGTCATCAGTTTATTCATTTTTTTCTTATGTTTATAAATTATCCTAATTTTTTGAATCAATTTGATATGAGTAGACTATTAATTTAAATGGTTTTTATTTCCTTTTGATAGCATTAGAGTGCTCATTCATTCATTTGGCAAATATTTATGGGACCCCCCTACTATATATGAGACACTGTCCTGTTCATTGGGAGTTTAGCAGTGAACAAAATAACAAAAATCCCTGCTTTCAACATGAGGACGCAAACAAAAAAACTTAATATGTAAAATAAGTAACCTGTCAGAAAGCGATAAGGTTTGTGAAGAAAAATAAAGGAAGGGAAAGGAAGTAAGGAGTGCTTAGAAGGGAAGATTTCAATTTTCAAATGCCATATTTTATTGCTTTTAATCTTATATATAATCTCCCCATTTCCACACAGAGCCCCAAGCATTACATTTTCAGCTAGATTGTAGTCTGAAAGAGAATAGATGTCAGAACTAATTACAGGGTAAAGGGATTTATAACCGTGCCTGTACAAATGGTTGATCAACTGTAAGAATTTCATACACTACTTACAAAGCAAAAGCAAATAAGCAGTCTTTAGCATTTCAGCAAATGTGGTCATCTTTGGTAAAATTATGCTTAGAAATGAGGTTTAATTATGCAAAGAATAAATTAATTACTTAACAAGACCAGGAATATGTGGACTTCATAGTAATTTTCTTAAGTAGATGCTCATTTCCCTGTTTTGAAAATAAAATTAAACTGGGCGTTTTGTCTCACAGAGTGAGATGCTAGTTATATCCTGTAAATTAATATTTATCCTTATCTTCTGTGCTTTTCCACTTTGCCTGCCAGGAGAAATGTTCATCCATGTGTATTCTGCTCCTTCCTTTATTCATTATATAAGTTTATCAGCTGGTGTTTATAATCTATTTCATATTTTTGCTATTTATTTGAACCACCTTGCCCAGTAACCCTAATTTTTTAAATCCCTGAACAAATTTTACTATCTTACACTGACTGTTTTTTGCTACAAGGCTGTTTCCAAGGCCTCCAGGTCTTTGTACATTGTGTTACTTATATTTTACCCTTCCTCTTTATTTATTATATAAGTTCATCAGCTGGTATTTATATTTTGCTTCAGAGCTGTTAAAAAAATATTCATGACACTTGTTGAAGATGGTAAGACAGACTTTATTCAAGGCGGAGGGGCACCTTTATTCAAGGTGTAGGGACCACCGCAATGGGGTCTTGCAGTGGAGAGGGAGATTAGAGGCTTCTCTGAATACTGCATGGACAAGTGGGAATTTATCACCAAGGAGCAGAGTGGAGGTCAGCGGATAGAAAATTACTAAGAGGAAACATCATGGGTATGGGGGATTCTGACTAAACTGACCTACCAGGATTCTTGTGGAAGGCAGGCCTAGGTGATTAGACATCACCTGGGGGATGGTGGAGAATTCAGAACCTGATCAGATATCCAGAATGATCATATAATGAGAGGGGAGATGGTTTCTGCTAAACTGACTTAGCTAGGTTCTTGCTAAAAGTGAATTTTACAAAGAAGTGCACAAATGGGCTTAGGAAGGGTTAGGAGTCTGACTAAAGTTTGGTCAAGCAGAGAATCTTTGTCAGTGTCTTGATACGCTTTTTTTCTGGATCTTCCTTTTCAGTCACCCAATTCTCTTTGTATCCTTTTTACAGTCTTTTATTGATCTTTTGCTTTAGGGACATTTCCAAGGATTCTACTTCAAAGATCTGTCACTAGATCTTTGTACCTTTTTTTCCTGCTATAAACCTATTCTTTAGAAAAAAACAAACAAACACTATTTTAAGAGGGGTTACCTTCCTTTGCTACCATTTTTATAATAATTATTCAGTGTTCCTCTAAATAGCAGACTGAAACGAGATGATTCGTCAGTTTGAAACCAAAGCCATGCATAAGTTATTTAAAAAGCAACAAAAGAAGCAGCATTCTCATTTTAAGCTTTTTGTAAATTGGATACTTCATTAATAAGAAAATTTTAAATTGTGGATTGTCAGTAATGCAATATGACTTTCGCTGAATGGCAAAAGTATAAATTCATTTCTTAACTCGTGTATAGCTCTGTGCTGTCAGGGATATACTCAACAGTAAATATTTCTAGAATAGTACAATGAATACAGTCATGGGGATGATAAGTCAAGACCTGAGAAATCTTTTTAAATAGTTTGATATATGAAGGAAACATAGGCAGAACACTCTTTGACATAAATAGCAATATTTTTTAGATCTGTCTCCTAGAGCAAAGGAAATAAAAGCGAAAATAAATAAATAAGACCTAATTAAACTTAAAAACTTTTGCATAGCAAAGGAAACCATCAACAAAACCAAAAGACAAGCTACTGAATGGGAGAAAATATTTGCAAATGATATGACCAATAAGGAATTAATATCCAACACAAATAAACAGCTCATACAACTCAACATCAAAAAAACAAACAACGCAATTAAAAAATGGGCAGGGCTTCCCTGGTGGCGCAGTGGTTGAGAGTCCGCCTGCTGATGCAGGGAACGCGGGTTCGTGCCCCGGTACGGGGGGATCCCACGTGCTGCGGAGCGGCTGGGCCCGTGGGCCGTGGCCGCTGGGCCTGCGTGTCCGGAGCCTGTGCTCCACAGCGGGAGAGGCCACAGCGGTGAGAGGCCCGCGTACCGCAAAAAAAAAAAAAAAATGGGCAGAAGACCTGAATAGACATTTTTCCAAAGAAGACATACACAGATGGCCAACAGGCACAGGAAAGATGCTCAACATCATTAATCATCAAAGAAGTGCAAATTAAAACCAGAGAGGTATCAGTTCACACCTGTCAAAATGGCTGTTATCAAGAGGACCACAAATAACAAACGTTGGTGAGGATGTGGAGAAAATGGAACCCTCATGCACTATTGGTGGGAACGTAATCAGTGAGGTCACTAAGGAAAACAGTATGGAGGTTTCTTAAAAAACTAAAAATAGAACTATTTTATAGTTCTACTGCTATATTTTATAGCATTTCCACTTCTGGGTATTTACCTGAAAAAACAGAAAACACGAATTCGAAAAGATACATGCACCCCAATTTATTTATTTTTGTTTGCATCGGGTCTTAGTTGTGGCATGCGGGATCTTTTGTTGTGGCGTGCATGCTTCTCTCTAGTTGTGGCGCACAACTATAAAAATAAATAAATGTTCATAGCAGCATTATTTATAATTGCCAAGATATGAAAGCAACCTAAGTGTCCATCAACAGATGAGGATACAGAAGATGTGATGTGTGTGTGTACACACACACACACACACACACACACACACACACACACACACAATCGAATATTACTCAGCCATAAAAAAGAATGAAAGGGCTTCCCTGGTGGTGCAGTGGTTGAGAGTCCACCTGCCTATGCAGGGGACACGGGGTCGTGCCCCGGTCTGGGAAGATCCCACATGCCACGGAGCAGCTGGACCCGTGAGCCATGGCCACTGAGCCTGCGTGTCTGGAGCCTGTGCTCCATGGCGGGAGAGGCCACAAGAGTGAGAGGCCCGCATACCGCAAAAAAAAAAAAAAGAATGGCAATTTGCAACAACATGGATGGACATGGAGGGTATTATGCTAAGTGAAATAAGTCAGAGAAAGACAAATAATGATATCACTTATATGTGGAATCTAAAAAATAAAACAAATTAGTGAACATAACAAAACAGAAACAGATTCACAGATACAGAGAACAAACTAGTGGTTACCAGTGGGGAGAGCAAAGCAGGGAGGGACAAGATAGGAGGAGGGAATTAAGAAGTACAAACTACTATGCACAAAATAAATGTGCTACAAGGATAATACTGTACAACACAGGAAATGTACCCAATATTTTATAATAACTGTAAATGGAATATGATATGACCTTTAAAAATTGTGACTCACTTTGGGACTTCCCTGGTGGTCCAGTGGCTAAGAATCTGCCTTCCAATTCAGGGGACATTGGTTTGATTCCTGGTCCGGGAACTAAGATCCCACGTGCCGCAGGGGAACTAAGCCCGCGCGCCACAACTAGAGAGAAGCACGCACGCCACGACGAAAGATCCCGCATGCCACAACTAAGACCCGATGCAAGCTAAACTAAATAAATAAAATTTTTTAACTAAAAAAAATAATAAAAATTGTGAATCACTTTGTTGTATACCTGAAACTTGTATAATATTGTATATCAACTATACCTCAATAAAAAATTAATTGTAAATAAAAATAAAACCACCTATAATGCCATCACCATGAGATGTTAACATTTGGTTTTATGCCCTTCCATTGCATGGATCCTGATATGTATGCATGTCCATACTTGTTTTGTTTTTTACAAAAGTAGAAAATGCTTACACAGTGTTGTATCCTGCTTTTTCATTCATTATTGTATCATGAGTACTCTCCCATATTATTGATATTCCTAGTAACTTAATTTTTTTAAATGACTATATGATGTTTCATTATATAGCACCTCCTACTGTTGAACATTTGGGTTGCTTTGAGCACATTTACTTGATTCTAAGTAACTGTTGGTTGTAAGATCTGCTATTAATTCAAAAGCTTTTTGGAAAAATTATACTTTAAACATGTATATGAAATAGTAGATTCATCCTAGTTTCAGGAACATTTAAAAACCAAAATGTGAGTCTTAGAATAATGGAAACACAGAATTGGTTATTGCATATATGCTGTGATGAACGTCTGTAAACCTAAATATTAGACTGTGTCTCTGATTACATTTATTTAGGGTATATTTATAGAAGGGGCAGGTGATGTAGTTGACTCTGCAAATAAAATGGCTGAAAGACATGATACCAACCCTTCAAGCGTTTATAGTAGAGAGGATTGTATAGAAAATAGAGATAAGTAATTACAACACACTGTGATAAATGCTACAATTGGAGAGTATAAGAGGGGTAGCTAATTTAGATTTGGAAGAACCATAGAAGACTTCCTGTGTAGCATCTAAAGCTGTCTGAGAGATGAATAGAAGTTGGGAGAAAACTTCATCTTCAGAGGCTCAAAGGTGAGAGAGCTTATCCTATTGGAAGCACTGAGGTAGTTGAAGACAACTGGAGTTTTAAGGTAGAAAGGATGATCAGCAGAGAGTTTAAGTAAGCTAAGAATTGAAGAATAGCCATTGGATTGGCAGTGAGGGCTATAAATGGCTTCAAGAGCATTTTCAGGGGAAGAAGCTGATTTGAGATGAACAAAATATCCAAAGATAAATAAGTAGAGGCCTTACATCTAAACTTTTCTTAAGAATGTTTACATGAGAAGAGTGAGGAAACAGTTTTAAATGTAACTATCGCATGTCAGCATACTTGTAAGCTGAAGGGCAATACTCAGTTGAGAGAGAAAAATTGGAGATATGGCACAGGAGGTTTCTAATGGAGCAGATTGGAGGAGGCAAGAGAGAACTGGTCAGGGATCCTGGTGGAAGCAATAGTTGTGGCCAATATACATTATACTTTGGGATTAGAAGAAAGATGAGGGGTTTGCGTGTGTGCGTCATTGAAGTAGAGAGTAGGAAGAGGGAGGCAAGGCTGGGTCATCAGTTGAGTGGAGGCTCTTGAGGATAAAGTGAGAGGTTTGGGAATGGCGAGTGAGGGAAAGTTGATAAAGGGCAGGTAAAGTGGTTCATGGTAGTCATGAGGGAGATCAATAACTAATTTGCATGGATATTTTAAAAGGAAGTGAGAGGGTAGTGCCTATCCAGGTTTGGGGTTCTGTTGGGCAGATAAGGTGGAAAAGAGAAGATCATTACAGCTACTGTGCATTTTTTAACCTTGGTTTCAACAAAGCATTCATTGTGGTGATGATTGCATATCTCTATGAATATACTAAAAACCATTGAATTGGTTACTTTAAATGGGTGAATTGTATGTATCTAAATGACATCTCAATAAAGCTGCTATATATTTTTAAAAAGAATTGATTGAAAAATAAGTATTGTTGGTCTTTGGTTTTCAACAGTACATTCTTTCTATTTTAAAGACAAGTGATCACATTTTTTTTTGTTGCGTTGTTTCTTTTAACCTACCCCTTCTGTTCTTTCAGTCGCTGGGTAAGTCGGAGTGCCACTGCACAGCGCCGGAAAGACCGCCTTCGCCAACATTCCGAGCACGTTGGGCTGGACAACGACTTGAGGGAGGTATGTGGGCTGCCCTCCCGGGATGCCTTGATGCAAGAACTGTGAACTAGGCTTACTTAGCCCAGCAGGTGTCATTGTGTAGGTTCTTTTGTGTTCTTCTAAAAGAATCGGTTCAGTTTTGTTTTAAAATAGTAATCCTTTTATACTGACATAGCTGAAAGCACCTTTTTTTCCATTTTTTGTAATTTTAATACATCTAAAATAAGGCTGTAAAACAAGTCGCCCTGTGTACCACATCAAGTAAAGGCTAAGCTTAGGATACATTTTTGGTCAGTGTGTCTCCCACAGGGAAAAAAAGCTATAAGAAGCGTAGACTTTCTAAGTTTCAAGCATAATTTAAACTTAGTAAGTAAAGATACATTTGCCTGTGCTTTGTCCTTGGCTTGCTGACACCATTTTTAGGAGTGTTTTTAAATTATTTTAAATTGAGATCTTTATGCTTTATTTGTACTACTTGAAAACAAAACGGTAATTACACATTTGAATAATGATAATGATAAGTAAGTTTTTATTTTTTCTTGTGATCAAAAGAAAATACAGTCAGAAGATCCGTTAACTATTTTCTAAACTCAGATGGGTAGAAATAAAGCAGAAAACAGCATTGCAAATATATATATTGCTCTTTGTTGATGTGTTCATGTATATATATATGATTTTAAACATTTTCTTAAGAACTGACGCATAGCCTGTCTACTGCTTTTCTTTTGTGCTGCTGTATTTCTTCTCTCCCTTCCCTTCTGCTGTGACTTTATCATATGCATGCTTGTTTTGCTGTCTCTTTCTCCCTGTCCTTTTCTTTTTTTGCTTTTCTGTCATTGGCACTTCTCCATCCTCTTAGCCTTCCGGGGAACTTGTGGTCTGTCAGAACTCCATGGCATTCTGGGAGTGGGATCAGGGTCCGCCTCCTCCTGCACGGCTTCCTAAAAAATCCTTCTCTGAGTGCTGCCTGGTATGTTCTATGCCTGAAAGTGCTTTGCAGATGTTCCTGAACCTTGTCTTTGGTGTTCCTCGAATCATCCACGTGTATGAGTGCACATAGCTCTAGAATGCCTCACATCACCTTGTGACGTGAACTGTTAGCTCTCCACTTCCTTTTGTGATTGGTACCTTTTCATGGTGGTGTGCGCTAACAAGAGTAATTCTATACCATTGGCAGATAAAACTGATTATTTAAATTCCCTATCAGTGGTGTTTTTGAGGGGGAAAGGGGGGACTAGATTTAACACAATTGTTTTTCTTCCAAAGGGGAAATACATTAAATATTCAAATTTTATTTAAGCATTTTGCAAAAGTGCAGAAGTGATTCATTTTCAAACAGCTTTTCTTTTGCCGAGTTTTATCTCCACAGTGTTTTTTGTTTTTTTCTTTTGTGGTACACGGGCCTCTCACCGTTGTGGCCTCTCCCATTGCGGAGCACAGGCTCAGCGGCCATGGCTCACGGGCCCAGCCACTCCGCGGCACGTGGAATCTTCCCGGACCGGGGCTCAAACCCATGTCCCCTGCATCGGCAGGCGGTCTCTTAACCACTGAGCCACCAGGGAAGCCCCTCCACAGTGTTTTAATTTACCTTCCTTATTCCTGGTCTGTATTTTATATGGTCAGAAAATCAGATCATCAATATAGAATCTTAGTGCTAAGAGGAACATTTGAGGTAACTTTGTCCAACTTGACATGATTTAACTGAAGTCTGAGAGGCTTGCCTAAAGTCAAATGGACACACAAAGTCAGGCCTAGGCCCACAGGCCAGGCCTCCTTACTCCAAGCCAGTGCTCTTCCCAGTAACCCTGCACACTGAGTTGCACTGAACAGCTACTCACCTGAGGGCCAGAGTTACTTAGGACTCCTGGTTGTATTTTTTCCCGTAACGACATATTAATATAAATTTACTTAACTTTACAGTGGTCTGCTCTTCACAAGCTCCATGCTGGTTAGAGGCACAGTGTGGTTATTAGAAAATTCAGGGAAAGCCTGTACTAAAGAGCAGTTATTTCAGTGTTTACTGAATAATAGGATATATTTTCCTAGGTAGCTCCTACTGGTTTGCTTTTGGCTTAGGCAACAACGACGAAGAGCATCGTAAAAATCTCAGCAGAAACCTGGGGTGACTTCCCTCTGTCGGGAAATCGACTTTATTATAAAACCAGTCCTTGTGAAAGATTTCTCTTTCTTCTCAGTTTTTTATCTTAAAGTACACCTTTTCTTCCAGCGACCCCAAAGAAAATTACATTCTTATCATCACTTGTTTACTGTAAAGGCACTGCTCTATTTTTGTAGTATACAGGGGCAGCCTCACTGCTTGCTGTGAGGAAGGGCCTTGAGCCACCCCTGTATCCATTCTGTGCATGTCTGTGGAACGTTGCTTATTTTGTGGCTTCAGCAAAGGTGCTCAGAAGGTGAGTTTGCACGTGGCCCTGTGGAATTCACTGTTGGCTAATACTACATCTGCCCTGTATGTGCAGGGTGATTGGTGAATATGGCCACTAAAGGACAGCCCCATTCTAGCTTGCTGTCATTTATAAAATAGAACATAAACTTTAAACAGTGCTTAATTTTTAATCCAATTACTGACTTTAAAAAAATCTAATTATGCATATTTTTCAGAGAAAAGAAAAATGCCTGTGGCTTCTTCCTAGCCTCTTGCCTGACCATGTACCTCACTTCTTTCCTTGTAGCCAGTGTATTTCTTCCTAAGCCAAGTTTAAGACTTAACCCTTCTTGAGAATTGAGTGTTGTAGTGGGTCTCTCTGCATTTGCACAAGTCCTAAAGACGGAGGAATTGAGGCTGGGGGAGAAACAGAACTCTTTTAACATTTAACAGTTAACATTTGTTTTTACCAACTATTTATCTCTAATTTGTAATATTCCAGTTAACATTAGTACAACCTGAAATGATAGGAAATGCAGGTATTATAATCTCATATATGATCCCTGTCTTATATCTCAGGTTTGTTTTTCTGAAACTTTTCATTTCTTGATTTTATTTATGTGAACATTAACCTTCAGGATGTTTTGCTAGACCTTGTTACAGTTAATTTCCCTAGTGGTGATAATTGACTTTCATTGTCAATTTTTCCTCTTTCTTTGACCCTCTAAAAAAGATTTGAAGCAGAAAGAAGTATACACAGCTGTTATAGAAACTAAATTCTTGCAGAGTTCATTTCAGTTTTTAATCTGTTCTTAAAATAATTACACTGGAAAAGAGATTATTTTGTTAATGCTGCCTTTCGTCAGGAGGGCTGGTAGAAGTAGAAGGTAAATGGATTCGTTGAATCCCTAGTTGATGAGATTTTTAACGAATTGTACTAGATTTAGCAGGTTATTTTTCTTCCAAGGGGGAATGTATTAAATGTGCAAACTCTCTTTTATTTAAAGAATGCAAAGGATTTTACACATCTTTTTCTTATAATATCAAATTTCCCCTTAAGATAGAAAAGATAGACTTCACATATGTATCTGTGGGAGGATGTGCTGGCTTGCAATCTCTCTCTCTCCAATAAACTGCTGGTTTTACTGTATAATTTAGAGCAATTATTCTCTAAATATGGACCTAAGAAGATACTTAGACTTTTTGGAGATTCTGCCCTGTGGTCCTGACAAACATAAGGTATCTGATGAGCTTTTGCAGGTACCACAGAAAGAAGAGAGACAACAGCTGTCCTGCGCTAATTATGTGTAGTGATTTTTTTTTTTTTTTTCCCCTGGAAGTTCATTAATCAAAGCTCAAGAGCAGTGGTCTGAGTTTCTGTGGTCCTCTCTGAGCCATCGATGTCTCCTAAAATGATATTTCTGCTTTCTTTTGACTGTGGAACAAGGCAAAGGAGGGATGTAGCAAAATGTCTTGGAAACAAGAGGCCTCCTCCTGCATTTGGAGCACATACTTTTCAGAGTGATCTCATAGCTTTCTGTGAGGCAGGTGGGCTTGTTTTATGCCCATTTTATGAATAAGCAGATATGCCTGAGGTCATAAAATTGGTTGCAGCCATTTTCCAGAGCTCCTGATTTTACTGTTGTGACTTGATTAGAGCAAAGGGTTGGGTTGGACAGCACTGCCCAAGAGGTTAGAAGCATGTCAAGGCTCTTGTTTTGTGGGGAGATGAGTGGAGGAAACCAGTGATCTGGGAATCACTGGGTTCCTGGAGAGCCTTGGATTTGTTATTCAGACATGCAAATGTTTTCCATCCCAGCCATGATCCTGACTAATCACACCCCTGGGTATTCCCAATAAAAAGACTGAACTAGATGAAACTCCATCTCATTTTGAATGAGCTTTTACTTGGTGTGGCTTCTGTCACTCTCCTTTTCACGGGGTAACAGTAGAGGGGGTGGGAATACCTTCTGCCTTTCAGTGTGCTAAACCTTGAACTGCTGTTGCACGTATACACTTATGGCCTTTTTTTGCATCTTGTTGTTCCCGCACTTGTTTGTAAGGTTAAGTAGGTCAGAAGAATATCTGATGTTTATGCATTAAAAATACTCTTTAATTTTTAGAAATACATGCAAGAGGCACGAAGTTTAGGAAAAAACCTGAGGCAACCCAAATTGTCAGACCTCTCTCCTGCAGTGATTGCACAAACCAACTGGAAATTTGTAGAAGGCTTATTAAAAGAATGTAGAATGAAGGTATGTATTACTCACTGTGCAGGACAGTGTACATTCATGTTCAATCCATGTATGAAGCTAAGATGAGCTGAGCCAACCCCCACTTGAGCCTGTAGATTCCCTAGAAGGACACTTTTACTGGGGCATAAACCTCATGTGCTCTTTACTGAGGGCATGAACCTCGATGGGTTCTGTTACCCACAGAATCAGTGACATGGGAGCCCTGCATGGTTTTTCTCACCTTTCAGCCATTGCTATCTTCCTCTCCAACATGACAGATATTAAACCAGTCAGAAGTTGTGTCAGGGATGTCGTCATCTTATGTGAAAGGCAACACATTTTTTTGTATGTGTTTATACGTGTCTCTGTGTGCACCTGTGTAGAACCTTATCTGTGCTCATATGTGTGTGCGTATATCCATAAAGAAGAAGACCTTAGCTGTGTTGTAGGTTTGTGTATATTACACATGAGTCTCCTCTCAGACATCTGTGTTTATCAGAGGTAGCAATACAAATTGACAAAACTCAGAACATCATTTTAGCCAATAACTTCATTCATTTATTTGACAGTCATTTCTTGAG
This sequence comes from Pseudorca crassidens, assembly GCF_039906515.1. Lineage (NCBI taxonomy): Eukaryota > Metazoa > Chordata > Mammalia > Artiodactyla > Delphinidae > Pseudorca > Pseudorca crassidens. Next base: position 25,618,793 of record NC_090306.1, on the reverse strand, counting down.
TACCTTCTCTGTATTCAGTAAATGCACTATTTTAGCATCAGCTTACAATGCTGAATCACACAGACAAGGTCCTTGCCTAGAGGAACTAGATTCTCTCTCACTTTACATTTTATGAGGGCAGCTAAGTCTGCTGTAACTTAACTTACTTGAAACTGACTTCCATTTCCTTTCCATTTTCTGGTACATACTCATAGCAGAGAAGAGATGAAAGAGAAAAAGAGTAAGGAAAAAAAGAGGTCTGCTTCACTCACAAATTAGACAGCTCTGAAAAAATTTAGAGCTGCCTGTTTGTATTGTGGGTTTTGCCTAAATGCAATCAAAACTAAGTGTGAATACCTTTAGTATGCTAAGATGAAGTGTGAGTTGTGGCAGGTTGGGGTTTCAGATTCTACAGTGTATTTTCTAGGCCTGGTGTAATCCCCCAATGTTATTCAAGCAAGTAATCTGAAAATTGTTGTACATAAGCATTTACATGAGGATACTTTAAAATAGCATCAGAGTCTCTCTTTAGTGACTCTTTCTCTGACAAAATAGTAAAAGTATACATAATATTACTTGTTAGTTGACCACAGAGATTAAGACACTTTTCCCAAGGTGATTCAAAATCTGCAGTTAGAAGTATAATGAAGGGGAACCCAGATCTCCTGATCCAGGAATTGACTTGATGGCTTTTGGGCTCACTGCTGGGGTTAACACTTGCGACCACATGTGATGTTTTCAGACAAAACGCATGTTGGTGGAAAAGATGGGACACGAAGCAGTGGAACTGGGCCATGGGGAAGCAAACATAACCGGCTTGGAGGAGAACACCCTGATCGCCAGCCTCTGTGACCTGCTGGAAAGGATATGGAGCCATGGCTTGCAGGTCAAGCAGGTAACAGTCTCAGGAGGCCCTGGTGACAGGGCGAGTTAGGAGCTCTGTTAAGAAAAGTAACAAAAAGAAAAAGATATTATAAAAATTCAAGGTTATGTCCCTTTGTCACAGGATGACTAGAAATACGCCACAGGCATTTTAATTCCAGAAAAAGAAAATATAACCCATGATTAGCAGGCAGTTTGGGGCTCTTTTCTGGTAAACAGGAAAAGATAAAACAACACATTCACTGTGGAGGCTGTATCCCCTGTAGATTCCATTAAGTATCTGCTTTCATCGCTGTCCAAGAAAAAAATCTATTCGCCAGAATTAACAGTTCTTTGCCATTTTAAGTTATCTGGTTATTCAAGGCAGAAACACAGATGATTTCTTTGCTTTTGTCCCTCATTTCTCTTTCTGTTTTTTTTTTCTGTTCATCTTCCTCTCTTTGTCCCCTCTTCTCTTTCTCCTCTTGCCCCAGTTTTCTTCCCTCATTGCTACTGCATACATCCAAACATATTTTGCATACAGAAGTACATTCTGTGCTGCTGGAGCCTTTAATTCTCTGCTTGCTTGTGTGGCCAATGTAGACAGCCCTAGTTACATACAACTAAGTAACAACTGAGCTGAAGTCAGGAATTTCCTTGCCTGCCCTTCCGCCCTTTGCTTAGCTGCCCTTCCCCAGGCTGTTGCCAGTCTTGTCAGTGAGGCAAAGGACGACCCTCACTACACATGGAGTGGGGTGCTCAGAATGTCACACAGCTAGGAATGGATGAGCTTGGGTCTCCCAGCTTCAAAAAATAGGCATTTCAGTGTGAATAGTTTTGATAAGTTATTTTTTGATGAATCATTTCTTATAAAATGAAAAACTTTATATGCCTTGTACTTTCAGGGGAAGTCAGCTTTGTGGTCACATTTAATTCAGTTTCAGGACAGAGAAGAGAAACAAGAGCACCTTGCAGAATCACCAGGTGAGAATTCATTGGCTTGATTGTTTCTACAGCACTGGCAGCAGTGAACCATGTGAAAAATCAGCACCTGTGGCTTTGTCTCCACCTCTCTCAAGCTGACGCTCATCCCATCTTGGGGTAAAGTAGAAGGAGCAATATTACGTACTAGCTATGAGACCTGGGAAAAGTCCCTTGACCTTTCTGATCTTCAGCTTCCTCATCCACAAGATAGGGAAACTAATATTAGGCATGCCAAGGCTGTAGTGTTGATCCAATCAGAAAACATTTTAAAACGTCTAATGAGTTGTACTCATAGATCATACAAGTAGTATACCTTACTCTCAGCAGTATTAGGGTACGGTGTATACTGGTTTTTTCCTTAAATAAAAGTTTATTCACATCGTTAATAATCTTTCAGAGGAGAAAACATGTATATATGTTTCAAAAGTATTCAGAAATCAGATTTCTTCTTCAGTTTATAACAAGACACCTCATGTTACAGTATCGTGAGTCATTAGCTAATAATGGTAAAATAACCATCTATTTCACAAAAAGTAGAAGTAACAGTGGAAAGCCAGTAGAAGTAAAATGTTTTATACTGAGTCAGCTATTTGGGAACATTTTCTAAAATTATTGATTACTTTAGACATAGAAAAATGTGGGAAAAAAAGTTTTATTTTTTTAATAACTCATAAGCCAACCACCAGCGTAAGAAATAAAGCATTGCAAATATGATTGAACCACCCTATTTCCATTCCCCTCACTGCCCCTAGAGGGCAATACTACCCTAAATGTGGTGTTTATCGTTGGAAACCTAGTTTTTCAATGTATCCAATAAAACAGCTAGGAATGTGAATTTGATACAACATTGCCCTGGAGCCCCTCTAAACAGAATGTCAAGGTTCTGATGTCCCAGGATGTAACTGTATTTATAAAGATTTAGATCGAGTTTAAAAGCGTTCTCTAGTGTCCATCTATCTCCGTTGTCCATTTTTCTATTGACAAAGTAAAAGTACATTGGCATATTCCCTGAAACTATCTCTAACGTTCACCCACGTTCATAGAAGATTTAGCTGTTCAGATGTAAGGCCATAACCAAGGTAGTTTACCCTAATTAGAATAAATAAATTCCTAGGAAGAAATAACCATTTGTAGGATGAAATGTTGCAAAGCCAAGCTCAGTTAAGCAGGGAGGTGGAAGCATTTGACTCTTGTGCTGAACAGGCATGTGAGAATGTCCAGCTGTTAAAGTGAGCAGCTACCAGGCAACACCAGCAAGTTCATGGCTTTGAATGGTCAAATTGTGGGTGGTTGAGCTAGAGACCAGAGACTCAGCTGTTTGCAGGGCCTTTCAGTCAGTCAGTAATGACACCAGTAAAACTCTGAAGTCAAGGCTTAGAAATATGGAATGTGTCAAAGCCTCATGCAGTCCCTGTGCTGCACTGCCAGGTGTCAATGAAGGGCTGGAGATCTAAGAACGAACATAAGCTAAATATTGTACTGATCCTAAGTAGGATTAATGTAAGCTGTGTAGCTTTTGAAATCAAATTTATTGTCTGTTTGAAGGGGTGGGTTTGATAAATATTGCTCTAACACTTCTGATAATTCAGCCCACAAAGTTAGGACTTAAAAAGATGACAGTGTGAAATGTGTTCGAAAAAATCAGTTTAAAAGTAAAATCATTCATTGTTGAGAAACAGTGTGTTCTAATTATTTAGAAATTAGCAGTTACTGACTTTAATGATTTTAAATCTGGGTATTTGGTTTTTTCCCAAAAAAATACTTTTTGTTTGCCAACTACTTAGCTTCCTAATTAATGGCAGTAAACAGTCTGCATCTTCATATTAAGGAAAGATCCTCCAAGTCCTTAGAGATTCACAGTGGGTTTGAAGACAGCTCTTATTAGCATCGAGCCAGGATGAGATTAGGTGATGGTCATTACTGTTCTTTCAGAAGCAGCACTAAACAGGAATCAGACATTTTAAGGGTTGCAGAAGAATGGAAAAGATCTCTTAGTAAGAGGACCATAGCAGGGTAGAATGTCTTGAAATTTTTTTAATAGATTTTATTTTTATAGCAGGTTTAGATTCATGGCAATATTCAAGAGATGGTTCAGAGATTTCCCCTGTAGCCTCTGCCCCTACACATGCATAGCCTCCCTCGTTATCATCATCCTCCACCAGAGTAGTACGTTGCTTACAGTTGATGAACATACATTGACATATAGTCACCCTAAGCCCATAGTTTATTTACATTAGGATTCACTCTTGGTGTGTTGTGCAGACTGTGGGTTTAGACAAATACATGTTAATGACATGGACCTACCATTGTGGTATCATATAGAGTACCTTCACTGTCCTAATAATGGTGTGTTCCTCCTATTTATCCCTCCCTCTCCTCTAACCCCTGTCAACCACTGATCTTTTTAACTGTCTCCATAGTCTTGCCTTATCCAGAATGTCATATAGTTGAAGTCATATAGTATGAGGCCTTTTCAGATTGGCTTCTTTCACTTAGTAACGTACATTTAAGTTTCCTCCATGTCTTTTAAAACTGTCTTAATTTTGACCTAGTCAAATTTTGACCAAGTCACTGTACCTAGTAGTTAAAAGTCCCATTTTAGAGAAAAGATCTCAGAATGCAATTGATTCTAGAAAGAGGACTGTTGTTGACATATCACCCCAAAGTTTCTACCCTTAAGAATGTTGACCAGCTTAGACATAGGGGGTGGGGTAGGGTGCAGAAGGGAGTGGAAATACCATTTTAAACAGTTATTCTGGATCTAGCCAAGAATTTGGAGTCACTCTTTAAACGTCTTTATCTTCATCAAAGTTTTCTTTAGTTACTTACCTGCCTGTAGACTATAAATGGCTCTATAAAAATAATATATGCAATCTGCGCTCTACAAACTTGCTGTCTATGCAGTAACATTGATTCAGGCAGAATACAAAGGAATTCCTATGGCTAAGTATTAAATCCATGAGTGTTTATATTGAAGGAGAAAGTAGCCTATTGCATTTGAGTATAGTGAATTAAGAAATACTAATAGAGAGAGTCCCTGGTGGCCTAATGGTTAGGATTCAGGGCTTTCCCTGCTGTGGCCCAGGTTCAATCCCTGGTTGGGGAACTGAGATCCTGCAAGTCATGCAGTGTGGCAAAAAAAAAATATATATATATATATATATATATATACACATATATATACACACACTAATAGAAATACACATTTTTAAATAGTTCATAAATTTCTCTTCTGGCTAGAGTAGACTTCATGGAAACTTCTTAGATTTTAGATCTCTAGATAAAAAGTATGGCCTTACTCCTTTATTCCTAATCTGGATTTTTGTTCACAGGCTTCTAAACTTTCCTCCAAAGTTACTAATAAAATACTGTATTAATTTCCTGGGGCTACCATTATACAGGACCATAAACTGGGTGGCTTAAACAACAGGCATTTATGATAGAGGTACTGGGCATTAGGACTTCAGCATTTTTTTGTTGACAGTTAATCCGATGTTATCATCCAACTATCCCATTAGCAGATTTTTCATAAATCTCTATCTCCATCCCTAGTTCCTAGACGTCCATAGCCCACTGGGACCTCAAACTCAACACATCCTGAAACAAACTCATTATCTTAGCACCTCTCCCTCCTGTCCCAGTCAGGCTTTCTCCCTTCTTCTCTCCATTTCACTTAATGACATCAGTACCCTCTTGTCGGTCAAACTATAAGCCAGAAAGTCATCCTTAATGTAACAGCCCACTGGACGTGACATCAGAACACTCTGCCCCTTTTAATTAATGGATATGATTGGGCAGGTTTCTTAACCTCTTTGAGCCTCAGTTTCTTCATTTGCAAAATTACGGTTAAAAAATGTTAAGGAAAGTTTTAACTATGGGATAGTATATATTAATACAGTTTATATTCATACTTAATATTGTTTGTGACTCTTGAGTCCTGCTTACCCTTAATCCAGTCATTTAAGTCCACTGCATATTTCTCCTCTTCATTCTCATTGGCTGACACTGTCTTAGTTCATCCACAGGCTGGCCTTTGGAACAACTTCTAGCTCATCTCCCTTATAGCCCTTATACCATCACACTATCACTCTAGTTAACTAACTAAAAAGCACTGAGAAGCATATCGCTTCTTTTCAAAATTTCTTTCCCCTCCCTAGGATTTCTGTAAATTTCTAACTTGTCATTTAAGGTTCTGCTATCTGGCCCTAAATAATCTCATCTTCCTAGTGAGTATTTGCTGTGCATTTTGAGGGGCCCTCTGGATATTCTCAGAACAGGATATGACCAAGCCTCAAGAGGTGTATAATTTCATAGGAGTAACAGAAGTGTTAAATTGTGGTAAGTTTGTGATAGAGGTTCAGTTTTACAAGTCCCATGAGAGAGAGGGAATGACTTATCCAACAGTGTTCCTAGGGGAAAGAGAATATTCAGGAAAGATTTCACACAGAGGCAAAATTAAAGCTAAATTTCTTTCCTTTTTTTTTTTTTGAGAACTTACTTTATGCCAGGCACTATTATAAGTGCTTTACATCTATTTGAATATGGTAGGTATTGTGACTGTCCCCAATTTGCAGATGAAGAAACAGACCATAGAGGGGTTAAACGACCAACACAAGGTCAGCGAGCTATTAAGTTCTCTGTAGGGCTTGAGAAAGCCATGTTCTTAACCATGAAGCTATACTCCTCTCAATCTGAAGTGATAAATAGGCTATAAACAAGGAGAAAGATACAGAATCACTAAAGGATGAACCAGAGACTTTAACGAATTGCATGGAGACATGAAAAAGTATATCACATGTTTAAGGAATATTGATCAGTGAAGGGTGGCTAGAATACAGGATTCCAAAACAGGATTCCCAGAACATGGTTAGGCCTGTGAGTGCTCTCATTGTGGTTGCTACCACTTCTTTAAATGTCAGACTCCTCTTTTATTAAGTCTCTCACCTGTTCTCTGCTCCCTGAGGCATGATTCCTTGTATTTTATGTCTTCTTCTGGCCAAGTTGTCAGATTATGGTCTCAGCTCCTTTCTCCTGCCTCATGATCTTTTCTTTTTCTCTTCTCAACCTATTTCAGTTTTTTAAAATTAATTCATTTATTTATCTGTTTTTGGTCTGTTGGGTCATCATTGCTATGCGCGGGCTTTCTCTACTCTTCATTGCTGTGTGTGCGCTTCTCATTGCTGTGGCTTCTCTTGTTGCGGAGCACAGGCTTTATGTGTGCGGGCTTCAGTTGTTGTGGGCACATGGGCTCAGCCGTTGTGGCTCATGGGCCCTAGAGCGCAAGCTCACTAGTTGTGGCGCACAGGCTTAGTTGCTCTGCAGCGTATGAGATCTTCCCGGACCAGGGATCATACCCGTGTCCCCTGCATTGGCAGGCGGATTCTTAACCACTGCCCCACCAGGGAAGTCCCTCGACCCATTTCTTATTACGTGTGTGGCCATCTTTCATGCTGTCTAATCATCTGGAGTGTAGAGGCATTCTCTGAGGTATTTCACTTTCTCCCCCAAAAGAGGGATGTGCTTTCATTAATTAGCACACTTAAGTGATGATAGTCTCAGACAGGAAGACAACCAGCACATTCCCTGCAAGTCTGTGGAACAATGTCTTCGGTGTCTGTTACCTCTTGGGTATCAAGATGAACCAGTGTTTTCAGTGACCCATTGAAAACTCCCTCCCCAAACTGCCAAGACAAATGCCCTATTTGTTACCTGCTTGGTAGGGAAGGCCCTCAAAAGGACTGCCTTTGGGTTGGTCTGGCCGCATTCTCTTTGTCTTGGCAACGCCATCAGTACTCATACCTGCCAAGTATCAGCCCAGCTTCTTTCACCAAGTGCCAAAAACTTGCAGATCCTAATCCACCAAAATGTCCCCTATCTTCCTTCAGTGCCAGCTTCATGTATATTTATGTGTTCTGATATTGTATTCTAGCCCCCCGAAGTAGAATGGATCTAAAAACTGAGAAAATGCAAGTTTAATATACAACGAAAACTCACATTCTAAATTCTGATTTTATCAATGCATTTGCCAAGTGTGACGTTGCAATTTACTTTTCATTTACAGGTGGGAAAATGGAAATAAAGAAAGGGGACAAAACTCCACAGCATCTCATTTAAAGTGAGATTGAGCACTCCAACTACAACATATTAACCAATAATTGATTGTTTAGCCATTGCTATATAAGAGAATAATCTTTCCTTTTATAAATGTTAGCTCTTCAGACTTCATAGGAGAATGGCTCATAGACATTATACTTCTAACTGTCCGTTAAGATTACTCACTTTGCCTGATAAACATACTGTAGTTTGGATTCTGAACTTTGAAGTAGAAACTTATATCAGACTAAAGAATCCAAACTCTTAGGTTTTTCTTTTTAAACCCTCTTTCAAAAGGGGACTTGTATGATTGTAGTTCACAAGCCCAGAGATAGTTCACGTACTTAGTAGGTTAATTTACAGACATTACTTTCCTGTAATTATTTGGACCTATTAGAATGATAACTTTAGAAAGTGACTGACCCTTCTGGCCAAAATGTGCACACATTGTCTTATTTGCTAAGTGGGCTTTTATGATTCATTTAAAATTTTCAAATACAGCCCCATATTAACTAGAAAGAAAATAACTAGTTTACTGTATTAATAAAGTAGGAACATTCAGGTAAACAAATTTGAGCTTTTCTGTTGTCTTTAAAATTTGTTCACATCAAAATAATTTCAAAGTATTTATTTATGGAATGTGAACCATGTAGTTTTTTTAAGTCTTAACTGTTATTTTTCTAATACTTTGCTGATATTTTTCTACATAGTTGCCCTTGGACCAGAAAGAAGAAAATCTGACTCAGGAGTTATGTTGCCAACACTCAGGGTCTCTCTTATCCAAGACATGAGGTATTTGATATATGTGCTAGCATATGGTGATAACTTTGAAATATTTATGGCTTTCATTTAAATTGCTCAAATAACTGTGGCTATGGTATTTTTTGCTTATGTATTCTGAAGAAAACCTTTTTTATAATCTTATTTATTTTACTTTTATACTATTATGTGTTTTCCTGACATTAAATCCAAAGGCAAAATGCAAGTGAGAAGAATTTTAAAATAGCCCTATTTTAAATTGTAAATTTAAATTGTAAATTTAATTTTAAAATTTTAAAATAGCCCTATTTTAAATTGTAAATTATTTTACAATTTCTTTGGTTCTTTTTTTTTTTAATCTCCTTGAATTCCTTCTGCCCCCAAATATAAATCAAAAAATCTGCAAATAATGACAGGTTACTTAGCAGAAAAATCGCTGACAGGTAGATTTTCTTTGAAGCAAATGCAAATCTGAGAATTATCACATGCAGTTACTGGCTTTAGAAATCATTAGAAGGCATCAACATACCTAAAATAGATTTATTGAATGAGGAAGGCAGAGGCTTTTTTCTTTTAAACACTTTGGGTACATTTTAGTCAGCTTTTAAAATATGTGGGTCTAAAGTGAATGTTATAACATGTATAACGCTTGAAATTTTTCCTTTGTGGTATGCTTTAATATTAACTATTGATGTTTATTTGATTTGTCAGAGGCTTACAAGTGAAAAGCATAACTTTTATGAGTGGCATCATAGTACAGTGGTGACATATCCTGGCTTCACACTAGCTGTGTGATCCTAGGCACTTTTTGTAACTTCTCTTTGCCTCAGTTTTTCCTTCTCTCAAATAGAGATAAGAAGAGTTATCTAGCTCATAAGAATTAAACTAGTTAGTCCATTACACTAAAAAGTTTCAAGAAGTACTCGGGTCCTCCTGAGAGTTCAGTAAATGTTGGATTTTGTTATCTGAATCAGTTCCTATGTTTGTATCTTAAATGCCCTTATTCCTTGATAGATGTAATGTAGTTGTCCTCATGTAGCTTATGATTCCTTTTGATGGTCAGCATGAGATGAATAGTTGTAACTTTGAGGGGAAAATGCACTCCAGCTCTCTTAAAGGAAGCATAAAACCATCTGTTCTGCAGTGATTTCACAGTAGCCATCACTTTAAGGGGATGATTGTCAAAAGCTTTGCAGTGGTGACCTCAGGGCCAAACTTCTGAAACCTAATTAGGAGATGGTGGCGTCACATAAGGCTGCCCCGCTCCTTCCAGTTTCCTGCTTATTTACTTTCATCTGCTTCATGTTGTTGGTTTTTTGTGGGGAGGGATGTCCGGCTTCAGTAAACTCCCTTCACTTTATAAGAGGCAGTCTAGCGTGCTGGTTAAGACCTCAGGCTATGGAACCAGCCTATAAAGGTTGCTATTTTAGCTCTGCCACTCATTAGGCTCCGTAGCCAAGGGTAGTTCCTTATAGTCCCAGTTATCTCACCTGTAAAATAATAGTGTTTCTCTTAAAATTTTGGTGTAAATATTCAGTGAGTTAATAAGTGTAAAGCACTCAAAATAGGCCTGGAAATAAATCTATGTTTATGAACTCACGAATACACATACATCTATATTTATTTCTGTTTCTATATTTATTTATATGTGTGTATATGTATTTTTACACACAGTTAATTTTTTTAAGACCATAAATTCATAATGATATCTCTGCTTCCAGTTCAGTACCACGGGGACCATTCTAGCCTTCTCCCTTATTCGTAATTTTTTTCTCCAACTATGAGACACCTGACTCTCGTTATCTGCAACATATTCACTTATTTGTGCAACCTGTATTTTCGGAATTGCTACCCCAGCCCCTGTAAGGAGCAAGGTTACTAGCTAAGTTTAGTGCTGTGCACAGCTCCAGTTTTCTTTGTCAATAGCCTTTCAGTATCCAGTCAAAATACTGTTTTCCAAAACTTAGTTTAGTTCTTTTTTTCTCCAGTCCCTTCAGTGTGGTTGTATTATTCATTTTTAATAGTGTTAGGGTTATTTGTTAGCTTGTATTCCGTTTGCGGTTCCCTCCACATCCTAGTGGTTTTTGTTTTGGGTTTTGGTTAAATTTATATACAGTAAAATTCATCCTCTTTTGGTGTGTAGTTCTATATGTTTTCATAAACACACAATCATGATACAGAACAGTTCCATCACTCCTTTCGCATCAACATCTCTCCCAGTTTCCTACCGTTGGCAATCAACTGGTATAATTCCAAGCTCTTTCCACTGAGAGGGCCTCAAAGTAGTAATACCCCAGTAACAATGAGCACAACTAGTGCCCACATATTGGTTTCCAAATACCATTCTCCAATGAAAGGAACCATGGCTCTCTAGAGAAGTGGTTGATTCCAGGACTAAGGAAGGGAAAATATAGGATGAACTTAGTGCATCTTTGGTAAGGCCAGAAAGTAAGGAAGTGCTCAGAAAGTATAGGATCAGGTAATAAAGACATAGGAGGGACATCCCTGGCGGTCTAGTGGTTAAGACACTGAGCTTCCATTGCAGGGGGAGTGGGTTCGATGCCTGGTCGGGAAACTAAGATCCCACATGCCACATGGCATGGCCAAAAAATAGGAAAAAAAAAAAAAAAAGACATAGGAGCCAGGCTGAAAGAGCTCCAAATGGCCAAAGCTGAAACAATTTGAGCAACAAAATAGATAACAGTAGTAATAGAGCATAACCCATAAAATAAATATCCAAGAGCCTATTCTAATTAAATAAATAGATGAAAGCAATGGGACAGCTCTTTTTTACAGAAGCATTCCAATTAATAAACGTAGAAGAATGAAATAGAAAAATTAGTGGTTGAAGGGTCTAAGGTGAAACCAGAATATCTGCATAGTCTCAAAGTATCCTCCCCCAGGAATTTATTAATTACAGAGGAAAAAATAGTAAGTTTACAGTGGAGAAACCCAGCAGACATCTCTTTAAGCAAGTGATCAAGGTTAACATCACTAGTAATAAGACAAAACTAGTAATGTACCCCCGATATGATACACCAAGAAGAGAACATCACTTGTGCAGTGTTCCTACCATAAATGCATAAACTCAATGTAACTATGAGAAAACGTGAGAAAAATCCAAATTGGGGGTCATTCTACAAAATAGTTGACTAGTACTTTTCAAAAGTATCAAAGTCATAAAGACATGAAAAGGCTGAGGAAATATCATGGATTGGAGGAGACTAAGGAGGTGACAACCAAGTGCAATAGGGTTGCTGGATTAGATCCTAGAACAGAAAAAGAACATAAGTGGAAAAACTGGTGAAATCAGTCTGTAGTTCAGTTAATAGTGTTGTACCAATGTGAATGTCTTAGTTTGGTTATGTAAGATGTTAACATTAAGGGAAGCTGTGTATACAGGAACTCTGTACTACTTTTATTTTAATTTTTTTAATTATTATTTTTAACATCTTTATTGGAGTATAATTGCTTTACAGTGGTGTGTTAGTTTCTGCTTTATAACAAAGTGAATCAGTTACACATACACATATGTTCCCATATCTCTTCCCTCTTGCGTCTCCCTCCCTCCCACCCTCCCTATCCCACCCCTCTAGGTGGTCACAAAGCACCGAGCTGATCTCCTTGTGCTATGCAGCTGCTTCCCACTAGCTATCTGTTTTACATTTGGTAGTGTATATATGTCCATGCCACTCTCTCACTTTGTCACAGCTTACCCTTCCCCCTCCCCATATCCTCAAGTCTGTTCTCTCAGTAAGTCTGTGTCTTTATTCCTGTCTTACCCCTAGGTTCTTTATGACCTTTTTTTTTTTCTTAGATTCCATATATATGTGTTAGCATACGGTGTACTACTTTTAGAACATTTTTGTAAATCAAATTATTTCCAAAAAATGTGTGTGTGTGCGTTTTTTTGGTTTGTTTGTTTTTTAGTAAATTTATTTATTTATTTACTTTTGGGTGTGTTGGGTCTTCGTTTCTGTGCGAGGGCTTTCTCTAGTTGCAGCAAGAGGGGGCCACTCTTCATCACGGTGCATGGGCCTCTCACTGTTGCGGCCTCTCTTGTTGCAGAGCACAGGCTCCAGACGCGCAGGCTCAGTAGTTGTGGCTCACGGGCCTAGTTGCTCCGCGGCATGTGGGATCTTCCCAAACCAGGCTCGAACCCATGTCCCCTGCATTGGCAGGCAGATTCTCAACCACTGCGCCACCAGGGAAGCCCGCGTATTTTTTTTTTAAACCAGGCCTGGTACAAAGTAAATGTCTAAGGGCTGTTATTATTATAGCTATGGAGTAGATAGCTTATTTTTTTAAAATACTGTTTTCTGGGGGTTGTTTTTTTGTTTTATTTTTTAATTTATTTACTTTAATTTATTTATTTGTTTTGGGCTGCGTTGGGTCTTCATTGCTGCGCACGGGCTTTCACTAGTTGCGGCGAGCAGGGGCTCCTCTTCGTTGCAATGCGCGAGCTTCTCATTGCGGTGGCTTCTCTTGTTGTGGAGCACAGGCTCTAGGCATGTGGGCTTCAGTAGTTGTGGCATGCGGGCTCAGTAGTTGTGGCTTGCAGGGTCTAGAGCGCAGGCTCAGTAGTTGTGCCGCACGGGCTTAGTTGCTCCGCGGCATATGGGATCTTTCTGGACCAGGGCTCAAACCCATGTCCCCTCCATTGGCAGGCAGATTCTTAACCACTGCGCCACCAGGGAAGCCCCTGTTGTTGTTTTTTTTTAATTTTTTTGGCTGTGTCAGGTCTTAGTTGAGGCACCAGTGATCTTCGTTGTGTCATATGGGATCTTTAGTTGCGGCACGTGGGATTTTTAGTTGTGACATGCAAAGTCTTTGTTCTGGCATGTGGGATCTAGTTCCCTAACCAAGGATTGAACCCGGGCCCCCTGCATTGGGAGCACAGAGTCTTAGCCACTGGACCCCCAGGGAAGTCCCAGAGTAGATAGCTCATTATCCAGGGGTATAATTCTTGGTACAGCTGCTGCTCACCTCTTCCTTTGAATGTTAGATCAGTGAGCTGTGACCTCTCTAGTCTAAGCCCCTAAAATTTCTCTCCTGGATTACATCATGGTCCGCATATTTCAGTGCTTGCCCTACTGTAATTCATCCTCCTCACTGCTAATATGGTGATCCTAGAATAAAGTGCAAATCACTTACCCTGACTGGCAGGGCCCTACTTGATCTGACGCCTGTCTGACTGCAGTATTATTTCCTATCACTCTCTCTCTTTTGTTTCCTCCAGCATGCCAAACTTGTTTCCTGCCCTGGGGCCTTCTTTACCCATTCCCTTCACCTGATAGCTTTTCCCTGAGTCCTACCCCCATAGAATCTCCACAGCTAAGGCTCCTTCTTGTCATTTGCATCTTGGTTCAAATGTCGCTTCCTTCCACTAGCCATCCCTGACCACCTGGTGTACAGCAGCAATCCAGTCACTCTCTTTCAAATTCCCCTATTTTTTAAAAAACTATTTATTTATTTGGTTGCTCTGGGTCTTAGTTGCAGCAGCTGGGCTCCTTAGTTGTGGCAGTCAGGCTCCTTAGTTGTGGCTCACAGTCTCCTTAGTTGCTGCATGCAGGCTCTCAAATTCCCTTATTTTAATTCTTTGCATAATAGCACTTATTTGCTTGTTTGTTTTTCTAATGGTACTTATGAACTTCATGAGAGAAGGGAATCTATCTGACATGTGAAACTGTTGAATTGCAAGTTAGTGTTAACAGAGTGGCACATAATTGGTGCTCAATTAATATTTATTAAATGAAGGATTTGCCATATTTTAATCTCTTTGAGTGTGGGTAAGAGAATGTGTGTGTGTGTTCATGTGTATGTGTGTGTGTGTTTATCTAACATATATACGTGTGTATATATATACATATATATATATATGTGTATATATATATATATATCTCCTTATAGCCAAACTGTTACTGAATTATATTGGTTACAGTTTTGAAGATTTAGAAAGGTGGTGATTGCTGAGGTACTTTTTACTAATCAATTTAAAATTTAGAATATAGAAGAAACTTGAGAAGTCATATTGCTTAGCTTCTTCCTTTTATATATGTGGAAACTGAGGCGCAGGCAGATAAAGTCTCAGACCATATATATAGCCAACTAACAGCAGAAGTGGAACTAGAACTAAGGTTTCCTGACACAGTTCATGTCTCTTTCTAACTAGATTCAAGTTCTCAGCCTTCGCCTTGTCATCAGAAAAAATGCCAGGTGTGACTAGGCACAAACAAGTTGGCAGTAGTGTGTGGGTGCACATCACCCTAAATATAATTTAGTATAACCTTGAATAGTCTATATTTGTTCAGGATACTCAACAAAAAGTTGATCTCCTATGACTTCTCACTTAAGGGTTACTTTGGCTTTTAATTTTCAGACTTTGCCTGAAAGAGACCCCTGGGTACCCTAAAGTGATATTTTAGCCAAATGATAGATACTTTTAATAAAACTTAACTGGTTGATTGCTTTCAAAAGGTGTCTAGTATAGTAGAAAGGCATTGCCGAGAAAAGACAAGCTGACTTCCTAGGGTTTTTCCCTAAGATTTTATTATTAAAAATTTTAAACATACAGCCAAGTCAAAAGATTTTATAATGAATGCATCCATATACCCACAACCTAGATTCTACCACTAACATTTTTCTATGGCTTTTTTAAAAAATGGGGTAAAATATATATCTCATAAAATTTACCATTTTAACCATTTTTATGTGTATAGTCAGTGGCATTAAGTACATTTGCAGTAGTACAACCGTTACCTCTATCCATCTCCAGAACTTACTGTCATTGTAAACTGAAACTCTGTACCCATTAAACAATAGCTCCTCAAGCCCCTGGTAACCACTGTTCTATTTCCTGTCACTGTGAATTTGACTATTCTAGGTACCTCATATAAGTGGAATCATGCTTTTTGTGTCTAGTTCGTTTCACTTAGCATAGTATTTTTGTGGTTCATCCGTGTTACAGCATGTATCAGAACTTCCTTACATTTTAAGGCTGAATAGTATTCCGGTGTATGTATATACCACATTTTGTTATTCCACTCATTCATCGACGGGCATTTGGGTTGTTTCCACCTTTTGGCTGTTTTGAATAGTGCTGCTGTGAATGTGAGTGTACAAATATGTGTTTGAGTTCCTGCTTTTAGTTCTTTTGGGTGTGTACCCAAAAATGGAATTGCTTGATCATACAAAAAATAATAATAATAGGCTGAACTTGGGTCATCTGTCCACTCTTGTCTAGTCATCTATGACCAGGTAAGGGCATGGTCACAGGAAGCCAGTTAAACCAATTTATTATTTCCTTAACCAGAGGACTTGATATTCTTTTTTTTTTTTTTTTTTTTTTTTTTTTGCGGTACGCGGGCCTCTCACTCTTGTGGCCTCTCCCGTCGTTGCTGAGCACAGGCTCCGGACGCGCAAGGCTCAGCGGCCATGGCTCACGGGCCCAGCCGCTCCGCGGCATCAGCAGGCGGACTCTCAACCACTGCGCCACTAGGGAAGCCCCAGGACTGGATATTCTTTCATTGATAAAGATAGGCTCTGCCTGGAAGCTAGATCAAAATCAGAAGTCTACTTGCTGTCCTCAGGAGCAGAGATATGGATGCCTGATCACCCAGCTCCATGCCATTGATCCTCATACTAAGGGGACTGATGTCATCTCAGAAAGGCCCTGCAGAAACACTGCCCATGGTTCTCTCTCCCTTTTCTCTGCTTCATTCTGCCTCTTTAAGATAACTTTATATGTATTGTTGTTCTTATTCTTGATACGTTTACTTTAACTCTCAGTTCACGGGCTTATTTCTGTTTCCAAGTTCTTGGCAAGTACTTCATTGTAATCCCTAGTTGCTAGCGCGATAGTTGATGTAGATGCTTTTCCTTAAAGAGAAACACCCAAGTAATATTTCTAAACTTCGGTTTCTTTCACTATGGGCACTTAAAAACTTGTTTTTTAAAGATTAGGTAGCAAAGATATCTGAGTTCACGCATTCTGTGGGGAACATTCCCTGGCAGTACCTCCTGTTTCCCACATTTCTCTCTTGAAGCAAAGCCACTGGCAGTGTAGAGACTTTGAGTCCTCATAGTTGTCAAGTGTCTTGGTACCAGATTGCTTAGCAGCTGGCATGAGTCCAGACATGTCTACAGGCTATCCCCTGTTATCTCTGACAACTCCCCAGGACCTTCATAGATGCCAAGTATCACCATACTGTCAGTTATAGAATGATTCTTTTCTTCCAAAGAGAAAGGCTTGGGACAGTAAATATTAATAATTGTACAAGTTGTTGTCTACTTATAAAAGAGGAGTATTACCATGCCGTTACCATTATTACCAATTTCTTTCCAGAGTAGCTGTGCATATATCATCTAGCCATTCAAACTAGCACGGGCTTTCTCTAGTTGCCATGAGCAGGGGCTACTCTTCATTGTGGTGCATGGGCTTCTCATTGCAGTGGCTTCTCTTGTTGCGGAGCACAGGTTCTAGACACACGGGCTCAGTAGTTGTGGCTCTCGGGCTCTAGAGTGCAGGCTCAGTAGTTGTGGCACACAGGCTTAGTTGCTCCACGGCATGTGGGATCTTCCCAGACCAGGGCTCGAACCCGTGTCCCCAGAATTGGCAGGCGGATTCCTAACCACTGCGCCACCAGGGAAGTTCCCCAACTTTTATTCTTAATGACAAAATGCAATTAATAATGAGGGGCATAGTAGAACATTACATGATTGAGGAGATTGTGAGTACTATAATCCAAGTATAGATATTCTGAATATGTAAACAAATGAGCAGGATATCTGAGTAAACCCTAGAAATATCTGGTTTACGATGGGAATAAATTACTTGGGGGTAAATTGGCTACTCACTTTATCTTTTTATAACTAATGTCTGCATATGAGCTGTGAGCATCTGGCTTTATTCTACACTAAAGTTAAATAGTCACGATTGATTTTGTTACCCTCAGAAGGAATATTTGAGGAATTTTTATGACTATACAGAATGTGGGCTCACACTAAAATTGGCTAATTCCTTAATCTCTCTAATAAATATTATTGTGTTTCATTGGTGATACAGTGAAATAAGCACCAGTTTTGGACTCAGGAAATGTGGATTCAAATTTAGTTGCTGCCACTCTCAGGAATCATTCAGTTTTAGGGAACAGAAGCCCGTTCAAACTAGCTTCAGCAGAAAGGAGGATTTATGGGAGATACATGAGGGTATTTTCCAGAATCCAAGCACAAGAACTGTGGCTGGATTGGAAACAGTTTTGTCCAAGGTTACTCTCCATCTCAGAAGAAGCAAATTGTCCCTGCTTTTCCCTCCACTTCTGCTGCTTTTCCTCCCCTCTGTCCCTTTCCCTCCTTTTCTGCTTTACTGTGAACATGCTCTCCCAAGCCCTGGCCTTAACGTCCCTTATTTAAGCATTCAACAAAAACTAACTTGGTTTTTCAGTGTACTAATTTCCAGTTTCTGAGAGAAAATCTGATTGGCTCAGCTTAGATCAGGCAGATAGATGCTGCTTATCCATTCAGTTCTAGCTGAAGGATAAGGAGCATCGTCATGGTGGTACCTGAAGTTGTTGCTTCTGGTTCTTCTGGGTCTGTAGAAGGAGAGCTTCTCCAAGAATGTGAGTACCAGGAAGAAATGATTGGTAAAAAAATGGGTGGCATCTCTAGAATATGTACTATTTCTGTGACCTTGGGTGGGTCACTTAGTCTCGATGAATCTCAGTTTTCTCATTTTTGAAGTGAAATAATGATGGTCTCCCTCTCACTAGTTATTGTGACAATCAGATAAGACAGAATACATAAAAATTAGAAAGCTTTGTACCAGGGTTGGAACAAATCAAATAAATAAGCTATTTAAACCACACCATGTTTGCTTTTCTGTGAATTAACAGGATCTGTTTTATTTTAATTTTTATTTTTGGCTGCATTGGGTCTTCGTTGCTGTGCACGGGCTTTCTCTAGTTGCGCCAAGTGGGGTCTACTCTTCATTGCAGTGCGTGGGCTTCTCATTGCAGTGGCTTCTCTTATTGCGGAGCATGGGCTCTAGGCACACGGGCTTCAGTAGTTGCAGCATGTGGGCTCAGTAGTTGCAGCATGCGGGCCCTAGAGCACGTGCGCCTCAATAGTTGAGGCGCATGGGCTCAGTAGTTGTGGCACATGGCCTCAGTAGTTGTGGCTTGTGGGCTGTAGAGTACAGGCTCAGTAGTTGTGGCACACGGGCCCAGTTGCTCCACGGCATGTGGGATCCTCCCAGACCAGGGATCAAACCCGTGTCCCCTGCATCGGCAGGCGGACTCCCAACCACTGCACCACCAGGGAAGTCCCCAGGATCTATTTTATAAGTAATACTTGTATAATATTATGCTGAGTATCATTGTAATTACCTATAATAAATTATTCCAATTAAAAAGATTCAAATGGGGGCTTCCCTGGTGGCGCAGTGGTTGAGAGTCCGCCTGCCGATGCAGGGGACATGGGTTCGTGCCCTGGTCCAGGAGGATCCCACATGCTGCGGAGCAGCTGGGCCCGTGAGCATGGCCGCTGAGCCTGTGCGTCCGGAGCCTGTGCTCTGCAATGGGAGAGGCCTCAACAGTGAGAGGCCCGCGTACTGCAAAAAAAAAAAAAAAAAGATTCAAATGGTATAACTACACAGAAAAAATTTTAATAGATTTAAAGTTGAATAACACAACACATATAAATTGTTTTAAAGCATAAAATTAGATATAGATTTACAGAGCAACAGAATTTTTTTAGCTTTTTATATACACTAGGCCCTAGAGGGAGCAAAGAAGGATTCAAGGCTAGTAAGAAGTATTGGGTTCCTCATTCTCAGGGAGCTTTTGTCAAGCTGAGAAAAATGTATACCAAGAGAAAATGATAAAAGTAGTAATGCACAATAAATGCAAATCAGACTATAGAATTCCGTAAATTAGAGAGGTCACTGAAGGCTGTCATGGTCAAGGAAAGCTTTCTAGAAGAAGCTGGGATTTCAAACATGAATAGAATCAAATAAGGAAGCTAGAAGAGAGTAAGTACTTCAGGTAATAAAATACAGAGTCTTATAAGTTAACTGCTTGGAATAGAATTTTTTAATAGGAAAATATGTTGAGGCCAAGGGGTAATGGGCCTTGAATGCAGGCCTGAGCAGTTCAGGCTATATCCCGTGAGCTTTTGAATATTCTGGGACAAAGGAATTACATTAGGAGGCAATTTTTTAGGCAGGTAATTTCCCTGGTGCCAGTGAACAAGGGGCTTGAGGAGAAGAATCTGGTGGCCTCATCTCCTGATTCCCATGCTTCCTGACAAAAAGAACACAAAAAAACAAATAAACAAAAATTAGTGCAAACATTTTTATGATGGGAGTGCTGATAGCCACCTAAATAAAAGAGGTTTCACTTTATGTATTCCAGTCCTTCCCGTTTTCCTTTAACATAACATTGTTTTTCAGATAATTATTTCCCATTTTGACATTCTTCACCTATCATGTCTCCAGATACTTAAGACCAGCATGAAACTAATTTCAGTAGACTTTACTGTTTTAGAGTAGGAAGAACACTTAGGGAAAGATTATACAACATACGTACTTACCAAACCTCATATAGATTCATTTCTGGTGGATACACTTTGATCAACTTGGTATTCCTGGATCATGTGAGCTCTAACCTGGCACTGCGCTCATGGGGGGACCTTGTACATACTGTGGAACTTTAAGTGGTAAATACCTGAGCATTTCCCCCTTGTTGCTTTTAGTCAACTGTGTCATCATTTGGGCAATGTCAGTAGTTGAGGAACAGCCAGTGCTGTTTCCTAGGCTCATTTTGGAGGTGCCCGTGTGGGTCATCCTACCACTGCCGCCACCACCAGAACCAGGGTCTAAGCGGGACTTGCCTGACACCAGCTTTCTCCGTTCACGACCGTGTGTAATGGTATTAGCCCTTTAAAGATAAATTGTCTGTCATAATTTCTGAAAAAAATTCTTAGAGGTGAGGTTGGTTAACGAAACGGCAACAGAATTTTCTTTTATTTCCTCATTCTGACTTGTTTTTAAGCCATCTCTTTAAGCCTCACTTGTGTGATGTGATAATGCTTTACATTTTATCAAGAGTGTTTGATCAGACGCAAGACAGGCTGCCCCAGACGGGAAGCCCGAGCAGCCAGCCGAGCCACCCTGCCCCTGCTGGGGGAGGAGCCACAACGAGGCTGCCTAATGGGGCTGGTTTGACCTGAGCAGGTGACCAATGGCCAGGGGGCGAGGAGGTGAGGGGGTGGGGCTGCAGAAGGCCTGCCTACAAATGGAGTCGAGGGGCGTGACCACACTGCAGAAGTGGAGCCCTTCCGCCCAGGACTGGCGAGAAAGCCAAATTGCAGGGGCGGGGTGGGTCAGGGATGTGGACCTGCGTGAACAGCATGGAGATGCACGGGCACTCACGAGGCATCCAGGACATGGAACAGCTGCGCTGGGGACCACAGGTGACCCGTGGCCCGGCAACCAGCGCAGAGAGCATCATGGCAGAGCAGGTGGCTCTGAACCAGACCCAGGTGTGTGGGATACTACGGGAAGAGCTGTACCAAAGTGATTCCTTCCACCAGTTTGATACACATATCTTCATCATCATGGGCGCAGCCAGCAACCTGGCCAAGAGGAAGATCTACGCCACCATCTGGTGGCTGTTCTGGGGTGGCCTTCTGCCAGAAGATACCTTCATCATGGGCTACGCCCTCTCCCACCTCACAGTGGCCAATACACGCAAGTGGAGCGAGCTATTCATCAAAGCTACCCCAGAGGAGAAGCCCAAGCTGGAGGAGTTCTTTGCCCGCAACTCCTATGTGACTGGCCATTATGATGACGCGGCCTCCTATGAGCGCCTCAACAGCCACATGAACACCCTCCACCAGGGAACGTAAGCCAACCGCCTCTTCTGCCTGGCCTTGCCCCCCAAAGCCTATGAGGCTGTCACCAAGAACATCCACAAGACCTGCATGAGCCAGATAGGCTGGAACTGTATCGTCATGGAGAAGCCCTTTGGGAGGGACCTGCAGAGTTCCAACCACATTTCCTCCCTGTTTCATGAGGACTAAATCTGCCGCATCGACCACTGCATGGGCAAGGAGATGACCCAGAACCTCACGGTTCTGAGGTTTGCCAACAGGATCTTCAGCCCCATCTGGAAGTGTGACAACATGTCCTACGTCATTCTCACCTTCAAGGAGTCCTTTGGCACTGAGGGCTGCTGGGGCTACTTTAATGACTTTGGGATCATCTGAGACGTGATGGAAAATCACATCCTGCAGATGGTGTGTCTGGTGGCCGTGGAGAAGCCCGTCTCCACCGACTCAGATGACGTCCGTGATGAGAAGGTCAGGATGTTGAAATGTATCTCAAAGGTACAGGCGAACAGTGTGGTCCTGGGCCAGTACATGGGGAACCCCAACGGAGAAGGTGAGGCCACCAAAGCATACCTGGACAACCCCATGGTGCCCCGCGGCTCCACCACCGCCACCTTTGCAGCTGTCATCCTCTACGTGGGGAACGAGAGGTGGGACAGGTGCCCTTCATCTTGCGCTACGACAAAGCCCTGAATGAGCACAAAGCTGAGGTGCCTCTGCAGTTCCGAGACGTGGCCGGTGACATCTTCCAGCAGCAGTGCAAGCACAGCGAGCTGGTGATCCGCCTGCAGCCCAACGAGGCTGTGTACACCAAGATGATGACCAAGAAGCCCAGCATGTTCTTCAACCATGAGGAGTCGATGCTGAACCTGACCTATGGCAGCAGATACAAGAACATGAAGCTCCCAGATGCATATGAGCGCCTCATCCTGGACATCTTCTTTGGGAGCCAGACGCACTTTATGTGCAGTGATGAGCTCCAGCAGGCCTGGTGCATCTTCACACCACTGCTGCCCCAGATCGAATGGGAGTAGCCCCAGCCCATCCCCTACATCTCCAGCAGCTGAGGCCCCACAGAGGCAGATGAGCTGATGAAGAGAGTGGGCTTCCCATACAAGGGGACCTACAAGGGGTGAACTCCCACAAGCTCTGAGCCCTGAGCACCTGGTCCCCACTCCCACCCACCTTGGCCCTGTCTCTCTGTCCTTCCCACTGTCTGACCCCACTTCAGGAGGACTTCGGGACCATAAACGTCAGCCTCACATTACCAGCCCCGGGCCTAGGCCACCCTGTGCCACTGCTGCCTTGAGCCCAGCTACATTCCTCAACCACCAAGCCTCGGAGAGTCATGCTGTGACCATCCCCAGCCACCACTGAGCCAGCTTCTGTCCACAAGACTGAGCCCCAGTGGAAGGAAGGAGAGTGGCTCTTCATCTATCCTGGCTTCTTCCAGAGGCCTGGAGTTAGGAGCCACAGGGAGGGGCAGTGATAGGCCTCATGATCTGTATAAGTCAAGTCATTATGTTGTACACCTTAAACTTATACAGTGCCGTGTGTCAATTATACCTCAATAAAACTGGGGGGGAAAAGAGAATGTGTGTGTTTTACTGGGAGGATATTCCTTACTCTGAATGCTTGGAATCATCAGAGAAAAGGGTTTGTTGCAATATTTACTACAGCTGAGATGAGTCATTCTGTACATTAAAAAAAAAAAAAATCAAAGGAAGGGATGGTGGGTCACAATCACAAAGACTTTTCAGTGAGTCATTGTAGTGGTTCTATAATTATCCTGTCCCTTAGGCTTGTCCTTCCTGCTCAATCCTTCTTTCTCCTTAGGAGGAGAATCATTAGATAAATTCAGTCCTGCTGGGTATGGCATCAACTTCTACACAGAATACTAATATATACATATATGTAACATTCATTTGGGGGTTGACCACACAGTTTGTTTGTGGCCACACAATTTCCTAAGTCTCTCAAATTTTTAAGAATTTTGAATTTATTAGTATAGTACAGCTTGTATTCTAATGCCATAGAAAATGCGATTTCATATTTTCCATATGTTGTCAGGGCAATTTGAAAAATGATTCAGTGGATTAAAGTTGTAGCAGATACTTCAACTGTAGAACAATTATTCTGAATAAGAACTTGAATATTCAGCCTGTTCTATTGCTTTTATTTTTCTGAGTGTCAGGAATAACCAAGTGCCAGTTTATAGGTATCTATGAGCCTGAAACAAGAATAAATAAAACCTGAAAGAGTGAATGAGTGTTAAATGCTTTATCTTAGGATACTGCCTGTGTGCTCGTGTTGTAATGGTAATTCTGATGTTGGACTAATTTCGTGATTCAGGTGGAACACTTGAAGTTTAATCAACATAAATTGTGTGTTGCCTGTTTCTTCCTCTAAGTACAAAATAACTTTTCTGTGCAAGGTGCCGTAACTCTTCAGTTCTTTTCCAGTTCAAGGTTAGCCTTAGGATTTACATCTTTGCTGTTTTACTATTCTTTAGGCATATTCAAAACATGAGTGAGATCAAGACTGATGTCGGACGAGCTCGAGCATGGATAAGATTGTCTCTAGAAAAGAAGCTCTTGTCTCAGCATCTCAAGCAGTTGCTCTCTAACCAACTGCTCACAAAGTAAGAGATGGCCTCTTGAGGCATTTCTGTTTCTGTGACCTGTGTGCTTACAAAATACGTTGCATAGGCTGCCACGCTGGTTTCTTCAGCCTGAGTTGCTGACTCCTCTGCACATGAACTCTTCCTTTCTAACAGGCACATGCTTCAGAAACTGTGTGTCATGACCTCCTATTTGATTATATCTGGGAGGGTACAGATTTCAGAGCCAAGGGGCAGATTGTGCTACTCTGTTCAGAACAAAAGCTGATAGTCCCACAGCTGAGAGTAACATCCAAAAGATGGGTGGAATTTATGTAAACCGTATATCATATTGTAAAGATCACAACAAAACCAGGAGTGGTAAAAAAATAAAAAGGTCCACAGGAAAGGGCTTCTCTGAGAGTCTTGCTAATACTTACATTTAGTAGTTTAGAGCCAGAAAACCAGTCAAGTGCATATTAGTTAATAGTTAACTGTTTTGATAGTTTCCCTTTACCCCATCAAGAAACCTTGGATGAAATGCGTCATCCAGCTAATATGTATAGTAGAACTAATTTGAAGGTTGAGGACTTTGAGTTCTCTAGACCAAAGGTATGCAAAGAATTCAACAGAGACCTCAAACGTGACAGTGTTGGAATGCCACCAAAACCCAATTCTTTTTGTGATTTTGCATTTGTACATATCACTGTTGGGTTAAGTTACTCTCTGGAGCATTTTAGGATGAGTCTTAATGTCCAAAGAATAGGTTTGATAAAGAGTGCGTGATGTGAAGTACAGTCTGTGAACCTGACCTTGTTCTCTTAAAACTGATTACTCTCCCCACACCTTATCCCCACCCATAAGTCACTTGCCCTTTGTGGCCAAAGTACAAAGAAGAAAATGATAATCATTTAAAATCTTACTACATAAAGGTGACTACTAAGTATTTCACATGTTTTCTTCTGTACTTCTGTACATGTTCTCTTAGTTAAGATTATACTATATTTGCAATTCAGCATCTTTTTTGGCTTAATATTATACCATAACATTTTCTATATCATAAGGATTTAGCCTCTGAAATCTGAATGCCTGTGTTCAAATACTACCTTTACTATTCACTATTTGAATAGCCTTAGACAAAATACTTAACTTCACTGTATCTCTGTTTTCCTCATCTATAAAGGGAGAATGCTAATAGACTTACCTCTCGTGGTCACGAGAATTAAATATATTAATAATTTTAAAATACTTGGAAAATGCTTAAGTGTAAGTGCTTAATGAAAAGTTATTTATTATTTTGGGGAGTAGTAGTTTTGTTTTTGTTAAAACTCTTCCTAAACTTTATTTTTAATGGGTATACAATGATATATTTTTACTTTTACAAATAATATTCAAGTGGACATTTGTGAGTAAATCTTTGCCCACATTTCATATTATATCCCTAGGACTGAGCCCTTAAAGTAAAATTAATGAGTCAAAGAATATGATTGGTTCAAAATAATTATTACCAACAAATTGCTTTTCTGAAATTTTCAGTTCCACTTTCTATTATTCACTGCCACCCCCTACCCCCCATCAGCAGTGGTCATCACTTTTAAATCTTTATTACTTTAAGAGACAAAATGGATTCATGGCAGGTTATTTCTTTAATTACTAAATAGATTTAAATTTGTTATTAACTGTATATGTGTTCATTTTTGTGAATTGTCTGTTCTTTCTAGATTAAAGTTTCTACCCATAGTTTGTCTAAGTGGAGATGTTTATTTTTAGTGGAAGACATAATGAAAAATATACTATACTATTATTTTGTGCTTGTCTTACCCTTTCCTAGGAAGCTTTATAAACGTTATGCTTTTCTACGTTGTGAAGAAGAAAGAGAGCAGTTTCTTTACCATCTTCTTTCCCTCAATGCTGTGGACTATTTCTGCTTCACCAGTGTGTTCACCACTATCAGTAAGTCTGGAGAATTGACTGTTAAGTGAAGAGTTGCTCAGATGACTAATGGAATAAGGGTTTATAGTTTTTAAAACGAGACATATCACAGCACACTGAGTCACACACTGTGACATCCACCACCACCCCCGCCCTACCCCATCTCCATTTATGAATGAAGGTTGTGCCCCAGCAGCCGGAGATGCTGCTGGAAGACCACCCTCAGCTGTCAGCTCCTGTGGGGAGTGTCTCACCAAAGAAAACTACCTTGCCTGAAGCTATCCCTCCTACCAGAGCTGGCCAGCATCCCTGCCTGATCCATGGGCTGTCCCAGAACTCACTGTGGGACCAGCTGAGCACTCACAGCATCAGAGCTCAGCTTCTGCCTCAGCCCATCCTGCTTTCTTCCTCACATTCTGCATGCTAATTTCTGACTCAGAGTCTGCTTCCCAGGAAACCCAGTCTGCAGTAGGAATTGGGATGGATGTAAAGAAAAATGTTTTATTAAACAAATATTCCAGTATCTTACCTGAAACACATAAATTCAAAGAATCAGTATATGATAATAAACTTATATAACTGAACATCATTAAACTTTGAAGATTCAGAAAGACTTCAGGATCTTGCTGGGTGTTGTAGGTCTATAGAGGAAGGAAATGATGATTGGAGATGTGTTTTTGATAAATTGAATTACAGCATTTATTCTGTTGCAGTGCATCCCCTTCCCTACTTTGGAGAATTTTTACTTGTATCAGCAGTTTTATTCAGCTGCAAGTATCAGAAGCTTGGAAAATAGTGGTTTAAAGAACTCGGTTGTTTTAATTTTCTTACACAGTGATAAGTCTTGGGGTAGGCAGTCCACAGTGCTATCACGGACCCAGGCTCTTTGACAGTTATCAGTGCGTGCTGATCGCCTCCAGCGATGGCTGTTCTCAGTCCACGCTCCAGCCCAAAGAGGGAAGGAGTGCCAAGGAAGAGGGGTTAGAATCTGTGCTAGAAAAACATAGTTTTCTAAGAAATCTCAATAAATATCACCAATATTTCACTGGGCACAGTTGTGTAGGTTTTGGCCTTCAAAGTCTCTGGTAGAGGCAGACAAGGGGGAAATGGAGTTGGAATGGTTATTGGGCCAACCTGTATTATCTTTCAAGCTACTATTAGTTTACTAGAAACTAAGGTGTTATATACAGTTTTGAAAGAGAAGAGTTAGGATCCTAAGTTCCTCCCCATATATGCAGATTTCTCTTCATCTGAGGAGCTCTTTCAATTAGAGGAATCGAAATACTTCATGAAATAAATATGCTGAGTTTAATAATATTGCTCTTTTTCTACTTTATGAAATCATTGTTGTGCATCTGTGAGCCCTTTGCAGCCACAGAACTGCTGACCTTAAACAGGCCTTTTTCGGTAGCTTTTCTAATCCTGTCAGTGAAAGAAATGAAAGTAGCCTCTGGGGCCTAAAATAACATCTTGCACTAACCTCTTCTGCTTTCAGTTTCGAAAATCATTTGAGTCTCATGATTACTAAACCATGAAAGTATGGCCTTCCCTCTGACATTTTCCTTTCCTTCAGCGAAAATAAAAGGACAAAAAGGGAGGTTATTCACCCAACAGAAGGTCGTCTATGTAAAGTTAGGGAAATGAACCATTTATCCCATTCATTTCGCTCATCTAAGAGCACATTGAAGCATGAGCTCCTATTGTGAGGCTGTATCTGAGCCTCTTATCCAATAAATGTTTTTAATTCTACGTGTAGTTCTTTCAAGGAGGGCTTTCTGTTAGCTCTCTTGTGGCTGAATGAACAGAAATCCTGAGAATACCAACCAAAATATTGATTCTACCCTGCTTTAAAAACAAAAAAAAAGTATGGCTCTGAGGGATAAAAATATGCTAATGTGTTTGAGCCATCCCCATTTTTTAAAGGAAATGGAGGTATGTGTAATGCCTGGGTGGTTTCCACATTTGAGCAAAGGATGGTGATAGGACAGTGACATCTAGTGGTGTGCCTTTTGAAGAGCCCTCAGAGGCGAAAGATTTCTTACAGATCCCTTTCCATATCCTGATTCTTTTCCCTGGGGCACCTCTTGTACGTGAGTCACCTTTCCAAGTTGTAGTTTATAGACTTCATATTATGTCCAGAATGGAGGTGCTGTTGTTTATTATTCTTGGCTTTGCATATTGGACTGTAAAACTGGGATGGGAAAGTTCTGAAGTGCAGTGCTTTTAAGGGTTGGCCAAGAAAATCAGCAACAAGAGGATGCTATCCAAGAAGTCATCTACCACCTTTTTTTATATGAAACCATACTAGTAACTGTGCTCATTTATACTCGATTCTGGAACAAAATTAATAAAAAACATTAAAACAATGAAAATACTATATAGCACAGTCACTGTTTATGTCCTCAGAGATTCTGGTGCTAATGCCTGACATTGTTTATAAATGTAGTGGTAATGGTAAGCATGTCATGTACACATGGTGTTGTATATGTGTGGAAACCACAAATATTGGGACTTTTGGCTTATAAACCAGACCTCATCTTTCTAGACTGGAGGAGGTTATGATCTATCTTTTTGTTTAAGTACATCTTGATAGATCATTAAAAAGCAAATTATCTGTGAAAGCCAGCCGAGTTCTTAATGTATATTTGTTTTGATATCAGGAGAATTGTATTGTAATTTCGTATTAATTTCAGCATTTTTCTTTCAGTGATTCCGTATAGGTCAGTGATCATTCCCATCAAAAAGCTGAGCAATGCGATCATCACATCGAACCCTTGGATCTGTGTATCAGGAGAACTGGGAGACACGGGAGTAATGCAGATTCCCAAAAATCTCCTCGAAATGACTTTTGAAGTAAGTTCAGCTAAAACCTTTCTTTCTTTTTTTTTTTTTTTTCATTACGCGGCCCTCTCACTGTTGTGGCCTCTCCCGCTGCGGAGCACAGGCTCCAGACGCGCAGGCTCAGCGGCCATGGCTCACGGGCCCAGCCGCTCCGTGGCATGTGGGATCTTCCCAGACCGCTGCACGAACCCGTGTCCCCTGCATCAGCAGGCGGACTCTCAACCACTACGCCACCAGGGAAGCCCAGCTAATACCTTTCTTAGCACAAAGTGTCATACATAGTTCTACACAACGATGCCAGTTTCACTTTTTCATTTTTCCTCGAGTCAAATAATATAAAGGAGTAATTAAGTACACAGGATCATTTTTGGGATTATATACCTAAAGTTGTCTTGAACACGTGAATTTTTCTATTTTTATTGTTATTTTAATTGTTAAGTTCTATTTTTCCACTTATAATGGTGCGCTTTGGGGCTTTGCCAGGTCCTATTCCATAATTCCCAGTGCCTAGCACGGAACCTGGCAAGTAGAGAACATTCAAGTAAATGCTTTCCCCACAGTGGTTCTCTTCCAAACTGTAAATTCACCCTGCCTGAACCTAGACAAAGGAACAGGGGAGCTGCTATCCATGCTTTTGGTTTTTAGACCACGTGGTGATATTTATAAAGTGATTTTGCAAAAATAAACCTTTCGCTATGGTAGTTTTCAGGTCTTACCTGGTGAAGTATTCTCATACTTTTGAGCCCACATGCTGGTTGATCCTGGCATGCAGGAAGAAGACAAACAGCTGTTCTTGTTTCAGGAGGGAAATGGTGCTAATTGAAATGTCCTGTTCTCATGTTCCTTGGAGTCTAGGAATAGCAGTTTCCACTCAGAGTCATAACACTGCCCAAGAGCTTATTTTGACGCTATCTATCTAGTGGGGTCACAGCCATCTGTATATAAAAGATTAAAATCCTTGGCTTTTCTTCGACTACCAAGTACCGAACATAAACTGCATTATAAGTCCCATCATTGCTGTTTCTAGACTCTCACATCTGCCTACTTCTTTCCATCTCTGCTGCCACAACTAATTCAAGATGCCATCCTCCCTCACCTAGATCGCTGTGATTCAAAGACGTCAAGGACTTTGAGAACTCATAGTTCTGATGTCTATGATCTGGGATCTATGTCAGGGGTAGACCCCAGATCTGGGGTCTATGTCTGGGGTCTATGATCTTTTATCAGAATTTAAAAGTCAGAATTTAGCTGACATTTATTTTCACCATTCCTATTATCATTGCTTTCTTTTGTACTTGTCCACAAAGGGTCAGGAAGGACACTGATAACTATGTTTTTGTTTTTTTTTTTCTTTTTAACAGCAGCTTCAAAGACTTCTAGGTGAGGTTTGAAGTCAGTTCTGCCTTAGTATTTTATTAGAAGCAGAAAACTAGTCATGTTGGTGATTTTTTTGTATCTATAATTGTTTCTCTGACCTCTCTGCAACTAAATCTAAACAACATCCTTTTCCCACTTCTTGAGATTCTTCTCATCCTTCATAGGCACAAATCACTGACTCTGCAGTGTTTCTGGGTTCTCCAATTAGAAATCATCGTTCTTTCCCCAGTGTTCTTCAAGTACCTGTTTACATCTCTACTCTAGCGCATTGTGCAGTCCCTCTCATTTGATAGTTAATGATCCTATGTCTCCTGTCTCATTAGAAGGGATCTATTAGGTGTGAATATTTTCTCTAGTGCACAGCAGAACACATTATGCAGAGTGGGTTCTCCGCAGTTGTTAAATTGGATGGAACCATGGCACCACTGCTAAAGCTGAGGGGTAGCAGGAAGGGATCAGGTACTGAGTAACCTGTGGTCCTGTCCCTGCAGTGCCAGAACCTGGGGAAGCTGACTACTGTTCAGATTGGTCACGATAACTCAGGACTGTTAGCCAAATGGCTAGTGGATTGTGTCATGGTCAGAAACGAAATCACAGGACATACATACAGGTAAGTAAATGTCCTTGGGAGCTCAGACTTCTTTTAAGACTCTTTAGACAAGAAAAGGTTTGAGAATTATTTTCATTCCAAAGCTTTCCCGCTGCCTTCTGAATTTTGGTTTAGTTTTTTGGGTGGTTTTGTTTATGTCATAACAAAATTGTGTTATTTTGTTCCAAATACAAAATTGTCCCCAAAATACTTTTAAGAAACTGATTGTGTTTGCTGCTAATGCTTAGTCCACAAGTGTTGAAAATGATTGGTGGAAGTCTGATTAAAAAAAAAAAAAAGGAAACAAAAAAGAAGCTTAAAATAATGTCAGTAAGAGGAAAGGGTCTTTCAGATGCTCCTGGGCAAAGCCAGCACTCTTCTTTGAGAACATTCTCCTCTTTTCTCCTGTAACTTAACTCCCACATTAGCATCTAGTTTGAAGATACTGTTGTTGAAACTAACCCCAGAATTTTAATACAGACGAGGTATGAGAAAATATTAAAGAATTATTTTAATTTGATGATAACGATTTATTCTCTTTATATAAGAGAGAATATCTTTAGTTTTCAGAGACTCATACTAAAGTGCTTGGGAGTAAAATGTCCTGTTGTTTGTAATTTACTTTAAAATACTTTTAACAAAAAATAAAAATGAAGCATATGGCAAAATGTTATGTTTAAGTCATGAGGAATAGGGTGTCTCTTATCTTTTCTACTTTTTTATGTGTTTGAAATTTTTCATAATGAAAAAAGCAACCCACAGGCACTAAAATGATGGGCTTCACCCATGGTGCCATTTAAAAATTCTAATTAAAGCTAGTAAGATATTGGTGATTCTGAAGTTTGTTTCTGTCCTACCAGGTTCCCATGCGGGCGGTGGCTGGGGAAAGGCATTGATGATGGAAGCCTGGAGAGAATTCTCATTGGAGAATTGATGACATCAGCAGCAGATGAGGATCTAGTGAAGCAGTGTCGGACTCCACCCCAGCAGAAATCACCCACCATGGCCAGGAGACTAAGCATCACTTCACTGACAGGAAAAACTACCAGTAAGTAGTTTTTTTATTTTCCAGTGCGTCATGTTGCAGGCATCATGTAGCCATTTCATAGAAAACTGTTGTATTAATGAATTACGGTAAGGAGATTGAAAAGAAAAAAGCTGAGGAAAATTAATTTGAGAGAAAGGCTTTAAGAGTGGGGAGAGAGGGCTTCCCTGGTGGTGCAGTGGTTAAGAATCCACCTGACAATGCAGGGGACACGGGTTTGAGCCCTGGCTAGGGAAGATCCCACATGCCGCGGAGCAACTAAGACCGTGCGCCACAGCTACCTAGCCTACACTCTAGAGCCTGCAAGCCACAACTACTGAGCCCGCGTGCCACAACTACTGAAGCTCATGCACCACAACTGCTGAAGCCCGTGCTCTGCAACAAGAGAAGCCACCACAATGAGAAGCCTGCGCACTGCAACGAAGAGTAGCCCCCACTCACCACAAGTAGAGAAAGCCCACGCGCAGCAACAAAGACCCAATGAGGCCAATAAAATAAAATAAATTAATTTAAAAAAAAAAAAGAATGGGGAGAGAAAAAAGGAGGAAAAATAAAGCAGGATATTAACAAATAATTAAAAGCCCCTGAAGAATTTAGATGCTAAAATCCAACAAAAACTGCCTGCTTCTGTTTTTAATTAAGCTTTGGAAGTATGAATAAATAATATCTTGCCTGAAACTTAAAGGAGGAATAAGGACAGTTACATGTTACAGTACTCCCACATCTAGTTATCCAGAGCCCCTTTTTCTAAGAGGAATTCTAAAAATTCCTCTCCCTACCCCACCCCCAACTTCCTGTAGAAGTGATAAAACAAAATACTATAAAAAAGTGAATTCTGTGGATAGGATACTATGTTCATATGCCATTTTGAATAGTACAATAAACTTCTAATTTATATTAATGTGGTCTTTAATAGGCTGAATAATGTCTCCCAGGGGTATCAGATTTTAATCCCTGGGATCTGTAAATGTTACTTTATTTAGAAAAAGCGTCTTGGCAAATATAATTAAGTTAAGGAACTTGAGATGGGGAGATTATCCTGGATTACCCAGGTAGGCCATAAATGCAATCACATGTATTCTTCTAAGAGGGAGGCAAAAGGAAATTAGACACACACAGAGGAGAAGACAATAGAAAGATGGAGACAGAAATAGAAGTGATGCGGCCACAAGCCAAGGAATGCCAGAGCCACCAGAACTTGAAGAGGCAAGGAGCAGCTTCTTCCACTGAGCCTCCAGAGGAAGTGCAGCCCTGTCCACACCTTGACTTCTGCCTTTGGAATTGTGGGAGAATAAATTTCTGCTTTTTTACGTTACCAAATTTGTGGTAACCTAGTACCAGAACCACAGAAAACTAATAAAGAGGCAGTATGATTTAGTGAAATATCACAGAAGTTTATCAGTGAAGTGGTTTTATTTCAGTTTATAGACAGTAACCATGAGTAGAATAAGAGGTCCTTAGTTAACTAACAAAGCAGCTTCCTTAGCTATTATTATTCCATATCCATTTCTTAGTACATAGTAATATATTAGCTATTAGAACGATACAGTCTAAAATGTAAAATTATTCTTTCTCAAATGATTCCCTGTATTCATAATTCTTCTCTGCCTTCAGAAGTAAACTTAACACACACACACACACACACACTAGAATAGCTAAAATAAGGGTAGAGAACAGTGGAATACTCATATATTGCCAGTGGGAATGCAAAAGGAAAAACCATTTGGCAATTTCTTTTAAAGATATACACATACTAACCATACACTTGACCCAGCAGTCCCACTCTAGATATATACCCAAAAGAAATGAATACATATATCTACACCAAGACTTGTACTCAAATGCTGCTAGCAGCTTTATTCGTAATAGCCAAAATGGAAACAACCCCAGTGTCCACCAGCTGGTGAGTGGAGAAGCAGATAGTGGTAGATCTAGTCAATGGGATACTATTCAGCAATACTGTGGATATATCTAGCATCACGGATGAATCAAAACTATTATGCCAGGTGAGAGAAACCAGACACAAAGGACGACACACTATATGATTCCATTTGTATTAAATTCTGGAAAAGCCAATATAATAACGATGAAAAGCAGATCAGCAATTGACAGAGGTTATGAGCTGGGGAAGGGGATTGACTGAAAAGGGGAACGGGGAACTTTTTGGGTTGATGGAAATTTTCTATATTATGTTTGTGGTGATGGTTATATGTCTATACATCTGTCAAAACTCATCAAATTACACACTTAAAATTGGTGAATTTATTGTATGTAATACCTCAGCTATGCTGATTTAAAATCAAAAAGTGGATTTCAGTTCAGTCCTTCCAAATTATTACAACTTGTGAATCAGTCCAATTTTATGGGGTATTAATGTTTTGAGAGGCCTTATCCCCCGCTTCCAGTCATATTTTCTTTCTCAGTAAGCAGAAAATTTTAAATAATGTGAAACTCAGAGATGGGTACTGTGGTGTTTTTTTCACAGTGTGTGCAAGGTGATATTTAGAGAACTAAACATTTTAAATTGGTTTCAAAGTAATGCTGATCAGCACAGGGTTCATTCGAAATGAATAAAAGCTTGCAACATAGATCTTCATGTTTAAAAGAGAAAGGTACAAGTAAAAAGATTACTAGGAGCTGGAGATGACACAGTATCAGTCCTTCAATTATAAGAGGTTTCCATTTTAACAATTTTTTTGCATTGGTATAGAGAAAACTTACTTGAGTCTTACCTGGAAAATGTCTTATGCAAGAAATCCTCCAGCAGTATGAATTTAAAGAGTCTTAAATTCTAGACTGTATAGCATGTCATTTATAGTGTGATACGTGAGTTTGATTTAAGAGTTAATCACTACAAGAAAAGACCAATTATTTAATTTTTCTCTTGTTACTTAGTTCTATCCATGGATGAAACCTGTTTACCACCTTTTTTTCTTTTCCGTCTTTTTCTCCTTTTTTTTTTTTTTTTAATCATTCTTGGGGTTTGGGAGGCAAAGGTGCTTTAGATTCCATTCAAGAAACCCACCAAGCTCTCCCTCAGGAAGGGGGCCTAGGTCAGCAAGTACTGGCTGAGAGAATGAAGCAGTGCCCAGATGGTCTAAGTGGCCAGAAAGAAACAGTTCTGGGCTTCGAGGCAGGGTGTCCCCATGTACCTGGCATCTTTAAACATATACCCTTTACTTTTAAGACAACAGCAAAGCACACGATCCAAATTAGACATTCAGAGCTCCAGAAGCCTTAGTCTGTGCCTACTAAGGACTCGGAGGTAGGTGGGATAAGGGGTACCTGAGGAATGATGCTGTGGGTCTTTCCCACCTCTCTCCTTAGATCTGAGGACTAGTAGCACTTTGTGACAGGCACCATGCCAGATGATTTACATGTAATATCTCATTCACTTTTCCCTGTGACCCAAGAGGTGTGTGTTTTCCCTGTTATAGATTGAAGAAACTCAAACTCAGAGGAAGTTAGATAATTTGACCAAGGTTATGGATTGCAAGTGGTAAGGCTGGGATTTGAATCTTGGGGGTCTCTTGGTTTCTACTCCATTGTGCCAATATGCCTCTCCCTTGGCCAAACTGGCCAAGGCAAGTTTCACGGAACCCTGACAAGCCAGCCTGCTCTGGTGAAGTGTTTCCACCACAGGCAGGCACAGTTGATGTCCTATAGTACTTTGGTTTATTCCCTTGCATGAGAATTCAGCCATTATTGATTATTTTTTAGAACCCAATGCTGGACAGATCCAAGAAGGAATTGGAGAAGCTGTGAACAATATCGTGAAACATTTTCACAAACCTGAAAAAGAGGTATGATGGGCTATAAAACTTAATATGGTAGGATTTTAAAGCTGCTTTATACATGATACATAAGGCAATAAAAGGTGCTTTAATTTTCATTTGTAAGCTTTCTAATAGCCACAAAAAATGCTTCATTGCTACTCTCAGCACTTGTTCCTCTAGTATTTTTCTTAAACATCGAGCAAGAGCTTATTCTCCGGCACTGTGTGTTGCGCTCCACAGAGAGGAAGCCTCACTGTGTTGCTGTGCGGAGAGAGTGGCTTAGTTGCAGCACTTGAGCAAGTTTTCCACCATGGCTTCAAATCTGCTCGCATCTTTCACAAGAACGTCTTCATCTGGGACTTCATAGGTAAATTAAAGCTGGT
The DNA here is from genome assembly GCF_039906515.1 of Pseudorca crassidens. NCBI lineage: Eukaryota > Metazoa > Chordata > Mammalia > Artiodactyla > Delphinidae > Pseudorca > Pseudorca crassidens. The sequence goes on along the minus strand of NC_090306.1, from coordinate 25,582,690 downwards.
GTGTGTTGTTATAAGGTCATCAAAATGTTTCTTAGAAAACTCAAACTCAGGAATTGGAGTGAATAAGAGTTAGTGATAAGGGTGTATGTTTTTAAAAGTAAATATCAAATAAGCAGTATCTGTGCTTTTCATTCAGTCAACAAATATATATAAATGTCCACAGTATTCTAAGCAGTATTCTAGATGCTCAAGATATACATAAAGATAAAAGTAGACAAAACACAGAAATTCCTATGGTTGACAAATTTATAATCTGGTAGGGGCAAACCATACACAAAAACATAACAGATATGCAATTCATCTGATATATTGGAAGGTCATCGCTGATCCGGAAAAAAATAGAGCAAGGTGAAAGGAAATGGAGTGGGGGCACTCTTTTAATTGGGGTCCTTATAGACTTCGTTGACAAGGTAACATTAAGCAAAGACTTCAAGGAAGTGAGCCTTGTGAATACGGGGAAGAGGGCACTGGAGGCTGAAAGAAGGGCCCCCGGCAGAGCAGGGTGGGGCTGTGCTTGGCCTTGCATGGAGCAGCAGGGATGTTGGTGGGACCAGAGCGGAGTGAGGGAGAGGGGCTGGGATTGGGAGGAGAGGGTGTTTACTGCCAGAGCCGGTTGTGGAGGGCCTTCTAGGCCTCTGGAAGCACATTGTTCTTTGTACTGAATGGTATGGGAAGTCCCTGGAAGGCCTGGAGCTAAGGAGTGACATCATATAATCTATGTTTTAAAAGGATCACTCTAGTTCCCTGCTGTCCAATATGGTAACCAGTAGTCACGTGTGGCTATTTAAATTGGCTTAATTTAAATTAAGTTTAACATTCACTCCCTCAGTCACACCAGCCCTACTAGTGGCTGTAGAATTGGACCTTGCAGATGTAGAATATTTTCATCATCATGGAAAGTTCTACTGGAATGTACTGCTCTAGCTCGCTAAACTTTGTATTCTTTATTTTGCTATGCAGGTTCTTCTATAATTCCCAGTTTCTTTAACAGGGAGATTAATCATTTCATGTTTATAAATAAGGCCTGGATGAAGTAGTTGATTTTATCCAATAACTTTTAGACAAAGAAAGGAAAGTTGACAGAGCTAGGCCCCCTAGAGTGGGTTGTTTTTTTTTCTTTTGGGATGCATAGACTCTTACTGCTCCTGCTTCTGATATGTATATACATAACTCTTCCTCAGATTTTTTTTAAAAATAAATTTATTTACTTTTGGCTGTGTTGGGTCTTTGTTGCTGCACACAGGCTTTCTCTAGTTGTGGCGCACGGGGGCTACTCTTCGTTGCGGTTCGCGGGCTTCTCATTGCCGTGGCTTCTCTTTGTTGCGGAGCACGGGCTCTAGGCACACGGGCTTCAGTAGTTGTAGCACGCGGGCTCAGTAGTTGTGGCTCACGGGCTCTAGAGCGCAGGCCCAGTAGTTGTGGTGCACGGGCTCAGTTGCTCCATGGCATGTGGGATCTTCCCGGACCAGGGCTTGAACCCGTGTCCCCTGCATTGGCAGGCAGATTCTTAACCACTGCACCACCAGGGAAGCCCCTCTTCCTCAGATTTACTGAAGCAGTTCCATTTCAAGGATTTTGTTGCGCAGTGTTAGCCAGCCATTCTATAACTAGAACAAAGGGCGCCACCTCAATGGCTACCATGTCTTTGCTACTTACTCTTAGAAGGCTCCAGTCTTAACAGACAAGTTCATGGGGTTTTTTTTCTTTGCTGTCAACTGCCATTTCTTGAAGGTATTCTAAAGAGAGTAAACTTTCCAACCATCTGGAATGCAGTCTAGATTAGAAAATAAACTCCTGGGAGCATATTGTTCTAGCGTGAAACATGGGCCTCTAGAATTTATTGTGAAACCAGGATAAAGTAATGGTTTTGGTTTTAGGACTGGCTATAATGCAAAGTGTCATTAGTATTTCCAGAATAAACCAAGTGATTCATCTTTTTTTATTTGAAGTATTATGTGTATTGTGATATGACTCTGACTTCCTTCTCCAGAGAGAGCAGTTGCTTATTTTGAAACAACTGACCAGATTCTAGACAATGAAGATGATGTCCTCATTCAGAAATCATCCTGCAAAACCTTCTGCCACTATGTAAATGCTATTAATACTGCACCCAGGAACATTGGGAAGGACGGCAAATTCCAGATTTTAGTTTGCCTTGGAACACGGTATTAAGCCAGTTCTTGACTTTCCCTGTCTTTGTCACATGTTGAGCAAGAATTTAGAAAAGATTATACCAGATCACGCCCCTTCCAAAGCTCTCCCGTGGGTTTCTTTTGTACCAAATTTTATGAGACTCGCTGTTTATTGGGTGCTTGCTATGTGTCGGGCAGTATGTTCAGTACTTCACGTACATTATCTTATTTAACCCTCCTGTTACTTCACCACCACCACTGCATGAAGTAGCAAGCGATATCCCCACTGTATAGATGAGAAAATAGAAAGTAGAAGAGGCACGGGTAAGTTAACAACCTTTCCCAAGGTCACACAGCTGGAAAGAGGCAGAGCCAAGATTTACACCTAGTCGCCCTCCAGAGCCCAAAGCTCTGAACCGTTACGCAGTCCTGCACCAGAGGTGGGTGGGTAAGTAATAGGTAGATTGGTAGATAATTAGACACGCCAGCACATTCACACATATATATTTCCTGTATAGAGCTTGTATAGTGTGTATATGCTACCATGTTGCTTTAATTTTAATACATTGTGGAATTCTTACTGTCTAAGCAATTCTTACTATGGAAAGTCTTCTCCTTAAGACAATTTCCTACCCCTTTCTTTTTTTAAAATGACGCTTAGGAGCTGTACACTCCATTAATTTTAAAACGGCTCTCAGAATTCTAAGAAATGAACCACATAGATCTTTAGAAGATGTTTTATCTGTGCAACGTTTGTTTTCTTCTAAACCCCTAGAAGCCCCAGCAAGAGGTGCAGGACGGCCCAGCTGCCTTGTCATGAAAGCTTAGCGAGAGGTGCTCAGTGAGGATGTCTTAGCTACTTAGCGACAGATAGCTCATGTCAGTTTAATCAGGAAACACTGAAGATTGAGATCCTGTCCTCCTGAAACAACTGGTTTACTGAGCTAAGTTCTGTATTTCTTCTTAATAAAAGCTGCCCAATTTCAGCTGTGTTTTTTAAAGTTCCTTTTGAGTATGATCCTTACCTCCTTTTATCTCTTTACTGTTCTGATTTATTAGACCAGCGCAACCCCTCTTTTGGTTTATAAAATCTACTTCATGTTTTTCTGCTTTGATTTTGTTCCTTACCTTGTAATGTTGTGTAAATTTAAAAAAAAAAAAAAGCGCTAGTCCCTACAATTAAATGGAAACTTTCTTCACAAAAGGTCAATATACTTTGGCATGCCTTGCCACAGATGTCTGATTAACATCCCTGTAAAAAAAGAATACAAAATGGCATTCTGCCTTTTTTTAAAGTGGTAGAATCAGAATAGAGAATTTCTTTAATACATCTAAGCCCTTATGGCCAACTTGCGCAGACCCACTTTTAGAACCTGATGGGTTTCCTCGTTAGCTTACACTGTCTCGTTACCTTATCTTTTTAACCAGTCATTATCCAGCTAGTTGACTTTGGTTTTGTCTTTGGTGACCTCAGAGCTTGGCTAGATTTTTCCCCATCCAGTCCCACACCCACACCTTCCCGTCGTCAAAAGCTCCAGTGTGTGCCTTGTTCTCCCGCGAGGGCAGCAGTGCTCAGGACTTGTTTCTGTTTGGGTCTGTAGGGATCGCCTGCTCCCACAGTGGATTCCGCTGTTAGCTGAGTGTCCTGCCATCACCCGAATGTATGAGGAGAGTGCCCTCCTGCGAGATCGCATGACCGTCAACTCCCTCATCCGCATTCTGCAGACCATCCAGGACTTCACTATAGTCTTAGAAGGCTCACTCATCAAAGGAGTGGATGTGTAACCCAATTAGCTAGAAACTCGCAGTCCAGACCCCTTGTTCCTGAGCCTTCCCCAACGACGGGGACCGATTTGGACTTGTCTGATGAGGTAGTGAGTCACTGCAGGGGGCAACACACCGTATCCCCCAATTTGAACAATGCTGACACTACAGACAAGGTAAAGTGCTGTATTGTAGTTCATTTGAACCTGGAATTTAGTATAAAATAGAGTATTTTCATGTGTTAGATGTGTGTAAATATGCTCTCTTCTTTGAGAAACTATATTACTCTAATAAGATAACTTTTCTTAGATTGAATATTCCTGTGACTTAAAATAAGTAGCTTAAAAGTATTGGGAGGTGGGGGGTGGGGGGAGGAGAAAGAGTGGTGCTAGTCAGGAAGAAGCCAGTAAACATGTAAATACAGTGCAACCCAGTGGGGCTTTTTTTTCCCTCCCGGTATAACAAAGGAACTCAGAATGCATTGTTATGTCGTAACCAGCCATCCTGGTGTCTGATCCTTTGTATTGTGAATGTAAACAGCTTTACCTACTGTAGGGGATGGTAGCCCTCACTTACAGCTTTTAAGTTTCACATGGTTTCATACATTTGAATTGAGCCACTTTTCCAGTCTTTTGGAAAAATTTTTTCCGTCAGCACAAGATATGATTCAAATATTTTAAATACTGTACCCCAGGAGCTTGGCTAAACTGGAAAGAGAACACACAAAGCCCTGAGAAGTGTGTTAACTTGTGGGATTATAACTTCTTTACACTTTGGAAAGATTAGCCTAGACTAACTTCATTCTTGGCATTTTTATTCTTGTTATTTGAGGTACTTTGGGGAGATGTGAATTTCAGAGTGTTGGCCTCATGGTCTTAAGAACTGCAAACGGCAATTTGATTCTGTACTTTTAATTTGGCCATCTCAACCCTGCAGTGGTCCCTTACCTCTTAAAGATAAACACAAACACGGTCTTTGTTTGGTTCCAATCACCCGCCTCCCCTCTCCCGGTGCACATCCCCCCTCAGGAAATGGAAAGAATGTTTAAGAAGGAGGAGGGCCCTGTGTGGCTTGGAATGTTTTTGTGAAAGTATTTGTTGACCATGATAATGCAAATAACAGAAGAAGAGAGAAAGAATGAACCCTTTCTGGGTGTTTCAGGGCAAGCTTTATGTTCTTTTGTAAGCAGGGGTGAAAATGTAAAACAACTGGCCCAGAGAAGGTACGGGCCAGTACTGACAAAATGGAAGCGAAACAAGAGGCAACAATTTTAGGAGACCAAACATTGTCACTTTGCAGTTTGGTATTTTTTAAGGAAGTTAAATAAATTTGGTATTAGCTCGTTACCTTAGGTCTTCATCTTACGGTCAGTCCTTTAAGTCTAATTAGGCATTTGCATGTTGTTAGCAGGGAAATTGCCTCAGCAGAGCTCCAGATTTTGTTCCCAGTTGTGGCTGAGAAGCAAAGCCATGGCCTCTCAGGACCCTTGTGAAATCTGAGGGTCCAGGCTTTAGCCAATAGCGTTGTTTACCTTTTTTCCTGGAAGAAGAAACTAATGAAACGAGTGCCTCACTCCCTTTATCAAACACTGTGTTCAGCCAAGGCACACGCCCTTTTAATACGGGACTGGGTACTTGAGGAGGGTAGGGAGGGTTGAAGGCAGCATTTAGAAACCCATGGAAAGGGTTTGAGAAGATGGTTCTGGGTGACCTGGGTAGACCAGGAATTTGTTTGCCTACAGCTGAAGCTGAAGTTTGTCCACAGTGGTGTGGCTGTTCCAGGGACATGGAAAGTCTGTTATGGGAGACATCCAGAACCTGTTGCACACTAGGCACTTACTGTTTCAGTGATGAGAAACCATAGCGTGATCCAATCCCGGATTTTGTCATTGTTACCTTTTCCAAAGGCCATGCTTCTGACACATTCTGGGCAAACAGAGAGATGGCTTAGGTTAGCAGGCTAGAATTGAGTCATCTAGTCTAGCCTTCTCATTTTACAGATGGGAACACTCAAGGGTCAGAGAGATTAAATACTTACCCGCACACCTGTGACAACACAGTCTAGAATTCATGTTTTTTATTACACCAGGCTGCATGAGACTGGCCTCCAAGGCATTCATATTAATAGTCTTTCTACCCTTGGTTTATTCATCCACCTATACAGGTAGCACAGGGATTAATATTCATTGTAACAAATTGTCCTTAAGTTATAGAGAATTACACCTATTTTAAAAAGTAGGAGCAGGAATTCTCTGGCGGTCCAGTGGTTAGGACTCTCACTGCCAAGGGCCCGGGTTTGATCCCTGGTCAGGGAACTAAGATCTCACAAGCCTCACAGCGCAGCCAAAAAAAAAAAAAAAACTAGGAGCAAAATTGGATTTTGGACCTGTGAATAATACCGATACTTTAAAAATTAATACCTCCCAAAAGAGTTATACCTAAAGTTTCATCCCACTTTCTATTGTCTGACTATAGTAGTGAGATGACCAATTTCAAAAGAAGGAATCACACCAGAACTGACACATCCTCTAGAATGCTAGGCCCTTTAGAGTGGTCACCTTGGGAGTCCATATATGTATGCCAGTGATAAAGCCAGTGCTCCAGACACCTGGGGGACCTCCTTATGAGCTGCCTGAATGACCTACAGCCCATTCTTTTGAATACTGCCAGTGATGGGAAATGGTGGCCTTTCAAAAGAAATTTAAAATTTGAAACAACAAAAAGTCCTTAGGTTACAAGTTGATGTATGAAAAGTAAAGTTTGGGGTCACATAAGAAACACAATTCTAAAGAAATAAGACTTAGTTCTTACATGGCTTATAACTACCTTTGAGCCAATATCAAAATATTTTGAGCGGGACAGTAGCAGAATCCTTAGAATAAATGTACATAGCCTTCTAAGCTAACTTCTGAAGGTCATTCAGAAGTATACTTTCTGCTCTGTTAACACTTTATTTTTTTTTCCTGTTAATACTTTAAATTAGTATATTGCTTTATCATCACACTTCAAAGTTAAAGTACATAAAAATCAATTTTGTAATTGACCTTTTTTTTCTCAAAATAAATTAAAAGTAATGCCTGGAATCATAATTAGTATTTTCACATAATAATAGTTAAGAAGAAATTGTTTTAAAATTAACTTGCCAAAAATATTATCTCTTGAAACATTTATCTTCCAAGTGTTTTTCAAATGTCCTGAAACTCCTAATATCAACCTTGGTGACATAGTAGCATTACACCGACATTGGTATTATGTGTGAGACCCTGAAGCTGTGCCCTGTCTGGGGGCTTACCAGCGCCTTAATAATGACTGAGGCTCAGTGTGGAGTAGTATAAAGTAGGGTTCTCAGTGGAGAAAAATGCGCTGCTGAGAACAAAAGGAAGGCCTCCCAACCTTATCCATCCTCTTTCCCACTGGGGGCAAGAATTTGATAGAAGAACCTAAAGCTTGCAAAAGTTTATGATTTCCCTCTAAAATTTATTTTAAATATTTCACACATTTTGTACCTTTTGTAACACTATGGTATTTACTTTAACATGGTTTTTTAAGAAATCATTTTAATGAACTTCTGTCACACTATATGAATGATACAGGGGAAATACTGAATTGCTCGTATTTCCTTTTTTTGGCAATAAAGCACTGTAGTATGTAAATGTAAGTAAAAGAGGGATAGAGGCTATACATAACAGTTCATGTGTAGTAAATGGTGACACCTCTGAGATATTTTGAAACATGAGGCAACAGACAAGGACCTCAGATTCCCCAGGGAAATATTTATTTGACAGCATTGGAAGTGTAACTCTTAATGATGAAATAGCTTCTTTCTGCTAAGAATTACGATTTTTTCAGTAGATTTTCATTTTGAGAACTGTGAGTATTTTCTCTGTGAGGTTTACAGAAACTAGTCTATCTTTTTCACCATTCAAAAGGACAGTCTGAACCGTAGCTATTTACATTTCAGTATTAACACACCTTCACTGATTGAGAATGGAGTCTTGAGATCATCTCTACTTTTTTAAAGTGAATCAATCCTATTTCCAAGTCATCCGTGTCATTTGAAGTCCATGTTTCTTATATAAGTATTTGTTACATTACCTTTTAGTGTAAAAGGAGGCAGAAACAAATAATAAGCTACTAGGTCTCTTATTCCTGTTAAAATACATTTATAAATCTCTTGAATCAAACTGATTTCCAAGCTTTTTGAAGAGGGTACCGATGGAGTGAGATCAGAGTAATCCAAGGAGAACCTCATCCTATCACATCTTACTAGACATGATTGTCCTCTCAAGGACAAAATAAAGATTGGCTCCAGAAAGTTATCACATTGATCAGTTAATACCAGAGTGAAAAAAAATCGTCAAAAACAGTCTCCTCATTTGAAGGAATCCAGGGTATCCTTGGGTTATGTGGGAGGGAATCACGCTTGACCCAATTACCTAAATGTATTTACATGTGGCCCAGCCTTTATTCCAAACACTAGACAGATCTTATTAAAAGTAGAGAGGTATGGTAAGAGTTCCTGTTGTCAATCAAATGAGGGTGTTAAACTTATAAAAAGAATTCTCTGTGTTACACTTGAACCATGTATAAATGTACCCTGTGTATCTTTTTTTTTAAATGAGCATTTCTGCATTTAAATTATATTGTTTTCTTTGTATTGTTAACAAAATGCATCAGAACTGGATTTTTTTTCTCATCTGAGCATACTTAAAATTTAAAGAGTATTGTGATATCAAGCACTTTAACATATGTATCAGAGAAACTGATGTGGGTTTTTCAGGTTTTGGAGTACATTTAAATATGACTTTTCATGCTTCATTCTTTACAAATAAAACTGTGGGGTTGATACTTTGTTTTGCTTCATTTTTATAGAACCTTAATACCGAGCAGTTCACAGGGCAAGTGACTCCAGAAAGTAAAGGGATAAAACCATTATGAGAGAAAAAACTACATAAAACCATTATGTAGTAGAAATATAGCCTGCTGGGCAACTGGTTATCTAAAAGGGGTTAAAAAAAAAAAAAGAACCCTACCTCACACCATACAGAAAGATCAATTAATTCTTGGCTTAACAACCTAAATGTAAAAGGCAAAACAAACATTTTTGAAGAAAATGTAGAATGTATTTATGAACTTGGGAAAGGGTAGTATTTAAACAAAACACTCAAAAATAACTAGATTTTTAGTCCGTAGCAAAAATGAAAGGCAGAGATTCATTGATTACCCACTATATGTTAAGCATTACTTTAGGTTAAGGACATAAAGCAGTTTAAACATACACATACATCAGATTCCTGCTATCATGGAATTTATATTCTAATGGAGGAGTTACACAATAAACATGACAAATAGGTAATACATATAGTAGTTAGATAATAACAACAAGCAAAGAAGAAGGATTGAAAGTATAGTTGGGACTGCTTAGAGATGGACTGCAATTGTAAATGGGTTAGCCAGGGAAAGCCTCACTGAAAATGGAGTTGTCTTTAGCAGAAATTGGAAAAAGCGTAAGAGAAACAAGTTTACAGGAGGAACATCAAGAGCTTACTTTTGGCAGTAAGTTTGGCATGCCTGATAGACATCCAAGTAAAGATGCTGATAGACAGTTGCACATATGGATTCGGAGTTCAGGGGAAGGTAATGGTGTGTTTGTCGGGGTCCAAATCAAGAAACAGAAATCACACAGCAATTTGAAAAGGGGTAGTTTAATGTATAGAACTATGTTAGAATTCTCCAGAGAAACAGAACCAACAGGATGTGTGTGTGTATGTATATGTATATGTATATATAGAGAGATTTATTTTAAGGAATTGGCTCACACAATTGTAGAGCCTTGGTGAATCCAAAATCTGCAGGGTAGGCTGGTGGGCTGGAGACCCAGGGAAAGAGTTGTAGTTCGAGTTCAAAGGGGTTTGACTGGCAGAATGCCTTCTTGCTCTATTAAGGCCTTCAACTGATAGGATACATTATGGAGGGTAATCTGCTTTACTCAAAGTCCACCAATGTAAATGGTTAGTCTTATCCAAAAAACACCTTCACAGAAACATCCAGAATAATGTTTGATAAATATCTGGGCTCCATGGCCCAGCCAAGTTGACACATAAAATTAACCATCACAGACTACTGTAATAAGAAATTGGAATTATGGACTATTTGCTATTAAGCAATGAAAAGAACTCTAAAGGATACAAGAATAGCATATATAGGAAGCAGCCACTAACCGTAGGGCTGAGGCAAGGCAAACCTAAAAAAGCCCCCTCCCCCTTAGGCTGAGAGTCAGACTTTTAATATTAAGAGGGCACAGCCATGGCCCACTGGATGGTAAAGAAGTTTACTGAGATGCTGCACCAGTGCCACTTGTTTGGAATCTGCTGTCAGGCACCAGGGAAACATCCATGGAGAGGTGGCATAGCCCAGAACTTGCTGGGAAACCACTGGAGAGGGTGCCAGGGAAGCCGTCCACTGGTGAATTCTATCAAAAATTTAAGGAAGAAATAATGAAAATTCTAATCAAAGTCTTCCAGAAAATGGATGAGGTATGTGTTAGTTTGCTAGAGCTGCTGTAACAAAGACTGGTTGGCTTAAACCACAGAAAGCTATTTTCTCACTATTCTGAAGGCTAGAAGTCTGAGATGAAGGTGTCAGCTGGATTTGTTTCTTCTGAGGCCTTTCCCTTGGCTTATAGATGGTCGTCTTACCTCTGTCTTTATATGGTCTTCTCTCAGTGCATGTCTGGGTCCTAATTTCTTCTTCTTACAAGGACACCAGTCATATTGGATGAGGGCCAACCCTAATGACTTCTTTTTAACTTAGCTCTTTAAATACCCTACCTCCAAATACAGTCACATTCTGAGGTACTGGGGGTTAGGACTTCAACATATGAATTCTGAGAGGACACAATTCAGCCCACAACGAGGTAATACTTCCCAACTCATCCCATGAGCCAGCATTACCCTGATACCTATATCAGACAAAGAAATTACAAGAAAAGAAAAATACCAAGAACTCTCATGAATGTAGATGTAAAAATTCTTAACAAAGTGTTAGTAATTCAAATCCAGTGATAAAAATGATATGTCATGACTAATTGGGGTCTATCAAGGAGAGCAAGGTTGGTTTAGCATTCAGTCAAGGAATATAATTCACCACAGTTACAGATTAAAAAATAAAAATTTATATGCTCATCCCAATATACACAAAAAATTTTTGACAAATTCTAATGTTCATTCATGGTTTAGAAAAAAAAACCCAAAAACTCAGTGGACTTCCTCACCTCAGATATACTGTGTTCATGGATCAGAAAATACTGAAAGTCATCTGCAAAAAACCTACAGCTAACATCATCCTTTATGGGGAAATGCTGAGTGCTTCCCCCATAAGATCAAGAACAAGGCATGGATATCCACTCTTAATACTTCTGTTCAACATTGTACTATAGTTTCTAGTCAGTGCAATAAGACAAGAAAAAAAAGGCGTAAAGTTTGAAAAGAAAGTAAAACTGTATTCACAGATGACATGATGGTCCATGTAGAAAATCCTATGGAATTTACTAAAAAGTTACTGATGCTAATAAGTGAGCGTATCAAGGTTGCAGGGTATAGAGTCAATCTACAAAAAATCAGGTGTATTTCTATATGCAATAGCATTGCAGTGCAAATCTGAAATACTTGGGGATAAGTTTGACAAAAAATGTGTAAGACTTGCTCACTGAAAACTACTGAGGGAAACTAAAGAAGTCCTAAATACATGGAGAAATATAGTGTGGTCCTAGGTCAGAAGATTCAATGTTATTAAGATGTCAGTTCTCCCCAAATTGATCTATAGAGTCAATGCAATCCCATTCAAACTCCCAGCAGTCTTTTTCGTAGAACTTAACAAATTTATCCTAAAATTAATGTAGAAATGCAAAAGCCCTAGAAGAGCCTAAATAACTTGGAAAAAGATAAACAAACTCGGGGGACTTATATTACCTGATTTCAATACTTACATTAAAGCTACAGTGATTAATAAATACAGTGTGGGGAAATTGAAGTAAAGTCAGACAAATAGATCAATTGAACAGAACAAAAAGTATGGTAATAGACCCAAACATATATGGTCAATTGCTCAACAAAGTTCAAGGGTTATTAAGCGACAAAGAGGATAGTCTTTTCAGTGAATGGTCCTGGAACAATTGAATAGCTACATGTAAAAGAAATGAAGTTTGATCCACACCTCCCACCATATACAAAAATCAACTCAAAATGGATCATAGATATAAATGAAAATCCTAAAATTAAAAAACTTTGAAAGAAAACACATGGTAAATGACCTTGGGTTAGGCAAAGATTTCTTAGATATGAAAAAAGATACAGTCCTTAAAAAACATTGATCGAGACTTCCCTGGCGGTCCAGTGGTAAACAATCTGCCTTTCAATGCAGGGGACGCCGGTTCAATCCCTGGTCGGGGAACTAAGATCCCACATGCTGCAGGGCAACTAAGCCCACCCGCCACAACTACTGAGCCCGTGTGCCTCAGCTAGAGCCCACATGCCACAAACTACAGAGCCCACACCCTCTGGAGCCCGCGCATCACAACTAGAGAGAGAAAACCTATAGGCCACAACTAGAGAAAAGTCTGTGCACCACAAATACAGAGAAGCCCAAGCGCCACAAGGAAAGATCCAGCATGCCACAATGAAGATCCCGTGTGCTGCAAATAAGACCCAATGCAGCCAAAAATTAAAAAAAATAATAAATAAATATTTTAAAAATTGATAAATTAGACTTAACAAAAATTAAGGGGCTTCCCTGGTGGCGCAGTGGTTGAGAGTCCGCCTGCCGATGCAGGGAACACGGGTTCGTGTCCCGGTCCAGGAATATCCCACATGCTGCGGAGCGGCTGGGCCCGTGAGCCATGGCCGCTGAGCCTGCGTGTCCGGAGCCTGTGCTCTGCAACGGGAGAGGCCACAACAGTGAGAGGCCCGCGTACCGCAAAAAAAAAAAAAAAAAAGAATGTATGTATGCTTTTGTTTTTTCAAGTTTCAGACATTTATTAATCAGTGTAAATGCCAACACAATACACCAACGTGATTTCATGTATGTAGAGGGGAAATATTTCCTGGTTAATTAGAAAATTTTACAGATAACTTCTGGAACACCTTCATTCTAAGCAGCTTTATAGTCAAACATTTCATTTAGAAGTCTGGACCTTCTTTCTTCAGTTTGCTGTAATCCACATTCACTGAGTAGAACATATATTGATCACTGGGATTCAATTTCTTCTGGGTTCTGGGATATTCTTTCTGTTCCAAATGACTGAGCAATGCCAGATACAAGATATACAGTGCTGCTCCAGTACCTCCGGCTCCAATAAATACGAAGAAAGAAATCAAGCTTGTATGCTTCTTGGCCTAACCAAGGATCTAGTGGAACATATTTGTGGCAAAGGCCTTTGGCCTGAAAGGAGACGAGAACAAATCTGCCAGGCCCCAGATTAAGTAGTCTCTGCCCAAATGTACACTCTTTGTGGGACTTCTCTGGCGGTCCAGTGGTTGAGTCCGCACTTCCACTGCAGGGGGTACAGGTTCGATCCCTGGTTGTGGAAGTAAGATCCTGCAAGCTGTGGCCAAAAAATAATAATAATAATAACTTTGACATATACCTACCACATGATCCAGCCATTCTTTAGGTAATTAAATACTGAAGGGAAATAAAAGCATATGTATATGTCTACACAAATACTTACACATGAATGTTAATCACAGTTTTATTTGTAATAGCCAAAAACTGGAATCAACCCAATTGGCATCGACAGACAGATGAATGGATAAATAATTTGTGATATAGCCATACAATGGAATACTATTCAGCAATAAAAAAGAGTAAGCTATTAATATATGAAGCAACATAAATGCATCTAAAAACAATTATTCTGAGTAAAGAAAGCCAGGCAAAAAATGAATGCATACTATAGGATTCCGTTTGTATAAAATCAAACCAAAAATGCAAATAATCTATAGTGACAGATGACAAATCAGTTGCTGCTTGGAAATGGGGGCCGAGGGGAGTTTGACAGAGGCCCAAGGAGACTTTGGAAGTAACAGATATATTCATAATTTTAATTGTGGTGATAATTTCACGAGTACATACTCATGTCAAAACTTAACAAAATTGCATAGTTTAAGTAAGTGAAATTTGTTGATTGTCAATAACACCTCAAGGATTTTTTAAAATCTAACTGAAAAGTTGAGAATACATACACTGTAATTAAAATGGGGTTTAAAAAAAAGGGAAAACCCAATAACTTGATTTACCAATCATTCCCTTCTACCTCATTCCATGGGCTTCTAAACAGGTGTACCATCACCTGTTTATCCACAAGCACTAAAGACATCTATGCTAAAGATCGGAAGCAGGTCAGGTAAATCTAGATAAACCCAACAAGTGCCTAGCATGAAGAACTGCAGGCACACGACTGCAGTCACAGTTATACACTCCTTCAAAGAAAGCCAACTTGCATTTTTGCTTCTAGGTTTCTACCTGGCATGCTGTTGTGATTCTTTAAACTCCTTTCCTTAAAACCCTTGCATGGCTGTGTCAGTTAATCCCAAACTATTAGATCATGGTCCTACCCAAACCTAACCAAGCCCCCTTTCCCCATGCAAGGGTCTGCCTTAGACCAGTCTCCAAAACCTTAGTAAATATCCAGGCTCCGCCCTTTGCCCTCTGACAGGTTACTAAGACCCTCAAGGGAAAGCTCTTCCTTACTGTGCAAGCAATAAACAGAATGTTTCCATGTTAATTCAGGAAGCCAGTATTTAACATTACTGATCGTGTATATTTCCTCTTCTGAGTTATTTTAGTAATCTTTGCCCATTCATTTTTAATGTCTGTTTTGGCTTTGATTTATAGTTTAAAAACATTTTTGATAGTGGGAACCAGCCGCATAGCGCAGGGAGATCAGCTCGGTGCTTTGTGACCACCTGGATGGGTGGGATAGGGAGGGTGGGAGGGAGGGAGACGCAAGAGGGAAGAGATATGGGAACATATGTATATGTATAACTGATTCACTTTGTTATAAAGCAGAAACCAAAAAGAAAAAAAAATCATTTTGAGCTATTCTTCGCTCTATACGATATCAATATTTTCTCTTTCCTTTTAATTTTTGGTATTTTTTGTTGCACAGAAAACTTAAGTTTTCAATTGTTTAAGGTTATTATACATTCCTTAAAAAAAAAAAAAAAAAAAAAAAACAGCTTCTGGTGCCATACTGCCTGGGTTCAAATCTCTACTGCTTAACTATCTGAAGACCCTTGTTTTGTCACTTAAGTCTCTGGGAACCTGGTTTCCTCATCTGTCTCCCCACAGGAATGTAAGGAGGCATTTTTGACTGTTTTGTTAACTGCTGTAGCCCCAGCTCTGGGAACAGTGCCTGATACATAGTGCTCAGTAAATATTTATTAAATGAATGAATCTACAAAGCCAGAACAATAATCTTATTTACCTCATAAGGTTGTTATAAGAATGAACTAATCCTTGTAAATTTTAGTCTAGAACAATGCCTGGCACACAGTAAGAGCACAAGAAATGTTAGCTCCCCCAACCCCCAATCCCAGAATCCTGCCTCTTTGTGAAGTCTTACCTGAATACCCCTCCCCCACCTTCCCTTCTCCCTTTTCCACTCCCACCAGATTTGCCCACTGTCCCCCCACCTTAGCAACACCCGCTTGTCACTTGGAATTCTTAACCTATGGGCAGCTGTAAGCCCCTCTGAGAATCCAAGGAGAGCTATGAACACTCTCCCCAGAAAAACGCACCTGTGCACATACACACCTGTACAATTTCAAGGAGCTCATTGGACCCTGACACTAAACCGCCTTTTTAGATTCCTGAATTAAGTAGACCTTAATGTCGAAACTCCTTATTGCTTTGTAGCAGCAAACCTCAACAGGTCCCAGGAAATTTCTCAGAGCAGATCTTAGCTGCAAGGATCAAAGTCCAAACTGGGTGTCAAGATCTGAGCTCCGAGTAGCAAATTTCTCTCTCCCTTTGAGGAAAGGACGACGATTGTTCCTTCCTGACTGCCCCTTCAGAGCTGACCCTTCACCCTGATCTGACAGGGAAGGGCGCTGTGGAGGACGAGGGCTGGGGGAAGGGGCCTCTAAATGGAAACACGAGGCCCCAGTAGATTCTAAGACCATCCATAAACTTCGGCAACCCCGTTTATTTATTTCAGTCTCCCAGTTGGTAATTAATAAACCCTTATCACAATAATGACCCGAGTTCCTGTCTTCTGCAGCAGGAAAGAGGGGGTAAAATGGGAAACTGTCCCACTGCCTTTTCAGGAAAAGAGGAAGACTGGCCAGTATGCAGGTGAAGAGCCCTGGACCTGGCGACTAGCCGAGCGACTTCCTGTTAAGTTCTGTAACCTTCCTAAGCCTGTGTTTTGCGCTAAGAACAGGAACAGCAGCATGAACCTCATACTTTTGTTGTGAGGTAACTAAATCGACTACACACTGTTTTGCACCTGGAAGCACCCAGTAATTATTAGCTGTTATTTATTACTATGAAATAGCAACTCGAAAGAAGGGTGTTGCCTGCTTACCAACGCGGTGGGCCTGGAGTCGGCCCAGGGGAAGGAGGGCAGCGTGCAGGGAGCTGGCCTGGGGCTGAGCCTGTGCCACAGCCCGGCCTCCCCACCAGCCACAGGCCCGTCAGCTTCTGTACTGTTGCCCTCCTTCTAGCTACACGGCCCCTTGCCTTTTCTCTGTCCTGGAACTCCCCAGACAGAGATGCGCAGATCCTCAAGGGGTTCAACACCTTCCCCTCCCTCTAGCCGTGGCGTAAGACTCCCTCATCTACGGATGTTTCTGTCACAGAGTCAGAAATTATTGGACTCAGAGAACCTGAAAGATGGGTCCAGCCCTTTCTTTCTTTATTCTGATTAGAAACAGTCCCGAGGTGATGTGATTTGCCCAAAGTCGGCAACTTCCTGGAATTAGAAACCAATCGGAAGACTTCCATGTGGGTGTTCTTTCCGCTATTATCAGGTTACCTCCGAGCCTTAGGATCTGCTTTTGAAAAGGAATGAAGAGGTCGTCTAGGGAGAGCCACTGAAGGAAAAAATATTCGGATTTGGTAACTGCTTATGGCAGGGGGTGAGAGAGTCGGGGGTGACAGAGTGTGTAACCTGCTTCCCCTCAAAAAGCATAATGTGAACGATCTTAGACTTGTTTTACGAGTGTATGAATTTAATGAGTGCATCTTCCGGCGGGGGCGGCTAGGAACTTTCCTGTTCTGTTTACCCAGGCAAGTGCCTAATGCAAAGTAGGTACCTAATAAACATTTGCCACCTGGACGACCGCATGGCTGGATGCGCCCCATCCACCATAGAGATGCAGGAGGATTTGTGGAAATAGCCCCACCTGGGAGGCACGTAAGTCCTTTCCGGTTTTTCTCAATTATGGCTTTGCCATGCATATTCTTTGTTCCTAAATCCTTGACTGCATTTCTTGATTATTTCCTTAGGATATTTTCCTAAAAGTGGGATTACTGTGAAGGGTACGCCCACATTTAAGGCTCTCGATTCTGAACCCCTCCAGCGGTGCAAGAATGAGTCAGCTTCCCAGCACGCTGGCTCAAACTGGGTATTATCAAACTTCATTTTTTTGCCATCTTGATAGAACAAAAATAATATTTTATTTGCATTTCTTTGTGGACTGATAAGTTTGAGATTCAACTAATTTTAAAGAAACATTCTAAGGAGCCCAGAGAAATCCTGTGTGGCGTAGGAGACCAGTGAAATTAGGCACATTCTGCCCAGTGAGGGGAAACCTAAGGGCACCTATTGTTTGGAGCAATTTGTCCTGAAGATGTAAACATCTGAGCCTTTATAGAGAGGCTTCCCGTGAACCAGGGAGGGAGAGCTGTGATCTACTAGCCTCCCTCTGTTTGTTACTTTCATTTCCTGATGAGGAGTTAATGGTATAAAACAAATGAAAAACCAGTATAAGGTTTTTCATTAAGGACAGCAAGAGAAAGTAGAAATGGGAAAACTATCTCAACTTAAAGTCCTGGAGAAAGGGGAGGGGTGAGCGGTGAACTTTGAAACATATTTCCAGAGGAAGGGAGGTTAAGTCCTTGGGGGTCCGCTGCCAGCCTGGAGGGGCCCGAGGGGGACTCTGGAGACTTTGTATGGGACAGACTGCTGTTTGGTTGTGGAGCTTACAAGGCCAGGGGTCCCCGAGGACCCGGAAAGGGCTTTTAAAGGACTTTTGAGGCTCCCAGGTAAACTGCCAAGGGGCAAAGGCAGGCAGTAAGGAAGTGGAGGCCGCGGTGCAGCCCAGGCTGCTCCAGGAGTGCTGAGAAGAGAGCTTCGGGCTTTTCCCAGAGAAGAGGCAACTGTGAGCTGGGGGGCTTTTCTTGGTTTATGAAACAATGAGGACTTCCCACTCAGTCAGAGCCAGGAACTGGTCCCCAACTCTTCAGGTATCCCCTGGGTTCTTTTACAAAGCACACCAAGGAGGATAACTATTTTAGAAATGTTTACAATTTTATTTACTAACCTAGCTCTCATTTACTCTCAAATAAATTTATAGTCCTAATTGCCGTCATTAGCATTTTCTTGATAATAAACATACAAGATGTGTTTTTTAGTTGTTGTTTTTTTAACTTCGTGGGGGAGTTTATTTTCTTGATTGCTTTAAATTTCCTATTAAAGCCTCAAATTTAACAACCAGTCTCACAGCTCAGCAAACTGAGTTTTTCTGTCACTTTAATTCTTCTGAAAGGGCTTGAGCCAAATAGGAACCAGTAGTTCTTAGAGGTTTAAGTAAGTGATTTCAAAGCTGTCACACTTCAAAAATCACTTAGCTGCTTTTAAAAAAATTTCAGTTGCCCCTGCCTCCCTTTTGGGAGACCAATTTTATAGGGTTGGGACATACCCTGGAACTGGTATTTTTAAAAAGCCTCCTGGGTGATTTTTTTCAAGTTGCCGCTACAAAGAGCAGCTTTGGGGAACTGATGTCTAAATGCTTATCTATTTTGTTTGTCTTTTAATGGAATTTGGAAATGGCAGCTTTAACTTCTAAAATATTAAACAATACTTTGCATTTCTGGAAAACATTCCTTTTCACCTCTCTCCCCACCTGCTCCAGGCTTCAGCTCACTGGGCTCTGCAGTCCTTACTTGACACTCTTACTACCCCATGTTCTCTCTGGTTCCCGTGACTCCTGGTTTTCCTCCCTGGCAGCATATTTTGGGCTTTCTTTCGTGCATGACAATTGGCCTCTCCTCTTGTACTGTCTTTCAAAGCACTGTTGCTGCTCAGGGTGTCCTGGAAGCTCTGGTGGCCCTATCATCCACTCTCACGACCGGTGCCTGGGTGCTTACTGTTCTCTAATCTGCATCTCTCACTATTTCTGTGGGAACCTCTGCAGATGCCCTCATTTCAACTGCCTACAGAGCATCTACTCTCGGATGTCCCACGAAGCACCTCAGACCCACTATTTCTCAAATATTGAGTTCCTAGCCATGTTTGTCCTCTGTGTTTCATATCTCAGAGAAAGGCTCTCCCAAGTTATTCAAGCCAGAAGTTTGGGGATACCAGAGACTCTGCTGAACTTGTGTTCTAGAAGGTGGCGACCGTCAGTCCAACTCCTTCGTATCTCTAGACTCCTTCAGTCACTACCTTAGTTCAAAATCCCCCAATGGCCTTCCTCTTTCTCTCTTACTCCCTCCAATCCGTTCTCCCCACAGCACAGTCATCTTTCTAAGGTCAGATCTTAACTTTTAGCCTCCAGCTTGAAGCTCTCCATCCCTCCAGGGTAAAGTCCACCTTCACAAATCTGGGTTAAAAAGGTCTTACGCCCTCTGGGCCCTACTGGTCTCTCTAGCACACGTCTCCACCCACGGGAGCCGCTCTCTGCACAGCCACAGAGTTACGGCCGCAGCCCAACCCGCCAGACACTCCCTCCCGCCCCGTCCCCTTTAAGATGGCCCCGCTGATCCCCGCCTCCTGGGGATCACGCCCTTGAGTGTGTTTCCTGATGTGATTCTGGAGAACAGAGAGAGTATGGCAGGAGTGACATCAGCTCCGCAAAGACTGTGGCTCCTTTCTGGGGGCCCTCCCCCCACTCACCTGCTCTGCAGGAAGCCAGCTCCCCTGTTGTGAACACCCGGGGATGGGGCCACGTGACCAGGAACAGAGGGGAGGCCTCCAGCCAGCAGCCTGTGAGGAACTGACTCCTGGCAGCAACCGCAGGAGCGAGCTCGGAACCAGGTCCTCCACCAGAGTTGAGCGTTCAGATGGGAGCGCAGCCTCGGCTAGTGGCAAAACTGCCACCTCATAAAAGCCCTTCAGCCTGGAGGCGCCCAGCTAAGCCACACCTTGATTTCTGACCCAAAGAAACTGTGAGATAATCACCGTCTGTTGGTTTAAGCAGCTCCACCTTTTTGTTAATTTGTTACGCAGAAATAGATAACCAGTACCACCTCTGGACCCCTGCCCCTCCTCCACACCAACTTCAGGGTCCTCCTGACTTCCGATTTCCACCAGTCATGCTCAGTGCTTAGCCCTTAGTAGTAGAATTAGGGATTTGTCCAGATCTCTGCCCCCAGACTGCAGGCTCTTTGGGGAAAATAAAGAAAAAGCCCAGGGACTTCCCTGGTGGCGCAGTGGTTAAGAATCCACCTGCCAGCGCAGGGGACCCGGGTTCGAGCCCTGGTCCAGGAAGATCCCACATGCGGCAGAGCAACTAAGCCCGTGCGCCGCAACTACTGAGCCTGTGGGTCTGGAGCCCGTGCTCCGCAACAAGAGAAGCCACTGCAATGAGAAGCCAGCGCACCACAACGAAGAGTAGCCCCCGCTCACCGCAACTAGAGAAAGTCCGCGCGCAGTAATGAAGACCCAACGCAGCCAAAAATAAATTAATTTATTTAAAAAAAAAAAAGAAAAAGTCCCTTTCACCTTCTCAAGACTGAATCCCGCCCTGCTCTGGCCACACCTTGGCACACCTACAGTATGGCAGCAATCGCCCCCAAGCAGAGCTGCAGCTCCAAGAAGCTCAGGCAGCCAGAGCCAAGCCTGCCGCCCCCGCCACCCCCAGCGCTGAGCCGGGCGCACACACCCGGCCGCTGTGGGTGCACTGCCCTCTCCTCGCGGGGAGAGTGGAGTCACTCCTTGCTTCTTCACACACACCCTCAGGCTACACTTTTCCGGGGTTTCTGAATGGCAGGTGGGGGCGGGGAGAGCCGCCCAGTTCCTCCAGCCAACCCAACTGTCACACTGTTTGTTCCAGCACGTCGTGGGGAGTCCCTGCAAAAAGCGAAACAAAACAAAACGAAACAAAAAACCCACTAGCCCAAAGTACTCCTGCTGCTTTCATTTTCTGGTGATCCAACCCACGGGTCACTCACTATCTCAGACCTAACCCTGAGCTCTCAATACGGTTCCTGGAGCCCAGCACCCGCCTCGGCGCAGGTATCACACTGTCCTTTGGGCTCCCGCCCTTGGCTAGATTGTCTTCCCGGGGGGGACCCCCTGTTACCCTGTGCTGGCTGTACCACGAACCCCCGCTGCCAATCTGCCAGCATCCCTACTGAGGCCAAGGTGGATGAATGAATGTTTGAGAGACATGCCTGGGTATGAACACACCTCTGTCTACTGAAGAACGAAAGCTTCTAAATAACACTGCACGTGTGGCATGTGCTTCTGTCCCCTGCCCCACTGGCACTCCCAGCAGTTCTCCCCTGGGCCCTTCCTCCTGCAGTGGCTTTCTGCTAGCTGCTCTCTGTGGCTAAGAAGGTTCTGCTCTAGGTGTGTGGTAGTGTGATAGTGGGAAGGACATGGGTTTGAGGGTGCAGATCTGCTTTCAAATCTGAGTTCTGCCATTCATGATATTTACCCTGCTCGTGTTACCGGCCACCTATAGGCCTCATCCTCTGGCGGGGGTGGTCGGCTAATAAGCTGTTTCCCCCGTTCTGAGATTAATTTAAAAAAACCACGAATATGACAATGCATGGCATTGTAGTAGTAAGTGTTCAATAGTTGCTTCTTGTGTGTTTTAAAATGACTTTAACAATCCTTGTAATTTTTCCTTAGAAATATATAAAGCTAAAGAAGACGGTTGATGTCTAGCCGACAAAGTGCCTCTTTAGGTTTTTTGTTTGTTTTTTTGTCAGGAGATGGAGTCGGAGAAGGTTAAGAGGTTAGGGGACCACTGTTTCACTGGTTTTTAATCTGACTCTTCCATCTGCCGTTAGGGGCAATGCTGTAGAAACAGCTCCTCAAATGCCTGAGGAAAGGATGTGCCTGAACCTGCCGCAGACGCCCAGGTGGTAAGGTGTTTTTCTTGTTTGTATTCAGGCCTCTGTGCCTCTGCTTTGGCCCCATCACAGGTGAAAGGGAAGAGCCCACATCGCTCAGAGCACACAAGACACAGTGGCTCGCACGCTGCCTACACTCTGCCATCAGCAGCAGGCATACAGACTCACTTCCCAGATCAATAAACACATGACTTCAAAAATTAAACGCAGCCAACTTTCTTCTTATTGCCCAGAGTAGACACAGGGGGTAAGATAGCAAGTCAGTAGTCTTTTCAAGTCAGTCCACTTCATGGTCTAGTGTGTGCCAGTGCCTGACTTCATGCGTGATCAGAAGACACATTGTGTTGAGAGTTTTAGATATTTAAATCAACTGTAGGAGCTTCTATATCCACAGAAAATTCACGGTAACAATTCAACTTTCTCTCAACAATGTGAAAAATTACCATAGTGTGGTAAACCTAGGTTTAGTCAAAAACAGATAAAAATTTGAGTTCTGAAGTCTACATACTTACTTCCTTGATAACATAAACAGGAAGGAGAAGTATAACAAGATATTTTAACAGTGGGAGAGGTAATTTGGCATTTTTGTATAAAATGAGCATTTCAAATAATACTCCAAAGGGGCATCTACTTTCAGCTAGTCTCTAGCAACTATGTTTGAACTTGCTCTCCACCAGAGCCGCTTAGAGTTGTTTGCCATTTAAAATGATAAATACTAGTCATCATGTATAATCATTGGTAAGGCACTTAAAGGAAGCAAAATAAAGATGTCAGGGAAGGAGGCTGACAGGGTTTGACTGTCTGCTCAGACAGGACTGCGTGACTTTATTTAGGTCATAATGCCCAAGGTTCTCGGCTTTGAAGATCCCCAAACTCCCTATTTTGCTATTTTGGAGGTAATCACTCAGGCTCACAGTGGGAGCTAACAGTAACTAAACTCCTAAGAGACTGATGTGTAAAACCAGCTGCCAATTTGTACTTTCACAGTAAGAAGTATAACGCCAAGAAGACCAGATGGTCAGCCCAGTCTCCCTTATGGGAATAGGTGTGAGAAGTGGGAAGGCACATGTTAAACTAGGATAATAGAAATCAGAGTCCAGGAGTTCAAGATCAGGATCTTAGTGGTCATGAAGCCCTTTGCTATCATGATAAGTGAAAATTCATGTTATAAAACAGTATGTACAGTGTAACCCCAGCTTTGTTTGTTTGTTTGTTTGTTTATTTATTGGCTGTGAGGCTTGTGAGATCTTAGTTCCCCAACCAGGGATCTAACCCGGGCCCTTGGCAGTGAAAGCACGGAGTCCTAACCACTGGACCACCAGGGAATTCCTCCAGCTTTGTTTGAAGATAAAAATAAACCTGGAAAAAGATACATCATAACATTATAATAGCAGTTATAATCTCTGCATAATGGAATTACGAGCATTTTTTATTTTTCTTATTTCCACTTTATTTATGTATGTATTTTGGCTGTGCTGGGTCTTTGTTGCGGCACACCGGCTTCTCTAGTTGCAGCGTGAGGACTCTAGAACATGTGGGCTCAGTAGTTTCAGCGCGCAGGCTTAGTTGCTGTTTGTGGGATCTTAGTTCCCCAACTAGGGATCGAGCCCGGGCCCCCTGCATTGGGAGCACAGAGTCTTAGCCACTTGACCGCCAGGGAAGTCCCCTTATCTCCACTTCAAATTTTTTCTACAAAGTAATTATGAGTTCCTTTTGAGGAAACAAAATAAAGGACACATTAAAAGTCCAGCATTAGAGACTTTGGTAAGTAAATCATGAAAATCTACATGGAATGTTATGTCGTCATTAAATACCATGTTGGAGAAGAGTTTTTAGTGCTTGAGGAAGTAACAGTTAATATTTATGAGGCGCTTACCATGTGTTAGGCACCGTTCTGAGTGCTTTATGTGTCAGAACTCATTTAATTCTGTACCAAGCTTACAAGGTAGATGAGGAAGCTGAGGTAGAGAAACGTTAAGAAAATTGCCAAGGTCACCCAGCTGATCCCAAGGTCAATTTTCTTTTCCATAAAATAAGTGCCCTTCCTAACATTAGCTCATCAGATTGATATGTGAATTAAAGGAGATAACGAATATAAAGAAAATAATCCAGTGTCCAGAACGGGGGTTAGCAAACTTCAGCCCACAGGCCAAATCCAGCCCTGTCACCTGGATTTGTATGACCCATGAGCTAAGAATTGTTTTCATAGTTTTAAATAGTTGGAAAAAATCAAATCGAAAGGAGAATAGTGGGACTTCTCGGGTGGCACAGTGGTTAAGAATCTGCCTGCCAATGCAAGGGACACAGGTTCGATCCCTGGTCTGGGAGGATCCCACATGCCGCAGAGCAACTAAGTCTGTGTGCCACAACTACAGAGCCCGTGTGCCACAACTACTGAAGCCTGCACGCCTAGAGCCCGTGCTCTGCAACAAGACAAGTCACCACAATGAGAAGCCCATGCACCGCAATGGAGAGTAGCCCCCCCGCTCGCTGCAACTAGAGAAAGCCCACGTGCAGCAACGAAGACCCAACGCAGCCAAAAATAAATAAAATAAATTTACTTTTAAAAAAGGAGAATAGTATTTCATGACACGTGAAAATTACATGAAATTCAAATATAAGTGTCCAAAAATAAAGTTTCATTGGAACACTGTTAAACTCATTCTTTTTTGTAGGAGTACAGTCTTTCTGCTCTGCTGGGATGAGTAGTTGAGACAGAGCATGAGCTGCAAAGCTTAAAATGTTTACTATCTGACCCTTTACAGAAAAAGTTTGCCAAAAGCCCCTGTTGAGGTCTAGCACTGATTATAATAGTTACATGAAAGAAGTCTAGTATTAATCAGTTAAAGCAGTGGCCTCCGACTTTGGCCGCACTTCAGAAGCTCCTTCCATGCTCCATTGGTCGCCCTACCCTGCTCCCCTTCACAATTTCAGCTTATCCTGTAGCGAAGTAGTTGGGAAGTTTGTATTTTCAAGGGCATACTGTGTCTCATACGTTTGTGTTTACACATATATCTAGTTTAATTTTGACAATGGTCCTATGACAGTGGTATTATGACCCCAGTTTTACAGATGAGGAAACTGAGACCCAAAAAATGTAGGTAGTTTGCTGAAAATTTGTACAGTTTAGGAAGTGGCAGTAATAACAGTTTTCTGGAGCTTTGTCAAGTGAGTATTCTTACCATGCACGCTGCCTCTCTGAACCTCTTTTGCTATTTCACATGCTTTGTTTATTCTATTCTCTCTGACCCTTGGTCACTTCCTGTTTGGGGTGGGCACCCTGATACAACACAGAACTCAAACATCAATCCCATAACTACCAAGAGGAGTAGCTAATTCTCTGGCCAACCACAGTGTACTAATGGGTAAAAGCTAACCTTAGTTACTCCTCTCAGCCCAGGTAATATTTAAATCCCAGTGTATTTTAACCCTATTCGTCTGGAACTGACATTGCTGTCTTTGTTGAGGGACACTGTTGGTGGACATTCTCAGTGGAGGTGAGCACAATGGCAGGTTGATGGGGATTTCTGTTTGGACAGGTGTGACCATTAAAATCCCACTATGCAGACTTTTCACCATTTCACCGGGCACTGTTGTAATCTTGTATGTGCTCATTTTTACAAAGTGAAAATGGCTTTTCCTGTGTACTTTTGCATTTGAGCGCCTCATGCTTGCTGGTAATGCCAACTCATAGCCAATGAAAGATCCATAAATAATGTTAAAGCCGATGGTACAGTATTTATTTATGCCAAGTTTATTAGTAAACCTTGGTGCTATTTTTTTTTTCTTCTTTCACATGGAATCTGTACTTATTTTGTCTATTTTCATGGTCCTTTTTAGACTGTTACTTTAATTCAGTTTTTTTCCTTCTGGGCACATTTAATTTCTCCCGCATTGAGTCCATCTCCCTGTGGCCACTCAGTAGCCAGGGCAGGCCAAGGGGAAGAGAGTGTTGGGTTCTTTGCCAGCACTGGCTTGGAAGCAATGTTGTCCAGTGACTCTGCTTGCCAGAAGTGTGAACAATACCTCTGGGGCCCAGATCCAGTAGAAGGTGTCTTGCAAAGTTGCTGCTTTCCTGGAAGAGCAAGTCTTAAACAGTTAATGATTGTAAAGAAACTCATTAGGAAAGGCATATTTTACCTCCTTTTCTATCACTGTAATAGAGGATTCAATCAACTGTAATTTTTTCAGCCAGGTGCCTTTGGAAGCTGCCTTGTTTGTTTGGCTTTGTTTTCATGAAATCGCTTGTCAACTGTGTTCCGAGCATCAGTGAGCTAATCCTGCCCCTCTGTCATATCCATGGTAGACAAAGGCCACTAGCACAGAGTCTCCACAATGAGAATGGCAGAGGATCTATTAATGTGTCAGTTGCCTGTGAATTACAGCCAAGATATTTGCCCAACATATGGCACAAGGTTATCACGTTGTAAAAGCATCTCATTGGAAGACAAGCAACGACGCACGCACACAGACACTCATACCTACTTAGTCGTGTAAAAATTATGCCCGAGGACAAATACTCTTGGGAATTTGATGCAACCACTAAATTACAGTAGAGTTAATCAGTTGGGAGCATTTTACTTTTTATAGGACAAGAATAAATTAGAGATAAAATCAGAGCAGCTTTTGGAGATAAAGTGGAAAAACAACCACATTTAGTTCTAATCCTCAATTAGGATTGAGGGTGGTGTCCATGGTCAGGAAAGGGTGCTAGAAGCAGAGTCCATTTTATCCACGAAGACATTTCAATGGAAAGGAACAAGGTAGTATCATGGAGACAGGTATCACCTGGCCTTCTGATAGCTCCTCCAGACAGGCCCAAGAGGTTTGTCTTTCACTTTTGCTAATTAGCAGCCCCAAGTTAAAAGGATGCAGATAACTAATTCACTAACAAAGCCCAAAGACAGGAGTGTATAAAATAGAATGCCAAATTATTCATTTCCAATGAGAAATACAATGGCACAACTTAACAGTTACTGAGTCAGCCTAATCAAAGACCTCTCTCCTGGTCAGTAAGAGAGACCCATAGCAGTGTGTTCCTGTGTTAACCAAAAAGGGCACACTGGGTGAGTGCATAGGGGGACCATGGTTGCAAGGTGGATGGGGAGAAATGGGCAGAGTGGAGCAGATACAGTGGGAATGGCATCAATTTCTCTGTATGTGATTCTGAGCCCAGTAGACAAAAAGCCATTCAGAGTCGGGAAATGGGCTGTATATCAGTTTTCTAGGGCTTCTGTAACAAAGTACCACAAACTTAAAACAACAGGAATGTATTCTCTCACAACTCTGGAGGCTAGAATTTTGAAATCAAGGCATCAGCAGCGTTGGTTCCTTCTGAGGCACTGTGGGAGAATCTGTTCCCTGCCTCTTTCCTAGCATCTGGTGACAGCTGGCAATCCTTGGCATTCCTTGGCTTGTGGACACATCACTCCAATCTCTGCCTCCATCTCTGCAAGGGGTTCTCCTTGATAAAGATTTTCCCCTTGACCAAACTCTAGTCAGGCTCCTCTGAACTCTCTTCTCAACGAGACCCCGACTTTTGGAGTTCTGTGTCATTCTTTGTATCACCCAGTTTTAGCCAGAATGCCCCACCGTTGATAGCGGATCACACTCGATATGTGGTTTAGTTTGTCATCCTGTTCCATCCCCCAGGTAATGTCTGATCACCCTGGCCTGACTTCAGCAAGAATCCTGTTAGTTTCCTTAAGCAAGAAATCCCCCCTTAACCCTGCTGTTTCCTCTTAGTGATTTTCCATCCAATGACCGCCCCCCCCCCCAACCCTGCTCTCTGGCTATAAATTTTCACTTTTCCTTGTTGTGTTCAAAGTCGAGCCCAAGCTCTCTTCCAAACTGCAAAACCCCATTGGAGTGGTCCCTACACCTACCATGATGGTACCCTGAATAAAATCTCCCTCATCATTTTTTAATGTGTTGTGAATAACCTTTCTTATAAGGACACAAGTTAGATTAATGACTCACACTACTGCAGTGTGATACCATCTTAACTACAGTTGCACCTTAAACAACACGGGTTCGAACTGCATGGATTCACTTACACTACCACAGTACTATATGATCTGCAGTTGACTGAATCCACAGATGCAGAACCAAGCATACGGAAGGCAAACTGAAAAGTTATACGCAGATTTTCAGCGGAAAGTCAGTGCTCCTACCTCCCCCTGCCACCTCCTCTGTTCAAGGGTCAACTGTAATCACAACTACAATGACCACCTCACATCTGAGGTGCCGGGATTTAGGGCTTCAACATGTCTTTTGGAGAATACAGTTCAGCCTGGAACAGGCAGCCTCACTATTTCTGCCTGAAACACAGCATAGTGGACACTCTGATGTTGCCTTCCACACTCTTATTCCTTCTCCTGCTAGGGTACCTCCCTCCTCCTGTCTCCAGGGAGACTTTTCCACCAGTCCAAACCTGGGATTCCACACCCCTGGCCACACAGGACGGAGATGTCACCCAAGAAGAGCATGTGGCCAGTCAACTAAAACCCTTCCCTCAGATTTCTCTAAGTAGAGTTGGTGGGGGAAAGCTCTTCCCCCTGGGATGCGGGACTTGGGCATGAAACCCTAGACCTGCTGTGCTGTGTCCCCAAATAAGTGGAGAGAACTTGTCTGCAGTACGAGCAAATGAAACCACCAGAGGAGAGGAGATGAGAAGAAGTGCAGAGAACCAGAGCTTGGAGGTTCCTTCTCCCAGCTTCCTCCAGGCTCAGCCCTGGCTCTTCCAGGGTCATGAGAACTAATCAGACCTTCTCTGTGCTCAAACTAGTTTGAGTTGGGATCTATCACTTGAAAGGAAAAGAGTCCCAGGAGAAACATGTAGCATAGAGAAGACAAAAGACAGAGCATTAAGTGGATCCTTGAGGGCTGTGCCATTTGGGAAAGCCCTGGGGAGAGCCCCTTGGGAAGGATAACGTCCCCCCAGAGGAGCAGAGGGGCTGGCTGGAGAAGAGAAGGGGACCCTGAGAAATACTCGGGGACACTTTGGGGGCTGAGGTATGTGGCTCTACAGGGGAGCCACCAAATCAGAAATGTTGGTGTTAAAGCTCAGCTGGACTCAGTTATGACCCTGTGGGAGGGACCTGAAGATATTTGAATTAGAAACGAAAAGGTAAGTTATCAAAAGATTGGTTGACAAGCCTAGAATCCTAGCAAGAGGCATTGACCCGAGCTGTATGACTTAACTGTTTACTAGCATCAAGCTCCAATATCTGTTTTTACAATAGAACATGCCTGTCAGACGTATATTAATTTATTCATTATTCAACAAATACTTATTAAGAGCATATGGTGTCCCAGGCACTTCAGTAAGAATGAGTATATACTGATACACAAAAGACATGTGATTTCCCCTCCCATGGAGCTTTCAGTCTATGGAGAAAAAAGATATTTAATGAATAAATATAGTACTAAACGTATAATTACAAATGGTAGTAAATGTGAAGGAAACGTTATAAGAATTATGAGGAACCTATTTTAGATCGGAAGGTCAAGAAAGGCTTCTCTGAAGAGAGACTACTAAGATGTGAAAGTGAGTAGAAGTTAGCCAGACAACGGTATGGGGGAGGGGGTGGTAAGGCAAGGCAGGAGACGGCAGGAGAATCCACGTGAAGGAAACAGTGTATGCAAAGGCCCTGTGGCCAGAAAGAGCTTGACGAGAAATGAAAGAGAGGCATGGCTGAAGAATAACTAGGGTGGGCAGAGAGTGGCTTGAGAAGAGCCTAGAGAGATGGGCAGAGGCCCAATGTAAGGATTCTAGAGTCTATCCCAACTGCAATGGAAAGCCACTGAAGAATTTTATTTAATGTTCCAAGGCACCTTTTAAGAAAGAGAAGTGATTGAAGAAGGACAGAGACGAAAGAGAGACCAATTAGGAGGCTGTTTGCAATAGTTGAGATGAGAGAGGATGATGGCTTGGGCTGGGTGATGACAGAGACATCTTCATTGGAGACACCTGCTGATGGTAGAATTGATGGCGTGGGCCTGGTGTGGATATGGTAGGTGACAAGAGGCAAGCACTGAGAATGACTTTCAGGTTACTGGCTTGAACTTTTGGTGGTTGGTAGTGCCATTAACTGAACTGAGAAATAATGAAGAAGGATGTCACAAGGAAACAGGCAAGCAAGATCAAAGAGGGATTTCAGTTTTAACATGTTCCGTCTAAGATTCCTGGAGGACTTCCAGGTGAAGATAGTAAATACTAGTTGGATATGTGAGTCTCATGATATAGGAAAGATCTGGGCTGGTGGTAGAAATCTGTGAATCACTGTAAAAAAGCAATCAGAATGGTTGAGACTGCCTAAGAACAGAGTATAGAACAAGAGAAGAGGAGAGCCTGGGGACGGACAGGAACTCCTTGCACTGAGGTGTTGGGTACAAGCCAATGTGTTAACAAAGGGGACTGAGAAGGCACAACCCGGCAGGTGGCAGAAGAACCAAGAGAAGGCAGTGTCACAGATTCCAAAAGGAGAGTGTTATGAGGAGCCACTCGTCACATGTATCAACTGCTGAGAAGTCCAGTAGGATGAGGACTGAAAGGTGTTGACTGAATTTGGTGGCCTCATCAAGAGCTTCCGCAATGGAGTGGTGGGGGCATAAGCTAGATGGAATGGGTGGAAGGGTCAATGGGAGGTGGGCAGTGGAGTCAGGAAGAAGTGTAGACAGTGCTTTCAAAACCTCTATTTAGGGAATTCCCTGGCAGTCCAGTGGTTAGGACTCTGCGTTTCCACTACCAAGTTCAATCCCTGGTCAGGGAACTAAGATCCCACAAGCTGCATGGCCAAATAACAATGATATCAACAACAAAATCCTCTAATACCTCGGAGTCCTAACCATTGGAGCAGAGAAATGGTACAGTGACCAAAGAGGAAATGGGGGGTCAAGAGGGGTAGGATTTAAATATGAAAGATACTAGAGCATATTGGAATGCAAATGGGAATCATTCCAACCAACCAGGAGGATAAAGACCAGAGGAGTTACTAGATGGAAACGAGGAAGTAGCTTGAGAGGATGCACTCTCCTCCGGACAGGGTAACGCCTGCCTCCAGCTTTGCTCTGCTTTTGTTGATGACCTTCCCTCCTCATTCCGTTCCTTCTGGTTGACCTAAGAATGCTTCATTTCCATGAATATTTTTCACTTTCTTCAGAGTCTTTAAAGGTGACAGTACATCTTTGTGTTCAGTCTGCTGTGTTTTGATTTTATAGTTTAGTTCTTTGGGAAGAATTTTCATCTTTCTTAGATACTATACTGATGAGACATTTTTTGTCCCAGTGTAGCCTATGTGGTGTGATTGGAACACCTAGTAAAATTTATCCTTGCCCCAAAGTATCCTTTAGTAAGAACTAATAATAATTAACTTAAGTATAGGAGTTACCTTTAATGAGCATCCTGATTTCACAGATGTTACCTCCTTTCATCTTGGTTTTTGTTTTGTTTTGTTTTTTGAGGGTTTTTTTGGCTGCACCACACGGCTTGTGGGATCTTAGTTCCCCAACCAGGGATCGAACTCTGGCCCTCAGCAGTGAGAGTGCGGAGCCCTAACCACTGGACTGTCAGGGACTTCCCTCCTTTCTTCTTTTTTTCTAAATTTTTTTTTTTTTTTGCGGTATGCGGGCCCCTCACTGCTGTGGCCTCTCCCGTTGCAGAGCACAGGCTCCGGACGCGCAGGCCCAGCGGCCATGGCTCACGGGCCCAGCCGCTCTGCGGCATGTGGGATCCTCCCGGACCGGGGCACGAACCCGTGTCCCCTGCATGGGCAGGTGGACTCACAACCACTGCGCCACCAGGGAAGCCCTTTTTTTCTAAATTTTTATCAGAGTATAGTTGATTTAGAATGTTGTGTTAGTTTCAGGTGTATAGCAAAATGAATCAGTTATACATATACATATATCCACTCTTTTTTCTTTTTTTTTAGATTCTTTTCCTACATAGGCCATTACGGAGTACTGAGTAGAGTTCCCTGTGCTACATAGCAGGTTCTTATTAGTTGTCTATTTTATAGGAATTCTGTGAGGTAGTTTTCAGTATCCCCATTTGGAAAAGAAGAAACTGAGACCAGGAGCAGTTAAGAGATTTGCAAGGTTACAGAGCTAATAAATGGCAGATCCTGGGTAGTCTAAACCCCAAATTTCAAGCAAAGCTCTAGTTGGATCTTTACACATGTAGTTTCATTGCTCTTGAGGTTCATATAGATGATGAAATAATCACAGATATTCTGCCAACACTCCCCAGCTGTCAGCCTCCAAGAACAAGGGGCAGGGAGCCAGAGTAGAAGCAGAAAAGCACAGATTTGACGTTCAGCTCTGAAAATGCCTCGTGACTGGCCTGAACCCATCATGTGGGTATCTTTCACAGCTAACCGTCATTCCACAGAATTCAGCTCATGTCCTCACAAGTTACAATGAGACTGAGAAGTAATCTGGTTCCTGTGGACAATCAGACTGGAACCATGCATGTATTAACTGCAATTAACCTGGAGGAGGCTTATATTGTTACTCTTGTTTCAGCACAAAAAGTGGAGGGTAGAATAAAGTTTTCCCACAACTTAATTTTCTGAGAATGGTGTTTGAAGTTGGGATGAGATAAGGGATATGAAATCTCTTGAAAAAGGTACTGCCACATTGCTGTGTGATGCATTATTTGTGGTGGTGGAAGGGAATTGGCAGTTCACGGTATTATCCCAGAGCTCAGGGCCTTGTGAACCAATGACCCTACCTCCTACCAGGAGGCGATGGAGGCTACCGTGCCTCCCCTGCATCCCCCAACTGTAGTGCTCCATTTATTGAATGGCCCATTGCTCTTCCATCACACCAAAGAGATTAAAAATGGAAGATGGACTGTGTCCTTTAGAAGCTGTAAGGACAGTTCAGAAGCCCAGATCGATTCTTTCTTGGTTATGCTAAGTAAGCAAAGGTTTTGGGAAATGTCCACCATGTCGTTAAGCTGTAGGACACCCCACACACACTTAGTGATAGACAAACTGAGAAAAGCCATCCATTTTTCAGAAAATTATCCTATATAAACTAAGAAGGTAAAATGATAGGTGCACTATTTGGATTCGGAAGAACCAGGGTACAATCCCATTTCTGTAACTTATAAGATGTGAGATTTTCATTTCTCTCAAGCTCATTTTGCTCAGCGATAAAATGGGTCTAATAATAATGTTTAGTTCACAGCAGCAGTGTGAAGTAAAGAGATAAAGTGACAGACCAGATAATGTCGGTAAAGTTCCTGGTGCTTTGTGTTACAGCCATTGGTCTGTAGCTGAAATGTAGGAAGGTGGGCTTGTAGACGCCCTGAGGAAAGTACAAGGAATCAAGTGAGGTTTCGAGAACAGTTGCTCCAGAGTGGAGGAAGTGCTGGTCTGGAGAAGTGGGAGGTGGGTGTGCAGGAGTTTGGGTGCCCTGGGGGCTGCAGAAAGTGGTCTGCTGGCTTAGTCAGATTTGGACTGGAGGTTATAAAGCTTTGTCATTTCTGACACATTAAATAAAGTCTGTCATATTGACTTCTAAATTGGAGGTTTTATAATTCACCCTGGAGGGTAAAAAGCATTTTGCTGCTAGATTCACTGCTTGGTTGTATTCTCTTTCCCGAACTCATGTGATTTTCATTTCTCAGAACCAGTTTATCAAGACTAAAGACTAATGCCTATGCTGTTGGCTTGTCTGGAGAAAACAAAGCCATTAATGATAGTTAACATATTAATTGCAGAATGTGCTTCTTTAGGTTTCTGTTGGCAACAAGTTACCAGTCTAACAGAGTAAGTGAAGTGCATCCAGACTCAATTTAAAACCTGGCCAGGCAGGGCTTTTAATCTCCACGCTTCAGAATTTCGTTATTAGAGTTGCCAGAACGCCAAGCTTATAATTTACAAGTAGTACCCGTGTGTCACTTAGAAAGAAACCCAGACCCGAAAATAGAAATGAAACTCAGGAAAACACCAACCCAGATAAATGAATCTTATGTCAAATGCAGAAAGCTTGTAAACCGTGCTCAAGGTTACACTAATTGCTTAAATTTCGATGAAAGCAGGTACATTAACCAGTTAGTATGTCACTGCCCAGAGGAAAGTGGCAATTCGAGAGAATTATTTCAGAAAAATTTCTCACATCATTTCTTGCTCTTTTTTTCTTCTCCTGTCTGACTGATTTTTCAATTCTTAGGTAACAGAATGCTCTTTCTATAACAGCCATGGTAATACTTCCATTGGGATTACTTTTACCTAAAGCATTACCCCTAAAGGGCCAAGGTCATGCGTGATCCCTATACAGAACTTTGTTACCTTGCCACACACTGTGTCCCTAACCCCAATCAGTTGTTAGAAACGTATATGCCATTGTTCAGGGTAGGACAAGAGTGAGATTGAAGTTAAAGGGTAAAAACAGAGTACTCGCTGTTAAGGGTAGGACAGATGTGAGAAGGATAGTTGCAAACCATTGTGTCCAGGGCTAAAACCTTGGACCTCCTTTCTCTTTACCCCCACATTCCAGCCAATCACCAAATCCTCCTAGTGTTTTCTCAATTTTTTGTTTTTGGGTCGGGGTCGGGGGGGACATTATCCATCTTTTCTTTCCTTTGTGTGGTGGTTTGTTTTATATGTCAACTTGGCTAGGCTATACTACCCAATTATTTAATCAAACACTAATCTAAGTGTGGGTTACTTTGAAGGTATTTTATAGATGTGGTTAATATCTTCAATCAATTGACTTTAAGTAAAGGAGATTATCTTGTTAATGTGGGTCGGCCTCATACAACCAGTTGAAAGCATAGGGGAGGAAAAGCTTTTTCTCTACTCTCTTAGGTTGAGCGAATGGGAGCTGCAAATTAAAGTGACAAAAGACTGATTAACAGGAAGAGAAAATGGAGTTTATTTATGCAATATGCATATAGCAGCAGAACTCTGTGAGAACTCAAAGGAATGGTTAGAATTTGGGGCTTATATATCATCTTAATACTAGGTGAACGGAAGATGGAGAAAGGCACTTACAGGAAAACATTTATCTTTGTAAAGATAAATGGGTTTTCAGAACAAACAGGAGATAAGAAAGTTGGTGATAATGTTTGTCTGTACAGGTATGAGTAGTCTTTCCGACTCCTTCAGGGCCATAAAAAAACCCTCCTCTGTAGAAGGGGTAGCTCTTTTTCACATATTCCCTTCTGGGAATAGATCTGCCTTGAAGAGGAATTTATGGCAGCCTAATTTCCCAGAAGTTGCTGCTTTTAGTCAGATAAGGGGAGCTCTGAGAAGGATTTTTTTCTCTATCTGTTGAATTTCAAGTATCTTCACCTTAAAATAATCTTTATACCAATATAGGATTCTGAGTGGGTTCCCACAAAAGACTTTAGGAGCAAAAATTGAAGTTTCCCAGAGAGGAAGTAATTTTGCCTTAAGACGGCAGTCTCAACTCCTGCCTGAGTTCTAAGTCTCCAACCCGCTGTCTTCCCTACACATTTCAGTCTTGTCAGCCCCCACAATGATTAAGCCAATTCCTTAAAATAAATCTCTTTATATATACATATGTAATATGTAGGCTCTGTTTCTCTGGAGAACTCTGAGAGATATACAGCGCCACTATCCCTAACGAAGGCCCTTATCTAATAATCGTACTATTGGAAACTTAACTAGTCTTCCTATTTGAAGTGTTTCTCTGCTCCAAAATCTTATACATCTTTTTTTTTTTTTTTTTTTGGCTGCATTCGGTCTTTGTTGCTGCTCATGCGCTTTCTCTAGTTGCGGCGAGCAGGGGTTACTCTTTGTTGCGGTGCGCAGGCTTCTCACTGCGGTGGCTTCTCTTGTTGTGGAGCACGGGCTCCAGGCACGTAGGCTTCAGTAGTTGTGGCATGCGGGCTCCATAGTTGTGGCTCACGGGCTCTAGAGCGCAGGCTCAGTAGTTGTGGCACACGGGCTTAGTTGCTCTGCGTCATGTGGGATCTTCCTGGACCAGGGATGAAACCCATGTCCCCTGACTTGGCAGGTGGATTCTTAACCACTGCGCCACCAGGAAAGTCCTATACATCAACTTTAAGTTTATCTTTCATTGGTTGCTCCCCCAGGCCTGCAGGCAACTGGCTCAACTAGTTCAACTCATTAAGGAGGCAGTCTATGCCCTCAGCACTTGGCGGACTCCACTGATTCAGCCTCATTTTCCAGCACTCTTTTCCTTCTAGTCTCCAGTTCCTGAGTATGCTGTGGGCATTATCAGCTTCTCGCTATCTGCATTTTTTATCACCCATTTCCCCATTCCCTTGTCTTTGTTTATACATGTCCTACCATTCCTCCAAGGTCTAGCTTTTCTGACAAGTCTTTCGCTGCTTGTATTAGTTTCTTATTTCTACTGTAACAAATTATCACAAACGTAGTAGCTGAAAACAACACATATTTATTCTCTTACAGTTCTGGAACTCAGAAGTCAACAATCAGTTTCAGTAGGCTAAGGTCAAGATGTCAGCAGAGTTGGTTTCTTCTGAGGGGGAATCTATTAACTTGCCTTTTTCAGTTTCTAGCAGGCACCTGTATTCCTTGGCTTGTGGCCCCTTCATCCATCTTCAAAGTACATCACTTCAATCTCTACACTTGTCGTTGTCAAATGGCTTTCTCTCTCTCTTATAGTAAAATTTCCTTCTGCCTCCCTCTCATAAGGACACTAGTGATGACATTTAGGCCCCACCCAGATAATCCAGGATAATCTCCCCATCTCAAAATTCTTAATTTAATTTCATCTACAACCTCCCTTTTGCCATACAAGGTAACATTCATAGGTTCTGTGGATTAGAATATCTATGGGGTCCATTATTCAGCCTACCACACTGTCCCATCTTTCTTACTTCCTTAACTCCAACCAGCATGGTTAATTGTTTAAAGCACTCTCTGCAACGCCCTCTACTTCTTTGTATTCATGTCTTCTCTCCCACCTATCCAGAAAGCCATTGTCTCTAGAACTCCTGAGTCCTTCTAGGACTTAGGCAAGTACAGATCAGCACCACTGCAAATTCATGATGTCCAATCTCAGCTAAACCCCTACACCCCCTTGACAACACTTTCATTTATCCTTTGAAAGCACTCTCTCCCATTCCACTCAGCAACGGTTCCCTCACGATTCTTCTCAATCCACTCAAGGACGGGACTTTCCATTTTAAACTGACTAAACTTACTTCCATTTCACTGACAAAATCAAGGTCATCAAGCAACAGATATCTGAGCTTCTCCCACTCCTAGAAATGTGGCTTCATTTTCCACCATGGCTACCTCCTTCCCATGGGTCTCAGAGGATGAGATATCCTTCTATTGCTCCAGACCAACTCATCTACTTCTGTCCTTGAGTCTTCTCTGTATTCTTTTCCCAGGACCTTGCTTTATCAGACATACTCTCTCTTTATCTCCAATGTCTTCCTTCTCAACTCATTCTTTTCATTTCTTTCAACAAATATTTATTGAGTACCTACTATGCAGCATAAAATGCAATGCTGGGTCTCAGCCTACAAGCATGATCAAGTTATTCACACACTGAAACATAACAAAACATATAAACAAAAAACTTCCCTTGAACTTTCATTCCTCTATAGCTTCTGCTCTCTCCTTCCCTTCCTCAAATCAGATCTGTTCATCTATTCCTCTAAACATGTTGATTTACCAGTTTTCTCAATCTCACTTCATGTGACCATTATCCAAATTAGAAAAAAAACACTTATTCTAGACTCCATCCTCTCCTTCATGTACATTTAGTAAAAACCAAGTCCATCTTATTTCCCTCCTTGAAATCTCTCAATCTGTCCTCTTCAGTTAGTTCATTTATATCCAATTATGGACCTTAATGATATATATTTTTTAAGCTAAAAAAATTTTTTTTTGGCTGTGTTGGGTCTTCTTTGCTGTGCGCGGGCTTTCTCTAGTTGCGGCGAGGGGGGCTACTCTTTGTTGCAGTGTGCGGGCTTCTCACTGCGGTGGCTTCTCTTTATTGCAGAGCACAGGCTCTAGGCACATGAGCTGCAGTAGTGGTGGCACACAGGCTCAGTAGCTGTGGATCACGGGCTCTAGAGCGCAGGCTCAGTAGTTGTGGTGCACAGGCTTAGTTGCTCTGTGACATGTGGGATCTTCCCTGACCAGGGCTTGGGCCTGTGTTCCCTGCATTGGCAGGCGGATTCTTAACCACTGCGCCACCAGGGGAGCCCCACCCTTAATGATATATTGCCTAAACTATAGCACTATAATCTTAAGTGATCAGCCTGCCTCCAATCTGATTCCCTTTTAATCTGTCCGCACTGAACCTAGAATTAGATAGTTAAAAACATGAATCTGGGACTTCCCTCGTGGTGCAGTGGTTAAGAATCCGCCTGCCAGTGCAGAGGACACGGGTTCGAGCCCTGGTCCAGGAAGATCCCACATGCAGCGGAGCAACTAAGCCCATGTGCCACAACTACTGAGCCTGTGCTCTAGAGCCCGTGCACCACAACTACTGAGCCTGTGCACCACAACTACTGAAGCCCGCGTGCCTAGAGCCTGTGCTCCGCCACAAGAGAAGCCACCGCAGTGAGAAGCCAGTGCACTGCAATGAAGAGTATCCCCCGCTCGCCGCAACTAGGGAAAGCCCGCATGCAGCAACTGAAGACCCAACGCAGCCAAAAATAAAATAAATTAATTAAAAAAAATAAAATTAAATAAAAAAAATAAAAACATGAATCTAATTATGTCATTTCCCTGTTTAAATGCTTTTAATGGCTCCCATTTCTTACAGCTTAAGTCCAAGCTCTTTATTAACATGGCTCACAGGCCCTTCATGACCTGACCAAACTTATCCCCCATTAATCCCAATCACGCACTTGACACTGTAATAATTCTCCATGTTCCTTCAATATGGCATGCATTTTCCCACTTAAAAGCTTCTGTTTATGCTGTTACTGCAACTTGGGAAGCACTGTCCATGTTTGTTCACCTGTCAACCTCACATTCATCCTTCCAGATCCACTCAAGCAGCATTTTCTCCAAGCCTTCTCTGAACACCAGGCTGTGCTAAATATTCCAACTTTGTGTTTCCTTAGTACCTTGTGCATACTTTATCATGTTATGCTGAAATTATCTATTTACCTATCTGGGATCCTTACAAGCTCCGTAAGGGCACAGACCATGTGAACTCATACAGCAGTAATGGGGAGTATGTTTTATTTAATACAGAGCTTGTATTATTTTGAGTATTTGGGTAATTACTTTTTATGCAACTGTTATGTCTCCCTTGTGAGGCTGGAAGCCCATTAAGGATAGGAAGTATATTTTATAACATTGTGCATCCTTACCAAATAGCAAATGTCCATAAAGAAATTAATTAACGATTATTATTGTGAATATTATGAAAAACAACTCAAGTTTATACTCTACTACTTATGGGTTAGCTCTATCATTCCTACATAATAAGAGAAGTCCATTTGAGGTAAAATCTAATTACAACAAATTCCAACAAGATTTCTAAATTCTTATACTGATAGTTAATATAAAACATTGAGAGGAGTGAAGTGTCAGTTAATATTACACATACACACAAATTTTTTTTTGTTATTGTAAAAGTATCCAGCTAACAGGCAGAGATATCAACACAATTTGGCTACCTTAATAGATAATTCCTTAGGTAAGGAACACCATATTTTACACTGCATATGTAGACAGTCCTGTTCAACCACATTCTTGCTGTGATACCTTTAAGTCCCCTTCCCCGCCCCAGATAAATTCACCTTTTTTCAAAGCACTGCCAGAATGATCTAGTCCTCTTTTGCTTTCTTACAATTTCAAGGGAATTTGGAAGAGTCAAGGCAAACATTTTTTTCTGTAAAAATATTTATTATTTCCACTTGGCCCACTGCTTGGGAGAGGGCTCCAGGGTGGTTAAAAAGCTGCCTAGAGCACATGAAAAGACGCTCAACATTGCTAATCATTAGAGAAATGCAAATCAAAACTACAGTGAGGTACCACCTCACACGGGTCAGAGTGGCCATCATTTAAAAATCTACAAATAACAAATGCTGAGAGGGTGTGGAGAAAAAGGGACCCTCCCACACTGTTGGTAGGAATGTAAATTGGTGCAGCCACTATGGAAAACAGTATGGAGGTTCCTCAAAAAATTAAAAATAGAGTTGCCATGTGATCCAGCAATCCCACTCCTGGGCATATATCCAGACAAAACTATAACTCGAAGAAATACATGCACCCCAATATTCATAGCAGCACTATTTATAATAGCCAAGACATGGAGAGAACCTAAATGTCCATCAACAGATAAATGGATAAAGAAGATGTGGTACATATATACAATGGAATACTACTCAGCCATTAAAAAGAATGAAATAATGCCATTTGCAGCAACATGGATGGACCTAGAGATTATCATACTAAGTGAAGTAAGTCAGAAAGAGAGAGACAAATACCATATGATATCACATATGTAAAATCTAAAATATGACACAAATGAACTTACCTGTGAAAAAGAAACAGACTCACAGACATAGAGAACAGACTTGTGGTTGTCAATGGGGAGGGGAGGTGGGGGAGGGATGGATTAGAAGTTTGGGGTTAGCAGATGCAAACTATTATATATAGAATGGGTAAACAACAAGGTCCTACTTGTATAGCATAGGGAACTATATTCAGTATCCTGTGATAAATCATAATGGAAAAGAATATGAAAAAGAATGTATATATATGTATAACTGAATCACTTTGCTGTACATCAGAAATTAACACAACATTGTAAATCTACTGTACTTCAATAAAATAAAATTTTTTTAAAAAGTTGCCTAGTGGTTGCAGAGAGAATCTTCAGGCCAAAGGCCTGACACAAGGCGGATGCCAGAGGGGCTCCTCACAGGCCACCAGGCTCTGTTCTGGAGGTTCCTAGACGTGCTTGAGGGTAAGCCCTTTTGAAGAGATTCTCGCCCAGCCCAGTGTGGGGGCCTGCAGCCTGTGGAGCTTAGTTAGGTGGTGGCCATTTCTTGATGAGTTTCACCTTTTCATCTAGGAAGTGGCTCTCCAGGAAGTCACAGAGATGGGGGTCTGCATGGGCAGAACCCAGGGCATGCAGATCCAAAAAGCTGGTTCATGAGATGGTGGCTTTCCTAGTGTCCTGGGTTTCCCCACTCATCTTGGGAGTGCTTCTGCTTGTCTTGGAAGAGGGCTCAGCCGCCGTGTAGGCTTTGCATTCTCAAGAGATACTCACACTTCTGATGAATCTGGGAGTTCATGGTTGATCAGCAGTAAGGAGCTAAGCTCCATACTGTTGGCTGGTCCCAGAGGTTGAGGATGGCTGAGTGGTTGATTCTGAAGGTTGTGACTGGAAAAGAGGGTGGAGGGTGATAGGAGGCTAGAAGAAAGGGTGTCCCTGGGCCTTTTCTGTCCAAATATTGTTGAAGCAAGAGACAGATCCGTGGGACCAGGAGAGCAACGAAGGCAAACTCTTTATTCTTCCAATATAGCATAAACATTTTTATGCAAGTGTGATCTGGATAAAATAAGGATACCTTTCAAAGAACATAGCCATCATAAAAGGGCAGCATG
The DNA here is from genome assembly GCF_039906515.1 of Pseudorca crassidens. Classification (NCBI taxonomy): domain Eukaryota; kingdom Metazoa; phylum Chordata; class Mammalia; order Artiodactyla; family Delphinidae; genus Pseudorca; species Pseudorca crassidens. The sequence goes on along the minus strand of NC_090306.1, from coordinate 25,540,936 downwards.
TAGGCTGAGGGAATGACCTAAGAAGCCTGTTCTCCTTATTCCTTATGGCTATTTCCTTCTTAATACTTCAGGTGTGTTTGAGCACACCTTTGTGCACCAATTGTTTTACCCCTTAACCTCATTGTCCACTACTTCCCTAGAGCTTACGCCACTTGATCCTCACAGTGTTTGTATCACCCAATCACTTGGGCTTTTCTTCCTATAGAGGTATCTCTGATTCTACATTTGAATTTACAAAAATTATTAATGATTATGAGTAGCTTAACAAGTATTCTTAGGCAACTGCTTTTCACAAGGCACTATGGAAATTCACAGACAAATCAGGTGTGGATGATCCTGTGGATGTGCAGGGTTTTTTTTTTTATAAATTTATTTATTTATTTGGCTGTGTTGGGTCTTCATTTCTGTGCAAGGGCTTTCTCTAGTTGCGGCGAGTGGGGGCCACTCTTCATCATGGTGCACGGGCCTCGCACTGTCGCGGCCTCTCTTGTTGCGGAGCGCAGGCTCAGTAGCTATGGCTCACGGGTCCAGTTGCTCCGCAGCATGTGGGATCTTCCCAGACCAGGGCTCAAACTCGTGTCCTCTGCATTGGCAGGCAGATTCTCAACCACGCCACCAGGGTAGCCTTTTTTTTAAAATATGCAGGCATCAAGGGCTTCCCTGGTGGCACAGTGGTTGGGAGTCCGCCTGCCGATGCAGGGGACACGGGTTCGTGCCCCGGTCCGGGAAGATCCCACACGCCACGGAGCGGCTGGGCACATGAGCCATGGCCGCTGAGCCTGTGCGTCTGGAGCCTGTGCTCTGCAGCGGGAGAGGCCACAACAGTGAGAGGCCCGCGTACAGCAAAAAAAAAAAAAAAAAAATGCAGGCATCAACTGCAGAAATTCTGATTCCATTGGTTTGTGCCTAATACATTTTAAAATTTAACACTTCTGTTGATACCAAAATCAGACAAAGACACTGAAAGAAAAGTAAAGTACAGACCAACTTTCCTTATGAATGTTGATGCAAAAATTCTCAACAAAATTCTAGCAAAACAAATTCAGTAGCATATTAAAAGTACCATGACCAAGTGGGATTTATTCCTGGAATGCAAGAATGGTTCAACATACCAACCCCCCCACCAAAAGAAAAACACCAAAAAAAAAAAAACCACTTATATGATTATCTCAATTGATGCAGAAAAAGCATTTGGTAAAATTCAACACTCTTGTATGATTAAAAACACTCAACAAACTAGGAGTAGGAGGAAACTGCCTCAACATAATAAAATCCATGTGTGAAAAAACCCACAGTGAACATCATACTCAATGATGAAAGATTGAAAGCTTTCTCTCTAAGATTAGGAACAACACAAAAATGCGCACTTATGCCACTTCCATTCAGCATAGCACTGGAGGTTCTATCCAGATCAAATAGGCAAGAAAACTAAATAAAAGACATCCAAATTGGAAAGGAAGAAGTAAAATTATCTCTGTTAGCAGATGTAAGGAAGGAAAAGATTTTCCTGAACACTCTTATCCCTGGCTGCGTCTGAACAGTAAATGGACAAAGACAGATTAACAGGAGAAAAGCATACAGATTTATTTGTTTTACATGACATGAGAGCTTTCATAAGGAAATAAAGACCTGAAAAAACAGTTAAAACCTAAATATTTTTATGCCAGATTTGATAAAGTGTAGACAGTTGTGAAAAAAAATGATAGGTCAGAATATGAGGGAAGGGTAGTAAACTGAGGGAAACTTATCAAGGCCTATTTGATTGGACTTTCCTTGGTGACCCTTTATTTTTGGAGATAAGGATGCTCCTTTTCTCTGGGTAAAGGCAGGGCATCTCTCACATGAGATGAAACTTGTTGATGAAACAACAGGACTTGCTTCAGGGGAAAAGGGTTGGGGGGAAGGTCAAAATGATTTTCCTGTTTCTGCCATTTTCTCAAACTTCTTTAGCTTAAAATATCCAACATATCAAGATGCCGTATTATGGGGTAGCATGTCTTGAATATCATCACAGATGATATGACCTTATATGAAGAAAACCCTAAAGATTTCACAAAAAGAACTGTTAGTACTAATAAATGAATTCAGCAAAATAGCAGGATACAAAATTAACCCACAAAAATCAGCTGCATTTCTATACACTAACAATAAACAATCTGAAAAGGAAATTATGAAAATGATTCCATTTACAATAGCATCAAAAAGAATAAAGTACTTAGGAATTAACCAGTGAAGGAAAACTTGTACAATGAAAACTGCAAAACGTTGTTGAAAGAAATTAAAGAAGATATAAATAAATTGAAATGTATCCCATGTTTATGGATTGGCAGACTTAATATTGTTAAGATGTCAATTCTACCCAAAGTGATCTACAAATTCAATGCAATCCCTATAAAAATCCCAATGATGTTTTTTTCTGAAGTAGAAAATCCCATCCCCAAATTTATGTGAAATCATAAGGGGTCCTGAATAGCCAAATAATCTTGAAAAAAAACAAAGCTGGAGGACTCATACTTCCTGATTTCAGAACTTACTACAAAACTACAGTAGTCAAAACAGTGTGGTACTGACATAAAGAGAGACATATAGACTAATGAAATAGAACTGAGAGCCCAGAAATAAACCCATGCATATATGGTTAAATGACTTTTGACAAGAGTGCCAAGACCATTCATAGGGAAAGGACAATCTTTGCAACAAATGGTGCTGGGAAAACTGCACCCACAGTTTTCCACAAGCAAAAGAATGAAGCTGTAACTTACTTAACACCATATACAAAAATTAACTCAAAAGGGATCAAAGACTGTAATATCTAAAACGTAATACCTAAAACTATAAAACTCTTAGATGAGAGAATTCCCTGTTGGTCCAGTGGTTAGGACTCGGCACTTTCACTGCCGTGGCCTGGGTTCAATACCTGGCTGGGGAACTAAGATCCTGCAAGCTGCATGCAGCCCCCTAAACAAAAATGGCCACCAAAAAAACCTCCTAGATGAAACATAGGGCAAAACCTTCATGACACTGGATTTAGCAGTGAATTCTTGGATAGGACACCAAAAGCACAGGCAACAAAAGAAAAAATAGCTAAATTGCACTTCATAAAAATTAAAGCATTTTCTGCATCAAAAGAAAATATCAACAAAGTAAAAAGCAACCCAAAGAATGGGAGAAAATATTTGCATACCATATATAAGGGATTAATATTCAGTATATAAAGAGAACTACTAAAACTCAACAACAAAACAACCTGATTCAAAAATGGGCAAAGAACTTAAATAGACATTTTTCCAAAGAAGATATACAAATGGGGCTTCCCTGGTGGCACAGTGGTTAAAGAATCCGCCTGCCAATGCAGGGGACAGGGGCTCGAGCCCTGGTCCAGGAAGATCCCACATGCTGCGGAGCAAGTAAGCCCGTGCACCACAACTATTGAGCCTGCGCTCTGGAGCCCATGTGCCACAACTACTGAAGACCACACATCTAGAGCCCTTGCTCTGCAACAAGAGAAGCCCCCGCTCGCCAGAACTAGAGAAAGCTCGCGTGCAGCAATGAAGACCCAAAGCAGCCAAAAATAAATAAATAAAATAAATAAATTTATTAAAAAAAAAGCTATACAAATGGCCAATAAGCATATGAAAAGATGCTCAGCATCACCAATCTTCAGGGAAATGCAAATCAAAACTACAATGAGGGGCTTCCCTGGTGGCGCAGTGGTTGAGAGTCCGCCTGCCAATGCAGGGGACACAGATTCGTGCCCCGGTCCGGGAAGATCCCACATGCCGCGGAGCGGCTAGACCCGTGAGCCATGGCCACTGAGCCTGTGGGTCCGGAGCCTGTGCTCCGCAATGGGAGAGGCCACAACAGTGAGAGGCCCGCATACTGCAAAAAAAAAAAAAAAAAAAACAAACTACAATGAGGGGGCTTCCCTGGTGGCGCAGTGGTTGAGAGTCCACCTGCTGATGCAGGGGACACGGGTTCGTGCCCCGGTCCGGGAAGATCCCACATGCCGCGGAGCGGCTGGGCCCGTGAGCCATGGCCACTGAGCTTGCGCGTCCGGAGCCTGTGCTCCGCAACGGGAGAGGCCACAACAGTGAGAGGCCCACGTACCAAAAAAAAAAAAAAAAAAAAAAAAAAACTACAATGAGATACCACCTCATACATGTTAGGATAGCTACTATCAAAAAGGCAGAAAATAACAATTGTTGGTGAGGATGTGGAGAACATTTGTGCACTGTTGGTGGGGATGCAAAATGGTGTAACTCCTGTGGAAAACAGTGTGGTGTTTTCTAAAAGAAATTAAACATAGAATTAACATATGATTCAACAATTCTACTTCTGGATATATACCCCAAAAAATTGAAAAGAGGGTCTTGAAGAGATATTTGTATATACATGTTCATGGCAGCATGATTCACAATTGCTAAAACGTGGAAGCAACACAAGTGTCCACTGATGGATGAATGGATAAGCAACATGTGGTATATACGTATAACGGAATATCATTCAGCCTTAAAAAGAAGAATATTCTGACACATGCTACAACGTGAATGAACCTTAAGCACATTATGCTAAGTGAGATAAGCCAGTCACAAAAAGACAAATACTGAATGATTCCACTTATATGAGATACTTACAGCAGTCAAAATCACAGACAGGAAGTATATAGAATGGTGGTTGCCAGGAGCTGTGGGGAAGGAAGAATGGAGAGTTACTGTTTAAGGGGTATAGTTTTACTGTACTTTCAGTTTTACAAGATGAAAAGAGTTATGGAGATGGATGGTGGTGAAGGTTGCACATTATGAATGTATTTAATACCACTGAACTGTATATTTAAAATGGTTAAGATAATAAAGTTTGTTATGTGTATTTTAGCACATTAAAAAAAATTGAAAAAAAAGTTCATTGGTGATTTTCATGCCCTCCACAGGTTGAAACTATTAGATTTAGCTCTCGTCATATAGAGACATCAGAGTAACTGAAATATAAAGCAGAAATTGATGTGTGCCTTAAGATATACTGACAAAGTGCTAGAAGAGTTCAGAGGAGGAAAATAGTACTTGCTGTTTGAGGAATCGGGGCCAAGTCCATGGAGGACTAAAGTGGAATGAATCCAGAATTTGGACATGAGAGACGTGGTTTCCTCTTTCACCTCCACCTCTTACCATGACACGTGAGGCACCGAATAAGCTTCATAACTGTGAGAAAGACTCACATCTGTCACAGAAGTATTGTGAAGACTTTAAACAATGAAGAGAGATAAAAACACATGGAAGCACAGAGAATAATGCTAGATCTAGAGCTGACAATCAAAAAATGATAATTATGTCTGAACCTGAGCTGGCATTGGAGTCAGGGCTTGAAGGATGGATAAGATTTAAACATTCAGAGATGAGAGGGAAAGTAATTCTCGGTAGAAGAAAGAAAGAAGAGCTTTTATGGGCTGCACGGTTTTATGGCTATTTATATACACGTACCATACAAAACATTTTTGGAACTTTTGAAGCCAAACCAGATATGGATCTTTGGTTCAAGAAGCTAACAGTTACCTTAGTAATTCATTCATTAAACTAATACAGACACTTTTTCTTTTGTAATGTTGCTTGTATTCTTAATGGGCTACATGCGTTTTAATAGGTGTCTTTCTACCTTAAAATATTTTAGAAGTAATTGATGTTCATAAAAGCTCGAAGAGGAAAAAATTATATAAAATAAAAATTACTCCTCCTGGGCTTCCCTGGTGGCGCAGTGGTTGAGAGTCCGCCTGCCGATGCAGGGGATACGGGTTCGTGCCCCGGTCCGGGAAGATCCCGCATGCCGCGGAGCGGCTGGGCCCGTGAGCCGTGGCCGCTGAGCCTGCGCGTCTGGAGCCTGTGCTCCGCAAACGGGAGAGGCCACAACAGTGAGAGGCCCGCGTTCCGCAAAAAAAAAAAAAAAAAAAAAAAAAAAAATACCCCTCCCACTTTCTTTCTCAATTCTATCTTCCTCAGAGATAACTGTGATTAAGACTGTGCTATGTCTACTTAAAATCACTTTTTATGTATGTACAACCACATTATATATATATATTCCTTTTGGCCCCTCAAATGAAAACATAATTTACCTACTGTTCAGGAAACTGCTTTTTATCCACTTTAGAGTGCTAATATCTTCCTATGTCAGTATATATAAGGCAACCCTATTCTTTGAAATAGCAGCATAAGATTCCATTTTATGTATTTCATCATTTCTTCAATCAGTTACCTATTGATGAGCATTTGCATTATTTCCATTATGAATAATGCTGGAATGAGTATCTTTGGACGGACCTTTGTGCTTTGTATAAATATATCTTAGGGGAAATTCCCAGAGTGGAAGCAAACAAAATTTTCACATTTCAATAGATAATGTTAAATTGGTATCTTAATGGAATGAATAATTTATACTCCCAATAAAAGAATATGAGAGTTTCTGTTTTCCTACATGTTCATCAACCCTGGATATTATCAAACAAATTTATTTATAATCAAATCTAGATAAAAGTGGTTGATTTTCCTTACATTAAAATTATTAATAAAGTTATAAAATTTATAAATAAAAATCTTATTATAAGTATGACTAAAGTTCGGCATCTTTCCACATGTTTATTTCCATTTATATATTTTTGGGTGAATTAACTTTTTTATATTCTTACTCTATTAAGAAATTATCTTTATTTTGCAACATTTTTTCAGTTTGACTTTTTTTCATTGATATTATCATATTTTTACCCATGTACAAATTTTTAACTTTTATGTAGTTAAATTTATTAATCTTTCAAGTCTTTTGAGTTCCCTCACTCCAGGATTAAAAAATTATTTGATATACGTTTTAAATTCCAACATTTAATTGCAACATTTTTAAAAAATAATATTCATGATATGACAAACATAGGGAAAAGTTTATAAATTTTATCTTTTGATTATATTGCATCAATTATGGTAAAAGTTAACAGGAATATGTTTTGTTTATATTCAGTTTTCCAAATCAAGAATTTGGACAAAAATACCTAATTATTTAAAATATGGAGGCTACCCTGGTGGTGCAGTGGTTAAGAATTCGCCTGCCAATGCAGGGGACATGGGTTCGAGCCCTGATCCGGGAAGATCCCACATGCCATGGAGCAACTAAGCCTGTGTGCCACAACTACTGAGCCTGCGCTCTAGAGCCCACGGGCCACAACTACTGAGCCCACGAGCCACAACTACTGAGCGTGCGTGCCACAACTACCGAAGCTCACGCACATAGAGCCGTGCTCCGCAACAAGAGAAGCCACCGCAATGAGAAGCCCTTGCAATGCAACGAAAGTAGCCCCCGCTCACCGCAACTAGAGAAAGCCTGCGTACGTCAACGAAGACCCAACGCAGCCAAAAGTAAATAAATAAAAATAAATAAGTTTATTTTAAAAATATGAAATTTATTCTAGTGCTACTGGCAACTGTTCTGCTTTGAAGAAGTGTCAGAGGTAAAATTTCAAAGAATGCATTTTGGGGCTTCCCTGGTGGCGCAGTGGTTGAGAGTCCACTTGCCAATGCAGGAGACGCGGGTTCGTGCCCCGGTCCGGGAGGATCCCACATGCCGCGGAGCGGCTGGGCCCGTGAGCCATGGCCGCTGAGCCTGCGTGTCCGGAGCCTGTGCTCGCGGCGGGAGAGGCCACAACAGTGAGAGGCCTCAAAAAAGAATGCATTTTTTCAGAAGTAGTTTCAAAGATCTGGGATTCCCTTCCACAAAGTCTTATTTTGTAAATTATTAATCTAAGTATAGATTACATTATTGGCATTACAGTAGTGTTTTAGTTGTCAACAACTGAGTACTAACACCCTTCTCTATTTTCAACAAGCTTGAGGATATGTTTTAATTCTATTCCTGTAAAGAAATTTAAATTATATTCATATACTAGACCTTGCCTGCTAGCAAAACAGTATGCAATGTTTTACTCTCCTCTGATACCATCTTCTCTAACCATTGCCACAGATGCAATATGGTACATTCACTACCTCTGTTTCAACTGCTCTGCCTTGTATTTCCATTTCTGGAACACTAAAGCACTGCCAAATTAACAATATATCTAGATAAACTATTAATGTTTATATCATCTGAAACCTTGAAACCAATATCTCTTATTTGTTGACCTAAGTTATAAGATTGCATTCTAGTTTTTAAAATTCAAGTACAAAAATTCAAATTCTTCAAAATATATATTTAAAAAGTTAAAAAAATTAACTGTGAGCAAAATATTAAATTTTTCTAGATTCCTAGATATTTTATTCCCAAAGTTCTTAGAAATGGCAACCCAGCATGTTTCTTTTACTTTTCTGTATTGTGTCTGCTTCTTCACTTGTTTAACTGTTGGTGATGTACTATGCTTGCCTTCAGTAATGATTTGAATAATTAGAAAAAGGGTTGTTCCAGGAAGTGGATTCTATGGCTGGGGGATCAATTTCTTATTGACATTTAGAAAAATAAACTTTTGCAGAAGAAATATATATTGATTATACCAACTGTAATCTAATCATAGGGGTTTGTCTCTAGAGTCTCTGCACTTTTGTGGTGCAACTACTTCCAACTCAGTGTAGGTACCAAATCCGGAGGGTTTACATTCTGATTTCTCTTAGATTCCAATACCTGACATGATCTTTTCACTCGAACAAGATTCATGTGTGACTTTTATTCAAAGTCATGATGCTTCTAGTCATGTCTTTCCCCACCACCCCAAGTACCTGGCTGTCTCTAAGAACTTTGTTCCTGAAGTTGCCATTGGTTCAACATTCTTTTCACCCTCCAATCCTTCATCTAATCCTGCTGATAATTCAGCTTCACCTCTTCAAAGATGCTTTCTCTTACCTCCAGATTACATCAGATCCCCTTGCTATACATGGTTAGGCTCACAGTTCCTTTTCCCTTTTATTTCTCACAGTTTGTAATTATATTTGTTTGGTTATTTGGAATGCCTGCCTACTGCATTCCATGAGGAACTGTTTCTGCATTGCTCCTCATTTTATTGTTAGAGCCTGGCAATTAGTAGATACTCAATAAGTATTTGTTGAATGACTGAATGAATAAATTCATGTCCAAACTCAAATCTCATACTCTCCAAAACAACATTCCTAACCTCTCCAGCCACAGTGATAGAAAAATCCCTTTCCTGAACTTAAGGCTCCTATTGTTTTTAATATTTATTTATTTATTTTGGCTGTGCCGGGTCTTAGTTGTGGCATGTGGGAACTTCGTTGCAGCATGCAGGATCTTCAGTCGCGGCATGTGGACTCTTAGTTGCGGCATGCATGTGGGATCTAGTTTCCCAGCCAGGGATTCAACCTGGACCCCCTGCATTGGGAGCTCGGAGTCTTATCTACTGGACCACCAGGGAAGTTTCCTTAAGGCTCCTATTGTTGATACCACTCATTTATCCCACGGAATCATACTGATAGATTCACAGAGTTCAATAGGAGTTTACAGATAGCAAAGTTTCCATTGTAAATAATGTAACTCATTGAAATAAAAGTCTTGGTTTTATTTTTGTGAATGCCATCATTAATGATGGGGAGTTGCCTTCTGAAGTATCCTGGACCATCCTTGGACTATTCATATGTTTAGAAATATTTCTGATATTTAGCAAGACATTCTTGTGATTTTCAAGGCTAATTTTGGTTCTTAAGTGTAAAAAAATAAGCCCATTGGCTTTTCTTTTCCTTTTTCTTTGGCTCCGCTGGGTCTTCGTTGCTGCTCTTGGGCTTTCTCTAATTTCGGTGAGTGGGGGCTACTCTTCGATACGTCTCATTGCGGTGGCTTGTCTTGTTGCGGAGCACCGGCTCTAGGCGTGCAGGCTTCAGTATGCGCGGGCTTCAGTAGTTGTGGCACACCGTCTCAGTAGTTGTGGCTCTCGGGCTTTAGAGCGCAGACTCAGTAGTTGTGCCGCACAGGCTTACTTGCTCTGCGGTATGTGGGATCTTCCCTAACCAGGGCTCGAATCCGTGTCCCCTGCATTGGCAGGCGGATTCTCAACCACTGTGCCACCAGGGAAGTCCCTGGCTTTTCTAATGATGGTCCTTCAGATAGTCAAAGATTGCTCTCTTGCTCAACCAAAACATAACCCTTCCTTCAATTATTGCATTTATGCTGTGGTTTCCAGACTCTTTCATCATCCTGATTTCCTCTCTTGTGAACTCATTCTAGTTTGTCAATGTCCTTCTTAAAATAAAATTACTTTTGTTACCGATAATTTTATTTTTTAAAGTATGCTATTCAAATGCCATAAGACTTAAAATTTCTATAAATTCAGAGGTTGCTCTTTCTAAGAGTAAATTTGTGACAATTCTTTAAGTCTTTAAGTTCAGAAATTTGAAAAGTTAATTTTGATTAATAGATACCTTTTTCTGGCAGCTGTCAACAGTTGCTGGAGGATTGCTTAGATCACATAACCAATTCCATACTTATAGTTTAAAATTATCTGACTTGCTCTGAACCACTTGCTAGTTGAATTTCAAAAGGATTTACACAAATAAGTAACAAAATACTGTGCTTGTTTAGGCGTGAGGAAAACGTTTAGTCTTATAGCTATTACCTGCTAAGGAACCAAACCCAATGTTTACTAATAATAATCAGCTCTTTCCTGGGCTCAACAAAAATGTTTTGATGTGGTTTGTACCAGTCTCTGATGAGGGTATCAGCCTTCATTTAAAAAACAGTCATTAGTTTGAGTTGTCATTACAAACCTTTCTAAATTGCTGATAATATCCTTCATTACCAAGCATGAATTGTCCTTTTCAGTCCTTTATATATAATTTTTCCTCCATTCCAAGATTATAATAAATTGTAAAATTGCTGACAATAGTTAATCCTCAAAAGAAGACAACAAAAGCTACAGAAGAAAAAGTAGCAAGTAAAATAGAATTATATAGAAATAAATTAGATGAGGTAAGAGGGGCTTGAGCCTCCCTACTTCTGAAATGGTTTTACTATCTGGAAGTTATGATCATTAAGTGTTTGCTAAGTGAACGAAAACATTTGAGCAACAGGCATAATTCTACAGCAGGGACAACAAATTATAAGCAAGGTAGTTGGCTTAACCAGAGTATCTGGTAACTTATTTTCAATTTCAATTTTTACTACATTTTCAATTTCAATATTTTTGATAACTCAGTATGACTTCAAAATAGCACTATAGTCATTAAAAAATCTGAATATTTTCCTAACATGGTGTAATTCAATCTCCTATAATCCAAATTTACATATTATAAATTCCTTCCTCCCTCCCTCCCTTCCTTACTTCCTTATGAAAAAGTCACTTAGGCTATTCAGGAAATAGTATTTTAAAGTAGCTCATAAATGAAGCTATTGGCCGCGGATAGAACGAGATATAACAACATGCTCAAGCAATGAAATGAACAAAAGAACCTGTGGAATGCACCTGGTTGTTCAAAAATAGCAGGTGCTTTTTTTTTTTTTTTTTTTTTTAAGATTCTAAGGAACTCAAATTTCTCTTTAAGGATTTCGTTGCTACCTTTCCTACAAAAATTACCCAGATTGCTTCTTGACCCCTACTTTGAGAGTAGAGGAAGTCTTACTGTATGGTAAGCATACAGTATAAGTATGGTAAGCATACTTACTGTATGCTCAGTAGCATAGTATATCCAAAATACTGTAATTCCTGCATTCTTTGCACATTTGGACCTATTTCATCCCTGGATTACAATATATTTTCTTTTTTTTTGTATTGAAGTATATAGTTGATTTACAATATATTAATGTCAGGTGTATAAGATAGTGATTCAATATTTTTATATTATACTCTGTTTAAAGTTATTATAAAACAATGGCTTACAATATATATTCTTTACATAAACTTTCAAGAGGAAAGGCATTCAAGGTGTGTATTTATATTTTATATAAATATATATTTTATATTTAAATAAAATATATAGATATATCCTATAAGTAATAATTGAAGTTTGAAAAATATTACTATACTTGCAATTTCCATACTTTCAGAAGCATATACTAATGTGAAATTATTTTTGGAGTATCTGTCATAAACCATATAAGTACTTGAGACAACCAGGGCCAAACTTAAAAAATCCTCTTCAGAAAGAAGAAGGTAGAAGTTTATGCTTAGAGTCCATTTTGCCACCAAGCCCCAGAAATGGTTATTAAGCCTATTCTGCTTTACTTATGAAAAGGACAGGCATTATATCAATCAAGGTGATCACTGTAACTTCCAAACTCATTTTAAGTTGAACACAAAAATTCTAAACTAAAACTGTTTTTATGTGAGATAAGTCTATAATAAATTTGAAAATGTCCACTGATTTATTACTTACAAGCAATTAGTCAGAGTTTATTATGTACTGTGCACTGTTTTTAGGCACTAGAGTACAAAAATGACTACAACATTAAATTCTTGCCCTTAGGGAGCTCACATTTTAGTGAGAGGTGTCAGTTTTTTTCTCCTTTGCAGGTATTTAATATATTGCTTTCATATACAGTTACAGAAGTAGTATGCTACAGAGCTTAAAGAAAAAAGAAGCATTAGTTGAAGAATTCAGAAGTGGATTTGTCTTGTATGTACTAGGAATTGGCTGTCCTATTAAATTAGCATTTCAGAAGTATCTATTTAAATCCATATTGTTGACACTACAGTGAAAGCAGTGAAACTTGTCAGCAGATGATTAAGTTTTATGGTTGATGTCCACACTTTTGTATCCTGGGACCAATATCAAGTTTCTGGGAAAAACATCCTTCCTCTCTCCCCATGTCCCTCTATCATTAAGTCAGGGTCTCAGCCTGTTGGTGTTAGAAGTGTTCTGGGAATAAAGGTGTATCACAGTCATTTTTCATTTTTCACTTACCAATTTGAGAAGATTTATTTCAGTTTTTCAGTTTTTTTCCCCTCCTGAGGCAAGAAGCATGGCTACTTTTTCAATTCCCAAGACCACCAGTTGGTAGTATTATTTCTGGGTGAGTGGAACACACTTTACCAGCAGCTGGAGATGGTATGCACGTCCCTAGATTACTGGCTTTCCACTAACTAGTCTTTTAGGAAAGCGACACTGTTCCCACGGAAATTAACAACCGTTCAACTCAGACTTGAAATCTTAAGGCCAAAGTGGAGAAGAAAATTGGATTGTTATGGGTTGGGTTACTGTTTGAGGAGGGCAGACAGGAGTTAGTGAATGGATAGAGTGTCAAAATGGGACTTTACTAAAAGACTCATTAAAGACAAACCTTTTCTGGCCCCAGAAAATTAAAAAAGAAAAATGATTCAAAAACCCATTTTCAAACAAAATTTAGCAAATGTGAGAAACATATAAACTCAGTGTGGATGCTTGCAAGACCACCTCCCCTGTCACTTCAGGCCAGAAACCGGGCACAGGTGTGAACATTTTGCAAAAACAGCTTTCAAAACTATTTTTCAACGCGAAACGGTGCGCCTGAAAAGCTTCAGAGTGGAAAGCACTTCACGCAGTCTAGTGTTCTCCCTGGGTTGCTAACCTTTCCGCCTTTCCCATCCCGCCACTCCCCGTTGGCCGCCGCCTCCAGCCAGGGGGCGTTTGTTTACGTGACGTCACTGTAGTAAGCAGTCCCCGCCCCCATTTCTCTCTGGCCGCCGCGTTTCCCGCGCCGCGGCGCTTCTCCCCTTAAAAGGACAATAGAGGCCTCGGGAGCGCGCGCGCCCGCCGGGCCTTCTCCCCTCCCAGCCATCGACGCGCGCGCGCCCGTATGCAAATAAGTTCGATTCAGGAGAATTTTGTACCAGGAGCCGCGCGTGCGCAGAGGGAAAGCGGAATCTACACCTTCCGCGCCAGCGGTAGCAACTGCAGAACTGCAGGAGACAATCTTTCTAGACAAGGCAGTTGAGGAGGAGGGAGCGATTGGGAGGTGGGCTTGGCTTGGCGTGCACTCCGCACCTCGGGAACGTTTTTGCGCGTGGAACGTCTGCTTTTGGCAGGTGAGTGACTCGAACCATTACTGTGGTGCAAAACTGTCTCACGAGGCATTGATTTGAGAGTGGCTCTTTTTCTCTTTTCACCTAACCTCACCACCTCCCCCTTCCTTACACAGACACACACGCACACATTTATATACACACAGGAAGTTTTGTCTTGGAGATGGCATTGCTGGGAGCGCTGTTTTCGTGATCTTCAGACCTCAGATTCTTTTGTATCTGCATGTTTAGTGAGTGCTTTTCAGTTGGGGAGGGTATCTGAGGCAAACCGAAAGTCTTGAGGTGGGGGAAGTGAGTGGAGCCTGGAAAGGAGTGAGGAATCGCCTGAGGTGAGGGATCCACGTTGAAGGTGACAATGACTTTTCTCAGCCGCAGTGTTCGCAGGCGACAAGGAGTTCGGTGGCTGAAAGGCCCGAGCGAAAAGGAGTTGCTGCCGATTGCGGAGGGGCCCCGGGTCGGTGCACCCGCGTGGGCGCGCGCCCGGGAGTGGCCGGCCGCCGTTGTTGGACCTCGTGCTTTAGTTTCTTGCGGCCCCCGCGCGTGTTGTGATGAGGGTGGACAATGAACGCCCCTCGCTCGAAAACTAAGTTGCCGCCTACTTGCGAGCTGTCGGGCGGAGGGCGTTTAAATCGGCCTTTCGGGTCGGTGCCGGCGTGGCCCGAGTGCACGCGGGTGGCATTGTCCGCCCAACTCTGGAGGGATGCGGATGCGACAATGAGCAACACGCGGCTGCTCGGAAGCGGCCCCGGCTAGCAGACGCCTCTCCCCGGGCCGCGCCCAGTCAGCGCGGGCGTCCGGGGTGTCTGTGGAGCCTCAACTTTGGTTCGCAATTTATTCACCTGTAGCGTAGATGTGGGCGCCGCGGCGCTCTCTAGGGCGACCGTGCGCGGCTTAAGATGGCCAGTCGGAGCCGAGTTGACTCCGGGATGGAGGCAGCGGCGTTGACTGAGCCGGAGGAGTGCGGCAACTGCGGAGGGCACTGCTTTTTGTGCCGAGCGTGACAGACCACGTGCTGGGGCTGCGACCCGGGTTTGGTCGGGGGTCCGGCTGAGCGTCCGGCTCGCGGTCAGCCGGGAGATGCGGGCGCTGTCGGGGCCGGCCGGCAGGACAATGTGACTTGCTGATGATGGCGTCTTGCCAGTTTAAAAAGCAGAGTGAAAGTCGCCAACTCTCGGCCGGTGCGGGGCGGGGAATCCGGGCGTTTCTTATCAAGGACATTGCAAAACTTCGATTAAATGGGCCTGCTGCTAGGGGAGGACGTTGGGACTAGCCCCGGAGTCCCAGGGCGCAGGGTCCGGACCCTTCCCCTGGGCGGTCGTGAAGTGTCTCCCCCTGAGATACAATCCCACGTCCCTGAGGCTGCACGTAGGCAGCGCCCGGCTGGACAGAAAACAAAGAGCTGCATGTGCCGGTGCGGGCCCGGCCGGCACTCAGGGCGGCCGCCGGGCGGGCTGGGCCCCCCCTAAGTTCGGACGAGTTTCGGGAGGGGCTTTTTGTCTCTCGGGCCCTCGCGGGGAAACTTTGGCGGCGCTACTTGTGCGCGGTGCCGGTGCGCGGGGGAGGCGGCGTGCTAACGCGCGGCGGGCGGCCGAGGGGCGGCAGTCGGGGCCCGGCGCTGGAGCCCCGGCGCCGGGTGCCGCGACGGCCGAGGGCCCGGGAGAGCGCGGCCGCGAGGGCTCGGCCCGCTCCCCGGGGCCGAAGCCTGCGTCTGGGAGGTCTGTGGATCCGCCTTTGAAGTCGAACTGTTGCCATGTTTGAATTACGTCAGGGCAAAGCCATGAGGAGGAACAAGCCCCGGCAGCGCGGCGTGCGGGAGGCGCGGCCTGCGGGAGGCGCCGGGCCGGCCGGGTGGGCGGGCGGGCGCGGGGCCCGTTGTTCCGGCGCAGGTGAGGGAGGCGGCGGCGAGAGACGCGCTTCCCTCCAGCCGCCGCCGCCGCAACCCCCGCCCCGGCGGGCAGCTCTCTGCGGGAACTTTTACTTCCGACCCCAGTTGCTGTGTTTACCCACCGATCCGCCGGGGAGCGGTTCTCTTTGCTGCCTGGGTGCTTCTGTCTCGGCCGTCGCCGCGTGCCCGGGGTGGGGTGGGGGGAAGCGCAGCCTGGGGCGACCGCGGAGAACCGGGGCGGGACGGGGAGGCATTTTGCTGCTTTCGGGGAAACCGGCGAGCGCGGCGAGCACCCCTCCCCCACAGCCGAGCCGCGGCCCGCAAGTGCAGGGGGCCCAGCCCCGACGACACCGAAAAACCACCGCGGGGAAGTTCGGGGCTCCGGTTGTCCTACAAAGGGAAGTGAGGACTGTGGGTGAATCGTGCGTGCAGCTCTCGTCTTTGTGTGTTTACGTGTGGGAGGGGGGCCGGCTGGGGCGAGGGCTGGTTTGGTTGGGGGGGGGTGACTTCTTGGGGGTGGTAGGGCGGTGCAGAGTTTGTTCTCGTAACTCTGACCCTACTAGGTTTCTTTGTTTTTGTTTTCTCGCTCTAACGTTCGATTACGATTACTCCAGGCACCCGGAAGACCAGGAATTACTGTTCAGTCAAACATCAACCCGGGGCGAGACAGTTTCTCCCCAGCCGTCCTTCCCCCCTCACTCCTCTCTCACGTTGTCCTAAGGAAGCTTAAGAAAACTACACCACCTCCTTTCCTCCGAATAATTAAAAAAATGAATTTGACCTTGTCATTAAAAGTACTCTGAAAGCACCTGTTTTTGAACTGGAGTTTGCCGGACTTGAAAAGCCCTTTAATAACTTACGTTGCAAAACCGAACACGTTTATTAGTTGCTGAATCTAAATTAAATTCTGGGAGTTTATTTCTGGTGGACTTGGAGAAAAGCCCGATGGCATTTAAAGTATTTATATAGTGGTTTGGGGAAGGGGGAATCTTCCTTGGCCCTAAAGGTATGCTTGGCTCAATGTTCCGGGCGTTATCTTTGGACGACCTTGAAGAAGCTAGCACGTAGGAGTTAGGCCTTTCTTGGAGATTTTCTCTGGGGGCTGGGGAGGAAGCTGCTCAGGGGTTGACACAAGGTGATGGCTAGCGATCCCCGCTAGCTGCTTCATAGTTCCTGTGAACTGGGGTTGACCTTCTGGTTACCCCTCTTAGATTTTCTTTCCAAGCTAACTTTTTTTTTTTTTTGGTATGTGGCCCCAGGCATAGCTCAGAAATTATGCTGGTTTGACACATGGATGCTTCTTTGGTATTTGGGGTTTGCCTGCAGTCTAGACATCCGATAAGCAGCACCACGTCTGTTGCTTCTTTCCCGATTTCTCCTGCATTTTGACCATGTTTAAGGGCTAGAATCTAAAAGTGGTCATTACCGAAAAATAATAATATCCTGAGATGCCATGCCCACACAAACCAAAACATCCATACAAATTAAAATCAGTTTTGTGCTGTCATTGTTTTGTTATTAAATAAACGTTTTCCCCAGGTTTTGGTTGACTAAATTACAAATACTTAAAGGCTACCAGTATTAGTAACAGTACATTTTTTAAGTGAATAGAAAGATCTTGTCGAGAGAATGAGAAACTTTGGATTTAATAACTTTTTGGCTTTGGGCAGTTGTTTCTCTGGGTCAGGTATTTAAAATGCATATGAGGCAAGGCACACTTAAAGCAAGTTTTACTTTTGGTTGTATTTTCTTTGTATATTATAAACATTTATTTAACTTGTTGCAGTTTGAAGTAAAAAAGTTTCCAATATGTATGTTCAACAATAATCATTAAAATGTTTGCAGCATAAAAATAAATAAAATGAGTATGAAGAGCTTTGCAAATACACTGTGAAATTCTTTGATTTGTTTTTCTTAATTAGTATTTTATAGCCGAGTTACAGCTAGAATTTCAATATTCTGGGAAATTTCAAATAAAATATCTTAAGGGTTTTTTTTTTAAATATAAGATGAAATGTGCAGTAGAAATTTGGTTTATAAAGGTAAATGAGTTGAGAGTGGGAAAGACACAGACAAGGTCTCTGCTGTCTTCCCTTTTTGCATTACTTTTGCAAGAGATTGGAGTTGAAAAGTTCAATACATAGTATATTCTAGAACTTTTGTGGGCCTCAACGCTGCTGTTGCACAGTACTGTTAATTCTGTATATCTGGAACCTGGATGATCAATTTTTTCCCAGAGTTGTAATCAGGCCCTGGGAAACCCTGGCTCATGAGGCTCAAATTCAGGCAGATTTATGTCAAAAAAGCAATTTGAGAATGATTTTCCATGTAAAATAAGTTTTTCACTGGGGAAAGCTTAAGCTTATTTGAAATCTAAACCAACTTCATAAGCTGTTGTAAGGACAAATTAATTTACTGTGCCAGGCACATAGTAGGTTGCTTTAAAAGTATTATGTTTTCTTTTTTTCCCTAAGCAGTGTTGGGAATATAATTGGCTAAGAATGAGGGGAACACATTTGTTGAGGCACTAGGTTAGTTGTTCAAAAGCCTCTGGGGTTGAAATGCCTAGGTTCCAAAGACTTGATCATCTTAAAGATGTAAGTCATTTTGTAGTCAAATTTTGTCACCTGCAGAATAGCAATAATAATAATAATACCTGGTTCTTGGGGATATAAATAAGCAAATCATGTGCTTGGTAAATACTGACTATTGTCCTGACAACTTTGGGAAGTAGACATTTTACAGAAGACAAAACTGAGGCCTGGATCAGTTTCCTTGCTGGAGGAAGTAATTCAGTAAATGATGAGTGGAAAGAATGAATGTCTTTGGCCTCTCCCCCACCTTCAGGAACTGGTTCTGGGAGTACACTGCCTTCAACTCCTGGTTGCCAATCCAATTCTGATTCAACCACTTTACATCAAAAAGTCCTGTGGAAATCTAGAATATGCTATTTTCTTTCTTCCTGATTTCTCTTGTCCACAAGAGTGTCCTGTTATAAAGTGAAAATATTTTATTGTCTTTTGGTTCTCCAGTTTCTTTCTCTCTTTTTTGTCAGTTTCTCTTTTAATTGAATCTGCAACTAAGGTTTTCTGTATTATGGAAATGATCTGGAAATGCAGCTAATGCATAAGAAGGGGGAGTGTATTTTCAAGGGAGCGAAGTTTTCTTTTTGTACTAGAAATATGGAAGTCACAGGCACACTTGCTATTATATATTCAAGTACAAAAGTTGCAGTTGAACAAAACTAATTCATTTCTAGCTTCATATTTAGTTGTTTTCACGTACTATAAGTTTGTTTGGATTAATGTTTTTTTAAATTTGGTTGGTGTTAATGTATGCTGAGTTTAAATAGCTCTCATTTTGCGATTCATTTCTCTGCACAGTATTCTCCTAATCTTCCCTTCTTCTCCACGTGCCTGCTTGAAATCAGCAAGAAATATTTCTTCTACCAGTTGTTATGAAAGCATTGACTTGTTTACTATTAATCTTTTCTAATTAAAGTAATTCATTTGGTTTACATTTCCTGGAAATCTTTAAAGCTCACAATTTTTTTCCACAAAAGTCAACAGACTAAATGTTAAAGAAAAATGACACCATTCAAAGCATCAGTTTTTTAATACATGTTTTTATTATGGACACCATTCCTATTTCATGCCCTTAAAAACACTGTTCAACACTATTTTGGCCACTCCACTCTTCTTAGCAAGTTCCACCCAGTTTTGTATACTTTGTACATTCAGCACCTGGTTGTAATCTAAGACTTTCTGCCCTGTAACAGTTTATCATTGAGTAGAGGAAATAATACATTTAGTTTCTGCCCTGTAACGGTTTATCATTGAGTAGAGGAAATAACATATTAAACAAGTTCAGGAGTGTTTGTTAGCTATGGAAAGGTTTTGTAAAAAGATATAATCCTTAAAAAATTTCTCAGGTTAAGGGGATGGAGGAGAAACCATCTTGGACAAAAATAGGAGCCTAAGTAGAGATGCGGCTAGTTATTAAAGTTGGTTTGACACTCCTGGAATATCAGAATTCTAAGCTGGGAGCAGCTGGTAGCCAGGACTAGATCCTGAAAAGCTTTGAATTTCTTGCCAAGGAGTTTGGATGTATCCTGAAGCCAGTGTTGGTACCTTGGAAGGGATATTAACATTTGAACTTTAGGAAGATACCACCTGTTTGAAGGGTGCAAGGAAGTCGGTTATGAGGCTCTGACAGGTGTTCGAACACCATAATGAGGGACAAACAGGCAATAGGGATGGAAGGGACATGAACCAGAGAAGTGAAGGAAGAAGCAGATTTTTCTAAGGATTTCATCGTGGACATGGTAGGGACCATGCAGAGGATGAGAAGAGAGAGCCTAGTTGACTTGCAGATTTTATATGTGACTGTATGGATGATAACCAAGATAGGTAAACACAGGAAGAGCGTGTTTGGAAGAGAAGACTATATAATCAATTTGGGGCATTTAAAGGTTAGGACTGCCAGTTCTTGTATTGGTGCTTCAGAGAGCTTAAGGAACTTTCCTGAGGTTTGGGTTAGACCAGGTGTGTGCTTTCTTCACATTTTTGTCAAACTTGAAAATGGGAGAACAAGCTTCACTGAAAGGAATATGGTCTAGTTTCATGAACTTAAAAGTCTCTCTGAAAATGCTAAGTGTCTCTTTTCCCACAAACCTGGTCTTAAAAGAAAACCTTCAGAAATCAAGATTCTACCTTCATTTTAATTTGTTGTGCGTGCCTTGGGACAGATAAGAGTTCATATTTCTATAATGTGCAAGTCTTATAAATTTAAGGAAATAAATGATGTACATACACTGTTATCTTCTACTCTTGCTTCACAGCGTCCCTGGAAAGTAGAAGTGAGGTTTCACCCTAATATTACGAAGGGAGAAGTTAAAATTCTAAGTGATTTCACCCTAATATTACAAAGGGAGAAGTAAAATTCTAAGTGACTTCGTATTTACTTGTAAAGACAAAAGCAGAAATAGACTCCAACTTGACTCATAGCGCCTTCTTCACCACACTCACAATAGTTGCATGTCTTACTGATAATCATCTCTTAAAAGCAAATAAATACTATGTTCCCAACCTTTAACTTTCCCATCCACTGGAATCTCTCTTAATCTGGTATTGGGATACCCAGATTTTTTTATAACACTGTCAAAATGGGATTTTTTTATACTATCTAAAACTCAGACCTGGATTTGTGATTTTTATTTTTAACCTGTGCTACTTCAGCTGAACACTTATTTCTGAGTTTGACCGCTTTCCCGTAGGAGGAGTTCTAGATTCTGCTAACGTGGATTCCATAGGCACCACTGTATAAATATTTTACCATGTAATTTCTCAGGCTGGGTACATGTTTGGAGAAGCTATTGGCGAACAAGTGGGGATCCATCACCTCTTTTTCGGTTTTCCTCCAGGCAGGTTTAAATTGTTAAATTTCACTTAAAAAAGTGAATCAGTAAATTCAGAACCTTTGGTGTTGGGATGTGGGTTGGTCTCTACTAGAAGCAGGTGAGAGGAAATAGTAGTGTTTAATTGCTCCATGGCTTTCCTTAAGCCCTGCCGAAACATGTCTCCTTGTAGGGGAATACTGCATCCAAGTGGCCTAGCAGTAGGAGAACACAAAACACTCAGTCCTGTTTGACCCTTTGTGAAGTGTTGCTCCAGTTACACTGTTAGTGTTTACTGGATCCTGTACTTATATGTGATTAAAGATAGCATACTGTTGACTAAAATGGTGTCGAGGGTAGCATTACTAGTTCCACAAACTCAAGGTTGCCCATAGCTTTTGATCATGAGTGTTTTTTCGTATTTCTCTTCATTTCCCATCATCCTGCCGTTTAAAGTTCAGGTCTAAAGAATACATCTCCTTCACTTCAAAGTTGTCTTTGGTTGCTTGGTTCCTTTTGTCTTTGTTCACCACTGCTTCCTTCCCACTTTACAAATCTTTTGCTTGTCTCTTCTCTGCAGTTTCCTTCCCATTCTGTTCTGTCTGTTCTGATTTTACTAGTCTATTCTGTACTCTCTCCTGTGGAATATATTTCCTAATGTGTGTCTCTTTGTCCGTATGTCTTTGAGGAAGTTTATTTAAACTCTCTGGGAGTTTTCAGATTCCTCTTTAGTTAAGATATGTGATGATAACTAAGGTTTTGGGGTGTGGTGCACTTGATTAAAAAAAATATCAGTATAGAAGGGAGTAAAGTGAAAGTAAGCCTCCTTCATTCTTGCACCCTTCAGAGGCAACTGCTGTTTACTAGTTTTTAAAAATCTATTTTAAAAAGCCAGTTTGTGTATTTAGGTTCTCATTAAAAACATACTATGGGATTATACTGTATAACAAGATACCTTGGATAAAAGTTCCCTCCCTGCACATGTCGTAGAACTACTGCCATCTTTTGAAGGGCTGAAAGGGTATTCTGTATTATGAAGACACCATACGTAAACCAGTCTGAGAATCCATGGACATTTAGGTTGCTTCCAATTTCTTACGTATTTTTTTTTTAAAGGTCTAGGTCATTTGGATTTTAGAGAGAAAAAGTGATGATTAGAAGCTATAGGGTTTTGGTCTGTTGAAAACTAAGATAACTTTAATTGAGGAATGTTTTAATTTGGGAGGTTGCACCCCTAATTTGTGCATCAGAATTTCACTTCTCAAGATGGCATGGACAAGTTGTGAAGTTAACTGTAAAGCTGATTTATCATCGTTGGCATACTTCTCTCTGTTTTCTTCTATCTATCTAGTCCATCCAGTGGCATTTTGAGTTTTGAAAGGTACTTTTGAATATAAGAAAGACTTTACTACCCAGAAGGAGTCTAGAAAGTAAAATTGGGGAAGTTATTACATTGGAGAAACTATTGGTGTCCTTCAAAGCATACATAACAACTAAGGTGAGCCTAATACATGTTACATTTATCATAATAAGGACCCTCTCCATTTTCCTAAATGTTAAAATCACACCCTTATAAGATTTGAAAGACAAGAAAATACTCTGCAGAATTAAGTTCTTCACCTCACTGTCTCCTAATTCCATATTAAAAAGGGTACTAGAAGCTCTAAAATTTGCATTTCACGATTCTTCATACTGTTTCTTAGTTGGAACTTAAAATCAGGTATTTGGTATTATTAAAAATTGTAAGACATCGCCTTCAAGCTATTTTTCAGAAAACTTTTCTTAAATAGCATCCCTTCACTATTGGCTGTGAAGATTTCTTTCCCATTTATATTGTATTGTACTTAGTAAACTTACCTTATGTGTGCCGAATTAAGTGTAGTAAGACATCATCCCTGCTCCTTGGCTTCATAATCTCATTAGATCAGATTAGAATTGGCTCTTTTGTATCTTGATAAACAGTGGTTACTTCAGCCTTTCCTTGTCCAACACTAAGGTTGCATTTCCCATCCTTTCATTAAGTTGATGATTGAATTCTTTTTAAAGGTAAATTTATTTTATTTTTGGCTGCGTTGGGTCTTTGTTGCTGCGCGTGGGCTTTCTCTAGTTGCGGCGAGTGGGGTCTACTCTTCGTTGCGGAGCGTGGGCTTCTCATTTTGGTGGTTTCTCTTATTGTGGAGCACGGGCTCTAGGCGTGTGGGCTTCAGTAGTTGTGGCACATGGGCTTCAGTAGTTGTAGCACGCAGGCTCAATAGTTGTGGCTCACGGGTTCTA
Source organism: Pseudorca crassidens (assembly GCF_039906515.1). Lineage (NCBI taxonomy): Eukaryota > Metazoa > Chordata > Mammalia > Artiodactyla > Delphinidae > Pseudorca > Pseudorca crassidens. The sequence goes on along the minus strand of NC_090306.1, from coordinate 25,517,422 downwards.
GAGTGCAGGCTCAGTAGCTGTGGTGCACCGGCTTAGTTGCTCCACGGCATGTGGGATCTTCCCGGACCAGGGCTCGAACACGTGTCCCCTGCATTGGCAGGTGGCTTCTTAACCACTGTGACGCCAGGGAAGCCCGATCACTGAATTTTTACGATCAACTTTTTGGAAGTTTTAAAGTGGAAGAAACCCCAGTAAATCAATCAAAACAAATGTTTAGAATTGATTGTTGCATTTAAAAAATTCACATTGTTGTCTATGTATGCTATTTGTTCATGTAATTATAGTTATTTCTCTTATGGCTTTTGCTGACTTAGCTATTAACTTTAATCTTTTTAATTTGGGGCGATTGAATTAAATTGGACAGAACAGTAATTTCAGCATGGTTGATTTGTCTTTAACTGTTACAGTATTGAAAAAAATTTGTGGCTTTTTGGCTGACAGTAGATAAAGAACTAATGTCAATGAAAGTGCTTTATAAAACATGAAGTGCTATACAAATGACAGCTTTTTAAAAAAGTTTAATCAACACATTTATTGAGTACATACCACATGATTGGCACTATTCTAGGTGCTGAGGTTACAAAGATGAATAAAGACAATAAGAGAATTCCCAACCCAGTCTATTTTTATTTTTAAAAACAAGCTTATTGAGATATAATTTATGTACCATAAAATTCACTCTTTAAAGTGTACAATTCAGTGGCTTTTAGTGTATTTAGAGTTTTGCAGCTATCACTACTATCTAATTTTAGAAGGCAAATGACGGTTTTTAATCAGCATTTTACTTCTTTCTGATTTTTGCCTTTATCTCAAAGGTACATTTTCTTCTGCCTTCTGCAAATACATGCTTAAGGGTGAGATTGTACGGGGTACACTCTCATCTGTAACTATTCATCAATTAGGAAGCAGATGGTATTAGCTTCCTTCTATTAAAACACTGCTGAATGATGTGACACCTATAAGAATAGATGCAAAAATCACAAATAATTTGAACAGATAAAATAGATTGTTCTGGAGGGATCATTTAATATTGCACAAATGTGGAATTAGGAAAGAAATACTCTTTTTTTAAAATTGAAGTTGATTCACAATATTATGTTAGTTTCGGGTATACAACATAGTGATTCAGTATTTTTATAGGAAAGAAGTATTCTAAAGAACCACCCGGTTTGTTGAGATAACAGAAATTCCAAGTTTAAAATCAAATGTGCCATGCTCACCCACTACCCTCTCAAATATACAAAGTAACTTGGTTTCAGAGCCAGTTTGTGTCCTTAGTTTTTTCTCAGAGATTAGGTAAGGTTTTTTGTTTTTTAAAACATTAGTGGGTCTGTAGATTTTGTGAAAATATTTTCAGTTAATCTCTGCTCCCCAAAGCTCAGAATGGCTAAATACCAACCACTGCTTAACTGGGTTGCTGTAAACAGAGCCCAAAATGAAACGCCTGCGTATTTGCTGCAGATTCCCAGGTACCTCTCAAGTGCAGGAATAAGCTCAGAAAAGGTTTAATAGGTTTATTAAGTAATCATCCATTAAAAGGCTCATGCGCTAGTTGTGTGCTGCATTAGGACAAGTGCCTGCCTGCTTACTGCATTTAGCACTGCTTGGAAGAGGGTGAACCCTAGGATTTAGACCCCACTCAGATGTTTAGGCAGAAGAATTTTGTCAGGAAAAAAAGGTTGCAGAGCTACATAAAAGATTATCAATCAGAAGACATCAGGCTATTGTATTTTTTCTGATGTCTAAGAAGAATATCCTCAAGCTGAAGAATGGATTGTTTCACTGGTACTATTGGGTAAGTTTTGTGGAGATCCCCAACAACAACAAAAATCATACTGAAGATGAACAGTTGATTCACAGTAGCTGCTGATGAAAAGGAAAGCCTCAGTACCTAGCGGTAGCCCTAGTATTTCTTAGCAGCTTGCCCCCATGATAACTGGCACAAACTCTGGCTTCTTGGTCAAATCCAGCCTCAGGGAAGGTAGTTCATATATTGGAGATGATCTGATTTTTGTATAGTTTTGATGGCATGTTTATTTGTGGAGAGAAGGGGATTGTGAGGGTAGAGATAGGAGTCTGTCTGTTGTAATAGGATTTGGTCTGTGTGTTAATGGAATGAACTGGCCTTCCTTGCTGTATACTTCCTTCATCCTTGCTGAGAAGAGAGGTTGAAGTTTCCTAGAGCTATTGATGAAGCTGGTGACTGCAAGAGGAACTCTGGACTTTTGACCTTGATGGTAATGGAAGGTGTTGGGGGAGTTTGGAGAGCCCACAGTTTGGTGTAAGGACTAGAAAGTTATGTTACATTTTTGCCTCAAAACAGAAATATACAAATTAAAGCAATAGCTTCTACTTTCTGAGTACTTATTTTAATAAGTTTCTATAAACCTGTGTCATTTGACGTGGTTTTTTCCAAAGCAGCACATGGCCATTTTCTCAGGAGGCAATTTTCTTTTCATTCATCATATGGGTTTGTTAGATGGAAAAAGAAATCTACCTCATTTCACAGGTCTGTGCCTTTTCCTACTATATACAGAGCACCTTCCTCATTTTTTTCCTTTCAAAAAATCTCATTTAATGAAAATAATTAACTTAATCAACTAGGAGTATTTTATTTTCTTGTTTTAACAATTCTTAAAGTAACTGTTAGTTTAGGCTTAATTATTGAAATGCATCAGTGTCCTTCTGCCCCATTGCACCTCCCTTTTTGCTTGCCTCCCTCACCAACAAGAACATCAAAGAACACTTAATGAACAGTGGCCCCTGTTTAAAAGGAAGACTTAAGTCTTTAGTTATTTACTGATAAAATATTTTCTTAAAAACAAGTTATAAATCATTTGTTTATATTTCAGAATCCCTGCATCTCACACACACACACACACACACACACACACACACACACACACACACACACACACACACACACACACGACATCCTGGATATTTGGTTATTTTTCTGAATCACTTTCATATACTTGCTCTGGTATGGCTAACCAGAAATGGAATGGAATGAGGTTAGGCAAGAGGTCATCCAAAGACAAACACCAAAATTTTTGTTTTACTTGTATATTTGAGTATATTTCTAAAAGAACTTTTAAAATGGTGGTGTTCTGTAGTTATAACTCCTAAAACTGTGGGCACAAATCTAGCTGGTATTAATAATTTTCTCTTCTTGATGCTTTATATGACGGTTTTGTGATAATTTGTATTTGGACCTTTACACACACACATACACCCTGCTCTGGATTTGTCCCTTGGGGTTTAGTTTCTGTTCATTACCGTTTCATCACCTCTCTTAGTCCAGATGTTCTGGTGAAGTTGGTCCTTGGTTTGGATATTCTAAATTACTTACAAGGTACTTGTTTACTGCCAGCTACATTTTTGTTGCATCCGGCCCTGGAGCTGCATCTGCCTTCCTTGCTTGATGTTGAGATTTTTTTGATCGTGGAAATCACAGTTTACGTTTTTGAACGTATGCCTCCCACTATTACTGTTCTAAGGCACAGAACCTCATTGAAAAACTTCAAAAACCTCTGTAACAGCTGTGAGGGGCAGACCACTGGGCAGGCAACATGAGCTCATTCTTAATTTATCTTAATGATTTATAAAATTATTATTCTTAAATTATAACCCTGGAGTTTTGTGTATTTTACGTCCTCCTTTCAGTAGTTTCAATTCAGGAACAACTTGCCTTAGAACTTCCCATTTATCACAGAAGAAATCCCCTCTGATTTCCCATAGGGCAAAGTAGTGTAGGTTGATGCATATTGAGCTACTTTTGTGCTTAGTATCAAATAGTGGTCCTGTAGTAAATGCTCAAAACTTTCCAAGAGGGGGGAATCACATTAATGCAGAGATGCAAAATAAAAAGGGGTGCCTTAGCTTAAATTTTAGGATGTGTCCTCCATTGTGTATGATTCCATTACTTCACAGGATAGTGGGGAGAGTTTGTTGTATTCTCTACTTAAAATCTTGAATTTTAGAAAATGCCTCCTTCCTGCAATTTTATTTTATTTATTTTTAAAAATTAATTAATTAATTAATTTATCCTTTTTTGGCTGCGTTGGGTCTTGTCTGCTGCGTGCGGGCTCTCTCCAGTTGCGGCGAGTAGGGGCTACTCCTCGTTGTGGCGTGTGGGCTTCTCATTGCGGTGACCCCTCCCGCCGTGGAGCACGGGCTCCAGACGTGTGGGCTTCGGTAGTTGTGGCTTGTGGGCTCTAGAGCGCAGCCTCAGTAGTTGTGGCGCACGGGCCCAGCTGCCCCGCAGCATGTGGGATCCTCCCCTACCAGGGATCGAACCGGTGTCCCCCGCATTGGCAGGTGGACCCTTAACCACTGCACCACCAGGGAAGTACCCTTCCTGCAATTTTAGAATGAGTGTTTGCCAGGAGGGGAGAAGGAGGCAGTAGAAGCCTTGTTAAATACCTGAGCTACTTTGTGTGTTTTAGACACTTGCTATGCTCATGTGCCTAGAATTGAGGTGGGTCCAAGAGGTTTTCACCAGTGCCCTCCTCTCTCGGTCATGTAATACCGCATTGCTGGGGTAGGGTGGAGCAGAGAGTTCGCTTTTAATGGTTTCTTGTTATAGCCCTCAACAAAGCTGTGTCATCAATTCCCTTGGCTTTACAGACTATTGCCCAGAAGAAAAGATGTTTGGTTTTCACAAGCCAAAGATGTACCGAAGTATAGAGGGCTGCTGTATTTGCAGAGCTAAATCCTCCAGTTCTCGATTCACTGACAGTAAACGCTATGAAAAGGACTTCCAGAGCTGTTTTGGGTAAGATCATGTGATGTTTGTACCATTTTTGGAGTGAAAAAGATCACAGTATACAGAAGTATTTCTAAGCAAAGGGATTGGAACAGTGTGCTAATAATTAAAATCACTCATATTCTAATCTAGGTTATTTCAAGGCACTTGCTCTTAAATCAAACAATACTGACAGCCTTCCTTTTTCTAGATTATGAGGAACTACCAAATTAATTGTGAAGCCCTTTAGAAGTTATAATCAAACAAACCCTTTTGTTAACTTCAGGATGTACAAAGAGATTTTTTTTAAAAAATTACCCTTATTCTCTCTTACAGTAATTGTCCTCCACTAGTTTTCTGTCCTTTGTATTGTTTTTCTAAATTATAGAAATATATTTTAACCCAATCTGCTGAGGATACTAGCAGGACTTAATGTACTGCCCTGAAACCTGTCAGGCTATGTTAGCTTTTATTTTATAATTTCGTTCTTTATTTATCTTTTGACAATAAACCTCTGCTTAACAAAATGGAAATTACTTTCCAACAAATACTTGGATGAAATAAAATACTTAATGTTGAGCCATTTCCCATGTTAGAAATTAATTTCACCACTGTTCTTTCTTATCAAAACATTTTGTGGATTATTTATTGTTAATCCTAGACTTTGTACTTAATTTTGAAGGTTGTCAAAGAGTCTCCACTAACCAACCTTGCCTTTTGAAATTACATTTTTCTCCTAATGTCTTTATTTCCAATTGTATATATAATAAATGTTATTAGTATTTTTCTGTGTATTTATAATACAGGAAAAGTATAGTAAATGAAAAATTCCTCAGAGAGACAATTAAAAAATAGCTTGGTAACTATAGATTTCTTTCCCCCATGCAGATATATTCATTAAAAAAAAAATTACAGTGCCTCTCTGGTTTTGTTTGTTGTGAAACTAGAATATCACGGCACATTATTTTACTTAAAGGGTCGTGTTTTATTGTTTATGAAGTATCTACACATTTCAAGAAAGATTAATTGGACAGCATTGTTTAAAACCATGGTGACCAGGATCTTCTCTAGGTCTTAAATTTTGCTATTGTTTTAAAAAACAGTCTTTATTTTAAAATGACCAAATTGTAGCACATGGAATTGATTCATTGGATCTAGAAGTTAATTATATTTCTGAAATATTCTACAGAAACAATGGAACTGGATCACTCCAGACAATTAGAAATGACATCTATAAACTATAAATAGTGTTTTTTCTAAAAGAAATGTACTTGCATGAGTTCTTTAATGTAAAGGAGACTAATAAAGGTTTGATTGTTTTCTTATCAGGTTACATGAGACTCGTTCAGGAGACATCTGTAATGCCTGTGTCCTGCTTGTGAAAAGATGGAAGAAACTGCCAGCAGGATCAAAAAAAAACTGGAATCATGTGAGTTCATCTTTCGTCTTTCTCAATTATACCTCTGTTATATTTAAAGTAACATTAATTTTTCCCCCTAATTTAGGAAATAATATGTTCCTAGGGTAGAAAAGTCTGAAAAGAATAAAGAAAAGCACTAGTTGCTGCTCAGATATAATCACTTAACATTTTGGCATTTTGGGGAGCAAAATAGCTTGGTATGGCATTTCTCTAAGGTTGTATCAAATATACCCATTTTTGGAGATCCACAGTGTACATTTCACATATTTTTAGGTTTAACCCAGAAATTCCTAGAGTTAATTAGACATGGATCCTTTTTTTCATCTCCTAGGATTATGTATGTCCTAATTCATGTTGGTACTAATGAGCACATCGGTTTATAATCAGAACTGGATTTAAAGCCTGCCTTTACCACTTACTAGTTGTGAACTTTGGGCAAGTGACATTTATTTATAAAGTGCAAAGATAATAGCTGTCTCACAGAACTGTTGTAAGAACTGAATGAGATGATGTATATAAAGTATAATGCATAGTAATCACTCACGTAGAAGCTATTGTTAATCTATATTAAATCTAGTTGAGATCAAACTGGAATGTAAATGTGTTTTCTATTTGCATTTCACTTTATAACGTCACTAGAATTCTTTAGAAAATATTTTCAATAACCAGAACGACACCGTTAGGTCTTATTTAATTTTTCTGTATGCTAGCTTTCAGAAGATTTATGACATTTATACAAAATGTTTGTTTTTAAGCGGGCAAAAAATATTTGTTCTTTACCTTTTTTCTTACACTAGCCTTACACTGTCCTTTGGTGACAATGTTTCATTATTATAATAGGTTTCTGTGGGTCTGTTAACCTATAAAAATGTGAGTTTTTCTTTAATTAATAGCTGGAGAAGATCCAAATTGTGATTTTGAAGGTGATGTCAACCTTTTACATAAGGGTAGAAATCTGCAAATAGCCAATGTGAGTGAAGGCATGAGAAATGAGACCATATGGGGCTAGACCAGTGGCCACGCTAGGCTGTGGAAGAACATGCCATTGCCCTCACGTGGCTGACCTCAGGGATTAAGGGTGTGTAGTAAAAAGAGCATAAAGCATAGGTCTGAAAACCCTGATTTGCATCTGGGCCCCTTCCCCACCCACCGTTGCCCATTTACTAGCTTAGTGAAATAAGGCAAAATACATAGTTGAATATCTCTTGTTTTTCTTTACCCTAAAACTGGAGTAACAAATTACTGCTTACTGCTTTGTGGTGAAGTTAAAATCAAAAGTATATGAAAACTTTTTGTAAACTGCGGAACATCATCCTATAGAAATGTTAATTGTTGTTAGGTTTGGTTTTTCTTAACCTACTTGGGTCATTTTCACCATATATAAAATCTATGTAAATTTTTTGCCCAGCAGACTCCTGCTATTACTTACTTCAAAGGAAAAAAACCACTAGATAAATTATTCTTTAATACCATGTGTTGATTAAAAGTGCACATGAGCTCTCAAACACTGAGTAGGAAATTCAAATTTGGCTCCTTCAAATAAGCATTCGTCTGAACCAAGGGAATACAGAGGTGTCATTTTTAAAATGGTATTAAATATTCAGTATTTTCTTCCAGGTGGTAGATGCAAGGGCAGGACCCAGTCTAAAGACTACCCTGAAACCAAAGAAAGTGAAAACTCTATCTGGAAACAGGATAAAAAGCAACCAGATCAGTAAACTGCAGAAGGAATTTAAACGTCACAGTAAGTTTGATATTGAAACATGAGGATTTAAGAATAATTGTTTTTATTTTTGTCTGGGGTGGCACATGGCATGTATGGACCATATTTTCTTTTATTGCTTTTTAAAAAAAGAGTGGGAGGCAATGTTGACTTGGGAGAGATATTTTATTTCTATGAAATCTTAGAACTTTATCTTTGATTTTGGTGTCTTAAAAGTACTTTCACCCGCCACTTCTTCAGATTGTGCTAAGAACACAGAGCATTCTGATCTCTTTATTGACATCTTAATTTTCTAGAGGATGAACTTTTCAAGTTTGTTTACTTGATTTTTATTCGAGTTTGAGGCCTGGAGATATGTAGAAAGTTATATAAATAATTAGTGGACAATCTGAGACTAAAGCCCAGATTCTCTGGAGCGTACTTTTGGAAATCATAACTCAGATATTGCAGTAAAAGCCAGCCTCAAGACCTTTAGGTTTAAGGGGGCTTGGTGTGTTGTGTGGGGTGAGAGGATGGGAAGGGAATGATAAATTAATATTAAACTCGTCTACTTTTATTGGAAGTCATTGGGGGCAGGGGACCTTTTGTGGTACTTCTGTATTTAGGAATTTAGATTTCAGATTTTTTTTTTTTTTTTTTTTTGCGGTACACGGGCCTCTCACTGTTGTGGCCTCTCCCGTTGCGGAGCACAGGCTCCGGACGCGCAGGCTCAGCGGCCATGGCTCACGGGCATAGCCGCTCCGCGGCATGTGGGATCTTCCCGGACCGGGGCACGAGCCTGTGTCCCCTGCATCGGCAGGCGGACTCAACCACTGCGCCACTAAGGAAGCCCTAGATTTCAGATTTTGAAAAGGAAATCCACTGCATATAATGTTATTATGTTATTTATTACACCCAGGGGGGTCTGAGGCAGCACTATTGAATCAAACACATTAGTGTTTCTGTGTGAAAAATGTAGGCATATTCATATAGGTGGAATAAACTAACTGTAAATAAGCTAGTCAGGTTTGCTTACCTAATTATAGTCCAGGTCAGGCCAGATTTTGTGACCAAAAGGGTTAGGAATAAACTTTTGTTTTGAGAACATTTTCAGAATTGTAGGTGGACCTGTATTGGAATTTTCAGGATTAAAAAACAAAACAAAACTGGGGAATTCCCTGGCGGTCCAGTGGTTAGGACTCTGAGGTTCCACCGCAGGGGGCACGAGTTCCATCCCTGGTTGGGGAACTAAGATGCCGCATCCCGTGCAGTGCAGCTAAAAAAAAAAATCTGTAGGACCTTGTTAGACAAAGTTTTATCAATCAGTGCTTGTTTTAGAAAAATGGAAAAAGACAAGTTACTGATCAGATAGAATGAGAGGAAGGAAGGAGAACTATCATCTCTCGAGCATTTTGGTATATGTACCAAGCACTTTACATACATAATTATCCCAATGATTTCTATTTTAGAGATTAGGATAGGAAGTACAAAGTAGTGATTTCACCTTGACCCGAGGTCACTTAGTAAGTGGTAGAGATAAATTTTGACCTGGGGTTTGTCTAATTGCAAAGCCCTGTGCTGTTTCTACAATATCATTCTGCTCTCTGGGATAGTGTAACTCATGCCACAGGACTCCAGAGTCTTTCCAGATCTGCTACTAACTCTGCTCTCAGGTAAGTTGGTGTTACCAGTCCATAGTTATTCTGTTAATATATTTAATCTTTGGCTAAAATATTTTAATACATCTATAGTAAAATATTTAGGCAACATCAAATATGTGTATATTTTAATTATACATGTTTGTTTCTTAACCAGCTATCACCAAGGGGGTAAGAAAGACTGACTCTACCCTTTATTCTCTTTAAATGTTTTAGTGAACATTTAGAAAATAGTAATTTTCTTCTATAACTTGAGGGGTAGAGAAATTGATATTCGTTGTATATTCTTAGCGTCTCCCTTTAATTATAGGGAAAGTATCTGACTAACTTTTGCCTTACCTAAGGGAATATGTCCAGTGTAATTTCAGATTTTTGTGATAAAGCTGTGCTGTGGAGGGGTTAGAAACTGAAAATAACTGGATTTTGGAAACTCAGAGTGAAACATGATTTTCCCAGGTGCATTGTGAATTGCTAGCAGCTGTGTGCACCATAACAGTTTTGAGATATTTGAATTTTTATACATCACCCACTAAATGGTTTCCCTGTCTCTGGTTATATATTTGCTTCCATGCATCTTGCATGTACCTGCCCTGTATTCCTCTTCCTGGGACATTCTTTCCTTTGTGGTGTACTGGAAAGGCATTGGACTTAGGGCTTGAAGATCTGGATTTGAGTTACAGTTCTTGAACAAATATGTGACCCTGGTGTTGCTTAACATTTAACCACAATTTCTTAATCAGAAGTGAGGATAATCAAGTAAAAGGGGTTTTGTAAAACAAAACAAAGCGAAATAAATTCCCATATAAATGTTAGCCATTCTTTTTGTCATTCTTCTTCCTAAAACCTGCAATGATTCTGGTTGCTGTAGAATAAAATGGAAAACCCCTAGCATGTCTTTGGATGTACCATTTTAGGGAAAGGGTCAGTTCCCTTCGTGTGCATAGTGTATTCTGCTTCCAATTTTACTCATCATCCCCACCTACCCCAAGCTATCTAACTAGTCTTTTGTGCCTTTCCAAATCCTACCTCCCTAATGTTTAAGACTTCAAAAATTTCAGTTCTTTGAAGAATTTCCTGATTTACATTCTAGAAGAGAGTTTTTTTTTCCCTAACTGCGATTCTATATATAATTGTATCCTAGTGTCCCAGGTGTTAGATTGAACCATATAAAATTGCCATTTTTATAGGTAGACATGGTCAAATAACTGCAATTTCAAATGGTTCATAGATATTAAACACTCCCTGGGATAGTGATGACTATCACTAGAGCAGCATAGAGATGACTGCTATTGCTGTTAATTATTAGGGAAGTCTTTTGTTTTTTTTTCTAAACACACACCCTAGCAGTGTATGTGCTGTTTATTTATTTAGTTAGTTAGTTTGCACTGGGTCTTAGTTGCGACGTGTGGGATCTTTAATTGCAGCATGCGGACTTCTTAGTTGCGGCATGTGGACGACTTCTTAGTTGCAGCACGCGGACTCTTATTTGTGGCATGCAGGCTTCTCATTTGTGGTATGTGGACTTCTTAGTTGTGGCACGCACGCAGGATCTAGTTCCCCAACCAGGGATCGAACCTGGGCCCCTTGCGTTGGGAGCGCGGAGTCTTACTCACTGGACCACAAGGGAAGTCCCAGGGAAGTCTTTTAAATATTCCTGTAGACTTATTCCTTTAAAGCCTGCTACTCCTTTTTTTTAATTTATTTTTTTACATTCTTTTTTTAATATTCTTTTCCATTATGGTTTATCATAGGATATTGAATATAGTCCTCTGTGCTATACAGTAGAACCTTGTTGTTTATCCATTCTATATGTTAAAGCTTATAGATGCTAACCCCACCCTCCTACTTCCTCTCTCCCTCAGCCCCATCCCCCTTGGCAACAACCAGTCTATTCTCTATGTCCATGATTCTGTTTCTGTTTCATAGATAGGTTCATTTGTGTCATATTTTAGATTCCACATATAAGTGATTTCATATGGTATTTGTCTTTCTCTTTCTGACTTACTTCACTTAGTATGATAATCTCTAGTTGCATCCATCTTGTTGCACATGGCATTATTTCATTCTTTTTTATGTAAAGCCTGCTACTCTTGAGAATTCTGTTTGGTTGTTTTTTCATGAAGTTAAGCTATTCATATATTGGAAGTAAATGAACATATTAAAAACACCAATTGGTGCCTTCTTTGTTTTAGATACTTAATTTTATGCTATTGTATATAAACTTTTGTTAATAGAAAATGCTTTGTGAGCGCTATTCAAAAAAGTTTTCTTTAGTCTGTTTCTTCCCATGTAGGATATGACACAGGGTTTGATGTCTAGTGGATACTTAATAAATGTTTGATTAGTTCTATGAATTGGAGGATTATTCTATCCACCTGTCCTGGGGGGCGTGTGGTGAGTCTTTAGCCAAAGGTAAGAGGTGTGGTAGGCTCAACCCCTGTCTGATGTTGCTGTTGCTGAGAATAGCAGTATGATAGCTTTATAGCTCAGTGACTGTCAACCAAAAGATTTATTTTCTGGCTTGTAAATTTATATGAAGTCTTCTGAGGGCAAAAACACTAAATCATGTTTAGCTTGTATCTGATGAATTGCCTTTACTCCTTATTAAGTCAGGATCTATTGTTTTCCCTTTATGGGTCAGGTATCATTTTTCTTTGGATGCTTTCAAGATTTTTTTCTTTTTCTTTAGTGTTCAGAAGTTTAATTATAATGTGTCTTGGCATTGATTTCTTTGGGTATATCCTGTTTGGGGTTTGCTCAGCTTCTTGTATCTATAGGTTTATGTCTCTTGCCAAGTTTGGCACGTTTTCAGCTGTTATATTTGAGTAGTTTTTCACCTCCGCCCTCTTTCTCCTCTTCTTCCGGGACTGCAGTCACATGAATGTATGTTTTCTGTTGTAGTTCCACAGGTCTCTAAGACTCTTTCATTTGTTTTCTTTGTATTGTACAGGTTGGGTGATTTCTGTTGTTCTTTCTTCCAGTTCACTGATTGTTTCCTCTTTCCCCTCCATTCTGCTGTTGAGCCTGTCTACTCAGCTTTTTATTTCACTTATTGTATTTTTTCAGTTCGGATTTCAGCTCCTTGGTTCTTTATAGCTGCTTTTTTTAACTGAGGCCTACTTGCTGAGGCTATGTTTTCATTTATTTCAGACTTGTTCATAATGGCTTATTGAAGCATTTTTGTCATAGCTGCTTTAAAATCTTTGTCAGATCATGCTAACATCTCTGTCATCTTGGTGTTTAATAGATGCTTGACTTTTCATTCAATTTGAGATCTTCCTGGTTCTGGATATGATAACGATTTTTTATTGAAACCTAGACGTTTTTAAATTGTGTTGTGAGACTTGGAGTTTTATTACTTCTGTTTTAACTGGCTTTTTTTTTTTCCAGAAGGGGAAATGGGGGGGGCACCACCTTGTTACTGCCAAGTGGTGTTGAAAGTCAGGTTCCCCCTGACTTTTAACCTCCTTTCCAGCCTCCTTTGGTATCTGAGGGAGGAGGAGCTCCTGACTGCGGCTGGGTGGGGGTGGGCTGGGAATTCAGGCTCCCACGTGGTGAGGGTGCTCCTGTTCCCGGTGGGCCACAGTGAAGGCCCCGACTCTTCAGAGGGCTTCCACTGACATCACCCTGGTGCAGGTGTTGGGGGGGCCTCCTAACAGTCTTGGGAGGATGGAAACCTAGGCTCCCCACTTGGCCTTTGCTCCAGTGGGTGGGGGTGGGGACCCTTTTTTTTTCTGCGGTGTTTGGCTGGAGTAAAGGGGTTATTGTTGGGCTTCCCTGGTGGCGCAGTGGTTGAGAGTCCGCCTGCCGATGCTGGGGACACGGGTTTGTGCCCCGGTCCGGGAGGATCCCACATGCCGCGGAGCGGCTGGGCCCGTGAGCCATGGCCGCTGAGCCTGCATGTCCGGAGCCTGTGCTTCGCAACAGGAGAGGCCACAACGGTGAGAGGCCCGCGTACCGCAAAAAAAAAAAGGGGGGCGGTTATTGTCTCCGAAAGGATTCCTCTCTCGCTAAGCTGCCCCTTTCCTGGTCCTTTGGCTAGAGAGGGCAGGCTTCTGTTGTGTGTGTGTGTGTGTGTGTGTGTGTGTGTGTGTGTGTGTGTGTGTGTGTGTGTGTGTGTGTGTGTGTGTGTGTCTATATCTGCACCCATTGGCATTTCTGAGTTGTTGGCGACTGGGATTTAGGAGACAAAAAGAAAACCCATAAAAGCTAGGGAGCTCACCCCCGCTTCCTTCCTTAAGTCTTGAGCTCACTAGCTGTTGCCAACTTTCAGAGTGTTTAGTTTTGTTTTATGTGTTGTGTCCGTATCTATTTTTAGTTGTACTTATTAGCAGGAGAATAGAGAAAAGTGTGTCAGCTCTTCATCTTATTGGAAGCTCATTTTCTTTTAGATACACTTTAGTACAAATATCTTCAAATGTCAGTAGTGCATAGAAAATAAATTTTTTCTTTTTTTTTAATCTCATTCACTGTATTTTATGCTGAGGCTTAGTTGCAGCTGCATATAGTGAAATTATAATTTGTTTTCACTTTATTTCAGATTCTGATGCTCACAGTACCACCTCAAGTGCCTCTCCAGCTCAATCTCCTTGTTATAGTAACCAGTCAGATGATGGCTCAGATACAGAGATGGCTTCTGGCTCTAACAGAACGCCAGTGTTTTCCTTTTTAGATCTCACATACTGGAAAAGGTAAAAGCAACAGAAAATAACTCTCTAACCAGCAAACCTTCTTAATTATAGGCAACGGTTTCCCACTTCCTTAGCAATTAAGTGGCATTTGGCACACAGCTGGTAGCGTATGTGTTTGGAGGTGGATTAGGCAAGAATGGAGCTGAGAGTGTGGATTTTGTGTGTTTTTTCTATTAAAATTGATTTAAAGTAGAAATCATGTTAAGAAATCTAAATTTCCTATGATGGAGTATACTAGGTATTCATTCTGACCAACTCTCCCACTGATAAAAAGTAAAAGGGCTAGAAGTATATATATTTTTTATGTCTTTAAAAATGGCATCAACAAGTAGACAAGTTAATAAGGAATAATCAGAGGCCAAATGCTGAGTGAATGAGGGACCCCAAAGTCAAAAAAGAGATAATAGACTAAGAAAGAGAGAATATTTAAAGAGAAAGTGGTTAAGGATTTTCTAGTTCACAGATTTGGGGAGACTAACAAGTTAAAAGCAAGGTAATAAGCAATTATCTTATGGGTGAAGAAGATTCACCCACAGGTACATCATAGGGAAACTATGGAACATGGGAGGCAAAACAGATTTTAAGTAGTGAGAGAATAAAGACATTATTTTCAAAGGAACAGCAAACCTACAAGCTGAATTGGCAGCATGAACAACGGAAGCCATAAAACAATAGATTAATACCTTCAATGGCCCAAGAGATAATAGCTCTCAACTTAAAATTATATATATGTAGCAAAAATATCTTTCGTAAATGAGGGCATAGGACTTTTTGACTAGAAAAAGAAAATTGAGAGTTTGCTGCCAAACTGACTCAATAACAAAAATTCTATAGGCAGAAAGAAGAGATCCAAGATTGAAATTCTGAGAAGGATAAATAAATATTTGTTGCCTATAGGTAAATTTAAACAAACACTGAAGGCTTAAAATGATAATAGATGGGAATTTTTAAAAAAAGAATTAAATGACAACAGTAACATATAAGTCAAAGTAATAGAAGTGATGGGAGTTAAAATGTCCTAATATCTTTGTATTGTTGACAGTAAATGTATTGAATAACTTTAGAGTTCAATTAATTAACTGTATAACCACTAAAAGAATAAAAATAAGAATGTAAAACCTCCAGAGAAGAAGAGAAGGATGGAGAGTTTTAAAATATACCTAGCAGGACTTCCCTGGTGGCGTAGTGGTTAAGAATCCACCTGCCAATGCAGGAGACATGGGTTCGATCCCTGGTCCAGGAAGATCCCACGTGCTGTGGAGCAAGTTAGCCCGTGCACCACAACTACTGAGCCCGCAAGCCACAACTACTGAAGCCTGTGTGCCTAGAGCCTGTGCTCCGCAACAAGAGAAGCCACCGCAATGAGAAGCCTGCGTGCCGCAACGAAGAGCAGC
Source organism: Pseudorca crassidens (assembly GCF_039906515.1). Classification (NCBI taxonomy): domain Eukaryota; kingdom Metazoa; phylum Chordata; class Mammalia; order Artiodactyla; family Delphinidae; genus Pseudorca; species Pseudorca crassidens. Next base: position 25,501,810 of record NC_090306.1, on the reverse strand, counting down.
CCCTGTTCGCTGCAACTAGAGAAAGCCTGCGTGCAGCAATGAAGACCCAACGCATCCATCAATCAATCAATCAATCTAGCAAAATAAAATGATGAAAACCTCCATATATTTGTAAATTAAGAAACCGTGAAAAAAAAAAAAAGAAACCATGGGTTCAAGAAGAAAGTATAAATTAGAAAATCCTTATAACTAAAAAAAAAACTGAAAAATACCAAATCAAAACATGTGGTATGAAGTTAAAGAGGTAGAAGAAAAGTTGCCTTTAATGCTTCTTACAAAAGAAAGATTTAAAATAAATGAAGTTACATGTATCCAATTTAAAGATTAATGAAGCTCAATATAAAAAAAAATAAAAGCAAGGAAATCCTAAAGATAGGAGTAGAAATAAATGGAGTAGAAAATCAATATGAATGGATAGTATCAGTAAAGCTAAGAGTTGGTTCTTGAAAAACATAACCAAAAAAGTTACTAGAGATAAAGCAGGTCAAGAAAAAGAGATGGTACCCATAAGCATCTTGGATAAGAAAAGGGAGATTCAGCTATAGAAAAAGCAGAAGTTTAGAAGACAATAGGATATTAGAAACGGCTTCATGACAATAAATTTGAACATACAGGTGAAGTGGATACATTAGTAGAAAAAGACACTTCACCAAAACTGTCTCAGGAAAAAGTAGAAAACCTGAATTGTCTCATAATAAAGGAATGGATTCAGTGGTCAGAAGTCTTCCCTCAAAAAATCCCAGGCCTAGATAGACAAATTCTACCAAACATTCCAGAAACAAATGATTCTAATCTTGCACTGGCTTTTCCAGATTATGGATAAAAGAGGGCATAGGCTCCAAGCATTCTATGAGGCTAACATAACTTTGATATGTTATAAACAATATATCATAACTAGATTAGATTTATTCTAGGGATGTGAGATTGTTTGAAGCATTAGAAAGCCAACTAATATAATTTGACAGTTTCCTAAAGGAGGGAGAAAATGCTTATTGTATTAGTGGTATATTGAAGATGTTTGATAAATTTGAACTTTGCTTCAAGGTTTAAAATAAAACCTTTAGCAAAATAGGAATAGAAGGGAACCACATTGATAAATAATTTGCATTTTCGAGTAAAGTTGAACACGTTCCCATTCCTATAGCCCAGCAACGTAACCTAGGAAAACACCTTCAGACCTGTGCACCAGTATGTACAGCATGTTTGTAATAGCAAAAATTGTCCCATCAGAAGGAGAGTGGGTAAATTGTGGTATATTCACATGGTGGAATACGGTACATAAGCTAAAATGAAATAAAGCTCTAACAATATGTATGAACCTCAGTCACTGTTGAGCAAAAAAATTGTAGCGTACAGTGGGAGTCCATATATGCGCATTTCTATATATATTTTTTATTTTATATATTTTATATATGAGATAACAAGCAATATGTTTAGAGATGCAAACGTTGTATATAAAGAAAAAACAGAGTGGTAAACCTGAAATTAAGGAGGAGAGAATGAGATTGGGTGGAGTGGGATTGGAGAGGGGCCTACGGGGGACTTCATAGGAAATAATAGGTTTTTTTAGAGTGTGTGATCCATGGATGATTTGTTGTGTTGTCATTTTTGTATGCCTTTATGTATATTTGATAATATGTGTATATATTTTTTGTCTGCTCAGTATTAAAATAAAACCACCAGCTGTATCAGCCTGTTTATGGTGGCTGTTTTCTTTAAGATTTGGTGATTTTTGGAGGAAACCGTTTATAACTTTAGGAGCAGCCTCTGAAACTGACTGCTGTCTCTCAGATTGCCTTCTTCCCTCTTAATATTTGATACGATTCCAGTGCGGGATTTAAGGCGCCTGGGTAATTCCCATTACCTAGCAGATTGGGGTCACTCTAGGAGCCCATTCATTAGGAATGTGATGAGATTGTGGAAGTAAAACCTTTGATCATGCTGTACTAGTTATAATGATGAGTAGATGTTTCCTTTTTTTGTATTCCTATTTTTCTGCCTTATTTAATATATTTTGTTGTCCCTCCATTTTTTTCTTTTAGACAGAAAATATGCTGTGGCATTATCTATAAAGGCCGTTTTGGGGAAGTCCTCATCGACACACATCTATTCAAGCCTTGCTGCAGCAATAAGAAGGCAGCTGCTGAGAAGCCGGAGGCTCAGGGGCCAGAGCCTCTGCCCATCTCCACTCAGGAGTGGTGACTGAGGTTGATGTAGAAGGGGAACAAAAAATGAGTTAAATTTTGGAAAACACCAACAAAATGACCCTCCTATTTTTAACTTGGATACCTGTTATTCTGCCAAAAGATGATTTCTAGAATAGTTTTGAGTGGGTTATTTTCCCTCCAGTTCCACAAAGTCTGAAGCCAGTATCTAGCTTACTAAAAGGAAAAAAAGAAGTGTACATAATATTTAAGATGCTGAGTATTTCATAGGAAAGCTGAATGCTGCTGTAAAGTGCTCTTTAAGGCTTTTTTAAAAAAATCCCCTTCTAATGAATGAAATTAGGGGAATTTCAGGGGACAGAGATGGGATTTGTTGTATGATAAACGTATGTAGTTTTAGTCTTTCTATATTGAGAAGCAGTGGTTGGGGCATTTTTTAAGATGGCTGGCTACACTTGTTTTCCTTCGTTATAATAAATTTGTCATAACTCAGTAAACACAGACTTGCCCCTAGAGGTAGTTGTTAATAACTTTGAAATATTACGGTGTTGCCAAGGTTCTGATGATTCAAACCTGTACTACTGAATATTAAGCGGGACGGACTAAGCTCTCTAGTGCGAATATCTTGAAGGAGTAATTTCTAAATATACAGAGGTAACTTGACTGTATATGTTGCATCCTGTGTCACCTCCCTCCATATTGATATTTGATAAAGTTTTTAATTTATATGAAACTTCTAAAGCAGAATCAAAGTTCCTCTTGGGGAAATGTCAAATCTTTAGGATAGGCAATCCTATATGAATAGTACCAAAGCATTACCCCTTGGTAGAGAATGCACTCTATTAAAATGTTAAATGATCTGAAAAATAAAATGTGCAAGTCTTCAGGATGGCACATGAAAAAAACAAAGGTTAATGCTTCTTGGGGCACATTTCTTAGAGGGCTTGCAAGTGTGTAAATAATTTGTTTATGTTACATGACTGGTGACTTCAATGAAAATCTGCACAATTCAGTTTTAGCTCTGGATTACTTCGGTTGACCTTTGTGAAGGTTTTATCTGTGTAGAATGGTTGTTTGACTTGTTTTAACCTATTAGGGTTTTGGGTTTTGGGTTTTTGTTTTTTGTTTTTCATTCTATATTAAAGTAAAATTCTACTAAAAGAAAAGAGGTGTGTGTTCATGCTGAGCGGGTTGGTTTTGGTTTGGTTTCTTTTAGTCAGGCTTTCTGAACATTGAGGTGTTAGATGATACATCCTAAACGTGGAGCTCTTCAATTGTAAAACCTTCATTAAAAGCCTTTTACTTGAACCCAAACCAAAGTACTATCTATTGCCTCTTTTCTAAAAGTTCAGGAAGAATATATCACCAGTTCAGACTGTTCATAATGCAGGAGGATCCTTTGCCTACCTTGTAATAACATGACTCAGTGCTTATTTTTAAAACTGGATTTTAAAGATTGGATAGTATAAATAACAAGAAGGAGTGAGCCAATTTTTATGGGTACCCTATAGTTTTATAGTTCTTAATCTAAACTTAAAGTTTTATATTTCTTCCTCTGGAAAAAACTACAAGCCACCATATGCACAGACTACATAGTGAGTTGGGTCAGCTCTCCCACAGACTTTGAGGTGTATTACAAGAATCCCAGCCATTATCATCTTCCTCCTGAGTTATTTTGAAATGGTTTTTTTCTCTCTCTCTTTTTTTTTGTACATTTTGGCTGCAGTATTGGTGGTAGAATATACTATAATATGGATCATCTCTACTTCTGTATTTATTTATTTATTACTAGACCTCAACCACAGTCTTCTTTTTCCCCTTCCACCTCTCTTTGCCTGTAGGATGTACTGTATGTAGTCATGCACTTTGTATTAATATATTAGAAATCTACAAATCTGTTTTGTACTTTTTATACTGTTGGATACTTATAATCAAAACTTTTACTAGGGTATTGAATAAATTTAGTCTTACTAGAAAATAAAAGAAGCTGTTTTGTGGCTTTGTCTGAAAGGTGTTCTTAAGTAAGAGTAACTAATGTTTTTGACCCTCACAGATACTCAATGTAAGCCCTTAGTATTATAACAAGCCATGAAGGAAAGAAGTCCTCTTTACTGAGAAATACAGACTTTAAAATACAGATCTTCCTCCACTTACCATGGGGTTACGTCCCAATAAACCCAAAGTAAGTTGAAAATATTGTAAGTCAAAAATGCATTTAATACATCATAGCTTAGCCTAGTCTACCTTAAACATGCTCAGAACATTTACATTAGCTTACAGTTGGCAAGATCATCTAACACAAAACCTATTTTTCATTAAAGTGTTGACTATCTCATGTAATTCATTGAATACTGTACTGAAAGTGAAAGCAAGAATGGCTAAATGTACTGGTAGTTTACCCTCCTGATCGCGTGGCTGACTGGGGTCTGTGGCTCACTGTGGCTCCCTCCTGCCGCTGCATCACAAGAGTGTCATATACCGCATATTGCTAGCCTGGGAAAAAGATCACAGTTGAAGTCTGATTTCTACTGAATGCATATCGCTTTTGCGTGATTGTTAAATCAAAAAATCCTAAGTTGAACCATTATTAAGTCGGAGACTGACTGTAAAAGACATTTTTTGTTGTTGTTGTTGACAGGGACAAGAAAGTAGGGTTTATTGGTGGGCATGGGTAGGGAGGGGGCAGTGCCAAGGCTCTCACGAGTGCAGGGCGTGCCATTTGTCCAGGGGGCCACGATTAGGGATGTACTCGACCCCACAGCCATCTGGGATGAGCTGCTTTTCTGCCACCATGTTTTCAAATTCATCTGCATTAAACTTAGTGAATCCCCACTTCTTGGAGATGTGGATCTTCTGGCGGCCAGGGAACTTGAACTTGGCCCTGCGGAGGGCCTCAATCACATGCTCCTTGTTCTGCAGCTTGGTGTGGATGGACATTATGACCTGGCCAATGTGGACCCTGGCCACTGTGCCCTGGGGCTTTCCAAAGGCACCACGCATACCTGTCTGGAGCCTAGACTGGGGACAGCATGTCAGTCATTAATGTCTGCTGGAAAGGGCTGTCTCCAAGGTCCCTTAGGGCAACCCATACAGGCAACAGGCTGCATACACTACTGAGGAGGCTGCTGTTTGCAGCCGTTGCGCACCGGGCCCCCACGGGGAAAAGAGCACAGTCGGCTTAACTGGCTGCAAATGTAAAAGACATTTTTTTTTTCTAAAAGACATTTTAACTGATGTGCACAATAATTAACCTAGTGGATAAGATGATTTTAACAGTGAAGGACAAAAGGTCTCCAGTGTTTCAATGTCTGTAATATGGTTTTATTAGTATTGTCTATGGACATAGTGGGAAGCATCATTGAGACTTTAGAGAAACTATAAAAGGTGGTTATAGAGAAAGGTAGATTTTTGGGATTGGGGTCAGACCTGGGTTCTCTGATTCCTGGCTCTACCCCCTTATTAGCCATTTGAGTCACTTGACTTTTGTGAGTCTCTAAACTTCTGTTACTTACCAGAATTGTTTACTTTGCAGATTTATGATGAATCCAAAGAGGTATAATTCATACCAAAGGTTTTTTTCTGTGCCGTGCGGCTTTCGGGATCTCAGTTCCCCAACCAAGGATTGAACCTGGGCCACGGCAGTGAAAGCCTGGAATCCTAACCACTAGGCCACCAGGGAACTCCCATATATCAAAGTTTTAAAAACAGTTTATTACCTGGGAAAGGTAGATCCTGTGGGTCAAACTTCTTATACTACAATTAAATTAGCTTTGGGATAGTCTAGGTGATGTTGCCAGCACCTAATCTAGTTACTGTGAAGCTACTAAGTTAACCTAAGTAGTGGAAAGATGACAGCACCTACATGATCTATTGCTGTTTAATAAAATTACCAAAAATGTAGTGGCTTAAGAGAAATTGATCTCAGTTTCCATCTAGGTGCAGTGTGGCTGGGTCCTTTGCTCAGGGTCTCACAAGGCTGCAACAGGTGTCAACTTGGTTGCATTCTCATGAGGTGACTTGGGAATAATTCACCCCAAATTCACTTGGGTTGTTGGCAGAATTCATTCCCTGTGGCTGTAGGATGGAGAGCCCAAACTACTGGCTGGAGGGCCCCCTTAGTTCCTTACCACTTGGGGTCTCCCAACATGGCACTCACTGTACCCAGCTAGCAGGTCTCCAGAGCCAGTCACCTAACAAGACAGTCGTCTTGTCCACATTCAAGTTACACAGTGAACACAAGAGGTGGTGTGTGGGGACCATAGAGTTTTGTCTGCCATAGCACCTCTTCTTTTTCTTACGTGAACCACTTGAAATTGGGCCTCTTTGTCCTAAAATACAAGCATTTGGGTGTAGCAAGTAAAAAGAAAAATAGTTCCCCTATTATGAAATACCTACTGTGGTGGGCTTGGCACCTGTAAACACTGTTCAAACAAGCTTGCAAAGTGAAAAAACAAAACAACCTGTTTACAGGTAGTCAGTGAAGGGGTGCAAGGGGGGCCATATAACTTAAATAAAAGCAGCTTTCCTGATTCCAAAGCCTGTGCTCTTCAAACTGGACCCTGTCCCTGCTATAGCAATGGTGCCTTCTTAACCTGCATTTTGAGTGGTCACCTGGGTCTCTTCCGAAGGATGAAAACGAGGGGCAAGTTTCACCCTTGTGAAGAGGTTGAACTTTGTCTAAATCAGTTAATCAAATGTTGTTAATTTTGATGTTGAAAGTACATATTATATACTGTCTTTTTGTGGGAAAATAGTCTCTAGGAGGTTTAGTTGAAACAACGGAATCTTCTAAAAATAAATGAAGGTAGCCAGAACTAACTGCTTGCTCTGTAGTAAAGAATGGAGGATACCGAGGGAGCCTCTTGATTGACCGTCCCTAGAGCAGTTTCCCAATCGCCCAGATTTAGCATTATGCTGCCCTGGCAGTCATTTTTGTGTGATGTTCAGTGGACTGGGAAGGGAGGAGAAAGCCCAATTGGATCAAAGTTAGATAATTTCACAGGCTCATGTTCTCACAGAAAGGGATCTGAGGGTTCTAACAATTTCTCGGGCTATGGAGTTTGGTTACTTATTGTGGTCATGAGAATGCTTTAGGTTTCAAATATCTTGCACCCTGGTTAGAAACTGCTTGTTATTGTATGTCGAGTAGGGGCTTCTTAGACATGCTTAGTTGCAGGCTTCAGTGTAAAAGAGCTTAATCTTTCAGTTTAGAGAGACCAAAAAGATTTTTGGCAAAGCCTGCCCTTTGTCTCAGTGTCTGAAAGTGGGGGAAATAATTTACTCTGTTTGAGAACTTCAATTCTCTACACTTCCGTAGCTTACATTAACTTTATCATTGTCCAGGTATTGTTTTTTTGTAACTGCAAGGAGAGTGGTTGTTTTATGTTTATACTTACCTCTCAGGAATTAAGACAGAGGTCTCAAGATTCTTCAGCAAGTCACGGGTAGAGCTAAAATAGGAACCTGAACAGTTATTTTTTTTTTGAATGTAACAGGTCTGTTCTTTGCTTCCAATCACCTTTACAGTCCACTCCAGTGTTGATTTTGCCCCCAACACTCCAAGGGTCACTGATGGCTTTCTCATGGGGAATTCCAAAGCCCTCATTTTACTCATCCAGCCTCTCAATAGCACTTGATACAATTGATAGTTTCTTTTTTTGAAGCATTCTTGGCTGGTAACACTGCTGTTCCCAGGTTTCCTACTTCAGATGCTCATTGGCCCAGGGTTCACCTTCAACCCTCTTCCCAGAGCATCTCCTTTCCCACGGTCCCAAATACTATCTAAAATATGCAGACATCTCCCAAGTCTCTCTCCAGAACTTTTTATTAATCAGGGTGCCAGCAGGAAATAGATGGCTTACTGACATTGGATAATTTGAGGAAAGTTTAATAAAGGAATTTTACAAAGCTATGCATATGGTGTAGGGAAACTCCAAGGGAAAGTGTAGTTCTCAGGACTGGTAACATTGGGGCTAGTAATGTTAGGGTGCTGTTACTACCCCTAGGTCTGAAGGGTTGGGGGTCGGGAGTGGTCAATGGAACCAGGAGACAGGCTATGTAAAAAAGGGTGGGGGGCTGGGGGAAGCCATAGGAATAAACATTCCTGTCACTCTCCAGATTGACCAACTCCATCATTAGTACCTTTACACATACTGTTTGTTCCCTCTGACCCACTTCCCCACTATCCTATAGCTAGGCAACACCTACTTATCCATCAGGTTTCAGCTTAGGCACCACTTGGGGAAGGCTTCCAGAGCAACCACTACCCTCCCCAACACACACACACACACACACACACACACACACACACACAGAATTGTATGCTAAGTAGGTTCCATGAAAGCAGGAACCATGTCTATTTTTTACTACAATAGTTCCCGGAGTCTAGTACGGTGGTTTTTAGTATGTAAGTAGGAGCACAATAAATATTTATTAACTGACTGATTACAACTTTGTATTTTCACAAGTCATGATCATAGAAGAGTTGAATTTATGCTAATGGTCTTGATGAATTTCAAGAATTTAAAAAATATTTTGACTTTGAACATTTTTAAATACGCAGAAAAGTTGAAGGGATAGAACAATAGTATAACCTCTCCCTAGATCCACCAACTGTTAAATTTTACCACAAGTACTTTTTCTGCTTTGCTGAATCATTTGAAAGTAGGTTATGGCAATATGACACTTCATCCCTGAATACGTAAGCATTCATCTCCTACGAATAAGGATATTCTACATCCTTAGGTGTGCCGTTGCCACACCTGAGACGAATAGCCCAGTAATATCTAATATGATAGATCTGTATGGAATAATTGCCCCTGTTGGCCCAATGTGTCTTTTAAAACTTTATTCCTCATCCAGGATCTAGTCACAATTTATATGCACATTTGGTTAATGTCGCTCCTCTTTTAATTTAATCAGTAATAGTCCTCCCTGCCTTTATTTTTTCATGACATTGAACTTTCTCAAGTATCAGAATCGGTTGTATAATGTCCTAAATCTTGGATTTTTTCTGGTTGTTTTCTTAGTAGATTTAGATTACACTTTCTGGTTGTGTGGGGCATCTCTTAGTGCATCAGCAGAGGCGCACAATGTCAAGTTGCCCCACTGCTGGCGATGTTAGGATGATCACTTGGTTAAGATGGTGACTACCAGATCTTTCCATTTTAAAGCACGTTTTTCCTTTTGTAAATGAATAATCTGTGGGCTGATACTGTGAAACTTTTTAAACACCCTTTCATTCAAGTGTTCATGGAGCACCTATGTCCAAGACCCTACTAAGGGTTCTAAATAGTCCTTCGATGCTTGAGAAATCATGTAATCCTTAAGTCCTTTGAGAATCCTAGCTCACTAAGGTTCTTTTGCTTATTCTTGCCATTTACTTGCATTTGACTTTTATTTTCTTGATTTCCTTGTGGTTCCCATTCAGAAGTAAAGGTGTGACGGATGGGAGTAGGGTTTATGTTTAGCATGTGAGCTTATTAGTTAATATCACTGTGGCATAGATGAATAAACAATGGAATTAAAGTTAGAAGACTTGAATTCAAATCTTGGTTTTGGTATTTAATGGCTTTATGATCTCTGATAAATTTTCTCTGAGGTCTTTTCCTTCTCTGTAAAGTGGAGGAAATAATAGCAACCCGAGTTGTAGTAATAATAAAATGAGTAGGTGCACAGTGCAGGTTTGTTCTTTTTAGCACTGGGGTCTAAATACGGGATACAGGAGGAATGAAAACTTTTTTATTACCTGTAGTTATGGTGAACACAGCAAAGGTCGTCAACAGTTCACATCGACACCTACCCCCTCCAAAAACAAAAACAAAAAACAAAAACCAAAAACCCTAAAGCTTTCTTAAGTTTCAGTGCTTAAAGAAGAAAATGTATTCACTACCAGATGATTACGCTTATGGCAGCACATGAATCCCAGGATTGGGAAATTGTATAGAGGGCATGAAGCGATACCAAATATAATTACGCTCTACAAAAGTGTGCTGAGATCCAGGGAGTGGCCAAGATAGGCTCTCAGGATGAGTTGTTTTTGTTTGTTTGTTTGTTTTGTTTTTTTTGCGGTACGCGGACCTCTCACTGTTGTGGCCTCTCCCGTTGCAGAGCACAGGCTCCGGATGCGCAGGCTCAGTGTCCATGGCTCACGGGCCCAGCCGCTCCGCGGCATGTGGGATCTTCCTGAACCAGGGCACGAACCCGTGTGCCCTGCATCGGCAAGCGGACTCTCAACCACTGCACCACCAGGGAAGCCCCTCAGGATGATTTTTGAAGGGTAAAGTTTGGCTGAGCTGTAACAGTACGGTGGAACCAATTCATAAAACATGCTGAAATAGTACAACATACCTCTTAGCCTCGAGGCCTAAATCTCCAGTTTAAGCCAGGCCAGTTGCCTGCTTCGGCCAACCTAGCCTCCTGGAACAACTCCAAGGGCGCACCATTCACATCCAACAGAAATGCTGTCCCTTCCACCCCTCCCCCTCCCCGGCTTCCCCCCACTCCCGCGTTATGCTAGCACTGAAGATAACGGTAGTGGAGTGCATGAATTCAGGGATGCTTTTGGCTTTAGCAGCTTGAGATTCTGCTTCCTAAACTCCATGAGACAGAGTTCAGGTCTCTTTGTAATGTTTTCCTTCTATCTCAAATAAACCAGTGATGAGGGATGCAGTGGGGATATCTTTGGCCGTTTCTAGAGCATCCTGGTGATATCAGTCTGTCAATTGTTAAAATAAGGAATCTGTCATAATTAAAAATTCTAATTTTCATTTTCTTCTGAAGAACTTAAACCATTTCATTATTGAGGAGGCTGACATCTAGAACTACCAGGGAAAACTAAGCCCTTTGCTACTGTTTTAACCAGCAGCTTTTCTATCTTGGCTACGAAGCTTCCCTTATCATATGGTACTATATGAATGTCCACAAGGTGGTGTTAGTCACACAAAATACTCTGAGAATGTTTTAGGCTCATCCAGTTTAGCGCGCTTATTTACAGATGGAGAAACTTACCTAATGATCACCTAGCTCATTAGTTGTGGAGCTAAAACTGGAGCTAATCCCTTGTTGAATCCACAGTCAGCCAAACGGTTATTTTAGCTTAAATGTAAGTCTTAGAAACATATTTAAAATGTCTGGAGAATCTATTTCTATTTCCTTTTCACAAAGATAAGTTTAATCTTTGTTAAGAACTAAAAGCAACCTTTACTGCTTTCTGCAGTTAATTTTAAATTATCACAAAAGAGAAAGAAAGCATACTTGTGTTTTCCTTCTCCAAATTCCCTATCCCAGAAGACTGCCATTGTGATAAACACATGCTACTGGGGAGTCAATTCTTGAATATCGCAGATACTGTGGCCATAGTCCTAAAGGATTAGGACAGCCTGGATGTCTGTCCAGTGTACATTTGGAGATTAAGCTGTTGCCATACAACTGAGGCCAGAAGTTACCAAGCCCTCCCTAGAGCCTCTGATTGATCTGGTTGTTAAGGCAGCGTGCTCCCACTGTCTGTACAGGTGTGGTTTCCAAGTAGTGTGCAAGGCTGGTCCTTTGGGGTATACAAAATAATTTCTATCTATTTTTTCTCATTCTTTTTGTCTCCTCCTTTTTTATTGAAGTATAGTTGACATATAACATTGTATTAGTTTCAGGTGTACAACAATGATTTGTTATGTGTATACATTGTGAAATGATCACCACAGTAAGTCTATAGTTAACATCCATCACTGACATATTGTTACAGATTTTTTTTCTTGTGATAACTTTTAAGATCTATTTTCCTTCTATGTTCTTATGTTTTTTAAGGTACATAATATTAGCACAGTGTTACATGTGCATATATATATATGTATGGAAGAAACGTATTAAGAGTATATACTTATTTTATTTTTTCACTAATTGGAGAGAGATCAGAAAGGTTTGGAGAGAGTTGCATACTTCTCTGTATGTGTATTACATGTCAATAAGAAGTTTACTTTTAAAATATTTGAAGTTCATTGCTCTAGTTGCCACATAGTGGTGGAGGGTTAGGGGTAGGAACTGTTTATTTTCAAGTCCAAGAGATTATTTTGGTGAAATATTAGAGAAAATGGTTTATGGACCTTTCCTAAATTTGATGGGGAAGGAGGAATGACAGTTGCCAGAGCTGGTTTATATTACATGCTTATCAAACGGTTTCCTCTCCCGCGGTGTAATATTTCCTCTCCCCTGCCTTTATCACCAAGAGTGGAGTGTTTTTCAGAATGGCATATCCTCCCTCGGGAGTAAAGTTATTAAGTGTGCCTTGTCATTGGTGGAAAGAAAAAAAAAGCCTGGGGATTTCTAGTTTCTTCCTTTGCCTCCCATTCAACTGGATACCCACAATTCCTAGCCCCCAATTATTTTTTCTTAATCATATTGAAACTCCATAGAAAATAGAAATGACCGCACTGGCTTATTAGTCTCTACATTTGCCAAACAACTGAAGGCACTGAAATGGGCCAAGAGAGATAAAATTATGTGCAAGCCTTTTTAAGGGAGGTTGAGAGTGGAGGGTAGAAAATCAGTTATTTAGATTTAGCAGTTGTAAAATGAAGCTCCACAGCTACCCAACATGACAGGTAATGAAGAATATGAGGAAGTAGTAGAAAGAGGTTCTTTTGGAAGAGAATCAAGTCAGAACATTTTGAGAGAAATTATTAGTGGATGGTGGAAACTAAGAAAACTTGTTTCAGGGAAAACGAATGTGATTCCATAATTTAGCAATAAAATAATAGATGTTGCAAAGTGTCAGAAATTTATTTATTCAATCATCTATTTAGTTAATTTATTTATTTATTTATTTATTTTTGTGGTACGCGGGCCTCTCACCGCTGTGGCCTCTCCCGTTGCGGAGCACAGGCTCCGGACGCGCAGGCTCAGCCGTCATGGCTTACGGGCCCAGCCGCTCCACGGCACGTGGTGTCTTCCTGGACTGGGGCACGAACCTGTGTCCCCTGCATCGGCAGGCGGACCCTCAACCACTGCGCCACCAGGGAAGCCCTATTTAGTTAATTTTGAGTTCTTATTCCACACTAGCTGCTGAACGAGGCACTGAGAAAATTATAATGGACTACACACTACCCCTGCTCTCAAGTGTCTCATAGTCTTGGAAAATAGTAAGAAATGCTTAGACAGGGGTAAGCCCTGGTGCCACGTTAGCACACGCAACAGCCCCACTGGTTTAGGGGAAGGTATTAAGTGACCATTTATTGAGCATTTTGTGCCAGGCACTGTGCTAACAAACACTTTAAAAAAAATCACATTGGCTTTTAACAGCTACTCTACTTTTAAAACTAGAGTTTTTAATAAACTCTAGTGTTGTCTTCATTTTACAGATGAGAAAATAGAGGCTCAGAAAGACCAATAGTAAGAAAAAATTTTGATGCCAATACCAAAAATTCTGTAGAATTTTTGTAGATTTAAGTAGAAATATGAGAAAGTAAAAATAATTTGAAAAGTATTAAAGATAAAAGAAACAATTCAGCCACTAAAATTTAAGCTTCCCTGGGTACATTTACTTTCAAACTTTTCATTGAAGTGTAACACAAAAGGCTAGGGCACTATGGTAAATGTACAGCTGGATGAATTTCAGTAACTGAGCACACCTATGTAACTTGCATCCAATGTAAGAAACACAACATTGCCAGTTTTCTAGAAGGCCCTCCTATTCCTACCTCCCATGTCCCTTCCTAGTCACTACTTTCCCCTGACTTCTAACAATATAGATTAATTTTACCTGTTTTTTAACTTTATATAAATGTAATTATATAGCATGTACTCTTTTCTTTTTTTACATCTTTATTGGAGTATAATTGCTTTACAGTGGTGTGTTAGTTTCTGCTTTATAACAAAGTGAATCAGTTATACATATACATATGTTCCCATATCTCCTCCCTCTCGCGTCTCCCTCCCTCCCACCCTCCCTATCCCACCCATCCAGGTGGTCACAAAGCACCGAGCTGATCTTCCTGTGCTATGCGGCTGCTTCCCACTAGCTATCTACTTTACACTTGGTAGTGTATATATGTCCATGCCTCTCTCTCACTTTAGCATGTACTCTTTTCTGTCTGGCTTTTTTTTTTTTTTTTTGCTAGCTCTGTGAGATTCAGCTATATTGTTGCACATAGTTTTAGATCATTCATTCTCCTTACTATATAATATTTCATCATGTGAATGTACCATACATTTCATAGATATTTGGGTAGCTTCAATGAGCATTTTAGTACATGTCTTCTGGTGAACATATAGATGCATTTCTGTTGGTTATATACTAGGAGATGTGTATGTTCAGTTTTAGGAGATGTTGGCAAATGATTTTTTAAGTGCTTTTACCATTTTGTAGTCCACCACCAAAGAGCTCAGAAAAGCAGCATTGCTTGGGACTTATAGAATATAAAGTGAAACTGCAAAGTAAGCTCTACAGAAAATACTGCCCACTTGACTCTTACTGTAGTGCATACTCCCAGTATTAGCTGTGCCAGGCAGCTTGGAGAACCAAGCTGCTTAATTTTTAACTCATCTGAGGGAGAGAGATTTTAGACCTCAAATATCTTCAAACCCCATATTTTAGTTATTTATTTTTTTCACATTGTGGGAGAACTCAGTTACTACTTGGTTAGATACAGGTCTCTTCTTTTATTGATTAAAATTTAATGCATATTAGATGAATAAGTTCACACAATTTTCCTTGACAGTGGCTATTATAATCACGTTATGTAGGATGCAATGGGCGCATTAACCATGACCTTCTTTACCCGAGAACAAATAACCATAGTTAAGAAGCCAAAATTTCTGGCTTTAAAAACATGTATTCTTGTTGTAAAGATAATGGAACATTTTTTTAAACAAACTAAAAAAAAAAAAAAAAATCACTTATAAATCCAGCTCTCCATTCCCAGCCCCCGTACAATAATAGCCTTGGTCTTTTGTCTTCCACTCCAGATCCTGGTGTCTAGGTCCTGCTCTTTCCCAGTTGTGGTTTATGTTCCACTGCTACACAAGCAGTTTTCTAAGTCTGTAGACGGTGGAAGACTTAAGGAGTTTTTTTCTTTACAGCTTTATCAGCACTGATGAAATACTGGCAGGGAGAAGAGATGGGAGCTTCCATTCTTTCTATTTTGTAGCTCCAAGGAAAGAAAGTTTAGGGAAAGAGGAGTAATTCACATTTGGAAGATTAGAGGATAAAAGAAAGTCTATTTTCTTAGATGAACAAGGGTTGATAGTCATAAATGGTTTCTGCAGGTTCTCATGTTTGTGAAGAGCCTTGTGTATCCACTCACTCCTCCATGCCATCTCCTCATGTACCGTCTTTAAAAAGAGATGAAACTTGCCCATAGTGATCTAGAAGTTAAGGTCCCAAATGAATTCTCACAGTGATCGTTCTGACAAGCACCAAACAAAAGTAATTAAGATAGTAGAGGTAGCAGACAAATAGAAATAGAAAATGAGTTAGGCAGTGATCCAATAATTTCTTGTTGTTGATTTTAGTCCTTTGCTCATAAAGAAAATTAACATAATGTTTTATTCGAGAGTGCACTCTTGCTTCTTTTATCTTCATTGATGATGGAACGATCACTGGAATTAGAAATCCAAATTCTGTGTTCAAAACTAAAGCATCGTATGTCTAGGAATCTACCCAATGTAAGTGACTAAGATTGTATGTAAGATTTAGCTACACGAAAGAATGAATTTCAACCCTTACCTCATACCATATAAAAAAATTAATTCAAAATGGATTAAAGACCTAAATGTAACAGCTAAAACTATAAAACTCTTAGAAGGAAACATAGGTATAAATCCTCATGGCCTTGGACTTGGTAACAGTTTCTTAAATATGACACCAAAAGCCCAAGCAACTGAAGAAAATAATAGATAAATTGGACTTCATCAAAATTAAAAACTTTTGTGCATTAAATGACACAGTCAAGAAAGTGAAAAGACAACTCATGGAATGGGAGAAAGTATTTGCAAGTAACATATCTGATAAGGGCATAGTATCCAGAATATATAAAGAACTCTTACAACCAACAATAAAAAGATAAATAGCCCAATTAAAAAATGCGCAAAGGATTTGAATAGACCTTCTTCAAAGAAGATATATAAACAACCAGTAAGCACATGAAAAATGTTCAACTTCAATAGTCATTAGGGAAATGTAAATCAAAACCACAATGAAATACCATTTCATACCTACCAAGATAGTGATACTACTAATTTTTAAAAAGGAACATAACAACTATTGGGGAAGATATGGAGAAATTAGAACCTTTACACACTGCTGGCGGGGATGTAAAATGACACAGCCACTGTGGAAAACAGATGGGTGGCTCCTCAAAAAGTTAAACATAGAGTTACCACCTAACCCAGCAATTCCACTTCTAGGTATAAACCCGAGAGAACTGAAAACATATGCAAAAACTTGTACAAAAATATTCATAGCATCACTATTCGTAATATGTCAAAAGGTAGAAACAACCTAAATGTCCATCATCTGATAAATGGATAAATAAAATGTGGTGTATTCATATGATTGAACATTATTCAGTCATAAAAAGGAATGAAGGGACTTCCCTGGTGGCACGGTGGTTAAGAATCCGCCTGCCAATGCAGAGGACATGGGTTCAAGCCCTGATCTGGGAAGATCCTACATGCCGCGGAGCAACTAAGCCTGTGCGCCACAACTACTGAGCCTGCGCTCTAGAACCCACGAGCCACTACTACTGAGCCCACGTATTGCAATACTGAAGCCTGCATGCCTAGAGCCCGTGCTCCACAACGGGAGAGGCCACCGCAATGAGAAGCCCGTGCACCGCAGTGAAGAGTAGCCCCTGCTCACTGCAACTAGAGAAAAGCCCACGTGCAGCAATGAAGACCCAACACAGCCAAAAATAAATAAATAAATTTTAAAAAACAGGAATGAAGTATTGATACATGCTACAACATGGATGAATCTTGAAAACATTTTGATAAGTGAAAGAAGCCAGACCCAAAAAGTCACACGTTGTATAATTCCATTTATATAAAATGTCCAGGATAGGTAAACACATAGCAACAGAAAGTAGATCAGTAGTTGCCAGGGGGTTGGGGGCGGCAACTGGGAGTGATTGTTAAGAGCATGGGATTTCTTTTTGAGGTGATGGAAATGTTTTAGAATTAGATACTTGCACAACCTTGTGACTATACTAAAAACTTCTGAATTGTACACTTTAAAATAGTTAAAATGGTAAATTTTGTTTTGTGAATTTTATCTCAAAAAATTAGCAAAAAATTTGGCTGCAAGGGTATTCACTAAATTCCTAGCTTTTATATAAAGAAAAAGAAGGAAAAGAAAAATGTTAAATGTTCAACTATGGGGTGTTCTTTGAATGAATTGGACTAGAGCCATAAATTTGTAGAAATTAATTTATTAATGTGAAAAGATGTTCATGATCTTGAGTAAAGAAAAAAGTTATAAAATAATATTTAAGGAATGATTCTATATTTTGAAAAAACAACAAAAAGAAAACCAAAATACACTAGAGAGTGAGAGACTGGAAGGGTTTACACTACCATGTTAGAGAGCTCTGTGTGGCAGTTTTCTTCCTCTTTCTGCCTGCTAGTATTCTCTGGTTTTTCCACAATTCCCTTCGTTCCCATAATAGATTATGATCAAAGAATCGGCTAAGATGTAGGAATTCTGAAGACTTGGGCCACCTTGACTCTCTGGCTTGCCCAAAAGCTGGATTTTCCTCAGAGTCAGAAAAACATGAAAATTGAAGGGGAAGGAGAAAGTGCTCCAGTTAATAAAGAAATCGTTTTAGAAAATGTCATTAGGCAAATGGTACCTATAACTGCTAGACTGCCTGCTGCTTGATAGTTTCCCCTGGGCCTTCATATCCCCCTGGTGAAGGAGGTAAAAAAGACCAGTGTGTTGGCAATAAAATTGTTATGGCAGCACCAGGGAGTGCTACTGTAATTATGGGGCTCCGAGCACTTTCCTGCAATTCCAGTTTTCAGGTGTTTAAAACTATGTTGTAAACTCTTCATCCACAATGAGACTTAGCACCTTTGACTACTGCTGCCCAGAGATTTAATTGTTAAAAACAACAACACCTTTTGATTGGGGAGAAAAGAAAAATAAGACTAAATATTTCTGGAACTTATTCTTCCACATGATTTTGCTTTTTAAAACGAAAACTTTTACATTATAGTCTTTTTGTATACTTAGCAGGTTTAAAAACAATGTAAAACACTTAATATTTTAAAAAAGCCTTTTAAGATGCACTGACGAAAGTTGAACATTTCTAAAAACGCCAATAAATTATAAAGAAATGTTTACTTATCGGCCACAAGGAAAATAGGGGACATTTACTAGCTCTTTACTAGTTGTGTAACTTTGGGAAATTTATATAACCTCTGTGCTTCGTTTTCCTTTCTAAAAAACGAGAATCATAATAAAACCCACCTCTTTGTGACAGCCATTAGGTACAGCAATCAGATCTGTCTTCAAGAAAGGACTTGTGGGCTTCCCTGGTGGCGCAGTGGTTGAGAGTCTGCCTGCCGATGCAGGGGACACGGGTTCTTGTCCCGGTCCGGGAAGATCCCACGTGCCGCGGAGCAGCTGGGCCCGTGAGCCATGACCGCTGAGCCTGCGCGTCCGGAGCCTGTGCTCCGCAACAGGAGAGGCCACAACAGTGAGAGGCCCGCGCGTACCGCAAAGAAAAAAAAAAGACTTGCTCTTGAGCTCTAAGGAGTGTTAGCGCCTTCAGGATCTAGCTCAGATTTCTGAGGTAGATCATGATCTGGGGCAGCCCCCGGCCAGTGGTTGAGCTCAGTGGGGTACGGGCGTAGTCATTGCAGCCCAAGATGAGACTCCTCTAAAGGGAAACATTGCTCCGGAGTTTCTGATGGCTAAGACTTTGTCAGACTGCAGCGCGGTCTGAGGCTCACCCGTCCCAGCCTGCTGACTCTTTAACGTGTCAGATCTGCAGTGTGGTCTGAAGACCCTGTGCCAATCCTGATTTTCCAGGCTTTTATCTTCCACAGGCGTCGTCCCCCAATAAACCTTTTTCATTCCTAACTCCATCTGCTTCCCAGAAAACCCAACTGACACGCTCAGATTTGTTATAACACTTAAGTGTGATAGTACATGATAAATCCTAGTCAATGCCTAGCACACAGCAAGCCCTCAATAAATGTTTAATATTACTAGCATTACATAACTGATTTTAAAATTAGTTTTTATTTTTGGTCACCACTATTTTCTCATTTATTCTTGATTTGGTTTCCACCATCCTTTTCTATTGGCATATAAATATAAGATTGCATATACACTAATTTTTTTAAATAAAAGTTTTATCATTGCTGTTCTGTGAAGAGAAAAATTCAAACAAATATTGACTAGTATTTGGCAAAAACTTAAAGAGAAGAAGATAAGATGTGCATGGCGTGAAGATAATAGATTATGAGGACAGATATTTTTATTTAATATTTAAATAATGTTATATGGCATATTCTTTTAACCACTCACCTGTTCCACCCCTGCCTCGTAAGAATTCTCTGTCAGCATTTAGAAAATTCTTTTTTTTTTTTTTTCGGTACACGGGCCTCTCACTGTTGTGGCCTCTCCCGTTGCGGAGCACAGGCTCCGGACGTACAGGCTCAGCGGTCATGGCCCACGGGCCCAGCTGCTCCGCGGCACGTGGGATCTTCCCGGACCGCTGCACGAACCCGTGTCCCCTGCATCGGCAGGCGGACCCTCAACCACTGCGCCACCAGGGAAGCCCAAGGAGATTCTTTTTTAAAAAATTTAATTTGGAGTATAGTTGATTAACAATGTTGTGTTAGTTTCAAGTGTACAGGAGTGATTCAGTTATACATATATATGTATCTATCCTTTTTCAAATTCTTTTCCCATTTAGATTATTACAGAGTATTGAGCAGGGTTCCCTGTACTATACAGTAGGTCCTCGTTGGTTATCTGTTTTAAATATAGCAGTGTGTACATGTCGATCCCAAATTCCCAATCTATCTATCCATCACCCCCACCCCTCCCCCCGGAAACCATAAGTTCATTCTCTAAGTTTGTGAGTCTGTTTCTGCTTTGTAAATAAGTTCATTTGTATCATTCTTTTAGATTCTGCATATAAGTGATATCATATGATATTTGTCTTTCTCTGTCTGACTTACTTAGTATGATAACCTCCAGGTCCAACCATGTTGCCACAATGGCATTATTTCATTTATTAAATGGCTGAGTAATATTCTATTGTATATATGTACCACATCTTCTTTATCCATTCATCTGTTTGATGGAGATTTAGGTTGCTGCCATGTCTTGGCTATTGTAAACAGCACTGCAGTGAACACTGGGGTGCATGTGTCCTTTCAGACCATGTTTTTCTCCAGATATATGCCCCGGAGTGGGATTGCTGAATCATATGGTAACTCTATTTTTAGTTTCTTATGGAACTTCCATACCGTTCTCCATAGTGGCTGTACCAATTTACATTCCCACCAACAGTGTAGGAAGGTTCCCTTTTCTCCAGTATTGTTTGTAGACTTTTTGATGTTGGCCATTCTGACTGGTGTGAGGTGATATTTCATTGTAGTCTTGATTCGCATTTCTCTAATAATTAGTGATGTTGAGCATCTTTTCATGTGCCTCTTGGCCATCAGTATGTCTTCTTTGGAGAAATGTCTATTTAGATCTTCTGTCCATTTTTTGATTGGGTTGTTTGTTTTTTTGATATTGAGCTGCATGAGCTGTTTGTAAATTTTGGAGACTAATCCCTTGTTGGTAACATTGTTTGTAAATATTTTCTCCCATTCTGTGGGTTGTCTTTTTGTTTTGTTTATGGTTTCCTTGGCTAAAAGTTTTGGGGTTTAATTAGTTCTCACTTGTTTATTTTTGTTTTTATTTCTACTACTCTAGGAGATGGATCAAAAAAGATTTTGCTGCAATTTATGTCAGAGAATGTTCTGCCTATATTTTCCTCTAAGAGTTTCAGAGTATGCAGTCTTACATTTAGGTCTTTAATCCATTTTGAGTTTATTTTTGTGTATAGTGTTAAAGAATGTTCTAATTTCATTTTTTCACATGTAGCTGTCCAATTTTCCCAGCACCATTTATTGAAGAGACTGTCTTTTCTCCATTGTATATCCTTGCCTCCTTTGTCATAGATTAATTGTCCATAGGTGCTTGGGTTTATTTCTGGGCTTTCTATCCTGTTCCATTGATCTATATTTCTGTTTTTGTGCTAGTACCATACTGTTTGGATGACTATAGCTTTGTAGTAGAGTGAAATCAGGCAGCCTGATCCCTCCAGCTCCTTTTGTCTTTCTCAAGATTGCTTTGGCTATTCGGGGTCTTTTGTGTGTCTCCATACAAATTTTAAGATTTTTTGTTCTAGTTCTGTGAAAAATGCCATTGGTAATTTGATAGGGATTGCATTGTATCTGTAGATTGCCTTGGGTAGTATAGTCATTTTGACAATATTGATTGTTCCAATCCAAGAACCTGTTATATCTTTCCATCTGTTTGTGTCATCTTTGATTTCTTTCATCAGCATCTTATAGTTTTCAGAGTACAGGTCTTTTGTCTCCTTAGGTAGGTTTATTCTTAGGTATTCTATTCTTTTTCATGTGATGGTAAATGGGATTGTTTCTTGAATTTCTCTTTCTGAACTTTTTTTGTTAGTGTATAGAAATGCAGCAGATTTCTGTGTATTAATTTTGTATCTTCAACTTTACCAAATTCATTGATGAACTCTAGTAGTTTTCTGGTAGCATCTTTAGTATTTTCTATGTATAGTACCGTGTCATCTGCAAACAATGACAGTTTTACTTCTTCTTTTCCAATTTGGATTCCCTTTATTTCTCTTTCTTCTCTGATTGCCATAGCTAGGATTTCCAAAACTATGTTGAATAAAAGTGGCGAGAGTGGACATCCTTGTCTTGTTCTTGATCTTAGAGGAAATGTTTTCAGCTTTTCATCATTGAGTTTGATGTTAGCTGTAGGTTTGTCATATATGGCCTTTATTATGTTGAGGTATGTTCCCTCTATGCCCACTTTCTGGAGAGTTTTTTTTTTAAATCATAAATGGGTGTTGAATTTTGTTAAAAGTTTTTCTGCATCTATCTCCATATGGATTTTATTCTTCAATTTGTTGATGTGGTGTATCATACTGATTGATTTGCAGATATTGAAAAATCCTTGCATCTCTGGGATAAATCCCACTTGATCATGGTGTATTGATCCTTTTAAAGTATTGTTGGATTTGGTTTGCTAGTACTATGTTGAGGATTGTTTTAAGAAGATTCTTAAATCTGTAGCTTAAATCCGATATTTGCTAGGCTAGGCATTTTTTTTTTCAATTCCCCAGAAGATTTTCCAGAACTACTATCTTCATTAGTTTGCCCAATTAAAGTTTGGGCTTCCTCAACTTTTATATTTTTATAAGAGATTAGATTGGCTAGATTTTTCTATGTCATTCCCAAACTCATTGACCATTTATTTGAAGACTTTTAAAAATTGAATTATAGTCAATTTACAATATTGTGTTAGTTTCATGTGATTCAGATATATATACATATATCTCAGATTATTTTTCATGATAGGTTATTAAAAAACATTGACTAGAGTTCCCTGTGCTATACAGTAAATCCTTGTTGCATACCTATTTTATATAGAGTAGTTTTTTTTTTCCCCCCCTTTGGCCATGTTGCATGGCTTGTGGGATCTTAGTTCCCTGACCAGGGACTGAACCCAGGCCATGGCAGTGAAAGTGCCAAGTCCTAACCACTGGATCACCAGGGAATTCCCTATGTATAGTAGTTTGTATCTATTAATCCCAAACTCCTAATTTATCCCTCCCCCACTTCCCCTTTGGTAACCATAAGTTTGTTTTCTATGTCTGTGCATCTGTTTCTGTTTTGTATATAGATTCATTTGTATTGTTTTAAAAATTCCACATATAAGTGATATCATATAATATTTGTCTTTCTCTGTCTGACTTACTTCATGTAGTATGATATTCCTAGGTTTATCCATGATATTGCAAAAGGCAATATTATATATATATATATATAATCTTCTAAAGCCAATTCTCTGTTGATGGGCACTTGAATTGTTTCTGTGCCTTGGCTATTGTAAATAGTTCTGTTATGAACATTGGGGTGCATGTATCTTTTCAAATTAGAGTTTTCATCTTTTCCAGATATAAGCCCAGAAATGGGATTGCTGGATCATATGGTAGCTCTAGTTTTAGTTATTTAAGGAACCTCCATACTGTTTTCCATAGTGACAGCAATTTACATTCTCATAACAGTGTAGGAGGGTTCCATTTTCTCCACACCCCCTCCATTTATTATTTGTAGACATTTTGATGATAGCCATTCTGACCAGCGTGAGGTGATATGTAATTGTGGTTTTGATTTGCATTTCTCTAATAATTAGCAATGTTGAGCTTCTTTGCATATGCCTATTAGCCATCTCTGTGTCTTCTTTGAAGAAATGTCTACTTAGGTCTTCTGCCCATTTTTTGATTGGGTTTTTTTGATATTGAGTTGTATGAGCTGTTTGTATATTTTGGATATTAACCCCTGTTGGTCACATCATTTGCAAATATTTTCTCCCATACTGAGGGTTGTCTTTTTGTTTCGTTTATGGTTTCCTTTGCTTGCACAAGCTTTTAAGCTTAATTAGGTTCCATTTATTTATTTTTGCTTTTATTTCTTTTGCTTTGGGAGACTGATCTAAGAAAATATTGCTACAATTTATGTTGGAGAATGTTTTGGCTATGCTATCTTCTAGGAGTTTTATGGTGTCATGTCTTATATTTAGTTCTTTAAACCATTTTTAGTTTGTTTTTGTATATGATGTGAGTGAGTATTCTTATATCACTGATTTACATGTAGCTGTCCTGCTTTCCCAACACCACTGGCTAAAGAAACTGTCTTTTCTGCATTGTATATTCTTTCCTCCTTTGTTGTAGATTGACTGTGGGTGTGTAGGTTTATTTCTGGGGTCTCTATTCTGTTCCATTGATCTATATGTCTGCTTTTGTGCCAATACCATGCTGTTTTGATTACTGTAGCTTTGTAGCATGGTTAGAAGTCTGGAAGAGTTATACCTCCAGCTTTGTTCTTTTTCCTCAGGATTGTTTTGGAAATTCTGGGTCTTTTGTGTTTCCATACAAATTTTAGGATTATTTGTTCTAGTTTGTGAAAAATGTCATGGGTAATTTGATAGGAATCTATTAAATTAAATCTTAAAACTTAGATTAAATCTGTAAATTGCTTTTAGTGGTATGGTTATTTTAATGATCCTAATTCTTCCAATTGAAGAGCATGGTATATCTTTCCATTTCTTTGAATCATCTTCAATTTCCTTTATCAATGTTTTATCATTTTCAGTGAATAGGTCTTTCACTTCCTTGGTTAAGTTTATTCCTAGGTGTTTTTTTTTTTTTTTTTTTTGGTACGTGGGCCTCTCACTGCTGTGGCCTCTCCCATTGCGGAGAACAGGCTCCGGACATGCAGGCTCAGCAGCCATAGCTCATGGGCCCAGCCACTCCGCGGCATGTGGGATCTTCCCGGACCAGGGCACGAACCCGTGCTCCTGCATCGGCAGGCGGACTCTCAACCACTGCGCCACCAGGGAAGCCCCTAGGCATTTTTTAAAATGCAATCTTAAATGAAATTTTTTTTACTTTCTCTTTCTGATATTTCATTGTTAGTGTAAAGAAATGCAACAGATTTCTGTGTATTGATCTTGTATCCTGCTACCTTGCTGAATTCATTTATTAGTTCTATGGTTTTTGTGTGCAGCACATAGATTAAAAGACAATAAAAAATTTTGTGAAAGGGATTATAACTACAATTAACAGCAAAAGGATGAAAATGAAGATGTAAAGTAGGACATCAAAATCACAAAATGTGGGGGAGAGGAGTAAAAAAATGTAGATCTTTAGAATGTGAACTTATATGACTATTAGTCTAAAGCAAGTACATGTAGTTACAGGTTAACATACTTGAAAACCAGGGTAATGACATCAAAAACATACAGTAGATTCACAAAAACCAAAAAGAAAGTAACTCAAACATAATACAAAAGAAAACCAGTAAACCATGAAAGGAAAAACAAAGAGAAGAAATGAACAAAGAAGAACTACAAAATCACCTGGAAAACAAGATTTAAAATGGCAGTAAGTACATACTTATCAGTAATTACATTAAATGTCAGTGGACTAAATGCTCAGATCAAAAGACACAGAGTGGCAGATTGGAAAAAAACCCGAGAACCTACAACATGCTGCCTGCAGGAGACTCACTTTAGGGCAAAAGACACATATAGATTGAAAACGAGGGATGGAAATAGATATTTCATGCAAATGGAAAGGACAAGAAAAGGGGTGTAGCAATACTCATACTAAACAAAATAGACTCTACAACAAAGTCCATAAAGAAAGACAAAGAAGGGGACCAATTATATATAATTATACAATAATAAGGGGACCAATACAAGAAGGGGATATTACACTCATTAACATGTATTCATGGGACTTCCCTGGTGGCTCAGTGGTTAAGAATCTGCCTGCCTATGCAGGGGAAATGGGTTCAATCCCTGGTCCAGAAAGATCCCACATGCTGCGGAGCAACAAAGCTTGTGTGCCACAACTGTTGAGCCTGCGCTCTAGAGCCCGTGAGCCACAACTACTGAGCCTGCATGCCACAACTACTGAAGCCCGCACACCTAGAGCCCATGCTCCGCAACGATAGAAGCCACCACAATGAGAAGCCTGTGCACCACAACGAAGAGTAGCCCCTGCTTGCCACAACTAAAGAAAGCCCATGCACAGCAACGAACATCCAATGCAGCCAAAAAAATAAATAAACAAATCCCATTAAGAAAAACATATATTCACCCAATATAGGAGTACCTAAATATGTAAAACAAATACTAACATACATAAGGGGAGAAATTCACAGGAATACAATAATAGTAGGAGAATTTGACACCCCACTGACATCAATGGACAGATCTTTCAGACAGAAAATCAATAAGGCAACAGAGATCCTAAATGACACAATAGAGCAGTTGAACTTAATTGATATCTACAGGACATTACATCCAAAAAAACACAGAATACACATTCTTTTAAGCCCACATGGACCATTCTCTAGGATAGATCACATTCTAAGTCACAAAACAAGCCTCAATAAATATGAGAAGGTAGAAATTATTTCAAGCATCTTTTCTGACCACAACAGTATGAAACTAGAAATTAACCACAGGAAGAAAAAGGGGAAAATAACAAACAGATGGAGACTAAACAACATTGTACTAAAAGAACAGTGGGTCAACAATGAAATCAAAGAAGAAGTCAGAAAATACCTCAAAGAAAATAGATTAAAAAAATAAAGAAAATACCTCAAGACAACAAAATGAAAACACAATCTTACAAAGTCTATGAGATGCAGCAAAAGCAGTTCTAAAAAGGAAGTTAATAGTGATATAGGCCTTCCTCAAGAAAAAAGAAAAACTCAGCTAAAGAACCTAATCTACCACTTGAAAGAATTAGAAAAAGAAGAAAAAACAAAATTGAAAGTCAGCAGAAGGGAGGAAATAATAAAGATCAGAGAGGAAATAAATAAAATAGAGATCAAAAAAACAATAGAAAAGATCAGTAAAACCAAGAGGTGGTTTCTTGAAAGGATAAACAAAATTGACAAACCTCTAGCCAGTGTCACCAAGAGGAGAAGAGAGAGGACCCAAATAAACAAAATAAGAATTGAAAGAGGAGAAATAACAACAGATACCACAGAAATACAAAAAAACCATAGGAGAATAGTACAGTCATATGCCAACAAATTGGACAACCTAGAAGAAATGAACAAGTTTCTAGAAGCATACATCCTGCCAAAGTTAAATCAAGTTGAAACAGATAATTTTTTTAACATCTTTATTGCAGTATAATTGCTTTACAATGGTGTGTTAGTTTCTGCTTTATAACAAAGTGAATCAGTTATACATATACATATGTTCCCATATCTCTTCCCTCTTGCGTCTCCCTCCCTCCCACCCTCCCTATCCCACCCCTCTAGGTGGTCACAAACCTCTGAGCTGATCTCCCTGTGCTATGTGGCTGCTTCCCACTAGCAATCTATTTTATGTTTGGTAGTGTTATATATGTCCATGCCTCTCTCTCACTTTGTCACAGCTTACCCTTCCCCCTCTCCATATCCTCAAATCCATTCTCTAGTAGGTCTGTGTCTTTATTCCCGTCTTACCCCTAGGTTCTTCATGACCTTTTTTTTTTTCTTAGATTCCATATATATGTGTTAGCATACGGTATTTGTTTTTCTCTTTCTCACTTACTTCACTCTGCATGACAGACTCTAGGTCCATCCACCTCACTACAAATATCTCAATTTCATTTCTTTTTATGGCTGAGTAATATTCCATTGTATATACGTGCCATATCTTATTTATCCATTCATCCGATGATGGACACTTACGTTGCTTTCATGTCCCGGCTATTGTGAATAGAGTTGCAATGAACATTTTGGTACATGACTCTTTCTGAATTATGGTTTTCTCAGGGTATATGCCCAGTAGTGGGATTGCTGGGTCGTATGGTAGTTCTATTTTTAGTTTTTTAAGGAACCTCCATACTGTTCTCCATAGTGGCTGTATCAATTTACATTCCCACAAACAGTGCAAGAGTGTTCCCTTTTCTCCACACCCTCTCCAGCATTTATTGGAAACAGATAGTTTGAACAAACCGATCACTAGAAGTGAAATAGAAGCTGTAATTTAAAAAACTCCTTGCAAACCAAAGTCCAGGACCAGATGGCTTCACTGCCAAACATACAAAGAACTTACACCTATCCTTCTCAAATGATTCCAAAATTTTGAAGAGGAGGGAATACTTACAAATTCATTCTATGAAGCCACCATCACCATGATACCAAAACCAGACAAAGACACTACCAAAAAAAAATTACAGACCAATATATTTGAAGTCACTTAAAAAATATTTTCTGTGTCATGATTCCCATTATTATCCAGACTGGAAGCACCTACTGGATACTGATGGATGGAGCAGCTACCAGAGATTTTAGAAATCTTTTGTGCTTTTTGGTAAATCCAACACAAAAGGAGCAATGCAAAGTCCACTGCTTGACTGCCATGAATGTAGGCATTAAAGTCTGTTCCTTTGTGATGGTGGAACACACTTTACAAGTAAGATTCACCAGAGAACTTTGTCAGGCAGGTTTTTGCCCTGAACATCCTTGGTAACTAGTTGGAATGTAAGAAAATGCAACTTTGTCAAAAATATCTTTCCAAAAATATAACCCTGAATACTGTCAGGTACATTCTGGCTCCTTGAGTCTTTGTGACTAATATTAATCATGGCTGGCATTTTCCCATCGTGTCAATCTAAACGGAGTGTCATCTGTTTTATTCTTGCCTCTTTTTTGTTTGAATGTTTTTTCTATAAGGTGCTAGTTCTTCCTTGCCATGGTGGTTACTGATTAGAGAAGCAAAGTCAGCTTATTTCTTAGTCAAAGAGCGATGGGCGAGGACTTCCCCGGTGGCGCAGTGGTTAAGAATCCACCTGCCAATGCAGGGGACACGGGTTCCAGCCCTGGTCCGGGAAGATCCCACATGCCAGGGAGCAACTAAGCCTGTGCACCACAACTACTGAGCCTGCGCTCTAGACCTCCCCTGAGCCGGTGCTCCGCAACAAGAGAAGCCACCTCAATGAGAAGCCTGTGCACCGAACGGAAGAGTAGCCCCTGGTCGCTGCAACTAGAGAAAGCTCTCCCGCAGCAACAAAGACCCAACTCAGCCAAAAATAAATAAATTTATCAAAAGTAAAAAAGAGCGATGGGCGAGTAAAATTTACCATGAGTCTACAGAAAAGACACAGCACTCTAAGCTTCTTAAGGGCAGTTATTGTTGTATATCACATTGTATTTTCTACAATTCCTAGCATTATTGTTGTGCACATTATAGTTTCTGAAAATAAATTTAGAGAGTGTGTTAAAATATATGTGTATGTATAAATTGTGGAGTGAGCCATAGTAGTTTATTAATTTTTATGTGGTTATTATAAGGTTAAATGAAATATACACACACACAAAACTGGGTTTGATTATTGTTTTATTTTTGAGGAACGCGGGCCTCTCACTGCTGTGGCTTCTCCCGTTGCGGAGCACAGACTCCGGACGCGCAGGCTCAGCAGCCATGGCTCACGGGTCCAGCCGCTCCGCGGCATGTGGGATCTTCCCGGACTGGGGCATGAACCCGTGTCCCCTGCATCGGCAGGCGGACTCTCAACCACTGCGCCACCAGGGAAGCCCGTGGGTTTGATTACTTTTAACACGGTACCCTCCTGGCTCTTTCAGTATTATCTGGTTTATAACTCTTAGGGAATCTTCAGCTTTGTTAACCAAAGGTATTTAGAATGTTGGTGAAATGTTGCCTTTAGCTACTAGCACTGTCAAAGATGCAGTTTGCTTTGCAGAGAGGTGAGCATCTGTTCTCTGGGGGAACTAGAGGCTGGTCAGGGACAAGACAATAGGAACTGATGGCCTTTCAATAAACTCTGTAATAAGGAACACATTCCCTATCCCTTGAAGCATTCAAGCCCAAACTAATTGATCACTTATTAGAATCCTGAAGAGGTGATTTGTATGAAAACAGGACAGGAGGAGAAGACTGCTAAGACTCCTGTATGAAGAACTGTCTTTGAGAATTAGATTCATAAAATTAGTAATGTTTAATGCTTCATCAAGGTCATTCTTAAGTAAAACTGACTTTTTTTTTTTTGCCGGTACCTGGCAGAGAAGAGAACAATGGCTATTAGTACAGGTTAGTGTCACTGCCTTGACTTGGGTTAAGGTGCCAGCAGTTTTCCCCACCATTGTTTTTTCCACCATCAGTGCAAATGTCAACAGAGTGAAAAAGTCTTACTTTCATTATGAAAACAGAATCATTTTAAAATCCAGTCTGACAACCATTCTCTTTTAGTCTGTTTACATTTAATGTAATTACTATATATTTGGATTTAAATCTTTCATCTTACCATTTGTTTTCTGTTTTATCCTGTGTATGCTATGTTGCTTATTCCCTCTTTTCTCTGCTTTCTTTTGGAAAAAGAAAGGGGCATTGCTGCCCCTACTCCCCCCACCTCTAGCATTAGCTTGTTAGTTACTACTACTCTTTCAGTGATTACTCAAGAGATTAAACATGAATCCTTGATTAATTAAAATTATATAAATAAGTACTTTTATTATTCCCAGACAATATGGGGACTTTGAACATTTTTACTCCATTTACCTTCCTCCAGCCTTTAAAAATTGTTTTGATTTTGAAAAAAATTTTCAAAAAGTTGAAAATTTTTCAAAAAGTTGCAATGATAGTGTAACACAATTCTATATACACACACATATATATATATTCATATAGATTCAACAGTTGTTGACCTCTTGCTCTCTCTCTCTCTTAGTATTTTTTTTTTAATATAAATTTATTTATTTATTTATTTTTGGCTGTGTTGGGTCTTCGTTTCTGCACATGGGCTTTCTCTAGCTGCAGCGAGCAGGGGTTACTCTTTGTTGCGGTACGCGGGCTTCTCACTGGGGTGGCTTTTCTTTGTTGCAGAGCACAGGCTCTAGGCACGTGGGCTTCAGTAGTTGTGGCTCGTGGGCTATACAGTGCAGGCTCATAGTTGTGGCACATGGGCTTAGTTGCTCTGTGGCATGTGGGCTCTTTCTGGACCAGGGATGGAACCTGTGTCCCCTGCATTGGTAGGCGGATTCTTAACCATTGCACCACCAGGGAAGTCCCTCTCTCTCTTAGTTTTGCTCTTAAGGCCTTTTAACTGATTGGATGAGGCCTGCGCAGATTATCAAGGATAATCTCCGTTACTTAAAGTCAACTAATTGTAAATGTTAACCATATCTAAAAAAATACCTTCACTTAGATTAGTGTTTAATTGAATAAATGGGTGCAATGGCTTAGCCAATTTGACACATAAAATGAATCATCACAAGGCACATCAAGTTTCTTTGCTGTTCCAAGTCAGAGAATATAACAGCCATTTACGCTTCCCATTTGTTCATTCATGCCTTCATTCATTCATTTATTCAAGAACTATTTCTTGAGCACCAGCAATGTGCCAAACACTGTGATAGATACATGGATATATATTCTAATATCCAGACAACTGACTTATCAATAACTGCTACATTGAAACCTATTATGTTAAGTGAGGACCCTATTGTGTATTTTTAAGGCTATTGCCTTATTAATTTTCCTGCAGGACGTAGACAGGAATGTATTCATTTTCATGACTTTCATAAATCTCCTTGCATAGTTTCTTGTCAAGTAAATATAAATATCTCCTATCAAAAACAGCATTTTAATTAAACCAATAGTTTTATCAGAAAGGTTGAGCTCAGTGGTTATTGAAATGGAGGGGAAACCTCAGCCCTATTTAGTAGCTTATTTCCCAAGGCAACAATAGAGGACCAGCCCCAGTGCATAATTGCTTTTCAAGCTTCTGCTTGCCCCTCATTTTTTTGCGTCCCATGGTCCAAAGCAAGTCACAAGGCCAGTCCATGTTCAGGATGTGGGGAAAAAGATTCTACATTTTGATGGAAGTTGCTGCAAAGAATTCATAGCCATTTCCCCCCCCCCCCCATATACTAAAATGGTTTGAAGGTAAGATGAAGCACATGACAGTTTTTTTTTGCAGCTAGTCAGAGGATCACACCAATGGAGCCCAACTGGACGTATTCTGGGGTATATGAGGCTTTCCCTGCCATACTATGATACCTGGTCACCTTTTAAAATTGAAGTATAGTTGACTTACAGTATTATACTAGTTTCAGCTATACAACATAGTGAATTTTATACTTTAGAAAATGATCACCACAGCAAGTCTAGCTACCACGTATCACCACACAAAATTATTACAATGTTACTGGCTATGTTCACTGTGCTGTACAGTATATACCCATGACTAATTTATTTTATAATTGGAAGTTTGTATCTCTTAATCTCTTTCACCTATTTTGCACACCTCAACCCTCCTCCCCTCTGGCAACCACCTGTTTGTTCCCTGTATCAACGTCTCTTTCCTTTTTTTTTTTTTTATTATTTATTTATTGGCTTAGTCGGGTCTTAGTTGTGACATGCGGAATCTTTTGCTGCGGCACAAGGGCTTCTCTCTAGTTGAGGTGCACGGGCTCTCTAGGTGCAGTGCATGCTCTCAGTTGCCCTGTGGCATATGGGATCTTAGTTTCCCTACGAGGGATTGAACCGGCGTCCTCTGCATTGCAAGACAGATTCTTAACCACTGGACCACCAGGGAAGTCCCTCAATGAGTCTGTTTCTGTTTGTTATGTTTGTTCATTAAAGAATTCCACATATAAATGAAATCATATGGTATTTGTCTTTGACTTATTTAACTTAGCATAATACCCTCCAGGTCCATCCATATTTTGGCAAATGGTAAGATTTCATTCATTTTCTATGGCTGAGTAATATTCCATTGTATATATATCACAACTTCTTTATTTGTTAATCTACTGTTGGACACTTAGGTTGCTTCCATATCTTGGTTATTATGAATAATGCTGCTATAAACATAGGTGTGCATATATTTTTTCAAATTAGTGTTTTTGTTTTCTTCAGAAAAATACCCAGAAGTGGAATTGCTGGATCATATGGTAGTTCTATTTTTATTTTTTTGAGGAATCTCCATACAGTTTTCATAGTGGTGGACCAATTTACATTCCTACCAACGGTGCACGAGGGTTCCTTTTTCTCCACACCCTCACCAACATTTGTTATTCCTCGTCTTTTTTTTTTTTTTTTTTTTTTTTTTGCTGTACGCGGGCCTGTCACTGTTGTGGCCTCTCCTGTTGCGGAGCACAGGCTCCGGACTCACAGGCTCAGTGGCCATGGCTCACGGGCCCAGCCGCTCCGCGGCATGTGGGATCTTCCCGGACCAGGGCACGAACCCATGTCCGCTAGCATCGGCAGGTGGACTCTCAACCACTGCGCCACCAGGGAAGCCCTCCTCGTCTTTTTGATAATAGCTGTCCTAACATGTATGAGGTGATATCCCTTTGTGGTTTTGATTTGCATTTCTCTGATAATTAGTGATGTTGTGTACCTTTACATGTACCTGTTGGCCACTTGTATGTCTTCTTTGGAAAAATGTCTATTCAGATCCTCTGCCCATTTTTTAGTCAGATTATTTTTTTGCTACTGAATTATATAAGTTCTTTATATACATACATACATATATATATATATATAAAATGGTCACCTATGTGCCAAACATTATTTCTTTTTTAAAATTAACTAATTAATTAACTTATGGTTGCACTGGGTCTTCGTTCCTGTGCCTGGGCATTCTCTAGTTGCAGTGAGCGGGGGCTACTCTTCATTGCACTGCGCAGGCTTCTCATTGCGGTGGCTTCTCCTGTTGCTGAGCACAGGCTCTAGGCACGCAGGCTTCAGTAGTTGTGGCATGCTGGCTCAACAGTTGTGGCTCGCGGCCTCTAGAGCACAGGCTCAGTAGTTGTGGCGCACGGGCCTAGTTGTTCTGTGGCATGTGGGATCTTCCTGGACCAGGGCTCGAACCCATGTCCCCTGCATTGGCAGGCAGATTCTTAAACAAACACTGTGCTACCAGGGAAGCCCCGAAGTTCTTTATATTTTGATTATTAACCCCTTATCAGATACATCATTTGCTAATATTTCTCCCCTCCAGTAGGCTGTTTTTTTTATTTTGTTGATAGTTTCCTTCTCTGTGCAAAAGTTTGATGTAGTCCCATTTGTTTATTTTTGCTTTTGTTTCCCTTGCCTGAGGTGACATATCTGCCTGGTCACTTTTTAGCACAAAGGGTAAAGCTGGTGATTATGTAGTTAAATAAGACAAACTTATCTTAAAAATAAGATAATTCAAGCATAAAAACAAAATCTCATTTGAAACCTGAATTATTGGTTTTTCCATTACACCAACCAGACACCTTGTCAACTGTGCCCATTGTTTTGAAGACATTAGATCTGCAGTCTAAATCACTGCCTCTTTCCTTTACCCCCATGCACGTAACCATCCTTTTAACCCTTGGAAAAATATCCAAATTTCCTTCTTTTCCTTGATTACATACCCTTTAAAAGATGTTTGGTCATTTAGATTCAAAATAAAACAGTTTACTCACCTGGCAATACCTTTTAATGTTTTTTTAAATAAGTAAAGTGGAAGGTATGTAACAGGTGCTATGGTAGTTGTTTTCCTCTCATGGAAGAATTACTTAGTTTTTGCAGTACAACACGCCACGCTTTAAAATTAGCAGGAAATAATGAAAATATACCCTTCAGCAAAGTCCCACTGAGGACAACTGAGTAGCTAAGCTACTTAGCGAGGCAAATTCAACCATAAACTTTCTAATTCAACTGAGCGCAAACGCTCAGGATATTGCAGTGTGACCCTATTGACCTGAAAGAATACATGTACCTTTAAAGAATGAGCAGATTACTTGCTTCCCATCAGCAGGTTTAAAATTGGTATTTTCATGGCTGTGTAATAAAGCTTTAAAAAGAACACAGTTAAAATGATAACCACTAGTCAGAGAAGGAAAACATTCAAACTCAAACATACCTCGGGGCTTCCCTGGTGGTGCAGTGGTTGAGAGTCTGCCTGCCGATGCAGGGGACACGGGTTCGCGCACCGGTCCGGGAATATCCCACATGCCACGGAGCGGCTGGACCCGTGAGCCATGGCCGTTGAGTCTGCGCGTCCGGAACCTGTGCTCGGCAACGGGAGAGGCCACAACAGTGAGAGGCCCGCGTACCGCAAAAAAAAAAAAAAAAAAAAAACCCAAAACATATCTCAGTTTTCTTAAACAAATTCTGCCTGGGGTGTGCACACATACAATTGGTTGCTTTCCTCAGTGAATGTTGTACAAAACCACATACCCTGGAAGAATTGGGCTGTGTTCAGTACCAATTAACAAAGAGCCTTTTTCAAACATCTCAAGAGTGATATAAATAGCTGGAAAGGGTGTTAATTGCTGAATCACGCTGGTTTATCAAATGAATAACTATGTGAATGAGCTTTGTAAACTCTACAAAACACTCTAAAAAATGTGTTGTCATTCTTTTTATACTTGTGTACATAATACATGCACAAAGTCTAACATATTTCACCTTCCACAAAATGGTTTTGCAGTGTGGTGGACTGAAAGTGAAATAACTTTGGTAATGCTTTTCCTAGATGAATGAATTTTTTTTTTTTTTGCAATACGCGGGCCTCTCACTGTTGCAGCCTCTCCTGTTGTGGAGCACAGGCTCCGGACGCGCAGGCTCAGCGGCCATGGCTCATGAGCCCAGCCGCTCCGCGGCATGTGGGATCTTCCCGGACCAGGGCATGAACCCGTGTCCCCTGCATCGGCAGGCGGACTCTCAACCACTGCGCTACCAGGGAAGCCCCTAGATGAATGAATTTTTAAATTTTGCTTTCTTGTCACTGGAATCTAGACACAGTCCCTAACAGTATGTATCGTTCCTTGAAAGGATTATTTCTGATGATCTGCATAATGTGTACCCATTTTAGAAAAATTTGAAAATGGAGAAATGTATGAAAAATAAACTGAATAATCATTCACAATTCCATCATCTAGAGGTAGTAGTCATTAATATTTTAGTGTGTTTTCTTCTCATCTTTTTTCTATACATATAAATATACAGAGAAATATGAAAATTATATATATTTTATATAATACTATGGTACTATATAAGAGGCAATATAGTATAGTGGTTAACATTGCCAGAATATTTAGGTTTGAATTCTGGATCCTCCACTTTCTAATTGTGTAATCTGGTACTTATTTTCACTGTAACTCAGTTTCCTTAACTATAATATGGAATAATATTAGTGATCTACTCAATAGGGTTATTGTGAGAATTAAGTGAATTAATACAGGTAAAGCACTTAGAACAGTCCCTAGCACATTATAAGTGTTCAGTTTTTTTTTTTTTTTTTGGCCATGCTGCATGGCTTGTGGGATCTTAGTTCCCTGACCAGGGATCGAACCCAGACCCATGGCAATGAAAGCGCCGAGTTCTAACCACTGCCAGGGATTTCCCTAAATGCTCAATATTATACACCATTTTTATCGTATAACACCAGGGCATAAGCATTTTCCAAAATAATTTAAAACATTTCATGAACATATGATTGAATATCATATTCTATTGCATAGATATGCCATAGTTTACTTAACCAGCTTAATTTTTGAATATTGTTTCCAAATTGTTACTATTATAAATATCATTTCAATGAATATCTTAATGTATAAAATTTTGTCTGCATTTCAAATTATTTGATTAAACTAGATTCCTACAAGTAGACTCTGGTGACCAGCCTCCAGCATGACCCCCAGTGAGACCCCTCTTCTGGTATTCTTGCCCTTGTCTAAGTCCTCCCCATTCCCAACCCCACACTAAACACATAGAGCTTTTTTGTTTAACCAATAGAATATTGCAAATATGATGAAGTGTGACTTTTGAGGCTAAGTCACAAAAGTCATCATGGTTCTTCCTTGTTCTCTCTGTTTGGAGCACTCGCTCTGGCAAAGGACAGCTGACACATTGTGAAGATGCTTCAGCATCTCTATGAAGAGGTCCATTATGAAGAGGTCCACGTGTTGAGGAACTGAGGCTCCTGCCAACTGCTATGTGAATGAGTTGTCCTGGAAGCCAATCTTCCAGCCCCAGGCAAGCCTTCATACGACAAAACAGCTTGAAAAACTCTGACCCAGAACCATCTAGCCCGAGCCACTCCCAGATTCCTGACCTGCAAAAACTATGTGAGATAATAAATGTATTGTCTAGAGTGAATACAGACAATATTGTATTATAATCATCAACCTTGCTAAGAGGCTAGAACTTAATTACTCCAAGCACTAAAAAGAAATGATAATTATGTCATGTGATGGATGTGTTCATTATTGCTGCAATGGCAATCACATTACAATATGTAAATGTATCAAATTAACATGCTTAAATTTTACAATGTGTCAAATACATTTCAGTAAAGAAAAGTTATTGTCCTATAAGCTGCTAAATTTGGGGGTACTTTGTTATGCAGCAATAGATTAGTAATATACAGAAAAACTGGATTAAGAGGTAGAATATTTAAACATGTTTGATAGTATTAAATGGCTTTCCAGAAATGTTATATTGATCAACTCCCATCAGAAGTATATGAGAGTACTTATATTATGGTACCTTCATCACCACTGAATATTCAGTTTTGTAATCTTTGTTAATTTCATAGAAAAAGTAGGTATTTTTCCATTGGAAAAAATTTGCTTTTACTTGATCTCTAGTGAGGTTAGTATTTTTTCTTATAGTCTTTTTTCAAAGACAGTTTTTTTGAGCAGTTTTAGGTTCACAGCAAAATTGAGAGAAAGGTACAGAGATTTCTTGTGTACCCCCTGCACCCACACATGCATAACCTCCACAATTATCAAAAAATCCCACCAGAGTGGGGTTTTTTTTACAACTGATGAACTTATATTGATACTTCATAACCACCCAAAGTTGATTGTCCACATTAAGTTTCACTCTTGGTGTTGTGCTAGGTTAATTTTTTCATGTTTCTTTTCTATTTATATTTCCTCTTCTGGGAAACCTCTTTATATATAATTTAATCAATCTTCTGTTGAGGTCTTATTATTTTTCGTAGCAATTTGTATGAACTCTATATATAAAGTATATTAACCATTTTATGTTTGTCACATTTTCAACTGGTTATTCTTGTTTGTTTTATGTTTAGTGATATATAGATATTTAAAATTTTTATGCAGTCAAATGGATATCTTCTTTAGTGTTTAAACCTAGAAAGTCCTATTCTATTAAAAAAGATAAACATTTATGTTATAGTTTTTGCTTTTGTTTTATATTTGGATCTTTTGTTCATTTGGAATTTATAATTGTTTTTTTGTATCACCAAAGAGCTAGCTAATTTTAAAAGGATTTATGCATAAATAGAACAATTTTCCTCTTTTCTGTTGATCAGTGATTATTATAACTTCCGTTTTTTTAAGATCTAGTGCCTGTTTCTGCGTTCTCTGTTTCACTGAAAAGCTCTTCTTGTGTCGATATCACTCTGTTTTAATTATTGTGGTTTATAATGTTTTAATAACTGGAAGGGCTAGTTAGGAAAATGACCTTAGTAGTATGACCTCATGGTCTCTCAAAGGCACAGAGTTTTCTAGAATGCAATCAGATGCCATTCAAAACTGTTTAAAAAGTTGGGTGGCTCTTCACATAAGAATATGAAAGAAGGCAAAATTTCATCAAAATCAGGAGTCTGTGGAGCTGGGCATAAAAAACATTTTAACTTTCTAAGAACCAAAGAAATGAAAAGTCCAATCAAGTGTTTTAGCAGCCTGGGTGAAAGTTGTAGACTTCCCGGAGTCAATGAAGAAAGAGGGCAGGAACTCACACCCAGGGTATGAATGAGTTCCGCTGCACAGACTAAGTTTGGCAAATAAATTACTTTTCATATATTTATGTATCTTTGTCAAACTCTGCAAAGTTTGAAATAATTCAACTGCAAAACTAACTGAGCTTGGAAAGCTTCTGTAGGCATTCCTTTGACAACTGAATATTTTCTTCAGTTATAAGTTTCAGGTTTTCTTTCAAGTCAGTTCTGGCCATTACAAGTTTTCTATTAATCATCCAATTTATTGAGATTTTCATTTATCTGCATATACTGAAGTTTGTTATTTTATAACAAGAAATTTCCAGTATATTGCTCATTTCTTTATTTGTTTTTTTCTCCTTTGTGTGTGTGTGGATTGAATTTGACAGGAAGATGTTTATTTTTGTTTGTATTCTTCCCTCCAAACACATGCTATTGGCTTTATCAGTTTTACTGTTTTATTTTTTAATTTATCTCTATTTTCCTTTTTCTTAGGTTAATTTTAGGTATTCTAATTTTATGAGTTGAATAGTTGGAAAAAAAATTTTTTAAGAAGGAAAGCATTTAAAGTTTAAGGTTATTTACCATTGAGTATATTTGGTTACAACTCCTAAACTAAGTTTTATATGTATTACTTTCATTTTCATTATTTTGCAAATAGTTTGATGTTATATTTGTTTTCTTCTTTGACTCAATATTATTTTACTTAAAAAATGAAGCCCTCGGCTTCCCTGGTGACGCAGTGGTTGAGGGTCTGCCTGCCGATGCAGGGAACGCGGGTTCGTGCCTTGGTCCGGGAGGATCCCACATGCCGCAGAGTGGCTGGGCCCGTGAGCCATGGCCGCTGAGCCTGCGCGTCCGGAGCCTGTGCTCCGCAAAGCGAGAGGCCACAACAGTGAGAGGCCCGTGTACCGCAAAAAAAAAAAAAAAAAAAAAAAAAAAAAAAAAAATGAAGCCCTGACTAAGCAAATCACTAGTGTCTCTCTTCATTTACATTTTAAAAAGTGGAATAACTCTTTTTTGTTCTCCTCCTCCCTAAAAATAATTTTTCAAAATTATGCCATAGAAGAATTTAAGAAAAGCCAATAGAAATCATTGAATTTGAGACATTTAGTTCACTTATTTGATACTTCTCCCTCAGATCTCACATTAAACCAACTGGTTTTGAGAATAAAAGTTTTAAGTCATTACCACTGAGTGAAATGTGTGAAGTGAAAGACTCAGGAAAAGGGATATTTTTGGCATCAGCTAATTTGTGCTACAGCTAATATCTTGGATCCATGATTCAAAGGCAGAAACGTAACGGAAACAGCTGTTTAATGTGCCTAGAGCAGAAAATAAGCAGCACATCCGAAGTCAGGGGAAAGGTACAGGTGAAGAACAAAAACCCATGAGAAGAAGGAGGCCACGTGGTCATCGTCGTCTGGGAGAAGAGCAGCCATGACCCCAGCTGTTGAGCACTTCAGCCTCCACAGCGGTCATGCCAGAGGACGAACGTTGCTTATTGCTGGCCAGGAATTTTGCTCCAGATCCACTGTAGCCAGTCACCACAGTGACCTGTGCAGGCCTGTGGTGGATCACACAAACTCTACACCCCTTTAGATTGAGGCACAGCCTAGAGCATTAATATGTGCGCTGCTTCCTTTTCTGTATGGCTGTACCATAGTTTTAGGACTGGCAAAGATTACTGCCCTACTAAGGAAGCAGCTAGCAAAGTCTACAAAATACCTCCACCCTTAAGTACACAGCTTCTGTGTCCTTGCTTCTGAGCCCCATCCTGCCACCGAGCCCCTGATCAGTTCCTACCATACAACCCAAAGTGGAGAATAAGGAGATGAGCCCCAAAGAAATCACCATGTAAAGAAGTGATGGGCTGGCCTCATCCAGGAGCTAGAGAGAGCTGCTAACGTCTTTATACTTCCTGAGGAAAGTTCCACCCTCCTCTGGCATTCTACGAGGTCCTGAGCCCTAGCCCAGCGCCCTATTCCTAGAGGAGGTTTAGGCTGTGGACTCATAGCCCCTGATACAACGATGGAACCAGAAGTGAGGAGACCTCAGCTCTATCACTATGGCTTTTCATATTGTGAGCATGTTATCGTGGGAACTTTTGAAAGACACGTAGCCTCTCTGGTCCTGGTTTTCATCATTAAAAAAAAAAAAGAGGGTTTGGTTTGATGACCTCTGGGGTCTCTTCCTGATCCAAAATTCTTGGTTTGATTTTCAGGAGTTTGGTCCATGAACACAGCCTGGGATTCTGCCATTCCTGCCCATCACAAAGTCTCTCTCACCATCACAATAGCCGGAGTGTACCAAAGGCACTATGTTGAGTGCTTTACATGCTTCCCTTGCAAGAATCTTCTTATATTGCCTCCATTTTACAGTTGAAAATGGGGAAGCTTCCAGAGGTTATGGAATTTATCCAGATCACGCAGCTCGTAACTGGTGTAATTGAGTTCAGATCATGGTCGACCTGAGTTTAGAGCCAAAGGCTCTGCTTTGCACCACGTTGCAATGAACTCTTATTTCTTGCTTGCTTCTAGATTATTTTGTCTTAGTCTTTACCAAGTCAAGAAATGAAAGTTGAGAAAGAGTAGAAAAGTTTCAGAGTTTAGAAGTCAATGAAGTTTTAAAAAAAGAAGGAGAGAGGACTTCCCTGGGAAAAGACTCTGCACTCCCAATGCAAGTGGCCTGGGTTCGATCCCTTCACAGGGAACTAGATCCCACATACATACTGCAACTAAGGAGCCCACCTGCCTCAGCTAAGACCCAGCTCAACTAACTAACTAATAAATAAATAAATAAAAGGAGGAGGAAGAGAGGAGAAGAGGCACCACATATAATTCTGTTTAGGGTAATCCAGAAAAACAGCAATAATACAAAGTTCCATACAGCAAAATTTGCAAACTAGTTCCTCTCCAACCCCTCACCCCCAGTTCCATTTTGAAAACAAGGGTTTTCTGTAGCTAATGCATTATAGAGGTCACTAAATCGATAGGATGAATCATGTTTAAACATGGTATTGATAGTGTCTTCTATTCTCAAATTGTTGCCTTTTTTTTTTTTTTTTTTTGCGGTATGCGGGCCTCTTTCTGTTGTGGCCTCTCCCGTTGCGGAGCACAGGCTCTGGACGCGCAGGCTCAGCGGCCATGGCTCACGGGCCCAGCCGCTCTGCGGCATGTGGGATCCTCCCGGACCAGGGCACGAACCCGTGTCCCCTGCATTGGCAGGCGGACTCTCAACCACTGCACCACCAGGGAAGCCCTGTTCCCTTGTTTTAATAAGTGAAATCAAATCAAGGTACTCTAAGTTCCGTATAGCTCATCATGTTGCAGCTCCATTCATTACAAAATCGTTTAAAAGTAACTCTAAATTAACGTATTTCTAATTATTATCTGTATAAACTACACTCTTACATTTCATATTCCAAACAA
The DNA here is from genome assembly GCF_039906515.1 of Pseudorca crassidens. NCBI lineage: Eukaryota > Metazoa > Chordata > Mammalia > Artiodactyla > Delphinidae > Pseudorca > Pseudorca crassidens. The sequence goes on along the minus strand of NC_090306.1, from coordinate 25,459,699 downwards.
TCATTTTATAGGTAAGTTGGATCGGGAGTTACAGATCACAGAGTTGATTTTCTCTTCCTAAACACAAAAAGTGACATCATATCTGTGAATGCTCTAGAATTACTGTACAAATATTTTGAATGTTCCAAAATGTTTGGAAAGAGAAGATTTTTATGCTCCCTTTAGAATTTTAAGGTCTAATCTTCTATCTTCAACTGATATTATCTGAGTTTTAAAAATATACCCATATCGATCAGGCAGCTTTAGATGCACGATTTGTGTACATGTCTGAAATATATTTAAACTCAGCAATTGAAGCTGTGTAAAAGTATTTATTTGTAACTAGCCCCCTCTAGTGAAAATTATTTAAAATAGCATAATTCATTTCAGAATCTCCTTTGAACTGGTCAAATTTTTTGCGAGCAGTTTCAAATTTTAAAATTTTTTATTTTTATTCTCTATCGAGTCCCAGATTATAGACTAATAGATTTTTATTATTATTACAGGATCTAGTTTAGAAATTTATGATGAAAAATAATCCAAGTACGCACATAATTAATTATCCATGTCTTAACCCCATAGCTGCGACTTTTTGGAGAAACAATACGATTGACTTTAAAGATAAATCTTGCTAGAAAAGTAAAATACTGACTACTCTTGAGATGAGAAGTGAGTGTGGGACATAGATCGTGGTGAGATTGCCACAAAATTCAGACTGAAAAGAATAACCTTGTTAACAGTCCCAAATTGCTTGTACTTGTTTTTTCACTTGATCTTTTGGATATCCTGTGAAGTAGGTATCATTCCCCTATTTTGCAGATCAGAAAACAGTTTCAGCAAGTGAAGTGCTATGCCCAGGGTCACAGAGCATTGTGGATGCTGTGGTGTGCGCCCAGATTCCCCTGCAGGGCTGCAGAACTTCTTATTCTTCCACTTGCTGGAGGAGTTGTTGCCTGATGCTTCCCAGCTAGGACCTGCTCTCAACAAAAGAAAGACACTTTGCCCAAGGTTATGCTCCCTCCCTGGGGACAGGGCACACCTAATGAATTTTTCATGTGGGAGACAAAGACTTGTCGACTTTGCCTCAATTTGGGATATCACAGAAGGGCCATCCCAGCTTCAGAACTCCCCATGGGAATCTGCTGAGACCTCGGCTGCAACCTCATTGCAGTTCAAACTTTCTTCTCTGCCCAGTCTTTCTTCCCTCACCACTCACAGGGGCTATGTCTGCCAGGGCTCTCCAGTAACGTCTGCACAGAAACCTCAGTGTCTCAGTCTGTTTCCTGGGAAACCCAACCAATGACAGCTGGTTCTCATTGTGGTCCTAAAATGGGATTTTGTTGCTGGCCCTGGCTGGCTGTGATAAAGACCCTATTGCTGGTAGTAGGGGGAGCATTAATAGTCCCAGGCATGCGGTTCCAGTGCTATTGCTAAAACTTTTACAAGTGGTAAACTGAGATGGGATACTGATGGGAAGAAATGTGCCGGCAGGTGCAACATCTCAGGGGTTTGAGAGTTTCGGGGGGAATTAAGTAAGTATAAGTATTTTGGAATTAGATAACTGTTGTTTGCAATTAGATGGTCATGGCTGCTTTGGAGAGAGGCAATGAAAGGCTGAGGACGATTACTCACCAATATATTGTGAAATGTGAAGCCAGAGTACTGCCTTGGCTTTACATAAATTGATTCCCATCTCCTGCAGCCTGGGAGCAGTAAACTGAAGACATCTTTAAGAGTAACAGGATTCCAGAGAATGTTGAATTCTCAGCTCAAGCTGGTCTGCTATTTCTAGGTCAGGGCCCTGATTTGGAAGGAGTGAGAGTCTGAGGTGTTGGGTGGGGACAGCTGGGTTGTGCACTAAAGATTCCATGATTACTTTGGACCCTCTAGACCTGCAGAAGTGATACACTCCTTCCTTTTAAAGGCTAGTGCCCCTTGTTTATTTGCAGATGATGCAAAAAATCTTGTGCCCTGCTCAGGATGTATCTCTGTCTCCTCTTGCGGCCATCAGACCCGTAACTGGGGTCAAGTTCCAACATAACTCGGCCAGAGAAGTACTGGGCCTACAAAGGGAAAAATGGACTATACTCTGAAGTGAAGTGGTTGTAGGACCTGGTCATTGTGTACCCTCAGAAATTGGGAGTGTATGTGTGGGGCTGGATTCTGAGGGTGCTGAATCAAGGGGCACAGAATATAACATTGGAAAAGGGAGGTTGTTTTGTGTGAGTGTTCTCTCGTGGTACAGGGCTTACACCTTGGCAAGGACGCCAGGAGATGGCACTAATACACTGCAAGTTCGCCTCTTAGATGCTCAGGATAAAGCATGTATTAGCTTACATTAAATAAGGTAGAACTGGAAGCACTGCTATGGCAAATAGTGAAAGAAGAAATCAAAATGTACAGAGACGTGGGCATGCTAGACTGAATATACTACATAGGCCAGAAAACCCACCAGCCATTACGTTCTGTGGGAACCTAGAGGACACTCTTGTTTACCTTAGAAATAAAGCAGGTCCTTGGGGAGAAGCTCTGGGCTGCTGGTAGGAGATGCTGTTACAGAAATGGGCTCACTGATTGTAATGGGGACAATAGAGTCCTGAAATAATAGAGGCCAGGTGGTGAGCACAGCTGCAGGATGGAAACAGCTGAGAGTACATTGGCTGTAAACAGAGAATGACAGGACTGCCTCCCAGTCCCCAGCCCCACCGTCCACCCCAGAATCACACCATATTGGCTGAGTAGGGCTCGAAATTCCACTTTTTGTTTAAAACGTTTAGGCTCCAATTCTTCCTTCCTTCCTTCCTTCCTTCCTTCCTTCCTCTCTCCCTCCCTCCGTCTCTCTCTCCCTCCCTCTCTCTCTCTCTCTCTCTCCCTCTCTCTCTTTAGGCTGCGTTGGGTCTTCATTGCTGCGTGTGGGCTTTCTCTAGTTGTGGCGAGCGGGGGCTACTCTTCGTTGTGGTGCACAGGCTTCTCTTTGCCGTGGCTTCTCTTGTTGCGGAGCACAGGCTTTAGGCGTGCGGGCTTCAGTAGTTGTGGCATGTGGGCTCTAGAGCACAGGCTCAGTAGTTGTGGTACACGGGCTCGGTAGTTGTGACTCGCGGGCTCCAGAGCACAGGCTCAGTAGTTGTGGCGCAGGGGCTTAGTTGCTCCACGGCATGTGGGATCTTCCCAGACCAGGGATCAAACCCACGTGCCCTGCATTGGCAGAAGGATTCTTAACCACTGCACCACCGGGGAAGTCCTCCAATTCTTATTTTTTGTTATTCATGTTTTTTTTTTTTTTAAATACTTCTCTTTACCAGAGGCCTTTCTCAACCAGATCCAAGAGCAATTCAGCCCCAGTACCCAGTGGCCTCCATTGCAGGGTGACATCTCAGGCTTACATGTTCAAAGGGGAAATCTTGATTTCTAACTTTAGACATTTTCCTGCCACATCTTCCCCTGTGGCTCAAGCTAAACACCTATGAGCCATCCTCAGTGCCTCTCTTTTCTTCATCCACCTGTTCGGTAAATTCTATTGGCCCTACCTCCAAAATACATTCTTGTCCATCCACTTCTTTTCATCATCAGTGCTTTCACAACATAGTCTAAAGTTTTGTATCCCTCACCTAGAACACTAAGAGCATTTCCCTAATTTGTCTTTCTGCTTTACTCCTGTCTTAGAATCATTATTCCACAGAGCAGCCAAAGGGTTTTACTAGGACTAAGACTAGGACTAAAATGGTGAGACTATGTCATAACTCTGCTTAATGTCCTCTGTTTCCTTCCTATTACACTTGAAATAAAAACCCAAGCTCCTTTATGGCCTTCAATGCCCTAGGTGAGGTGATCCCTTGCTTTCCTCTCTAATTCTGTTTTATTGTTTTATATCATTCTCTCCCTTGCTGGCAGCTCTAGCCACACAGGTTTTCTCATCTCCCCACTCCCTTGTTTTAAAATAACACAAGCTGATTTTTGTCTCAAGACCGTTTAACTTTCTACTCCTGAAATACTCTTGCTCAGATATTTATGAAGCTAGTTTGTTTTAGGGGAGGAGGAGTTGAGAAAAAGAAGAATCAAGGATAATTTGGGGGAAGGCTTTTGGTTTGACTGATGTGGATGAATAGTAGTCCCATTTACTGACGAGTGCATACTGGGGGAGGAGATATACAATTTGAAACGTCTATTGTTAGCTTACATTTATAGAGTGCTTGAGTATTGTATTAGTTATCTATTGCTGCATAACAAATGACCCCCAAATATAGGGCTTAAAACAATATTTATCTTCTCGCAGTATCTGTGGGTCAGGAATCTGGTGTGGCTTAGCTGGGTCTTCTGGCTCTGGGACTCTCACACAGCTACAGGTGTCTCAGGACTCAACTGGGTAGTATCCTCTTCCCAGGGCTCTGGTGGTTGCCGGCAGTGTTCATTACCTTGCAGGTTGTTGGACTGAGGCTTTATTTCCTCACAAACTCCTAGCTAGAGGCCTCCCTCAGTTCCTTGCTGCCTGGGCCTCTCCACAGAGCATCTCATAAGATGGGAGCTGACTTCATCAGAGAGCGTGCCAGAAGAGAGAGTCTAGCAAGAGAGAAGGCAGTCTTTTGTAACTTAATCACAGAAGTTCATCATGTGGCCATATTCTGTTTGCTTCTAGAAGCAAGTCATTAGGTCCAGCACACTCAACAGGAAGGAATTACCACATGGGTTGAATACCAAGCGATGGGGATTATTGGGAGGTATGTCAGAAGCTGCCTACCACAGGCATGTAGGCACTATTCTAAATGCTCTACACATCTTAATTTGTTTAGTCCTTACAAGACACCTTAAGATAAATATGTTATTACTGTCTCCATTGCACAGATGAAGTGCCAAGTAGTCAAGTAACTTGCCCGGGGTCACACAGCTATAAAGTCGTAGGGTATAGAAATTTGAACGTAGGCTGTCTGGCTTCAGCATCTGTATTCTTTCTTTTAATGCTGCTTTTTTAAAAAAATTGGCATGTAAAGTTATATGTATGTATTGTGGAATGATCACCACAATAAATCTAGTTAACTTCCATCACCATACATAGTTACAAATTTTTTTCTTGTGATGAGAATTTTAAGATCTCTCTTAGTAACATTCAAATATACAATACAATATTGTTAACTATAGTCATCATGCTGTACATGACATCCCCAGGACTTATTTATTTTATAACTGGAAGTTTGTACCTTTTGACCCCCTTCACCCATTTCACGTACCACCCCCCATTCCCCACCTCTGGCAAAAAAACCCTCTGTTTTTTTTGTTTTGTTTTTTTGGTACGCGGGCCTCTCACTGTTGTGGCCTCGCCCGTTGCGGAGCACAGGCTCCAGATGCGCAGGCTCAGCGGCCATGGCTCACGGGCCCAGCCGCTCCGCGGCATGTGGGATCTTCCTGGACCGGGGCACGAACCCGTGTCCCCTGCATCGGCAGGCGGACTCTCAACCACTGCGCCACCAGGGAAGCCCAACCCTCTGTTTTTTTATTTTGTTTTTTAGATTCCACATATAAGTGATATTTATTTTCTCTGTCTGACTTACTTCACTTAGCATAAGTCCATCTATGATGGACCCAAAGTCCATCTATGTTGTCACAAATGGCAGGATTTCCTTTTTTTTATGGCTGAATGATTCCATTGTGTGTGTGTGTGTGCGTATATATATATATATATATATATATATATATATATATATATATATATATATATATATATATCACACCAGTGTCTGTATTCTTAACTTGTTGGCTACACTGCCTGAGATGGAGGTGTCAAGTAACAGCTGGCATCTGGACTTCTTGGAAGAGGATTTGCCTGGCAAAAGATATTTAGAAGGTGAAATTAACTAATTTGAGGATAAGAATCACAGCTGAGTATAGTACCCAGACTCCTTCAGTGCCAAGGAGATAAGAGAAAATAGATTTAAAGCTTTTCTCCTGTATTTTTTCCTTCCTTTCTCCCTCCCTTCCTTCCGTGAATACTTATTCACTGCCAACTATGCGCTGGGGAAAGTACTAGATACTGGGGAATGTATTTTTAGCTTTCCGGATACAAAAGATATATTATTTTGAGAAGTTTTTAAACTACCTGTAGTCTTCCCTGAAATCATCTACTTAACTGTCACGTACTTCAACTTGAACTGTCTTCCTATTAAATGTACCACTATTAAGTATTGTGACGGTACTAGAAAATAAGCAATTTGTAAAGCATATGCACAAATTCTAACCCAGGCTTACTACCCTGGCTTTGCCTATTAATTTCAGCAATTCCTTAATTTAACGTATGATGTTGAAAATAATTTTACAATATTTCCAATTAAGTTAATTTTCACATTGCTTTTGTGTTCTTTGTCATCACATGTAGAATGATAAAATTCTGTTTTGCATATTATTAATGAATATGGGGCGTGTTTTTCCATTTGTGTCACTAATAACTCACTATTATCTAATTTCAGAAATGAGTTCAATACTCAATCTACAAATTATACAGTAACCAACTTCTCCCAATGAACCACAATTCAGTTAAGCTCACAAGCCACCTTTTTCTACACTTGTGTCAATCTGTAACAAACCAAAGCCTGATGGTCTACTTCAGCTAAATTGGTTGGACAAAATTTAGAAGTTCATTAGCAAGAAATCTGACCCAGAACCAAGATAGGCATCACATAAATGAAGAAAAGATGAAGACAACAAGGTCCTATTGTATAGAACTGGGAACTATATTCAATATCCTGTGATAAACCATAATGGAAAAGAATATATATATATATATATATATATATAAAACTGAATCACTTTGCCGAACAGCAGAAATTAACACAACATTGTAAATCAACTATACTTCAGTAAAATTAAAAAAAACAATGGATTAAAAAAAAGATGAAATTACAGTTTACATCCACATTATCCAATCCCTAGTTTATGGTTGGAGAAGATCATTGATGTGCTAACCCTGCTTCTTATTTATAAAAGACTAAAACAATGGGAGCAATCATTGTTCTGCTTTCAACTTCTGCTGAATATTTAGATGATTACCAAGAAAAATATATTGTAAACACCAGCCTATAGAGGATATTGGGAAAGAAAGTAGTGGTGCCTGGGAAAAATCTAACCTATTGAATTTTGAATAGTGTATGGGCTACCAATTTGGTTACAGTGTTAGGATATTCTGATAAAAGACAACTATTCCTAAGGGATAAACCTGAGAGAATCTCACAACAGCTCCATTTGGGCCTTTAAAAAACTGTTGTCATGGAAATATTCCGATGATTTACAGGGCTGTGTCACAGCACTTTTATTTATCTATTAGAATTGTGAGAACTTCCTTTACAGAAGTGCTCATTTTTATGTGGCTAAGAGGCCAATACAGATATTCTCCAAAGATATCATCATCATGAATCAAATAAAATTAGCATACTAAAGGATTCACACTTAACTGCTGAAAGTGCTCTCTGCGTCAAAGTCAGTCCATCAGTTAGGGCTTTATTAAACCCTGACTGAGAGCTTAGCATACTGCTAGGTATCCTGGAGCTGTGGAACACCACGCCTGCTGCCCACCAAGATCTAACGGGGAGCTTTATCAAGTAAACAAACAGACATGGTCCCAGTCCTGAAGAGTCTCATTGGTAGGTTCTGGCATGAGCCTCCTGGGAATCTGTTTTTATTTTTATTTTTAACCTCCCAGGTGATTCTGATGATTCGTCAGAACTGGGAACTCCGCCTGCAGAGATGGTCAAAGTCTGGTCCCTGGGTCAATATCACCAGCATCACCTGGGAACTTGTTAGGACTATTAATTCTCAACCCCATCCAGCCCTACTATAAATCATAGGCTGGTGATCGCCATCTGTGTTTTAACAAGCCTACCAGGTGATTTTGCTGCTTGATAAATTTAGAGGATCTTGGCCTTTTCTCCAGACTGAGATGTTTGCTTGAGTTCTTTCTTTCTTTGCTGCAGAGCTAAGGAAATAGGACATAGTTTCTCTCCTTGGGTACATAGCCAGCCACTCTACCCTTCTCTTCACTCTGAGCATGTCTGAAGAAGTGTGGAGCAAAATAAGCTGCCTCATCCCACTTCCTTGCTGCTTGGGAAGATGATATGCAGAGAGAGGCCCTTTTGTTTTCAAGGAAAACGGAAAGAGGATAACAAATAATAACCAATATGGGGAAATGGCAGAAGTCCTGGGATTTTAAAAAAGCTTTCTGTCCTGGTCCAAGACCTTTTATCCTCCTTTTTTATTCCTGAATATGGAGCTCACAGACTCCCTATTTTCTCACTTCACCTTTAGCAAAGCCATATGACTCTTTACAGTAACTCAAGGCCTAAAAATAAAATAAAGCCAAGCAATAGATGTCCCCTTTCAGCATAAAAGTTTTCTTTTTACTTTTAATGGAAATCACTCTAAAACAAGTTTTATCCAGTACATTCTGGATTTTTCTTGATCATCTAGTGTTATTATAATGAACATTAATTGTTATATCCTACAACAAACAATGTTATCATGGACTATTGAAGGTTGAAGACACGTTTGTTAAATAATCCCAGATGTCTAGGATTTTTTTCTTGTATTTCTACATTTTTGTCTTTCCTCTCACCCTCAAGCTATCAGAAAACATGTCCAATTATCTTTTTCAATATTCTTCACCTTACTTCTAATTTTTTGCTTTTGATTTGGAGAGGAGGGCGACTGGGAAGTCAGAAAACAAGTTTGTTACACTTATGTTTAAAAAAAGTGTACAACAAATAGGGAAATTTTATTTTTCAATGATAATACTCAGTGCTAGTGAGGTTGTATTAAAGTTAGTATTTCCTGATATTTCTCATGAAAGTGTTAATTAACATAATCCTTTGGGAAAACAGTATGAAAATATATGCCAAGATCTTTAAAATATTCATACTCTTTAATATAACATTATTACTTCTAGAACTAATATAAGAAAATAATTTATCATAAAAATATTTATCCACAATGGAATTTGTTGTTTTATCATTTATAATAGGAAAAAGCTGGAAATAAATTGAATATTTAATAGTAGAAGAATGTTTAAGTAAATTATGGAAGCTTTAATCAATGAAATTATAAATATCCAATAAAACTTATAGATACAAAGATTTTGAAATAAGTTTAGTATATGCACACATAATATTAAATGAAAGAGGCAATCCCCTTATCCTCTGCAGAGCTTAGAAATAATATAATAATAATGGCTAATTATTTTATATACATTAACTCATTTAAACCTCATAAAAACCCCTGTAAAGTAAGTACTATTATAAACTTCATTTAATAGGTGAAGAAACTGTTAGTAAGAGTCTAAGTAAGTTGAAAATAATTGTCACAGCTGGTATTCAAACCCAAGCAAGGTGGGTCCAAGAGCCTGTGCTTCTAACCACTGGAGCATTAAGTAAGGACATCTCAGTTTATGCTTGCTGAACTAGCACAATTATCCAAGGTGCCCCATTTCGTCCTCAGAGGTCCCAATTGAGATGATAGGTCATATGGTTACACTAGCTGTAGGTGAACACAGCCATCTCAACAGTGCTCAGAGGATCAGAAACTGTGAGGATTTTCCAAGACTGAATACATATGGAATCAGAAGAGTGACCCAGAACATGACTGATACAAGGAAGTATATGATCACAAAGGATCAGTGACTAAGGGGGCCTCATGCCTGGAGCCTGTCAAAGCCAGGAGGGGGTCCAGGGGAAACTGGTATGGGGAGTAGTGGGTTACTAGGACAGGAATAGTGACTTTAGTTATAACAGATTGCAAAAATGGTCACAATTCATCTCCCACCAAGAAGCAGTATCTATTTCCTCCCCTCGTTGAATCTGGGCCAGCCTCATGACTTTCTTTGACAAAAAGGATGTGACAGAAGTGACACTGTGTGAGTTCTGAACACTGCTACCATGTGAACAAGCCTGGGCTAGCCTGGTGAAGATGAGAGGTCACATGGAGAAGGACCAAGGTGCCCCAGCCAAGAGCCAGCCACCGGTCAGACATGAAAGTGAGGCCACTTAGGACCATCCAACTGACGGCATATCCAGCAGCTGACTACAAATGCATGAACAGGAGCACAGAATGACTGTCCACGGAGACCAAACTGCTGACCCACAGAATTGTGAGCTGAATAACTTGTTGTTATTTTAAGCCACTGACATTTGGAGTGCTTTGGGATGCAGCAAAAGCTAACTAATAGGCCAGGAAACCCTTGCAAATATCTCCAGCTTCCACTCTTCAGAGGTCTAGGCAGTGTTTCTTTGCGCAGGAACAACACTTGGGATAGGGGCAGTGATTTGTGTGTCTAAAGTCACCTGGGATAAAATGAAGATCACTGAGTCCAGAAAAATCAGCCATGAAAAATCTTACCCAATAAGATGTGTTTGGTCCCTTCTTTCAAAAGATAAATAATGTATGTTGCAAAATATGACAGGAGTAAGATTTGCCAAATTTCTAAGAGAAGTCTTTCTTTATCCAGAAATTATTCTTTTTCATTATTTAATGCAGCTGCTGAAGAGAGGCCTGCTCATCAGGACTGCTCCTCCATGTAACTCACGTGCTAGAATTACAACTGAATGTTATCACAGCCTGTATAAAAAACTAAATAAAATAATATTCAAAAATGAAAAAAAACATGATGGAAAAAATTATAATATAACAATATTTTTATAATATAATAATATTATAATATTACATAATAATATATAATATATAGTAATAAATGAAATATATATTATTATATTGTATGTATATTATATGTTATATTATATTAATATCAATAAATTACATACCATACATATATAATATATACAATGTAATATATACAATTTATATTATATATAATATATTAATATTATATTAAAGTATAATATAATATTATTATATAATTTATATATCATTATGTAATACATAATATATCAGATAATAATATATAATATTATTACATATTATAATATATACATTATATAATACATTATATTTATAATATATATTATTATATACTATATTGTAATATATATTATTACATAGTATATTATACATTATAATATATATTACATATATTATTAATTATATTAATATATTATATTTACATAATACATATTATCTATAGGTAATATGTAATATGTAAATATAATATATTAATATAGTATATTAAACATATATTTATATATACAAAATAATATTTATATATTTATATTATAAATTTTATATATTTAATATTATATCTTATATATTTATATATAATAAAATATATAAAATACCATCTAAATATATAATACATATAAATATGTATTATATTAATATATAAATATGTATTTATATAATATATAAAATTATATTACATAAAATATTGTATATAATATATAATTATACATTATACAAATATGTATAATATTATATGTAAATATAATATATTATAATTACATATAAATATTATATATTACATATATATATTTAGTATTATACATATATAATATGTAAAACTAAATCACTAAACTGTCTATATATTTTATATGTCTAAAAATCACTATATATACACGTTCTATTTTCATAGTCTTTTCCATTATGGTTTACCACAGGATATATAATATAGGCCCCTGTGATATATAGTATGACCTTGTTGTTTATCCATTTTATATGTAATAATTTGCATCTGCTAATTTCAAACTCCAAATCCATCCCTCTCCACCCCCTCCTTTTGGCAACCACAAGTCTGAACTCTATGTCTGCAAATCTGTTTTTGTTTCCTAGATAAGTTCATTTGTGTCATATTTTAGATTCCACATATAAGTTGTATCATATGGTATTTGTCTTTCTCTTTCTGACTTACTTCATTTAATATGATAATCTCTGGGTCCATCCATGTTGCTGCAAATGGCATTATTTTATTCTTTTTTATGGCTGAGTAGTATTCCATTATAATTTATGTACCATATCCTCTTTATCCATTCATCTGTTGATGGATCTGTACATTGTTTCCATATCTTGGATATTGTAAATAGTGCTGCCATGAACATAAGGGTACATGTGTCTTTTCAAATTATAATTTTGTCCAGATTTATGCCCAGGAGTAGGATTGTAGGATCATATGAAAATGCTATTTTTAATTTTTTGAGGAACAGTCATACCGTTTTTCATGGTGGCTGCACCAATTTACATTCCCACTAACAGTGTAGGAAGTGGAACCCTTCTTGAAGAACCAAGAAGACATTGTGGAGGTAGGGATGCCTCACATGAGACTTAAGCTTGATTGTGAGTGAGCCAGACAAAAAAAGAGGAGGGGAAAGTCTTCAGGCCAGGGGTCCAATGTGTGCAAAGTCTCCCAAATGAGGGAGATCTTAGCCAGTCCAGGGAATCACTGTTCAGCATGGCTGGAGGACAGCATTCTATCAGGAGAATAAGAAGCAGTAAGAGGGGCTTCCCTGGTGGCGCAGTGGTTGAGAGTCCGCCTGCCGATGCAGGGGATGCGGGTTCGTGCCCCGGTCCGGGAAGATGCCACATGCCGTGGAGCGGCTGGGCCCGTGAGCCATGGCTGCTGAGCCTGCGCGTCCGGAGCCTGTGCTCCACAACAGGAGAGGCCACAACAGTGACAGGCCTGCGTACCGCAAAAAAAAAAAAAAAAAAAAGCAGTAAGGGTACAGAGGGCCCCTCTCCAAAATGTCCTGTGAATTTTCTCATGAACTTTGGGCCTTTTGAAAAGAACAACGGTGAGCCATTTAAATAGTTGCAATGGAGGATGGGGTAAGAATGAAGGTAAAAAGGCCAGTTTGAGAGTGTTGCCATAAACTAGATGAGAGGTGTTGATGATATAAGCTCTCGTTATGTGAGTAGGTAAGTAAAAAACAATGAATGGAATGAATGATATTAAAGAGACAGGTTTTGGAGATTTACTCTGTGTGTGTGTGTGTGTTAGGGGTGGGGACAGCTAATCAAGAGAAGTTGAGGATTACTGGCAGGCTTCCTATCCATCCCCCCAAAAGAAAATTACCCAGAAGAGCAGTGTTGAGTGTGTGCCGAAGTCAAGGTCGGACATATTGGGTTTGAGGACCCCTGTGGCAGCTGTTTAATAGGCATTTGGATTTATGAATCTGGAGTCAGGTGAGAGATTTGAGCTGAGAAAGCTTTGGGAATCATCCCCACATAGATGGTGATTGACCCCACGGGTCCTTCCCTTCCACGTCTGAAAGTCTGTCAAAGGACAGAGGAAGAGGGTATCCCATTTTCCTCAAAGGAACCTGTACTTCCTCCACTGAACTTCCTTCACTGATACCTAAGGTGGCAGGAGCGCCTTCTGAGAAGCGCGTTCACCTTCTCAGGCAAACCAACACCCAAGGCCTGGGGCTTCAGGGACCTCAAGAGGGGGCAGAGCGCCTCCCAACAACCATGCAGACTTCCTCCACTGGAGGTCAGATCAGCAGTTTCTAGAACTACCAAGTCTTCCGAAACCTGTTAATTGGTAGAAGATCAGACAGCCAGGTGCAAAGCTACATCCCTGGAGAAGTGCCATCCCTGTGCCAGAGCCGTGGCGGGAGAGGCTGGGAGCCTGGAGCGAAGGCACGGGGCTGTCAGGGTCGGGAGGCATGGGGTCCAGGGGACCCAGGGCTCTGGTTGCCTCCCCGGGGAAGAGCCACCACCCCAGAGAGAGAGGACCTGTGGCTCCAACAAAGGCAGAGCAGGAAGGGACGTCTGGGAAAAGGCGTCCAAAGGGCTACGGTGGCAGAAGCGATGGCAGGAGCGACTTCTGACCCTCCCCACTCCTCCCCAGCAATGGAGCCTGGTGCTGGGGCCCTGGGGAGCCCAGGTTCTTGAGCTGGTAACTGATGTCTCCTTTCTGCTACTGTAAGCTTGCAGCCCTGATTTTCATTCCTGGAAGAAACTTCTGCTCCATCTTGTCAGGGATCCTAGTGGCCAGTGAATTCTGATTCCTAGAAGAGTTCAGTTCCAAAGGGCACATGTTCTCCAGTGGTAAGTGTTATTTGGAAAACCTTCAACCCTACAATAAATTAACTTCCATATAGGATATTTTCTTGTATATCTCTTAGAAGCAGTTTTGCTACTGTAAATGTGATCTCTGTTGAGGGAAGATTCTCCCTAGGATGAAGAAAACAGTTGAAAATGTAGAGTAAAACAAAATGAAACAAACAAACCCCTTTCATTAGCTGGTCCTACCCATTGTTCAGGCTGTACACAGCGAACTTCACAGTATCAAAGGTGGCAGGAAACACACTTGCTTCTGAATGCAGATACTTATATCCCTTACATCTCAGGTACCCTTAAATTGGCACTGACGCATGAATGTTGAATGAATTTTGTACCTGCTCTAGCCTTGCCACAGGGGTCACTAGGGCAAACAGCTCAGACCTTTTTATTCTGGACATAGCTGGCCTTGGCACGTTCCCTTATCTGCCCACAGAGTACTCTCATGAGCCAGGCATGGTGGTAGTTGTCGAGATCTGCCAAAGGAAAAGACTACCGTTTAATATCTAAACAAAAAGCCAAATGTAATACTTACTGAAGCACAGTCTTTTCCAGCAAAGCAAGGAGTTGATTTTATACAGGGTTTGGGAAGTGTGGTGTTGAGGGATTAGTGGACTTCCAAGGGGCAGGAGTGGGCTGATGCTAGCTGTGAAAACCTGCTTGTTTAGATGAGAATGGTGTGGACTGGCTGGCTTTCAATAGCACAGGGCTGTTTCTGGCTAACTTTCAGAAGTTTGTTCACTTAGGCAAGTTGCCATTGATTCATTAAACCAGTTTAGAACTGGTTCTGGTGGTTCCTTATTGCCATAGCTACAGAATATTTAATCTTTTCCTAAGATTGTAGGAAATTTTTTAAAATATATATATATTTTTTAAAATTTATTTATTTTATTTTTGGCTGTGTTGGGTCTTCATTGCTGCACGTGGGCTTTCTCTAGTTGTGGCGAGCGGGGGCTACTCTTCGTTGTGGTGCACGGGCTTCTTATTACAGTGGCTTCTCTTGTTGCGGAGCACGAGCTCTAGGCATGTGGGCTTCAGTAGTTGTGGCGCATGGGCTTCAATAGTTGTGGCGTGCAGGCTCTAGAGTGTAGGCTCTGTAGTTGTGGCTCACGGGCTTAGTTGCTCCGCGGCATGTGGGATCCTCCTAGACCAGGGCTTAAACCTGTGTCCCCTGCATTGGCAGGCGGATTCGCAACTACTGCGCCACCAGGGAAGCCCAGAATTTTTTTATTTTCAGGTCTCTGCCTTCAAGAAAAATCGTAATCTATGTGGAGGATAGATATGCAGGCTATATACAGAGGCAGCATAACAGAGAGGTTCAAAGGACAGGCTTCTTGCTCAACCCAGAAGATTGGATACTTACATTTACCTCTCCTCCTTCCTGAATCTCCAACCAGATGATACTTAGGTATTAAAAAAGATACATGGGACTTCCCTGGTGGCGCAGTGGTTAAGAATCCGCCTGCCAATGCCCCAACAGAAAATGCAAGGGCATTGAATTAGGGACACCAGGTTCAGGTATAGCAGAAAGGCAGGGAGCTCTGAGGAAAGCAGGGGGATTAAGTGGAAATCAATATCTTGCAAAGTAAGATTCTAAAGCCTCTTTCGCTAACTTGGCTCCCAGAATGCTAGCAGCCAGGTTGACACTCACCAAGATAAGGAACTAGAGGGAGAATTTCTCCCTGGGGAAAATGACCACTCCAGGAAAAAAGACCTAGAGATGCTGCCACATTTGGGAGGAGGTGTCCCCTAGCACATGCCTTGGCCCCTGCCCATCATTCTACAATGGAGTCGACAAGTCAATACTTCCTATTTCCCCTCACAGGTCTTCTTATTGGGTTTTAGTGCCTCACACTTACCCATAAATGAATAAGAATTGCCAGACATTTGAGGAAAGTCTTCAGCATGAAAAAGTAGAGATAAAAGCAAAGAGAAAAGAATTTGGAGGAAACTGAGACAATAGAGGAATCAAAAAAATTAAGTCTTACAAATCATGGTCCCACTCTAATAAAAGAAGCTATAGCATTCACGAAGAAAGAATGAGATGTTTTGAAAAAGCTATATTTAGTGAATAAAAAGATCTTGAAAATAAAAATCAGATAGAAATTAAAAAATCAATAGATAGACATTTAAAGAATCAGATGTCACAAAATAGTTGTATGACTTTGCAGATGTTATTCAACTTCTCTGTGTCTTACTTTCCCTTTCTATAAAATGGGCATAACAACAGTAACTAACTCATAGGGTTGTCATGAGTACTAAATGATTTAGTACATGAAATGAGCACACAGTTACTGCTACTTTATTTTTTCACTTGCTTTTTACCATATTTTAGCAGAGCAGTTATCAGTTTGTTTATTAGTTTTACCGTGCAAATAAACTTATTTGAATAATTGCTTCTTTTAAATTTATTGGCTTCTTAGAAAAAATTAGCCTATATAAACAACATGGAAAAGCATGTTATTAACTCAAAAGTACTTTTAAAACTAAACTGGTAGTAATTATTTCTAAGAAAAAGAGGGCAATGGGAAATTCATGAAGCCTATTGTCAGCTGCTTTTTTTTTTTTTTTTAAATTCAAAAGATTTAAATACAGTTCAAAACAGCACGCCTTGTTCATTTCAGCTCCTTCATTGTCAAACCTGGGGCAGGGACAGATTTCCAGTTTCTCTGCCTTTGTCTGTGGTGACCAAGGTATAAAAGTATTTGCTGTATCAAACTTTAAACTTCAGATTATCCTTATTTTTCTTAATCTTGACAGATCTGGCATCCTTTCACCTGTCTGTGAGCACAAAGTCCTTGATTTCCTCAGTTTTCTGGGGCACAAAGGAGAGTGCTCAGGCCAACCAACCCCAGAGTGGGAGGAAGCAAGAAGATGGAAAAAAGCTGTTGTCAGCTGTTTTGATCCCTTAACTCCAAGTGGCAGTTTGGGAGTTGAAATCCGTTCATTTTTCGAAAACTATGTACTCAGCACCTATTATCATGTGTCAGGCACTGTACTAGGTGGTAGTATTTTTTCATAATTGCACTTTAAAAAATGTAAAAATGACTGAAAAGTTTTTTTTTAAAGTAGGATTGTAAATTAAAGGTGAGGAAATATCTCAGAAAATAGAACAAAAAGACAGAGATGGAAAATAGGAAAGCAAATATATGAAAATTAGAAAATCAGCCCAAGAGACACAATATCTGAGTGATAGGAGTTCCATGGAGAGAGAAACAAACAAGTAGAGAGGAGGAAGTTATTGGAGAAATAATTTTTAAAAATTTCTCAAAGTTGAGTTTCTGATTGATGGGGCCCACTGAGTGCACCAGGCCACCTCACCTTGAAATTTCAGAACCTTGGGATAAAAAGAGGTTGGGAAAAGCTTCCAGGTTGAAAGAAGTCACCCATAAAGGATTCAAAATCATAATGGCATTGGCTTTTCAACAGCAACACTGAAAACTGGAAGACAGTAGAACAATGTCTTTAATATTCTGAGAGAAAAAACTATCAGCTTGGAATTATAAAGTTGGCAATCTATCAATCACATGTGAGGACAGAGTAAGTTTTAATCTCCAATAGCTGAGTTACAGGAAAGTAACTGAAGAAAAGGAATAATATAAGATCCAGGAAATAGGAAATCCACCCCCCAAAAAGAGGCAAAGAGAATTCCCAGGTGACGGTGAAGGTAAACCTTCGATAGCAGCACCTGAGAGACTGCAGCCCAGATGGGAGCAGCTTAGAAAGCTTTGAGGGAGGTGTCTCCAGGAAAATGAATCCTAAGGTACCCGAAGTGTTGACATGTACTGAGATAGAGACAGCTGGGTGAAAGTTTAGGGATGATATAGTGATTGAAAATTAAATGACATCACCAAAGAAAAAGTAAAACACACGTTTCTTTTGTTTGCCTAGAAAACTAGGCAAACAAAAACATCAGGCAATTTAAAATTCCAAAGCAAGCACACACGTGTGCACATATGGTGCACTACATGTAATTAATCCACTATATGGCTCAACTGTGCCCAGCACACAGTGCTTAATAAGTTGTAGCTATATATAATGTGTTAAGTGATGTACTAGAGAAATGTATAAAGTTGCACTATTTTTATTTATTTATTTATTTTTTAATTTATTATTATTTTTTTTTGTGGAGCACAGGCTCCAGACGCGCAGGCTCAGCGGCCATGGCTCACGGGCCTAGCAGCTCCGCGGCATGTGGGATCTTCCCGGACCGGGGCACGAACCTGTGTCCCCTGCATCGGCAGGCGGACTCGCAACCACTGCGCCACCAGGGAAGCCCAAAGTTGCACTATTTTCAAAAAATTTTATTTATTTACTTATTTGGCTGCGTTGGGTCTTAGTTGCGGCATGCAGGATCTTTTGTTGCGGTGCTCGGGCACTTTGCTGCAGTGCATGGGTTTCTCTAGTTGCAGCGCATGGGCTTCTCTCTAGTTGTAGCACATGGGCTTCTCTCTAGTTGTGGCACGTGGGCTCCAGAGCATGTGGGCTCAGTAGTTGTGCACGTGGGCTCTCTAGTTGTGGTGCGTGGGCTTAGTTGCCCCATGGCATGTGGGATCTTAGTTCCCGGACCAGGGATTGAACCTGTGTCCCCTGCATTGGAAGGCAGATTCTTAACCACTGGACCACAAAGTCCCCATAAAGTTGCATTATTGAAAATAGAACTTAATTCTGTCTGGAGGAGATAGGAACACTTTCCTAGTAGTAGAAAGCCACCACTGGGCCCAGGTGGCTGAATAGAGTTTGACAGGTGACAAGTGGGAAGGACATTCCAGGTGGAGAAAAGTTATAAGCTATAAAACAGAGGTTTGAAAATTCATTGTGTGTTAAGAAAATGTGAGCTAAGGATTTATATTCTTCTGAGCTGACTTTCAACTCCAGAAAGTTATAGACAAACCATTACAAACATTTAAAAACTCAGTGAATATTGTTCCCATGAACTCTTCCTGAGGAATATACTAGAAAATTAGCCTCAGATAATCAAAGACTAAAGAGACCTTGACATAAAGACTGCACATTGATCATTAACAGCTCTGTATCACACAAAAAGAGATAATCAGATGTTATATAATTTCTGTTGAAAGAGCATGGCATCACCTGTGAAGCAGCAGTGTTGTGACAATTGAACCTAAGTCTAATCATGATGGAGACCCAAGAGAGGTGGAGACTATTTGAGAGAAAGGTGAGAGAAAATTTGGAAGCACCCAGATGCCTGATTCCATAAGGAGAAGGAGGGAATAGTGGGGTTCATGAGTGAGCCTTCTAGTGTTGGTCACCTTATAGTATTTAACCCAAAACTTCCTATCTTTAGGCTGGTGACACCCTATGATGTCTCCTATGATCTCTGAACCACACAATTTTGTTTGACCTTAATTTGGGTTCTCAGGTGCAGAAGACTAAATTATCATACAGCCCAATTCCAGCACATTCTCATCGTTAGTCTGTGTAAGGTCCTTCTCTTGTTTTATTTATTCCCTCTTAACCTCATTTCCCACTTGCATCTACTTCCCCTCCTATAGGAAAGCATTATAATCCATTTAATGTGGTTCTATTTGTATTGTTCTTACAAATACGTATTTTTGTGCACACCTGTGTTTTTGTTTATAAAAAACGTGCATCTTATACATCTTAGTCTTGAGGGCTATGCTTTCAGTCCAGCCGTGTTTCAAGGTGCACATCTGATCTGTTGCTTCTAATTGCTACATAGCTCTCCACGTGTGCATCTAGCACAGTTTACTTATCAACTCTCCCAGTGATGGACACCCAGATTATCTCCCACTCACTGTGCCACAAATACTGTCACAATGAACATCTTTGCATATGCCCTTTTATGGACCTGAGATCATTCTGGCGCTGGATGGAACTTAAATATTGCCCAATGATCATTTAATGATAACAAGTTTTGAAGGAATGTTGCCAGGCACTGTTTTAGGTTCTAGGCATACAAGATAGACAAGGTCCTTGATCTCAAATAGCTTACATTCTAGGGTAAAGAAACTGAATAAGCAAATTTTTACTGGTAGTAAAAAGCATTATGCAGAAAACTAAAATTGTATGATGTGCTCATGTCAGGGTGGCTACTTAGGTAGATAAGAATGAACACTAGAGCTAAGACCTGAATGACAAGATAAAGTCAACTAAGTGAAGAGTTGGGTTAGGAGCCTTCTAGGCAGAGAGCGTGGCAAGTGTAAGGGCCCTTAGGAGGGAATAATCTTGACATACAGGGGCAGCAGCAAGAAGGCCCAGTGTACGTAGATTATAGAGGATGATGAAGAGTGTGGTGGAAGATAAGAATTAGGTGTTGATGGGCTTCCCTGGTGGTGCAGTGGTTGAGAGTCTGTCGGCCGATGCAGGGGACACGGGTTCGTGCCCCGGTCCGGGAAGATCCCACATGCCGCGGAGCAGCTGGGCCCGTGAGCCATGGCCGCTGGACCTGTGCGTCCCGAGCCTGTGCTCTGCAATGGGAGAGGCCATAACAGTGAGAGGCCCGCGTAACGCAAAAAAAAAAAAAAAAAAAAAAAAAGAATTAGGTATTGCTGCATTAACAATATTACAAGTTTATCAGCTTAAAATGACACCATTTCTGTGAATCAGGAATCCAGGCACAGCTTTACTGGATCTTCTGCAAAGCTGCAGTCAAGGTATTGGCAAGGGCTGGGTTCTCATCCAAGGCTCGTCTGAGGATTTACTTCCAAGCTAATGAAGTTGTGGATATAACTCAGTTCCTTTTAGGCTGTTGGACTGAGGGCCTCCATTTCTTGCTAGCTGTCAGCTGAAGGCTGCCCTCAGTTCCTTGCCTTGAAGACCTTCCCTACATGGTTGCTTGCTTCCTCAAATCCAGCAAAGGAGAGAGTCTCCTAGAAAGATGGGTTACAAGCTTATGAAACGTTATTAGTGAAGTGACACTCCATCATCTTTGCTGTATCCTGTTGAGTAAAAACATGTCCAGGTCCCATCTACTCAAGGGGAGTAGATTACACAAGGCATGAATACCAGGCAGACACCATGGGGGCCACCTTAGAGTCTGCCAGCACAATAAGGTAAGAGAGGTTTTGGCAGGGGGTGATTAATATCATGAGGGCTATTATAAGTATGGATTTTTTTCCTAAGATTAAAAATTCTCAAATATTCCTCTGCTTCAGGGTCTCGGATAAACTGTAGTGGGGTCAGCAGGGAAACAAGAAATCCAGAGGAGGCTGTTGCTGTATCTTAGATAGGAGATGATAGTGGCCTGGCTTACGTGATAGAATATATAGAAAGAAGTGGATAGAATTGAGATATACCTTGGAGGTAGAGTTGACAGCACTTGCATGTAATTTATTATATGGCTGTTCACAGACAAACTAAGTAAGTCTGCCCAAGTTCACAAACTCTCTCATTGAAAGAGCCAGAATTAGATCTGTGCCTCCATGGTTCTTAGTCCAGCTCTTTCTGCTATATCATTAGAGATGCCATGATATATATAGTACATACTCTCTCTACTAACTCCCATTTCCTACCCTCTACCTCTCACCTCCAAATTTTGCTTTGACAAACAAACAGACAAACAAAGAAAGCACAGTTTGCTTTGAAGAGGAGGCGGTGTTGCTGCATCTCTAAAAGTTGTTTTTGGAATTGGTAACATTAATATTGCAAGTGGTAGGTAGGAGTAGCAAAAGCAATGGTCTCAGAGGGGAGAATATGCCTATTCCAGTATTGCAAGAGGTTCTGTCTATTCTTATATGTAGCAACTCCTGTGATGCCTCCTTCTATACATTTATAGAAGTCTGGACTGCCTGAGCAATGCAAAGTATGGGAAAGGAGACTATGCTGTCTTCTTGATTTGCACTCTGCTGAGATGTGGGGTTTCTGTCTAATGAACACTTTATGTAGTGCCCTTCCCTAGGCTGTTCTCCGGGTCAAGAACTCTCATGGGATGTGTTCTTCTAGTCTTCTAGAGCACACAATGCCATACGAGCAAAAACTGTTTTCATAGGAATAACTACCAATTATGGAGCCTTTATTATGTGCCAGGGAAGGTGCTAATACTTTACATCTATTCGTTCATTTAATCATCAAAACAAGCATGTGAATTATTATTCCATTTTATTTATTTTTATTTATTTTCTCATCAGAAAAAAACATACTATTATTCTCATGGCCTCTCTTACGTCAAGCTTGTTCCCTCCACTTTCTACACTGATATAGAATATACTCTTCTTTTTTAAAATGACAGCTTTATTTTGATTATAATTCACATAGCATACAATTAACCCATTTAAACTAAACAATTCAATGGCTTTTAGTATATTCACTCAGTTGTACAGCTATCACAACAATCAGTTTTAGAACTTTGTCATCATCCCTAAAAGAAACACTGTACCTATAAGTAGCCACTCCCTATTACCCCCAATTCCCTCAGCCACTGGCAACCACAAATCTACTTTTTGTCTATAGATTTGCCTATTCTCGACATTTCATAAAAATGATTACATAGAATTGTGGTCTTTTGTGACTGGTTTATTTCACTTAACATGATGTTTTCAAGGCTCATCCATGTTGTAGCATATATCAATACTTCATTTCTTTTTATTGCTAAATAGTATTCCATTGCATAGGTATACAATATTTTACTTTTTCTATTGTAAATAAGGCTGCTATAAACATTTGTGTATACTTTTTTGGTGTGTGTGACATACGTTTTCATCTCTCTTGGGTATATACTCAGGAATGGAATTTCTGGGTCATATGATAACTCTATGTTTAAATTTAGAGGAACTGTGAAATTATTTCAAGGCAGCTGCACCATTTTACATTCCCAGTAGCAATGTATGAGGCTTCTAATTTCTTCACATCCTCACCAATGCTTGTTGTTATGTCTTTTTTTTTTTTAACTTTTTATTTTATAACGGCGTATTTTTTTTTTTTTTTTTTTTTTTGCGGTACGCGGGCCTCTCACTGTTTGTGGCCTCTCCCGTTGCGGAGCACAGGCTCCGGACGCACAGGCTCAGCGGCCATAGCTCACAGGCCTAGCCGCTCTGCGGCATGTGGGATCTTCCCGGACCGGGGCACGCACCCGTGTCCCCTGCATCGGCAGGCAGACTCTCAACCACCGCGCCACCAGGGAAGCCCTATAACGGCGTATTGTTGATTAACAACGTTGTGTTAGTTTCAGGTGTACAGCAAAGTGATTCAGTTTCACATCTACATGTATCTATTCTTTTTCAAATTCTTTTCCCATTTAGGTTGTTACATAATATTGAGCAGAGTTCCCTGTGCTACACAGCAGGTCCCCCGCTGGTCATCCATTAAAAAAAACTTAAAAAAATTTTTTTTTGGCTGTGTTGGGTCTTTGTTGCTGTGCGCGGGCTTTCTCTAGTTGCGGTGAGCGGTGGCTACTCTTCGTTATGGTGCGCAGGCATCTCATTGCGGTGTCTTCTCTTGTTGTGGAGAATGAACGGGCTCCAGGTGCCCGGGTTTCAGTATTTGTGTCTCACAGGCTCAGTAGTTGTGGCACACGGGCTTAGTTGCTCTGCAGCATGTGGTACCTTCCCGGATCAGGGCTCCCCTGCATTGGCAGGCGGATTCTTAACCACTGCACCACCAGGGAAGCCCTGGTCATCCATTTTTAATTTAGCAGTGTGTACATGTCAATCCCAAACTCCCTAACTATCCCCCCCCAACCTTTCCCCCCTGGCAACCACAAGTTCATTCTCCAAGTCTGTGAGTCTGCTTCTGTCCTGCAAACAAGCCCATTTGTATCATTTTTTTTTTTTTTAGATTCCACATATAAGCAACATCATATGATATTTCTCTTTCTCTGACTTACTTCACTCAGTATGTCTTACTTCACCTAGAGACTTACAATCTCTAGGTCCATCCATGTTGCTGTAAATGGCGTTATTTCATTCTTTTTAATGGCTGAATAATATTATATTGTATATATGTACCACATCTTCTTTATCCACTCCTCTGTCGATGGACATTTAGGTTGCTTCTATATCTTGGCTATTGTGAATAGTGCTGCAATGAATATTGGGGTGCATGTATCCCTTCGGACGGTGTTTTTCTCTGCATATATGCCCAGGAGTGGGATTGAAGGATCATATGGTAGCTCTATTTTTAGTTTTTCAAGGAACCTCCATACTGTTTTCCATAGTGTCTGTATCAATTTACATTCCCACCAACAGTGTAGGAGGGTTCCCTTCTCTCCACATGCTCTCCAGCATTTATTGTTTGTGGATTTTTTGATGATAGCCATTCTGACTGGTGTGAGGTGATACGTCATTGTGGTTTTGATTTGCATTTCTCTAATAATTAGCGATGTTGAACATCTTTTCACGTGCCTCTTCTTTGGAGAAATGTCTATTTAGGTCTTCTGCCCATTTTGTGATTGGGTGTTTGTTTTGATGATATTAAGCCACATGAGCTGTTTGTAAATTTTGGAGACTAATCCTTTGTTGGTCACATAATTTGCAAATATTTTCTCCCATTGTGTGAGTTGTCTTTTGTTTTGTTTATAGTTTCCTTTGCTGTGCAAAAGCTTCTGAGTTAAATTAGGTCCCATTTGTTTATTTTTATTTCCATTACTCTGGGAGATGGATCAAAAAAGATATTGCTGCAATTTATGTCAGAGTGTTCTGCCTATGTTTTCCTCTAAGAGTTTTGTAGTGTCCAGTCTCACATTTAGGTCTTTAATACATTTTGAGTTTATTTTTGTGTGTGGTGTTAAAGAATTTTCTAATATCATTTTTTTTCACATGTAGATGTCCAGTATTCCCAGCATTATTTATTGAAGAGACTGTCTTTCCTCCACTGTATACTCTTGCCTCCTTTGTCTTAGACAAATTGACCATAGGTGTGTGGGTTTATTTCTGGGCTTTTTATACTGTTCCATTGATGTATATTTCTGTTTTTGTGCCAGGACCATACTGTTTGGATGACTATAGCTTTGTAGTAGAGTGAAGTCAGGCAGCCTGATTCCTCCAGCTCCTTTTGTCTTTCTCAAGATTGCTTTGGCTATTCGGGGTCTTTTGTATCTCCATACAAATTTTAAGATTTTTTGTTCTAGTTCTGTGAAAAATGTCATTGGTAATTTGATAGGGATTGCATTGAATCTGTAGATTGCCTTGGGTAATATAGTCATTTTGACAATATTTATTCTTCCAATCCAAGAACATGGTATATTTTTCCATCTGTTTGTGTCATCTTCAATTTATTTCATCAGCATCTTATAGTTTTTGGGGTACAGGTCTTTTGTCTCCTTAGGTAGGTTTATTCCTAGGTATTTTATTCTTTTTAATGCAGTGGTAAATGGGATTGTTTCTTTAATTTCTCTTTGTGATCTTTCATTGTTCGTGTATAGAAATGCAACAAAAATCTGTGTATTTATTTTGTAACCTGCAACTTCACCAAATTCATGGATGAGCTCTAGTAGCTTTCTGGTAGTGTCTTTAGGATTTTCTATGTATAGTATCATGTCATCTGAAAACAGTGACTGTTTAACTTTTTATTTTCCAATTTGGATTCCTTTTATTTCTTTTTCTTTGATTGCCATAGCTAGGACTTCCAAAACTATGTCGAATAAAAGTGGCGAGAGTGGACATCCTTGTCTTGTTCTTGGCCTTAGAGGAAATGCTTTCAGCTTTTCGCTCTTGAGTATGATGTTAGCTGTAGGTTTGTCATATATGGCCTTTATTATGTTGAGGTATGTTTCCTCTATGCCCACTTTCTGAAGAGTTTTTTTTTTTAACCATAAATGGGTGTTGAATTTTGTTAAAAGCTTTTTCTGCATCTATTGAGATGATCATAGGGTTTTTATTCTTCAATTTTTTGATGTGGTGTATCACACTGATTGATTTCTGGATATTGAAAAATCCTTGCATCCCTGGATTAAATCCCACTTAATCCTTTTAATATATTGTTGGATTCAGATTGCTAGTATTTTGTTGAGGATTTTTGCATCTATATTCATCAGTGATATTGGCCTGTAATTTTCTTTCTTTGTGACATCTTTGTCTGGTTTTGGTATCAGGGTGATGGTGGCCTTGTAAAATGAGTTTGTTTTCCTTCCTCTGCAATTTTTTGGAAGAGTTTCAGAAGGATAGGTGTTAGCTCTTCTCAAAATGTTTGATTAAATTCACCTGTGAAGCCCTCTGGACTTTGTTGAGAGTTTTAAAATCACAGTGTCAATTTCAGTACTTGTGATTGGTCCGTTCATATTTTCTATTTCTTCCTGGCTTAGTCTTGGGAGATTGTACCTTTCTAAGAATTTGTCCATTTCTTTTACGTTGTCCATTTTATTGGCATACAGTTGCTTGTAGTAGTCTCTTATGATCCTTTGTATTTCTGTGGTGTCAATTGTAACTTCTTTTTCATTTCTAATTGTATTGATTTGAGTCCTTTCCCTTTTTTCTTGATGAGTCTGGCTAAAGGTTTATCAATTTTGTTTATCTTTTCAAAAAACCAGATTTTAGTTTCATTGACCTCTGCTATTGTTTTCTTTGTCTCTATTTCATTTATTTCTGCTCTGATCTTTATGATTTCTTTCCTTCTACTAACTTTAGGTTTTGTTTGTTTTTCTTTCTCTAGTTGCTTTAGGTGTAAGGTTAGGTTGTTTATTTGAGATTTTTCTTGTTTCCTGAGGTAAGAGTGTATTGCTATAAACTTCCCTCTTAGAACTGCTTTTTATTTATTTATTTATTTATGGCTGTGTTGGGTCTTCGTTTCTGTGCGAGGGCTTTCTCTAGTTGTGGCAAGCAGGGGCCACTCTTCATCGCGGTGCATGGGCCTCTCACTATCGCGGCCTCTGTTGTTGCGGAGCACAGGCTCCAGACGCACAGGCTCAGTAATTGTGGCTCACGGGCCCAGTTGCTCCACGACATGTGGGATCTTCCCAGACCAGGGCTCGAACCCATGTCCCCTGCATTGGCAGGCGGATTCTCAACCACTGCATAACCAGGGAATCCCCAGAACTGCTTTTGCTGCATCATATAGGTTTTGGATTATTGTGCATTTGTTTTCTTTTGTCTCTAAGTATTTTTTTATTTCCTTTTTGATTTATGTAGCCTCCATGTGTTTGTGTTTTTTACAGTTTTTTTCCTCATGGTTGATTTCTAATTTCATTGCATTGGGGTCAGAAAAGATACTTGATATGATTTCAATTTTCTTAAATTTACTGAGGCTCGCTTACTGGCCCAGCACGTGGTCAATCCTGGAAAATGTTCCATGTGCACATGAGAAGAATGTGTATTTTGCTGCTTTTGGATGGAATGCTCTATAAATATTTGGTCTAATGTGTCATTTAAGGCCTGTGTTCCTCATTGATTTCCTGTCTGGATGATCCGTGCATTGATGAAAGTGAGGTGTTAAAGTCCCCCACTATTATTGTGTTACTGTTGATTTCTCTGTTTATGGCTGTTAGTATTTGCCTTATATATTGAGGTGCTCCTATGTTGGGTGCATATATATTAAAAATTGTTATATCTTCTTCTTGGATTCATCCGTCCATCATTACGTAGTGTTCTTCTTTGTCTCATGTAACAGTCTTTATTTTATTTATTTATTTTTAACATCTTTATTGGAGTATAATTGCTTTACAATGCTCTGTTAGTTTCTGCTTTATAACAAAGTGAATCAGCTATACATATACATATAACCTCATATCTCCTCCCTCTTGTGTCTCCCTCCCACACTCCCCATCCCACCCCTCTAGGTGGTCAAAAAGCACCAAGCTGATCTCCCTGTGCTATGCAGCTGCTTCCCACTAGCTATCTATTTTGCATTTGGTAGTGCACATATGTCCATGCCACTCTCTCACTTCTTCCCAGCTTACTCTTCCCCCTCCTCATGTCCTCAAGTCCGTTATCTATGTCTGTGTCTTTATTCCTGTTCTGCCCCTGTGTTCTTTAGAACCTTCTGTTTTTTTCTTTAGATTCCATATATATGTGTTAGCATATGGTATTTGTCTTTCTCTTTCTGACTTACTTCACTCTGTATGACAGACTCTAGGTCCATCCACCTCACTACAAATAACTCAATTTCGTTTCTTTCTATGGCTGAGTAATATTCCATTGCATATATGTGCCACATCTTTTTTTTTTCAGTCTCCTCCCTCACTTTCACTTTTTTTAAAAAAAACACCTTTATTGGAGTATAATTTCTTTTTACAATGGTGTGTTAGTTTCTAATTTATAACATAGTGAATCAGTTATACATATACATATGTTCCCATATCTCTTCCCTCTTGCGTCTCCCTCCCTCACACCCTCCCTATCCCACCCCTCTAGGTGGCCAAAAAGCACTGAGCTGATCTCCCTGTGCTATGCGGCTGCTTCCCACTAGCTATCTATTTTACGTTTGGTAGTGTATATATGTCCATGCCTCTCTCTCACTTTGTCACAGCTTACCCTTCCCCCTCCCCATATCCTCAAGTGCATTCTCTAGTAGGTCTGTGTCTTTATTCCCGTCTTACCCCTAGGTTCTTCATGACATTTTTTTTTCTTAGATTCCATATATATGTGTTAGCATACAGTATTTGTTTTTCTCTTTCTGACTTACTTCACTCTGTATGACAGACTCTAAGTCCATCCACCTCCCTACAAATAACTCAATTTCGTTTCTTTTTATGGTTGAGTAATATTCCATTGTATATATGTGCCACATCTTCTCTATCCATTCATCTGTCAATGGACACTTAGGTTGTTTCCATGACCTGGCTACTCTAAATAGAGCTGCAATGAACATTGTGGTACTTGACTCTTTTTGAATTATGGTTTTCTCAGGGTATATGCACAGTAGTGGGATTGCTGGGTCGTATGGTAGTTCTGTTTTTAGTTTTTTAAGGAACCTCCATACTGTTCTCCATAGTGGCGGTATCAATTTACATTCCCAACAACAGTGCAAGAGGGTTCCCTTTTCTCCAGCATTTATTCTTTGTAGATTTTTTGATAATGGCCATTCTCCCTCTCCAACATTTATTGTTTGTAGATTTTTTGATGATGGCAGTTCTGACTGGTGTGAAGTGATACCTCATTGTAGTTTTGATTTGCATTTCTCTAATGACTAGTGATGTTGAGGATTCTTTCATGTGTTTGTTGGCAATCTGTATATCTTCTTAGAAGAAATGTCTGTTTAGGTCTTCTGCCCATTTTTGGATTGGGTTGTTTGTTTTTTTGATATTGAGTTGCATGAGCTGCTTGTAAATTTTGGAGGTTAATTCTCTGTCCGTTGCTTCATTTGCAAATATTTTCTCCCATTCTGAGGGTTGTCTTTTGGTCTTGTTTATGGTTTCCTTTGCTGTGCAAAAGCTTATAAGTTTCATTAGGTCCCATTTGTTTATTTTTCTTTTTATTTCCATTTCTCTAGGAGGTGGGTCCAAAAGGATCTTGCTGTGATTTATGTCATAGAGTGTTCTGCCTATATTTTCCTCTAAGAGTTTGATAGTTTCTGGCCTTACATTTAGGTCTTTAATCCATTTTGAGTTTATTTTTGTGTATGGTGTTAGGGAGTGTTCTAATTTCATTCTTTTACCTGTAGTTGTCTAGTTTTCCCAGCACCACTTATTGAAGAGGCTGTCTTTCCTCCATTGTATATTCTTGCATCCTTTATAAAAAATAAGGTGACCATATGTGCGTGGGTTTATCTCTGGGCTTTCTATCCTGTTCCATTGATCTGTTTCTGTTTTTGTGCAAGTACTGTACTTTTTGGATTACTGTAGCTTTGTAGTATAGTCTGAAGTCCAGGAGCCTGCTTCCTCCAGCTCCGTTTTTCTTTCTCAAGATTGCTTTGGCTATTCAGAGTCTTTTGTATTTCCATACAAATTGTGAAATGTTTTGTTCTAGTTCTGTGAGAAATGCCCTTGGTAGTTTGATAGGGATTGCATTGAATCTGTAGATTGCTTTGGGTAGACTAGTCATTTTTCCAATGTTGATTCTTCCAATCCAAGAACATGGTATATCTCTCCACGTACTTGTATCATCTTTAATTTCTTTCATCAGTGTCTTATAGTTTTCTGCATACAGGTCTTTTGTCTCCCTAGGTAGGTTTATTCCTAGGAATTTTATTCTTTTTGTTGCAATGGTAATTGGGAGTGTTTCCTTAATTTCTCTTTCAGATTTTTCTTGTATAGGAATGCAAGAGATATCTGTGCATTAATTTTGTATTCTGTTACTTTACCAAATTCATTGATTAGCTCTAGTAGTTTTCTGGGAGCGTCTTTAGGATTCTCTATGTATAGTATCATGTCATCTGCAAATAGTGACAGCTTTACTTCTTCTTTTCCAATTTGCATTGCTTTTATTTCTTTTTCTTCTCTGATTGATGTGGCTAAAACTTCCAAAACTATGTTGAATAATAGTTGTGAGAGTGGACAACCTTGTCTTGTTCCTGATCTTAGTGGAAATGGTTTCAGTTTTTCACCATTGAGAAAGATGTTGGCTGTGGGTTTGTCATATATGGCCTTTATTATGTTGAGGTAAGTTCCCTCTATGCCTACTTTGTTGAGGGTTTTTATCATAAATGGGTGCTGAATTTTGCTGAAAAATTTTTCTGCATCTATGGAGATGATCATATGGTTTTACTCCTTCAATTTGTTAATATGGTTTATCACATTGATTTGCATATATTGAAGAATCCTTCCATCCTGGGATAAACTCCACTTGATCATGGTGTATGATCCTTTTAATGTGTTGTTGGATTCTGCTTGCTAGTATTTTGTTGAAGATTTTTGCATCTATGTTCATCAGTGATATTGGCCTGTAGTTTTCTTTCTTTGTGACATCTTTGTCTGGTTTTGGTGTCAGGGTGATGGTGACCTCCTAGAATGATTTTGGGATTGCTCCTCCCTCTGCCAAATTTTCGAAGAGTTTGTAAAGGATAGGTGTTAGCTCTTCTCTAAATGTTTGATAGAATTCACTGTGAAAACATCTGGTCCTGGGTTTTTGTTTGTTGGAAGATTTTTAATCACAGTCTCAATTTCAGTGTTTGTGATTGGTCTGTTTATATTTCCTGCTTCTCCCTGGTTCAGTCACGGAAGCTTGTCCCTTTCTAAGAATTTGTCCATTTCTTCCAGGTTGTTCATTTTATTGGCATATTGTTGCTTGAAGTAATCTCTCATGATCCTTTGTATTTCTGCAGTGTCAGTTGTTACTTCTCCTTTTTCATTTCTAATTCTATTGATTTGAGTCTTCTCCCTTTTTTTCTTGATGAATCTGGCTAATGGTTTATCAATTTTGTTTATCTTGTCAAAGAACCAGCTTTTAGTTTTATTGATCTTTGTTATTGTTTCCTTCATTTCTTTTTCGTTTATTTCTGCTCTGATCTTTATGACTTCTTTCCTTCTGCTAAGTTTCGGGTTTTTTGGTTCTTTTTTCTCTAATTGCTTTATGTGTAAGGTTAGGTTGTTTATTTGAGATGTTTCTAGTTTCTTGAGGTAGGATTGTATTGCTATAAATCTCTCCTTAGAAATGCTTTTGCTGCATCCCATAGATTTTGGGTCTTTGTGTTTACATTGTCATTTGTTTCTCGGTATGTTTTGATTTCCTCTTTGATTTCTTCTGCGATCTCTTGGTTATTAAGTAGTGTATTGTTTAGCCTCCATGTGTTTGTATTTTTTACAGATTTTTTTTCCTGTAATTGATATCTAGTCTCATAGCGTTGTGGTTGGAAAAGATACTTGATAAAATTTCAATTTTCTTAAATTTACCAAGGCTTGATTTGTTACCCAAGATATGATCTATCCTGAAGAATGTTCCATGAGCACTTGAGAAGAAAGTGTATTCTGTTGTTTTTGGATGGAATGTCCTATAAGTATCAATTAAGTCCATCGTGTTTAATGTATCATTTAAAGCTTGTGTTTCTTTATTTATTTCCAGTTTGGATGACCTGTCCATTGGTGAAAGTGGGGTGTTAAAGTCCCTACTATGAATGTGTTACTGTCAATTTCCCCTTTTATGGCTGTTAGTATTTGCCTTATTTACTGAGGTGCTCCTATGTTGGGTGCATAAATATTTACAATTGTTATGTCTTCTTCTTGGATTGATCCCTTGATCATTTTGTAGTGTCCTTCTTTTTCTCTTTTAGTAGTCTTTATTTTAAAGTTTATTTTGTCTGATATGAGAATTGCTACTTCAGCATTCTTTTGATTTCCATTTGCATGGAATATCTTTTTTCCATTCCTTCACTTTCAGTCTGTATGTGTCCCTAGGTCTGAAGTGAGTCTCTTATAGACAGCATATATATGAGTCTTGTTTTTGTATCCATTCAGCCAGTCTATGTCTTTTGGCTGGAGCATTTAATCCATTTACATTTAGTAATTATCAATATGTATGCTCCTATTGCCATTTTCTTAATTGTTTTGGGTTTGTTTCTTTAGGTCTTTTTTATTCCCTTTCTCTTTTGTTCTCTTCTCTTGCAGTTTGATGGTCATCTTTAGTGTTGTGTTTGGGTTGCTTTTTATTTTGTGTGTGTGTATCAATTGTAGTTTTTGGGTTTGCTGTTCCCATGAGGTTTCGATATAGCAGTCTATATATGTAAAAGGTCATTCTATGTTGCTGGTCTATTTCCTGCCTAGAGAAGTTCCTTTAGTATTTGTTGCAGAGCTGAATTTGGTGATGCTGAATTCTCTTAGCTTTTGCTTGTCTGTCTGTAAAGCTCTTCATTTCTCCATCAAATCTGAATGAGAGCCTTGCTGGGTGGAGTACTCTTTGTTGTAGCTTCTTCCCTTTCATCACTTTATTTATTTATCTATTTATTTATTGGCTGCATTGGGTCTTTGTTGCTGCACCTGTGCTTTCTCTAGTTGTGGTGAGCAGGGGTTACTCTTTGTTGCAGTGTGTGGTGTTCTCATTTCAGTGGCTTCTCTTGTTGCAGAGCATGGGCTTCAGTAGTTGCAGCACATGGGCCCAGTAGTTGTGGCTTACAGGCTCTGGAGCGCAGGCTCAGTAGTTGTGGCGCACAGGCTTAGTTGCTCTGCAGCATGTGACTTCTTCCCAAACCAGGGCTCAAACCCATGTTCCCTGCACTGGCCGGCGGATTCTTAACCACTGACGCACCAGGGAAGTCCCTTTCATCACTTTAAATATATTGTTCCATATCCTTTTGGCCTGAATAGTTTCTGCTGAGAAATCAGCTGATAGCCTTGTGGGAGTTCCATTTTATGTTATTTGTTGTTTTTCACTTGTTGCTTTTAATATTTTTTCTTTGTCTTTAATTTTTGTCAGCTTGATTACTATGTGTCTCAGCCATATTCCTCCTTGGGTTTATCCTGC
This sequence comes from Pseudorca crassidens, assembly GCF_039906515.1. Taxonomy (NCBI): domain Eukaryota; kingdom Metazoa; phylum Chordata; class Mammalia; order Artiodactyla; family Delphinidae; genus Pseudorca; species Pseudorca crassidens. The sequence goes on along the minus strand of NC_090306.1, from coordinate 25,426,499 downwards.
CTGGGACTGTCTGTGCTTCCTGGACTTGGGTGACTGTTGCCTTTCTCATGTTAGGGAAGTTTTCAGCTGTTATCTCTTCAAATATTTTCTGAGGTCCTTTTTCTCTCTTATCCTTCTGGAACCCCTATAATATGAATGTTGGTGTGTTTAATGTTGTCCCACAGGTCTCTTAGACTGTCTTCACTTTTTTTCTTTCTTTTTTCTTTATTCTGTTCCATGGCAGTGATTTCCACCATTCTGTCTTCCAGGTCAGTTATCTGTTCTTCTGTCTCAGTTATTCTGCTCTTTTTTTTTTTAATCGTTTGCTGTTTTTTTTGTTTTTTAAAAAATTTATTTATTTTTTGTTTTATTTTTGGCTGCATTGGGTCTTCATTGCTGTGTGTGGGTTTCTCTAGTTGCAGGGAGCAGGGGCTGCTCTTCGTTGCAGTGCGCGGGCTTCTCATGGTGGTGGCTTCTCTTGTTGCAGAGCATGGGCTCTAGGCACGCAGGCTCAGTAGTTGTGGCACACGGGCTCAGTAGTTGTGACCCGTGAGCTCTAGAGCGCAGGCTCAGTAGTTGTGGTGCACAGGCTTAGTTGCTCCGCGGCATGTGAGATCTTCCCGGACCAGGGCTCGAACCCGTGTCCCCTGCCTTGGCAGGTGGATTCTTAACCACTGCACCACCAGAGAAGCCCAGTTATTCTGCTCTTGATTCCTTTTAGTGTATTTTTCATTTCAGTTATTGTATTGTTCATCTCTGTTTGTTCTTTAGTTCTTCTATGTCTTTGTTAAACATTTCTTGCATCTTCTCAATCCTTGCCTCCATTCTTTTCCCAAGATCGTGGATCATCTTCACTATCATTATTCTGAATTCTTTTTCTTGAAGGTTGCCTATTTCCACTTCACTTAGTTGTTATTCTGGGGTTTTACCTTGTTCCTTCATCTGGGACATATTCCTCTGCCATTTCATTTTGTCTAACTTTCTGTGATTGTGGTTTTCTTTCTGAAGGCTGCAGGATTGTCCTTCTTGTTTCTGCTCTCTGCCTCTGGTCTATGAGGCTCTCTAAGAGGCTTGTGCAAGTTTCCTGAGGGGAGGGACTGGTGGTGGGTGGAGCTGGGTCTTGTCCCTCTGGTGGTCAGGACCATGCTCAGTAAAACTTTAATCCACTTGTCTGCTGATGCGTGGGACTGTATTCTCACCCTGTCTGTTTTTTGGCCTGAGGTGACCCAGCACTGGAGCCTACAGGCTGTAGGGTGGGGTTGATGGTGGCCTCTGGAGGACTCACACCAATGAGTACTTCCCAGAACTGCTGCTGCCAGTGTCTTTGTCCCTACACTGTGTCATGGCCACCCCCTGCCTCTGCAGTAGACCCTCCAATATTAGCAGGTAGTTCTGGCCCAGTTTCTTATGGGTTCACTTCTTTTGTCCTGTGGATCCTCGTGTACATGAAACTTTGTGTGCATCGTCCAAGAGTGGAGTTTCTGTTTCTCCCAGTCTTGTGGATGTCCTGTGATCAAACCCCACTGGCCTTCAAAGCCAGATTCTCTGGAGACTTTTCCTCCCCCAGGTTGGGAAGCCTGATGTGGTGCTCAGAGCTTTCACTCCTGTGGAATAACTTCTGTGGTATAATTGTTTTCCAGTTTGTGGGTTGCCCACCTGGCTGGTAAGGGATTTGATTTTATTGCAGTTGTGCCCCTCCTACCATCTCACTGTGGCTTCTTCTTTGTCTTTGGATGTAGGTTATCTTTTTTTGGTAGGTTCCAGTATTTTTTTGTCAATGGTTGTTCAGCAGTTAGTTGTGATTTTGGTGTTTTTGTAAGAAGGGGTGAGCTCACATCTTTCTACTCTGCCATCTTGAGCTAATCTTCTTATTATTCCCTTTTAGAGGTAGTAAATCTAAAGTTCTAAGAATATAACTTACACTTAGCTACTGTTCTTATCTACCTGTGTCTGAACGTAAATCTCTTTCTTAGAAGAAAATTACATCAGGGAAGAAGCATTTAAGTGAAGTTTATTTATTCTCTGCTCCCCACTCCCCCCACCATGTTGTTTAACTTGTTAGCTGTTAGGCGTTTTGAAAAAACTATTAGGAAGGTTTTAAAAGTCTACATCTTTTTTTTCTCTTTCCTATTAAAATCAACATGTTGTTTATTTCCCTTTCTTTTCCATGGCCTAAGAATAATTTCACTGCCAACCTACAGGAAGAGAACATACATTCTCTCAGGATTCCTCCTGAGATTAAGGTAAATATTCTTATTTTTGAAACAGGTAATTTAGTGAATTTATTCTGGCACAGACATCTGTTTTAAATAAAGCTTTAATTAAAGCTGCATGGTTTCGAAGAGGTTAGTTTCCAAGAGACTGAAAAATATCAACATTGTGATGAGTGTGCAACAGATGTAGGGACATTCGGACCACATAACAAGAAGTAGCTCAATTATCTTTGTGGAGGTAGAGCTTGCTCACCCCACTTTTGCTTGATTTTAATTCCAAACAAAAAGAATACAAGGAAAGCACTTCCAGTTGGGCAGCTGGGAGGGGACACTGGAAAGGGAAGTAGGGAAGTGACATAGAAAAAGTGAGGCAGCTAATGAAAGGTACATTTTTAAAAAATTATTTATTTATTTAATTTGGGCTGCATTGGGTCTTTATTGCTGCATGTGGGCTTTCTCTAGTTGCACCGAGCAGGGGTTACTCTTCGTTGCTGTGTGTGGTCTTCTCATTGCAGTGGCTTCTCTTGTTGCAGAGCATGGGCTCTAGGTGCACAGGCTTCAGTAGTTGCCGCACGCAGGCTCAGCAGTCATGGCACATGGGCTTAGTTGCTCTGAAGCATGTGAGATCTTCCTGGACCAGGGCTTGAACCCGTGTCCCCTGCGTTGGCAGGCAGATTCTAAACAACTGACCCACGAGGGAAATCCCGAAAAGTACATTATTAAGCTAGCTATCTTGTGGAAAATCTCTGAGAGATAGTGCAACATACCAACCTCAGAATTGTCCCACCCAAGGGAAGAACGAGCTGAAAAGTCATGGGTGAAGGCTGACCCTTGTGTGTGTGTGTGGAGGGGTGTGTGAATGAAAAATATTGCCTGCCATATCAGTAAATAAAGCAAGTCATCACATTACAGCTGCCCCTGAGTTCCCTCAGAGAAATAGGATGTCCACTGTCTAGCACTCAGGTGCTGCAGCCACCCTTGACATTGCACCCCGAGGAGACTCAGGATGAGAAAACACAGGATACTTGTCCCAGATAGCTCAGGTGCATATCAAAGGAATGATTTCAGTGAGCCCAGACTCTTGCATCTTCCCATACATAGAAAAGCACTAAATTCCTTAACTTGAGATATCTGGTTTACTTTAATTAACTGTAATCTTTTGATGTTTTGTCTACCTGGTCTTTGTTGCAAAAACTCTTATATATCCTGGCTTCTCCCTCACTTCTTCAGAGCAGTCTCTCAGAGTGATCGGAGATGTTGTGTCCTAGGCTTGAAGTCCTCAGTTTTGTCCGCCAAATAAAACATAACTCAACTTTTAGGCTGTGCACGTTTTTCAGTCGAGGAGATGGGAGAGGGAGAGTAATTTTCTATGCTTTTGACCCTTCTTCATCTCCCCAACTCTGCAATCCTACAGGGAACCATCTGCAGTTGTGGTTGGGGGAGGGTGAACCCTCAGGCATAAGGATGTAGATATTGACAGTTGGAAGTCACAGAACTCACTGACAGGTCTGTGGAATGTGAGCTGGGCTCAGGTGGCAAATGCTGCACATATTGATGAGGATGAGTTCATTGCTGATGGGGATGCAAATGCTACTGCTTCTATGGATGGTAATTTGGAGACACCTATCAAAAGCACAATTCAGTAATTCTACTTCAAGAGACTTCCCCTCCAGATACACTCACAAATGTGCAAGATGATATATGAATAAGACTATTAATATAGAGAAAAATGCAAGGTGCAGCAGTGTTTGTATGCAAATATTTGGCTAAAAAATGGTGGTTTGGGGAGAATATATATGTGTATTTGTTGTATGTGTGTAAAATTCTTTGGAAAGATACATAAGAAATAGTTAACACTGGTTGCCTTGGGGGAAGGGAACAGAGGATAAGAGTAAAGGGAGATTTTTCCTCCTGTAGAGTGGCTGTATTGCATTAGCTATTGAAAAATAAATTTTAAATAATTTATAAAGAACATTTTATCTTTTTTATGAAACTCAAGAGTACTTGGGAAACTTTATTAAACTACATACCTTTATTAAAGGTATGTAGTTTAATAAAGTTATTAAACTATTATTAAACTACATAACTTTATTAAACTACATACCTACATACCGTTTTTATTTTTATATTTTCAAACTTTTTATTTTATATTGGAGTATAGTTGATTCACAATGTTGTGTTAGTTTCAGTTGTACAACAAAGTGATTCAGTTATATATATATATATATAACTGAATATATATATATATATATATATACATGTATCTATTCTTTTTCATATACTGTAAGTTCAGAACATTTTATCTTGAGGGCAGTAGGGAGCTACTAAAATTTTGTTTTGATCTTTCATTGATGATAGAGTGACATGAACAGATACGTTAGGACATACTGGCAGTTAGGAGGGATGCAGGATTTAGGACATTTAATGACTGGGTAAAGTAGGAACAAAAGTTTAGTTCCCAGGGCTAAGGCTCCAAACAATCAGGGAATATTATTTAGTCATTAACCTCTCAGGCAATGTACTTGAGTAGACAAGGGACTCAGTCCAAGGTAAAAAGTAATTGGATATCTGTTCTTACTGTGTTTTCTTAGATTCTATATGTTTATCCTATATCCATTAATCACAGCCAAAGTGTTTACCTTTCTCCCAAATTTCAGCTTGTCTGGAACTTACACACATTCTTATCTAACTCTCATGTACCAAGCCAACATTTCCCCTGCCCTAAATTTTCCCACAGCAACTAGAGACCACCCGTGTAACCAAAAGCCCAGTGAAATTAATCGAAGTAGCCAATCCTAAACTGTTTACTCTGCTCTACCTTGCCTTTCCTGCAGAAACCCCACTTAAGGCTCTGGCCTGTGCCTTCTCCTTGCTCCTGCTTCTACCTTCTTATCAAACCTGGTGCTTACCATGTGGTGACCCCCCTCCTCTCAGAAAATGCAGGTAACACAAATCTTCTTTCAATGCACTGACCTCTCCATGTTATCACTCAGTCATCTCTGTAAATTAAAATCCCAAGGGTACAAATAAGACAGTGTCCATTACTTGGGGGAAATTTTCATGTGTAGGAGAATGCAGAGTATCTTAGACTGTCTTCTAGTCCAGTCTGTTCTTAGGAAATCTGAGAATCTATGATAAACTGAGAAAATAAATGAAGTAACGAAATGGAGAGAACAAGATTTCTTTGTTTGTGACCCAGTTACAGAATTAAATGGAGGTGGGAGAAGGTTTCTCAGATAAGGAAGAATAAAAGACCTAGGAATGACTGAATTATACTGCCCGGCAGTCAAGACAGTTCCATATGCAATAAAACAAAAGTTCATGTCCCCCTGGGAGAAATCTACATGGTTAGGGCCATCTTTTGTATTCTAGACGTCCAATGCTCTCTGCCACAAGAGTATATAAATTTCCACTTATGGCAAACTAAACCCAGAGCCCTTAAAAGACAAAACAAAACAGAACAGAACACCTTTATTAGGATATAATTCACATACCATATGTATTAGTTTCCTAGGGCTGCTGTAACAAATTACAGTACCACAAACTAGTTGGCTTAGGACAAAAGAAATTTATTCTCTCACAGTTCTGGAGACCAGAAGTGTGAAATCAAAATCAAGGTGTCAGCAAGGCCATGGTTGCTCCAAAGGCTCTGGGGAAGATTCCTTTGTCTCTCCCTAGTTTCTGGTGGCTGTCAGCAATCCTTGCTGTTCTTTAATTTGTACCTCCATGGTTTCAATCAATGTCTCTGTCCTCATATGACATTCTTTCTTTCTTTCTTTTTTTCAGTTATATACATCTATATACTTTTTCAGATTATTCTCCATTATAGGTTATTACAAGATATTGAATATAGTCCCCTGTGCTTTACAGTAAATCCTTGTTGCTTATCTATTTTATGTACAGTAGTTTGTATCTCTTAATCCTATACTTCTTAATTTATCCCTTCCCCACTCCCTTCCCCTTTGGCAACCACAAATTTGTTTTCTGTCTCTGTGAGTCTGTTTCTGTTTTGTAAATAAGTTCGCTTGTATCATTTTTTAAGATTCTACATATAGTGGAATAGCATATGTGACAGCATATGATAGCATATGATATTTGTCTTTCTCTGTCTGACTTCACTAAGTATAATATTCTCTACATCCATCCACATTGCTACAAATGGCAATATTTGATTCTTTTTTGTGGCTGAGTAATATTCCATTATATATATCTATATACATACCACATTATGTGTGTATGTGTATATATGTATGTGTGTATATATATATATATACACCACATCTTCTTCTTTCTTTTTTTTTTTTTTTTTGCGTTATGCGGGCCTCTCACTGTTGTGGCCTCTCCCTTTGTGGAGCACAGGCTCCGGACGTGCAGGCTCAGTGGCCATGGCTCATGGGTCCAGCCGCTCCGCGGCATGTGGGATCTTCCCAGACCGGGGCACGAACCCGTGTCCCCTGTATCAGCAGGCAGACTCTCAACCACTGCACTACCAGGGAAGCTCCTATACCACATCTTCTTAAGCACTTGGGTTGATTCCATGTCTTGGCTATTGTAAATAGTTATGCTATGAACGTTGGGGTGCATGTATCTCTTTGAATTACAGTTATCAACTTTTCTGCATATATGCCCAGGAGTGGAATTGCTGGATCATATGGTAGCTCTATTTTTAGTTTTTAAAGGAACCTCCAGCATTTATTGTTTGTAGATTTTTTTTTTTTTTTTGTGATACGTGGGCCTCTCACTGTTGTGGCCTCTTCCGTTGTGGATCACAGGCTCTGGATGCGCAGGCTCAGTGGCCATGGCTCACAGGCTCAGCTGCTCCACGGCATGTGGGATCTTCCCGGACCGGGGCACGAACTGGTGTCCCCTGCATTGGCAGGCGGACTCTCAACCACTGTGCCACCAGGGAAGCCCGATTGTAGATTTTTTGATGACAGCCATTCTGACCAGTGTGAGGTGATATATATATATATTCTTTTTCATATTCTTTTCCATTATGGTTTATCACAGGATATTGAATATAGTTCCCTGTGCTATACAGTAGGACCTTGTTGTTTTCCATCCTATTTATAATAGTTTGCATCTGCTAATCTCAAACTTCCTATCCATCCCTTCCCTACCTCCCCTCTCCCTTATCAATCACAATTCTGTTCTCTATATCTGTGAGTCTGTTTCTGTTTAGTAGATGTGTTCATTTGTGTCACATTTTAGATTCCACATATAAGTGATACCATATGGTATTTGTCTTTCTCTTTCTGACTTACTTCACTTAGTATGATGATCTCTTGGTCAGTCCATGTTGCTGAAAATGGCATTATTTAATTCTTTCTCTATGTCTGAGTAATATTCCATGCTAATATATATATGTGTGCATGTGTGTGTATGTATGTGTGTGTGTGTGTGTGTGTGTGTGTGTGTGTATATACCCCCACATTTATATGTACCACATTTTTATTCTTTTAATCTGTCCACGGGTATTTTGGTTGTTTCCCTGTCTTGGCTGTAGTAAATAGTACTGCTATGAACATACGGGTGCATGTACCTTTTCAATTAGAGTTTTGTCTGGGTATACGCTCAGGAATGGTATTGCTGGATCATATGGCAATTCTATTCTTAGGTTTGTTTTTCTTTTAACATCTTTATTGGAGTATAATTGCTTTACAATGGTGTGTTAATTTCTGCTTTATAACAAAGTGAATCAGCTATACATATACATATATCCCCATATCTCCTCCCTCTTCTGTCTCCCTCCCACCCTCCCTATCCCACCCCTCTAGGTGGTCACAAAGCACCGAGCTGATCTCCCTGTGCTATGTGGCTGCTTCCCACCAGCTATCTATTTTACATTTAAAAATGTGGAATGCTTCACGAATTTGCATGTCATCCTTGTGCAGGGGCCATGCTAATCTTCTCTGTATTGTTGCAATTTTAGTATATGTGCTGTGGAAGAGTGCACTATTCTTAGTTTTTTGAGGAAGCTCCATGCTTTTTTCCATAGTGGCTGCACCAGTTTACATTCTCACCAACAGTGAAGGAGGGTTCCCTTTTCTCCACACCCCCTTCAGCATTTGTTATTTGTAGAAAAAGGTTTTAAGTTTGATTAGGACCCATTTGTTTATTTTTGCTTTTATTTCTTTTGCTTGGGAGACTGATCTGAGAACATGTTGCTACAATTTATGTCCGAGAATGTTTTGGCTATGTTCTCTTCTAGGAGTTTTATGGTGTCATGTCTTATATTTAGGTCTTTAAACCATTTTGAGTTTGTTTTCGTATATGGTGTGAGAGACTGTTCTAATTTCATTGATTTACATGTATCTGGCCAGCTTTCCCAACACGATTTGCTAAAGAGACTGTCTCTTTTCCATTATATTCTTGCCTCCTTTGTTGTAGATTAACTGACTGTAGGTGTGTAAGGTTATTTCAGGGCTCTCTGTTCTCTTTCATTGATCTAAATGTCTGTTTTTGTGCCAAAAATACACTGTTTCGATTACTGTAGCTTTGTAGTATAGTCTGAAGCTTGGGAGGGTTATGACTCCTGCTTTGTTCTTTTTCCTCAGGATGGCTTTGGCAATCCTGTGTCTTCTTCTTCTTTTTTTTTTTTTTTCATCGTGGCCCAGAGAGCGCTTCAAAATGGATTTCTTTATTTACCTGCCATGGATAAGCTTTGAGACACTGCGGACACCCCAAAATTATATGCTAATGTTTTAACGTTGTTTATTGAACTAAAATAATGTGCATACATAGTTTAAAATATATATACATATACTAGAAGGCTTGTAATGAAAAAAGCAATTTCTGACCCACTCTTTAGAGGCAATAGCCTCAACTCTTTTAGATATACATCCAGATTAGATCCATATATCTAAATAAATGAGTATACTACTAATTTATTTTTCCACTTTGCTTTAAGGTTTAATTAAATATCACCTATTTCTGTGATAGCAACATCTATATAGATAACATGAGGCCAATAAAATTGCATAGGATTCTGAAAGTCACACTAGTGTCTATCTCCCTGGTATTGTCACAACACTAAGAAGCCAAAAGGAGAAGAAACATGGTATCAGGAGCAATTTGTTTTGTACATCTCACATGGTACAGTTTGTGATAGGTTTATGGAAAAGTCAGGTTGCCCTCCTTTTTTTTTTTTTTTGACATTTGTTTTCTTTTATCAACATAGATGTCAGTTTATTTTCTTTTTCTTTTTTTCCGAAACTTTCTATTTCTTTTTTTTTTTGAAGATGTTGGGGGTAGGAGTTTATTTATTTATTTTTTCTGTATTGGGTCTTCGTTTCTGTGCGAGGGCTTTCTCTAGTTGTAGCAGCGGGAGCCACTCTTCATCGCGGTGCGCGGGCCTCTCACTATCACGGCCTCTCTTGTTGCGGAGCACAGACTCCAGACGCGCAGGCTCAGTAGTTGTGGCTCACGGGCCTAGTCGCACCACGGCATGTGGGATCCTCCCAGACCAGGGCTCGAACCCGTGTCCCCTGCATTAGCAGGCAGATTCTCAACCACTGCGCCACCCGGGAAGCCCTATTTTCTTTTTTTTAAAACAGCAGTTTCTTATTAGTCATCAATTTTATACACATCAGTGTATACATGTCAATCCCAATCGCCCAATTCATCACCCCCCCACCCCCACCCCCCCGCCACTTTCCTTGCTTGGTGTCCATACGTTTTTTTCTCTACTTCTGTTTCTCAATTTCTGCCTTGCAAACCCATTCTTCTGTACCATTTTCTAGGTTCCACATATATGCGTTAGTATATGATGTTTGTTTTTTGCTTTCTGACTTAATCACTCTGTATGACAGACTCTAGATCCATCCACGTCTCAACAAATGACCCAATTTTGGTCCTTTTTATGGCTGAGTAATATTCCACTGTATATATGTACCACTTCTTCTTCTTCCATTTGTCTGGCGATGGGCATTTAGGTTGCTTCCATGACCTGGATATTGTAAATAGTGCTGCAATTAACATTGGGGTGCATGTGTCTTTTTGAATTATGGTTTTCTCTGGGTATATGCCCAGTAGTGGGATTGCTGTATCATATGGTAATTTTATTTTTAGTTTTCTAAGGAACCTCCATAATGTTCTCCATAGTGACTCTATCAATTTACATTCCCACCAACAGTGCAAGAGGGTTCCCTTTTCTCCATACCCTCTCCAGCATTTGTTCTTTGTAGATTTTCTGATAATGCCTATTCTGACTGATGTGAGGTGATATCTCATTGTAGTTTTGATTTGCATTTCTCTAATAATTAGTGATGTTGAGCAGCTTTTCATGTGCTTCTTGGCCATTTGTATGTCCTCTTTGGAGAAATGTCTATTTAGGTCTTCTGCCCATTTTTGGATTGGGTTGTTTGTTTTCTTAATATTGAGCTGCATGAGCTGTTTACATATTTTGGAGATTAATCTTTTGTCTGTTGATTCATTTGCAAATATTTTCTCCCATTCTGAGGGTTGTCGTTTTGTCTTGTTTATTGTTTCCTTTGCTGTGCAAAAGCTTTTAAGTTTTATTAGGTCCTATTTGTTTATTTTTGTTTTTATTTCCATTACTCTAGGAGGTGGATCAAAAAAGATCTTGCTCTGATTTATGTCAAAGAGTGTTCTTCCTATGGTTTCCACTGAGAGTTTTATAGCGTCCAGTCTTACATTTAGGTCCCTAATCCATTTTGAGTTTATTTTTGTGTATGGTGTTAGGGAGTGTTCTAATTTCATTCGTTTACATGTAGCTGTCCAGTTTTCCCAGCACCACTTATTGAATAGACTGTCTTTTCTCCATTGTATATCCTTGCCTCCTTCTCCATCGAATCTGAATGAGATCCTTGCCGGGTAGAGTAATCTTGGTTGTAGGTTCTTCCCTTTCATCACTTTAAGGATATCATGCCACTCTCTTCTGGCTTGTAGAGTTTCTGCTGAGAAATCAGCTGTTAACCTTATGGGAGTTCCCTTGTATGTTATTTGTCATTTTTCCCTTGCTGCTTTCAATCATTTTTCTTTGTCTTTAATTTTTGCCAATTTATTACTATGTGTCTCGGCATGTTTCTCCTTGCGTTTATCCTGTATGGGACTCTCTGTGCTTCCTGCACTTGTGTGGCTATTTCCTTTCCCATGTTAGGGAAGTTTTTGACTATAATCTCTTCAAATATTTTCTTGGGTCCTTTCTCTCTCTCTTCTCCTTCTGGGACCCCTATAATGCGAATGTTGTTGCATTTAATGTTGTCCCAGAGGTCTTTTAGGCTGTCTTCATTTCTTTTCATTCTTTTTTCTTTATTCTGTTATGCAGCAGTGAATTCCACCATTCTGTCTTCCAGTCACTTATTCATTCTTCTGCCTCAGTTATTCTGCTATTGGTTCCTTGTAGTGGAGTTTTCATTTCAGTTATTGTATTGTTCATCTCTGTTTGTTTGTTCTTTAATTCTTCTAGGTCTTTGTTAAACATTTATTGCATCTTCTCGATCTTTGCCTTCATTCTTTTTCCGAGGTCTGGATCATCTTCACTATCATTATTCTGAATTCTTTTTCTGGAAGGTTGCCATCTCCACTTCATTTAGTTGTTTTTCTGGCCTTTTATCTTGTTCCTTCATCTGATACATAGCCCTCTGCCTTTTCATCTTGTCTATCTTTCTGTGAAAGTGGTTTTTCTTCCACAGGTTGCAGGATTGTCATTATTCTTGCTTCTGCTGCCTGCCCTCTGGTGGATGAGGCTATCTAAGAGGCTTGTGCAAGCTTCCTGATGGGAGGGACTGGTGGTGGGTAGAGCTGGCTGTTGCTCTGCTGGGCAGAGCTCAGTAAAACTTTAATCCACTTGATGGCTGATGGGTGGGGCTGGGTTCCCTCCCTGTTGGTTGTTTGGCCTGAGGTGACCCCACACTGGAGCCTACCTGGGCTCTTTGGTGAGGCTAATGGCAGACTCTGGGAGGACTCACTCCAAGAAGTACTTCCCAGAACCTCTGCTGCCAGTGTCCTTGTCCTCACGGTAAGCCACAGCCACCCCCCCCTCCGCCTCTGCAGGAGACCCTCTGACACTAGCAGGTTGATCTGGTTTAGTTCCTTCCCCTGGGTCCCGATGCGCACACTACTTTGTGTGTGCCCTCCAAGAGTGGAGTCTCTGTTTCCCCCAGTTCTGTCAGTGTCTTGCAATCAAATCCCGCTAGCCTTCAAAGTCTGATTCTCTAGGAGTTCCTCCTGCTGTTGCCAGACCCCCAGGTTGGAAGCCTGACGTGGGGCTCAGACTCTTCATTCCAGTGGGTGGACTTCTGTGGTATGAGTGTTCTCCAGTTTGTGAGTCACCCACCCAGCAGTTATGGGATTTGATTTTATTGTGATTGTGCCCCTCCTCCCGTCTCATTGTGGCTTCTCCTTTGTCTTTGGATGTGGAGTACATTTTTTGGTGAGTTCCAGTGTCTTCCTGTTGATGATTGTTCAGCAGTTAGTTGTGATTCTGGTGTTCCCACAAGAGGGAGTGAGAGCACATCCTTCTACTCCATCATCTTGGTTCAGGGCTCAATCCTGTGTCTTCTATGTCATAAAAATTTTAGTATTATTTGTTCTAGTTCTGTGACAAATGTCATGGGTATTTTGATAGGGATTGCATTATGCTTTGGGTAGTGTGGTCATTTTAATGATATTTATTCTTCCAATTGAAGAGCATGGTATATCTCTCCATTTCTTTAAATCATCTTCAATTTCTTTTATCAGTGTTTTACAGTTTTCAGTATATATGTATTTCATCTCCTTGGTTAAGTTTATTCCTAAGTATTTTTTTTTTATATGATTTTAAACAGTATTTTTTTTTACTTTCTCTTTCTGATATTTCATTGTTAGTGTAAAGAAATGCAACAGATTTCTGTATATTAATCTTGTATCTTGCTAGATTCATTTATTCTAATAGTTTTTGTATGAAGACTTTAGGGTTCTCTACATAAAGTATTATGTTATCTGCAAATAGGGGCAGTTTTACCTTTCCCTTCCAATTTGGATACCATTTATTTCGTTTTCTTGTTTGATTGCTGTGGCTAGGACTTCCAATACTATGTGAAATAGAAGTGGTGTAAGTGGGATCCTTGCCATGTTCCTGAATTTAGCAGGAAGGCTTTCAGCTTTTCACCATTGAGTATTATGTGGCTGTGGGTTTGTTGTAAATGGCTTTTCTTTTTTTTTTAAAGTATAATTTCCACTTTATTGTCTTTCCAGGGAACAGTATTTCTTTAGTCTTTAAGGACTTAGCTCCTTACATGGGCTTTGGTGGAGGTCGTGGGGCAGCACCAGCAGGTCTAAATCAGGGTGGAGTTTTTCAGTCCTTCCGGGCTTCCCGAGAACGATTCCTGACTACCTTGCTGTGAATGGCACAACTCATGCAGTAATGCAGTTTCATATACAGCTTAGGAAGCACATAGGTGTCGAAAACACTCACTTCGGAAATGTCCCTGACAGCTGCAGCCTCTACGATGTTCCGAATGATGAACTTCTTAATGGCCTTATCCTTGGGCACACAACGGGCACTGTTGGTACAGCGAATAGGCTGCACGTGGCCGCGTCCCTTTTTGGCATGACCATTGTTCCTTCTTTTCTTGGTCATCTTGGAAGCAAGGAGGTGAAAGAGCATAAATGGCTTTTAATATGTTCCCTCTATATCCACTTTGGTGAGAGGTTTTTTTTGTTTAATCATTAATGGATGCCGAATTTTGTCAAATGACTTTTTCTGCATCTATTGAGATGATCATGTTTTTCTTATCTTTCCTTTTGTCAATGTGGTGTATAACATTGATTGATTTGCTTATTTTGAACCATCCTTGTGAAACTGGAATGAATCCAACTTGATCATGGTGTACAATCCTTTTAATATATTGTTGGATTCAGTTTGCTGATATTTTGTTGTGGATTTTTGCATCTATATTTATCAAAGATATTGGACCGTAATTTTCTTTTATTTGCAGTTTCTTTGGTTTTGGTTTAGGGTAGATGGTGGCTTCATAGAATGAATTTGGGACTGTTCCCTCCTCTTCAATATTTTGGAATGGTTTGAGAAGTATGGGTATAAGTTTTTCTTTGTATGTTTGGTAGAATTCCCCTGTGAAACCATCTGGTCCTGGACTTTTGTTTGCAGGGAGTTTTATTACAGATTCTATTTCACTTGTAGTGATAAGTCTTTTCAAATTATCTGTTTCTTCTTGACTTAGTTTTGTCAGGCTGTATGTTTCTAGAAACTTGTCCATTTCTTCTAAGTTGTCCAATTCATTGACATATAACTAACTGTTCATAGTATTCTTTTATGAGTTTTTGTTGTTGTTGTTTTTGTATTTCTGCAGTATCAGTTGTTATTTCTCCTCCTTCATTTCTTATTCTGTTTATTTGGGCCCTCTCTCTTTTCTTGGTGAGTCTGTCTAGTTGTTTATCTATCTTGTTTATCCTTTCGAAAAACCAGCTCTTGGTTTTTCTGATGTTTTCTATTGTTGGTTTTTTTTTAAATCTCTATTTTATTTATTTCCTCTCTGATTTTTATTATTTCCTTCCTTCTGCTGACTTTGGGCTTTGTTTTGTCTTCTTTTTCTGTTTCTTATGGAGGGTAGGTTAGGTTGTTTGTTTGAGATTTTCTTGTTTCTTGAGGGAGGCCTGTATCATTATGAACTTCCTTTGTAGAACTGCTTTTGCTGCATCCCATAGATTTTGTGAGACTGTGCTTTCATTTTCATTTGTCTCAAGGTATTTTCTGATTTCTTCTTTGATTTCATTGTTGACCCATTGTTTTTTAGTAGCATGTTGTTTAGTCTCCCTGTGTTCATTCTTTTCCCATTTTCTTTCTGTGTTGATTTCTAGTTTCATACCATTGAGGTCAGAAATATGCGTGAAATAATTTCTATCCTCTTAAATTTGTTAAGGCTTGTCTTGTGACCTAGTATGTGGTCTATCCTAGAGAATGTTCTCTGCGTGCTTGAAAAGAATGTGTGTTCTGGTTTTTATTTTTATTTTTGAATATAGTATCTTGTAGATATTAATTTAGTCCAACTGGTCTACTGTGTCATTTAGGACCTCTGTTGCCTTATTGATTATCTGGATTATCTGTCTATTGATGTCAGTGGGGTATTAAAATCTCCTACTATTATTGTATTCCTGTCAATTTCTCCCTTTATGTCTGTTAGTATCAGTTTTTTCTATTTAGGTCCTTCTACATTGGGTGCATATATGTTAATGAGTATAATATCCCCTTCTTGTATTTGTCCCTTTATATAATGCCCTTCTTTTCTTTCTTTATGGACTTTGTTTTAGAGTCTATTTTTTTGATATGAATATTGCTACCTTTGCTTTCTTGTCATTTCTATTTGCATGAAATATCTTTTTCCATCCCCTCACCTTCAATCTATGTGTGTCTTTTGCCCTAAAGTGAGTCTCCTATAAGCAGCATATTGTTGTTTTTTTTTAAATCCAATCTGCCACTCTATGTCTTTTAATCAGAACATTAAGTAATTATTGATAGGTATGTACTTTTTCCCATTTTAAGCCTTGTTTTCCAGTTGTTTTTGTAGTTATTCTTAGTTTCTTTCTTCTTCTTTTTGTTCTTCCTTTTGTTGTTTGATGATTTTCTTTTATAGTATTCTTGACTTCCTTTCTCTTTGGTTTTTTTGAATCTATTGTATGTTTTTGATTTATGGTTATTCTGGATTTCAAGTATGTTGATCCATAACTATATCCACTTGCTTTATTTTTTTAATAGTCCTTTTAAAATTTATTTATTTATTTTTGGCTGCATTGGGTCTTCATTGTTGTGCATGGGCTTTCCTTAGTTGCAGCGAGCAGGGGCTACTTTTCATTGTGGTGCACAGGCTTCTCATTGTGGTGGCTTCTCTTGTTGTGGAGCACGGGCTCTAGGCATGTGGGCTCAGTAGTTGTGGCTCGCTGGCTCTAGAGCACAGGCTTAGTAGTTGTGATGCACAGGCCTAGTTGCTCCTCGGAATATGGGATCTTCCTGGACCAGGGCTCGAACCCATGTCCCCTGCATTGGCAGGTGGATTCCTAACTACTGCTCCACCAGGGAAGTCCCTATCTACTTGCTTTGAATCAATAGCCATACAAGTTCAAACACATTCTAGAAGATCTACATTTTTATATTCCCCTTCTGCACATTTTGTGATTTTGATGTCCTATTTTACATCTTCATGCTTATCCTTTTGCTGTTGCAATTGCTTGTAGTTATAATCGCTTTTACAAAATGTTTTTTAATCTAGGTACTGGCTTATTTAAGTGATCTTCAATCCTTTTATATATCTGCCTTTCCTATTGTGACTTTTCCTTTCCTATAAATTCTTGCTTCTTTGCTATTTAGAGAAGACCTTTCAATACATATATTTTTAAACATCTTTTTTGGAGTATAATTGCTTTACAATGGTGTGTTAGTTTCTGCTTTATAACAAAGTAAATCAGCTATACTTATAAATATACCCCCATATCTCTTCCCTCCTTTCAATACTTCTTTTAGGGTAGGTTTAGTATTGCTGAATTCTTTAATTTTTGTTTGTCTGAGAAATACTTTATCTCTCATTCTATTCTAAATGATAATTTTGCTGGGTAGAGTATGCTAGGCTGCACATTTTTCCTTTCAGGACTTCAAATTTCTCGTTGCCACTCCACTTCTGGCCTGCAAAATTTCTGCAGAGAAGTCAGCTGAAAGCCTTATAGGGGTTCCTTTGTAACTGACTCATTTTTTTTTGTCTTGCTGCCTTTAGAATCCTCTCTTTAACTTTTGCCATTTTAATTATGAGATGTCTTGGTATAGGTCTGTTTGTGTTCATCTTGTCTGGGCCACTCTATGCTTCCCATACTTGGATATCTGTTTTCTTTTTTAATTTTAGGATGTTTTCAGCCATAATTTTTTTTATAAGCAGATATTCATTTTTAATTATTTATTTATTTATTTTTGGCTGTGTTGGGCCTTCGTTTCCGTGCAAGGGCTTTCTACAGTTGTGGTGAGGGGGGGACACTCTTCATCGTAGTGCACGGGCCTCTCACTATCGCAGCCTTTCTTGTTGTGGAGCACAGGTTCCAGATGCGCAGGCTCAGTAGTTGTGGCTCACGGGCTTAGTTGCTCCGCGGCATGTGGGATCTTCCCAGACCAGGGCTCGAACCCATGTCCCCTGCATCGGCATGCAGATTCTCAACCACCGCGCCACCAGGGAAGCCCCCATAATTTTTTAAAAAATTTATTTTATTCAAGTATAGTTGATATACAATGTTGTTTTAATTTCTGCTGTATAGCAAAGTGATTGGTTATACATATATATATACACATATATATGTATTATATATATATATACACATTCTTTTTCATATTCTTTTCCATTATGATTTATCACAGGATATTGAATATAGTTCCCTGTGCTATACTGTAGGTCCTTGTTGTTTATTCATTCTGTATATAATAGTTTGCATCTGCTAATACCAAACTCCCAATCCCACCCTCCCCCACACCCCCCCACTTGGCAACCACAGTCTGTTCTCTATGTCTGTAAGTCTGTCTTGTAGATAAATTCATTTGCGTTATATTTTAGATTGCATGTATAAGTTATATAATATGGTATTTGTCTTTCTATTTCTGACCTTCTTCACTTAGTATGATAATCTCTAGGTCCATCCATGTTGCTGCAAATGGCATTATTTCAGTCTTTTTTATGGCTGAGTAGCATTCCACTGTATATATGTACCACATCTTCTTTATCCATTCATCTGTTGATGGACATTTAGGTTGCTTCCATGTCTTGGCAATTGTGAATAGTGCTGCTATGAACATTGGAGTGCATGTATCTTTTTGAGTTAGAGTTTTGTCTGAATACTTGCCCAGGAGTGGGATTGCTGGATCATATGGCAACTCTATTTTTAGTTTTTTCAGGAACCTCCATGTGGTTTTCCACAGTGGCTGCACCAATTTACATTCCCATCAACTGTGTAGGAGGGTTCCCTTTTCTCCACACCCTCTGCAGCATTTGTTATTTTTAGACTTTTTAATAATGGCCATTCTGATCAGTGTGAGTTGGTACCTCACTGTAGTTTTGATCTGCATTTCTTTACTTATTGGAGATGTTGAGCATCTTTTCATGTGCCCATTGGCCATCTGTATGTCTTTTTGGAGAAATGTCAATTTAGGTCTTCTGCTCATTTTTCAATTGGGTTGTTTGCTTTTTTGTTACTGAGTTGTATGAGTTGTTTTGTATATTTTGGAAATTAAGCCCTTGCTGGTTACATCTTTTGCAAATATTTTCTCCTGGTCCATAAGTTGTTTTTTTCTTTCATTTATGGTTTCCTTTGCTGTACAAAGCTTGTAAGTTTGATTAGGTCTCATTTGTTTATTTTTGCTTTTATTTCTATTGTCTTGGGATACTGACAGTATCTAGTACTATCATTCTTAAGAAAACATTGGTCCAATTTATGTCAGAGAATGTTTTGCCTATGTTCTCTTCTAGGAGTTTTGTGGTGTCATGTCTTATATAAGTCTTTAAGCCATTTTGAGTTTATCTTTGTGTATGATGTGAGGGTATGTTTTAACTTCATTGATTTACATGTGTTCAGCCATAATTTCTTCAAATACATTTTTTTTTTTTTTTGTGGTACACGGGCCTCTCATTGTTGTGGCCTCTCCTGTTGCGGAGCACAGGCTCCGGATGAGCAAGCTCAGCGGCCATGGCTTACGGGCCCAGCTGCTCCGTGGCATGTAGGATCTTCCCAGACTGGGGCACGAACCCGTGTCCCCTGCATCGGCAGGCGGACTCTCAACCACTGTGCCACCAGGGAAGCCCTTCAAATACACTTTTGATCCCCTTTTCTCTTTCTTCTTCTTCTAGATCCCCTATTATGTGTAGGTTGGCATGCTTTACATTATCCCATACATCTTGTATGCTGCTTTCATTTTTTTTTTCCATTCATCTCTCTGACTGCGGTTCTGATTGGGTGATTTCCATTATTCCGTCTTCTAGATCACTTATTCCTTCTTCTATGTCATTTAGTCTGCTACTCATTGCTTCCAGGTTGGTTTTTATCTCAGCAATTTAATTGTCTAATTTTGATTGGTTCATCTTCATTGTTTCTATTTCCTTGTTACTGTGATCTGCATTTCTTTTGATAATCTTTCTTAATTCCTTTAGCATTTTTATTGTCCCTTTTTTGAACTCTGGGTCTAGTAGACTGGTGAGGTCTGTTTCATTATTTGTTCCTTCAGGGGATTCCTCTTGTTCTTTTAATTGGGAGTAGTTCCTCTGCTTTTTCATTTTACTTAACTTTCTCTGTTTCTATGAACTTAGGAGAAACAGTTAGCTACTGTGGTCTTGAACCGGTGTTTTTATGTGGGAGTGTCCCTGTCTAGACTTCTGTGACTCCAACTCTTTTGGTGCAAGAGCTGGCTTTGGTATGGATGCCAGCCATATCTTTCTTTATAGTGTGCCAGTTGTTATCCCCTTGATAGGGGATGTGATTTGTGTTGTGGTATCCAGAGCCTGTGCTGGATGTGCGGCAGGGCTTCCTCTTTGCAGCTGTCACTGCCCTGTCTGGGGTGGGATCTTCTCCCCAGTTGTTGGAGTAGAAGCCCTGAGGATTGGGTTCGATCAGGCTCTTTTGCGTTTGAGTGCATGCCCTGCCCCAAAGGAGGTGCCATTGAAGCATGTGAGGCCTGTGTGGTCACAGCAAACCTATGTGTTACCCATGCAGGTGTCTGCAGTTCTGCCCAAAAGTAGCCCAAGGTGGCATCCCTTTGTCTGTTATGTTTTTCCCAGACCTAGTGCAAGGCTGTGGTGTGGAGTATGCTGGGGTGGGGACCAGCATGTTGTGGCTGCAGGTCGAGGTGGCTGTGCTGCCACTGAGGTCCTGGGCTGCCACTGTGGCAAACTTCTCCCAGGATCTGTTCACCCCAGATTCAGCTCCAAGCTGAGGTGTGGAGTGGAGGAGCTGGAGTGCTCGTAGTTCACAGAAACAAACCAATGTGTACTCCTGCCAGGCCCTGTCTGCCCAAGACTCAGTGCCCAGCCTCTGCACATTCTGGACCCACTGCTGCTGTGCATGCATTAACAATGGGCTCCCTCTGCTCTTCTCCCTGGACCACACCCCAGCTGCATCCAGTCCTCTTCTGAGATTCAGTGCCAGGCCACTGCACATTCTTGTGGCACTGCCCAGTGCATGTGCTGACAGTGGTCTCTGTGGTTTGGCCTGGATCACACCCCAGGCGTCCCTGCCTGTCTCTGCACAGCTAGACTGAATCTCTGCCATGATCTCATGCTAGGCTATGGTGTTGAGCGAGTGGGGCTGGGCATTCAGCCCTTCAGACTGGGAAGAGCAGCGAGGCAGTAGCCACCAGCACAAGTCTCTCTCAGCCCTGATTGTCTGCATGCAAGCACTCCTTGTGAGCAGAATCTAGTCTTCTCCAGCCCCTCTATCTGTCCAAGTAGATTTCCCAGCAGGCAAGGCAACTCCCCAGGGTATGAGCCTGCCCATGTGGAACTTCTCTTTCTTACAGATCCTCCCAGGGGCACCAGTCCGTCCTGATGCCTCTTTTCCCCTCGTTCTACCTCTTTATGTGGAGATCTTTCTTGTAGCTTTGATTGTATAGGAGCACTTCTGCCAACTTTCAGTTGGTTTTCTGTGAGAAGTGGTCCACATGTATATGTTTCTTTTGTGGTACGCAGGCCTCTCACTGTTGCGGCCTCTCCCGTTGCAGAGCACAGGGTCCGGACGCGCAGGCTCAGCGGCCGTGGCTCACGGGCCCAGCCGCTCCGCGGCATGTGGGATCTTCCCGGACTGGGGCACGAACCCGCGTCCCCTTCATCGGCAGGCGGACTCCCAACCACTGCGCCACCAGGGAAGCCCTGTAGATGTATTTTTGATGTGTTTGTGGGGGGAGGTGAGCTCCATGTCCTCCTGTCAGCCGTCTTGGTCTTCCTCCCTCTAGTGGCTTATTAAAAGTAATGGACCAGATGCTCCAACGCTTATATCACCCTAATGGCCTGATGGCTCTGAAAGCCTTCGGCTTTAATCAGCTTTTTGACTGCAGCAGGCTCAGGAGATTCCATGATCTCCGGTAGCCAATTCTCTCTTCTTCCATGGTCTGGCCTTCTTTCTTATTTCTCCTCTGTGTCTTCAAATCTCTCTCCTCTTATAAAGACCCCAGTCATTGGATTTAGGGCTCACCCTCATCCAGTATGACCTCATCTTAACTTGATTATATCTGCAAAAACCCTATTTCCAACTAAGGTTACATTCATGGGTTTTGAGGGTTAGGACTTCAGCATATCTTTTTTTTTTTTTTGGCGGTAAGTGGGCCTCTCACTGCTATGGCCTCTTCCGTTGCGGAGCACAGGCGGCTCTGGACGTGCAGGCTCAGCGGCCATGGCTCATGGACCCAGCCGCTCCGCGGCATGTGGGATCTTCCCGGACCGGGGCACGAACCCATGTCCCCTGCATCGGCAGGCGGACTCTCAACCACTGCGCCACCAGGGAAGCCCCAGCATAACTTTTTGATGGACATAAATCAACCCATAGCATCAAGCCACTCACCCATTTAAAGTGTACAATTCAATGATTTTTAGTATATTCACAGAATTGTGCAACCATCATTATTATCAACTTTACAGCACTTTAATCCCCACAAAGAAACTATGTATTAGCAGTCACTCCCCATTTCCCCCTAGAAATTCCCCCAAGCCCTAGACGACCAACTAATCTACTTTCTGTCTTTATAGATCTGCCTACCCTGGACATTTCATATAAGTGGAATAATACAGTATGTGGCCTTTTATGTCTGGCTCTTTTCTTGTAGCATGTTTTCAAGGTTCATCCATGCTTTTGCATGTATCAGCACTTCATCCCTTTTTATGCTTGAATAATATTCCTTTGTATGGGTATACCACATTTTATTTATCCACTCATCAGTTGATGGACATTTGGGTTGTTTCTAATTTGTAGTTATTTGAATAATGCTGCTGTGAAAATTTGTGTTCAAATTTTTGAGTGGGGATATGTTTTCATTTGTCCTGAGTATATATATATATATATATATATATATATATATATATATATATATATATATATATATATGACTATATACTTGGAATTGCTGGGTCATATGGAAGCTGTATGTTTAACTGTTTGAGGAACTGCCAAACTGTTTTCCAAAGAGGGTACACTATTTTACATTTCCGCCAGCAGTGCACGAGAATTCCAACCAATTTCTCCACATCCTCAACAACATTTGTTATTATCTGTCTTTTTGATTCTAGTAGGTGTGAAGTGGTATCTCACTGTGTTTTGATTTGCATTTCCTTGATGACTAGTGATGTTGAGCAGCTTTTCAGGTACTTATTGGCTATTTGTATATCTTTTTTGCAGAAATGCCAAATCAGATTCTTTACCCATTTTTAAATTGGTTTTTAAAAAATTATTTAGTTGTAGAGTTCTTTGTATATTCTTATATAAGGAATAAAGATGCAGACGTAGAGAATGGACTTGAGGACATGGAGGGGAAGGGGAAGCTGGGACAAAGTGAGAGAGTAGCATTGATATATATACACTACCAAATGTATAATGGATGGCTAGTGGGAAGCAGCTGCATAGCACAGGGAGATCAGCTCGACGCTTTGTGACGACCTATAGGGATGGGATAGGGAGGGTGGGAGGGAGGCTCAAGAGGGAGGGGATATGGGGATATATGTATACATGCAGGTGATTCACTTTGTTGTACAGCAGAAACTAACACAACATTGTAAAGCAATTAAACTCCAATAAAGATGAAGGAAAAAAAAAAGAGATAACCAGAAAAAAACTATAACATTGTATATATATAATATATATTGGTGATATAAGTACCTTATCAGGTATGTGATTTGAAAATATTTTCTCCAGTTCTGTGAACTGTCTTTTCATTTTTTTGATGGTGTCCTTTAAAACACAAAAACTTTTCAGTTTTGATGAAGTCTAATTTATTTATGTTTTTCTTTTTTTGCTGTGCTCAGTGTCACATGTAAAAAAATAGAACTCTTTTAAGATGTATTGCTTATTAAAGATGAGTAATTAATTTATGTGAGAAATTCTGAGGTAACAATACGATGGTGGATAAAAAGTAGTTTTTCAAGTGACAAAATAACTTGTACTATTTTAGGCTTTCTTTTAGGGTAACTTTTTCATGTTTCATTTAGGATTCTTGTCCTTTTATGGGGGGAAGAATTATAGAGATTACCACTTATTCAAATATTTATTATTATATATTATTTTTGTGGTTCCATTTGGACAATTAACATTTCTGTTAAATAATGAGGTATCTAAGTGATACTTCAAGTAAAGTGTTATTTATTGTTTTTCTAATTTCTAACTTGTTCACAGGAAAGTAAAAAGAAGATAAGTAACATCATACAAAATTCTAGCACTCAAACCTAACTCAAAGTTAAAATTTGTTTTAATAAAAAGATGTGTACCACATTTTAAGTGAAAATGACTGAATTGCCAAATGTGTTTAGTACATTCCTATTTTTGTAAAAAGATTATATAGATATTTGCTTGGAAATAAAGTCTGGAAGGATGTAAACAAAAAATTAAGAGTAGTATTTTCCATGTTTTGGGGAAATTTCTTGGGTCTACTTTGCTATCTAAAATAAACATATGTGGGAATTCCCTGGTGGTCCAGTGGTTAGGACTCCACACTTTCATGGCTTGAGGGCCCAGGTTTGATCCCTGGTTGGGGAACTAAGATCCCACAAGCCACATGGTGCAGCCAAAAATAAAATAAAATAAAATAAAATATTTAAAAAATAAATAAAATAAACATATACTATAAAAATAAAGAGGAAAATATCTTCTAGCCTTTCCATGCATATTTAAAATGAAATATTTTACAAAATCACAACTGTATTCAATGTCTTATGTTATTATCCTGCCTTTGTTTACTTTGTATAATATCATGCCATTGAATATTATTTTAAAAGATTTGTACTGCTTGAATTATAATTCATGGATTAGAGTCTCCTTATTTAGCTATTTCCGTACTTTGCCTAGGTTTTTGTTTACAATTTTTTGTCACTTAACAAAGGCTGTGATTAGCATTTTTATAAATAAATTATTGTCTGCATCTCTCATTATTTCCATAGGGGAGATTCCTAATATAAGGGCTATTGGATCAAAAGATATGACTATTTTACAATGTCTTATTCAATAAATTCCTTTGAAGGGGACTTCCCTGGCAGTCCAGTGGCTAAGACCCAGTGCTTCCACTGAAGGGGGCACTGGTTCAATCCCTGGTTGGGGAAATAAATCCTGCATGCCACTCTGTGCGGCCAGAACATAAAAAAAAATTCCTTTGACGATACAGTAACACTAATTGCTTATTCTTTGTGCTTCTAGTTTTGTCAGTGTAATTCTGTTTCTACCCTTTATTCACTATGGAAGCAGCAAGGAAAAGGGTTGAAGCTGCTTGGAATGCACTTTGCACTAGTGGGCAGGAGACCTTGATTCTTTAGGTCCTCAGAAAACTCCCAAATGTCCAGAAGCTTTATTTACCTTATCTTTAAAATAAGGGGAGAGGTTTCACAGCCGTAAGATTCTCTAGTTCTCCTCAGGATACCAGGAGAAATGCTGGGCTTCACACTGTTGGAAAAGAAGCACATGAAATACCTCAGCAGAGGATATGACTTTTCATAAATGAAATGAAGTCCTTAATGACACCATTAAGCAGCTATTATTGTCTTTCTCTTAGAGCTGAAGGAACTGAAGCCCAGAGAATTTAGGTAACTTGCCTAAGATCACTGTGAACTAGTAAGAATCAAATCCAGGTGTGTGTGGTTCCAAAGTCTGTGCTGTTGACCCTTTACAATGATTTCAAAGTTGGACACAAATAGTATTTTTATGCTCTTGATATTATTATTATTATTATTATTTTTGCGGTACGCGGGCCTCTCACTGTTGTGGCCTCTCCCGTTGCGGAGCACAGGCTCCGGACGCTCAGGCTCAGCGGCCATGGCCCACGGGCCCAGCCGCTCCGCGGCACGTGGGATCTTCCCGGACCGGGGCATGAACCCGTGTGCTCTGCATCGGCAGGTGGACTCTCAACCACTGCGCCACCAGGGAGGCCTGCTCTTGATATTATTAACCACACACACATCCACAAGTTCTAAACTGATCGTTTCTCTCCAAAGAACTTTTATTTCAAAGGGACTTACCGGTGAAACACTGTTAATGTATTAATTCCAATACCATAAAAATAGTTTAAACAAAACCTCTGGGAATGTGGTGCTATAATTTCATGAAATAATAAGCCCACAAAAATATTAACCTTAGAAACTATAAGAATTCTGTTATAATGCTTCAAAGAATTATGGCAAAATTTTTTTTTCTGACTGAAGGCTGTATTGGTCAGTCCTTCACTTACATAACTTTCTCTCCTCAAGTATTTGAAGAGACACTCAATGAATCTGAAAATATGTGAAAGTGCAATATTTTAAATAATTTTACTATGTTATCTGTTCCCTGAGAATCTTTCTTAGCCTTTTCTTCCTTCCTTCCTTCTCTTCCTTCCTCCTTCCCTCCGTCTCTCTCTCTCTTTCTTTCTCCTCTCCCCACCTTTTTGTGGCAACGCTCCAGAAAGCCTTGTAGAACCAAAGAGAAGCAGATTTCTATCACTGGTAACAAAATATACAAGATAATTTCTCATATCTCCACTCATATGCTACCAGCTTCAACATCCTTTGGTGAATTAATCTTTCCAGCTTCAACAATACGTAGCTACATTAATTTTAAGTGACTACAGCATAACCATTCCTATAGGAACCATGCATTTGCTAGACAATGCATATTTAAAACCTTCACATTTTCAAGGTATGCAAAGTTCGGCTGTTTTTACAGAAATGAGATGATCCATTAGAAGTCTTCGGTATTTTTGTTTTTCTATTTTGAGTTTGTTGTTTTTGCTATTTATTCCTGCAGCTTTTATTGAATTCCCACTCAGCTCCATGAGGGCAGGGGCTATATTTGTCTCACTCAACATTGTACCCAACACATATCTGGTGCCCAATAAATATTTGGTTTTCTCCCCAGCTTTACTGAGATATAACGAACATAACAAAACATATTTGTTGAATGAATGTATTCTTTCCCCATTGATTTGAAACAACTTTTAAAATCACATTTAAATATAGTAATTTGTTGCTAAGCTTAGAGGTGGCTATCCACAAATACTGCCTCACTGTTGGCAAGGCAAATCAAGGTGTAGAAAATAGGGAGTGGGGGAGGGGAAAATATAGACAAGCCCTAACAAGTAAAAATTGAGGGGGCACGTGCTTTCAAAATAAACTGAATTCATTGGCTTTAAAGATCTTTTCTAGCAGGAAAGCTTTTTTCTGAATCACCTTTTTCATTTTTTTCAGAAAATATTACTGCAACATTATCTATAAGGTACAATCTCCTACAAATGTTATGCTGTGCTTATACAGATGGTACCTTACCAGACTTGAAATTTAATTATGTTTGCTTTTGCATCCTTGATTCATTTTCTGAAATATGTTGGGAAATAAAACTGTATAGATTTATTCAGAATTATTTCATTTAGTGGAATATTCAGGATCTATGGCTAGATCTATATGACCCAAGGGATAGTTTATTATTGGTCAATTAGAAGGCAAACATTTAATGATTAATATGTCTGAAATACCATTCTGAGGTTCACTATTAGTTCAGGCTACAACAGGCATAATCTGCGCTGTAACTTTGAGCCTGATCGTTGATCCAAGTGTGTCCTTCACATTTTTTTTTAACTTTGTCCACTTTTTTGCTTCCTCCCCTCACGTTTAGCAGCTTCTGCTCTATCTCTGGTTGTAAACAACGAAACAAATGGACAGTGTAGTATTTGTCTGACCCTCAAGGTCACATATGGGATTCAGAGATTCAAAGCTAAAATGAAACATTAAGGTACAATAGGTTTCCAGAGACGGAAAAGAACACAGATAAAAACTGGCAAAATACTGTATCAAGAAATGTTAAAAAACATGATAATTTTTGTGTAGGTTTCCCCAACACTTTTTAAACTGGACTTTGGTTTCCTTGATTATACTTCTGATTTTTCTCTGTTCTTCTCTTGCTAGTCTAAATAACTTTTATCAGAGCCCCAAGGACAGGACCTAAAACAATTCTATTTGGTGTAATAGCTGGACACATGGTAGGTATTCCTGTTTTTCTTTTCTTTTTTTCCCCTCTTATTCTTTTGGTATGAGAAACACCATAACTTCCTTCAGAAACACTGATGTATTTCCAGCCTTTTCTCTTAATTTGATGCAACCTTACCAAGATTTTTATCAGCTTTTTCTCTGAGTGACAACGAATTAATCTGTTTCAAAGCAACAAATGACACAGCCTAAATAAAATCTTGTTACTGAAGGTTGCGGAGTCACCCACTCCGTTTTTATGGCAACGCTGGTTTGGAGCATTTTGCTCATACATGCTGTCCTTTCTGAGGAAACTGATTTTTTCCCCGTCCTACTGTGAAGGATGGAATCTGGGGGTCAAAGGCATCCCTGCATTTCAACAGTGCCCACCTCAACCACCAGAGGCTCAAGCTCGGTTTAACTGGCAATTCCACAAAGGGCTCGCTGCGCTTCTCGAGTGATCGAAATCACCTGTTCAAGGTCGCACATCCAATTGTTACTGGATGCAATCATCAAGGTCGGGTAGGGCTGCCGGGTCTGCGGCCCGCCAGCTCCCGGCGGCGACTCAGCAGGCCCACCTGGTGCCCCGCAATCTGCGCAATCGCTGGGAGAACGCGCCCTCTCGCGACCGACTTCGCGCCGCAGCTGGGCCTGGCGCAAACGCCCCCCGGGCGGAGGCCGGCGGCTGCAGGACCTGGGAACCGGAAGGAGGAGGCGGCGGCGGCCCGAGGCTGGGAGAGCGGTTGGGGGCGGGGCGCGCCCATATAAGCCCCGTGCGGGGTTGAGGGCGGGCCTAGGTGAGAGCGGCTAAGTCGGCGGAGCGTCCGGCGCCGCAGACCCGGCCAGCGAGGCCTGGGACGGGAGAGGGAGGAGACTGGAGGAGGAGACGCGAGTGCGGGGTGGCGCTGGTCCACCTCCGCAGCTCTCCTGGCTCCCGCCGGCTTTCGAAGGCGGGCCCGTGCTGCGGCAGTGGCGGCGGCAGCGGCCTCGGCGGCCTGCGGAGGTGAAGCCTGGCTGCCGCGGCCTGGGTCGGCGGCGCGGGGTCAGGTGGCCGGCCCGCGTGGGTGGGCAGGGTTGGGCGGCCGCCGCCGTGAGTGCAGGGGCGGCTTGGCATTCTCGGGGCGGGGCCCTGGAGGGCAGGTGGCCCGTGCGTCTTACTGCAGGTCGGTCTCCTAGAGGCACCTGCAGAAGTGGCCCCGGCCGTGTGCTTCGGCGTCCGGAGGACTGTGGGGAGGGCGGGGGTCGCTGCCTTCGGGGTGCCGAGGGCCCGTCGCGTAGAAGCGCCTCTCGCCCGGGCCCTGCAGGGGCTTGGGATCCGCGCCGGCTGCCTGGGGCCTGTTGTGCCCTTGCTTTGGGGATGCTCCTCAAGGGGAGTGGGGGGAATAGCGCTGATGCGCGGGGGTGGAGGGGGAGCTAGGGTCACGGTCGGGACGGTGTAAGACTCGCCAGGATGAGCCCTTAAACCGGTTGGATGTGAGTGGTTAGTCTAAACAAAACTGAACACCAACTCGGGGCGGTCTCAGCTTCACAGAGTACCTCGCTCTAAATGTCCAGTAGTGACGGACTTGCCTTATAGGCCCCAGAGCAATCAAAGGGAAGTTAGCATTCTTGTTCAAGAAGTTTCTCTTCACTTAGTGAATGAGAGCTCTAAAAGAATTGTGTGTGCTCGGGATTTTCTTTTAAAAGTCGTTGTTAGTGATTGGGGTCGGGGCTGCTGGTGAGGGATAATGTAGAGAGTTTCGAATGGCTGCCTTGTCCCGATGGGGAAGGCTTATTTTTTGTGTGTCATCACTTGACCATAGAAATTATTCAATATGTGGATTGCTCTCAGCTCTGAAGCCACTGCTTGTTTAGCGGCTCTTCCTCCCTGTGTGGGAAATTGAATTTCTGGAAACGTCCCCCATATTGTAGATTTTTGCCTACGTAAAGGCGCCAGTGCGTGGCACTAATTGCCTTCAAGGTAGTGAAATGGAAGTGTGGTATTTAAAGCATCATTAGGTTTTGAGCTCACTTCTGTGGAAGAGAATTTTGAGGGCGTGGGTCTAGACTTTTCAGGGAATTTAAAGCCTCTAGTCGTAATTGACTTTTATACTTTTTGTTTTTTTCTTCCCTGTTTCAGACTCATCTGTTTCAATGGTGCAACTCTCTTCATCTCCATTTGGTTACCAGTCACCTTCAGGCCATTCGGAGGAGGGAAAGGAGGGGAATATGAAGTCAGCCAAGCCCCAAGTGAACCACAGTCAGCATGGGGAAAGCCAGCGGGCCATGAGCCCCTTGCAGCCTGCTCTCGGTTCTGCTGCCTCTCCTTCCCAAGCATATGAGACATATATTGATAATGGACTCATATGCCTTAAACACAAAATCAGAAACATCGAGAAAAAGAAGGTAACTTTTTTTTTTTCCTCCCAGCCCTGTATATGCACCATCTTAAATAAGGGTTAAGGAACTGGCATTTTTGCTTTCTATCAGGGCTCATAGGTATTCTTCCTAAAGAGTTTTTTCCTAAAGATTTAAGTAACCTTGAGATTTAGCTGGCTAAAATGTACAAGTGGGCTAAATATTGGCTATATTAAACACTTTCTGTTTGATTTGTCAGAATAATTGAATAAAAATATTCTTCATGGTAAAATTATTATGCATGCTACTGTTGAAATACTTGAAGAGCTGGCTACTTTACGTCAGATTAATTCTTTGAGTGTAGTATTAATGTTTTTTTTCATAAATGAGTAATAGTCTGAATTTTTTAGCTTGTTTTCCTTGTGACTTTCTGCAGCAGTTGATATTGCAGTATAGCTGCTGCAGTCTTTGGAAGCTTTAATGATGGTAGAGCCAGAAAATGTTTTAGCACTAATTTTTGTGTTGCTAGGTTATCGTTTAAGATTGGTAGGTGAAAGCATTGTAGAGAGCCTTGTGAAGTTACTCAGGGTTATAATCAGCCTAACGTTACAGTAAATGCTGATGTAAAGATCCAAATCATTCTTCATTTCCTGAGTCATGTAGCCTGTGAAACAGTACTGCACGTAGCTTTGTTGTGTCATGATTCTCTTTTGCTTGGGATAGTAAGGTGAGTTAATAACTATCTGGACCTAGGAACTCTTAAATATTTTTATGCCAAGACCTAGTTAAACCCTAGGAAAGTTGCTTTTAATGGAGGAGGGTGAAGAGATTTTTAAGAGTCTGGTTGACTCTTTTTTCCTCCCCCTTCTCCCCTCCCTTGGCGCCCCCCCCCCACCAACACACACACTAGGAAGGTAGTGAAGAAGAGCCAGTTACTAGTAGCTTCTCTGTAGCCCTAGCTCTCACCAGTTGTCTTTTGAATGCATGCAGTTGATCACAAGTGTGATAAGGTGAGTGTGCCTGGGTCAGCACAAATCCCCTGCCACTGTGGGAAATTAGTCAAAGCAGGATCTATTGATAGAGACTCATTAATGTCTTACCCCAGGTGGAGGAACTACATATATATGTATAATTATGCTCTTCAGTTTAACTATAGTGCCTCTTTAATTGTGAATACCAATCTGGTCAGTACTTATACATTTGTTTCAAGCTTCTGGAAGAGCATTTTAAAGCTATCCAGCCAATATGGAAGGAGCCTAAACATTGCTTTTAGAATACCATAAAGGGTCATGTCATTATTATGTGGACAATAAATGCAATTAATTTGTCATCTATTTACTTAAATATCAAATTTTATATGAAAAATAGCTGCAAGTTGAGGCTACTATAATTCTAGAAAAGAAGTATTTTACATTTCTGTACTTCCATTAGGAAGTTTCCTATGGAACAAATGCCTACATAATTCAACAGGTAACAGTTTCAGTATGAGGTTAGAGTAGGACTTCTTAGTCTCAACACTATTGACATTTTGGGCTGGATAATTCTTGGTTGTGGGGGGGCTGTCCTTTGCACTGTAGGATGTTCAGCAGCATCCCTGGCCTCTACCCACAAGACGCCAGTAGCACCTTCTTCCTCCCTCCCATCCCCCAAGTTGTGATAACCAAAAATGTCTCCAGACATTGTCGTATAACCTTGGGGGACAAAATTGCCCCTGATTGAGCACCACTGGGTTAGGAGCATATGATTGATTAAATCCCTGTGTGTCACGTAGTCTAATTATAGAGGCCATTAAGAGAAAAAGGTTTTATTACTGCTTAACTTTTGTAATTCCAG
Organism: Pseudorca crassidens; assembly: GCF_039906515.1. Lineage (NCBI taxonomy): Eukaryota > Metazoa > Chordata > Mammalia > Artiodactyla > Delphinidae > Pseudorca > Pseudorca crassidens. Next base: position 25,394,977 of record NC_090306.1, on the reverse strand, counting down.
ACTAATGTTGATTGTGTGTAATATTTTTTTCCCTGACTGGAACTCACCTACAATTTCTGCTTGCCTCGTAGTAAAATGTTATTCTTACAGATTGATAGCTAACTTCAAGAACTTTGTTTTCATAAGGAACAGTCTGGTATTTAGTTTGTTTCAGAATTTTATATCAGGTTGTAGTAGATACAAGTTTCTCTTTTGTAGCTCAAACTGGAAGATTACAAGGATCGCCTGAAAAATGGAGAGCAACTTAATCCAGACCAGTTGGTAAGTGGTTTATGATCCTTTGGCCAGACCTACTGATTTTCTTTTCTTAGTAAAACTCTAGATGAATTTGGGGGAGACCAAAGATTTGATAGGCTAAAAAAGAAGAGTGAGAATCCACTGGATTTTTCAAAGACTTTGTCTTCACCTATTAGATCTCATAGTTTTGACTTTACTTCTTTTGCACTAGTAGATGGTGTACGGATGGGTGTGTGTGTTGTCAAATAAGAGGGAAAATGTAGACTATCGCTAAGAGTTAACGTATGGATTTAAATTAACCTTTCACTAGAGTGGACTAAAGGAGAAGAGCAGGGAATCATCTAGCTTTCTATTTTTCTAAACCTAACATCTCTCTGCTCTGAAATATAAAAGAATATTTACTACAGCTTACCTTGGTTTTCTCTAGTTGCTTCCCTCTAATTCCTTTGATGGTTTCTCCCTGCTTTTCTATCCTGAATTGCCATGTTCCTTCGCAGGAGGCATGTTTATCTGATAGATAGATGTTGGGCCTTTTTTTTTTTTTAAAATCTTACTATAACTATTTACTATTTACCACATTTAAAAATATTGTTTACCTTCCCATGATATACCTGGTAATTGCAAATTTTATCTAATGTGGTGAAGGAGAGTTTTTGCTATATGGAAAATTTAAAAGATGCTTTATTGATGTTTGCCATTTTGACCTGATCACATCTCCTGGCTAAGATGGGGACAAAATTAATCTAAAACTTATTAGATCTAGCTTGTAGATCTATTGTCTTTTATCTTTTTTAACTAAAATTTTTGGTTGTGAATCATAGGTCCTGGTATTCAAGGGCTTTTCCCTTGCCATATTGGCTGTTCTTCACTGACCTCGAATTTTTGTGATGTAGTAAATTACAGTTTTGCTGAGGCACAGATTTGAATTGTCTGAGCTCCGAGAATGATGGGCTTAGATAGCTGGTGAAAGGACTTAGCTGGACATTTCAGCGTTTCAACATGGCTTTGTTTTTAAGTAGTCATGGTATATTCGATAACTTTTAAAGTGATGAAACTTCCCTTTGTGTAAATACCCTTGGAGGAAATGTTCTGTTACAGTAGTGTTTTTGACTTTGGGGAAACATAGGGGATGGGAGTGGGGAGGTTGGTGGTTCTCATGATAGCTCTGTAAGAAATGTCGAGGATATGCTATATTTCAGAGCTCCAGCCAGGTAAACTTTAATCTCAGCATTTCATTACTGCCTTCACAACTACATGTTGCTTCTATAGTATGAATTTAGATTTCTTGAGTAATATCCTGACAAATGCCAAATTTATATTGCCAATAGATGAGTCCTCTCAACTCTAGATTCTTATGTCCAGTTGTCTTTGACATCTTTGACTTCATTTTGCTTCCCAGAACCTGTTCCTCCTTTAACCTTCACTATGTCAGTTAATGGCTTGATGAATTAGAAGGATGGAGTTGCCCAAAACCTTGGAGAATTTCTCGTTTTTCTCTTCATACCTCATATCTAGCCCATCAGCAAGTCTGGTCAATTCTGCCTTCAAAATAAATCCAGAAACAGACCATTTCTCATAAATTCTGCTTCTGCCTTCCTGTTCCACACCACATCACCTTTCATCTGCATTACTGTAACAGCTTCCTCACAGGTTTTTCTATTTCTGCTCTCTCTCTAAGTCTATTCTTAACATAGTAGCCTCAGTAATTCTTTTCAAATACAAGTCAGATGGTCATTCCTCTGCTCAAAAGTCCCTCCCTATTGGTTCCCATCATGGTGGCAAAATGTCCTATAAGGCCCTACGGAATGTGCTCCCCACTTCCTTTTACATCTTTATTGCATTTCCTGCACTTCTCTCTCTTGCTGGCTTCATCCCAGCAACACTGGCCTTCTTGCTGGTCCTCAAACATCCCAGCCACACTTCTACTTCAGGGCTTTTGCATGTGCTGTTCTTACTGCCTGGGATGCTTTTTTCCCAGATGTCTAAATGGCTCCATTCCCAATCTCCTTCAGCTTTTTATTTGAAGGTCATCTTAGTAACGCATGTCCTGACAATACCATACCTCCATTCCCCCATTCACACTCTTTTGCTCCTTTCCTTGCTTTAATTTTCTTAATAAAAGTGCTTCTCTGACAAACTGTAAAGTTTTATCTCTCCTTCTCTTACACTGTAAGTTCCATTAAAGTAGAGATTTTGTCTGTCACTGTTGTTTTCCTAGTACTTAGAATGGTTTATAGTATATGGTAGGCATTTAAATATGTATTACATATAGATTTACTAAATATAAAGTGATTGAATGTTAGGTTTTTAGGTGTGATTAAGTATATAGTTAGTGGTACTTTTGAGAAATAACATCTCATACAAGGAATATATACTTAAGGTAGAAATTTAGAAAATGCAGATGAGTCAGAAGAAAAAAAATCTATAATCTGACCCCTCAGAGAACTGTTGTCAGTAGTATAGTACTTAATTTAAAAGCTCTAAGTTTAGTTTTTAAAGTTGCAAGTAATTCACATAGTTTAGAAATCAGGAAATATTAAAAAAGATAGTTTTTCTTTCACCCTGTCCTTCCTCTGTTCATTTCTCATCTTACAAAATAATGATTCTAATAGGTTACTTTGTATTTGTCCATAGTTTCTTGAAGCCTGTATACAGTTTAGCTTAATATAGATACTTCTGGGGCCTTTATTTTTGCTTCTTTTTTTCTTAGTGTACTTTATTTTTTGGGCAGCTTTAGAAATTGAGCCGACAGTAGAGAGAATTCCTGTATACCCCTTGACCCCACCACACACGCACAGCCTTCTCAGCTGTCACCATTCCATACCAGAGTAGTACATTTGTTACAATTGAACCTACATTGACACATCATCATCAAAGTCCATAGCTTACATTAGGGTTCAACTCATTCTGTGGGTTTTGACAAATACGTAATGGCATGTATCCACTGTTATAGTAACATACAGAATAGTTTCACTGCTCTAAACATCTGTGCTCTGCCTGTTCATTCTTTATTAATGTGGTGTCAGTGTTTCCATAATACTTTAAAGTTTGGTTGAAATGCTCTCAAACTGTCAGCCTGGTTCTTTTTTGGGTGGGAGTGCTTTGAAAATATTCTGCATTTTTCTTTGAAAATTGATCTGTTTAGATTTTTATTGTTTTTGGAGTCAACTTTTTAAAACTTTTCCTTGAAAATCACTAATATTTCATCCAGTTTTAAAAAATTATTTGCAAAGATTGGGACAAAGTAATTATTTATAAAAGCCTATTTCTGTATTACTTTATTTCTAACTTTGTGTGGTTGTATTTCCTCGTTTACTCAATTAAGTTAGTGAGTAGCTTAAAAAAATTCTTTTTTAAAGCCAGCTTTTATTTTTTCTCTCCTACGCCTTTTATCTTTTTGCTTTCCTTTGGTTTATTTGCTTCATTTTCTATCTTTAAGCTGAGTGGTTAATTTGTCCTCCCCCCCCCCCCCCCCCCCCACCAACCTATATGTATTTAAAGCTGTGACTATTACTTCAAGCACTGCTTTGGCTGATACTATAGATTTGATTTGATACTGTTTTCAGTATTGTTGGCTAGAAATTTTGTAATTCAGTTTGTATTTCTTCTTCAACCCAACAGTTATTTGTAATACTGTAAATAAAGCTTTCTATGATCTGCGTGATTATATGTGCCTAGCTAATATAACCTCTTTTGGTAGTAACTCTTAAGTAACCTGTTGAGACTAAGCTATAGACTTCTGAGATTTCACTATTGCTAACATAAACTTAGATTTCTCCTTTAAAATAGTAAGAAAAGTGTCTTAATGAAGTTTTTTAGAGTCCCATTTGTAACTTTAATGTCTATTTTGATTCAGGTCTGGATTTGAAACGGAAAACCGAGACTCAAGTGAGTGCTTGAGCAAAAGGCAAGGGTACTTGATGCTTTCAGCTGCTATACCTGTAGTCTAGGTCAGAGCTTTTGGGAGCTGGTACCAAGATAGTGGCAGAGGGGTTTGAATAAAGTAGTTGGATTTGAGAGGTAAAATCAACATAGCTTGGTACTGTGTAGGAATAGAGAGAAGAACCAAGAGTGGTTTCCAGGTTTCTGGCTTGACCAGTTGGGTGGATGGCAAAACCATTTATTGGGCTTGGAAACACCGGGAGAGAAGAATGTTTTGGGAGGATGGGATAAAGAGCTCAATTTTGGACCATTGATTTTAATGTGCCTGTGAAACATTAAAGGGTGAGATATCTAGTAAGTATTTATGAGAAGGTCTGGAGCATAGAGAAGTTTAGTCTACAGATCTATCACCTGTATGGCTGCTAATTGAAGCCATGAGAAAAGATGAGACTATCACGGGTGAGAGTATAGAAAGCAGAAAAGAAGCGTAAGACAGAATGCTAAAGAAATCTGACATTTCATGTTTGGATAATAATATTGATAGTGGCTAAAAATATTGATAGTGAACTTACTTTCGGGCCAGGCATCATTCTCAGTGATTTATAAACGTGAAATCATTTAAATTGCACATCTCTGTGATGTAGGTCCTATTATCTTTATAAGTGCTTAAAAACTGAGGTGAGAATAGTTAATGGAAAAATTGCCGGTAAATAAAAAGCTGGAGAAATGGGAAGTTAGTGTTACAAAAAAACAAGGGATCTTAGTAGAGCAGGAGGATGCCTTTATGTTGAAGTCTTCTGAGAAGTTAACCAAAATGAGAGCTATACAAGATGCATAGGTTTAAAGGATGGGACTGACATCGCTGACTTTAGCCAGGACAGTTCTGGTGGAATGGTGGAAACAGTTCAGGTTGATAAGGGCTGAGGAGGAAATGGAAACTGTGTAGGCATTTTTGATATATGTCTGAGACTGGAAGGATGTGGTTGCCAGAAAGGCACTTTTTATTTTTCTTATTTAGGTTGGGGGAGACTTGAACTTGTTAAATGCTGGTTTCAGCATCAACAGAGAGGGAGAGGCTCAAGACATTAAAGAGAGAATCAGAGTAAGATCTCCCATGAAGGCAGAATTGAATAGGATCCAGGGCACAGGTGGAAGGACATCTCCTCCAGTATATAAAGAAAGAGAGAAAGAAAGGATGGATCCACATTTGATGATGGGAAGTCGAGGTAGTTCCCATTTGATTTTGCTTTTCTTGAGTCAAAGTTAATACCATTTGGGAGTAGATATGAAGCGGTATTCCTTTTTAGTTTTACATCCCTTTGAGGACTGTATGATATGGTTATGTTATCTGTGCATTCTTGGTTCTGTATTTGGAAGGCCTCTCTACCTGTTTTATTAAGAAATATGTAGTCCAAACAAAGTATTGCACGTAAGTTACAATGCATAATAAAGCAAGTGTCAGAACCCACTGCTCAACCCAAATAGTATATTACCAACAACACTGAAGCTCCTTTGCAGAACTCTCTTTCCTGTAACCTGACCTTGAACTTTTTCCCCCTCATTCCCTTCCTTTTGTTTTAACAGGACTAATTTGTTGTCCTTAAATCTGTTAGGGTTGCTTTTTTGAAACTTATGATAAATGTTATACTGTATATTCTTCAGTTTATCATTTTTATTCATTATGTTTAGGATTTTTATATTGATGCAAGTAGCTATATTTCATCTGTTTTTCTCTACTTAGTAGTCTGTAAATAGATGGATGTTTGAGTTGTTTATTTTTTGGCATTCTACTTTGATTGGTCTTATATGTGTTACTGAGGTACAGGTGTAAGATTTCTTCAGGGTGTATACCTATCATTGGGTTGTAGGGTATACCCATAGTTAACTTCATAGTAAAAATGTTAAACTATTTTCCAAAATTATTGTACCAATTTATGCTAAGACAAGGAGTACACAGGAGTTCCTAATTGTTCTGTACCTTTATAAAGACATAGTACTATCAGATTATTTTAAAAACAGCTTTATTGAGGTATCATAAATATATTATAACATTAACCCATTGTAAACGTACAATTCAATAATTTATAGTAAATTTGTAGAGTTATGCAGCTATCACAACAATCGAGTTTTAGAACATTTCTATAACCCCTTCAAGTTCTCTTTTGTGCCCTTATTTGCTTTCTATCTCTATAAATTTGGCTTTTCTGGATATTTCATATAAAATAAAGTCTTGCATCCGGCTTTTTTGACTTACCATTATGTTTTTGAGGTTCATCCATGTTATAGCATGTATCAGTAATTCATTTATTTTCATTGCTAACTAGAATTCCTTTGTATGGTTATAACACATTTTGCTTATCCATTTACCAGTTGCTGAATATTCGGATTGTTTTTATTTTGGGCTATAATGAATAATGTACTATATAAATTTACTTACAGGTCTTTAAGTGGGCATATGTTTTAATTTCTTTTGGGTAGATACCCAGAAGTGGAATATTATATTATTTTAACCATGGAGGCTTTGTAATATGCCTTTGTCTGATTGGACAAGTTCCCCATCTTGTTCTGTTTCATAATGGCCCTTTGAGGTAAAGTCCCACCAAAAAAATAGAAAACTAATGAGAACGTGCTGTATAGCACAGGGAATTCTACTTCACTGTACAGTAGAAACTAACACAACATTGGAAAACAACTATACCCCAATTAAAAAACAAAACAAAACAACCTACCCCTTCTCTAATTATCAACTTCGTTCATCTGTGAAATCTCAAAGAAAATTTTCCTCTTTAAATTTACAGGGAATTCCCTGGAAGTCCAGTGGTTAGGACTCTGCACTTTCACTGCTGAGGGCCCGGGTTCAATCCCTGGTTGGGGAACTATGATCCCACAAGCTGCACGGTGTGGCCAAAAAAAAAAAAAATATATATATATATATATATACAATATTTCTGTCACAATACTTAATTTGTCTGTTATAGGTAATTATTTACAAGTCTTTCCTACCATAGTATAAGTTTCTTGAGGTTGCTTTCATCTGTGTGATTCTCACTGTGCTATTTGTGTAATATATTTGTGTAGTGAATGAATATTGACAGAGGAATCCTATTGGCTCAGTGCTCTTAAAACCCACAGGCCTCTCTGACCTTAGACTTTATAGATAGTCAGCTTTATTATTATTATGGTTCAGATTTCTAGCATAAACAATTGAATTTTTAAATTTAACTTTATGTAACTTCTATTAAATACTTTCTCCATACTTTTTTTGAGTATGTATAGTAAATGGCTAGTTCCTAAAGTCTTAAATCTCCTCTGCTGTTATTAAGGAACTTATTTTGAGATATTTGTACTTAGAAGTTCACAGAATTGATTTTTTTTATCCTGTTCGGTAGGAAGCAGTTGAGAAATATGAAGAAGTGCTACATAACTTAGAATTTGCCAAGGAGCTTCAGAAAACCTTTTCTGGACTGAGCCAAGATGTGAGTATGTTTTCTTTGCTTTTCCTAAAACGAACTTAACCACTGATCTTGAAGAAAATATCAAGTGTCTGATAATGGTGTTTGGTTATTGTTCATCTCATTCCTGCTGATATTTTATCGGGGGAGGTGGGGAGGAGTATAGTTTCTGAAGAACTAGTGTTTTCAGATTTCTAGAGTCTCAGCACAAATGTTATCTGAATATGAGGCATCGTGAATAAAGTGTTAGTTATCTAATGTGTATTATTTCACTGTGGAATTACGGAAATCATTGAGAAGGGGCATGAAAACTATTTTGACAGATAACATTTATTAAAGACGTTTTAGAATATAGGCTTGAAAATTTATATTACATAGGCTTGTAAGTTTAGCGTTACTGGTAGACTCTTCTTGAGAGCGTGGTAGTTATTACCAGGAAAATTTATGGTTCATCTTACATTTAAATAGCGTTAAGTCTGGTCCCACTGCTTGTTTCAATTGCTCTGTGTTGGCAACTCAAACTTTTCTCTTCCACAGATTTAATCAGTAATTAATAGTGAAGTCTTAAGCATTCATTAATGAAGTATTCTTCATTGTTTTAGAATCTTAGTGTTAGATGGCCCTTGAAAGATCATGTTCTACCAATTGAGGAAATAATTTGGTAAATTCATTTCTGAGATGGGGAGCATGCCTCATAAGATAGTCTTTTCTACTTTTGGGATATTTTCTTGTTTGGCGAATTAAAATTCTCTTCTCCATTCCTGTGGCATCAAAAAAGAACCAATAAAAAAATAAAAACCCCAAAACATCATTCTGAAGCTGAAGACAGCTACCATCTTAATCCTTGTAAAATATAGTTCTGAGTTGCTCTCTTCTGGATGTCTGACTTAATTAACTTTTGAAAGGTATTGTGAAACCTAAAATAGTGTAGTATAGAGACACTTCCTTCTGTTTTCTGGATAATTCTGTTAATGCAAGTCTAAGATGATATTAGCTTTGTTATCCATAGCACACTTTAACTCGTGTTTACTTATTCATCACTTAATTATAATACTTTCCATTAGTTTCACAGTTGTTAAATACTTCTAGGCTGTTTTAGATACAATACTTCTAAGTCATTTTTTTTCTTGTGTGATTGATTCCCCGTCCCCCCACCCCCCATATGTTAAGTTTATTTAGTTTTGGTCCATTGTGCTAAAAAAAAGATCTTTTATATCTGCCTTCTGGTTGGAGGTTTGAAGTATATTTTTATAATACTTAAAAATTTCTGTTAACTCTCTTTTCTGAGTTACCCTGTCAAATTTTCATTTTCCACTCAGGTGTTTTTTTCCCAATGTATCATGTTCTTTTTATTTATTTATTTATTTATTTTTTACATCTTTAATTGGAGTATAATTGCTTTACAATGGTGTGTTAGTTTCTGCTTTATAACAAAGTGAATCAGCTATACATATACATATGTTCCCATATCTCTTCCCTCTTGCGTCTCCCTCCCTCCCACCCTCCCTATCCCACCCCTCCAGGCGGTCACAAAGCACCGAGCTGATCTCCCTGTGCTATGCAACTGCTTCCCACTAGCTATCTACCTTACGTTTGGTAGTGTATATATGTCCATGCCTCTCTCTCGCTTTGTCACAGCTTACCCTTCTCCCTCCCCATATCCTCAAGTCCATTCTCTAGTAGGTCTGTGTCTTTATTCCTGTCTTACTCTAGGTTCTTCATGACATTTTTTTTTCTTAAATTCCATATATATGTGTTAGCGTACGGTATTTGTCTTTCTCTTTCTGACTTACTTCACTCTGTATGACAGACTCTAGGTCTAGCCACCTCATTACAAATAGCTCAATTTCGTTTCTTTTTATGGCTGAATAATATTCCATTCTATATATGTGCCACATCTTCTTTATCCATTCATCCGATGATGGACGCTTAGGTTGTTTCCATCTCTGGGCTATTGTAAATAGAGCTGCAATGAACATTTTGGTACATGACTCTTTTTGAATTATGGTTTTCTCAGGGTATATGCCCAGTAGTGGGATTGCTGGGTCATATGGTAGTTCTATTTGTAGTTTTTTAAGGGACCTCCATACTGTTCTCCATAGTGGCGGTATCAATTTACATTCCCACCAGCAGTGCAAGAGGGTTCCCTTTTCTCCACACCCTCTCCAGCATTTATTGTTTCTAGATTTTTTGATGATGGCCATTCTGACTGGTGTGAGATGATATCTCATTGTAGTTTTGATTTGCATTTCTCTAATGATTAATGAAGTTGAACATTCTTTCATGTGTTTGTTGGCAGTCTGTATATCTTCTTTGGAGAAATGTCTATGTAGGTCTTCTGCCCATTTTTGGATTGGGTTGTTTGTTTTTTTGTTATTGAGCTGCATAAGCTGCTTGTAAATTTTGGAGATTAATCCTTTGTCAGTTGCTTCATTTGCAAATATTTAGATTTAAATCTTTTTTTAAACACCATCCATGTGCCAGGCACCTATGGAGGTTCACTTTTTTTTAAAAATTAATTTATTTATTTTTGGCTGCGTTGGGTCTTCATTGCTGTGCGTGGGCTTTCTCTAGTTGCGGTGAGTGGGGGGGGGGGCTACTCATTGTGCCTTCTCTTGTGGCAGAGCACGGGCTGTAGGTGCCTGGGCTTCAGTAGTTGTGGCGTGTGGGCTATAGAGCAGAGGTTCAGTAGTTGTGGCGCACGGGCTTAGTTGCTCTGTGGCATATGAGATCTTCCTGGACTAGGGTTGGTACCCATGTCCCCTGCATTGGCAGGCGGATTCTTAACCACTGCATCACCAGGGAAGTCCAAGGTTCACAATTTTTATAGCGAAGTACCTTCCAGCCTAGGAATTTGGGGGCTTTCTTTTTTAACTCTTTCGTCAGACCTCTTCTATGGTAGCCTGTTTTGCAGTTTGTGTAGCATTTTCTTCTTTCCCTTCAAACTAAAGTTGGAAGCCTTCAGCCCACCACATCTCTCTTTATCTTCATGATATGAGCTTTGTCCTTTGGGGATTTATCATTCTAAGTCATGGTTCAGAAAATAAATTTTATGGTTCAGTGCTATTGGTTGACAGCAGTTTACTTCATATCTTCTTTCTAAATCAGTTTTCAACTGAAAGAAGAGAAGTCACCTGATTTCTTAGTTTCCACATAAATAAGAATAGGCTGCTGTCAGTGGTTTTCATGACATCTGATTATGACGTAGGAGACAGCATGTTTCTTACTTGATACCTGATAGAATCAATAAATATTTGAGGTTCTGTCATGTGTCAGACTCTGTGCTGGGTACTAGTGATGTACTGGTGAACAACAGAGGTATAGTCCCTGCCATCATGGAGCTGAAGCGTAAGGGGGATGCAGCTAAAGAAAAAGATAAGCATTTCATATAATAGATACTTTGATAGGGGAAGTTCAGGATGACCTGAGCCCATAAAAACACCTAATCCAACCCTGGGAGGTGGCCAAAGAGAGATCTGAGGTAATCATGTGATATAGTCCTGAAGATGTCCTCAGCACCAACTGCCTTTTCTTATACCATCATGAATCTGTGTCCAAGGGAATCCCACTGTCTTGGAGAGCTAGAATTGCCACCTCTATCGTCTTTCCTCCTCTCAAGCAGAAGCTGAGTTTGGTAAGTGTTATTGGTGTAAGTCCATATTAAGGTCTTGGAAAAAGCTTTTCTGAGCCTTTGCCGTCCTGAAGAAAATACCCTTGCCCACGTAACCCCCAACCAGTCCATTTCTCACTCTTAAAATTTTATCTTCAGCCATTGTCTCTTGTCCCTGGTAGTAGCACAAGTCATATTTATTAAGTTGCTTTCATACCCTGTAGAGAGGAATTAATAATGCCATAATGAATCTTTTTCCTGAGGTTTATTTTTTTTAAGGCCCCATCTTGATTAGGATTTATGAATGTCTCTTTTGTAGAGTTTTAAATGTTGATGCTGAATCAAAGTACTTTAACTCATCTATAGGAAAAATATAAAAGTTTTTTTTTTTGTTATCTTAATTTTCATACCTTGGAAAATATCCAGTACGTTGGAAACATTACAAACAGAAAAACACCTATGGGGAGAAAAGACCTTTTGGGTTTCTCAGTGGAAATAGATGGTACTTTTTGTTATTGGTATTTTATAAATGAGAAGCCACTTTTGGAACCCACATATTATATCAGACTTTAAGGTATTACAGTTGTAAGCTTTAGAGTAGACTCGGAGCTGCTCAGTCTACACACACACACACACACACACACACACACACACACACACACACGCATTTGAGGGAAAACTTACATTCCACTAATTTTCCATGTGTGTTTCCATGACAAACTATTATGAAAACTCTCTCAGTTTTGCTTAAAAAAACCCCTGTTTGCTGTGGCTGTTTTTTTGGCATTACATTTGTAAGACATTTTATTTCTGTTTGGTTTTCAGTTCCTTATGCTTTAAGCAGTCTTCTTTGGTTGGTTGAAAATCAACCATTTTAAATACTCTTCCCCTGGAACATAAGATTTAAAAAAAACCCCAAACTAAACTGAAGCATTTTCTTAAAATACTTAGCCTAAAAAGGCTTGGTATACATAATATGGAAAAGTAAAACCTTATGATTAATATAGACATTAACGATAGGTACTTTGCTTCTCATCATGGTGATAGTAGAGGTACTAGGTTCAGCCTGGGGTTGGGAGTCACATATTGGACTTCTTTAGCTTTGGTTAGCTGAGACAAACCAGCTAAGTACTCGGTGACTTCTTTAGCTCAAAAAGCAAGCAGGCGGTTAAATGACCTTGTCAGTTTCACAGTCAGTGTTATATATTTGAGATTTATCATCTGATCTCAACTCTTTGGGATTGGACTTTTGTAGACGAATGGATTGCTAGTATGGGTTGTGGAGAGTTGTCAGTCTTAATTAGCGTTTGTTTTAACAGCTGCTTAAAGCGCAGAAGAAAGCCCAGAGAAGGGAGCACATGCTAAAACTTGAGGCTGAGAAGAAAAAGCTTCGCACTATACTTCAAGTTCAGTATGTATTACAGAACTTGATGCAGGAACATGTACAGAAAGACTTCAAAGGGGGCTTGAATGGTGCAGTGTATTTGCCTTTAAAAGAACTTGACTACCTCATTAAATTTTCAAAATTGACCTGTCCTGAAAGAAATGAAAGTCTGAGGTAAGTTAATGAAAATATTTTCCTGAAACAGGACACATAACACTTTAGTCTAGCTTTTCAGCATGTATATATGTATATGTATGTGTGTATGTGTATATATATATATTCAGCTTTGGAAACGTTGCCCTGCCCAGACTCTCACGAGGTTGATAGCCTGTCTACTAAGAAAGTGAATTTGAATGATCTCATTAACCTGCTTCTTTATTGTAACACTGATTTTTAAAATGTCTGATCAAGTTTTAACCTTGTATAGGTATTAACCATAATACTAATTATGTATATTCTTAAAAATTTTTTGTAATTATATCAGGCTGTTGTGTTACCTGAGAGTCTTTGCCTCCTTACTACTGCTGTACTTAAGTGGAGGTGAATAAAATTTAACTTGATTAGTATCACTAAACTGTCAAAGTAAGAATTATTGAGTGTTCTTCTTAGGCTGTGAGTAAATACTGAGAAACAAATCTGATAATTTAAAATATAAAACCAGCAAATTGAGGCAACCCAATTTTTTTCTCCTACAGTATCTATTTACTGTTTTTGCTTAGATGGAGTAAATCAGCTAATGAGCAGAAGCTGTATGCTTTTGGTTTGTTAGATACAGGTTGTTTCAATGCTGTGTCTGTTAGCCATGCAAAAGCAGTTAGATTTCAACTGCTTTAGAAATTAGCCCTATCAGTGCAGGAAGAAACCTGATAAAACTCTTAATTACTTATATATAGCCATATATATATATTTATTCCCATCCCAATAGTCTGTTCCATCATCATTACCTATTCGGATGCTTCCTTCTCTTGCTTCAGTTTGGTAGATCCAAGGAATGTGGCTTACTTTAATATGTGAAATGTAAGTGAAACAATTTGAAAAATGAGCTGCTCTCTTTAAAGACAAATGCAGCTCTTAATATTTCCATTCCACTGTTTTTTTTTTTTTTTTTTTTATCTAGGGCATATACTTGATAATGAAGGATACCACACTGATTGCTTTAAACTCTTTTTGTTCTATTCCTTAATAGCTGTATTTGGTAAAATCTTTATTTTAGTTGTTTTAAGGAAAAATGCTGAACGTTTGAAATCCATAAATGGGTATTTAGTCATCTTTTATAAAATTTCAATTTTTCATTTCCAAAGAGTAAAAAAACACAAAATTAACATTGAATGTCTTAATTGTTGATGGGTTATATTGTATAAATTGTACTGCTCCATATATAAATATATGTGCCTCTAAAGCCACTTTGTTCTGCTGCTGCTTTTCCTTGTCAGTGTTGAAGACCAGATGGAGCAGTCATCCTTGTACTTTTGGGACCTTTTGGAAGGTAGTGAGAAAGCAGTGGTAGGAACGACATGTGAGTTTTCTCTACTCTGGACTTATGCAGTAAATACTAAACTTTACATCTAGGAGTTTAGTATGATATTGAGGGCCGAAACTGTGTCAGTCCATCAGAACTTACATGTCTGACAATACTAGATTCATCGGCAGAATGATATCTTTGTTTAGTTCTGTTAAAAGCAGCTGTTGTATAATTGTACTCGCTAAAATGGAGCCTAGGGAGAGTTTTGAGGTGACGAGTCACTGTCATTTGGGAACAAGAGCTAGGGACTAGTGCTTGAGCATTTTGGGGTTCAGTTCTCTATTGTGCGTGGTAGTACCTGTTCTATTTACAAATCTTAAATCCACATATTGTTAATATCAAGGCTTATCTATCAGACCTGCTTAAGAAAATAAGAATGATTTGGCTACATAGTCTATTGAAATATTGTTGTCTATTGGTCTGGAAATGATCTGGGGAGAAAGAGTCCTTTTGGCTTCCTAGATAGGCTTTGGCCAAATGACCAAGTACAAATGTTTGGACATGAAGTACACAGTTTTGTGTACTAGTTTAGGATAATGAAAACTCATTGGAAGCTGGTAAACATTTTTGTTACTAGTGATTGCTTCCTTTTTAAAAATATTTAAGTATGAATAACTATCTCAATTTCTAAGTCCTTTAAAGTTTAAACCACAGAAATTTATTGCTTGGCTGGAATGCAAAATGATACAAAAACTTTGGAAACTAGTTTGTTAGTTTCTTATAAAATTAAGCATGCACTTACTATATAACCAAGCAGTTACACTTCTGGTACCGGAGAGAATTGAAAACATACATTCACATGAGTACTTGTACATGAATGTTCATACCAGCTTATCCTAATAGTCCCAAATTGAACACATCCCGGATGTACACCAACTGATAATTAATAAACAAAATGTGATATATTCATGCAATGGAATCTACTCAGCAATGAAAAAAGGAATGAATTATTGATACTGAAACAGCATGTATGAATCTCAAAATAATTATGCTGAGTGAAAGAAGCCAGACAAAAAATGAGAACATATTGTATGATTCCATTTATATGAAATTCTAGAAAAGACATAACTAGAACGATAGCAGGTCAGTGGTTGCCAGGGAGTAGAGGGAGGAGATTGATTATAAAAGGGGCATAAGGGAACTTTTTGAGTTGTTTAAAATGTTCTGTATCATGGTTATGGTGGAAGTAACATGACTGTTAACATCTGTTAAAAATGTACACTTAAAATGTGAATTTTGTAAATTATACCTCGAATTTGATTAAAAAAAAAAAAGGTCATCTGTGTGTCACAGTGTTTCTGTGAAAGGAATAGTAGACCCAAATCAAGTATGAGAACTCTGCTTAATTTGGGAATTATGTTTTTAGTGGATATTAAAACTAAAATAGACTTTAGACCTATTTATGGTACAGTGACTTTAATAACATCATTTTAAGATTTTTCTTGATCATCAAATGGTGATGTGCTAGGAGTGAAATATAGCATAACTCAAGAGTAGAATCTTAATCATGGAATTTTATACTTTAAAAATTCTTTAGAGGTTGTCCAAAATAGGTTTTTCTAAAGTTTATGTTTGAGGAATTGTGTTGTTTATTTCTCTTAAAGCCTAATTACTTGGGGAAGGTAGAGTAATTGCTTTTTGTGATGTCTTGGGGGCAGATGGGAGGAATCACTTTTCTCCCAGCTCAGGGAATAGATGTGTGCTTTTATAACATACTAGATAAAGTCCTTGATTGGAGTCTCTGATTTTTAGCCATTTTTCAAATGGTGTAAATGGAGGCCCAGGGAAACTTAAGTGACTTGCTAAACTTTGGGATTCTGATTTTTAAAATTTATATTGATTCAGCATGACGTAACGATGGACTGCATATTTCCTTTTCATGGTACGACCAGTTCTTTGAATACCCTCAGTGTAGACTGTTATAATGACATACTACAACTAGGATAAAATTATATTACGATTTCTATTCCAAATAATTTTCCATGAACTATTAGGCTATGTGATAACGAAGTCTTAATCACTCTTTCTTAGACAAACACATGAAAGATCTACTATCTAAATTGTTGAACTCAGGCTATTTTGAAAGTATCCCAGTTCCAAAAAATGCTAAGGAAAAAGAGGTATCATTGGAGGAAGAAATGCTAATAAAATCAGAGAAGAAAAAACAATTATCGAAGACTGAATCTGTCAAAGAGTCAGGTTTGTTGTGATCTCTGAAATTGTTTATAGTGGTTGCATTTTTAACACTTAACCAAAATGAGTCAAATCATTGTAAAATGATTATTTTAATTTTATTTTCTACATGCATAGAAATCTTTACTTGCCCCAGGATAAGCCTAGGTTTAGGACACATCTCTAGGCTTTACTACCATGATTTGCAGAGTCAACCTTAATAGAAACATTAGGTTATACTTTGTTACAAGAGAGTACACTGTTAAAATGAGGCATTTATGGAATTTGAATTCTTTGTTAAACTATTAGGATCATTCCATTTAAAACCATTGTTTAAAATGTGAGTTATAGTACATTCCAATACTGTATAGAACAAGAATGTAAATAATCTAAGGTTAACATATTGATTTAGGAAAAAAATTGCCAAAATCAGTAAAAGAAATAATGTTTTTCAAAATTCCACTTTTCTTGGGGAAGAAATACTTTGAATAAATGGCACCTTGGCTATTTATTGTTGAGGCTGGAGTTATTTAAGAAATATTACTTCTAAGGAGGTAGTCCAAGCAGCCTTTTGGTAGCCACTAGCAAGATTCGAGTATTTCTCGTTTACCCCATGGCACCAGAGCTATAAATCCAACTTGAAAGAAGCTGTGTTTGTGGGTAAGAGGAGATAGTCCTATTTTCAGTCAGAAATCAGTTTTTAACTACAACGTGACTTCAGAAAAGTGTCTTATATAAGCAGAGCTACTAGCTTCAACTAGCCTCAGACCACATGCTTTTGACCAGCACCCAATAGTGAGAATTACTCCTGCCCTGAATGTACTTAATTGCACTATCCTTTTTCTGTTACTATTCTGAAATTTGCCTTAATTTGTACTTAATTGCACTATCCTTTTTCTGTTACTATTCTGAAATTTGTTACTATTCTGAATATCCTTTTTCTGTTACTATTCTGAAATATGCCCGGAATGAATTACAGTGTAATCAGTCTAAAAACTTGTAGTTTACCTAGTACTTATTTAATATTCCTTTTATCTTCTCAGAGTCTCTTATGGAACTTGCACAGCCAGAGATACAACCACAAGAGGTAAGGTACCGAAAGGTAATTTTCAGTCAATTGTGTTTTTTGAGACTTTTGTATATTGTTGTGGTTAGGAGCTGAGGCTTTGGAGCTAGACTGCTTAAGCTTGAATCCTGGCTCTGCAGCTTATTAGCTTAATGACTTTGGGCAAGATATATAGCCCAGCTGTGTCTGTTATCCGCCTACATAAAATGGGGATAATAACAATGCCTGCCTCACATGGTTATTGTGAGGTTTGAAGGTTAAATCTGAATTACTTACAATTTGGCCTGGCACACAGAACGGCTCAAGTGTTAGCTGGTGGTGATGGTGGTTTTGGTCCCTGTATTGGAATTTGAAGATGGGTGGGATTTTGCTCTTTCCAGAATTTACTCATATTGGTAATAGAAGAGGGCATTTGTTCTCTTTCTGAAGTGACATCGGAATTCATGGAAGCCGAAAAGAATGGAAGAAGCAAAATCACAGTATGATTGATATATAATGGGAATAAAGAAAAGGCTGGTAATTCAGGAAACATAAGGCTTCAGTGTAAAGAGTAGGACTTTGTGTAGTTGAACTACCCTCTGCCTTAACTTGAAGGGGGTCAGGTGGTCCTAAGCCTGGCAGAGGCAGAGTCACCTTGGTAAAAGAGCCTGAGTCAAGCAAATGTGGCACCACGGTGTGCACTGCTTACCAGTCTCAGGTGAATCAAATATAGGTTGCTACTTTTGAAGTATACTTTTGAAGTTTGTCTTTCTGTTAATTGAGGGGAAAGGAATGGACATAAAAGTAGAATACTCTTTTCAAGTAGGAGAAGGTTAGAAGTTTCCTGTTAGCACAATGGCTCAGACCAGTGGACATAGGAGTTCAGTATTCCCTTCAAGGTCTTCTACAGACTGTGACTTGAGCACATTTTCCCTGTGGTTTAGTTTCTTAACAGACGCTACATGACGGAAGTAGATTATTCAAGTAAACAAGATGAAGAGCAATCTTGGGAAGCAGATTATGCTAGAAAACCAAATCTCCCCAAATGTTGGGATGTGCTTACCGAACCAGATGGTCAGGAGAAGAAACAGGAATCCTTCAAGTCCTGGGAGTCTTCCGTGAAGCACCAGGAGGTATCAAAGCCTGCAGTTTCCTTAGAACAGAGGAAACAAGAGATTCCAAAACTCAGGTCCACTCTGCAGGAAGAGCAGAAGAAGCAGGATGTCTCGAAAACCAAGGCAACTCCTAGCCAGTGGAAGCAAGAAGCTCTTAAATCCAAAGTGGGATACATTCAAGAGGAACAGAAGAAGCAGGAGACACCAAAGCCTTGGCCAGTTCAGCTGCAGAAAGAACAGGATCCAAAGAAGCAAACTCCAAAGTCTTGGACACCTTCTGTGCAGAGTGAACAGGACATCACCAAGTCATGGACCACTCCCACGTGTGAAGAACAGGATTCAAGACCGCCAGAGACTCCAAAATCCTGGGAAAACAATGTTGAGAGTCAAAAACACCCTTTAACAACACAATCACAGATTTCTCCAAAGTCCTGGGGGGTAGCTACAGCAAGCCTCATACCAAATGACCAGCTGCTGCCCAGGAAGTTTAATACAGAACCCAAAGATGTGAGTTGATTTGTATCAGTTTGTTCCTATCAATGTAGGCATAAATAGAGATTTGTGGTAGTGATAATTTAAAAGTTCTCTTTAGGAAAAGATCAGTAAAACCCATGTTTAATTAATGTATTAAGTATTTCACTTAGCTCTTTAAAACATAATTTGTTTTCCCTAGAAAATTGGAAGCAGATTTAATCTGTCATTTGCGCCTAACCTGAAGTGAAATTTCCACAACTAGAAAATATTGTTTTAGTGCTCAAATTTTAATGACATGATATAACATCAAAATAGTGGATAGTTCAGAAAAAACCATAATGTTGAAGAAGTGAGAAACGTAAATGCATGTCAAAAGGCAGGAGACCTTTCTCTGACAAGTTACATTTTTCTGTATTCTCTTCCTTCTCTTTCATTTATAGTCACTCAAATTAGGCTGTCCTCTTTGAAGAAGGTACAGATGGTCAGGAGAAGAAACAGGAATCTTTCATGTCCTGTTTCAGAAGAAGCAGTAGTTGGGGAAGGATCTGAATTAGTTATCTATTTCTGTTTCAGAAGAATTTTCTGCAGATGAAAAGTATAGCCATTAAATATTCTGTAATTAGGTTTTGGAGTATGAGATTTAGTTCAAATATAAGGCCTCATTCTGCTAATGATAAATAACACATGTCAGTAAGATAAGAAGCCTTATAATGAATAATCTTGGATACGATGCTAGTTAGTGTTGTCTTTTATTAAAGCATAAGTTATTTACCACTGTTTCATTGCAGACTTGTTGAAGACTTGTTACCACCTTGTTTGCTAAGAAATGTGAACTTGCTACCCTCCCAGTGTTCTCCATATACATCTAGTAGTGTTGCTGTACTTCCACACCATTTTAGCCAAAGGCATGCCCGGAAATCTTTGGTCCTCTAACAGTTTGGAAAACATTTTGCTAAGGACCTACTTTATTGCACAGGGAACTATACTAAATATTTTGTAATAACCTATAAGGGAAAAGACTCTGAAAAAGAATACACACACACACACATAAAACTGAATCACCGTGATGTACACCTGAAATTAACACGATATTGTAAATCAACTATACTTTAATTAAAAAAGGTGGGGGGAGAAAAACATTTTGCTTAGGGAATTCAAAGCATTGCATTTTATAAGTTACCCCCGCCTCAATTCTACCTTATGGGAAGAGAATTTTAGAATTATTTGTCTCCTTTTATTTTCCTTTCTTCCTCTTTAAGTGGTAATATAATTTTAGCTTCTTCCTGACCCTGCAGAAGATTGATAGCCTTTTTCATAAACTAGATATCATATGACAGTAATTGTAATATAGCAACTATTTTGAGAGATTTATATCTAAAAACCCAATTTAATACCTCAATAAAGCTGTTTAAAAAACCGCAATTAAAAATTCCACTAGGTATAGCAGTGCTGAACCTTTACCGTACCAGAATATTGATACCATGCTGTTTGCTGAATAGTATTTAAAATTAAGGGTGTTTAATTGGAAAGGTCAAAACTCATTTAATGTGCTTTATGGCACAGACATCATTATATTGAAGTTACAGGGTCTCTCAGTGACTGAGAGGACGCTTCTCTGTATAGTAGAGTATTTTCCTCTATCTGTATTGAAATCTCAGCTGTTTGGAACATGACCAAGTACTGTCAAGGGCAAAATAGAGTTCAAAGCCAAAAGACTAGGTAACATGAAATAAATCACTAAAGTTCATACTTTTCTCTTAAAAGAGCCTTTCATATATTCCCTTAGGGTCTATTAACAGTTATTTTATGACACTGTTGACAAGTTTAGCTATGTGACTCCCCAGTGAATTAGAAGGTGGAGAAGAGGAGCTGGTAGGGACAGGCTTGCTGATACCTGTAAGAAATAACCATAAACATGAGGTGTATTTCAGGGTATTCAGCAATCATAAGAAATTTAGCAGGAGGGCGAACCACCTTCTAAACATCAGTAGCCCCCTCCCCCACAAAGTATACCCACTGTATAACAGAATATAATAGTATATTTCCTCAACTCTAGGATATATATGTATGTGCTTTTTACATCTTACTGTTTCTGAAATCAGACATGTGTTAAAAATGGGATGTATATTTAATGTGGAGGTAGTAATTTTTTTCCCTGGGGAAAAAAATCATTGATGTGTTTTATATTATAGTCAGTGGCATCTTATCATAGAGCACACAGGGTAACTGATGTCCATAATGAGAGAACTTCTACAAAGGAAGTTCTGTTGCTCTGGGCCTTCCCTTTAAAAAGATGATGTTTAGAAACATTTCCCATTAAAGTTGTTCTGAAGGAGGAAACATGAAAAGTTTGCTTAAATTACTTAGAAAATGCATTTATGTGGAAATTCTTTACCTGAGATAAATCTATAAATGAACACTGCTATGTGTTTTGATTACATTAAGATGTAGTGATAAGCTTAGTTTCCTGAATTAGGCTTTTGAATTTGAATTTCACTCTTATACATTATGGGTTTATCTTATAGGTGCCTAAGCCTATGCATCAGCCTGTAGGTTCTTCCTCTACCCTTCCAAAGGATCCAGTATTGAGGAAAGAAAAACTGCAGGATCTGATGACCCAGATTCAAGGAACTTGTAACTTTATGCAAGTATGAGTCATTATTAAGTGAATCTTAAATGATAGTCATGGGGCTGCTAGCTTCTGATGTGAAGCATTAAATGAAGTTGTTAAGAGCATAGATTCTGGTGTCCAGAATGAGTACAAATCTCGGTTCTGCCATAGCTCTGAGAATTTAGGCAAGTTACTTAACTCTCTGCCTCAGTTTCTTTTTTGAAAAAATGATAATAGTTCCTACTCCTGTTTGTTGTGAGTAATAAAATGAATTAAACATGTAAGAAGCTTAAAGTGCTCAAATGATATTGCTGCTGTTGTGTGTAGATAATCATAAGACATTCATTATGACACATGCTCAATTGTGTCATACAGACTCTTACAGAATTTCAGAATAGTATGGTATTACTGAGGGATGAAGTAGGCAAATAAGAGATTTTTGTATAGTAAAAAGATTTTGAGCTTTGGAATTAGACCTGCATTTAAATCCACTTCTACCAGTTACCAGTTGTGTAATCTGTGGCAAGTTATTTAACCTCCAACCTTCTGCTTATTTGTAAAGTGAGGGAATTGCATGCCTCTTCAGATTATTTGATAAATAAAAGACCTAAAACGATCACTGTAAGTATATAAGTTAAGTACTCAAAACATTGGAAATATTTTTAGGATAACCAGGATAGGCAGGTGGGAGAAGAGAATGCCTTCTTGTCATGAAAGTCTCTAAGAGCATGAGTTAGTTTAGTGGTTGAGATAAAATAATTAGACCCTCTCATTGGTTATAATAAAAATGAGGGCTCAGTCTACACTAGGATTAACGTTTAAGACTTCAAGTCAGGAGTTTTCTTTTCCTCATTTGGCCTTAGAATTACTATTGGAGTTTTAACACTTGACACAGTCTTTTTTTTTTTTTTAATTAATTAATTAATTTTTGGCTGCATTGAGTCTTCGTTGCTGCACATGGGCTTTCTAGTTGTGGCGAGCAGGGGCTACTCTTTGTTGTGGTGCGCAGGCTTCTCATTTCAGTGGCTTCTCGTTGTGGAGCATGGGCTCTAGGCACGTGGGCTTCAGTAGTTGCAGCATGTGGGCTCAGTAGTTGTGGCTCGCGGGCTCTAGAGCACAGTCTCAGTAGTTGTGGTGCACGGGCTTAGTTGCCCCATGGCATGTGGGATCTTCCTGGACCAGGGCTTGAACCCGTGTCCCCTGTGTTGGCTGGCAGATTCCTAATGACTGCACGACCAGGGAAGCCCCTGACACAGTTTTAAGGTTTGACAGTTACTTTAGATTTCGCTTTTAATTCTGTTTCTTCTCCTATAAAGACTAAGTTATTAACATCTTGAGATGGTTATTAGCTAGATTCCTATAGCTAATAAGTAGCTGACATCATAAATAATTTAATGGTAATAGCTTTACCAACAAATGATAATCTTTGTTTTCACTTATTATTTAAACTCTTGTCTTTAGGAATCTATTCTGGATTTTGACAAACCTCCAAGTGCAATTCCATCATCACAGCCGCCTTCAGCTACTCCAGGTAGCCCAGTAGGTATGTCCTCATTCTTAAGACTTTTTAGACCTACAGCTGTTTTTCCAATTACTTCTTTTACATATAATTTTACTCTAGATTATCTTAAGGTTAAACTATGTCTGTGTGTTAATTTTTTCTAAATGTGTACATATGTTATCAGAGTTACATACAGGTAAATTACCATGAGGATGTTAGTGTACTTAACTGACCAGTTTGCATTTTAGAGAAGGTCTCCAGATAGGTGAATGGAAGTACACAATATTAGTTGTCTTTGCTACTTTTTATATTCTTCTTGGAGTGAATTCTGACTAGAACTGCTTGACTTCTTTCAACTCTGTATGTCTAGTGTGGAGGCTTTTGGATCCTAACTATGAGTGAAATTACATCAGTGGTATTTAGTGCACAGGTTAACACAGTAACTAATGATGCAGCCCAGATCTGAATCTGGTCTGATGCTTCAGACTTTAGGCTTTTTGTTCTACACTAGTTTATCTCAGGTGGAATGACATAATCAAAGCCATAGTTCAGCTGCAGTGAGCAGTAGACACCAACCAGAAGACTGGTCCAGTAATTCCTGGGTAGGGTAAGGAGAAGGAAGAGAAAGTACTTAACAAAAGTGATAGAGATTAATAAGAAGAAACCAAACTGAAACTATGTAATTGAAAAGTATACTTAATTTTACATGATCAAAGAGAAAAAAAAAACTGAAGAGCCAGATGACCCCTGCACTTGTAACTTAAAGTGTATCAGCTAATTACTGCTCATGATAGCTCAGGTTTTATCATCCAGATTACAATTACCAGTTTTCTAAAAGTCATAGTTCTTTTCTTTTGGAAGCCTTGAAATGCTGCTTTTGTCCATTGATGGAACTAGTATCCTTTTCTTCTGTAATCCTCTCTGACTCTTTTTAGAGCTCTACTACAATAGAAAGGACTTGAGAGCTAGTTCTGCCAGATACTGCTTTGTTTTATGAAGTATAAACTTTAGTTTCCACCCAGTTGGTATGCATAAACTTTTCTCCTCCCTCAGTAGTTTACTGTTGATTTCACTCTCTGCAGCATCTACAGAACAAAATCTATCCAATCAAAGTGATTTTCTTCAAGAGCCATTACAGGTAACTTTTCCAGACTGATCTTTCATTTACTCTTCTTTGCTATTCAGGGAGGAAACTCTTGCTTTGGCAAGAATGATCAGACTCGCTGATTCTAATATACCTAATGAAATTATTGAAAATGTTCTAAGGGTATCTAGTTTTTTAGATTAAGTACAGCTGGTTCTCAAAAGATTCCCTAATAAACATGGGGAAGTCATCTGTTATAATAGAGGAGGTTAGCTGATGTTAGTAAGGAAAGAGTAAGCCTGAAGAATTCGGAGGTACTTTGGGAATCTTACTTTGCTGTTGAGCTACCTAAGTCACTTAGTATATTGGCAGAGTAAAGGGTGTAAAGAAAGAAACTAATTTTGCTTAACTCATGGTTAGCCAGTCCCACCCGCCTACATATATCTAACATTCTGATGAACTAATTTTCACAGAACACACTTAGAGTTATAAAGGGACCAGATCATTGAGATCTGTAAATGCCACATTGCATTTCCATCAATAGTAAGTTCAAGATTTGCTAGTTTTCTGGTCATTACTTTAAAAAAATTTTTTTTCTCAGGATCCCTCTGAAAACCTTACGGCAATTTTCTAGACAGCAACTGCTTTGACAGTAGGTTAAATATTTTGATCAGGTGGTTCAGCAGTTGTTGCCTTCCCTTCCAAAAACTTATGAGTAAATACCATTTGTTTACAGTGGTTTATATTTAGTTTAAGATGTAGCTCGGTTTTCAAAATGTGTTTGTGAAGCAGGGTCCCTCACCCCAGTCACTGCTTTAACTAAAGAATTCCATGTTATCTGGTCTAGCTATTAGGTTCTTTATGAGGCTTTCAAGTGACAAGTTAAGATTTTTTTTTTTTTTTGGCGGTACGCGGGCCTCTCACTGTTGTGGCCTCTCCCGTTGCGGGGCACAGGCTCCAGACGCGCAGGCTCAGCGGCCGTGGCTCACGGGCCCAGCCGCTCCGCGGCATGTGGGATCTTCCCGGACCGGGGCACGAATCTGTGTCCTCTGCATCGGCAGGTGGACTCTCAACCACTGCGCCACCAGGGAAGCCCTAAGATTTTTTTTGATAAACCAATAGTCTGGTAGCTCTCAGGGCATGCCTGTGGGATGGCTACATCAGAATCACTTGGTCACTTTAATAAAAGTACATACAGTTGACCCTTGAACAGTATGCATTTCAACTGCTCGGGTCCACTTACACATGGGTTTTTTCCACCAAATTCGTAGAGTACTACGCCTCACGAATTTGCGTGTCATCCTTGCGCAGGGGCCATGCTAATCTTCTCTGTATCGTTCCAATTTTAGTATATGTGCTGCCGAAGTGAGCACTAAATACATAGAGTACTACGGATCTGAGGTTGGTTTAATCCGAAGTTGTGGAACCACGGGTATGAAGGGTCAACTATGGGACCTGGGCATCTGCGAATTTTGGTATCCATAGTGTGTCTTGGAACCAATTCCCTGTGGATACTGAGGGATGACGGTGTTGTTAGATACCACCTTAGACCTATAGGGTCAGAATTTCCAGGGGTGTCGTCTAGTCATCTGTATTTTTAATCTGCTCCCTGGGTGAATCTGCACATCCATTTTTTGGAACCACTGGCTCAAACATCATGCTTACTCAGCAGTACTTAAAACGAACTCCAGCCAGTCTTCTTAAAGAGCAACAATTTGGAAGGAAGAACTGCCGTAACTTCTAAATAAATACTAATGTAAAGAATGTTTCTTCATCTTTTTTGTTAACGTTTTAACTAAAATTCAAAGTCTTTTAAAGCTTAACTATCAAGTGGGCAAAGTTGCCTTAACTTAGTATCATTGAATTTTTCTTTGGCAATAGAGTTAGTTACGTCCCCACAATAGCCAGTCTCACTTATTTTGGGTGGTTGTCTCATTGTTTTAATGAGAGGACCAGAAGAAAGGCTTACTTTTAGAAACACTACCATTTTATAATAATTCTAATAGTTTGGTCAGATCTAAATTATATCTATTTATTTAGGTACATTAAATGCTCTAAAGGATTTCAAAATTTTCTCCATAAGACCTTTTAAAGGTCTTCCATGAGGCTTTTTAGAACTTGGTCCCCATCTCCTTATCAAGAAGTGGCATATCATGATGAACCCTTCTAGAAGGTCACTGAAACATAACTGTTCTGAT
The DNA here is from genome assembly GCF_039906515.1 of Pseudorca crassidens. Classification (NCBI taxonomy): domain Eukaryota; kingdom Metazoa; phylum Chordata; class Mammalia; order Artiodactyla; family Delphinidae; genus Pseudorca; species Pseudorca crassidens. Next base: position 25,368,690 of record NC_090306.1, on the reverse strand, counting down.
ATTTGGTTACCATTAATTAGTTTCTATTTAACCCATTTTATTACTTGGGCTTCTGAGAACCACACTGAAATATTTAGATAAAAGGAGTGGATTCACCGACACTTCAGACCTTGCCATTGCTAGAATTTTATGGATCTCTGTTATGTTGTAGTACCTGTTGTGCCGTAGCATTCCTTCCTAGCTCCTCTTAGTTTTTAATTGGTTACAGTTGTCACAGCATTAGTTCCTACTGTGCTTTCTCCCAATTTGTATTTTATACATATTAGTTTTAATTTTTCTTAGAATATTGGTGCTATTGTGATTTATATAGAGCTTATCCCTACTATTTATACTTCTGCCGACTTCTTTAAGACACTGAGAGCACTTACAGTAAAAGCATAGTTGTCATGATCCCTGGCAGGCCCGTGCCTAGAGCATTAATGTACCCTGGGCTCATCCCATGGAACTGCTATTGAGAGCCTGATAGAAAATCTGACCCCAGATTTCCAGGGCCAAGAGTCTTGGTAAATGAGGATGGGATTAGATGTGTAGCTCTGGTGACTAGGCTTGGAAAGGCAATGTAGCTGACTGCTTGGGTTTGAATCTTAGCTCTTCTGCTTAATTTTAGTGTGACCTTGGGTAAATTAGTTAACTTTCTTTGCTTCTGCCTGATCATGAATAAAATGGGAATAGTTGTACCTATTGCACAGGGTTATTGTTAGGATTAAATATATTAATATGTGTTAAAAGTGTTTAGCATACCATTTGGCACTAGTGATTGCTCAACGAGAGTAATGTGTTAGGAAGCCCAGGGCCCAAGAAATATAAAGTGAACAAAATGTGCCTTTTACAATGTTTTATATCTTCCTGTATTTAGGCTGCTTCTTCTCCAGTTACTTGTAGCTCAAATGCTTGCTTGGTTACTACCGATCAGGCCTCTTCAGGATCTGAAACAGAGTTTATGACCTCAGAGACTCCTGAGGTAATAAGAGACCCATTGTCTTAATTTCTTTTCTGTCTTAAAGAATAGCAGAACCAGTTTATTGTATGAATTACAGGCATAATCAGTTTAATGATTTAACATTTATACCTTACTAATGTTTGCTTTCTATAGATGTTGTAGTCCTGGAACTTATACAGGTAACTCTAACTTTATTGTGACCTTACCGTATAAATGGACTTAATAGTGTATTGCCTTTCCAGATACAATAAATATGTCCAAATTGCTAGTGTCAAAAAAAATGAAAATTTCTACGTAAGGGTAGGGTTAGTTCAAATTTCTCACTATATTCATATTGAAGGACTCCTTAGGAGAAAAATCGTTTTATCCATGTAACAGAAGACTCAATAACTTTATAGTTTTAATATTAGCACTGACTCAATTGGAATGAGTTACATTCTCTTTTTGCCCAATTTTGTCAAAGCATTTTGACAGTATTACGTTTTTCCTCTCAATTTTCAAGTGAAAGTTTTTGCTGTGTTTGAGCAAATCCTTGAGATAGATATAGCAAGATAGGATGATTTTTTGGATTAATTTAGCAATTCTTAGGTTTTATTATTATTTTTTGGTTAACTATTATATGAGAATTTGTGTTCATTGTATAAGAAAGTAAAGGTAAGCATTAGTTTTTATGGTGTTGACTTGGTCTAAATTAAAATTACTTGGTTCCTTATTTTAAGAAGAGGAAGTGTTTGCCACCTAGTGAGTCACAGCTGTCTGCTTCAAAATCTCGTTGGTATTGGTTTTTTCATATCTTTTAAAGCATTTGGCTTTATAATCTATTATATTAAGGACTTGCTTATTCCCTTAGTTAAGATTAGCTCAGGTTTGGTTTTCTTTTTTTAGGCAGCTGACCGAGGAATCCACTAATAAGACTTTAAAATAGAGAAAAATTAACACTGACTAAGTAACTAACCCAAGGTTTTTCTTAAGCCTAATTCTTCTGTATAAATTTGGAATAATACTAGATTCCGAACTGGAAAATACCATTACAGGGTTTGAAAAGGACTAGGTACTCATAAAAAGTTCAGCCCCTCGTCTGTTAGACTGATTAATAGTAAGATTCTCACTTAGTCAGCAAGCCGTGCAAAGCAAATGCTAGTGTGCATCCTCAGCAATTGAGATTTGAAATTGTAAGCAAAAGCTATTCTTCTGCATGCCTGTGTCCAAATGTTGTCCTATAGGACTTGCTGACTTATGCCAGTCTGGGGTTTAGTGTAAGTTAACTGTTTATTGTATGGCAGGTGATTGGCTGATATTGCATTTCTCCTCCCTAGGCAGCAGTACCCCCAAGCAAGAAACCGTCTTCACTAGCTTCTCCAAATCCTCCCATGTCAAAGGGCTCTGAACAGGGCTTCCAGTCACCTCCAGCAAGTAGTAGTTCAGTAACCATTAACACAGCACCCTTTCAAGCCATGCAGACAGTGAGTATGAAACGTGAATGATGATTGCAGTTCATTATTCCTGTTAAAAAGCTATTGTTTCTCTTACATCTCTTACATTAGGTACTATATGAAAAAATTTGCCTTTTCTATTACTCTTTTTTGGGCTGGTAGAATTTGCATTTGTCCAATGGGAATATTGTTTGTGTGGGAAGAGTATTAAATCCAAAGCCTCAATAATTTTGAATGGAAATTTTATCAGGGCATTTTCCCCTCTGAAAATTAGTGGCAGGCAAAGCTGAGGACCCATATTAAATAAATGAAATGTGAGTGAGAAACATAATTTTCTGTAAATAGCTTAATAATACTAACCATTACTAATATCACAGTAGTAATGTTCCATGGCATCAATAACCTGAAATACAGGGCACATACTTGTGTGTTCTATCACTGTTGAAACTTTCATTTGATTTCATCTTCATCTCATCTGGGTTTTGGAGAATTGTTCAGATTTCTATGGTATTTTGAATTACATATTCCGCTACAAATTGTAGTTTAAAACTTTTTAAGGTGATATTTCAACTAGGTTTGTATGTTTATTCTGTAAACATAGAATAAGTATAAAACTTTTCTTTAGAAAAAAGCAAAAAGTGTTAGCCAATAAGTACCTTTCCTGATGGTGCTTAATGTCCCACTCCAGGTACTTTCGTGTGATGGTGGTGGGAGGGGGCCAGTGGAGTGGTAGTGGAAAGCAGGCACAATGCAGGGAGATGGTCTGGTGAATTCACACCCCTGAATTCACTAATCTTATTAATTCCTGCTTGACCACGTAGCACAGCTTTGTGTCCTTGCTTTCCCACTATCCCTGTCAATCCATCCTACACAGTATTGCCACATTAGTTTTACTAACTTTTTCTTATTCCTAATGAAAAGCAAATATTGGTCCATTATAGAATGAAATTGAAAGTCCTTTGCCTGACACTCAGTAACTTTTGAAGTCTGGTATAACTTGCCAGACTAGTCCCCTGGGCTTGCCTTGTACACTCTTGTCACAATACCTTTTTTTGTGTGGTGTGTGTTTTAAGATTTTTAATTTTAATTTGGAATGAAATACAATTATTCATTCAACAAATTGGAAAATATTAAAACAGTTGACATTATCTAGAGTGGGGAAAGAAGTAAGAAAGTTTTATACACTGCTGATGTGACAGTAAATCATCACAACCTTTTAGGAAAGGCACTTCCTGTTAAAATTTTTTAAAAAGGGTGCATAGAGCCGTGACAGAAGTTTCATCTTGAGGAATCCATACTACAGGAACAAGGGGATTAGTAGCTAAGGATATGCTTCAGTAGCTGAAGATATGTTGTATATAACGGCACTAGAAAGCAATCGCAACAAAACCAATCTGAATTGGAGACCATCTGAACGTCTGTTAACTGGGAAATGATTGACTAAATTATGGTATTTCCAATTCTATGGCTCATTCATTCACTCACGGTATATATTTTTCGAGGCAGGCATTGTTTTACTGTATGCCAGGCATTGTTCTAGATACTGGGGGTAAGGAAGTGAATAATACAGATTTGTCCCCTTTATCATGAAGCTTACATTCTGTGTGTGTGTGTGTGTGTGTGTGTGTGTGTGTGTGTAGCAAGGGAGAGACAAAAATGATAAATGATAATAATAATAACAGCAGCAACAATAAAACAAGTCCGTTAACCTTTAGAATAATTGCCTGTTTCTAGAGGCAGGTACCTTGGGTTTTTCAGTGAAAAAATTACATCCAGATTTTTATTCTGCTTTGAAATCTTTGTGTCCTGATTAGTTGCTCCTGGTGTGTCTTCTCATTGTATTTTGGAAATTTTTAATAGCACTTACCCTACTTTATTTTTATGCTTTTTAAGTGAAACTTCAGACTTTATCTGGATTTCCCTAGTTTTTCCACCAGTGTTCTTTTTCTTTTCCAGGATCCCTTGCAGGGTGCCACATTGCATCACAATACCTTTTTGCTCATGCCACTCTGTCTTCTCTACCTGTTTGGATTCTATCCAGTATAAATTGGTTCTTATTTGTTTGCTTACTCATTTATTCAATAAACAGGTAGTTATGAAGCCAGGCACTGTTCTTAGGGGTTGTAACAATGGAGAATAGACAGGTCTTTGTGCTTAAGAAGCTTATACTTTATTATGGAGGTGGGAGAGCTAGAGAGAAAAATATTCATATATATAGTATATCAGATGCTATGTGTTGTGAGGAAAAATGGAGCAGGATAAGGGGGCTAGAGAGTAACAGAAGTGCTATATTATAGATGATGACCAGAGTCTGGACAGATCATTGCCTGCTACATGGTAGAAATTCAGTAAATGGCAGATTTTTTCATTTGTTTTCAGTTTCTGAAAAAGTACCCTTTTCCCCTATATAGCTTTCATTCTCAGTAAGCATTATTACAACGTAATAGCAGGAGAGTTAATTTTTGTGCTTGGTTTAACTGCTGTCAGAAATCAAATAGAAATTTGGTGTTTTTACTATGGTAAAATATGCATAAACATAAAGTTTACTGTTTTAACTGTATTTAAACGTATAATTCAACGGCATTAAGTACATCCACAGTGTTGTACAGCCATCACCACTATCTACTTCCAAAACTTTTTCATCGTCCCCTCCCCCGTCCTAGCCCCTGGTAACTTCTATTCTACTTTGTCTCTATGAATTTACCTATTCTTAGGTACCTCATATAAGTGGAATCACGGTATTTGTCCTTTTGTATCTGGCTTATTTCAGTTAGCGTAGAATTTTCAAGGTTCATCCATGTTGTAGCATGGATCAGAATTTCATTCTTTTTTATGGTGATATAACATTCCATTGTATGTATGTACCACATTCTGTTTATCCATTCGTCTGCTGATGGACACTTGGGTTGTTTCCATCTTTTGGCTATTATGAATAATGCCACGAACATTGGTGTACAAATATTTGAGTCTCTGCTTTCAGTTCTTTTGGGTATATGCCTAGAAGTGGAATTGCTGGATCATATTCTACTTGGTAATTCTACTTGGTAAATGGGAATTCCGCATTTTGCTTTTTGAAGAACCGCTGTACTGTTTTCTGCAGTGGCTGCACCATTTTACGTTCCCACCAGCACTGCACTGCCACTGAGGTTGGCAACTGTACCACACCTTCAGCAATACTTAGATTTTCTGGGTTTTTTTTTTTAAGTAATAGCCATCCTAATGGGTATGAAGTGGAATCTCATTGTGGTTTTGATTTATATTTGTCTAATGACTAATGATGTTGTGCATCTTTGCATGTGCTTATTGGCCATTTATCTTCTTTGAAGAAATGTCTATTCAAGTCCTTTGCCCATCAAATAGAAGTTTTTGAATGTTGCAGAGTTTTGCTAAATGTCACCTTTAATTGTTTTCTATAAAACTTCACAAATGACTCAGTGTACCCTGTCTTTTAAGGTATTTAATGTTAATGCACCTCTGCCTCCACGTAAAGAACAAGAAATAAAAGAATCCCCTTATTCACCTGGCTACAATCAGAGTTTTACTACAGCAAGTACACAGACACCACCCCAGTGCCAACTGCCAGCTATACACGTAGAACAAACTGTCCTTTCTCAAGAGACTGGTAAGATCTTTGTGTATCATATTTTGAAGACTTAGATGAGAGCTAATTAAACGGAAAGCAAGTCTGTAGTGACACTTGAGATGTTCTTTCTTGACTAGTAAGCCTTATCTTTTCACATGTTCACGTATTGAGAAACACTTAATGCTTTTTCGTCTCTTTAGTTAAGTTCACTTATTACTTTTAACTTTTGTAGAGGTAGAACTTAGATGGTTGATTTAACCTTGAAGTAGGCTTTTATTTTTAAACCTGATCGCTTTGATTACCATCAGCAGTGGTAGAGGTGCATAAGGCACTATCCAGCTGCTTCTATGAAGGTTTTGAAACCATTCTGTTAACTCCGTGTTAGCACAGATGGCTATCTGGCCTTTTTTCTTCCCTCTTGTAATAAAGCATTGATTAATGTGAAGGTATAATTTAGTATGCTTATTCTACTCTTTGATTAGAGATGGGAGACACTTTTGATTGTTCATGCTATTCTAATACGTACATGAAAGAATAGCAACTTTGTAGTTATTTCCCAATCTAAGAAGCACTTGTAGATTTTTACTGTTGGTATTTCAGGCCCCTATTGGGTTTTCTAAAACTTAAGCTGGAGCAAACGAATTGCTTGGTTAATCACAAGAAGTAGTAAATGTAAATCCCTGGACCTAGCCACAGATGACCTCATTCTCTTCTCGCCTGTACTGTGAAAACATAGGGCAGGTGATTTACATAAAGGATACTTTTTTGTCATAATCCTTTTCAATTACAGTATTAATAAGAGTTCATTTTCTTTTACTCCTCGATCTGGCATATTTAGCCTGTTTTTTTCCTTTAATTGTGGTAAAATATACGTAACATAAAATTCATCATTTTAAACATTTTTAAGTGTACAGGTTTTATGGCATTAAGTACATCCAGGTTGTTGTGCAGCCACCACCACCATTCATCTCTAGGAATTTTTCATCTTCCCCATTTAACACTAACTCCCCATTTCCCTTTCCCTGTAATCCCTGGCAACCAGCATTCTACTCTGTGAATTTGACTGTTCTAAATACTTAACTTATATAAGTGGAATCATAGAGTATTTGTCCTTTTGTAACACCATAATGTCTTCAAGGTTCATCCGTGTTGTATTGTAGAATGTGTCAGAGTTTTCTTCCTTTCTAAGACTGAATAATATTTTATTACTTAGAGATATATATATAGAGAGAGATATCTGTGTCTCTCTCTATATATACACATACATATCTATAGCATCTGTTTTTTTAAAAAAGGGAGAAAGTTGTATTAAAGGTTTTGATATACACTGACTTCTAAGTATAAAGAATATTAAACTTTTATTACCATTTAACTCTTGGACTCTAAAACTGTTTCCTTAAGCAGCAAGTTATCCTGATGGAACTATTCAAGTAAGCAATGGTAGCCTTGCCTTTTACCCAGCACAGACGAATGTATTTCCCAGACCCTCTCAACCATTTGTCAATAGCCGGGGATCTGTTAGAGGATGTACTCGTGGTGGGAGATTACTAACCAATTCGTATCGGTCCCCTGGTGGTTATAAAGGTATGCTCTGAATACAATTTGTATGTTTACTTGACTCAAACTGTTTTTACTTTACCTTGTTCCTTTTTGTGGTTTCTATTTATAATGTAGTAGAGAATTCCCTATTCCTACAAAATATGGTATTTCTAATATGTCTATTGTCTATAACAGAGGAACTCTTTGAATGAAAAACAGATCGATCCTGTGACTTACTGAAGTGAAAGGTTGAGCATTTTGGTTTTTTTCCAGGGATGAATTTTGGTTTTCATATTTGAATAATTTCTTTCTTCTGTTAATTGACTTGGCTGGCTCAAAACATGTCATATTTAAGACAGTGCCCATTTCCTAGTTATCAGAGTATACCACAGATGAAAACTTTGAGACAATAATAGTGATACGCTTTTAAGTTAGATATGGTTCCAAGTATTCTAGTCACTGCTGGTATTAGCAGAAGTACTCTAGACCAAGGCCTTAACCACCATCCTTTCCCAACCCCACCTGCATCCCAGCAATAGTAAATTTCTACAGTTGGCTTGTTTGAAGTCTGTGATATTTTTATAAATGTGTGTTTTATTGTGGAAACAGTATTATGGAGTTTGCTTAAAGAAGGCATAAATGTAATGATGGCTTTATAGGATCAATTTAACTTTCCAAGAGATATAGAACAGACTATTTAAGAGTTTAGTGTAATTTTGCCCATAATTTTATGTAAGTTGTTTGTTTATTAGGTTTTGATACCTATAGAGGACCTCCTTCAATTTCCAATGGAAATTATAGCCAGCTACAGTTCCAAGCTAGAGAGTATCCTGGAACACCTTATTCCCAAAGGGTAAGAATAATTGTTATAACTGAACAATAGTACAATTGATGTGGAGCTGGTGACTAAACTATAGCAGAGTCGTAATTTGTTTTGTAAAGACACGCTTGTAACTATGGAGAGTGGATCTGGAAGCTTTTCTAATAACCCAAGTAGGGTACATGAGAACTGCCTGTTACATGGAACTTAGGAGGTCTTAAGGACTTTATTAAGTTTGCATTAACTCATTTACTCCACCATCCTATAAGAGAAACTGGAGTTCAGAAACAAGTAACTTATCTAAGGTCACTCAGCAAGTAAATGATAGAACTAAGATTAGATGCAAGTTTCTCAACTCCAGAGCCCATGGTCTTTACTATATTGCCTTCAGTTTAACTTTTTTAGATATCAAGTATAGGAAAGTCCTTTTTTGTAAGTTTGATTTTTTTGGTTTATTCTTGATTGACTAGTTCAGCAGATTTTCTTTACTATATATGATAAAAGACTGACAGGAGGATGGTAGACATTCCACTTAACAGCCCTTGGGAACTCCCCGTCATTGGTCATATATGGATATGAATTTATACTACATTAGCATTTTCAGTTTTGAAGTTTTACAAGCCTTTAAGTATGTATGTGGTATTTTACTGAGCTCTGTTGTTAATATACAAAGGAGCTTATGGTTACATGAGGTAAGATAGATGTCTATACAGAGGCAGTATTGAAGAACACACCTTGGAAAACACACCAGGTCACCTAAATGACTTGGGTTTGACCCCTGATCTCACCAGTTACCTCTTTGTGTGACCTTGGGCCTGTTACATAAACTTTCTGAGCTTTAGTTCCTTATCTGTTAGGTGAAGACTCATCTGTTTGAGTTACTTATCTTACTCTGGAGTGTTGAGGATTACTCTGTGAGAGATTCTGAGGATTAAATGAAGTCATATACATAAGTGCTTTGCATATATCAAGGATGCAAATATTAAATGTTATTACTTGATTGTCACGTACTGTGTGTGCAGGGAAAACTTTGATTAATGCGATCTTTCAGTAATGGAGCTATCTGTTCTTAATACCAGTATTCTAATATTTTTGTGTGCTGCTTTAAATTTCCTCCTGAGGAAACATAAGATATCAATGATAGTAGTGCTGTTGGGAAGAGGGTTAGGAGTTTGGGGTAGGAAAATTAATTATTATTTTTACTGTATACATTCTTGTCCTGTTCAAATTTTTTATTACATGTATTGATATTAATCTGATTGCATCATTAATTATTCTTTTCATGACTTGCATGGGGGCTGACTTTCACCATACTTGGGAGTCAGTTTGAAATGTTGCCTCTTGAACATTTTTTCTTAAAGATTCCAGGCAATAATATGTTCATACGTTAAATTCTTATCAATTTCCCTGTCAAAACAAAACCAAACCCTAACATAGTTTGTAATTGTCTTCACACTTTGGTTTATAAATAGAGCAAGATTGAAATTGTCTGTATTTTTGCTTTATCATCTCCTTTTATATTGAGATGAGGCACAGAGCACCAGGACATATTTCTGAATTTCCCTCATTACCTAGCATTGTGTCTTTTACGTAGTGTTCTCTAAATGCTTTCTTGTTTTTGCAAGTATTAACATATCTAATTTGTCAGGTTAATTAACAGATGAAGCAAATATTGCTACTGTGACTCTTGCTTTAGTTGTTTTTCTTGGTGTCATCTGAGCCCTTTTGGTTGCTGGAGAAGGCTAGACCAAGGGCTAGGAGGACTTAGTCTTACAAATTTATCTGCCAATAATAACTAATTACTGTTTTGCATTTTTGGTGCTAAGGTAAATATTATGTGTTCATTTTAGGATAATTTCCAGCAGTGTTACAAGCGAGGAGGAACATCTGGTGGTCCTCGGGCAAATTCTAGAGGTAAGGATAATTAATTGAGGAGTTTATTTACCCAAAACATACCTCTAGATCTTTCTTCATCCTTTGTCAAATTCTCCCCAAAGTATATTAGCATTTACCTTTTGAGGTTTTCAGTTTGCTTAAATGTTGTACTGAAGATCTGAGGGAGATATTAGACTACTAGAAAGGCTGTGGAAATCATTTGTCAATTTACGTGTGTATGTGTTTTAAATTTGCTTGACACCATAATTTAACCTTAGATACATATTCACTGTGCTAACTTGATATAGTTTCAGGTGATATATCAGGATGGTGGTTTTGGAATAATGGGCACTTCTAGATACTCTAGTGCCCCTTAGTACATTGATAGATAGGAATAAACAACAATTAAGACACAATGACTTGAACAAAAGCAGGATACTTTTAATACTTCTTAAAATGTGAAGGTACTATTAAAAGGTTCAGTGTAATTGAGAAGATCAAGAATTACTGAAGATTAACTTTGTCACAAGAAAAGAGAAGCTTTTCCTTTTAAGAAAGTAGCCACTATTCACATTATCTTTGCCCTCTATCTGAGCAGTGTTTTTGTACAATACTGAAAACATTAAAATTTTATGATACCACATTAACTTAGAAATAAAGAACAAGCATTTATTATGGGGCTTAGTACCATAACAAAATATGTTTGAATGTCTAGTAGGCTAGTAGTTCCAGAAGTTGCTACTTTTATGTAATCTCAGTTTTCTTGAGTCCTTCTCCATTAGATACTTAGAGTAGATTTATCACTGAGGAATTAAGAACTCAGAATTATGGGAGAAAGGTAAAGAATTAAAGAGTGTTCACACCTGGGTTTTAGACTCTGCTAACCATAACTACTGTTAAGTTATCCAACCTTTGGGGGCCTCATTTTTTTAATATTAAAAAAAAATGAGGCTACTGGACAAAATCATCATCCAGGTCCTTTCTGGCTTTAGAATAGTAGTAGAAAAGCCTATTGTCAGAGAAATCTAGAAGAGTATACTGTAGCTATACTTTATTGCTTTTTAAAAAAGATTTACTATAAAATGTATTTTTATCTGTATTTCAGTAGCCGACTAATGTTAAATATTGTGTTCAAAGCTAACTGCTTCATTATGAGAAACTCACTGTTGCTAATAAAACAGCAGGGTGGAGTGATTCTTCTCAGGTGAGCAGCCCAGAAAGAGACAACGAAACCTTTAACAGTGGTGACTCTGGACAAGGAGACTCCCGTAGCATGACCCCTGTGGATGTGCCAGTGACAAACCCAGCAGCCACCATACTGCCAGTACACGTGTATCCCCTGCCTCAGCAGATGCGAGTTGCCTTCTCAGCAGCCAGAACCTCCAATCTTGCCCCTGGAACTTTAGACCAACCTATTGTGTTTGATCTTCTTCTGAACAACTTGGGAGAAACTTTTGATCTTCAGCTTGGTAGATTTAATTGCCCAGTGAATGGCACTTATGTTTTCATTTTTCACATGCTAAAGCTGGCAGTGAATGTGCCACTGTATGTCAACCTCATGAAGAATGAAGAGGTCTTGGTATCTGCCTATGCCAATGATGGTGCTCCAGACCATGAAACTGCTAGCAATCATGCAATTCTTCAGCTGTTCCAGGGAGACCAGATATGGTTACGTTTGCACAGAGGAGCAATTTATGGAAGTAGTTGGAAATATTCTACGTTTTCAGGCTATCTTCTTTACCAAGATTGAAAGTCAGTACAGAATTGACAATAAAAGGATATGGTGTTCTGATTAGTGGGAATAAAGGAAAAGTAGTCCTTGCCCTTCTGACAGATTGGTTTAGGAAAATGTTTTCATTCCTAGAGGAAGGAGGAGGTCCTTACTTTTTTGTTTTCCTCCCCATGGTGAAAAATTTCAAGCTGAATGACAATTAGCACTAATCTGGCACTTTATAAATTGTGATGTAGCCTCGCTAGTCAAGCTGTGAATGTATATTGTTTGCACTTAATCCTTAACTGTATTAACGTTCAGCTTACTAAACTAACTGCCTCAAGTTCAGGCAAGTTATAATGCCTTGTTGTGCCTCAATAAAAAAGTTACATGCACCTTCAGTGTTCTTACTTGATTAAACATTTAGTTAAGAAGTAAAATGTTTAATTTTTAGTGTTCACACTGGTAACTCTTGAATGGGAATCTATTCATGGGTTCATACTATTATTTTAAAATAAGCCTTTTATATATAACAGCTCCTTTTAGAGTTACTTTTCTCTGTTATTATACATATCATTCATCAAAAGATTTCATGTTTTCCACTGGCCAAATCACATATTCTCCTTGAAGCTGTTTTGCAGTAGGGTGTTTTATCCTTTAGTTAGCTATCTTCAAGTACCTATGATATGAATAACAATACAAGGTACAGTACGCGATACATGGGTAATACTACTGGTCCGCCATCAGTAAGGCTTATGCTTTCTAGTGGATTCTTAATTTGAGTAGGTAAAATATTTAGTCATCAAAAAGCAAAGGTCTGTGGTCGGGCAATGCTGTATTTGAGTGCGGATTTTGCCACTTAGTAACTGATCTTGGGCAAGTTATTATACCTCAAAGATTTTTTTTAAAGACCATTTCCCGAAATGCAAAATGGGCATGATAGATCAGCCTCAGGGCAGTTGTGAAGTTCAACTAAGAATTTATCCAAAAGACTTTACACAGTGCCTGGCACATAAGCAGTTAATAAATGTTAGATGCTGTAATTGTGTTTTTCTCATTCGGAAAACTTTAGGGTGCTGTGTGTATATACTGTCTCGTATGCAGTGTAGCAGGCAATGCCAGAGGTTAGTATCCATTCTAGACATACATCCTCACGTCTCAATTTAAGTTTGTCTATGATTCTTACTACTAAGAACTTAATAATATGTTTCTCAATTACTTTAAAGAATAGTAATTCAAAATAAACATTTTGATCGAATATTCCAGAGTTTATTAAGGGTTGGAGAAAGGGCATTCTTAGCCTGCAACCAAGCAGGTCACTTGCTGAGGCAGAAAGTTCTTGTTTTGATCCTCCGCTCACTCTGTGTTGTTAAATAATCTCAGGAAGATGTAAGAGCATTAAATTATTATGGTTAATATTTTTGAGCTAGGTGTGGGTTCAGCAATTAAATCCTTAAGCCTTGTTTAATTCTGTGGTGTTAAGTGTTAGTACAGTGCTCTCAAGAAAGAGGATGTAATGTGATTCACTATTTAACAGAACTTTTTCAATTCATGGTAAGTACTTTGTGAGTTAGGGATATTAGTATTCCAGTTAAATAAATTAGTTCATGGCTTTTATGTCCAGAACACAAAATGAAAAGTATGCAGGAAAGCAGAAATATGATTGGATGCTTGAGGGGAAAACTTGATGTTTAAGAACAGTTGTTGATCAAGTTCAATGAGGCCTTTCTCAGTCTTTTTTAGCCACTGTTTTCTGCTGCATTAGGGTCTTCAGCTTAGTCTTTTGTCCTGCACATGATCGACATTTATTGAAAAAATATTGTGAATGACTCTTTGTATTTTTTAAGGTAAGTGTCCAACAGGAAGAGATTGATTAACTAGGGTATCCCTTCATGATAATACTCATGTTTTAGGAGAGTATTTTAAATGAAATACTATTTCTCTAAGTGTAAAGACAATAAACTAGAAAATTATTCTTAGACTTAAGGAATGAATGGACAAGATCTTTCATTCTGAAGCAATGTAACTTTTGAAGACACAGTTCTTCTGGAAGCTTTTAGTAAAAGTCCAGATGTCTTTACAGAAAGATGTACACATGCAGATTTTAGATACCTTTGCAGGAGATGTAATGGGGATCCATAGATAAGTAAAGCACATTTAGGGACCTTGTATAAGGAACTTATATTTTACTGAGAGGATCTTGTTGTAGGTATGACTGAAGTGGAAAGGCATTCCATAAAATTACTATGTATCTCTGAATATATAGATTCTTAGTTGTCTTACGGGAGGTGGAGATAGGGGAGATAAAGTAAGTTTTTCTATTTTCTATAGATAGATTTTCTATAAATTCACCTCTGAGTTTCCTTTCACTTTAAATCTTTTAGTCTTTTGTTAAATGAATTCTCCCTTAAGAATTGTGAGCTACTGACTCTTACCTCCTCTAAAGTTATTTAGTGAGTAAATGCAGGTATTTAAAGCAGGAAATATTTTTGAGAGGTTTGCTCACTTGCCTCCCATACCAAGTATCTTGTCAACCATTCCATTTTTAAATTGAAACTTTCTAAACTCCATAATAGCTACAATTTTACAGTGCTTTGACATCACATACTGTGTTTTTATACTTCAGTCTTCCCTGTTTGCAAAGTTTTATTCCTTTATTGACTGATGTTCTGTTGTGATCCTTGTGATAACTAGGATGATATTTTATGTATTTTACAAGGCATAAAGTATTTTATATGCCAGATAATTTTTGGCATATAGACGTTAAAGTTTTTCCATATGAATTCCACTCTGCTCCCACGCCAAACACTTTATTTTGATGAAAAAATTTTGAGTTGTCTCTCCAAGTCTTCCAGATAATGCTAATGTTATCTCAGGGGTATTCTTTTTATTTATTTATTTATTTTTGGCTGCATTGGGTCCCCGCCGCTGTGCACGGGCCTTCTCTAGTTGCGGAGACAGTTGCATTGGGTTGCATTGGGTCTACGTTGCCGTGCGTAGGCTTCTCACTGCCGCGGCCTCTCTTTTTGCTCTAGAGCACAGGCTCAGGAGCTGTGGCCCACGGGCCCAGCTGCTCTGCGGCATGTGGGATCCTCCCAGACCAGGACTCAAACCCGTGTCCCCTGCACCGGCAGGCGGACTCCCAACCACTGCGCCACCAGGGAAGCCCTCAGGGGTATTCTTAATTGCCACTTTAATGATTAGGCTGATATCTTTGTCCTCATTTTTCAGCTTTTGGGCAAGTGTTGTCAAACTGATAGGTACAGCTCACTTGCTACCAGTGCAAGACTCTGAATGCCAGATGATAAAATATTGTTACCCATTATCAATATCAAGAGGCCTTAGGCTCACTAATTGTAAGTTTCTTAAGCATTATTCTTTTATTCATTTTATTTCAAAGGCCTTATATGTTGAAATAAATTATTAATTTAGGTGGGTTTTAATTTACCATAAAACCCAAATAGGTGGGTTATCTGATTTGTACCTGGCTCAGGGGCTACAAAGATCAATGTTCAGACACATCAAGTATATCAGTTTTATCCATTTTATCCATTTCATCTGCTGAGAGCAAATCTCTCGAATTATTTCTCTGATTTCTATCACACTTCTGTTTTTTTTTTTCTGTTCTATATCTGGAAATCTTACTATTCAGAAGCTAAACCTCCTTGGACAAGTTATTTAATCTCATCTTTTCTATTGTTTCTAAGTTTCACTTTCTGGAAGATTTCCTTGATTTTGTCTTCTGACCTTTTTACAGAGTTTGAAATTTCTGCTGCGTTTAAAATTTATAAGTACACATCTGTTATCCTGAATGTTCCTTACATGTGTATTCCATTCTTGTTTTGTGATTGCACTATTGTCTAAGGATAGTTGGTTTTCTTAAAGTTTTCTTCCCTCCGTAGTCTATTTCTGCACTTCGTTTGTCCTAGTCTTATATCTGTATTGTTACATTTGCTCAGAATCTTGTGATTATTTGTTGACTGTTGATATTTAAGAATGTGATTGGAAGCTTTGAGTGCAGAGGTGGGGCTTGTTGGTCTTGGGGTTTGTAGTAGCATGATTTTTGTGGGGGAGAACACCAATGTGGAAGTAGGGAGGAGCTTTCTAAGTGGGGCACAAAACCCAGAAGCCGTAAAAGATGGATAAATTTGACACATAGAATTTATTCCCCTAAAACTTGTTAGGGGAAACAATGTCAAAAGACAAATACTGCCTACAGTGGGAGAAAATCGAAAAAGATGGCCCAAAAAAGGAGCCACAGAAGTGAAGAGACAGTTCATATGCGCTTACAAAAAACAAAAAACAACAAAAAAAAAGAACAGTAAGCATATGTAAAGTGCGTATTTTGGCAAGCATGTGGGAAAAGGGGCACTCATAGTGTAGATGGTAATAAAATTGGTACTTTTTGGAGAGAGAAAGTATATGCTTTCTAACCCAGAAATTCCACTGCTAGGAATTTACAAGTAGTTTTGGAATTATGCCAAGGTACATGCATAGAGATACTGTGTATAGCATTAATTATAACAGCAAGAACTGGAGAAACAACCTAGATGCCTGTCAGTAGGAAATTGGTTAAGTCAGAAGAGAAGAATATAGATCAGTGTGTGCAAAATGTCATTTATGTAAAAATTCCTAAAAGCACATATATGTGATTACTTGAATTATTTTTTTTTTCTGGTAGTATGTACAAAACTTGATAGTGTTGGCTTTAAGGAAAAGGGGTTGTAGTAGGTATTTTTCATTCTGCATATTACTATAGAACTTTAAATGTACATATCACTTTTTGTTAAAAATTTTAAAGATAAAATGGTAGATTGCTATGGTACTTACCCTGCTTTGTCTTTCCTTGGCTAGAGCTTGAGGGTCTGCTTTAATTATCATTAAGCCTGGGATAACGCATGGAAGAGTTACCGTAAAAACCTTTCACCTTTCACTAATATTGGCATTTCACTTCATACAGAGTACTCTCATTTGTGTAATCTTATTTGATCTTCACAGTGGTCCTGGTGAGGTAGATGCTTTTCTAGGGGATAAGAAAATTGGGACTCTTGGAGATTGACTTTCTAAGACACTAGCAGTAGTGCCTGAGCCAGGCTTTGAGTCCAAATACAAGCGCGGCCTTTCTTACCGTACTCGTTGCTCTTCCTTAGTTCTCAGGTGTGGTTGCTTTCACCGTATTTTCCATTGCTGTTTTGCACACTGATGTTTTAGATGTACTACTCAGCTTTACTAGAGCAGAATAAACACTGTGAACTGGATAAACTGGACCCAGTTAAGGCTGTCATAAGTTATCATTTCTTGTATGTCCTGAATTTGAACAGGATGACTCCTTTTCCAATGTGAAATGTGAGAAGCCTGAGGAAATGAAGGAACAGAACATTTTGAGGAAAAAACTGATTTGAAAGTACATATTTCATTTTCAGTCTTAGTTAATACCACTCTCTTTAGCTTCTATGCCTCCCGCCCACTACTACCATTTTAGTTTCTTGGAGATGGAAGTTTCTGGCTTCTGATCAGAAACTTCCTAACCCCCTATTACTTTAGCTTATATATACTGATATTTTGTTTTTAAAAAATTCTTCTTTAACTGAGAGGTCTGTCATTCTTCTAGAAAATTCTACTCAGGGCTTTTGGTTACATGTGACAGTTTAAAGGAGATTACCATACCATTGACTTTATTATACTCACAAAATACTGAAGACCTTACATTATTAGATGTATGTACGTACTCTTGCCTGTTTTTCAGGTGCTATGATGTAGAGCTCTGCCAATATAGACCCTTTTGAAGTAGAGGCATTTAATCAAAATTAACGTACTGTATTCACTTACAGATCATTTAAATGGTTTAAGAGATACATTATTAAACTTACAGGTAGAGACTTCTGTGCATTGGGTTTTAACTCCCATTTTGTCCTTACCGTATGGACTAGATTCAAGCCTGCTAACACAGACCAGCAGTTGAGCTGCTGCCAACAGATGGGGAGGACAACTGTGTGATATTCCATTTAGATGACTGAAATGTTAAATCTCAAAAAAGGCCACAGTGGCAGTGCTTGGAGTGAAAATTGCTTTCTGTAATTTGAGCTGTAATCATGCCAGTTATCCTCTGTGCTATATTTCTAGGATAATGTCATCCATTTCTATGGTGTCAACTAACCTATATACACAGATGACTCACAGTTCTCTAACTCCATCCCTTTCTCCTTCCTCTAACCCCCTGCCATATAGCTTCCTCCTTCTCACCTAGCTCTTCTGTGAGAGCCAGAAGTCAGTTTCTGATTGTCACTGGAAATCTCCACTTGTATAACCCATAAGCACTTCGAGTTCAACATGTCCAAAGACAAACTCATCTTCCCTCCAAAATATAATACTCCTTCCGTTTTCCCATAGGTCATCAAAGCCTGATACTCTAGAATCATTTTTGACTTCCCTTTGCTACTTTGTGTATCAGTCACAAATTTCTGATGCTTCAGCCTGCGAAATGTCTCATATCTGTCCTACTTTATTCCTACTGTGCATATCCTGTTTCAGACCCCTTATCTCTCTCACATTCATTCATTTATTCACTACTTATTAATTGCTTATTATGTGTCAGGCATAGTGTGAGACTGTCTCACTATGTCTCATTTATCAAAGGTTGAATAAGGTCTCTCCTCTCTCCTTAATAGAATACAATCATAATAGTTAATATTGAGCATGTACCATGGGCAATGTACTTATATCATTTAGTCTTCACAGTGTCTTTTGGAAGCAGATGAGGAAACAGGCACAGAGAGGTAAGCCGTATGCAAACCATGATACTACAACAAGACAATACAGCTCGCTCAAATTCTACCTTAAACAAGGTGAATGTGTTAATAAATATAGACATCCTCTCACATTGTGCATAGTAGTAAAAAAAAGGGACTCATAAACAACGAGCCGTTTCTAAGTTAAAGATATAGTTTAGGGAAAGCAACTTTAAAACACTTGCAAAGAAATCTGAGAGCAGAATCAGATGCTTGGTTTTTTTTGTTTGTTTTCCTGTTGTCTCAGACATCACTAATTTGACAGCATTATTTTTGAGTAACTTGTCTTCACTGAGTCTTTTCAAAGCATACAAAGTTTTCATGGGAACATCATCTCTTTCTTAAATTATATATTTTGTAAGTTAAAGTTTATTTTTTGAGATAATTGTAGATTCTCATGTAGTTGTAAGAAATAATACAGATGGGTCTTGTGTACCCGTATCCAATTTCCTTCAATGGTAACATCTTGCAAAACTATATATATCTATATATCTATATCTATATCTATATTACAGTGTCAGATACCAGAGAGAGGTTTTAAGATAACTAAAACTGTCTCTTGCATAGATCAAATGTATATACCTTAGATACCAACTAAGGGATTCGTGTTCATTTTTTGTTGGCAGTTTCAGTGGGGGAAATGAAGGCAGAAGCCTAGGAATAGCTGACTGAAGCACAAATAGGAAGTAAGGAAGTAGAGACAAGGAATGAAGACCCTTCCTTGGAAAAGAATGAACGTTAGTTAGAGAGCATTACTGAAAAAAAATTGTTTTTTAACTGAGGGAAATATTTTTAGACTGAGGTTGAATCAGTGGAGAGAAAGGTTGAAAATATAGGAAAGAGTTTTACAAATTGTCAACCATAAGTGTGTAATAAGACTCAAAATTTATTTTAATGAATAATATATAGAATAGAGATTTATGGAGCAAGGTCCCAGAGGAAATGGGAGAAGATTGGGTTCAGATTGGAGGCAAGGAAGTAAAGGGGGGTAAACAGATTAATTTGTGTTCGAGTGATTTGAGCCTAGTGGTTTTGTTCATCTTTGCAGAGCTCTGTGGAAAGAGGTAGGGAGTTTGAGAAGAGTATTGAGGGTGGGAACAGTTGCTGAGATGCTGAAGGTGGTGCTGAGCAAAGGAGAGGAATAGGATTGTTGAGCCTAAGGAAAGAACACATTTGTAGCGGTGTCGGTTTGCACAGTGGGTCAAGGGTAGACTTGAGAAGTTAAATTGGGAGTTTATTAGCAGAGAAGGATGTGTAGTCATGAATGGATAGACTAAGGAAGGGCTGAAAAGTGACTGAGTTGGAAAACCGTTATAGAGTTATTGAGGGAGACAGAGATGGAAGAGAAGGTCCTAAATTGAAAAGAGGATTTTGGAGTTAAGATTTTAGAGGTCAAGGCATTTTAGATTCATGTGGTCCAAAAGAGTGGGATAAGGAAATAGTGTGAAGATGAAAGGCACTATGATTCATAAAAATTTGGAGTGCTAAGGAGTTTGTATTTTATCTTGAAGTTGATGATGGGAAATCATCAAGGAAGGGACATGACAGTATTAACCTTTAAGAAACACTACTCTGATGGAAATGTAGAGAATGGGAAAAACTGGAAGCAACCAGATACATATTGCTAGGCACTTTTGCACCCAGCTGAAGGGCGTGGTCCCATTTACAGCCCCTGTAGAGGGGAGAGCTTTCAGGCAGCTAAGTTTTCCACCACAAAGTTTCTGCCTTCTTGATTGAACCCAGTTAGCTGAACCAATCTGTCTTAATTACGTGCTCCAGGAAAGATCACACGCCTTCAGATGTATTTTGCCCACAGTCATCTTCTTTACAAATGTAATTAAACTCTCTTTTTCTGGGTTAACTTCAGGAACAACTAGCTCCTTAATATTTTTATGCCATTGAAATTTTGGGGCCATATACGGCCACAGTGGGTGGAGACAGTATACCTTTTCTTGCATTTCACTACTTTTCTGAGAAGATCTGGAAGTATTTCAGAAACCCTCAGGCATAGAGTTAGTTTCTCTGATCTGGAACAGTTACTTTCTAAGTATATTTTTTCTGTTTACATTTGTCTCTTCTATCACATTGTAAGTTCCTTCATAGTAACCTGCATTGAATTCATTTTGTTATAATGTGGTGCCTAAGTATCGTAGTACTCTGGCCCAAAAATACATGTTTAAAAAACGTTCAGTGAGGGACTTCTCTGGCGGTGCAGTGGTTAAGAATCCGCCTGCCAATGCAGGGGACACAGGTTCGAGCCCTGGTCCGGGAGGATCCCACAGGCCATGGAGCAACTAAGCCCCCAGCGCCACAACTAATGAGCCTGAGCTCTAGAGCCCGCGTGCCTAGAGCCCACCCAACGCAGCCAAAAATAAATAAGAAAAAACAAAAAAAAAAACCCGTTCAGTGAATGAATGAGTGAATGAATGAATGATGGCTCCCACAGACTGAGGGAGCCTTGTTCTTCTGTGGGCTAGATGATCTCAAGGTCCCAACAAGTCTGCCCTGAAACAGGCTCAGTTGTAATGCCCAAAGAGTGCTCAGACTAACAAAAAGTGCCACGCCATCCATATATGCTTAATTTGGATGTAGCTGTAAAGAGACCTAGCTAGCTCGTTTCCGGATCTCCGAAGAGGCGGTAGGCTCTTTTCCGTATGGTAGCAAGACTGTCTCGCCTACCGGAGCCAGTGAAACCGGTTTCCCTCCGGGAAAGAAGCCGAGACTACTTTCCGTACAGCAGCATGGTGGCCGCCAGCGGGGGCGGCCATAGCATCACGCCCGGGGGGAAGAGGCCGCCGTAAAGGAGGCGCCGCTTCCTCTTCTTACTTCTCCCGCCTCCCACCGGCTGTCGTAAAAGGGTGAATGGAGAGCGAGTTGTTGGGGGTAGAAAGGGAGGACAGGGGGCGCGGAGTCAGAGTGGCGCAGCAAGTGGCTGCAGGTGGCGACGGTGGCGGGGGGTGGGGAGTGAGGTAGTGCAAGGGTCGCGGAGGAGGAGGCTGAGAGGGTCAAAAGAAAAACTAAAGCTGCAGTCTGGCCTACTGGCCCGGGGGCCCCCGAGCCCCCGCCCGGGGAGATGGACCTCAACCGGATCATCCAGGCGCTGAAAGGCACCATCGACCCGAAGCTGCGGATTGCAGCTGAGAATGAACTCAACCAGGTAAGGAGCAGGCCTGCGGCGCCCCCCGCCGGCTCGCCGGACTCTCCCTTCTCGGCGCCCCTGATCTCCACCCCCACCCGGGCCCCGGGCCCCAGACCCCGACGCGTCTCTCGGCCGGTTCCACCCTCGCCCCAGCCCCCGCCCCGGGGTCCAGTGGCGCCGCACTCTCCGGATCTTTTCTCAACGGCTCACGCACCTGTTGGCCACCTTTGCATCTTTTCATGTCGTTTTCCTTCCCCAGTGCAGTTTGTTCAGCCTGCCTGGTCCGCAAAAAGAAGCTTTAGCAAGCTTTGCTAGTGTTTTCGGGATGTGATTTCTTTTCCTTAAGTACGCTGACTTGGTGGGAAAATTCACTTAAAATTCAAATCTGAGTTCAGCTTTTCTGCACACCCAGCTCTTTTTAGGTGTTGCTGTGGGAAACCCTGCCCATCGCCTGCTTCTGTGGGGTTGGCAGGACCGTTTAGACACTGATTGGCAGAGTTTTGTTGGAGCGTTGGAGAAATGCTGTCGGGAGAGTGCTCTGGGAAGAACAGGCAATTTTTATGGTGTTAGTGCTTTGCGAAAGACTCGCCGAGTAGTAAGTGTAGGGACTTCTTATAAACGGTAAAATGTGTGAGACTTTCTTTCATTCCCCATTCTCTATTCTTACTAACTAGCCTTGACCATGTTCCAGCGATACTACCGACATTTACAAATTTAATGATCCCAAACTCTAGCTTGTATTTTACTCCTCACCTGTAAGAATGAATCAGAGACCTCTCACTAAAAAGTACGAGGTCCACCTCCGGGATAGATTGACAGCTGAGGTTGCAGTAATCCTTAAAATGTAAAAGAATATACCTAAATTAGTGGTTCTCAAAGTGTTGCTCAGGATGAGCAACATCAACATCGTTTGGGAACTTGTTAGAAATGCAAATTATGGGGCTTCACTCTAGACTTAAAGAATTAGAAACTCTGGGGATGGGGCCCAGTTATGTTTTAATTAGTTAGCTAGGTGATTCTGTGCTTCCTAAAGTGTGAGAACGACTGTCCTAAGTAAATGTTTCTGTAGGAGTTCACTTAGGTTTTCCCTGGTTGGAGTTGACTTTAAAGTGCAAATATCCATTGTGAATCTCTGACAGGGATTATTTTAATGGGAAATCTGGGTGGAGTAAGTGTGAATCCAGGATTTCCAAGAGATAAGAGGGAGAGTGAAAACACTGACTCTGGAGGGAAGGTTGAGTTGAACTGAAGCCCAAAGGGAATGCATTGGTGCTTCAAAGAGAAAAGGATTCTCACTCAGAATAGGGGAAAATTAAAGTCAGTACCTGTCCCAGGCTTTGCAGGGTAAAAGTACTATATGTTGCTTGGCTAGAAGAGTAGTAATCCAGGCATTGGTTAGGAGGAACAAAGCAAGAGCTGAACTTGCAATCTACCAGTATGAACAGGCGAGTTAGCCTCTTTCTCTTCACAATGAGGCCAGATGTTATACTGATAGTGTTGACAGGGATTATGTCTTTGCTATCATGTTGTACTACCCTGCCTCTGTTAGCCTACCCTTGCTTTGTTTCTGAGTCATCAGTATATCAGTGCAGTTGAATTTATAGAAGTGGAAAAGGTAGGTAGGAAAGCCTACAGAACTGCAAGAGACATTTAGGATCCAATTCTACCCTTTTCTTCGTGGTATTTCAATCCAAATCCATTCCAACCTCACTCTGCCCTGCCCCATATCCACCCAACTAATCACAGACCACAATTTCCTCTGCAACTTCTAAAAGTAGCTTATTGCTATGTCACTCATTTAGCATTTATATTTAGTATAATGCTTTGGATTGTAATATGCTCTAAGTATTTTTTTGAATTGTAAGTAGAAGACCAAAGTATAATGTCATATAACCTTTTAATAAAACATGGTTTTAATGTCGGATTTTGTATGTTTATCCTTTACCACCACTGTAACCTCCTTTTTTGTTGAATAAACAGGTGGGTAATCTACCATAAATGATTACGGTCCAGCTCATTTAATATTTTAGTCTAGGTCCCCCCACGATAAATATTCTCTGCATAGGAAATAGGGGCAGTTTCTATAGTGTACTGATTGATTTGTCAGTTGCCATTTAGAAGAGTAAGCAGTTTCAAAACATAATGGCCTGTGTTCCAAAGGATAAATTCTTTTGCACCTAGATTTTTTTTTTTTTTCGGTACGCGAGCCTCTCACTGCTGTGGCCTCTACCGTTGCGGAGCACAGGCTCCGGACGCGCAGGCTCAGCGACCATGGCTCACGGGCCCAGGTGCTCCGCGGCATGTGGGATCTTCCCGGACCGGGGCATTAACCCATGTCCCCTGCATCGGCAGGCGGACTCTCAACCACTGCGCCACCAGGGAAGCCCCAAAGGATACATTCTTATTTGGAACTATATTTTTCTGTAGCCAACATCTTTCTGTTACCAGTGACTGGCTCCTTGACTGCTATATCCAATATTGTTTCTCTGGAAAAATGTGTTTTCAGTTTTATTGAAGGATATTAAGAATGGATCCTGTACACATTCATCATTGTCTTTAAACCCAGCAGTCCCTTTAGCAGCAGCATAGGGAAGTAGGAATGGGTAGATATCTTTTTCCAGTAACTCATCCAGAAAGATGTCTTCTTTTAATAAATCATGGCCTCAAAAGGGAAATCAAGATATTTACTTTCGTTGCCACACTTTGGAATCTCTCCTTTTCCATGCATCTGTATGTATCATTTTTATTGCCCTTTAAGAGAGTTTGCTTCTGTGAATAACATATTTATCGGGTTATTTTTAGGCACTACTACAAGACTCTGCTCTCATGGACGTTACCTTCTAGTGGGGGATACAGAAAAGTAAATAATACAATTTTAGGTTATAAGTGCTATAGAGAGTAAAGCCCTAGAGAGAGTGTTGGAATGTATAAGTAGGGTGATCAGTCTCTGAAGAATGGCATTGAGCAGAGACCTAGGTATTGTGAAGAAGTGAACCAGATGAACTGGGAGAGGAAGAAAGGGAAGAGCAAATTCAGTAAAGGCCTTCAACTTGGTGTGTTGGAGGACTGGAAAAGTTAATGTTGAGGGAGCAACGAGGCAGAGTGGGAAAACATCAGGTTTTGCTTTAAATGAATTCTCATAAAATGCAGAATTTAGCTAAGCAAGGAAGCTTTATTTTCAGAAAACTTCACAGGTATGAACCAAAATCCTCAAGAAATCATTGAGAGATAGTATTATTATTATCTTTTAGAAACTTGAAGCCCAGGGTAGAAAATTGGGTAAATATTTGTAAGGAAAGTAGTATGAGAATATATCTGAATTTACCACTGAATGTTTTAGCTGGTCAAATTAATGTTGATTGAATCAAGGCTGAAAGAAGACAAAAAGTTGCAGAAGTTCTCTGAAATGTCAAACAGTTGTGAAAAGAGGAGTTCCAAAATGTGTAAAGTGGCAACAGTGTTGAAATAAAGTCTCCACTATAACTACTTCCAAATAAGTAGTATTAATCTAAGTGTAAAGGTTATTTTGTACTTATGTATAATAAGTAAACTATGTAGATTAGAACTAAACAATATATATGTTTCAATCATTGATTCACTACAGGATCTTACAGTATCTCAAAAGTTATAAACGTGAGTTATTTTACAAGAATATAAATGTAGAAGGTGAGACTGAGCTAAATCTGTTTTAATTTTGACTCCTGTAAACAGCTATTAAGAGAAATCTGTTTTCTTAAAAACTACTTTAAATTTCTGGTGGTTTCAATTTACTTTATGTACAACAGATTTAAGATTTTGAGGTTTATACAGGATGAAAGGAAGAGCAATTATAAGATAATTTAAAATTTTACTGAAGGATATGGAAAGACTTGGAAAGCATAATGTTCCTGGATGGAAAGAAGCAATGTTTTAAAGATGCCAGTTTTCTCCAAATTTTTGGTCAAACATTTATCTTTTTTTTTTCATATGTATTTATTTGGTTGCACCAGGTCTTAGGTGTGGCAGGCGGGCTCCTTAGTTGCGGCACACAGGCTCCTTAGTTGTAGCATGTGAACTCTTAGTTGCAACATGCATGTGGGATCTAATTCTCTGACCAGGGATCGAACCCCGGCCCCCTGCATTGGGAGCGTGGAGTCTTAACCACTGTGCCACCAGGGAAGTCCCTGAACATTTATCTTAATAAATGCTATTACATATAATAGGAAAGGTGATAAATTTAAAAAATGGAGTGGTATGCATAAACCTAGTGGTGTACTGAAAGGGATGCACCATAGATCCAGGCTCCTGGGAGGAGGTAAGCAGAAAAGACTCTGCGTCATGGTCTGGCTTTAGCCTCACTGAGTATGAGTCTTTTCTGGGAATGTCAGTTGGCAAGGCCAAGTGTAAGCTCTGGGAATGTGGCAGGCCTGTACTAGACAGGTACTAGGTCCAGGTACTAGACATCTGGAGGGTATATGATCAGAAGAAATAGGCTGCTCTGTTTTTTTTTTTTTTTTTTGCTTCTAAAGTTACCATGGCCAAACTCAGGAATAGGTCAAAGTAGAACATGTCTATGGGGAGAAATGGCCCAGGCAGCAGGCAGTTCATCAGCACAGGCTCACTTGGGCATTGTTAAATTTAAAAGCTGCTCTGACAGGGAAGAGATATGGGAACATATATATATGTATAACTGATTCACTTTGTTATAAAGCAGAAACTAACACATCATTGTAAAGCAATTATACTCCAATAAAGATGTAAAAACAAACAAAAAAGATGGCTAGAACATAATCAGTACTCAATAAAATTTGTTGAACAGATTAAAAAAAAAAAAAAAGATGCTCTGGCAACAGAGAGCAGCTGGTGACGACAGCTCTCAACACTGTCTTGTGAAGCACACTGTTCCAGTCTGGACTGGTTCCTCTCTATAGCTCATGCACAGCCATTGTCCGTTTTCTGTGTTGGATCTCTTGTTTTCTGTAGCCCATGTTTTCCTGTTTGTCAAAAATACCGTAAACAAAATTGAAGCACAAATAAGCTGGAAACAAACACTTGCAATGTATAAGTCAAATAAAAATTTGAGATTAAATTCATAAAATAGCTCCTAGAATTTATTAAGAATAAAACAAATATTCCATTTACAAAAGGGTGAGCGGATAAAGGAATTTGTAGAAGAAAACAAATAGCCAACAAACAGGAAAAAAAATTCAAGCTGGAATAAATGTAATTTAAAATATGAATAAGGTTTAAAAGTTTTGAAGGAATGATAATGCTAATCCCTATATTAGATACATAAACACACATATTCTACTCTTGGGAGTGTAAATTCCTACACCCTTTCTGGAGAGCATTTTGACAATATATGTCCAAAAAACATAAAATTGTTCTTACTCACTTATTCATCAATTTATTCTAAGTAAATTTTTCTGACTTGGAGTATTTTAGTAATCTTCATTTGGCTTTGGAGAGATTCTCTCACTGTAAAAGTTTTTCTTTTATTTGGACAGTAATGTATTCAGAAACAGAGTGCTAACAGTTATTCATTTATATTGCCCTATTTTTTTATAAAATATTTCTTTGTAATTTCAGTCTTACAAGATTATCAATTTTGCCCCCAGTTTACTTCGGATTATAGTCTCTGACCATGTGGAATTCCCAGTACGCCAGGCAGGTGAGTTGGTTTTTTTTTAATCCTTTATAAGTTTATTTATGCGTAAAAGTAGGACTAGTGTTTTATTTCATTTCTAAATATCTGCTTTCTTTGAAAACATAGGAAACACACATGAAGTATTTCTAATGGTTTAAAATCTCACTCTCTTTTTCCCTGGAAATTTAGAGGTCCATACTGAGCTCTTAAATCTACCATAGCTTTTTCTTTCCTCTTCTCCCTTCTAGCTTCTAGCTACAGTTCCTTTTCTCTGTAACCTTGCCATTTTTCCCTCTTAGCTTTCCCAGTTTTAATAGCTTTATCTCCCTAATTTTTAATGATTCCTGGTGGCCTTGCCTTTGGGCCTATAGATTAAGACCGTGAATTTGTATATATTAATTTGGTTCCATTCATGCATCAGATCATGGAGATAAGGTTTGCACAGGTGTTCTTAACCACATGATTGGGGAGCAGGACTTTTGTTATAAACATGAAACTTACTTTTGAGTCTGTGGGATCTTAGGGTAGTTCCCTGATGTGTATTATTCTTCTTTTTGCTTTTTTAATGAACTGGTAGTTAGAACCCAGAAGGTTAAAAAATGGAGAAAGTCTTAGAGTGTAATGAGTCCTGGAAAGAGAATAATTTCATGATAAAAGGGGTAAAATGATAATACCTAATTTAAAAATATGTAATTGAAGAGACTTAAAGAATTATGTAAGTGATATGTATTAATAAATAATTTAGGCAATATAGAAAAATAGAAACAAAAATGTAGCAAAAATTACCTGACATTCATCACTCAGAAATAACCATCATTAACATTGGGTGAATGTTAGTCTTTGCATGTGTTCAGGTAGAAGGATAGATGAACAATATAGAAATGGGATTATACTATACATACTGATAAAAGTATTTAGTTCTACTTGAACATAACAGAATAAAAATGGAGGGAATCATTAAGTTTTGGAAAAATATGATTTTCTAAATGATCCATTTGTGGTTAAGAAAAACCTATGGAAAAACATTCACGGTGGAATTATTTTTTATTTTAATAAGATTTATAAGGCTTCTATGTAAGTTTTTTGAAACCACAATTCTCAATTTAATCTTTGTTTTATAAAATAGGGCTGTTTTGAAACCACATTTTGCTAAGTGAAACC
The DNA here is from genome assembly GCF_039906515.1 of Pseudorca crassidens. Lineage (NCBI taxonomy): Eukaryota > Metazoa > Chordata > Mammalia > Artiodactyla > Delphinidae > Pseudorca > Pseudorca crassidens. Next base: position 25,340,075 of record NC_090306.1, on the reverse strand, counting down.
TATTTTAATAACCTAAGTGTTTATAGGGCCATTGTGAATTTCCCATAAAGCTTTGTAGAAACATTTTTAAAGATCTTAAAGCAATTTATTAAATTAATATGTCTTCTTTATATGACATATAAACATTACAAAAATACAGTTTATATTATTAGATTCCTCTTAATCCCACCCCCAAAGATACCTACCGTCAACTTTGGTGCATGGTTCTCTAATTCTTTTTTTTCTGTAGATAGGTTGGTTTTAAAAAGTAACAAAAATCTGTTTGTATTACACATGCTATTTTATAATTTCCTTTGTTTTCATTTAACCTAATACCCTTGGGGCATCATTCCATGTCAGTACATATACTTCATTCTTTGTAACAGTTATTCAATATTTCTTTGAATTAGAACTGCCATAGTTTATTTAAGCAATCTGATATTAGTGGATATTTCCTCTATTGTCCCTTTTTGTGGGGTTTTTTTTTTTTTTTTTTGGTACGCGGGCCTCTCACTGTTGTGGTCTCTCCTGTTGTGGAGCACAGGCTCTGGACGCGCAGGCTCAGTGGCCATGGCTCGCGGGCCCAGTCGCTCCGCGGCATGTGGGATCTTCCCGGACCGGGGCACGAACCCGTGTCCCCTACATCGGCAGGCGGACTCTCAACCACTGCACCACCAGGGAAGCCCCTTTTTTGTGGTTTTTGATAGAGGCAATGCTGAAATGAACATCCTTGGACACATGTCTCTGGATGCTCATGTGGATAGTTTCACAGGATAAATTTTAACAAATGGAAGTACTAGGTCAATGATATTAACAATATTAACATTTAGAATTTTGAATCTTATCACCAAGTTGCATTTACTTGCTTTTTCTATCAACAGTGCATTAGAATGCTGGGTTCCCCATGTCCTCACCAACTGTATACAACTTTAAATCTTAATAACTTAGGTAATTAAGTTTTGATATAAAATGTAAACAGCATTTAAAGGCAATTTTTTCTTCATAGTTTATGTAGATTTCAAATCTGTTAGCCACATGACAGGGTTTGTCTTGGTGGTTGGTCATGTCCTAATTTATTAGGACAACTTTCTACTTTAGAGCCTCCATTTTATTAGACAGTCTGAAATATACTGTGTAGACTTCTACATTATCACCTAAATTTAAGTGCCATTAATAAATTTTCTGTTCTATTTAATCTATTATTAAAATACAAAAGCTCCAAGAATCTGATGGTGACACCCAGACAGATAATTTATCATTTTAGCATGACATTTAAAGAAGAATGATATGATCTTTGATTAAAAAATATCAGCCTGTATAAAAAATTATGCTAATATTAAGTGGAAATACTTAGTTCTGCAAAATATTCAGTGCTTGATTATTTTGTTTGTGGGAAATTCTAAAATATTCTTGCTATTATCAAGCAAGCTCATTAGTGAATGTCCTTTATTACCTTACTGTGAAGAAATAGGAAATAAATGTAATATTTTGATATTGGCAAGCCAAACAAAATAAATTTGGATGTTTGCTCCACTGTTTTCCTTTTGATTGGTAAGCTTAATAGCATTATTAAGGTTAACCTCAGTGTTCCAGAATACAAAACCTAGAAATAAGCAGAAAGTTGCCTCTGATCAGTCCAGAAGCACTTCAAGAAGCTCTTTTGTTAAAACTAATGGGTCTTATTTGTAGGATACTCAGAATCTATTTAATCTTGTTTCAGATATATAATATATACACTTTGTTACTTTATTTCCTAGCCTTTAACAGATTAAAGTAATAACAAGGGAGAGAAGGAGAGAGGGGCTACCAAATTACTATGAAAAATGGAAAAGCTTAAAAACATCAACTTAGAAAAGCACAGCATTCTGCTTCACAGAGCTTAATGGCATCCTTTCCCCTTTGAGGTTATGGAACCCAGTTGATCTGTGTAGTGGTGGCTCTGGGTCCAGAGGATAGAGTGTGTGTGATGATTTATTGTGTTTGAGAAGGGGAGAAGCGTTTGTATGTTTTAAAACTAATTTCAAACTTAAGATGCTTGAAATTGTGAATGGATTCTGCAGAAAAGCAAATTTTAATACTTAATTTCTTCATGAATGAATTAAGATATTTGTATTTTCTTAGCTCTGGCAGATGTTAGATACTTGAATTAAATGATTAAAGGGAGATTTTTAGATTACTGGTACAGTTTCAGTTATTTTTGGTATATTTCCTTCATTATCTTTAGTAATCCATGATTATCCATGAGAGTAATTAATATTCTCTTTTCAAATTATTCATTAAGTTCAATTTTATTTTAACTAATTGCAGATTTATTCCAACATATACAAATTTGTCAGTGTGCCTTTTATATAGGCCATCTCTTGTGGTGTCCCATAATAAAAATATTTTTTAGTTATAAAATTAATAGCATTTAATGACTGAATTATGAGTAAGTTCATGATTTTACCATGTCTGTATCTTTGCTGTCTGAAAGTTGTTTTTTATTTTCAAGACGAGTTCTATAGGGATTAAAACGGTGTGTATAATATATTGATTTTTTGATTTTTCTTTTGCAAAGATTAATCTCATGAAATCAGTCTGAACTGCTGACAGGTTGGACCATATTCTTAGATCATTTATTCATTTTTTTTCAACAGTTTATGTATTTTTATTGCTGATGACTATAATATTAAAAAATAAATATACTGGGATAAACGATGGTACTTAGTCCAGAGACTGTGTGGTCTGAATTAAAAAAAGACAAAAACCCAAACTCTCTCACATATAGACACATTTTCTCTCTCCCTCCCTCCCTTTCACTCTCTCAAATAATTTTTGTTTTTATCCTAAAAAATGGAAATCCTAGGTGAAATTGTCTTTTTCAGACCTGTGTTGAATCAAAACTAATGAAAGAAGACCTTGTAGGATGTCAGGTTTATAATTTCATTGGGTTTCTGTTGTATTACAGCCAATGTAGAACATATTGGTTTATTCTCTGTGGTATAATGCTTTTACGAGCCAATTTAGTTTATGTTAAAATTGAGATGAAGGTAGGATTGGGTGGAGGGGAGAAGGGAGAGGAGAAACTTAAGGGAAGAAAGTTATAATGCTTTGCAGATCACCTTTCTTTATTCATATATATTATGTATATGTAAGAATATGACACTATAAGTAAGTATTAATTTACATTCAGTGCTCAGCTGGGATGGTTAGAAAACTTAACACCCCCTATCAAAATTCTGTAGCAGTATGTTAGCTTCTTTTAGAAGTCTTTTGTTAAATGTTGATGATTAAAAAGAATAGGAACAGAATCATTGATTATGTGTTTTGATAGAAATAAACAGGTAAGAAATTTCCTGAGATTTTTCAAAAATATTTGAAAGCTGATGTCCTTTTCTTTATTGTTATATTTACAAGTGGCAAATATTTCAAAAGGGTTAGATAAAAATTACCAATACCATAGGTATTTCAAAATAGTAGTACGGGATAATAGCCAGTGAAAAACAAAACAACAAAAAAAGCAATCTCCACGAAGGACTGTAGAATTTCATGTGTTGTCAGTTCAGTATTAGGCATTATGAACAGTATGACTCTTATGGTCTCAAAGTACTTAGTAGAGTTTCATTTAGACCATCTTGTGTTTAGTCTAAGGATGCATACTTGAGTTCCTGGATCATTTTTCTGTCATGTAAACTCTGGAAGCTTGATTTAATGAGATGTTTTCTGCTTAGACTTGCTTTACTAGCTAAAGAGAAACTTTCAATTCTTATCCATTTTCCCTTCCCCACTTGGCTATTTATAACTGTAAGATTTTCCATTTTTGCTGGGTATCATGTTTAGCATTGAAGGGTTTAGCCTTTCATGCTCTGTAAAGCTGAATGAAAGCCATCTTTTTGATACTGCTACTTCAGCATTTTTTTTTCTCTGACTTAGCTGCCATTTACTTGAAGAACATGGTGACCCAGTACTGGCCGGACCGAGAACCTCCACCAGGAGAAGCAATATTTCCATTTAACATTCATGAAAACGATCGCCAGCAAATACGTGATAATATTGTGGAAGGAATAATTCGGTCTCCAGATTTAGTGAGGTACATTATACTGTTTCTATATGCTTAGTAGGAAGCCCAAAATATATGAATGGGGGAGGTGGGATTTAATCATCAGCCTCAAGTTTGTTTTTTAAAAGAGATAAAGTAATGAAGATGGGCACTCAAAGAATACAGTTTTAGTTATTTGTTTTTGCATTTGTAATTCTTTGCCTCAAAATATTTTGGAAAAAAAATTTAGTTTCTATAAGTTGCCACAAAAAGAGTGGAGGCAAAAATCTAACGAAAATTGTTGTATAGATCCTTGCTATGTGAATAACCTATGTTCTTAGTTATGAGCTCTTGACTTTTTACTATCTGCTTTTCTTTTCCCTGATACAGGGAAATTGACTTCTGGGGGTTTTAACCTACCAGTTTTTGTAACACTTTACCTATCTTTTTGTTCGTTTTTATGAACTGAGTTTCTTTTCCTTTGAAGAAGACAGGATAGAGAAAATACAAACTAGAAGAATTGTCTTTGGTTTTTCAAATTTAGATTAGATGCTATAAAGCAGCACTGTCCAATTGAACTTTCTGCAGTGATGGAAATGTTTTATATCCACACTGTCTGATATTTAGCCATGTGGCATAGAAGCCAACTGAGTACTTGAAATGTGGCTAGTGTAACTGAGGAACCGAATTTTTAATTTAATTTTGATTAAATTACGGTGTGTACATGTAGCTGATACTTGCCCTTAGTGGATAGCAGAGGTGTAGGTCAAAAAAATTATGCAATCTTAAAAGACAAACAAATTCTTTTCACCATGAGCAAGTGATTAGGTTGCTTTTGAAAATGTGGGAGGGAAATAGATGAAATTGAGGTAGGGGAATGAAATCATTTAACTTCAAGAGATTAGATGTAACCTATCCCTGAGTGTATAATGTACATTGGCATAAGCAGAAGAAAGGGAAGAAAGTGTGAGGATAACAGTGAGGAAGGTGGACAAACATTGAACACCTCTTTGTGCAGTTGTTTGGGTAAGAAGAGAAAATAGGGGTATTGATGAAAGAAAATCATCATTCTCATTGGTTGCCCAAATGCCATCTGGCACTGGCTTCCCTGTGGTACCATCATGTGTCCATTTCTTGTCAAAATCTTTACATTTTCAAATCTCTCTGAATCTTGCAAGCAATGCTTCTACACTTTAATATATGAAAGGATGGCTGTTCATAAACATCCTTTGCTTGGCTTGGAATTGAGAAAGGATTAAGAGGGTCAACCTAGGGGCTTCCCTGGTGGCGCAGTGGTTGAGAGACCGCCTGCCGATGCAGGGGACACGGGTTCGTGACCCGGTCCGGGAAGATCCCACATGCCGCGGAGTGGCTGGGCCCGTGAGCCATGGCCGCTGAGCCTGCGCGTCCAGAGCCTGTGCTCCGCAATGGGAGAGGCCACAACTGAGAGGCCTGCATACAGCAAAAAAAAAAAGAGGGTCAACCTGAAGATGAAATTAAAAAAATGAAAAGTTTCAGTTTTATTGAATACAAATATGACCTATTTGTTGTTTAGAACAGCTGCTGGTGGCACAAGAGGTTATCTTTATCTTTATTATGACACAGTTCTTTGTGGCTTTGCTTCTTTTATGTCCTGAAGGCTTAACTGTAACTACTCTTTTTTTCTTTTTGGTACGCGGGCCTCTCACTGTTGTGGCCTCTCTCGTTGCGGAGCACAGGCTCTAGACGCGCAGGCTCAGCGGCCATGGCTCACGGGCCCAGCCGCTCTGCGGCATGTGGGATCTTCCCGGACCGGGGCACGAACCTGCGTCCCCTGCATCGGCAGGCAGACTCTTAACCACTGCGCCACCAGGGAAGCCCTGTAACTACTCTTAAAGAAATATTCTCAAAGTTTATTTAAGAGTATTGCAAAGGATCTTTTGCAATTATATTTGGAAAAGATCCTTTGCAAGGAAAAGGCATTATTTGTTTGTTTCATTTCAGTGAAATCAAGTTATTGGCTGTTGAACTGAACACATATCTTTTTCTTGGCATTGTGGAATCCTAATTTAGCTAGATTCACTCTCCATCCATTTGCAAGTGACCATGTAAGGACATATTAATAGTTGGTAGAAGAGAAATTTTTTTCCCCTCACTTTCTTTTCAATCCCAATTATAGTTGTATCCAATTGAGGAAGTGATTACTGACCTAAGTGTTATGAGATCACATCTTTCATAGCTTCACTTTGCAGTTTCATTAAAGAGGTTTCTTCTTCTTTTTTTAATGTCTTTCCTGTTGCTTTTTTCTTTATTTCTTTGGAAATAGTTCTTAGCATTCCTCTTCAGGAATTACCAGCTAATGCTTGTTACTTCATACAAAAATTAGGATCTCAGGAAGCTGTGATAGGTGCAAAATACTGTGTGACTGGGAACTGATGATGAATGGTTCCAGGCTTTGGCTCACAGAGATGTTTCCCACTGTTATGTAGGCCTCCATTTTACTTACTTTGACCATTTTTAGGCTAAGTTTGTCCAGTTGAAATGATAAAATACTTTTTTGGTTTTGTCTCCCCGTTAGGATATAATAACCAAAATACAAAATATAACAAACTGGGAAATTTTACAGAGCTGGGCTGGATTCATTGTCTTTTTCTTGGAAAATTTTTTATGAATTTATTTTAAGTTTTTTTTTTTATGGTGTGGACCATTTTTAAAGGCTTTACTGAATTTGTTACAATATTGCCTCTGTTTTACGTTTTGGTTTTTTGGCCACAGGGCAAGTGGGATCTTAGCTCCCCGACCAGGGATCAAACCCACAACCCCTGCATTGGAAGGTGAAGTCTTAACCACTGGACTACCAGGGAAGTCCCTGAATTTATTTTAAAATTCTTTATAGGACTTTATAGGTTTTTCTTTATAGGACTGCTCTTTTTCCCTCCACCCCAGATAAATATCTATATAATGTAAGTAAATAGGAATCAGAGTGTTTTTATGTACAATATTAGAGGTCTTTGAAGCCTGATATTTATAACTACTTAGATTTTGGACTTTTTTCCCCCCACTTTATAGAGTCCAGTTAACAATGTGTCTCCGTGCCATCATTAAATACGATTTCCCTGGTCACTGGCCAGCGGTAGTCGACAAGATAGACTATTACTTGCAATCACAGAGCAGTGGAAGCTGGCTTGGCAGTTTATTATGTCTGTATCAACTGGTGAAGACATATGAGTAAGTTGATTTCTATTGGCTGAAGATACCAGCCTCCTGTTACTTAGAAGAATTACATTGCATAGAGGGGTCTGCTATGGGTGTTCTACAGAATCAGGTTAGATTGGGAAATGTTGGATTAAACACAGTTAAACATGTTTATTTACTATAGTTTTTCACAGAATCTTTAATCTGCTAATGTACTAATCTCTAAGTTAGTGCTTCTCAAACTTATTTGTTAGTTTCAGGGGACCATTTATTAACAGTTTTCCTTGGAAATTTTGATGGAGAGGTACCTTAACATTTATATTTAAGTAAGCACATCATTAAGTAAACCAAACATTTACCTTTTTGGATGCAAGGTAGAAAATGTTCAAGTTTCTTTGCTAGTGACTTTCTTTTCTATAAAAGTTGCTTGGGAGGTGTGGGACTAGTGTCACATTTAATAGCATTGCTTTCTAGCTTCTAAGGGGATTGCTGCTTCTGCATGCAAAGTCCTGTAGTCTTCCTTCTAAAATGATTTTTAGACTATATTTTAGATTTATACCTGTTAAAATGACCTAAGAGCACCTAAATTTGTAAACTGTTTTAACTTCTCAAAGTAGGGTGGTAGATGGACAAATGTTTTTTCCACCACATCATTTGTTACATAATAGGAATGTCTATTTGAACTGTTTATCAACTTGTATTTTATAGCAAGAATTGTGGTATGTGAAAAGTAATTTAAGTACTAGAAAAATTCATGTAGGAAAGTTGCAGAACTGTCTTGGATTTTTTTGAACTAGTCTAAATCTTTCTAGAAAGATTTTAGGTATTCTGCCTAAAACAGGGATATGCTTTTTCAAAGTTCCTTTCAAGTTTATTCTAGCAATCCAAACAGAAAAATGTAAGCTAGTGTTTGGAATGTTATAGCTTTATATAGTTTAAAAATATTATTTTTCATTCATTGTTTATAGCTCTTTTGTGGGGGGGGAGAAATTATTGTTCTCTCTTTTTGTCTTTGCTCATGTAGATATAAGAAAGCAGAGGAAAGAGAACCTCTTATAGCAGCAATGCAAATATTTCTGCCTCGTATTCAGCAACAAATCATGCAGCTCCTTTCTGATTCCTCACATTATTCTGTATTAATACAGAAGCAGATCCTGAAAATCTTTTATGCACTTGTGCAGGTAAGTTTCTATAGCAGAAGACAAATATTGTATTTCTGCCTGATACATAGAAAGTGCTCAGTAAGTGTCAGTTATTGTTAAAAATTACATATTGTATATTCTCACATGTATTTCTTTAAAAAAATCCTTATGAGAGAACAGACTTTGAGAGGTCAACTTAATTGTCCAAGGTTATCTGAGTGGCAGAGCTGAGATTCAGTGTCCATATGCCTTTCACCCCCAGTGTCTGAAGTCTGGGTATGGAAGAAACAAGATAGTTAACTTCCCTGAAACCTGATAATTTGACTAATCTGTCCATAGCATTCTGCCTGTAGATTAGTTATGATTATAGGAGAAGAGGAAGGAAAAGAAGAAAGTTTCTTTCTTTTTTTTTTTTTTTTGTGGTACGTGGGCCTCTCACTGTTGTGGCCACTCCCGTTGCGGAGCACAGGCTCCTGACGTGCAGGCTCAGCAGCCATGGCTCACGGGCACAGCCGCTCCACGGCATGTGGGATCTTCCCGGACCGGGGCACGAACCCGTGTCCCCTGCATCGGCAGGGGGACTCTCAACCGCTGCGCCACCAGGGAAGCCCTGAGAGTTCCTTTTTTTAATTGGGAAATCATATTGATGGTAGTTTCTTTGCATTTGACCCATTTAAAGCTAACAAACAAGACTGAGTGCCTCATTTACCTTCATTTAAAATACTTCCTTTTTCTTACCTGAAAGCTATAAAGAACATTAATATGGAATGTTTTAAATATAAAAATATTTAAAATTTAATCCTCAGAAGACTTGGGTAAGTTATTTCGATCTGGGTGGAGAAGAATAATTGTTGTCAGTTTAAACTGTTTGATGTTGAATGGATTAAGGCTTTATTTCATGCTTTCTAGTTAAATTAGTCACGGCAAGAGGGTAGTTTCATCAGGCTGGAGAGCCAAGATAGTTTGGTTTTGTTCTTGGCTTCTCTCTGACTTAAGTATTTTCATACTGTTCTAGAATATTTCACTTGAATAAAGATTTATATTTTTAGCCTCATCTTTTAAACTTTTAATAGAGATAGTCCAAGGCAGATTTTCCTTGTTTTTTAGCTTAGCCTTTTTTGGGGGAGACAGAAAGGGAAAGGAGGCACATCTGAGAAAAGAGAAGAAACTAGACTACTAGGAAAACATTCCTTCATCCTCTTTTTTCTTTTTTTAAAAGTAATAAGGTAGGAAGATGTATGGTGCTTTTGTTTTTGTTTTTCTGTTCAGAAATCTTCCTCAGGAGAATCACTTTTTGGCAAATATTTTTTATTCAGTGAGATGTTTTGCCATTAGATATAGTAATATCCCATTTATTCAGAGCCAGACTTCCCTTTCCCCATTGGGAGAAGCATAGCCAGGAATCAGTAAGTGAGACAGAGGCTGACGAAATAGTGTTCTTAAAACCTCTACTTCTACTTGGTTTGCTAAGAGAACAAAAATCTAAAATTTTTTTCTCAACATGTATGTGCTAAAAACCTAAAAAACCAGAAAAAAATCCTCATCATTTTAAACCATTTTAGTAATCTATTATGTGCTAATACAGTAATATTCTTTAGTGGGAAATCCTGGAAGCAAAAATTTAGAAGGCTTTAGGAGGCACAGTTACAGTGTTTATGGAAGTAAAAAGTGATTGTCTAACAATTTGGGATGAGGCAGAAAAATTTATGTTTTAGAAAGTATGACGCAATGAAATTGATTTTGTCTAAGCATTTATTAAATATTGTGTACAGGACTGTTGAATATTCCATACATATTTCAGAACTCGTTTGTCCAGAAGTGAACTCATTGTTACTTTCCCCCAGCCCTTAGCCTGCTCCTCCTATGTTCCCCATCGTAAAACCAACTGACTCCCCACTGCATTTAGAACAAAATGTTAACTTTTTCCCATGGCCTATAAAACCCTTCATCTCTTGCCTCATCTTATACCATACTTAGCTTTAGCTTTGTTCTTTGCACTCCAGCCATATGGAAATTCTTTCAGCTTCATGAGCAGGTCATGTCCTCTGTCACTTCTGAGCCTTTAAGGCACTGTGTTTCTGCCTGGAGCATTCTCCTTTCCCTTTATGCCCTGGTCAATTTGTGCTCCTCCAGGTCTTGGCTTGCATATCACTTCTTCCAGGAAGTTGTCTCTGATAGTAGCAGACTGCATTAGGTGGTCCTCATGGGTGCCCTTATCAACATTATACTGCTTTTATCTGTACTATTTATCATACCATATTGTAATTCCTTGTTTAAATGTGTTCCCCCTCACCTCCCCCCCCAACTAGACTGTGAGCTTTACTTAACATTATGTCCTTAGTGTGTAGTAGGTTTTGGACTGCATGGGTGCAGAGGTGCTATGCCTCATCTCCTGTAGCTCAAAGTGTAGTAGGGGTGGGGTTGCACACTGTAATACAGTGGACTGTGATTTCATGCCACAGTGTAGAGGAAAGTAATTGAAAAAATGTTTCTTGGATGTTTCATGATGTAAAGATTTTCATTAAAGTCATTAAAATGAGTTTCCACCACAAAAAAAAATAATTATGGGAGGAGAAATTAAGGAAACACCCCTATTTACAATTGCATCAAAAAGTAAAATACCTAGGAATAAACTTAACCAAGGAGTTAAAAAACCTATACTCTGAAAACTATAAAACATTGATGAAGGAATTTAAAAACAATACAAAGAAATGGAAAGATATTCTGTGTTCTTGGATTGGAATAATTAATATTGTAAAAATGTTCATACTACCTAAAGCAATCTATAGATTTAATGCAATCTCTATCAAAATACTGATGACATTTTTCATAGAACTAGAACAAATAATTTACAAAAGACCCTGATTTGCCAAAGCAATCTTGAGAAAAAAGAACAAACCTGGAGGTATCATGCTCCCTGACTTCAGACTGTACTACAGAGACACAGTAATCAAAACAGCATGGTACTGGCACAAAAACAAGCATATAGATCAATGGAACGGAACAGAGAGCTCAGAAATACACCCACACACCTATGGTCAATTAATCCATGACAAAGGAGGCAAGAATATACAATGGAGAAAAGACAGGCTCTTCAGTAAGTGGTGCTGGGAAAACTGGACAGCTACATGTAAGTGAATGAGATTAGAACATTTCCTCACACCATATACAAAAATAAACTGAAAATGGATTAAGACTTGGAAACCATAAAACTCCTAGAAGAGAAAATAGGGAGAAAACTCTTTGACATAAATCATAGCAATTGTGTTTTGATCTGTCTCCTAAGGCAAGGAAATAAAAGCAGAAATAAACAAGTGGGACCTAATTAAACTTAAAAGCTTTTGCACAGCAGAGGAAATCATTGACAAAACGAAAAAGACAACCTACTAAATGGGAGAAAATATTTGCAAAGGATATGACTAATAAGGGGTTAATATCCAAAATATATAAACAGCTCATACAACTCAATATCAAAAAAACAACCCAATTAAAAAATGGGCAGGAGACTTGAATAGACATTTATCCAAAGAAGACATACAGGTGGCCAACAGGCACATGAAAAGATGCTGAACATCACTAATTATCAGAGAAATGCAAATCAAAACCACTGGATACCACCTCATACTGGTCAGAATAGCTATCATCAAAAAGTCTACAAATAACAAATGTTGGCAAGGATGTGGAGAAAAGGGAATCCTTGTACATGTTGGTGGGAATGTAAATTGGTACAGCCATTATGGAAAGCAGTATGGAGGTTCCTGAAAAAACTAAAAACAGAACCACCACATGATCTAGCAATTCTCCTGCTGGGTATATATCTGGAAAAAAATGAAAACACTAATTTGAAAAGATACATGCACCCCAGTGTTCATAGTGGTATTATTTACAGTAGACAAAATAAGGGAGCAACCTAAGTGTCCATTGATAGATGAATAGATAAAGAGGTGGTGTGTGTATCTACATATACACAATGGAATATTACTGAGCCATAAAAAAGAATGAAATTCTGCCATTTGCAACAATGTGGATGGACTTAGTGAAATAAGTCAGACAAAGAAAGACAAATACTCTTATCACTTATATGTGCAATCTAAAAAAATAAACGAATGTGTATAACAAAACAGAAACAGATTTATAGTTATAGAGAACAAACTAACGGTTAACAGTGAGGAGAGGGAGGTGGGGAGGGTTGAGATAGGGGTATGGGATTAGGAGACACTAACTACTATGTATAAAATAAATAAGTAACAAGTATGTATTGTACAGCACAGGGAAATATAGCCATTATTTTGTAATAACTTTGAATGGAGTATAGTCTATAAAAATGCTGAATCACTCATATGCCCGAAACTAATATAATATTTTAAATGAAGTATACTTCAGAAATAAAAAGATAATTTTATGAGGTAATGGAAGTATTGACTAACCTTATTGTGATAGTAATTTCATAATGTATATGTGTATCAAATCGTCTTGTTCTATACCTTAAACATACATAGTATTATATATCAATTATATCTCAGTAAAGCTGGAAAAATGAAAAGTTTGACACACAAAGGGGTAAATGGTAAAAAATCACTTATCTAGAATCTCATGTTGAACAAATGATGCCTTATTGTATTATTATAATTTTTTACTTAAAAAAGTAGCTTAGGGACTTCCATGGCAGTCCAGTGGTTAAGGCTCCACACTCTGAATACAGGGGGCACAGGTTCGATCCCTGGTCAAGGAACTAAGACCCCTTGTGCTGCACAGTGCGGCCAAAAAAAAAAAAGCCTAGAGAAATAATTCATGGCATGTATATTTTCTAGATTTAAAAAATTTAATTTACATACATATGTTTATAGAGCTGTTTTAAGTTAAATTTTAGGTTGAACCACCTGAAATTACTAATTTCACGGTCAGGTGTTAACCGTTTCATATATTTCAACCTTTCAATATAGATAAATTGCTGATTTTTTAGAGGGCAGGAATTATTGTCTGATGTTGTTGTCCTTTGTTTTCAGTATGCATTGCCTCTTCAGCTGGTGAATAACCAAACCATGACAGCGTGGATGGAGATCTTCCGAACTATTATTGACAGGACTGTTCCACCTGTAAGAAAGGGCTTCTGTTCCTAAGAAGAATGGGGAAAACTTGGGTTTGGGTTATTTGTGGTAGATTGATTTATTATACCAGCCTGCTATTTAGAAAAAAAAAAATTACTACTGTAATAAAAGTAATTAATGATACATACTCATTTTTAGAAAGTTCAGATAAAATTAATAAAATAATAACTAATCCTACTAAAAATAACCATTTTTAAAACTTGGTATTTATTCCTCTTGTCTTTTCTTCTCTACATTTATATACAACCATATTTTTTTTCTTTCTACAAAAAATATTACAGAATCTTTATAGGAAGAAGTGATTAAAAAGGGTATGCTGACAAAATCTTATTAAAAAGTAATTTAAAAGGGTATACAGAAAAAGGAGCATTAATGAAATTTGTTAGGAGGAGCAATCATATTTTATATTTGTAAAAATGGTATAGATAGGTACTGTTTTGAAGTTCATTTTTCACTTAAAATCTATTGTAAATATTTTGTGTGATTATGAAGTTTTTTACATTGTGTCATTTTTGTTGAATGCTTCATTTGCTAGATATTTAGGTTGTTTTAGTTTTTTAGTGTTTTAACTATAAGGATGTAGTTAAATTTTTATGCACATACATGATTATTTTGTTTGGATAACCTCTTAGCAGTGTTTAAGGCTTTGACAGATCTTTAATTAATTAGTTAATCAATTAATTGAAGTATAGATATACAATATTAGTTTCAGGTGTACAGCGTAGTGATTCAGTATTTTTATAGGTTATACTCCATTAAAAGTTATTAGAATGTAATAGCTATAATTCCCTGTGCAAGACTTTGACAGACCTTGCAAATGGCTTTCCAGAAACAGTGCACTGGCTTATACTTTAATAAGCAGTGACTGAGAATGTCTGTTTTGTTAAATTCTAAGTTTGCCGGTTTGATAGGTGAAAGATGGTGTCTCATTTTTATCTGTAGTTACAGTGATACTATATTTCATCTATCAGATTAACTCAAATAATCAAATTAACTAAATTAAAATATATCAAATGTTTAAAATTTTGAGCTTGTCTCCAAATGTGCAGTATTCCTTCCTTTGCCCATATCTTGGGACAAATGATGTTGAGGAGGTTTAGTTTATACACATAAATGCACAGAACTTAGTGAACAGTTCAGTGAATTCTGACAAACATATGCTTGTGTTACTATCACCCAGATCAAGATCTAGAAATTTTCTGGCATCTCAGAGAGTTTCCTTGAGGGATATGGTGTTTTGTGTTTTCTTTTCTACTTATTTGGGCCTTTTAATGATAGAAGATAAAACAACAGCACTGGTTGGTTGAAATTTGCTTTGCTTGTTTAATTCCTACCTAGCAATCTATAAAGTAAGAATTTGCATTTGTTTGGCAGTCTGAATTCACATTTAATTTTACTTAATTTGTATCAATATTTATTCTGCCTTTGTTAGTCACACAAACCTTTTCATTATGTGGGAATTTTATCTGGGTGTTTTTGTCCTCCTAGGAGACTCTGCAGATTGACGAGGATGATAGACCAGAATTAGTCTGGTGGAAGTGTAAGAAGTGGGCATTACACATTGTAGCTCGTCTCTTTGAACGGTAATTCTGGTTATTAGATTTACAATCTATGGTTGGTATTTCAGTATTGGATATAATAAAATTGAATAGGTCCCTTGATGCTCTACAGTATATGATTATTTTTCTTTAGAGCAGCAGAGGGCAAAAAGTCACCCTCTGCTTTGTTTTAAAGCAGGCTTAACTGTGATCACTGGCTTTGAGATCATAGTAAGGTGAACAGTCTTCTCTGGATCTTTCTATTCTCTGTAAAAAGGATCGAGAAATGATATTTCTGTCTGAAATTTTAAGTATGGCCTGGAGTCTAAGTACAGCTTGTCATAATTTCATTTTGGGGCTTGTGAAAAAAAGGTAAAATGTTAGTTTCTGTCCCAATAGAATACATCTTTCAACAAGTATTTAAACTGGTGAGCATGCTTTGTTTCTAAAATTTGCAGTATTTAAACATTTCTCTTTGTATTTTAAGATATGGAAGCCCAGGAAATGTCACAAAAGAATACTTTGAATTTTCCGAATTCTTTTTGAAAACTTATGCAGTGGGAATTCAGCAGGTAATAAACTTACATTTTTTAAATAGAAGGGTGGTTACTACTGAAAGTAGTTAAGTCACTTCTATCCATTTAATAGTAGTTTACAAACATGTTAATACATATTTATAGGGGGATGAAATGGCAGCTCTGGGAATCTAATACAGTGCAGTCAGTTTTAGAACCAAGTGTCCTAGGGTAGCTACTGCAAGAATGTCCCTTCTAGACTCCTAGATGCTGGACTGAAACCTTTCAAGTCTGTTGATTGATACTTGTGTAGCAGTTGCCAGTATTAGATCAGGTTCTTCAGTTAACTTCCTGATCTCACATGAGTTTCTTACCCTCTATTTGTTGGAGCCCCACCTCTTTGTTCTAAGCTTTTATATCAGAAGATTTAGGTAATAGGAATTGATCTATTTCAAGAGGAGTTGAGCTCAGAAGTTAAGACTTTCAGCTGAGAAGTTACACATATTTGTGGAAGTTTGGGAACCATTCTGTACAGTGAAAATTAGGAGTTCTTGAGAAATAATCCAAGTTGATATTAATATTTACAAACTACAAAGGATAGATGGGCGTGAAGACTATCTGTATTGCCATTTGAATCATGAAATTTTTGTTTCTATTTCAACAAGTGAAATTCAGTAGTGATTGAGCATTGGCTGTGTCAGGGCTATATTAAGGAAGCAAAGATTAATCAGACATAGTAAAAGGCTTTCATGATACAAAGGGTGTTTCTAGATTTTTATAAATCTATGCAGATTAGTCTTCTTTACTGTCAGTGATAGAAAGTTCAAGCCTGTCATCTTAGATGGAATACTTCCTTTTATGGATTATCATTTTGACTAGTATCATTTTTTGGATTATCATTTCTAAAAATTACCTTGCAGCAATTCAGGAAAGCTATGGCTATAATTTTCTCACAGATTATTTTGTTGGCCCATGAGAAAGTCTGTGGGGAAAATTGGTGAGTGATGAATAAAATTATATATTCAGCCATTCATTTTGGATACTAGGATAATCAGGGAGCTGGTTAGCTCTGTCTTCTGCTCTTTCCACTGCTGTTAAACCCCAGTAAGCATCCTAAAGTTGATGCCCTCTTCTGGTGTGTTCAGTAGAGGTTTTCCAGTGTCACATAAACATGTATGTACACACACATTTAAATTTCATGCTGTTGCATCCATGTCATAAACTGTTTGAACCTTGGTCATTTAAAGTATATATTCCTGATATTTTAAAACTTTTTTTTTTTAATCAAAAACTGTTCTCTTCTTTACTATTGTGTCTCATCTGCGACCACCTCCACTTTGTGTGAACAGCAACTGTATTAGGAAGAACTGTGTTTAGTAGCATCCATTTTTAGCCTGCATTGCAGAAGGAGTTTCTAGGTGATAGTAGGACTTCTGACAAATTTTATAAACCTGAACTTTATATAACTTGAACTGAATTCATGTTCTGAATTTATAAATTCTGTACATGTTTTAAAAGAACCCCTTTTACTTATTCAGCAGTTCAGTGATAAGCTTGCTGTAGTGAAGGGCTCTGGAGATCAGGAATTGGAAGACTTGGACTGTGTTGTAGTGCAGCCTCTGACTGCGTGTCCTTGGGTCCTCACAGCTGCTTTGGGCATGGTTCTTTCCTTAGAAACAATCTTTTTTTAAAAATCAATATTAAAAAAAATAACTTCTCAGTTTTGTGGTATTTCTACAAAGACTTTCCGTGGTCTGAGATTATAAAATAAAAATTTTCCACACTCTTTTTTAGTTACTATGTGGTTTCATTTTTTGTTGCTGTTGAAATATTTCCCTATCTGGAATTTATTTAGGTGTGAAGTTTAGTTAGGGAGCCACCTTAATTTTTTTCAGAGGGCTAGTCAGCTGTCCCAATACTGTTTTTTGGATAACTTACCGTTTCTCTTCCAGTTGAAATGCACCTTTATCAAATATTAAAATATGTTTATGGTGTCTCTTGCTATATGGATGTTTTCAGTGTTCACTTAGTCAAATCTGTTACTATTTGACAGGAGTCTTAATTTATTTGAAGAGCTAGTATGTGGAAGAGCGTATAGACTTATTTTGAGTAGTTCCACAGGTTAGAAGCAGGATAAATGGCTGAAAATCACAGTGAGACACCCTTCAGTTCAATATCGCAAGGACCTATCTAAGAATTAAAACAGCTTGTGTGCTGTCTCACAAAATATTTACTTCTCTAAAAATCTGTTAATTTTTATCTCTTGACTTCTGCGTTGGTTTTATGTCATGCCTAAAATGCGCATCCTGTTAACTTTAAAATTGTTTATGTTTTCCTATGTTTTCTCTTCCTATTTTCCTGTAGGTACTACTAAAAATTTTAGACCAGTATAGGCAGAAAGAGTATATAGCTCCCCGTGTTCTTCAGCAAGCATTCAACTATCTCAACCAAGGCGTTGTTCATTCTGTAACCTGGAAGCAGATGAAGCCGCACATACAGGTTAGTGTCAGGGAGCAGCTCTCGGAAATCATTCTCTGGTTAAATTTTCTGGACAGGGTAAGTGTTAACTAATCCCATATTTTATATTTAATATGTTTTTGTTTCCATTAATAATTTCGAATGAATGCAGTCTTATAGCTGATATGAAGGACCTGGAAATTTAAGTATTTGAGAAGAGTGAAGTTTTCAAGCTGTGTGAATTGGAAGACTTGGATTTAGTTAATCTTGCTTGGAATCTTATTTAGCCTCTGTTTCTCCTCTGTTAGGTCAGATAATATTTTTCTCCCCTTCTTACCTAAAGGTTGCTAGGATCAAATGAGGTATTTTGTATGATAGCATTTTGAAAACAGTCCCCAGGGCTCTACTAAGTTAGTGTTATTTTGCAGGAAATGCAGCCTGATACATGACCATTTTCTTTTGTGGGTATGAGCAAACAAGGTTTTTATTTCTTTTTGGATTGTTAAATACTATAAAAGAGTTAAAGTTTTCAGTTTTTATATCAATTGTGTACTTAAAGGTAGAATCAGCATTTTATTAAAGAATAAATCAGAATGAAAAATTATGGACCATTAATAAATAAATTAATATTTACATACAGATAATTTTGGGTAATTCAAAGATGTTAGGAACGGGATTTTTTCCTCTCAAACTATGAATTCTTAAATTCTGTAATCTCTAAGATGGTATCTAAAAAGTAAAGCAATTCTTTTACTTTGTCTTTGGTGTCTAGGATAGAATTTGTTTAGTGTTATCTTATTATAGGTCTTACAGATATTAGATCTTTTGCATTGTTTTCTGTGGACATTTTAATAATGTTTGCCTAATTCCCTTGATCAAATAGTGATTGGTTCTTTGCAATTAATAAAGATACAGATTTCATTTTATTTTACTGTGTGCCTGTAAAGTAAGGGTGAACTGTGATAGCATTTTTTTCTACTTGATGCCTTTGGCCTTATTTTTACATGGCTGTAATGTAGGAGTAAGAAAACTCTGATTATTAGGCTGAATTTTTTTCTCTTAGAATTACTTAATTTGGAAGAAGTGATAAGAGATAATTTTGTTCTTACATATGTAATTGTTAGAGCACGGAAGGGCTTGGTAGAGCATTAGCGGCAGTGAACATAGAGGCTGTTAGATGTGATTTTTTTTTTTCCCCCCCACTGAAGCCTGCGCTTGTAGGGTAGGAAATTAAGTTGTTGAAAATGGAAAAAGAAGAAAATGTTACTGTTGTTGAAATATTGACATTTAGGATCAAAATGGAAATGTAAAAATGTTCACAATAAGTAATATAATAGTAAATATAACCTTGGTTTGATATTTATTTCTCTTAAAGAATCAAGGTATGTTTAGGTATGTTTAATATTGATAGTAAAACTTTTATCCCCGCTCTTGCTTCAAAGAATAGCATTCATCTCTTTCTCTGTACCTTGAATCAATTGTGGTTTAAAAACAATCTTATGGGCTTCCCTGGTGGCGCAGTGGTTGAGAGTCCGCCTGCCGATGCAGGGGACACGGGTTCGTGCCCCGGTCTGGGAAGATCCCACATGCCACGGAGCGGCTGGGCCCGTGAGCCATGGCCGCTGAGCCTGCGCGTCCGGAGCCTGTGCTCCGCAGCGGGAGAGGCCCGCATACCACAAAAAACAAAAACAAAAAACAATCTTATGTTTAACTTCTTCTGCCCCCACCTCTACCGCTTACCCCCAAGGCTTTTGCTTTCCTTCTTTCACTTTAGCCAACGCAAACTTGACAGAAAGATTAATATAACAGTTTGGAAAACTAACTTCAGGAAGGCTTTCATTATTTGTGTTCCCCAAATGTGAATAGTCTATACCCATTTGTTGTTTTGTTTTTTTCTCTTGTTAGAATATCTCTGAAGATGTGATTTTTTCTGTGATGTGTTATAAAGATGAAGATGAAGAGCTGTGGCAGGAAGATCCATATGAGTATATAAGGATGAAATTTGGTAATGGAGATGATTTTAGTCCTCATCAGTTCCTGGCTCCGTAAAGTAATAGAACTAAATTTATACTTTTAAGCAGATTTTACTACTTTGTTAAATTCCCAGAGTTCTGCTTTTCACGATAAACTCTGAAACTCGTGAGAGTTTGATGTTCTGTTGAACCGATGGACTTGAGATGAAAAGCTGCTTTATTTGTCCATCCCTCTCATGGGTGCTGAAGCAGTCATGGAACCATCTATGTATAACTCTTTCTGTTGTGATGCTGATCTGCAGGGACCATTCCTTTCTGTGCCTTTTGGGATACCTATTTGTAGATTGGGTTGTTCTCAGTCTGGGAGATCCTTTGCATTTCTGCATATTTTAGGAGCACCCCAATTTAGTTTGCATCCTTAACCTAGGGACTGAGTATTCCACAGGGGAATGAGATTACTTCTGATGACCCCACTGTGTGGCCCAGTTCTCTGTGGATCGTTTTAGCCTTGGATCTTCCAGGAAGCTGTTGAATTGTGTAGGTTGCCTCAGTTCATTCCCTTTTGTCACCAGTTTGAATTAAGCACTTCCCGGAGTACTCAGGCACTTAGCATAGGAAGATGTTATTTGTGTACCTCTGTTCCTCCCATGGTGAAGAAGCTATCTGAGGGCAGGGACTTTATCTTACTTGCTTTATTTTGTATTCTCCATCCCTTCTACACCCCTACATTCCTCTGCAAGTTCTTGGCCCTAGTCTGCCTTCAGTGAATGTTGAAACAAATAATTGATAAGACTCGCACTGCCCAAGGCATGCTGAAGGTACTGTGACCACAGTGCTTTCCCCTTGTCGGGCCATATGTCTCTAGTTACTTGAGTTAAGCCTACTAATATAGATGCTAGATTATTGGGCTATGTTGTTTTCACAGTGCTTTGTGTTTAGATTCTTTGATTCAGTAAGTGAGGAAGCACCTCTTTCCTTTGGAGACAAAGTACAGGAAAAGCAAGTGAATGAGAAACAATATTTACCACTGCTTTATCCTTCCATTCTATCATTTCTATTTGAAAATCATTGTACATATGCATGATTTATTAATTCCCCTTCCTAATGCTTTTGTTTTCCTAGTTTGCTTTGACAGAGCAGAATGATTAACTGGTCTTTCTTCTGTCTTTTTTAAGGCATTTTTTTAGTGTCTAGCTTTTCTATGTTACCTGTTTTATAATGTGCAGTGTATTTGTTTAACTTTCAGAAGGCTACCATTATTTTACTTATTCTTCATATCAAATAAGAAAGTATCTCAGTTTTTAGAAAATATAATAGTTAAGAGCTGTGTGTGTTGATTGATAGAATTTACATTTTATTGATTAAGAGAGAATATGGATAATTCAAGACTAGCTAAAGTGCCTTTTTTCCTTAATCATTTCCTTCTGTAGAATGCAGTGGGTATTACTTAATATGTGTATTTTACTTTTAGATAACTACTGGGGAGAACAATTACGTTATTAGTTTTCTTTTTATATTTTTGTCATGTGCAGTTATTTATATTAACAAAATACCCCTGTCTAAATGTATTGACTGATATTAATAATGGTGTTTTTAGATTTGGTAAAAACTGAAGGAGCTCAGGCTTTGATGTTAAGACAGCCTGGATGTGAATGCTGGCCTGGTTGCTTACTCACTGTGTGACTGTGGGCAAATTACTTAACCTATCTGAGATGGAGTGTTTTCAGCTATAATATCTTGTGTGTGTATGGGTGTCTCTATGTGTATTATCAGTTTGTTTGTTTCTCTTACTACGTAAGCTCCATGAGAACCATTTTTGTTTGATATTTGTATCCCCAGAGCTTAGAACAGTGCCTGGCACATAGTAATCACTAAATAAATTTTTATTGTTTTTTGATAGAGGTAAAGCATTTTTCCTATCCTCAGTGAAACAGATATGCCTAATATGTATTGTTTGTTTTAATGTGATTATTTAAAAGGACAACCTTTTAAATAACTAAGTATTTTAATAAACATTTGATATTTATTAGAATAAACATATTTAAATATGTGTTTATTTTAATAAATATCAAATAAAATTTAAATATTTAATAAATAACATTTAATTTAAATATTTAATAACTATTTAAAATATTTTAAAAACATTTAAAATAAATATTGTGCATGAGAGCAGTGATGATATATCTTTAGCTTTTTTGTGCTATAAACCAGTGTTATATGTTGACTGTTTTATTTCTTGGTTTTGGAATAGTGGTCAATAAGGTTTAAAATCTATAATAAGTAGTTGTATTTTTGCTAACATGGTTTAAACTTTTAAAATCTTAGATATTTTCGAAGATTATGCTTCTCCCACCACAGCAGCCCAGACTCTCTTATATACTGCTGCAAAGAAAAGAAAAGAGGTATATAGTTATTCTTTTTAAATACAAAACTGAAGGGTGGCCTGTGTTCATTTGACACTCTAATGAATGCCCCTAGTATTTGAAAAATTATGTTAGTAGTTATCTGTTACTTTAAAAATATTTTTCTATCCTTGTAAGGGAAAAGGAATATTTTGTTTTCTTACTTATAATTGCTTGATAGCACACAATAAAATGGCTTTATTTTTGAAAATTTGTACATCATATTTAATACAATAGTAAGGCAGTAAAAGTTCATATAGACTAAAATGGTTTCTTCTGTTTCTTTAGGTGTTGCCAAAAATGATGGCATTCTGTTATCAAATCCTAACAGATCCGAACTTTGACCCTAGGAAGAAAGATGGAGCCCTGCATGTGATTGGTTCCCTAGCTGATATTTTATTGAAGGTTAAGCTACTCAAATTTAATTTACTTAATAACACTGTGTAGCAGAGGCAAATGAGAGAATATGAAAGTTATGGATAATTTAAAACTGGTGACTTTCTGCATAATTGAATTGACTAAATATTTTTCTTTCCTTAATTAAAAAAATGACTTTTTTTGATAGTTCCATTTTTATTTATTTATTTATTTTTAACATCTTTATTGATGTATAATTGCTTTACAATGCTGTGTTAGTTTCTGCTGTATAACAAAGTGAATCAGCTATATGTATACATATATCCCCATATCCCCTCCCTCTTGCATCTCCCTCCCACCCTCCTTATCCCACCCCTCTAGGAGGTCACAGAGCCACTGAGCTGATCTCCCTGTGCTATGTGGCTGCTTCCCACTAGCTATCTATTTTATATTTGGTAGTGTATATATGTCAGTGCTACTCTCTCACTTTGTCTCAGCTTACCCTTCCCCCTCCCTGTGTCCTCAAGTCCATTCTCTATGTCTGCGTCTTTATTCCTGTCCTGGCCCTAGATTCTTCAGAACCATTTTTTTTTTTTAGATTCCATATATATGTGTTAGCATGTGGTATTTGTTTTTCTCTTTCTGTCTTACGTCACTCTGTATGACAGAATCTAGGTCCATCTACCTCACTACGAATAACTCAATTTCATTTCTTTTTATGGCTGAGTAATATTCCATTGTGTATATGTGCCACATCTTCTTTATCCATTCATTTGTCGATGGACACTTAGGTTGCTTCCATATCCTGGTTATTGTAAATAGTGCTGCAGTGAACATTGTGGTACATGTTTCTTTTTGAATTATGGTTTTCTCAGGGTATATGCCCAGTAGTGGGATTGCTGGGTCATATGGTAGTTCTAAAAAAAAAATGACTTTTTAATCATCACTTTTAAAATATGAAAATGTTGCTGTATAAAAAAAAAATGATACAAAATGACTTGTGTTATTTATTTCTAGAAAGATCACTCAATATCAAATTATATCTAAAGTACTATTTCTGTCTTGTTTTAAAACATGCAATATGTAGGTAAAATTTTACAAAATTGTAAATAGAAGTATATTGTGTAAGTCAGAACAAACGTATTTTATTAGGAAGTGATTTTTACATATGAAAAAGACATTGGTAAGTTAAACTTAATTTCTGTTTCCTAACAGAAGAGTTTATTCAAGGACCAAATGGAATTATTGTTGCAGAATCACGTATTTCCATTATTATTATCTAACCTGGGATACCTTCGAGCCAGAGTAAGTTTTCCATATTTCCATTATAGTATCTCGAAATCTTCATTTGTAAGTTAATTATTGAACTAAATATTTTTGAATAAGTTGACCTTTTACCACATACTGAGGCGAAATGAAGGCAATTAGAATGTCTTTTATGGTCACATAAGCTGAATAAAGAGCAAACTAGTGAATAAAGGAATTTATAGATTTTAATTCCAGCTGTTTGTTTCCCCTAGCCTCACTTGCTGCATATGCAAAACATTCAGTGAGAGGGATGATGTTACAGCAATGGTACAGTGTAAATTCATAAGCTGATTAGTGTCCAAACACTAATGGAAATTATATTTTGGCTAAAAACTTGATTATGATTTCCAGTATAATAGTTAGATATGCCTTAATAAAATGGAGAAAATAATAATCCATGTAAATTTATTTGTGTTCTAAGTGTATATTATTTATAGAAATAATATATTTTATGGAGAAATAAAAATAGAACTTTAAGAGCCTAGTACTTATTTTTATAACTGTATCAACCCAACAAAATGTCTTGCTAAAACCAATATATGTTAAAATGCCTTGTACACTCTAAAGCATTTTATAAACAGAAGATAATAGTCACTAGGGAAATACTTGTGTGAATGTAGCTTAGCGATGTGGACGGCACACAAGTATTTTTATAAGTAGACTGTTATTTCTGCAGACTCTGTGAATTGTATTTCTCTTGTTAAGTCTTTAGTCATTCAAATTAATTACTGTCAGTTGTGTTTTATGCACATAGAGAATTTTAAAAAATAATATGATTCTGTGGTCTAATAGTTTAAACTTTGGTAATTTATGCAAAGTTAAATTTCTTTGTGTCTTGTGTGAGTGAAAAAATCAAGTTTGTTAAGCCAGTTAGTGTAAGGGAAAATAATATTTCATTCATTTGTTGTTAAGACCAGTAAGTGAATATCAGCATTGGTTGGTTCATAGTGCTTTTGCATATAAATAATAAATAAGTTATGAATCATAATATTTATTAAAAGCATTGACATGATTTCTTTTTTCAGAGACACTTAAATTTGGCTCTGTTTTCTTTTTCCTGTGAATAATGATATTGCATAAAGGTAATTTAGAAGTAATAAAACTGCCTTTATTATAAGAAGTCTGGGAAATCCAGAAGTTAGCAACTAAGGCTAATATGCTTCTCTCCAAAAACAAATAAATAAACAAATAGCACTTGGTAGAATTAATGATATTTTACTTAGTAAGAAGTTCTTATATGTGTGACATTATTACATAATGCCATAATCCTAATAGTTTTCTACTTTTTTCTTGTAACATAGTCCTGTTGGGTACTTCATGCATTCAGTTCTTTGAAATTTCATAATGAGCTCAACCTAAGAAATGCAGTTGATCTAGCAAAGAAGAGCCTGATTGAAGATAAGGAGATGCCTGTCAAGGTTGAAGCTGCCCTTGCTCTTCAGTCATTAATTTCTAACCAGACACAAGGTAAAGACAAAATTTTTAAATTTAAAAAATTTAAAATAAAAACACACCTTTTAGAGGGTGTATTTAATTTATCCTTTTGACATGGTCTTCTCAAGTAGTTTTGTTCACTTCCTACCCTAACAAAGATGAGTCCCTAAGTCTTAAGGTTCAGGGTTTGGATTTTTGAGCTTTTGCCCCCTCAGAATTTTATAGGAGTTTATTCTTGCCACTTTTAGGAGTGTCTGTTGACTGTAGTTTCCAGAAGAATTTTAGATTAGAAAAGAAGTTGATGATTGGTAGATGGGGAATCAAGAGACCTGGGGGTCTAGTTTTGATTGTGCTACCACCTTGCCATGTAGACCTGGGCAAGGCCCATGATCTGTTAAGACTTAGATGCTGTATGTTTAAATTTAGGGGGATTGGACTAGATGGCTTTAAGATTCCTTTCAACTCTAGGATTCTATGATTCTGCTAGTTCTGAAAGTAGCAAGTAGCATTTCTAGTGAGTGATAACACATATCTCATTTGTTTGTTTAGAAGAATGTTCTGTTCAAAATTCAAATAAACCTTTGAAAGTAAATTCGGCTTTATGAAGAATATGAACCTTTACCTCTATTCAACAGTGTTCCAGTGGAAGGACAGTATTGCATAAGCACATGTGGGGAGAAGGGTGATTAGAGATGGGGTGGGGGAGGGAACAGGCACATCAGTGTTGGGCATAGTCTTTATGTACATGATTTTTTATACTTGTGTCATGATAACATATTCGTGTTTGATAAGTCATGCTGATGACAGAGCACATGTGTAATTAGAATTTCTCAGTGGGTGCTATTGGCATTTTGGGCAGGACAGTTCTTTACTGTGCTGAACTGATTATCCCTATGTTACTCATGGGAAAATTGATACATTGGTGAATATTATTTTGGTACAGCTTTGTAACTTACTCACTGTGAAGCAAATATGTTATCTAGAAGCTATTACTCTGTGTTATTTACCTTGTGACCAAGTTACTTTCCTTCACCACTTGTCAATGGCTAATTTTTTTACTGAGTTTGTTTTTTATTGCATTAGCTAAGGAATATATGAAGCCACACGTGAGGCCTATTATGCAGGAGCTGTTGCACATTGTTAGAGAGACAGAAAATGATGATGTTACTAATGTTATCCAGAAGATGATATGTGAATACAGTCAAGAGGTAGCCTCAATTGCTGTTGATATGACTCAACACTTGGTAAGACTGGGCAAAGTTTTATGTTAGTTGGTATAAAGGCTTTGAATAATCTAAATAAATTAAACTCCAAAATCTGGAGTTCAGTTTACATGTAATTGAAATGCTAATATAAAAATATTTGCTCTGATAATTCTGACAGTTAATAATTTCTATATATACTTTTAAGTTTTCCTAGATTTTGGATTTATTTATTTAATGACAACCAGAAGTTAATTATTTGCTATCTGATTATAATAGCTAATATATATTCCACTTTAGTGACTAGATAAGGGAAAAATGCCCATGTTTAAAACATGACAGATTCTATCATTGATTCACAAAGTGCATATCTTAAAGTTTGAGCAGTGCTGACATTTGGATGTGTGACACTCCCCCCCTTTTTTTTTTTTTAAAGAATTTATGTATTTATTATTTATTTTTGGCTGTGTTGGGTCTTCATTGCTGCACATGGGCTTTCTCTAGCTGCGGCGAGTGGGGGCTACTCTTTGTTGTGGTGCGCAGGCTTCTCATTGCGGTGGCTTCTCTTGTTGCGGAGCATGGGCTCTAGGTGCGCGGGCTTCAGTAGTTGTGGCACACGGGAACTCAGTAGTTGTGGCTAGGGGGCTCTAGAGTGCAAGCTCAGTAGTTGTGGCGCACGGGCTTAGTTGCTCTGCGGCAGGTGGGGTCTTCCTGGACCAGGGCTCGAACCCATGTCCCCTGCATTGGCAGGTGGATTCTTAACGACTACACCACCAGGGAAGCCCGACACTGCCCTTTTGCTAACTTATAGAGAAGGGCGGGTATAGCAGTACTAATTGTTGAATGTGTTTGCTATTTTCATAGGCTGAGATATTTGGCAAAGTTCTTCAAAGTGATGAATATGAAGAAGTCGAAGACAAAACCGTAATGGCTATGGGAATTTTACATACCATTGATACTATCTTGACAGTTGTAGAAGATCATAAAGAGGTAGGATTTCTTTGTGTTTTATTATGTCATTATAGTAACTGAAATTTATATGATCACTGGTGATGAATTTTAAAGTCTTAACCTTTAAATTGCTATTTATGTTGCTGGATTTTAAAAATTACACTCAAATTTTAAAGAAAAGTATTAAAATGATTGAAGGGAAATATTACATGTGGTTTTAAAGTATGTAGTATATCTCTTTGTGCTAACCTTAGTTCAGTTCATCACATCTGCTATGTGCCGGGCTAGGTTTAGGGGGATATCAAATTGAATAAGACATGAGCCCTGCTTTTTGGAATCCATAGTCTGGTCTTCTTGGCAGAGAGAGACTGCCATTCAATCATGGTGGCAAATTTTAAATAATGGAACAAAATGCTGATGTAACAGATATCTGAGAATGGAAGGGAAGAAAAGCTTAAAACATCATCTTTCCTAAACTGAGTTCCAGAACAATATTGGGATAAGAATTTGTGCAAACATTTGTTAAGTGCTCTCATATCCGTTAGCTGATAGAATGTTACTATGTCACCCTGCCATACAGTGCGTAATGGTAGTGTCCTTTTGCAGAAGCGGAAAACAAGGTTCAGGTAGTATCAAGAGTCTGAATCATGTTCATAGAGCTAGTAAGTTGTAGATTTGGGGTTGCAGTCAGTTGATATATGCTGATAATATGTCAGTTAATCCCTACTTAAAACCTGCTGCTCTCTTCCCCAAGTATTATATATTATATAGCCTCTACTTGACTGAGATTAGATTTGTGTTCATTACTTCTGTGAGCACGGTTGACTCGTTTGGCAATGATGGCAGCTCTCATTTTGTACAGTGGGACTTAGGAAGCAGGTGCTGGTTCTTTAAATAGCATTGTTAAACCCTGTGGCTGTTGACTTATCCTGTGTTTATCACATACCAATGGACACTTACCAGGTTCTTAAAAATGGTTCAGTTTTCTTCTCCTGGGCAGGGCTTCCTTTGCCTAAAAGGCTTAGTGTGAATTTTTTTTTCCATATTCATTATTGTATTGTTGTGTCCTTGTTGAAACAGTATGGGCCTATCAGTAAAAGTGAGATTTCCAAGTTAAGTTACATGTATACTTAAGGATTATTCTTTCACTTTATATGTAGAACTTATATTTTAAATTTGAAGAGAACTTAGACATCGCCTTGTCAAGTTTTCCCAAATATGTGTGTGTGGAGGATGGGCAGTAGTAGGATGAGCAGCAGGGTTAGTTTGAAGACAAAACAGCATTTTATCTTTTTGTTTTAATTTTTAAATTCTTGATATTAATTTTATTTTGAATTTCACATAAAGTTAAAGGAGCATGTGACCTTATTGTGATTATCAAGGGAGGCATGGGTTAAAATTGAGATGCACTAATCAAATCCAGCTTCCTTAACCTGCAGATGAAAAAACTTAAAGCCTTCAGCTAAATGGCTTTACCAAGGTCATAGGTAACTAGAGGCAAAACAAGGACTGGAATCTTGGTCTCCTGACTACCAGTCTTATGATTTTGAACTTTGACTTACTAAAAGCAAACTTTGAAAACAAGATTTCCTTAAAAGGAATATTTACACGTGTACAAATACTTAATGTATGAAGAGCAGAATTATAAATCTGGAACAGATGCTTAGTATTTTTATGGCTTAAGCCTTCACATTGAAATCCTAGATATATTAGGAATTAATTTTGGTATAAAATATGAGATAAGGAAGTAATTTAATTTGTAATTTTATTATGAATTTAACTGCCACTTCTATCATGAGTCTACTTTTCAGAATTTCCTGGTTATTCTTGCATGTTTAATTTTTCACGTGAAGTTTAGAATTCTCAATTTCTCTTCTCAGAAAAGTCCTGTTGGTATTTTTATTGGGATAATATTAAAGTTATAGATTAAATTAAGAGTTATGATGAATTTTAAACTAAATGTTTAAAATTTGTCTTTAGGTTACTCAGCAGTTAGAGAATATCTGTCTACGGATCATTGATCTTGTTTTACAGAAACATGTAATTGGTAAGTTCAAACATAGAATAAAAAGGTAAATCGGGACTCTTTAAATTTGATGAAAAATGCATTTTAGCCCTTCAAATTCAACAAGATGGACAGTTTTGAGAAAGAGAGACTTGCATTCTGTTCAATTTGTAGATATACTTTCTGATTATAGGCATCCAGATTTTCATTTAGAGGTAGGCTTAACATAGCCAGTTAAGAATTTTTGGTCTTGGAGTTTTTAAAGAACAGAGTATTTAAAGTTTTTTAGAAAGGAGGAACTGGGATGAGGTTCAGGTGAGGTTACTTTAATCTGGGATTGAAAAATGTGAAATGATAGACATATATCCTATCAGAAGTGTGAATTAATTGTTGTTCTCTTATCTGTTACGGTGCCTGACTGCTGAGTAGAATCAGTAGCTAATGCTGGATGTTATACACTGATTGGAATTTGTAGAGGAGACAACTTTTTCATAGTATCCAAGCATTTTGAAGATGCCAGCCCCAAATCTTGTGGGCATGAGGGAAATGCAACCTGTATAGTGTATAGATAGAAAGATGGAACAAAAGCATGCTACTGCCTAAGAGCAGTTGTTTCCAAACTTTTTATCATTCACACCATTAGTAAAAAATTGAGCCTGTACTTCTAATGTATGTGAATAAAATTTGAATACCTATTTATAGGCAATATACATGTTACTATACTACATTTACATACATAAAAATAGAAATGTAAAAACATGAGATTAAATATAAATATATATGTATATATTCACTACGTGTTCTAATAACATTCTTCTCCCATCTCAGTGGATTATCCTGCACCCTGCCAAGGGTACTCCTTACTTTTGAAATAGTTGCTGTAAAGCAGTAGTTCTAAGACTTCGGTGTGCATAAGAATCACTGAGGATCTAGTTAAAATGAAGATTCCTGGACCATAATTCCAGAGATTCTGATACACTCAAAAAGAGTATATTCACTTATGTCCTTATTCATGGAAGAGATTGTAACTGAAAATTCTCCATTAAAAAAATTTTTTTTAAGGACTTCAAACGTGAATTTTTTAATTGATTTACAGTATTATAATAGTTTCAGGATTACAATGTAGTAATTTGATATTTTTATAGAATATGCTACATACAAAGTTATAAAATATTGACTGTATTCCCTGTGCTGTGCATTACATGCTTGTAACTTATTTATTTCAGGTGAAGGGGATTAAGAGATACAGATTACTAGGTATAAAATAAATAAGTTACAAGGATGTAATCTCCATTTAAATTTAAAGTAAAGTAATCTTGAGGAAAAAACTGTAAAGTAAAGCAAAGGGAAGTAGTTTATACCAACCTTCTGTAATCTGCCTACACCAAATATTTAATTTGAGCAATTACAACATCAGGATGTTAAAAAAAGGAAAGGGGCCTATTTCTTGGGTGTGGTGGGCAGAGGAGAAAGCCATGGTTTCAGCTGCCTGTCTCCTCTAATCTCATCCCTAGTCCCAGGGTGATAGCTGATCTCTCTTTATGTTTTCAGCTGTGATGCACATAATGTTAGTGGCCCTTTTTTGAACCAATATTTGGCTATGCAAGATCTCAGATTAAAAAACAGCAACCACCAAACTTGTTCTGGAAGATGTCATGGGCTGAATCTGTTAATCTAGGACCCCCGCCACAGTAGTCTGACCATGTTATGTCCGTGGGTCCAATCTCTTTCCATTGTCCCACTTCTCCCTCCCTCCTTTGCCTGTTTTCATTGCTAATTTACTCATGAAGTTGATTTATTATTAGAAGCCAGGCTTAGCTGTTACTGATGTAACTGTTCTATCTTATGCAGTAAGTCAAAGTTAGTAAAACCATCCTACCCTAATAGTCAGTCTTCTTGGTTGAGAATAAATGAAAAAACTTCTGGTCAATTTAAGCAGAAATGGAATTTAGCGGAAGGATAGTCGTAGCACACCAAAGCAGTGGGAAGGCTGGAGTTGGCCAGAGCCAGCCAGGATTCTGCCGTAATAGTGGCCTGCTTAGAAGGCCAGTGCTGCCTTTGTCAACACTGGGTCCTAGGCTGCTGCCTACCATAGTCCAGACTCCAACACAGACCCTGTCCCCCCCACCCCTGCCCCCCAAAACTGGAACAGCTTTGTGCCTTCTAGTTTCTCCCTCAAGATTCAGAGTCCTGGTCTTGAGCATCTGAGTAGCCAGGTAATGTACACATGCCGTAGCTGTCACGAATGTGAAAGGAAATATTTCTACCTTTTAGGCTTCACTTTAGGGAAGAGGCATTTGCTTTCCTGAACAGAACTCTCAGAAATTTTATATTCAGACAATTGGTTGTATTTCAAGTGATTGTCTTACATAACAAATTACTTCCCAGTATCTATGATTTCCGTCTTATTTTGCTTTTGGTAAGGCATATATCTGTATTACTAGCTTTTGAATGTATTAAGTTTTAAATAATGTTACAGAAAAAAACTTTATTCAAACTTCCAGGGTGAATATTAGTTCCTCTTAATAAGAAGGGAAAAAAATAATTAACTTTGAAATTAAACTTTTTTGTTCAGTGACATGGTAGGAATTATTTGAAATTTTTGTATTGAGGTTTGTGTTTTCCGATTGTATGTTTAGATATAATTTGCTTTTGAGTGAGGGTAATAATAATAAATATGTGTACAAATGCAAACACATTCCCTTTGGACTCTTCTACTTTGAGTATAATTGTCTTGAGGTAAATTAAGAAATACTGTACAAATTTTACAAGCTTTGTAAATTGACGAAATACTGTCCAGTATATAGTTTGTAAAAATATGTGAGACAGACAGATATTTTCACCTAGATTAATTAAGCTCTCTGAAGAACATTATTTGTAAATATAAAATCCTGTGTAGGAGCCACGTACAATAATCTATTCCTTCTTGTATTCATTTCTAATATAGTTATATATATATATATAAACTATCTATATTAAAAAATATAAAAAACATAATTTTTCAGTATTATAAGTAAGTTTAGTAAAAACAAATCTTTGGCTTGTCTTATTGAGTAGGGGGCAGATCTTGGTAAGAAATGGAAGGTGGCAAATAGATGTAGCTGAAGATGTGAATGCTGAGAAACAGATGCTCAAAAGTACATTAGATGTAAAACATGTGTGAGTGTATAGCCTAAATCCTCTTCTGAGTGGTCTTTGTGTTTAATTTTTGCTATTTCCTGGGATTCTAACTAGAGATTTTCTTCTTTCTAGAATTCTATGAAGAAATTCTTTCACTGGCATATAGTTTAACCTGCCATGGTATTTCTCCTCAAATGTGGCAACTTCTAGGTATATTATATGAGATTTTTCAGCAGGATTGTTTTGAATATTTTACAGGTATGACTTTGACCATGTAACAGTTTTGCTTTTCTGTGTCTAAATAGATATTATTTTCGAGTAAAGGGTGGTGCTACCATAGGAGTGTTTTTCAGCCCTAGGAATAGAGGTAGTAGGAGGGAAACCGTATTGCCTACTGTATCTTAAAATACTTTGCAGTCAGAGTATATATCCATATATTTATTAATATCTTCTGAATATTGACTATATTCCAAGTATTGTTCTAAGCTCAGCAATACATCAGTGAAAAAAATAGACAGCCCTTGCCCTTTTGACACTTCCATTCCAGTGGGGGGAGGGAGAGGGTAGGAAACACACAGCCAAGTAAGTAAATATACAGTATGTCAGATGGTGATGAGTGCTATGGAAAAAAAGAAGAAAATTAATAACAATCACTATAATAAATGATGAGCATTTTAGTCTTTCTGATCCACATTTTTCTCATTTATAGAAAAGGTGGATTTAACACTTTCATTTCTAGCATTTTGTGGTTGCAAGGGAAGGTAGTAATGTGTGGGTGCTACAGAAATATGCTTTCAGTGGTAATAATTTATTTCTACTTCTGTTACTCATGTCTCACTGGGATTTTGAATTTTTTTCCAGACATGATGCCTCTTCTGCATAATTATGTGACAATAGATACAAATACTTTACTATCAAATCCAAAGCATTTAGAAATACTTTTTACAATGTGTAGAAAGGTAAGCATGTCCTAAACGTTTGTCATAGTGATTCTTACTAATGGTTTACTTACTAACGTTTACTTACTAATGTTGTATTTTACTTCAGGTACTGTCTCAATTTGTTTCTTATACATTTAGTTCTGTATTGCTTTCATCAACATATATTTGTCATTTTGTATTTTCAAATGGAGTTTGGAATTATCTGAAAATTTCATATTGTGTGTTATACTTAAGAATGTTTGCTACTTTTATAGCTGTGTACTTTATAATGCTTAGGTAAATAATTTTCTTCGTGTTTTTTCTTTCAAAAATGCAGACTTGCTCCTTGATTAAAAAAGAGTGCTAGGAAAATACCACACAGTTTGTCAATTATTGATTTTTCTTTTAATTGAATGTATATATTAGAAGACACTAGATATAGGTAATTTGAACATAAATAACATAAGACAAAAAATTGGAATAGTTGGAAAAACAGCATCATTTAGCTCAATACAGGATAATTGGTAAGCCACATAATGGCTACTGTTGTATTTATGCACAAACATGATTGTCTACTATGTTATCTTTGTCACAAGTTAGATTTGGCCCTCTTGGTTATATCTGGGAATCATTGTTGACTAATGCTTTCCTCCTCTTTTAGGTGAATATATGTATCAATATATACATAAATATAAAACTGTATTGCATAGAGATGGCAGATTTTAGAAAGCTCAAATAGCCAGAAACCTAAGTTTGGCCTTGGAGTTGGGAGTAAGATAGCTAGTATACAACCTATTTTCCTCCCTAGAAGAGATGTGTACCAGACTCTGTTAAAAGCGCTGAACGGATAATCAGTTTATCTGATGGAGGTCTCAGTTCAGTTATAAAGAGCCTGGGAGATTTTGGGAAGTCACTAAGTTTCATCACATGTAAACAGCAGGAGTAGAATCACGATTTTTGAAGACTCATATTGCTCTGTAATAACCCAGCTTGTTAAGTCATAATCACCTGGCTGTCTTCAGTTTTTTCCTAAGTTATAGAGACAGCTGCTAGTGAGGGAAAGGGGAAGAGAAAGCAAAGGTAGAAAACATAACAATCCTACATGGTCCTTTATAACTCACAGTTGCTCTGTATTATAGCAGATATAGTAAAAGTGACGTTCACAGTGATGGCCTTCTACTTGTCAAGTAGTTAAATATATTTATTTCTGGTCTTATTATTGAACTCTTACTGTACACTGGTATTTCCTAAGCACTTTATACACATGAATTTATTTAATCTTTACAACATTATATCACCTTTTGTTAAAGAGGAGACAGGCATTTTGCATTGTGCCTGAGGTTTAGAAAACTGACCTAGTCACATAGCTGTTATGTGTTGGAGCTAGATTTGAATCCTGGTAATCTGGCTCCAGAGCCCATTTTTTAAGCTACTGTACTATATTTTGTTTCTCTTCCTTTTGTGGGGGGACAAAACCTCAAACCAACAAAACCAGCAAACAAAGAAACCAAGTCAATGCAATTTTGGGAAAAGGGGCTGAGTTTTTTCTTTCTGTATCATATAATCCTATGACATAAGTATATTACTATATTTCTTTTTACAGCTGGGGACTAAGGTACAGAGAATAAATATTGGGTGGGCCAAAAGGTGCGTTTGATTTTTTCCGTAAGATGGCTCTAGTAGCATTTAGTTGTCTTTAACTTCATTTGAAACAATTTTGTTAGATTGTATGTGACAGCTGTCATATCACCATGAGTTTAAAAAAAGACTTATCAAAATTGGTGAATTTTTGTGTAGCCATTTTAATATTGAGGATGGAAGAAAAAAAGCAACATTTTTGGCATATTAAACTTTATTATTTCAGGAAAGGTAAAAACGCAACTGAAATGCACAAAAAGATTTGTGCAGTGTTTGGAGAAGGTGCTGTGATTGATCAAACGTGTCAAAAGTGGTTTGCGAAGTTCCGTGCAGGAGATTTCTTGCTGGCCGATGCACCACGGTCAGGTAGACCAGTTGAAGTTGATAGCGATCAAATCAAAACAATAATTGAGAACAATCAACGTTATACCATGTGGGAAATAGCCGACATACTCGAAATATCCAAATCAAGCATTGAAAATCATTTGCACTAGCTTGGTTATGTGAATTGCTTTGATGTTTGGGTTCCACGTAAGTTAAGTGAAAAAACCTTCTTGACCATATTTCTGCATGCGATTCTCTACTGAAACGTAATGAAACGTTCTGTTTTTAAAACAAATTGTGATGGGCAATGAAAAGTGTATACTGTACAACAATGTGGAACGGAAGAGATTGTGGGGCAAGCAAAATGAACCGCCACCAACGGCACCAAAGCCTGGTCTTCATCCAAAGGAGGTGATGTGTATATGGTGGGATTGGAAGGGAGTCCTCTATTACAAATGTCCCGAACATTTTTGGCACCAGGGGACTGGTTTCGTGGAAGACTGTTTTTCCACGGACCGGGGGCGGGGTGGGGGAATGGTTTTGGGATGATTCAAGCACATTATATTTATTGTGCACTTTATTTCTATTATTATTACATTGTAATAGGTAATGAAATAATTATACAACTTACCATAATGCAGAATCAGTGGGAGCCCTGAGCTTGTTTTCACGTGCCACTCACTGATAAGGTTTTGATATGAGTCTGCGTACAATTGATTTATTATGGTCTCTGTGCGGACAAACCTGTCTGCTAATGATGATCTGTATTTGCAGCTGCTCCCCAGCGCTAGCATCACTGCCTCAGCTCCACCTCAGATCATCAGGCATTAGATTCTCATAAGGAGCGTGCAACCTAGATTCCTTGCATGCGCAGTTCCCAGTAGGGTTCACGCTCCTATGAGAATCTAATGCCACCGCTGATCTGACAGGAGGCGGAGTTTAGGCGGTAATGCGAGCGATGGGGAGCGATGGGACCAGTGGACCGCTACTGGTCCGTGGCCTGGGGGTTGGGGACCCCTGCTCCTTCCAGAAAACCAAACCATTAATTGCAACAAGTACTGCTCCCAGTCAGACCAACTGAAAGCAGCCCTCAACGAAAAGCATCCAGAATTAGTCAACAGAAAACACATAATCTTTCATCAGGATAACGCAAGAGCACATGTTTCTTTGATGACCCGGCAAAAACTTACAGCTTGGCTGAGAAGTTCTGATTCATCTGCTGTATTCACCAGACTTTGCACCTTTGGATTTCCATTTATTTTGGTATTTACAAAATCTCTTAATGGAAAAAATTTCAATTCCCTGGACTGTAAAGGCTGT
The DNA here is from genome assembly GCF_039906515.1 of Pseudorca crassidens. Classification (NCBI taxonomy): domain Eukaryota; kingdom Metazoa; phylum Chordata; class Mammalia; order Artiodactyla; family Delphinidae; genus Pseudorca; species Pseudorca crassidens. Next base: position 25,303,190 of record NC_090306.1, on the reverse strand, counting down.
AAAAGGCACCTGGAATAGTTCTTGGCTCAAAAAGATAAAAAGTTTTGGGAAGATGGAATTATGAAGTTGCCTGAAAAATGGCAGAAGGTAGTGGAACAAAAGGGTGAATACGTTATTCAGTAAAGTTCTTGATGAAAAATGTGTCTTTTATTTTTACTTAAAAAACTGAAGACACTTTTTGGCCCACCCAGTAGCGTTTCTAAAAACACAGCTCGTAAATGGTAGAACTAGGATTTAGACCAAAGCATTCTGGTTCTAGAGCCCACATGTTTAGAATCTAGATCTAGAAACACTGCTCTTGAGGTAGAATTTTAAGTTTATGTAAATAGGGTTGGTTCTTGGTTTTGCTAGCTACCTGCTTATGTTTCAGCTCACTGATCCATCTGTTTTCCAGCTTCTACAATTTTATAGCTGTCTGTTTTTTCCTTTATCTCTGTCTTTGTGGATATATGCTTCTAAAATATCTTTACCTTTATTTTAATGGCCTTTGGGAAGGGATAAAATTGAATGGCGATGTTCAATCTGTAATCTTTATCTGGAATATCTTTTAAATTCAGTTTTCTTAAATTGTATTTGTCTAGGAAATTATCCAGGTCATCTAAGTTTTCAAATATATAAGGAATATAATATTGTTCATAGTATTTTCATTTTTAATCTTTCCTTTATCTGTATTTATGTCTTTCATAATGTTTTAAAATTTTGCTTGCTTTGCTTTTTAAAAATAATTTTGGCAAAAGTCTACTTAAGTCTTTTTTTAATGAATCTATTTTTGATTTCTGTTTGTTTTACCTCTTTTTGTTTATATTCCTAATTTCTATCTTACTTTTATTCTCTGGGTTAAGTCTGTTCTTTTTCTTATGTCTTGTGTTTGAACCCTTATTAATTTTTCCATATTTCTTTATTTCTAATATAAGCATGCCTCTACTCTATAAATCTCTCTTCTGGGAACCTTATTATAAGGCTGCCGTATTAGGTGTATGAATATGTGCACTGTATAATTGTTCATATCAGTGAAAATACAGAATTGACATTAGGGGAACAGGCTGGTAAGCTTTGTTATACTCATCTTCTGTAATACTGTATAGTCCTAAATGGTTATAATGTCTATGGAAAGTAGTTCAAATTATGAAGTCCAAATGAGGAAATTAAAAGGTGTGTAATATTAAACTTATGGTTTCATTATGAAAAAATGGGTGCATATAGACAAGAATTCAAAAGGAACAGAAAAACACAGGGTTTATTTAATTGTTTAAGAAGAAGGTTATTTTGTTTTCTTTTGATTTCATTGTATTTTATTGTTTTGATGCATTACATAAAGGGAAGCTTCATTTGTCTAGATAGTTAACTTATATAGCCTATTTTATTAATCCAAAGTTAAATAAGTGAATTATTACACCTTATAAGGTATCAGAGTAGATGAAGAAGATAGATGAACTTCGTTTTGAACTTCCTTCTTTGGGTTGGCAAGGTAAACTTATGACTCAAGCAACGCTGAGATTCTAATGGCTGAATTTTTATGTGATATTTACTTCATGTAGACTTGATTAAATTTTTTGCAATTGCTATTTACTGCTGAGTGAAATTTTAATTACTGCAGGTACTATGTGGAGATGCAGGAGAAGATGCAGAATGTCATGCAGCCAAACTTCTTGAAGTCATCATTCTTCAGTGCAAAGGAAGGGGAATTGATCAGGTAATATATGTATAGAAAACATCCTACTTGATGTTTACATTTAAAATGTGCATGTCTGATTGATGTTTATATTGTGATGGAAAATTATAAAGATAGCCTATAGTTTGTGTTTACTGGTAGAAATCCTATGACAAAAATACCCAATGCAATTTGGCATCATATTTAAGAAATCATTGCTAAATTCAGGTTCACAGAGATTTTCCTCTAAGAGTTTTATGGTTTTAGCTCTAACATTTAGGTCTTTAATTCATTTTGAGTTAATTTTTGAATATGGTTTGTGGAAGGGGTACAAATTCATTATTTTCCACATGGATATCAAATTGTCTCAGCACCATTTGTTGGAAAAAACCTATTCTTTCCCCATTGAATTATCTTGGCACACTTTGTGAAATCAATTGACTGTAAATGTGAGGATATATTTCTGGATTCTCATTCAGATTTAATTAATTTATTTGTCCTTAATCCAGGACTGCAGTATCTTTATTACTGTAGCTTTGTAGTAAGTTTTGAAATTAGGAAGTTTGTGTCCTCCAATTTTGTTCCTATGTAAGATTGTTTTGGCTATTATGGTCCCTTGAATTTCCATATGAATTTTAGGATCAGCTTGTCCATTTGAGCAAAGAAGCCAACTGGGATTGTGATAGGCATTGTGCTAAATCTGTAGATCACTTTGGGAAGTATTGTCACTTTGAGAATATTTAGTCTTTCAATCCCTGAACATGAGATGTCTTTCCTTTTATTTAGGTCATCTTTAATTTTTTTCAAAAATGTTTTGTAGTTTTCAAGTACAAGTTTCTTTCATTAAAATCTTCATAAAATATTTCATCCTTTTTAATGCTATTATAAATGGTATTGTTTTCTTAATTTTATTTTCAAGTTGTTTATTGCCTGTGTTTAGAAATACACTTTTTCTGTATTTATGTTGTTTCTTGCAACCTTGCCGAATTGCTTTATTAGTTTTAATAGAGTTTCAGAGAATTTCTTAGGATTTTCTGTACACAAGGTCATCTCATCTGCAGATAGAGTTTTACCTTTCCAACTTGGGTGCTTTTTATTTTATTTTTCTTGCCTAACTGCCTTGGCTAGAACCTTCAGTGCAATGTTGAATGGATGTGGCAAGAGGAGACATTTTGTCTTGTTCCTGATCTTAGGGGGCGAAGTATTCCTTTCACCATTAAGTCTGATGTAAGCTGTAGGTTTTTCATAGATGTCTTTTATCAGATTGAGTGTGTTCCTGTTTATTCGTGGTCTGTTGAGTCTTTTGATCATGAAGTCGTGTTGAATTTTATCAAATGCTTTTTCTGCATCTATTGAGATGATCATGTGGGTTTTGTCCTTTATTCTGTTGATACGGTGTTTTGCTTTAATTGATTTTCAGATGTTAAATCAACCTTGAATTCCTGGTGTAAATCTTTCTTGATCATGGAGTATGATCCTTTTTATATATTTCTAGATTCAGTTAGGTGGTATTTTTTTAAAACTATTTTTGTACCCGTATTTATAAGAGATATTGATCTGTAATTTTTTTTTTCTTGTGGTATCTTTGTCTGGCTTTGGAATCAGAGTTATGCTGGCCTTGTTGGGAATGAGTTGGGAAGTGCTCCCTCCTCTTCTATTTTTTGGAAGAGTTTCTGAAGGTTGGTGTTTTTTAAATGTTAGAATTTAGCAGTGAAGCCATCTTTGCCTGAGCTTTTTTTGTGGGTAGTTTTAAAATTACCAATTCAATCTCATTATTTGTTATAGGTCTACTTGTATTTCTTTTTTTTTTTTTTCTTTTTTTGTGGTACGTGGGCCTCTCACTGTTGTGGCCTCTCCCGTTGCGGAGCACAGGCTCCGGACACGCAGGCTCAGCGGCCATGGCTCACGGGCCTAGCCGCTCCGCGGCATGTGGGATCTTCCCAGACCGGGGCACGAACCCATGTGCCCTGCGTCGGCAGGTGGACTCTCAACCACTGTGCCACCAGGGAAGCCCTCTATTTCTTTTTTTTTTTTTTAGCGGTTACGCGGGCCTCTCACTGTTGTGGCCTCTCCCGTTGTGGAGCACAGGCTCCGGACACGCTGGCTCAGCGGCCATGGCTCATGGGCCTTGCCGCTCTGCGGCATGTGGGATCTTACCGGACCGGGGCACGAGCCCGCATCCCCTGCATTGGCAGGCGGACTCTCAACCACTGCGCCACCAGGGAAGCCCAAGCCCTCTATTTCTTTTTGAGTTAATGTAGGAGTTTGCATCTTTCTAGGAAGTTGTCCATTTCATGTAAATTAACTAATTAGTTGGCATGCAATTCATAATATTTCATTATATTTCTTTTTGTTTTTGTAGGTTGGTAATAATGACCCCGTTTTGTTCCTGATTTTAGTAATTATTATCTTCTCTTTCTCTCGCTCTCTTATTTCCCCCTTTTGTTAGTTGGGGTAGAGGTTTGTCAATTTTGTTCATCTTTTCAAGGAACCAATTTATGATTTTGTTGTCTGTTTTTTTGTTTGCTATTTCATTAGTTTTTGCTCTAATCCTCATAATTTATTCCCTTCTACTTGCTTTGAGTTTAGCTTGCTCTTCTTTTTCCAGAGTCTTGAGGTGGAAGTTTAGGTTATTAGATTGAGATATTTCTTCTTTTTTAATATAGAGATTGATAGCTATAAATTTCCCTCTAACCACTGCTTTAGCTACATTCATAAGTTTTGGCATGTGTTCATATTCATTCATCTCAAAATATGTCCTTATTTCCCTTGTGCTTTATTCTGGACCCACTGGTTATTTAGGAGTGTGTTGTTTAATTTCCATATGTTTGTGAATTTACCAGAATTCTTTCTGTTAATGATTTCTAATTTTACTCCCTTGTAATTGGAGAACATACTTTATGTGATTTCATTCCTTTTAAATTTATTGAGGCTTATTTTATGGCCCTGCATATAGTCTGTCCTGGAGATTGTTCCATGTGCACTTGAGAATAATATGTACTTTGCTGTTATTGGGCTGAGTGTTCTGTAGATGTTTGTTAGATCTAGTTGGTTTATAATGTTGATTAAGTCTTTTATTTTTTGCTGATCTTCTACCTATTTGTTCTATTCATTATCAAAAGTGAAGTATTAAATTCTCCAAATGTTATTGAATTATCTAGTTCTCCCTTTATTTCTGTCAGTTGTTGTTTCATGTATTTTAGGGCTCTGTTATGTGTATATATGTTTATAATGGTTTTATCTTCCTGATGAATTGACCCTTTTATCATTAAAATTGTCTCTCTTTATCTCTAGTAACACTTTTTGTTTGTTTTGATGTTGTTTTTGTCTAATATTAGTATATCCATTTCAGCTTTCTTATGGTTGCTGTTTGCATGATATATCTTTTTCCATTCTTTTACTTTCAACCTATTTGTATCTTTGAATTGACCCATTCATATTTACTGTTGTTACTTTTACACATAGATTCAATCTGTCATTTTATTTTTTATTTATATGTCTCATGTTTTGTTGTTGTTCCCCTATTCTTTCTTTACTGCTTTCTTTTGAATTAAGTACATATTTTCTAATGTCACATTTTAATTCTTTTAATTCTTTTCCCACTATTTTAAACATTTTTCTTAGTGGTTGCTCTAGGGCTTACCATATATACCTTACCTTATCACAATATACTTCAGATTGAGATTAACCTAATTTTTAGTGAGATATAGATGCATTACTCTTATATAGCTCTATTCCCTCTTTCCCCTTTTTGTACTACTGCTGTCATATATATTGCATCTATATATGTTATAAATCCAACAATACACTGTTTGTAATTATTTCTATTTGTAATTTTATTTCAAAGAAGCTAAGAAAAAAGGCAACCAAGTATATATCTACAGGTATATACTTGTTATATTAGCCTTCTTATTTACCATTTCTCAGTTCTCTTTATTTGTTTGCTGTGGGTTGAAGTTACCATCTGGTGTCATTTCCTTATTCCAGTAGAATCTTGCTTCTACATCCTTTGTATTGTTAATGTTGAATATATTACATTTTATAGTTTCAACAGTACAATTATAACATGTTATTTTATGTGATTGTTTTTTAAAACAGTTAAGAAAGTGAAAGAAATACTATTTTTACTATTTTTTATAATTACATAATTACCTTTACTGGAGTGTGTGTGTGTGTGTGTGTGTGTGTGTGTGTGTGTGTGTCTTTCTTTGTCTTTGAATTACCCTCTGGGTCACTTGCTTTCAGCCCGAAGAACTTCCTTTAGTATTTCTTGTAGGTAGGTCTGCTAGCAATGAGTTCTGCTTTTTTGTTGTTGTTTTTTTTTTCTGAGAATTTCTTTATTTCATCTTCAGTGAGGTTGAGGTCTGAAGGTATTAGTTCTGTTCTAGGCAAGTAGCATTGGGAGTGGAAGATTAGAACAAGATTCATAGTGGGAGTCATTGCAGACATTGCATAGAAAACACCAGAAAAAATAAGACATAAGATGAGGACAGGGAGAAGCCTGTGAGCACAGGTTTACCTTGGAAAATAGATGATCTTTTTCACAGAAACAGAAAGTGTAGATACCAGGAGATGGGAATAGAGTGATATTACTCAAATGGTGACCATCTAATGGTGTCAGTAGGTGTTCATAAAAAAGTGTATTCAATGGTCTGGGGAAAACTGGATAAAACAAAATTCATTTCATTATTGCTTGAATTCTTAGTGCCTTTATCTGGAAATGTGCCTAAGGGAGTGGTTAGTATTCTGTGTTTTCCAAATTAATTAACAGTGGAATCTTTTTGTTTTCCAAACCCAAGGAACATCTATTAACTGTTGTGACAGTGCCGTTTAGATAATGCTGATATAGAGATCTGTCTTGAGGTAGAAATAAGGGATGTGGAAGCTTAAGTCCAATGGCTTTATTTTTGCAGTTAAATAGGAAGAGTTGTAGAAAATGAAAAAAGTTGAAATTTCAGTTTGGAGGAGTCTAGTAAGTAGTAAAGAAAAATTGAATAAAAGAATTGCTTTTAGCTGGATAGACTCATTTGAAGTTAGCAAGTAAGAATTTCATATGTAATGTATGTACAGTGGGTTTTTACTCCTAAAACTGGGTTGTTAGAGGGATTGGAAAGTTGGTACCCAAGCATTTCTATGTCAGAAAGTTAAGTGAGTTAACTCACTGTCCAATGTTAGTGAAGTTACCATTACTGTGCTGAAGGATTGTAATGCCTTAGAATTAAATTCCTCAATATTTCCTGTAAATTGGTAGTTAGATCTAGAGATTTGGTTGGATTCAATTGTGATTTTTTGGCAAGAATACTTCATAGGTGGTGGTGTGTATTTCTACTAGGGACAGAATGGTTGTCTCTCGTCTTATGATCTTAGTGCTGTTGGTGATGATATTCTAATTCTGTCATTCCTTCTTCATTTATGAGTGGAATTACTTCTATGAAGAGAAATGTTTTCTCATCAATTATTAGATTACTCTGAGGAATAGTTTGAGTATTTGCCATTATTTGTCATGATTGAGACAATATGTTGTTTCCTTATGCTCCATCTTTGGAGCATCCTCCAAAGATGACCAGTGAGGAGTTTTTTATGGTTTTTATTTTTTGGCTTTTTAGTATTATTTGACCTTATAGATTCAAATTTATTTGATACACATCAAATATATTCAGTATATTTAAGGTGTACAAAGTTCTTTCAACTTAGGCCAGTGGGAGCCTCTTGAGTTTGCCATATGAGTGCTTTTGACCTGATTCTCATAGCCTTTGGAAGTTTTCTGCTATCTGGTGTGATTAGATGTTCCAGTTTCATCTTGTACATTTCCTGCCCTACCCTGGGAAATGGTATTCCAAGACTGCACAAGGGATATTCCTTGCTATTGAGTAGGTCTTTATTTCCACAAAAGAGAACCAGGAAATACATATTATATTATCTTAAGATTAATCCATCATTAGTAGACACAGATATTTCCAGTTTCGGACTGCATTATTTTTACTTAACCTAATTGATCCTAATCAGTATCTCCCACACCCAAAATCCTGGTTCTCATCATAATTACTCACTTACTTTACCCCACTAATATGTATATATTATCACCAACATACGATCACTATTAACAGTTTAAGATTTTTTAGTAGCTCCTTCTATCTCAAGGGTATATTCATATGCTAGGAATATTTATAGCCAAACAAGTCAAATCATAAATTTTAAAGTAATTTAACATAATCCCTGTTTGTTTGATTATTTATTTCATTTTATTTTAACTTTTAGGGATTGCTTAAATTTTTTGTGAATATAACATATGCAAAGTCTAAAGTCTAATTTACAAAACAAGGTATATTCAGGGGAATCTAGCTTCCATTCCTGTCCCCTCTACCATTACTTTCTTTCCCCATTTCTACACTCCCCCCACCCCCCAGTTTTTAGTTCATCCTTTCATTTAAAAACAAAAAGCAAATAGTTATATCCGTTCTCTCCTCACCTTCTTAAACAGTAGCATACTAAACATATTTTTTTTCCATCTTGCCTTCTTCACTTAATAATATATCTTGCAGATCACTCCATAGTGGTATATGGAGGTATTCTGCATAATCAATCCCCATAATTGACTTTATTTTAATATAAACGGATAATTTTAGTTTTACTAATTTTGAAACCTCAAAGTTTCTTTGTATTCTTAATGGCTTTGCATGTAATAGTAGATATTTGTTAAAATGAAGCTTTGTTATTAAAACATATCAAAAAGTTTTTCAAACTTAGTTTACATTTTCTTTTGGCTTCATTGATTCACAATAATTATTTAACTGTAGTAATAATTTTTAATAGAGCCTATGTCCTATATATGCTCTATATCAGAATATGAGACAAAATCAATAGTTAATCAGACTAGTCATTTCTTTATAAAAATCTCAATGTTAAAAGTTCCACATGTAGTCATGTGTTTTGATATTATATATTATCCTAAACAAGTCTAGTATTCTTCTGATACTAATGTACTTACAGTTTGGCTTACTAAAGGAAACATATTGAATTTGTCTTAAATTTTTACATGAAACTCTGATTATTTTTTAATAGATTTTATTTTTCAGAGTAGTTATAGACTCTCAGAGAAATTGAGCAGAAGATATAGAGATTTCTCTTGTACCCCTTACCCCACACATGCATAGCCTTCCCCATTATCAACATCTCCGCCAGGGTGGTGCATTGGTTATAACTGATGAACATACTGACACATCATTATCACCCAGAGACTGCAGTTTACACTAGGGTGTACTCTTGGTGTACACACTTTATACGTTTGGACAAATGTATAATGACATGTATCTACCATTATAGTATCATGCAGACTAGTTTCACTACACTGCCCTAAAAACCCTCTGTATTCCACCTATTCATCCCATTCTCCCCTGAAACTTTGATTTTTAAAGTTTAATTTAAAAATGAACTTATATTAAGACCTCAGAATTTTATTTTACACAAATCATTTTAGCCCATCCCTTTTTAAAAATTGAACTATAGTTACTGTACAATATTGTATAAGTCACAGGTGTGCAATATAGTGATTCACAATTTTTAAAGGTTATACTCCATTTGTAGTTATTATAAAATATTGGTTATATTTCCCATGTTGTACAGTATATGCTTGTAGCTTATTTTATACCTAATAATTTGTACCTCTTACTCCTCTACCCCTATATTGCACCTCCCCCTCCCTCTCCCCGCTGGTAACCCCTAGTTTGTTCTCTGTATCTGTGAGTCTACTTCTTTTTTGTGATATTCACTAGTTTGTTGTATTTTTTAGATTCCACATGTAAGTGATATCATACAGTTTTTATCTTTCTCTGTCTGACTGATTTCACTTAGCATAATGCCCTCCAAGTCCATCCATGTTGCTGCAAATGGCAAAATTTCATTCTTTATTATAGTTGAGTAGTATTTCATTGTGTATATATACCACGTCTTCTTTTTTTCCATCTTTATTGGAGTATAATTGCTTTACAATGGTGTGTTAGTTTCTGCTTTATAACAAAGTGAATCAGTTATACATATACATATGTTCCCATATCTCTTCCCTCTTGCGTTTCCCTCCCTCACACCCTCCCTATCCCACCCCTCCAGGCGGTCACAAAGCACCGAGCTGATTTCCCTGTGCTATTCGGCTGCTTCCCACTAGCTATCTACCTTACATTTGGTAGTGTATATATGTCCATGCCTCTCTCTCGCTTTGTCACAGTTTACCCTTCCCCCTCCCCATATCCTCAAGTCCATTCTCTAGTAGGTCTGTGTCTTTACTCCTGTCTTACCCCTAGGTTCTTCATGACATTTTTTTTTCTTAAATTCCATATATATGTGTTAGCATATGGTATTTTTCTTTCTCTTTCTGACTTACTTCACTCTGTATGACAGACTCTAGGTCTATCCACCTCATTACAAATAGCTCAATTTCGTTTCTTTTTATGGCTGAGTAATATTCCATTGTATATATGTGCCACATCTTTATCCATTCATCCGATGATGGACACTTAGGTTTTTTCCATCTCCGGACTATTGTAGATAGAGCTGCAATGAACATTTTGGTACATGACTCTTTTTGAATTATGGTTTTCTCAGGGTATATGCCCAGTAGTGGGATTGCTGGGTCGTATGGTAGTTCTATTTGTAGTTTTTTAAGGAACCTCCATACTGTTCTCCATAGTGGCTGTACCAATTCACATTCCCACCAGCAGTGCAAGAGTGTTCCCTTTTTTCCACACCCTCTCCAGCATTTACTGTTTCTAGATTTTTTGATGATGGCCATTCTGACTGGTGTGAGAACCACATCTTTATCCATTCATCTGTTGATGGACACTTAGGTTGCTTTCATATCTTGGCAATTGTAAATAATGCTGCTATGAACATTGGGGTACATGTATCTTTTTGAATTAGTGTTTTTGTTTTTGTTTTTTTGGATATATACCCAAGTGTGGAATTGCTGGGTCATATGGTAGTAGTATTTTTAGTTTTTTTGAGAAATCTCCATCTGTTTTCCACAGTTAGCCCATCCCTTTTAATTGAAAGTAACTGTTAGGAAATATTTCTAATAAAATTAAACAATATTGCACTTTGGAATTGGAGTCATAGGATTTTAATGTATGAAATCCACTATTTTTCTTCAGTCTCTTACTTGTACCAACAGGAATTTTCTTTTTCAAAAATTTTATTGAGATATATTTGACATATAAAATTATCTTAATTTCAGGTATACAACATGATTCAGTATTTGTATATACAGTGAAATGATCATGACAATAAGTATAGTTAACATCCATCACCATACATAGTTAAAAAAATTTTTTTCTTGTGATGAGAGCTTTTAATGTCTACTCGTTCTTAGCAACTTTCAAATGTACAATACAGTATTCTTAAGTTTAGCCACCATGTCGTTCATTACATCCCTATGACTTTTTTAGGAATTTTTTTTTTTTTTTTTCTCAAGAGAAATTCTGATCGCATCATGCTTATTTTTAGTCTCATTTTTTTTTTTTTTTTTACACTTGACCCTTGAACAATGCAGGAGTTAGAGGCATTGACCCTCTGCACAGTCAGAAATCCACGTATAACTTACAGTTGGCCCTGTGTATACACGTTTGCTCCCTATCTGCAGATTCAACCAACTGTGGATGGTGTAGTACTGCAGTATTCACTATTGAAAAAACCCTGCATTTAACTGGATCCATATAGTTCAAACCTGCGTTGTTCAAGGGTCAACTGTATTTCCAATATGATTTATCAAAGAAAAATTCCACCCTAGTCATTTTAACTCAAACATGGAAGTGACTAAGTCTACATTTGGATTATTGCCATCATTTGAGTGTGGACTCTTGTAGAACAATCTTCAACTAAATGTAATCTTCACATAAAATGGAAGGAGACGTTTTGGCACTACTGTAGGACCTCTTTTTGGCCATTTAAGCTCTCTAGGTTTAATAATTCTAAAAATGATTTAAACAAGCAAACGTTTCACTGTCATTAAGAGTATCTGATTTATTGATAACACTTTACCAACATTCAGCTTTCTATAAAAGTTACTTGATTTCTCTTTTTCTTTTTTCCTCTAGTGCATTCCACTCTTTGTTCAACTTGTTTTGGAGAGATTAACCCGAGGAGTCAAAACTAGTGAGCTTCGTACTATGTGTCTTCAGGTTGCAATTGCTGCCTTGTACTACAACCCTGATTTGCTGCTACATACTTTAGAACGAATTCAGTTGCCTCACAACCCTGGACCTGTAACTGTACAGTTTATAAATCAGTGGATGAATGATACAGATTGTTTTCTTGGGTATGTATGTGTCTTTTCGATTTTACACTACATTTCTATTTTGGAAAGTTGACTTTTTAATATGTACATATAATAGCATATAAAGAAATAATTTTTATATCTTAAGAATTATTATTATTTTTTATTTATTTTTGGCTGCTTCGCTGCTGCACACAGGCTTTCTCTAGTTGCCGCAAGTGGGGGCTACTCTTCGTGGCAGTGCACGGGCTTCTCGTTGCAGTGGCCTCTCTCCTTGCAGAACATGGGCTCCAGGCTCGTGGGCCTCACCAGCCATGGCTCGCGGGCTCCAGAGCACAGGCTCAGTAGTTGTGGCGCACGGGTCCAGCTGCTCCGCGGCACATGGGATCATCCTGGACCAGGGCTCGAACCCACGTCCCCTCCACTGGCAGGTGGATTCCCAACCACTGGGCCACCAGGGAAGCCCTTTAAGAATTATTTTTAGTGCATTGTTAACATAATATTAAATTCTTAGAGAATTAAGAATGTGTTTCAGCAGTATAATCTAGTGGAAAGAACGCAGGCTCTGAAAATTAGGTATAGCCATTCCCCGCTTGTTTTTGACTTACGTGTATTGCTATATCTCTAGGCAACAAGAATTAAGTGTCCACTTGGGTTCCATGACTACTAAGTGTCTATGGGTAACAACATTCTAAATAGAGTCATGTTTCTAAGGAAAGTACTGGTCTGGTAAAGATATAAAGACTTCAATGGAGCCCGTTTTCAAATGTGAGGTCAGAAGATTGTTAGTTGTAGTCCTGGTCCTACCCTGGTAGGAGAGTTTGGCTTTCTGTGAAGCACTCTCCTAGCTTCCCAGCATAGGAAAAGTGAGATCCTAAGTAGTAGTTATAGGCCCACCTCAAGTGACCCAACACATATAAGTGACCCTGTTGTGCTAGAATTTGAGCTAAATGCTGATTAATTTGTTCAAAACATTAGAAATAACTAGTGTTCTTTTTAAGTTTTGTAAGATATCATTTAGAAAAATTTACTGAGGGGAAAATAATTTCAACAGGAGTAGTCAGGACATTGCCAAGTGGTGGGGAGATGATGGAGGGGCTTGAATTAGGATGGTAGAAAAGGAATGGGGGAGCATATTTATAAGTTGCTATGTGTATTCTAATTTTTCTACTTGTAGGAGACTGGAATTTGTCCCTGATGTAGATTTCTTACTAAAGCTTTGAAAGGAAGAGCATACTTTAAAAAGAAATTGTGCTTAAAGTTATCTCTGACAAAGATTTAGAGAGTAGAGATTTAGTCATTCACAGTTATAGTTAGTAGCATCTATAAGCAATTTTCCAAAAATAGAAAATCCATCTCAGCTATTGTATAGATTGGGCATGCTTGAATTGTGCTCCCTTGGATTCTTCAGAGCCCCACTCGATAATCATCTCCTGTACTATGATCCATTTGACACCTGGTGTGTGCACTGCTAGTTAGAGGCTACATGGATGAGAAAGTCACCAGGTCAAGCACAGTCCCTGTTACAGTATACTATACTTTGACATTAGTAACTTGAATCAGTCAAGCAATGGAAATAATGAAGAATAATAGAAGCTAGTAATATATTTGTCATTGGATATTACTCTCATTTTGAATCCCTGCCAGTGAATTTTTTGTTCATGCCTGCAATTTTAAGTGTTATACTAATATAGAAAATCTTTTAATTCTTAGTATTTTTAGTTTTAAACAATTTAGAAGAAACATTCATACAAAAATGTGTGTAATGTATATTGGTCAAACATTTTTCCTTCAGAATTAAATTTCCCTTATCCTGTTTTACAGAACAGGACATTTAATGATTTACTTATAGCTATTACATTCAGCTTACTAGATGCTGAGTTTGTGGAGGAACTTTTGGCACCTGGGTTAGTATACAGTGCCAAGATACCTTGTAGACCAATCCAATGAAGACAAAGTCTAAGGGACTTCTCATTTTTTCCATTGGATAGGAATTTTATGCTATCGTATACAGGTATTCTTGTTTAACAAATAAAAAGTTGTTAATAAATAATTTATTTGTTTTATTTAATAAATAAAAGTTGTTACGCTAAGGCCCAGATACAGCATTTGTATTATCATAAATTGATATTACACAAGATTCCCCATATTAATTGCAGACTCCCATAGCTCTTTGATGATGATAATTGGTTTACAAAAGTTGATTTACATAGGATTTCATATAGTACAAAATGGAGATACCTCTGTGTAACTCCAGTGAATGAACCTTAGAATACACCTTGGACATTTCTTTTTGTAATTTCTTCGGAATTTGTTCTCATTTCTCATGTGCACATTTTTTTTCGCCTTTATAATTTGTAGGCATCATGACCGGAAGATGTGTATAATAGGACTGAGTATTCTTTTGGAACTGCAAAATCGACCTCCTGGAGTAGATGCTGTGGTGGGACAGATTGTGCCCTCAATTCTTTTCCTTTTCCTTGGCCTAAAGCAGGTCTGTGCTACCAAACAACTGGTAAACCGGGAAGATCGCTCAAAAGCAGAGAAAGCTGATATGGAAGAAAATGGTAAAGTGTTCTAATTGAAATGAATGCTAGAATTGATTGTGATTTGAGTATGTGTTTTCTTTGAGTTTTAGTCTATTTGGAAACATTAAACAGGTGTACATTTCTTGGCCTGTTAACACGTTTAACAAATATTTTGGGTTTGTTTGACTTAATTATAGTAGTCCCTTCTTACCACAATTTTGGTTTCATCGTTTCATTTGTCTAAAAATACTAAATGGAAAATTCTAGGAATAAACAATTCATAACTTTATTTATCTATTTATTATTGAAGTATAGTTGATTTACAATATTATGTTAGTTTCAGGTGTACAACATACATAGTGATTCACTGTTTTTATAGATTATACTCTGTTTAAAGTTATTATAAAATGTTGGCTGTATTCTGTGTGCTGTACAATATATCCTTGTGCTTATTTATTTTATACTTAGTAGTTTGTACCTCTTAATATTCTACTGTTTTACCCCTCCCACTTCCCTCTCCCCAATGGTAACTACTAGTTTTTTCTCCATATCTGTGAGTCTGTTTCTGTTTTGTTATATTCATTTGTTTCTTTTATTTCTTATATTCCACATATAAGTGTGACATACAGTATTTGTCTTTCTCTGACGTACTTCATTAAGCATAATATCCTCCAGGTCTATCCATGTTGTTGCAAATGGCAAGATTTCATTCTTTTTTATGGCTGAGTAATATTCCATCACATATCTCACCACGTCTTCATTATCCATTCATTTGTTGATGGATATTTGGGTTGCTTCCTTATCTTGGTTTTTGTAAATAGTGCTGCTGTGAACTTTGGCATGTGTGTATCATTTTGAATTAGTGTTTTTGTTTTCTTTGAATATATATCTAGCAGTGAAATTGCTGGATCATACTTTTAGTTTTTTGAGAAATCTTCATGTCGTTTTCCGTAGTGGCTGCACCAATTTACATCCCTACCAACAGTGTGCAAGGGTTCCCTTTTCTCCATATTCTTGCCAACATTTGTTATTTGTTGATGGCCATTCTTACTAAGAGGGGTGAGATGATATCTCATTGTGGTTTTGATTTGCATATCTCTAATGATCAGCAATGTTGAACGTCTTTCATGTGCCTGTTGGCCACCTGTATGTCTTCTTTGGAAAAATGACTATTCAGGTCTTCTGCCCATTTTTTAATTGGGTCATTTAGTTTTTTGACATTGAGTTGTATGAGCTGTTTATATATTTTGGATATTAACCCCTTATTGTAGCATATCATTTGCAAATATTTTCTCCCATTTATAGGTTGTCTTTTCATTTTGTTGATGGTTTCCTTTGCTGTGCAACAGCGTTTAAATTTAATTAGGTCCCATTTGTTTATTTTTGCTTTAGTGTCCTTTGCCTTAGGAGACCCCCCCAAAATACTGCTACAATTTATGTCAAAGTGTGTTCTGGGGCTTCCCTGATGGTGCAGTGGTTGAGAGTCCGCCTGCCAATGCAGGGGACACGGGTTTGTGCCCTGGTCTGGGAAGATCCCACATGCCGCAGAGTGGCTGGGCCCATGAGCCATGGCCACTGAGCTTGCACGTCCTGAGCCTGTGCTCTGCAACGGGAGAGGCCACAACAGTGAGAGGCCCGCATATCGCAAAAAAAAAAAAAAAAAAAAAAAAAAAAAGAGTGTTCTGCTTTTCTTCTAGGAGTTTTATGGTTTCTGGTTATACATTTAGGTCTTTAATCCATTTTGAGTTTATTTTTGTACACGGCATGAGAAAATGTTCTAATCTCATTCTTTTGCATGTAGCTGTCCAGTTTTCCCAGCACCACTTATTATTGAAGAAACTGATATTCCCCATTGTATATTCTTGCCTCCTTTGTCATAGATGAATCAACCCTAAACGCAGGAGTTTATTTCTGGGCTGTCTATTCTGTTCCATTGATCTGTGTGTCTGTTTTTGTGCCAGTACTATACTGTTTTGATTACTGTAGCTTTGTAGCATAGTCTGAAATCAAGGAGCATGATACCTCCAGCTCTGTTCTCTTTTGTCAAGATTGCTTTGGCAATTCAGGGTCTTTTTTGGTTCCATATAAATTTTAGGAAGAATTTGTTCTAGTTCTGTGAAAGATATCATGGGTATTTTGATAGGCATTAAATCTATGGATTGCTTTGGGTAGTATGGATTTTTTTAGTGATATTCTTCCAATCCATGAACATGGGATATCTTTGTATCATCTTTCGTTTCTTTCATCATTGTTTTATAATTTTCAGAGTAGAGGTCTTTCACCTCCTTGGTTAAGTTTATTCCTAGGTTTTTAATTCTTTTTGATGCAATTTTAAACAGGATTGTTTTCTTGCTTTCTCTTTCTGCAGCTTTACTGAATTCATTTATTAGTTCTAAAAGCTTTTCATTGGAGACTTTAGGGTTTTCTGTATATAGTATTTTGTCATCTGAAAATAGTGACAGTTTTACTTCCCTTCCAACTTGGATGCCTTTGATTTCTTTTTCTTGTCTGATGGCTGTGGCTGGAATTTCCAATAGTATGTTAAATAGAAGTGGCGAGAGTGCGTATCCTTATCTTTAGAGGAAAGTCTTTTAGCTTTCACTGTTGCGTATGATGTTAGCTGTAGGTTTGTCATAAATGGCCCTTATTATGTTGAGATATGTTCCCTCTATACCCACTTCTATGAGAGTTTTTGTCATGAATGGATGTTGAATTTGGTCAACTGCTTTTTCTGTAGCTCTTGTGATGATCATGTGATTTTTATCCTTTCTTTTTTTTTTTTAATGTGGTGTATCACATTGATTGATTTGTGAATATTGAATCATCTTTGCATCCCTGGAATAAATCTCACTGGATCGTGGTGTACCATCCGTTTCTATAAATTGTTGAGTTTGGTTTGCTAATATTCTGTTCAGGATTTTTGCATCTATATTCATCAGAGATATTGGCCTGTAACTTTCTTTTTTTTGTAGTGTCTTTGTCTGCTTTTGGTGGCCTCATAGGATGAACTTGGGCGTGTTCTCTTCAGTTTTTTGGAATAGTTTGAGAAGAATAGGTATTAGCTTTTCTTTATACATTTCATAGAGTTCTCATGTTAAACTGTCCAGTCCTGGACTTTTGTTTGCTGGGAGTCTTTTTATTATGAATTCAGTTTCACTGCTAGTGATCTCTTTATTCAGATTGTCTATATCTTCCTGATTGGGTCTTGGAAGATTGTATGTTTCTAAAAATGTTTCCATTCCTTCTAGGATGTCTAATTTGTTGGCATATAAATATTTTTAGTATTCACTTATGATTTTTTGGTATCTCTGTGATATCAGTTGTAATTTCTCCTCTTTCATTTCTTGTTTTATTTATTTATTTATTTATTTATTTATTGGCGGTACGCAGGCCTCTCACTGCTGCAGCCTCTCCTGCTGCAGAGCACAGGCTCTGGACACGCAGGCTCAGCGGCCATGGCCCATGGGCCCAGCCGCTCCACAGCATGTGGGATCTTCCCAGACTGGGGCACGAACCCGTGTCCCCTGCATCAGCAGGCAGACTCTCAACCACTGCACCACCAGGGAAGCCCTTTTTTTGCATTTTTTTTTAAACATGTTTATTGGAGTATAATTGCTTAACAATGGTGTGTTAGTTTCTGCTTTATAACGAAGTTAATTAGTTATACATATATATATGTCCCCATATCTCTTCCCTCTTGCGTCTCCCTCCCTCCCAGCCTCCCTATCTCACCCCTCTACGTGGTCACAAAGCACCGAGCTGATCTCCCTGTGCTATGCGACTGCTTCCCACTAGCTATTTTACGTTTGGTATTGTATATATGTCCATGCCACTCTCTCACTTTGTCCCAGCTTACCCTTCCCCCTCCCTGTATCCTCAAGTCCATTCTCTAGTAGGTCTGCATCTTTATTCCCGTCTTGCCCCTAGGTTCTTCATGACCATTTTTTTTTTTTTTTAGATTCCATATATATGTGTGTTAGCATATGGTATTTGTTTTTCTCTTTCTGACTTACTTCACGCTGAATGACAGTCTCTAGGTGCATCCACCTCATTACAGATAACTCAGTTTTGTTCCTTTTTATGGCTGAGTAATATTCCACTGTATATATGTGCCACATCTTCTTTATCCATTCATCCGATGATGGACACTTAGGTTGCTTCCATGGCCTGGCTATTGTAAATAGAGCTGCAATGAACATTTTGGTACATGACTCTTTTTGAATTATGGTTTTCTCAGGGTATATGCCCAGTAGTGGGATTGCTGGGTCATATGGTAGTTCTATTTGTAGTTTTTTAAGCAACTTTCATACTGTTCTCCACAGTGGCTGTATTAATTTACATTCCCACCAACAGTGCAAGAGCGATCCCTTTTCTCCACACCCTCTCTAGCATTTATTGTTTGTAGATTTTTTGATGATGGCCTTTCTGACAGGTGTGAGATACCTCATTGTAGTTTTGATTTGCATTTCTCTAATGATTATTTATGTTGAACATTCTTTCATGTGTTTGTTGGCAATCTGTGTATCTTTTTTGGAGGAATGTCTATTTAGGTCTTCTGCCCATTTTCAGACTGGGTTGTTTGTTTTTTGATTCTCTTGTTTCTTGAGGTAGGCCTGAATTGCTATAAACTTCCCTATTAGAACTGCTTTTGCTGTGTCCTGTAGATTTCAGAAAGTTCTGTTTTTATTTTCATTTGTCTCAAGGTATTTTCTGATTTCCTCTTTAATTTCTTCATTCATCCATTGGTGTTTTAGTAGCATGTTGTTTAGTCTCCATATGTTTATGTTTTTCCCATTTTTCTACCTGTAATTGATTTCTAGTTTCATACTGCTGTGGTCGGAAAAAATGCTTAATATAATTTCTTTCCCCTTAAATTTGTTGAGACTTGTTTTGTGGCCTAGCATGTGTTGTCTCCTGGAGAATGTTCCATGTTCACATGGAAGAATGTTCCATGTTCACATGGAATACACATTCATGAAAGAATGTGTATTCTGCCATTTTGGGATGTAATGTCCTGTAGATACCTGTTAAGTCCAACTGGTCTGATGTGTTATTTAAGACTACTCTTTTCTTATTGATTTTTCTGTCTGGATGGTCCATGTGATTTTTCTGTCCAGTGATGTAAGTGGGTTAAAGTTTCCTCCTATTATTGTATTATTGTCAATTTCTCCCTTTATGTCTGTTAATATTTGTTTTATATATTTAGATGCAAATGTTATATTCTCTTCTTGTATCGATCCTTTTATCATTATATAATGCCCTTTTTTGTCTTTTGTTATAGCCTTTGTTTTAAAGTCTACTTTATCTGATATGCATATTGCTACCCCTTCTTTCTTGTTGTTTCCATTGCATGAAATATATTTTTCCATCCCCTCACTTTCAGTCTGTGTGTGTCTTTAGCTCTGAAGTGAGTCTCTTGTAATTGTTTATTTTGCTAAATATATGCAAACAATCACAGAATTTTTTTCAGTATGTTGCATTCTTTATAATTTCTCGCTTTGCTCTCTAATGGGTTATAATTATTATGACTTGAGGGAAATTTTCTAGTAATTTCCCAGACTTTCTTGTTGAATTTCCTACTGAGGTGTAGGATGATTAACCAGTGAAGGTTTCTCTTGCTGTCTTTGTTATTCTACATATTATATATATATATATATATATATATATATATGTATATGTGTATATATATATATTTTTTCCATATATGTGGTCAAAACTATGGTTTCTTGCATTATCCCTAAAACTACCTTGCAGTTGAATCCAGGTGCTTCAGTATGGTGCGTTTTATAGAACTAGGTTTAGATTAATATTGCCTGTTTTGGGTTTACTCCAGGTTTCTCCTCTTAGGTTGATTTCGTTCTGCATTTACTGTCTTCCGGTTATTTATAATACTGGACTAACTGCTTGGAACAGACCAGCCCTGAAAATAGAAACTGAATCTATGGGGATATACAATTCAGCTTTCAATTTTTTTAACCCACATATAGCTAATTATTTTTCCTCTGTATTTCTATATTTTTCTGTTTCTATTAGCAGAAATGACCTCTTCATTTGAGCATTTCCGAGCAGTTCATAATCAACTTAGTTAATTGCTAAGAGACTCAAATTCTCAGTGGTAGGTCATTGTTATTTAAAACACATGCACTGAATACATAATCATTTTATGTCTTTTTTGACAAAAAAGTTAATTTGGGAATCTGTGGCTAAATAGTATATATTAATGGATGTGGAGCAGCCATAGTGAAACAGTAATAATGTTCATCTTTAGAGATAGAAATTGTTTTGAGTGAGGAGGATAAAGTCATTTTCAGTTTAGCAACTACAGTAAAGATAAGGTTTATTTTTATAATTTTACATAAAATTATTTGGTCATTTTTCCATTTCTGGAATGTCATTTATTATTTTTATTTTCTTTATGGAATTTATATTTTGTCCTTATGTGTTTGATTCCTTTTAAATAAATAATGGATTCACAGAAGAGATTTCAAGTGATGAAGAGGAGACGAATGTAACTGCTCAAGCAATGCAGTCAAATAATGGAAGAGGTGAAGATGAGGAGGAAGATGATGATGACTGGGATGAAGAAGTATTGGAAGAAACTGCCCTTGAGGGATTCAGCACTCCACTGGACCTTGACAATAGTGTGGATGAATATCAATTTTTTACACAAGCCCTGCTGAGTATGTTGTTACTCCCTGAATCTTCAGATATGTTTTTCATTTCCATCTATTAGAAGTTGTTTTGGGATCTTCCCCCAAATTGGTTTAGATTCCCTTTAAATTTTTAATTTATTTTTAATTATAGAAATCCCCAAACATACACAAAATGAGAGCAAATAGTATAACATCCATCACCCAATCCCAGCAACCTTAATCGTTGTAAAGTGGCAGGGTGAGGCTGCAGGGTATCCTCACAAAAGTAATTACAGGCAAGAGTATCTGCATATATTGTTCATCCTCTAGATATGAATGGATAAGGATTTTTGCAGAATGAAGTATCTCACATATGTTGCTTAAAAATTGTGGCCATATTGGGGCTTCCCTGGTGGCGCAGTGGTTGGGAGTCCGCCTGCCGATGCAGGGGACACGGGTTCGTGCCCCGGTCTGGGAGGATCCCACATGCCGCGGAGCGGCTGGGCCCGTGGGCCATGGCCGCTGGGCCTGCACGTCCGGAGCCTGTGCTTCGCAACGGGAGAGGCCACAACAGTGAGAAGCCCGCATACTGCAAAAAAAAAAAAAAAAAAAAAAAAAAATTAAAAATTGTGGGCATAAACTTATTAGCAATTCAGAATCCCCATGTGAATGAACAGAGTCCAATAGAGAGTAAATTTTTACTACATAAGCAATTTACCAATTTGTACAGCAAAGGACACTAGAAATTCAAAGATTGGGAGAAAATATTTGTCATGTACATGTCATAGGCTTAAGACCCACAGATTACAAAGGCCTTCTATAAATGAATAAGACCAATAACCCAGTAGAAGAATGAAAGATATAAATGGAAAACTTATAGAATTAAAAATAAATAATAAGCCAATGAAAGCACTTAGAAAATTATTATAAACAAATTATAATGAAAAAATCCCACTAAATAGGTTGTTTTATAGTTACATCATATTTCTCTGGTAATACCATAATTTAGCTTATTTCCACTGATGGACATATAAGATATTTCCAGGGTTTTTCTTTTTTACAAGCAATATTAAATTGAACATCCTTGTGTATAAAATATTGCTACTAACAAGGCAATGGTAGTGTAATATATTGGCATTATTTAGTATGCCAATGTATTGGTTGTTACAAATACCATTAATGAACCACCTCTATGATTTATTGAAATTCAGCCGGAGCAAGAGGTAGAGAGTACAGGGAATGATATTCCAAAGCATGAGGAAGATAAGAGTGTAAATGTGGAGACTGGAATGTGGAGGGTACGCTCTAAGGCAGTTACTTCCAGACCTGGGTGTGCATCATAGGCAACAAAGAAGCTCTTAGGTCTTGAGTGGGATCTCAGCATATGTATTTTGAAAATGCTCCTCAAGAGATAGGCAGCCAGCTTTGGCTCAGTCAGCATATAGGGACCACTGCTTAAAGTCTCTATGAAGTAGTAAAATTGTACCAGCCTTGAAATCTGGTGGGTTTTTTTTTTTCCTTTTTCTTTTTGGCCGTGCAGCATGCAGGATCTTACTTCCCTGACCAGGAATCGAACCTGTGCCCCCTGCAATGGAAGCAGGGGTCTTAACCATTGGACCGCCAGGGAAGTCCCCCAGTCTTGAATTCTGGACTGAGATTGTCTTTATCCCATTTCCCATTAGAGTGTTTTTGAATGTTTTTCTGTAAAGAGGTGACCTTGGGGATATGATAATTTCCTTCAGGGGTATATTATCTGATGATGATGTCCAAAAAGAACTGAAGGGGGCTAGACTCGGGAACCAAGCGTTAGGAAATTACTTTATTGATTTAGGAGTAATAGGGCCCTGGAGTGGGAGGATGGCATTTGATGGGACAAAGCGTATCAGTGAAAGACATCAAGAAAGCAGCACAGAATTGGATGTGGAGAGAGCATGATTAAAGATGTTAGGCATTTACAGTGGTTGACTAGGAGACTGATAGAACTAGTGATGGAAATGGGAGATAAGGAGGGTTTGGGAGGTAAAATGTTAAATTTGGTTACAGTTGTACTGAGTTTGAGGTGAGCTATCCAAAGTAAAAGACCAGGAGGCTTAGGAACAGTTTTGCCTAAAGGTACAAATTTGAGTTTTTGGCATAGAAGTGATGCTGAAGGAGCAGGTAGCATGAGAATTCCTGAGGAAAATGGTAACAAGTGAGTAAGGTGTTTCCCAAGATCTGGATTTTAGGCAACATTCATAGTTTGTAAAAACCCAGGAAGAAGAGGAGATGGGGAGGGAGCAGAGAACTAGGCAAAACAGATTTGTGATGTCCCAACCTTCCTTTATAGCCCCACGTAGGTCGAGTACTAAAGTGAGTACTCAGGAGTAGTCCTTTGTTGGAATAAGTTTTATCACCTATTGTCTGTGATCATTTCATTGTAATCTGATTGTGTTATTAGTTATTCTCTGAAATAGTAATTGTCATTGGACTCCTTTATTTTTCCTTCTCCCTCAACACACCCCCAAAATACAACAGCTGTGCAGAATCGGGATGCTGCCTGGTACCAACTGCTGATGGCACCGCTCAGTGAGGATCAGAGGAGGGCGCTACAGGAGGTGTACACACTGGCCGAGCACCGAAGGACGGTAGCAGGTCAGCCAGCATGATTTCTAGATCGGAGTGCATGTGTCAGAGTGCCCGTATTCAGCTTTTATTTTACGAGCCTGGTGGCACCTAAATACTGTTCTAAAAATTGTTAGAGGCCAACCTTTCAAGATAATAAGGAATTACCATTATTGTATGATCTTTTTAATCATCCATGATATATTAGCTCTGTGAAACACCATGTGTTAATGTGTCTTTAGTGGTGTTCTTATTCACACCCTTATCCTATTTTGGAGCCAAAGGTAAGATGTAAAGGTTGGGATGAATCTTGCTGAGGGAGAGTTAATCAGCTGGGTCACCCATCTAAACATCTAAACAACAGATGGGTCAAAAGCATTTTATGAATTCTTGCAGGGCGCTTGTATTCCTAGAAATTGAAATACCCTCCATTTCTATTTGTTGGGCTTTATGTGTTGGTGATTCTCGTTGATTTTCAGTTTTTGAGCTGGAGAAATTGTTTTACACAGACGTTGTTATGGTCACTCCTAGAAAATTAGTGGAAGATTTTGTAATTACAAAAGTATTTTAGTGGGGAACATCATGGAATAGGAATCTAGAGTTTAGAACCCAGCTTCTTCTGCTTGGATTTAGGCTTTAAGTCCTGTACAGATTCTGTATCGGCCCTCCTGATGTGAGAAGGCAGTGTGCCCTTTCAGCAATAGACACTAGCTTTGAGCCTTGTTTTTATTTTGCTCAGTTTTAGCAAATAGTCTTTCCAAGATAGAAAATATAACTACAGTCTTCCTTCGGTATCTGTGTGGGGGGGATTGTTTCCCTGACCTGCCTTGGATACCAAAATCTGAGGATGCTTGTGTCCCCTGTTAAGATGGTGTGGTGCAGTGGGCCCTCTGTATCCGTGTGTTCCATATCTGCTGGTTCCACATCCCCAGACACCAAGACGATGGTACTTACTGACACGGGTTTATTAAAGGCTAATGTTCAATTGGGCAGAATAATTAATACCACGATTCACATTCCTTCACAGTACTAACTCTAAAGAATCTGGCCCCTTTGAGGTTATTTCCAACTTTGTCACCTTAAATACTCCTCTCTTTTCTCCCCTTTCTCTTGGCAAATGCTAGAGGCAAAGAAGAAGATTGAACAACAGGGAGGCTTCACCTTTGAAAACAAAGGAGTCCTCTCTGCATTTAACTTTGGGACTATGCCCACCAACAACTGAAAGAAGGAAGATCAACCGACCAAATGTCATCGCTACGTGGTACGTCAGCCGGAAGGAGAGGGTCAAGGGGAGCCGGGGCTACTCTTTGTGCCACCTGCTGTGCCAGTTACTGCCTGGCGTCCGGCATCACCTTTCTCCACCCCTGCATCCCCTTTGACCTTTCTCACCCTGAAATATATATTTTAAGCAGCTACTGTAATGTATGAAATTAAAGAACAACAAAATCATTGGACTGCAAAGGACAAAGCATATGCTCCAAAGGATGAATGACCAAGGTGGTTTTAGAGGATTGGATGGAATTGCACGTCTCAGGTTTTGCCATGCAGAATCAATGGATTTATGCTAATAACAGTGCCTTCTGTTGTACATGAATTATCTGAAAAAATTTTTTTGGAGTGCATTGCAATTTTTTTTAAGGCATAAAACATATTTCTAGATAAATGTAAACCTTGGCTATATGTTGACTTATTCTGCATTTCACTATGTGAATTTACTGTTAGGACGTTAGCTACAAGTCACTCTGGTTTCAAAATCATCACTGCTCCCCTTGCTCTCCACTGCTGCTGGGGGTTTTCTTCAGGGGTTGTACAATATGCACTGGCTCTGGTTTTTCATAAGGTGTTTTTTCCTAAAGATGTGGCTTTCCTAAGAAGTGTCTTATTCTCTCTTCCATCATATTTTTCAGCCCTGAAAGGGGTGGTATTTCTTTTGAGTCAGCCTATATGAATATCGATTTCATTCATAACCTAATAAGTTCAGGACTCAAAAATTTCTTGGCAGCGAGTGGCAGGGACTCTTTTCATCACTGGAATTAACAATCAGTCCAAGTATATTCTGAATCATTCACTTAATTATGCAATTAATTGACAGTTATACTAAAGCACATTGGACTTCTATGAGAAAGGTGCTACATAAGCACACTGTCTTTCTGGATGGGGGCTTGCATTTTCAGTAACTTATCATTCCAGCTGTGTTGGACCCGGGTCCAAAACATTTTGTAACAATATTTTTTATCTAGGAAAAAGACCCAAGTAAATCTTACTTCTTGCTTTCTCACACATCTGAATTTTCTCCTATCTAATCTGTCCTAGTTTTTATTATAGCTCAGTTTGGCTTCTTATATTTTTCAAGGGTTGGGGATATCAGTCAGCTGCACTCTGACATGGTAATGATGCAAGATAGCCCATGATAAATATCGCAGATGGAGGTTACAGCTGTTTTTCTGAACTGATTCAACACCAGAACAGGGGTCACAGTGTTTTCATTCAGTAAAGCAAAAGTGAATTTTCAGAATTTAATATATTTCTGGATATGATACAGTTGCCCGTTTTTGTGAAATGTTTGCGGCTTATATTTTCCATCAGTCACTGGAGGAATTTTCTCCAGGTGCTTTCTATATTACCATCCCTTGTTAATATGAACTCTTTTTAGAATTTTAGGTTATTTAAGTAGTTT
Organism: Pseudorca crassidens; assembly: GCF_039906515.1. Taxonomy (NCBI): domain Eukaryota; kingdom Metazoa; phylum Chordata; class Mammalia; order Artiodactyla; family Delphinidae; genus Pseudorca; species Pseudorca crassidens. Next base: position 25,276,837 of record NC_090306.1, on the reverse strand, counting down.
TTTACAGAAGTAGCCCAAGAAGCCATGAGTTTCAGAGTTAAATGATCCCCTGCTTTCTTCTGCCCCCTCTTCCCAAGGCATTGATGCTGAATGTGCCAGCTGGCGGTTAGAAGAGAAAGATGGCATGGGGGAGACTGTAGACATCGTAAGCTTTGAAGCTCTTCTTTTTCTCCTCATGTCCCAAATGGTTTAATTTTAACATAAGTAACATGCCTTCACACTGGACTGTAAAAGGCATGTGATTTTATTTTTGTGATGTATTGTCTTCTGCAGTATTAAAGGGAAAGAAGTGTTAATGTGTATCATCCTATCTTGTTTTTGAAGCCAGGGTAGTTGTACAGTTTTGTTACCAGCAGTGCTAACCTGAATGTGATATGATTACCTTGGAAAGGCAGGAACTCATATGAATGTACTGTAAAATAAATGCGGACTGATTCCCAGGATCTTGAACTCCTCTGTGTGAAATGTTTTCTGAAATGTGGAGGTGCTAAAGCAGGTGATTAAAACCCATCAGTGTGTGTTTTCCTGACTCCTGGGGACCTGGAGCAAGGTGACCATAGGTCTGGGAGGGTAGCAAGGGCTCATCAGGAACAGCTAAAGACTGGGGAGTGGTTGGGGGCTAGAGCCCCCAACCAAGGTGTCCAAATAAGAGCTGCAGAAGCTCTGAAAAAGCAAGGTCATTCAACCGCATCAGGACCTTGAAGGAAAGGAAAAAATGCCTGAGGTGGAGCCATTTTCTGATGGGCTGCCATCAAATTAGGAGTGGAATGGTAAGCGCTGGCCTTTTGATTCTCAGATGTTTACCCAGCATGACAATAAGCTCCTCCTTCCCACCTCTAATTTATGTTAAGACCACACTGAACCAGTAAATTGTTAATCAGTGAAAATTCTAAAGAAAGAAAACAATGAAATTATGTCATTTATTTAATAGAGTGAATTACAGTCCAGTTTTCTATTCAGCAGGGGAGACTGAAAATTGTAATAAATTTATGGAGGAAATCAAGGAAAACTTAGCCATGTGATCAGAGACCACCAGCATTTGTATGTATGTATGCATGTGTGTATGCATGTGTTTTATCTATAAAAAAAAAATCATTTCAGATAAGCCTTAAATGGTAAGCCTTCCTGTCCCCATTTCACTCTCTCCATCGAGATCAGTGTACAAGTGGGTTGGAAACTTCTCAGACAGCCCACTTGTGAGTAAGGCCACAAAATCAATGAAAAAAAGGTTGGACTATGTTTTTAGGAAGAAGCATAAACGGCGCAACTGTGGCTGATCCTGTAGAGGTGTGTATGCAACAGAACTCTGAGTGGCTGGGCAGCAGGAGAGTCTGGGGCAGACAGCAGTGCTGGCAGAGGGAGGAGAGGTGTACAAGGCTCTGACATCAAGTGGGGAGGTGAGCGAGTGCACATGCTCCCTGCAGGGTACCTGAGAGGAAGTTCACCTTGGAGATCACCTAATTTGGAAAAAAGATTTCACAAGTACACGGGGGCCTCTCAAGAGCTAGGAGTTGGCGGCTTCCCAGAGTGTTCGGAATATGCCTGGAGCTGAGAGCAACTCAGGCAGGAGTGACCTCATGGAGACTTTTTTTCCAAAAGGCTTCCTTGGGCATGAAGGGAAAACCTGGGGAGGATGAGAACTACCCAGCAAGGCCTCCTGGGTACCTGTGTCCCCCACAGAGCTCTTAGTTAAGAGCGACACACCATTCTCACTGCCTAGTGAGTGAGGATGGTCCCCTCACTTCTCCCCCTTTGCAGTCATTCTCTCCTGCTGCAGCTTGACCCTCACCCCTTAACTCCACTCTTATGCCCACCTCCCTGCCCTTACCTAGTCACAAGATAGAATGATTTTTCAAAATGCAAATCTTGGTTGTATCACTCACCTGAGAGATTAAGACCTCTCAGCGGCTCTAAGGATGCAGATAAAATCATTAACGTGGCCCCAAAGCCCCTGAGTGATTGGCTCTACCTCAACTCTCTCATCCTTTTCTCACTGCCTTCTTCCTCCAATTCACTGGGTTCATCTCCCTCCAGGCTCACTGATGCTCTTTTCTCCTCTTCCCTTCTGTCCTTTACCTGATAAATTCCTCTTCATCTTCACTTTGGAACATAAATATTACTCCTTATGGAAGCCTTTCTGGTCCAAGGGCCCCTAAGTCAACTTTGAATCATGTATCCCACTTATAATCAAATAATGTGCAATATAAGCTGTTAGAGCCAAATCTGTGTCTTCCTCACTCCTGAAACCCCAGCACCTAGCAGAGTGTTTTGCTTACAGTGGGTTTATCATTGGTACCAGGGCCCCCCAAAGAAGACTCTGGTAATAACTACATTGGAGAATTCAGGAGGACTCAATATATCCCACCTAAAATCTAATTATTTACTTTCCTGGCTACAGTCACAAACAAATATTTTTTTTTAAATTTTTTTTGCTGTACACGGGCCTCTCACTGTTGTGACCTCTCCCGTTGCGGAGCACAGGCTCTGGACGCACAGGCTCAGCGGCCATGGCTCACGGGCCCAGCTGCTCCGCGGCATGTGGGATCTTCCCGGACCGGGGCACGAACCCGTGTCCCCTGCATTGGCAGGCGGACTCTCAACCACTGCGCCACCAGGGAAGCTCCAAACAAATATTTAAAGGAGGCCAATAATTTCATCTCCCCTTTAAGTATTTAAGTACTTTATTTAAATACTTTAAGTATTTGCTGTATTTATTTGGTGGAGTTGGGGAGAAACTGATTTTTTATTAATAAAAATCATATACTTCTATTTTCAAAATAAGAAACTTTATGCATTTATTACAATTTTCCAAGCCAGATAACCTAATATTGGTCATTCCCAGTAACCAAAACTACAAATTCAATTTCCTAATTTTTAGCTCTCCGCAGCTGCTGACGTCGGACAACCCTCAGCTAGGTGGTGCCAGGATTGGGGGCATTTTCACATAAATTAGAATGTTCGACATTGGTAGATGCCAGCAAGAAGTATTTATTTTTTCATGAGGGTGTTGTCTACTTTGGTGGGAACAAGACTAGTGTTCATTTCCTAGTTAAAGGAGGAGTTGTATTTGGAAAGGTTCATTTCCTGGAACCATGTTTCCCGTGTGTCCCAGTGAGGTTTCAGCCCTCCTTACAGCGGGTGCTCCAGGCCACTCCCTCTGGCCAGCCCCTTCATGGGGTTGTGGTTGGGCACTATCGCCAGAGATTCTCTGAAGGTAGAGACAAGTTAAATAAGAAGATTGTTTACTTTCTCATTGTGCCTGCTTCTGACAGGCCTTCAGCCTCTCTTTTCAACCAAGATTTGAAGAATATGGTACAGCCTAAACTTTGGAACTAGAGTTGTGTGACTCCAGTTGGATTCTTCTTTGCTTGTGGTAGCCAGCCTGCATGATGACCCCCAATGAACTTTGATATCCCTTGGGTTGTTCTTTCTCACACTGTCCCATGGTTGGACTGTGAGAACAATGGCATGTAGGAGTTACGGTATGCCACTTCCAAGATTAAGTTATGAAAATCTATGACTTACATCTTGGGTGTGTTTTATCTCTCTCTCCTCCTTTCTCCATGTTCTCTGGTGGGAACCATGTCATGAGCAGCCCAACGGTGAGGACCACATGGTGAGGAACTGAAGCCTCCTGCCAGGAGACACATGCGTTAATTAGGAAGCAGATGCTTCAAATTTGTCAAGTTTTCCGAGGCCACAGGCGTAGCTGGCAGCTTGACTATAACCTCATGAGGGACCCTAAATCATAATCATCCAAGTAAGCTCCTCCTGGATTCCTGACTCTCAGAAACCGTGAGACAATAAACAGTTGTTGTTTTTAGCTGCTGAGTCTGGTGACAGTTTGTTATGGTGCTGTAGGTAACTAACACACTTTACAAAAACTCTCCTATACTTTGTACTATGAATAAATAATATACCCTGGATTGGCAGGAAATAGAATGCTGACATCTGATATGAGGCAGAACTAGGTAATCTCCAAGATTTCTCCCCACCCCAAGATTCTACAATAGGTTGAAACTGAAGACTGCCTATGATACCCAAATTTCCCTAAAATAGTCTAGATTTTCTACTTTCAAACTAAGCTATATTTAAAAACAGATATGACAAAATCTGTAGCTCAGATTCAGTTTACATCGTGTTTATAGACGTGAGGCATTTGTTCTCAAGTACTACCATTTATCTTAATTTTTAGTCAGCTTTATTTTTTTTATTTTTTTTTTAGCTTTATTTTTTAACATGCAAAACTTTCTATAAAAGAAAAGGCATGGTGTAATTTATAGGCTATATTTTAATTGTCATAAAGCACCATTTGAAACCATGGCTGAATTGATTTTTGACATATTCAGGCATTATCTTGAGTTACACTGACTCAGTGGGTCAGCTCTACCGAACTCATGAAATGAGCCTGCTAGAAGAACTGCTGCAGGATGACTTGGATTTTAAAATTTTTAGTATTTTAGGGAACAAAAGTATTAGAAGTGTTTCTTCCTTTGGAAGCTGAAAGCTTGATAGCAGTTCAAGAACAACTTGGAAATACCAATCGTTTGGTTATCTTTATTTTTGTTTCCGAAATTGCAGATGAACTTTGTGGCCTGGGACTCTCAGAAAACTGCCAATTTCTGTTTTGATTTTTTTGAAAATCAAAGTAAAAGGAGGAACAGTAAATGACTATATTTTTGGTTTTAGAAATTATGCCAAAGTGTCATAGTAATATCTCATCAAAGAACAGTTTCACATTCCCCATTTGTTAATGGACTTAGCCATTAACACAAGAATTTCTGTTTTACAGAATATTTATTGTTGTAAGTATTATTATTATTATTAGATATTACTAATTAATAGATAGCCAAAGTTGCTCAGGCAGGAGAAGGGTAATTTTTTACACAACGTAAGTTTAGAAAATCTGAGTCTCTGCATTTAGCTCCTGATTTTCACACTGGCCTGTTAGGAGTTTCTTTATCTGTAGAACAGGGTAGAGGGAGGCCTGGCTGCCTTGGGAAATTTTGTCCTCATAACATGAGTCTGATATTTTATAAAAGGAGAATTGTCTCTATTCTTAGTTAAAAAAATTTTTTTTTTACCTTGTAATTCAGAATTAGAAACAGAAAGGAAAAAGAGGGAACTATGTAGAAATTATTTTATACTTCATTTTAAAAACCAAGTTATGTTGTTTTCTATTTGCAAAAATGCTATATTCTTCAAAGGTAATATGGTTCTTGAAAAATAGTACAGCTGTGCCTCATATCACGCTATAAAAATTTTAGGAAACTACAATCATAGAGGAGCTAAAAGACAAGACACTTAGTAAATGCCTCTTTAAGGAGCAAAAACAAGTTGAAATTTTGAAAGTAGTTAACTGAGAAACTGCTGACTGGTTCTGGGGGTGGAGGTGGCCATAACTGTGATTTTTGATTAGGTTTTTATATTCTTAAACCTCTATCGTCTCTTGTTGTGAATATAATTTTTCCCCCCTTCTGCTAGGCTATGAAGAGAAAAAGGAGTTTTGAAGGGCAAGTGGTCCTTGCCCCTGACAGAGGGGGGGAAGCTAAAAGTTGCGAGAACTCCAGGAAATTCATATGGTTGCAGGATGGCAGCTGGGAGGTCGGGATGGGGGAGCTTGGCTGTTTCCTCTGCTCCTAGTTCTAAGATGCACTTAGGGAAAACTCTGTATAGATCTTTTCCTTCCCTAGCCCCTCTGTGTATTTGTTTGTTTCTCTTGATAATTAGTCATATGGTTCTTATCTTTGCATGCTGAGTAATTCTTATTTAATACTGGAAATTGTGTAAAAAAAAAAAAAAAAAAAAAAAAAATAGAGGCCCGGGAATTCCCTGGCGGTCCAGTGGTTAGGACTCCATGCTTCCACTGCAAGGGGCACAGTTTGATCCCTGGTCAGGGAACTAAGATCCTGCAAGGCCAAAAAAAAAAAAAAAAAAGAAAAAGAAAAAAGAGCCTCCATATGATGATGACTTTCAATGGAGAAAGTTCAAAATTTTCTTTAAGATAACAGAGTGGAAGAAGGGGGAACTCATTGTAATACAATCAGAGACTGGTCTGGGTTGAGGTTAGATTGCAGTTTGGGTAAGATTCAGTCTACTGCTTGTTTGCCCTGTACCTAGGGCTTGGCCCTTCAGAGTTTCAGTTAAGAGATCAGTAGGTCTGGGTCTCCTTAGTGCCAAGAACTATGGGAATTTCTGCCCTGCTTTTCAGTGGTTTTCAGCTTAGCTCTCTCATCTCCCACCATGCACATCTTTAGAATTAGCTGAGTGCCTTGATGGGGGAGACCAGATCTTAGGTCTCCAACTTTGGCATTCCAATCCTGAATGCCCACCCAAAGCTGTTTCTGTCTCCCCAGCAGAGACCTTCTGTCTGGACCTAGCCTAGATCCTCAGTCTTCAGCCCATGCTCAGAACTGGCAAATACCTCTTGGAATAGTCAACTGCCAATTCTCGGCAACTTTACAAATGTTCTGTCTCTCAACCTCTGGAATTTTAGTCCCTCCAGTAGTTTGCTTTTGCAGCTCTCTGATACCTTACTAAACATGATTTAAAAAGTTTATCTGGATTTTGTAGCTCTCAGTGGGAGGATTTTCCTGCCATGAATTCCATCATATCCAGAAGCAGAAATATACCTCTTTTTTTTGTCCATTTGATCTGACCTGGACTGAGAGAAATGAAGTAAAGTCTTCCACTACTGTTTGCACCTGTTTCTCCTTGTGCCGCTATAATTTCTGCTTTTATCAATATTGTTGCTCCATTGTTTAGTACAGAGGTATTCAGAGCTGTTACGTCTTCATTTTGGTTTTTATGCTTTGACACTATAAAAGTGCCTTTATTATTGCTTTTTGGCCTGATTTCTACCTTCTCTAATATTTTATTACAACAGCCACTTTCTTTTTGTTTTGCTTTTTCCTGGTATGTCTTTGTTCATCTTTTTATTTTTAACTTTTCTGAATAATTTTGTTTTCAGTGTTACTCATATATAGCCTAGGAATTGGGTTTGTGACCTAGATTTGTGAGTCAATCTGAAAATCAATCTTTTTCTTTTATTAGGTAAACTAAACCTACATTTATTGGTTAATTTTAGATCTATGATATGTGTAACATTTTATTATTGTTTTTAAATGCATAGCTCCTCCTTTTTTATTTTTTATATTTATTTATTTATTTGGCTGAGCTGGGTCTTTGTTGTGGCATGTGGGATCTAGTTACCTGACCAGGGATCGAACCCGGGCCCCTGGCATTGGGAGCACAGAGTCTTAGCCACTGGACCACCAGGGAAGTCCCTGTGTAACATTTTCAAAGTCTGTTCTATGTAGTCTTTCTTTCTGATAGTGACTACATAATTATATCTTTAATACCTTTATTCTCTTTTTTCTTTAGAATAATATCTAGAATTTTCCTGATATAAGCAGCATTAAAATTGCTTGTATTCTCTTCTTTCCCTTCATCCCTTGCCCTCCATCCCACAATTTTGGTAAATAATGTTATCTTTCTTAGTGCTGACTTTTGTACTGTCAAGTATGTTTTACTTCTAAAACTTAATTTTTCAACTTAAAATGTCTCTTGGTTTCTCAGTATTATAGATGAAGCAGTCAGTGAGCTTATTCTTTTTTCAACTTTCCTTCTTATCTTTCCATTTTTTTAGGTTATCTTTTTTAAGTTGTCAGATCACATACCACATGTATTCTATTCTGTCACCCTTATTTTTCTCTTTTTTTGATCTTATATCTATGGGTAGATATATTTGCTGCCCATGAGAAGTCTTTTTACTGAGGCTTCCTCAGTCATCCCTTGACTGGTTACAGTTTTTCCTCTAGTAGTTTCCTTGAGAAGAGCTCACACAAACATTATTCCCTGAATTCTGGAATGTTCAAAGCAATTTGGTAGTATTAACTGTTGGAAGGAATGTGACTAAAAGCTCTATTTCTGGCAAGAGTATAAATTGGTACAACCACTGGAAAGCAGGTTTGCCACAACTCATAAACATTCACTACTCTAGGACTCAGAAATTTCATGTCTATTCAGGGACAACTCATGCACAGGTATACCAGGAGTCACATAGAGGGCTGTTCATAACAGCACTGTTTATAATAGTAAAAACTGAATGACCACCAAAAAACAGATAGATAAGTAAATCAAGGTATATTCCTCAAATTAAACTTTATACACCAGTCAAAATTAATAATCTATAGTTACACTCAATAGTATAGACAAAATCTTAGCAATGTGCTGTATTTTACTAATTCTCATCTTTGTCATTTTATAATATTTGTAAAATTGTGATATATCTTACAATTGATGGCATGTCATCATTTAATTAGAAGATATTATTTTTTATTTTATTACGTAAAATAATGCTGTATCTTACATTTGATGGGACCTTATATTCAATGACATATGCTAATAATGTGTGACAAAATGAAGTGTCAGAAGATTACATAAATATGATGCCCTCTGTGTAAGGCTGAAACAATGAAAACTAAGCAGTTTTTATTTATGAACACATATATGACAATACTATATGTGTTCAAGGGAATAATAAAAAAGTGTCAGGATGGTGATTCCTTCTGGTGGGGGAAGTTAAATGGATGGGATAGGAAAGGTAGATGAAGGTTATTGTTTGAGTTCTCATGTTGGTTTCATGGGTATTTATGTTATTATTTAACATAATGGCTTATTTTAATAATCAATAATTAACATAAAATTACCATAAATAAAATACATATACATATAATATTGATACATAAATGAGGACATGTATGGACTAAGAATGCAGATATGTCATAAACCAAGAATTCTGACTAATTTTATACATCTTAGATTGAAACTTTATATTAAAAGTAAAACTTGGCTGGTTCATACTGTCCTTGAGTATAAGTGTTGAAACTATCTTCTGACATTGAATGTTGCTTTTGAGTAATCTGACGTCTGCCATCATCCTGATTTCTTTTTCAAATGATATAATCATTTTGCTTGGATTTCCAAATGATTTTCTGCCTGTTTAAAGACAATGGCTTTACTAATACATGTCTGTTTTGTTGGAGCTGGATCAAATTTCCCTGATATACAGTGTGCCTTTTCAATAGGTAGGCTTAGATCATGTATTTCAGGACTATTTTCTATAATTATATTTTCAAATACATATTCTATTCCACTGTTTTGTCTTTCTTCTTTTGAACTCTGTGCATGTGTGGGATATAATTTACTTGTCTTCTATATCTATAATTTTGTCTCGAATCCCTTTGATTTCTTTCTCTATTTTGGTTTAATTTTGCTTGCTTTCTCCACTTCTTTCCTGCCTATCTCTTACTGTGCTTTCCATAATATCTATTTTCCTTTGTGCTTTTTAATAATTTATTCTTTATATTTGATTTTGGTTTTCTTTCCTGAGTCCTGACAGCTCCTCTTTCTCTTCTTCCTGTTATTGATCATGCCATCAACATCTGTTGTCTCTTCCTTTCTTCTCTTAGTTCTTCTATTTCTGCTTTGCTCTCTTCCTTCATAGTTGTGATTTTATTTGAAAACAGTTCTTATCTGGTCTGTGACAAGTCTTTCTGGTGGATTTTCTTATTTATAGGAAAGTTTTGCTGTGCTTTCCCACATTTTCTTATTGTACAGAATTTTTATAGACACTATATCAGTTATTTTTGTAGTTTATATTTTCCTGAACTAGCTACTGGCAGGTGATCAGGGAAGTGTAGGTAAGCAGGCGCAAGGGTTATCTCCTTTGTTGGTATAGTGAAAGACTCTTTTCTCCACGTCTCATGTCTTTTTTCAGTCCTCCTTTATCACCTTCTCTTATGTTAAATAGATATTCTGGTGTACCATTTAGAATAATACTAACTTAATTCCAATGGTATACATACATATATGTATATCTACATATACACACACACATACATACATATATACATTTTGCTTCAATATAGCTCCCTTTGCTCCCTCCTCCCTTGCATTGTTATTAATTGTGTATTATTTTACTATCGTCATAGTGATTACATCTTTATTAGAAGTACATCAATATAACAGTATCATTATTATTTTATACAGTTGTCTTTTAAATCAGTTAAGAGAAGAAATAAGTAAAAAATACATTTATGTTGTGTTATACATTTACCTATGTGTGGTAGACAGAATAATGGTTCCCCAAAGATGTTCATGTCCTAATCTTCAAAACCTGTGATTATGTTTACATGACAAAGGAGAATTAAGTTTCCAGATAGCATTAAGACTGCTCAGCAGCTGGCTTTAAGACAGGGGAGGCTATCTTGGATTAGCCAGGTGGATACAATATAATCACAATGTTTTTAAAAGTGGAAGAGGGAAGCAGAAGAGAAGATCAGAGTGATAGGGGAAGGACTCAACCCACCATTTCTGACTTTGAAGATGTAGGAAGAGGACCACAAGTCAAGGAATGCAGGGAAATCATAGAAGCTGAAAGAGGGAATTCAGTGGATTTTCCCCTAGAACTACCAGAAAAGAATGCAGACCTGCTGACACCTTGATTTCAGCTCAGTGAGATATGTTATGGACTGCTAAACTTCATGAGATAGTATATATGCCTTGTTTTAGGCCACTAAGTCTTTGGTAATCTGTTACTGCAGCCATAGGAAACTAACCCACTATGTGAAACTAACCCACTATGTAATTATCTTTACTGTGTTCTTAATTTATTCATGTGAATTCAAGGTCTAGTTTCATTTTTTTTTTTTTTTTTCCAGCCAGAAGGATTTCTTTTAGAATTTATTGTAGGGGCAGATCTGCTAGCAACAATTTTTCTCAGTCTTTTAAAAATCTCGGTATGTCTTTATTTCACCTTCATTTTTGGATAGTTTTGCTGGATATATACTTTTTAGTTGGCTTTTTCTTTTCTTTGAGCACTTTATCATCCCACTCTCTTCTGGCCTCCATTGTTTCTGATGAAGTCAGCTGTTAATCTTATTGAGGATCCTTTGTGGTGGATTGCTTTTCTCTTGCTACGTTGAAAAATTTCTTTATGTCCTTAGTTTGATTATGATGTGTTTAGGTATGGATCTGTTTGAATTTATCCTACTTAGGGTTTGTTGAGCTTCTTGGTTGTGTAGATTAATGTTTTTCATCAAATGTGGGAAATTATCAGTCATTTCTATTTCAAATCTCTTTTTCTGCCCCCCTCCCCCTGCCTTTTTCTCTTTAAAAACGGCACCTCTGTGTATGCCCCTCTGAACTTCACCTGGTTCAGTATGGTGTCTTCAGCCTGTTTTTGTGCTCCCCTGGTTGCTTCACCCAATGCTGTACCTACCTGAGAAGGTGATCCCTTCATTTTGGCTGCTGCTTTTGATATTTGCTACTCTTGATACCTCTGGGCACCTTCCCTCTTTCCCTCTCTCTCTTCCCCAGCACTTGAAAACTATTCAAAGTCAGTCCTGTCCACAGCAGGTCTCATTCAGGTGAGGTCCTCCCCTTTCACTGGTGATTTCTGAGGTCTATTGCTGCTATATCCCTCTGTGCTCTCCTGTGCTCTCTCATTTCTGCCTTCTGCTCAGCAGCTTTTTAAAACACTTCCATTTCAATTTAGACTTAGTGGGTTTTCTGTTTCCCAGTTTCATGAAAACTGAGTTTGTGGCTTTAAAAACTCTGTGTTTTTTTTTTTGGCTTCCCTGGTGGCACAGTGGTTGAGAGTCCGTCTGCCGATGCAGGGAATGCGCGTTCGTGCCCCGGTCCGGGAAGATCCCACATGCCGCGGAGCGGCTGGGCCTGTGAGCCATGGCCGCTGAGCCTGCGCGTCCGGAGCCTGTGCTCGGCAACGGGAGAGGCCACAGCAGTGAGAGGCCTGCGTACCGCAAAAAAACCAAAAAACCAAAAACTGTGTTTTTTTCCTGTGGTTTTCAAGAGAAGTCATGGGAAGATTCTTTAAGCGACCACCATATTTATACCAAATAGCTTCCAAGTATGTTAAAAAAATTTTAGCGTATTTTCAAAATCTATTTACAGTGTTCAGAAGAAAGACAAGACAAAAACAAAGTTGGCCCAGAGTTTCAGTCAGATGTTATGTCTGTTGTTTTGTTCACTTCAGTGCACAACATTCAAGGGGTTGGGGATCAGTGTGATGTTACAGGAGGTTGGTCACATGTCTAAGTTGAATTTTGAGCAAGTTTGGGAAAACCCCTTAATAGGACCTACATCAAACATGAAAGTATTATAGTTTCTTGGTGATTTTCTTCAATTAATCTTGGGAAAAAAACGAGATGCAAAGAAAGAGAGAAGGCAATGGAATTTTGCAAACACAATAGAAGATGCAAGTGGAGATAATGCTTTGGACTAATGAGTAGGATAGAAAAAAAAAGATTTCTTTCTCTGATTAGATAAGCAATCACATAAAAGTGGACAGATGGGTTTTTGATGTAAAACATAGTTTGAGAGCCTGTGATAGTCTCAGAAAATTTTCATTTTAAGTTTGTAAACCAAGACCAAGTCAAGTTTCAATTGATAAAGCGGTATCATGTAATTCTAAGTCTTGTTATATACGTTATACTGTGTATCTAGCTAATACACATTTTAACAGAAAAGGCATAAGTGACTGGATTAGGAACCTCATCGTGTGTCAGTTATCCATTCCAAACTCATGGCATTTCTAGTGCTGAATGCATCACCATCCACCAGATGACAGGGTCAGCTCTGCAAGTCTTGTGCTTTGGAAAAAGAACAAACAAACCTATTTAGCAGCAAAAATATCAGGAAGTCTTCAAGAGCTTGGTTTCAGATATCCTAATAGAAGGTAGAGGAGATCTGTTTGTAGAAGGGGATCCTTTGCATAAGCCTCCAAGTCACAGGCTGTTTACTAACTCTCGGCTGCTGAGGCTAGTCCTAATAACTCCTGATAAACGCACCCAGACAAGATGGGGAGGCCCTACCGTGAAATGCTGGGATGGGATACGAGAGAGCGGCAGCAATGGCTGCTGCTGTAATGTGATCTCTCCAGATGGATTCTTTCATCTCAGGTAAAAAGTTCAGTCCTACGATCTCATTCTTTTTTTTTTGCAAACATTGCAATGGTTGACTTTATTATAGGGATTAAAATCTATGATTAAAGTGAGGTAGTGTCAACAATCCTTTCTTAATCCTATATTGATTCAACAACTGCTGTGTATATGCTTTGGTTCAGTTAAGTATGATGGACTAGTTTGTAGACCCCTGAATTCCAACAACAGCAACTGATATACTTACAGTGCAGCTGCTGAGCTGATAACCCTTCTTTATGATAGTGTAATAGAGTGGAATGATATTAAGTTACTCTGAATACAACAGGCATGACTCTTCATTTGTCTGTACTATATTAAGATATATTCGTATTTAAAAATCATGTAGTTTTTATTTTGAAAACACTCAAACTTTGTGTTACAGACCAGATTATTTCATGACTTTTTATGAAACTTTAAAATATAATAAATAATATAATCCACGGATGATTTGTATCAGTATTAAAAATGATTATTTCAAGGACTTTTATAATCCCTTAGTGATAAGTGATGCCTACATATGCATGCTGCTCTTGAAATGGGCTCAGAGTCATTTAAAAAAATACTAGTATGGGTGTTTCTCTTCCCTCACTGGCTAAATTCTGGATCAACACACTCTGAGTGGCAAAGCTGAGAGAACATAGTGGAGAAATAGTGAGTGGGTGAGAAACAGGGGTAATTAATATAAATGCTCGGAAGTCCTGTGATGCCTGAAAGGATTTAAAACAAAAATGTAAGAGCACCGGAGGAGTAGGTTTACACTGTGCCACACCCTCCCCTCCCACCCCACCCCCCGGCCCCTCCCCAACACAAAACACAAGCCTGTATACTTATTACTTCGGGAAATATAGCACGATAGCAGGGTTACTTGTATCATCGACTTTGCAGTCACAGCCTCTCCCCCTCATTTCCCCACCACACCCATAGTCCTTTTCTGATGAAAATGAGGGAGCCCAGATGCCTCTGTGGGGTTTTGGGCAAAACCATATTCTATAGAGGAACTCCATAGGGGATGGTGACAAGCAGATCAATTTGATCCTTTCTTTATGATAAATATGGATTCCACAAGACATGCAGAAACAGAAACTGTATCCCAGTGTTTCCTGAGATGTGGGCTGGTGCTCCGTGGGGCCTGCTGTTTAGCCAAGTCTTTGGGATCAAGAGTGACTGAACAGCCAAGGGGAAGATGATAACCTGTGAGACCTAACATGCTCCTGAATCTTTGTGAGAGACCCTTGTCTCCGAAGGTGGCCAGGCATGTCTCTTGTAATCCTGAAAAGCCAGAAACTAAGTTTCTGCTTTAGGGTCTCTGTCTGTATTCCATGTTTCTCCCCAGACCAGAGAGGGCAAGAGGTTGCAGAAAGAACAAAGAGGACATGCTTTGGAGTCCCTGGGTTCAGATTCTTGCCACTGAGCTGAATATCAGTCACCGTCAGATCATTTATTTCAGATAATCCAAATATGACTTCAATAAAGTCATAACATATCAAACATATGAAGATTATTATTATTATTTTTGCGCGGGCCTCTCACCGTCGCGGCCTCTCCCGTTGCGGAGGACAGGCTCCAGACGCGCAGGCTCAGCGGCCATGGCTCACGGGCCCAGCCGCTCCGCGGCATGTGGGATCTTCCCGGACCAGGGCACGAACCCGCGACCCCTGCATTGGCAGGCGGATTCCCAACGACTGCGCCACCAGGGAAGCCCTGAAGATTTTTGAACGTTGTAAATGGTTGTAAAATCTTATTGATTATATTTCATCTCTTAGCTCATCAAATATCCTCGATATTGCCTTTTATATACCTTACCTCCCCTGGGCTCCACAGTAAGATGTGGGATCCCCAGAAGGTGTTTAATAAATGCTTGTTGCATGTATGACCATCCTAAAATGCTGACCCTTGTGGTTCATTCAGGACTGGAACCATGTTCAAGGAACAGAACAAACAGGAATTCAAATCAAATGCAGAACTCTAAGGCAGCTCTTACTAAAATCCCCTTTCCCTCCTGTTTAGCACTTTGCAACTCCCAGGCCCGTCACTGTTCCCCCACAGAAGGACCCTCTCCCTCACCCTCCCTGACCCACCCAGTAGTCTCTCTAACTCACCCCTAGCCCACCCCTCCCAGCATTGCCCTGGGCCCTCCACACCTCCACATGTGAGACTCCCCTGGGAAGTGAGGCTCCTTTTTACTGTCACTCCTGTTTTCACTAGAATAGACCTTTCATTCTCAACTCCTTTTCCTAATTCTGCCTCCAAGAACCCAAATCTTGCTTAATCCTGCTCAGGGGAAGAGGGGGGAAGGAACTAAGCAGCAGATGAAAACAGAACCTAATTTATTTGGCAGGAAGAAGGATTGGAAACACTGTTTTTATCCCATTCCATAGATGGAGAATAACAAAGTCAGCAAGTATCTATTACGTTCCTGCTAGGAAGCTGGCTCCAGGGATGAGCCAAAAGGAGAAAGCTACACTCCCTAGTCATTGATGACTGGGTGGGGGAGAATGGGAGGGGTGTTTCTCCAGAAAACTTTATGGATGCTTGAGAAAGTGAAAAATACTGCAGCACTCAAAAAATATTCAAGCGTAATTTACATAAAATAAGTCCGCTTTCTTAAGTGTCTAGTTCAGTGAATTTTTGGCAAATCTATAGTCATCTAACCATCATCCCTGCAATACTGCCTTTTCTAGAATGCTATGTAAATGGAAATATAGAGTATGTAGTCTTTTTATACATGTATTAATAATTCTTTCTTTTTATTGCTTAGTAGTATCCCATTGTACATATATATCAAATGTGTTTATCCATTCTCCAGTTGATGGGCATTTGTGTGTTTCCAGGTTTTGGCTACCAAGAATAAAGCTGTTATGAACATTCATATAGAGGCCTCTGTGTGAACGTAGATTTTTGTTTCTCGTGTGTAAATACCTAGGATTTGGATTGATGTGTTACATGGTAGGTGTATGATTACTTTTACAAGAAACTGCCCTGCTGGTTTCCAAAGTGACTGCATGAGGGTTTCAGTTGCTCCACATTCTTGCTGACACTTGATATTGTCAATTGGTTTGATTGTGGTCATTGTATTGGTATGCAGAGGTATTTTGTGGATTTAATTTTCATTTCACTGATCATTAGTGACTTTGAGCATCTTTTCACATGCTTATTGGCCATTTATGTATCTTCTTTGATAATATATCTGTCCAAATCTTTAGCCCATTTCTAATTGGGTTGTCTTCTTATTATGAGTTGTATTTTTCCTATTCTCCTTATTGAGTAAACTTTCTGTACATATTCTAGACACAAGTGCTTTATTGAATGTATGTTTTGCAAATATTTTCATCCACTCTGTGGCTCATTTGTCTTTTCACTTTCTTCATAGTGTTTTTTTTTTTTTTTTTTTTTGCGGTACGCGGGCCTCTCACCATTTTGACCTCACCCGCTGTGGAGCACAGGCTCCGGACGCGCAGGCTTAGCGGCCATGGCTCACGGGCCCAGCCGCTCTGCGGCATGTGGGATCTTCCCGGACTGGGGCACGAACCCACGTCCCCTGCATCGGCAGGCGGACTCTCAACCACTGCACCACCAGGGAAGCCCTTAATAGTGGTTTTTAAAGAGCAGAAGTATTTAATTTTGATGGCATCCAGCTTATCAATTTTCTTCTTTTATAGTTTGTGAGAAATCTTTGCTTAACTAACACAAGGTCACTGTTATTGGCTGAATTGTGTCCTCCCCCTCCCACTCCCCCAGCCCCAAATTAATATGTTCAAGTCTTAACCCCGACTACCTCGGAATGTAAACTTATATGGAGATAGGGTCTCTGTAGAGGGAATCAAGTTAAAATGAGGTTATTAAGGTGGGTCCTATCCAATATGACTGGTGTCCTATAAGAAAAAGAGGAAATTTGGAGATAGACAGACAGACAGACACACACACACACACACACACACACACACACACAGACACATGCACACACACAGGGAGAATGCCCTGTGACCATAAGCCAGAGATTGGGGTGATGCATCCGTAAACCAAAGGATGCCAAAGATGCTAGCAAAGCACTAGAAGAAGAGAAAGGCATTGAACAGATTCTTCCTCGCAGCCCTCAGAAGTAACTAGTCTTGCTGACACCTTGACCTTGGACTGTCAACCTCTAGAGTTGTGAGATAAACAATTTCTCTTGTTTCAGCTATTCAGTTTGTGGTACTTTGTTACAGCAGTCCTAGTAAACTAATATAGTCACTAAGATTTTCTCCTACTTTTTTTCTAGAGGTCCTGTAGCACTTTTGTAAGATTAATCTGGCAGAGATATGAGAGAGTTCCTGAGTTCAAAATGATTTCGGAACGAGTTTAAGGAGCTGGATGATGCTTGTAGCAATAAAGTTTTTATAGGAATAAAGAAACTCTGCCTTGGTTTTGGCAAGCAGAGAAGAAGATTTCATCTTTGTGAAAACAAATTTCACTGAACTAAGAAGCCATAAAAGTTGGGCACTGTTTCACTATGATTTAATGAATTGGAAATATATATATTTTGGACCAGAAGCTGCAGTTTGCCAAACCATTATTCTTTTGTTCCATTCTGAGGAAATTCATTGCTTCTTCATAGGCAGTGTCCAAATCCAAGGTTTTGGAATTAGGGAGCAAAGTGCTAAGTCAGGTATTTAGTAGCTATGATAGGCAATGAGCTTGTGTTAGATTTTTCGCAGAGGCCACTCGCTGAATTGTGTCTCAGGTCTCAGCAGTGTTTGGTTACCAACCTCTATTTAATCTATCTTCTTATAAACATAGGGAATTGAAGAAATTCAACTAGAAATTATGGACGGCTCACAGTATACTCAGCATTGTCAGGATAAGTAGAAACCTATGAGTTGAAGACCCAGTGCTTCAGAAATATTCAGTGCACTGGATTCCAGCCACTGTGTTTATTAAGGACACCACTCCTGCATTCTCCTGGCTTTTTAAGATAGTCTTGGGGGATCAGTGCCCATGTTGGGACCCTCAGTAAAGAATTAGAAGAGTGCTAGATGGCAGAAGATGCCAATTTATTATAAAAAGAAGTGCTGCAGCATTCAAAGAAAACACATGATGCGTGGATGAGGATGATGATATCTCATTTCTGTGAGTTAAATAGAAAGGGATATTATAATCATGTTTTACAAATGAGGAGACTGAATTAGAGACAGGCTAGAAGGACATATTCAGATATACCAGCAATATCTAAACAAAGTTTTCAATTAAAGTTTTTTTTTTTAAAGTATTATTCTGGTCACAAGTATCTTCTTTACTATTACAAAATCTTGGTTCATCAGGAATGTATGGAAGATTACTGCTCCACAAACTTCCAATCCCTCTCTTCCCCCAATCTCCGTGGGTGCTGTGCCTACCCTTCCCATCCTGCTGTGCTTGACTCTGGACTCGGCCACCTGAATTGATTTAGGCAATGGGATGTCAACAGATGTGAGCAAAGGCTTGAAATGTGCTTGCACATGTGGGTTTGCTCTCTCAAACTCTTGACTTTCACCATGAGAGGAACATGATGTGGACACTGCTCATCTAAGGAGGATGAGAGATATGGAGCTGACCTGGACCCAGCTTACAGCTGGAAGTCAGGCCCAGCTAAGCCAGCCCACAGATGTGTGAAGTGGCAACATGCTGCTGCAAGCCACTGAAGTTTCCAGGTTATTTGTTAAGTATCTTTGTTTGCATAATACTACATTAATACATACTTTTGTAAAGCGCAAAATGGTTATAGGTAACACAATGTAGCCCACTGTGCTTATGTACTGCATAGACTGGAAATAGTAAGAATGGAGGCTGAATGGTCTGAAGAACCGGCACAGGACTGGAAATCAGAAGACCTGGGTTGCAGTGGTTTTTCTACCTTTAATGATAGTAGCTTATCTTATGAAATGCTCACCAGGTGCCAGGCATTTTTCTAGCAGTTTTATTAACTCATTTAATCCTAATAACAACCTTATGAGGTACATTTATTGATATTCCTACCTTAGAGATGAGGAAACTGAGGCACAGAGAGATTAAGAAGCCACCTGAGTTCTCACAGCTAGTAAGTGGCTGGACTGAGATTGGCACCTTGACAGGCAGTGTAATGGATGCTGTCGTGCGCCACCCAGGTGCCTGGTCACAGTGGAGGCACTCGTTTTCCCAGATGCCGGGAGAGTTGGCACCTGATATTTGTCAGCTGAGTCCCTCTCTGGGAGTTGTCCTTGACCAAAGGGAGCTGCCTCACTCAAGTTACATCCTTTCTTGGGGATAGCACATCCAATGTCTGGTCAATATGTGACCAAAAGCCTGGTCAAAACTTCTTTGTCTACATTAGGGACAACTTGAAGTCCCTTCCAACTCAGGAGCTCTCTGCAGATCAGACTAGTCCTTTGAAGCTACTTCATCATCTCTGCTCAATCCTGCTTCCCTCATTTCCTTACAGGAGTTGGTTTCTAAAATGCTCCCTAACAAGCCTGCATACAAATAACCATCTCAGAATCAAATTCAAGCAACCCAACCTGAGATAGCTGCATTCCAGAGTCTGAGTCTCTAGACACAATGCAGTATTGCAAGGTATCTTCTTGGAGTTTCATTATAAAGTGGGGACGATAATGCCTGTCTTATTGAGAGGGTTAAAAGTGGTAGCATTTCACATTCATTTTTCACTCTGCAGTGTGGCGATCTGCCTTCTGCCCCACCCTTTCCCACTCCATGGACGCTCTTACCACTATGGTCATCAATGACTTTTAATGACAGAACCCAACAGATATTGTTTATACTGGACTCTACTGCATTTGATTTTATCATCACTTGTGAACTTGGTCTTCTGACGATTGTTTTCCACAAGATTCCAACTCTCCCTTTCTTATTCAACTATCTCCTGCATATTCGTGACTCCCTATCCCAACTTCTTCCCCAAGCTTTGGAATAATTGTTCCACAAACAGTTGAACATGCGTTGCTACTTGTTTTCTCCAAGTTCCTCAAACTCAGCATTTCCAAAATGGAAATCATCATTTTCTCCAGCAAACCTGCCCTTCCTTCTGTAATTTGCTTTCATTGGTGATACCATCCTTCCAGGCCACCATTCAAACAAAAAGGTGTTTTTCTTTAATAGTTCCTCTTTCTCACCCCCACATTAAATAAGCCCGTCTAATTTTCTCCTTGTCCCCAAACTTCTCCACTGTGTCCCTCCACTCTATTCCTTCTGTCATTGCCCCCCTTGAGACCCTCATCAGCTCTTGTCTGAGCAATTGCAATAGCTTCCTAAGTGGTCTCCTTGCTTCCAGCCGTGCTTTCTCAAATTCAACATCCAAACCACAGTGTATATGATCTACCTAAAAGGAAAATCTGATTATGCCATTCTTCTCCTTAAAACTCTTCAGTAGCCCCCATTTTCTACAGGATGATGCCAATAAAAAGCTCTTCATAATCAGAATCAGTGCAGTGGCCAAGATGTGGGTTTTAGAACCAGGCAGTTGGAAAAGATCTCTGGCTCCTCTGCTTATTACTGGTGTGGCCTTGGGCAATACCTTTAACCTTGCTAACAGAATGGAGATATAATAAAGGTATCTACTTGAGGCAGTTACTCACCAATTTTTCTACATACTATCTGATGTTTTCCAGCCTTTCTTGAGATTGGATTGGGACCATGAGATAATCTACTGGGAGTGGCATTGATGTGAGGCCTGTGACTTGCCTCCTTTTTCCTCTTTTCCTGCTGTGACAGCTTTGGAGGCCATACGTCCAGGGTGGCTCTGGACCGTGAGCTCTGTGAGGACACATAGCGCTTCACTGTGGCACCTCCAGCACTAGAACAGGGCCTTGTCCATACCAGGTGGTCAACAAATGTTTGCTGAATAAATTGACACCCACTTTGAACTTTGGAAAATGGAATATCTTTTTCTTAAAAATATGCAGAATAGATTTAAACCCTCGCATTAATCAAGTAGGGCTGCCATAACAAAACACCACAGACTGGGTGGCTTAAACAACAAAAATTAATTTTCTCAGTTTTGGAGGCTAGAAGTCCAAGATCAAGGTGTTAGCAGGTTTTCTTCTGAGGCCGCTCTCCTTGGCTTGCAGATGGCTGCCTTCTTGCTGTGTCCTCACATGATCTTTCCACTGTATATGCAAGTGTCTGGTGTCTCTCTGTGTCCAAATCTATTCTTTCTATAAGGACACCAGTCATATTGAATTAGGGCCCACCCTAATGGCCTCATTTTAACTGAATTACCTCTTTAAAGTATTTATCTCCAAATATGGTTACAATTTGAGGTAGTAGGTGTTAGGACTTCAACACATGAATTTGGGGGGACACAGTACAGCCCATAAGAACCCTCATCTGTAGACTACCCTGTTCACTTTAACAGACCAGAGGATCTTTTCCTCTCAGGAGAAAAAATCTTGTAATAAGAATGATCAAGACAGGAGAAAGTAACACTTGTTGTGGATATGACATGACAGCAGCCCACACCTACTGTCGGTCCACTCACTATGTGCAAGGTCTTATGCTAAGTTCTGTAAGTGAATTGTCTCTTTCAATCTCAAAATTGAAGTACAGGAAGATAGAGGAAATTGTCTTAGGACATACAGCTGATAAGTGGTAGAGCTAGGATTTTAGGATTTGAATCCACTTATATCACCCTACTCCCCATCTCAGCTAATTGTCACAAGTGCCCTGTGAGAGAGTATATGCTTTTTCAAAAAAAACTGATAATAAAAGAGCAAGCATTTTTATACTGTTCTCTACATGACAGGTACTCTCAAGTATTTCACATAAGCTAACTCATTTATAACCTCATAATAATGCCACGAGGTGACGGCATTATAACCATCACCAGTGCCATCACTGTCGCACTGCCAGGAGTCCCAGCAAGGAGGTGACACAGGGGGATCTGAGCCTAGGAAAGTCCACCTGCCACACTCAGCTGCTGCTTGGGACGCAGGTTAAGTAACTTGGCCAAGGGCATGCCTCTTAGAAGGGAAAAGATTGGGCCTTGAATCTGGGCCTCTCTGGAGACCCCGCACTCCCTTCATTACTGTGCACCGTGCCTGCTTGCGCCTGCCTGTGCGCTGTGTTTTCCTCCACAGCCTTGGTGATGTGAACAGCTCTGCCAACACTGATATCAAGGAGAGGGCTTTAATGCTGAAGAAAGAAGAGTTGGGGGAAATCCTCCTTTGCAGTGTTATTGGAGTAAACTCTCATTTCCCTTTGATTAGCTGCGTGTTTAATATTTCAAAACGCAATGGTCTTTAACAAATCTGACGGGTTAAACCTGGAAGGGGGTGGGAATCTTTAGCACAGTGGCAGTTGGGGCAGACTGACTTTTTATATTTATAAAAGTTGTGTCTGTCACAAGGCCTCTGAGAACACTTGCACAATTTAAAATACAAACTGGAAAAATACGTTGACATGATTGTCTGTCTTAAGGAATTTTTCCATAATCACAGTCTTAACATAAAAATTCCCGCTTGGTATCCCTCCCCAGGCAGAAGTTGGAGTGTACACGAGACTTTCCTTATGCTTAGAAATTAGTCTGAAATTCTTTATCCCAACAGAAGCTCATTTCAGACCAGAGCTCCCAATAGACAGCATCTCCATCCTTCCTTCTCCTTCTGCTTTTCCCCAACCTGGAGCCTGACGCTCCGCCCACTCCCCTTCCCCACCTGCAGGCATCTGTGCTGTCCCTTCTTGGAGTCTTCAGGGGTGCCTCGTGCCCACCCCTGAGGCCATAAGACCCCGTCAGGATCTGGATCCAGCCAACTGCTGACCTCCTGTCGTCCCCTCCTCCCCTAGGGCCCCCGTGGTGCCCCCACGTGTGCGTCTGCGCTGTCTCGATCCACCGGTTACTCCCTGCTGCTGCCCGGGATCCACCGGCTGTGCTCCGGGGCCGCCAATCCGCGAGGACTCGATGGAGCCCCTGTTTTGTTTCACTAAGCCTGCGATGTTTCATCTGCAAGTTCGGGGCCCTTTTATAGAGTCCTCGCTGTTATTGGTGTTCATTTGTTGACTTCTATCTGAAAATACCAAGGAAGGCAGGGTCTGGAGGTAAAAGCACCACCTTGTCCACAGTAGGCATCAATAAAAGGAGATCGCATCTCTTCTTTTACTTACAAAAAAAGAGAAATTACCCACGTTGCCTGACTTGTCAAATGAAAGACTCTAGTGAGGCAGAAATTGTTAGAGAGAAACTTGGAACAATTTTTAAAAATGTTTTTATTGTGGTAAAATACACATGACATAAAACTTACCATTTTGGCGATTTTTTAAATATACAGTTCAATGGCATTAACTCCATTCACAACGTAGTGCGGCCATCCCCACCACCCATCTCCAGAGCCTCTTCACCTTCCCCAGCTGACACTCAAAACACCAACTCTGCACTCTCATTACCTCCCCACCAAGCCCTGGTAACCCATAGTCTCCTCTCCGCCTCTATGAATTTGCCTCTTCTAGGCACCTCATAAAAGGGAGATCATACAATATTTGTCCTTTTGTATCTGGCTTATTTCACTTAGCATGATGTTTTCAAGGTTCTTCCATGTTGTAGCATGTGTCAGAATTCATTCCATTTTAAGGCTGAATAATAGTCCATTGTATGTATATACCACACTTTCTTTATCCATTCATCTGTAGTTGGAAAGTTAGGTTATTTGTGAACCTTGGCTGTTGTGAATCATGCTGCAATGAATATGGATATGGGAGTGCAGATATCTCTGCAAGATACTGACTTTAATCCTTTTGAGTATATTCCTAGAAGTAGAGTTGCGGGATCATCTGGTAAAACTATGTTTAATTTTTTGAGGAATTGTCATGGCCTCTATTTACCTCTTTACTCTGTGCTTTTCTTCATCTTCACTCTGTTCACAGGCCACCCTCTCTGTATTTCTGCCTTTTAAGCACCCCAAGAGGGAGGATAAAATTAGTTTAGAAAGCACTTGCTGGGCAGAGCATGCGAGGCAGGCCTCTGGTCGGCCAGCCTTTGGTCGAGAACCAGTATTTTTGGATGAGTTGTGTCCACATTATCAGTGTCACATGATAAAACCACCTCTGAACAGTGGACTGTGGATATTACAACATTCCTCAAAATTAGGCCATATGTAGGCACTCCAGGAAACACTAGTTCACAGGGAAAACCCCAGAGGGAATTACAGACCAGTGAGTATTTATTCCCCCTTGGGCATAACTTACTGCCTTTCTACAGACTTGTGCCATGGTCTGTCCTTATCTTTTAGTCCAGCTCTTCACTACTTGGCAAAGTTTGGTGTCATTTGGAAACGTTGAAGACTTCATTGAGCATTTCTTCCTGAAGCTCATATCCTGAATGGATTTGTGAATCCTGAAGATTCATAAATTAAAATGTGGAGTTCAGTATATTATGCAATACTTTAATCTTGATTTAAAGATGACTTCTCCCCCCTCCCCTCCTCACAGCCTGTAGCCTGTGCTCCTGGGAGCGTGAGGCAGTCGGTCCCTGTCTCTTTCCCGGTAATTTCATTCCAGAACATGAGAAGAAGCAGGGAAAAGGGAGCTGAAAGCTCTTACTTGAATAGTACCATCAGATGATGGCTTCGTACTCCTGGGCCTCGGAAGAAGTCTAAAACTGACTCCTGTGGGTGCCTTCCTGGTTTACTTGGTTAAAAACTCGGATTACAGCCTTCTTGACGTGGGTGGTCTATTCCCTTTCTCTTCTACAATTCTCTCCCTCAGCCCCTGTTTTTCTGATAGTCTATTCTGCATAGGTTTTCACTGTTTGGATTCCCATTACCCTCTTAAGCAGTGGTCAAAATGACTCCACTCACCCCTCTCCCTCATGGTCCATGGGAAACACTCATGCATCCCTTGCTCTGATAAATTCTGAGGCATGGGCTTGCTCCTGATGTGGCCCTCTGTTCTGTGGCCCACTTTTGCTGTCCCTGTCATGAATCAGGCACAGTCCTTTGTGCCCCCATAACTGCAGGGACACATAAACGTTCTCCAGGCGTCCTGCTGAAGCTTTTAACCCTAGGCTTGAGCTGAGGGAAGAGTACCCATCCCTTCCCATAAGAATAAGAGTCACAGGGCATCAATTGTTTTCTCCAAAGAAATATGTTGAGGGTCCTTTCAGCATCAACACACTCTCCGCTCTTTGAAATTACCACATTAGGATGGTCTGACACTCTGTTAGCATTCATTGTATTTTGGTGCCTCAGTTGAAACTTCTAATTTAACATCTTATTATACTTATTAGCTTTCCCTTTATCTGTTTTGCATCTAAAGCATTTCCCAAACCATAACAAAGCTCCCCCCACCATGCCATTATTACTGTTCTTTCCAGTTGTTTTTGAGGTGGAAACCTGCCACAGACTTGTTGAAAATCTAAATTGTTATAGCACAGTATATAAGCTACCTTGCACAGTGTCTAGTAGGTAGTGAGTACTCAAATGTTAGTTCCTTGTTTCCTTTGATACTAATCAAGAAATCACATACACTGATGTCACCAATCTTACAAAAAAAGTCTTTGAGCATGGAAAAACTGATGATAAATACAAATAAATACGATTAATACGATTTTTCCAAAACTCGATTTTTTGCTTGAAAAGCTGGAATTTTATTATTGGCAACAAATACAATCAGTGATTTCCTTGAAATGATGGGCTCACTTCGTATATTTTGGAGAAACTGCCTGCCAAATACCCAAGCCTGAAAAACCATGTATCTGTCAGTAGTTCTGTCATATAAAATTGTGTTACATGAAAAAAAGTGACTAGTTCAAATGCAGTTCGAACAGGTGCACAAGGGATTTTCCTTGAAACAACCATTGCTCTTTGGCTCACAGAAGTGTTTTAGAAATGTCGTTCCTATTTTGCCACACAGAATATTAAAAAGATGTTTACTCATGGATTGAAATTTCATAAAATTAACAATTTTGGTGGGTTCAAGTGCATTGTTAAGTGAAACTGACATTTTAAAAAATTGTGGGACCTCTTGGAGAAGAATATGACAACTTGTAGTTTGGCATCGTGTCTTTGATTCATGCTAAGGTGCCAGAAGTTTTAGCCACCAGTACTTTTGCACTATCCATGCAAATCTCAACACAGTGAGAAAGGCAAATTATTTATTATTATTATTATGAAAATAGTTTTGATCTTGTGGACTCCCCAGGAATCCACAGACCACACTTTGAGAATTCCTGTTCTAGAACAGTCTGTTCCCCAGGAACAGACTGCTGTTCCCCAGTCTCATGGAACCCCAGGAATCCACAGAGCACACTTTGAGAATTGCTGTTCTAGAACAGTCTCTCAATCTTTTCCTAAAAATAATCTTTGTGAGATTGACATTTTGGAAAATTCAAGTCAATTCTTTTATAAAATGTCCTACAATTTGGATTTTCTGATTGTTTCCTCACGTTTAAGATTCAGGTTAAATTTTTTTTTTTTTTTTTTTGCGGTATGCGGACCTCTCACTGTTGTGGCCTCTCCCGTTGCGGAGCACAGGCTCCGGACGCGCAGGCTCAGCGGCCATGGCTCACGGGCCCAGCTGCTCCGCGGCATGTGGGATCTTCCCGGACCGGGGCACAAACCCGTGTCCCCTGCATCGGCAGGCGGACTCTCAACCACTGCGCCACCAGGGAAGCCCCAAGTTAAATATTTTTGACAAGAATACGATGTAGGTGATGTGTTCTTCCTATGCTATTGCATCAAGAAGCACTTACTGTCAGTTTGTCCCATTACTGGTGATTCTGTGTTTGATTACCTGATTAAGTGGGGGGGGGGGGGGTGCCTGACAGATCTCTTTATAGTAAAGGTACTCTTTCCCCTTTGAAATTAGTAGAACTAAGAAACGGACACATACTCACCTGTGAAATCATTCTTGAAGACCATGTGGATATCTCGTTCTGCAAAATGGTTTTAGCATCCATTGATGATCTTTGCCTAAAACATGATTACACTGGAGATAGCAAAACGGTCATTTTTGAATTCTGTCATTCCTTTTACATTTATTAGCAGGAGTTGTTATGTAAAGAAGTGTTGTCTCTTCACTCTACCTCATTCTCTTTATAGATTCATGGATTCTTTTTTTTTTTTAAACAATTCAATAAATTAATTGGGCAAATGAGAACCCTTTTAAAATGCAATTGTGTTCTTTTCACTTGTCTCCATCAGTCTTTAAGCACTTCCTTGCTTTCTGGTATACAATAGTCAAGATTCACTTTCTATTTTCCCTGGACCAATCTTGGAACCAGCCATTTGTCCCAAGAGTTTTGGTTCCTTTTAGTAGGAACAGTATTTAGAAATCAAGATCTGGGCATTATTTGTAGTCATTGTTATTAGGGGTGTCCTTGTTTTTAGACCCATGCAGTAGACAAAGCTACAGTGTATATATTTTTTAAAATAATCAATTCAGAATTACTCATACATGCAACAACATGGATACATTTCAAAAACATTACACTCAGTAAAAAAAAAAGCGTCAAAAAAAGTCCTGTAGAGCCAAACCAGAAGCCTGGGGTCCAGCCTGGCCCCACTGAGCCCAACCTAGAACAGCTGAGCCACAGCACACTGTCAGATCTGTAAGTGAGAAATAAAATGGTGTTTTTTTCAAGCTACTGAAATTTTGAGATTGTTGTGCATTGTTACTTGTATGTTGATGGGGGCAGTCGGGAGGAGAAGTGATGGTGCTCTTAGCAAACAAAATTTGGGTCCACATGCCCACGTGTGCAATAAAGCCAATCTACTGACACTGTGTTGTGGTGAAGGAAAGGGCAACGTTTATTTCAGGGCGCCAAGCAAGGAGTCCAGGGCAGCTAGTGCTCAAAAGACCTGAGCTCCCCAAAGGCTTTCAGGGAAAGGGCTTTAAAGACAGGGTGAGACAGCTACATGTAAAAGAATAAAATTAGAATATTTCCTAACACCATACACAGAAATAAACTCAAAATGGATTAAAGGCCAAATATAAGGCTGGACACTATAAAACTCTTAGAGGAAAACATAGGTAGAACACTCTTTGACATAAATTACAGCAAGATCCTTTTTGACCCACCTCCTAGAGTAATGAAAATAAAAACAAAAATAAATAAATGGGACCTAATTAAGCTTAAAAGCTTTTGCACAGCAAAAGAAACCATAAACAAGAAGAAAAGACAACCCTCAGAATGGGAGAAAATATTTGCAAATGAAGCAACTGACAAAGGATTAATCTCTAAAATATACAAACAGCTCATGGAGCTCAATATCCAAAAAAACCCCGAACAACCCAATCCAAAAATGGGCAGAAGACCTAAATAGACATTTCTCCAAAGAAGACATATGGATGGCCAACAAACATATGAAAGGATGCTCAACATCACTAATCATTAGAGAAATGCAAATCAAAACTACAATGAGGTATCACCTCACACCAGTCAGAATGGCCATCATGAAAAAATCTACAAACAATAAATGCTGGAGAGGGTATGGAGAAAAGGGAACCCTCTTGCACTGTTGGTGGGAATGTAGATTGATAACAGCCACTGTGGAGAACAGTGTGGAAGTTCCTTAAAAAAGTAAAAATAGAACTACCATAGGGCCACGGCTGCAGACAAGAGCACAGAGAAGAAGGAAGAGAAGGTCCTGGTCAAGAAGCAGAAGACCAGAACCGTGTTCTCTCAGACGCAGCTGTGTGTGCTCAATGACAGATTTCAGAGGCAGAAATACCTCAGCCTCCAGCAAATGCAAGAACTTTCCAACATCCTGAACCTTAGCTACAAACAGGTTAAGACCTGGTTCCAGAACCAGAGAATGAAATGTAAGAGGTGGCAGAAAAACAACTGGCCCAGGAATAGCAACATTGTGACTCAGGGCCCAGCAACTACAGAATACCCGGGCTTCTATTCCTACCACCAAGGATGCCTGGTGAACTCTTCCGGAAACCTGCCCATGTGGGGTAACCAGACCTGGAATAACCCAACTTGGAGCAACCAGAGCTGGAACAGTCAGTCCTGGAACAACCAGAGCTGGAACAGTCAGACCTGGTGCCCCCAAGCCTGGAATAACCAGACCTGGAACAGTCAATTCAACATCTATGTTGAGGAATTCCTGCAGCCCCAGATCCAGTACCAGCAAAGTTCTCCTGTCAGTGATCTGGAGGCCACCTTGGAAACTGCCGGGGAAAGCTATAACATAATACAGCAAACTGCTAAGTATTTCAATTCCCAACAGCAAATCATGGATTTATTCCCAAATTACCCTCTGAACATACAGCCTGAAGATTTGTAACGATGGCTGTATTATTCAATCTCAATTTGAGCCGTGACTGTATTACTTCCCTAGAATTTTTCTTTTACAATTACGTCTCTCTCTGCCTTGATAAGCTGCTTTTCATTGTGCCTTTTGTGTCAATTTGGGGGTGTATGACTGGTGTCTAATCAAAGAGGTTTCAGAAGCATTGGCTTCTACGGACAACATGATAAAAGATGACTGGCGGCTATAGATAACTAGGTTATAATACTATTTTTCGGATATCTTTAGGATCTAGAACCTAACCTCAAGAATAGGGAGCAAAAGTACAAAGATGTGTGATGAAGGATTATTCGTATTTTCTGGGATGGGGAGGCTTTACTTGTTAAGAACCTCAGTTGTTAAGGTGAAGGGTTAAGCTACAATGTGCTTCACTGATTTCCTCTACCCCTTTTTGCTTATTTTCCTTACAACCCCTAATTTTTTCCACCACTCTAGTATTTGTAGAAAGATGTTTTGATTTGTCCACATCATAATACTACCAGTTGGCTGGTTCATTTATAAGTACAAATAAATAAAAAAACTACCCATTTAAAAAAAAAAAAAAAAAACTACCATATGACCCAGCAATCCCACTATTGGGCATATACCCTGAGAAAACCATAATTCAAAAAGATACATGTACCCCAAATGTTCATTGCGGCACTATTTACAATAGCCAGGACATGCAAGCAACATAAATGTCCATCAACAGATGAATAGATAAAGAAGATGTGCTACATCTATACAATGGAATATTTTTATTAAAATTTTTTTTTTTTATTTTTGGCTGCGTTGTGTCTTCATTGCTGCACACGGGCTTTTCTCTAGAAGCGGAGAGTGGGGTCGAATATTACTCTTCATTGCAGTGCACGGTGGAATATTTCTCAGCCATGAAAAGGAACAAAATTGAGTCATTTGTAGTGATGTGGATGGACCTAGAGTCTGTCATACAGAGTGAAGTAAGTCAGAAAGAGAAAAACAAATACCATATATTAATGCATATATATGGAATCTAGAAAAATGGTGCTGATGAACCTAGTGGCAGGGCAGGAATGGAGACCCAGACGTAGAGAATGGACTTGTGGACACAGGGGGTGAAGGGGAAGCTGGGACTAATCGAGAGAGTAGCATTAACATATATACACTACCATGTGTAAAATAGATAGCTAGTGGGAAGCTGCTGTATAGCACAGGGAGATCAGCTTGGTGCTTTGTGATGACCTAGAGGGGTGGAAAGGGGAGGGTGGGAAGGAGGCTCAAGAGGGAGGGGATATATGTGTACATATAGCTGACTTAATTTGTTGTACAGCAGAAACTAACACAACATTGTAAAGCAATTACAATCCAATAAATATGTAAAAAAAAAAAAGGATGAGGAAGAGGGGTCGTGGGGTGTGTGATCAGCTCGTGGACATGCTTCTGATTGGTTGGTGGTGAGGTAATAGGAATTCAAGATCATCATCCTGGTTCCAAACTGTCTGGGGTCAACATGCTTGTGGGCAGCATACAGTTAACTTCTTCCACCTGGCGGGGGTTTCAGTATCTGCCAAACAGCTCAAAGACATGGCTCAGAATATTATCTAGAGCCCTTGAGGAGGAAATAGAGGTCCTTGGCTTTGTTTAATGGCTAAATTATCATTATTTTGTCTTGCTTGACTGTTTCCCTTTCTCCATGTTCTTACTTCTCTGATTAAATTTATTCTTTGACTGAATGAAGTTCTTCTACAGGCAGGTGGAGGACATGGGGAGGGGTTCCTGTTCTGGGAAGGCCCCATGGGGTCCTGCTTGGTTACAGTGCCGCTGCCGGGACTGCCGGGGATTGCTGGAGTGATCTCCTGCAGGAACGGGAGTGCATGGGCTCCTGCTTGCCAGGCTTTTCATGGGCAGACTCTAATGAGTCACTGTCCATCCTGCATCGTCCACAGTGCTTGTTTCTCCATGAGCTATAGCTGACTTCACTGGAGTTGAACATATTTTCAAAAAGACTGGTGAACAGCAGTATGGTACCAACATTACTGGGCCTGAAATCCAATTCAGTTGATGGCTCTCAGCTCAAAATTTGGTGCAGGTCTCATGCCTGGTAAATACTCAGCACTTTTCTCCTTAATTCCAAACCCTTCCATTTGGACCACCTATGAACAAGTGGCAAATTTCATCCAAATAGGGGGAAAAAAACAAATAAACAATGGGCCAGCAACTGCAGCTTGTAATCCATTAAATTGCAGTGGGACACACACCAAACTAGTATGGATTTTTTTAGTTCAATCAGATTTATTTCCCTCAAAATGGAATTCCTATCTCTCTGCAGAATATCTTTTCTTTTTTTTCCCAGAAAAACTTTATTACCAGGATCATCTGGCTCTCTAAAAACAATCTAAAATCACTGTGATCTGTAGCTGTTGTTTCCTACACACACACCCCCCCCCCACAGTAATCTCATGAAAGTCCCACAGCATCATTCATTCCCTCAACCATCTACAAGGATTTGGGGAGTGACTGCTTTGCACTAGGTGCTGGGCAAGTTTTCTGGGTACCAACTCCTCAAGGGTGGGGTGATGCAACTTACTTCTTTCATATCATCACTGGAGCCAGATTCCCAGTAGGAAGGTGACACATGTTGACTTGAATATTCTCCATCTGGTTGTTCCATGGCATGGGACAAAAATGACAAATATATGGGTGAGTGTTCCCAGCTGAAGGAGCATTGCCAGATTTACAACAAACAATGAAAAGCAGAGTACCTCATTAAATTTGAATTTCAGATAAAGAATGATCATTTTTCAGTATACGTATGTCTTAAATATTGCACGTCTCTTGAGACTCAAATGAGCCTTCTCTTGGTAGCATTCCCCAGTTGGCTTACCCCTAGAGGACTTGCCCACTTCGAAACATCTCAGAATGTTTTAAGAATAAGTGCTCTGCCTTTGTAGTATCCAAGCTCTTGTATTTTTGGACATTAAAGGCTGAGGGATGGAATTAGATCCCCTGGTTGCAAGTGTAGGAAAAGGTATGAGTAGAAGTTTAAGTGAAACCAAGCATAAATGGATAAAACATTAATTGTCCGCGCCCCCTCCCTAGCTGCCCTTTATATTTTCTGCTGCAGAGATGCAAGTGTCTCAGCAGCAGAGTTACCAGCATATGTCCCCAAATATGCCACCGTGAATTCAGAGTGAGAGGAAAGTTTCGCTGGTTGTGCCCTGGCTGGTGTGCAAGCAAGGCCTCCATCACTTTTTTCTTTTCCAGAGGCACCGGAGCTGTCTCACAACACAGGTTCTGCAAGTGCAAATGTTGTCTAGGTGGGGAGACTCATTTCCGGTGCTTCCTCCTCCACCCTCTTCCCAGAATCCTCTAGCCCTGTCTGTTTTGTTTAATTCTCAAGAGCTCAGCTGAGTTGGAGAGAGCTGAGCTTCCAGGTGTGGGAGTAGCTGACCGAGATGACAAGCCCGCATGAAAGAAACAGTCAAACCTTTAAACATTTGCTGTGACAGTATAAGCAAGAAGCTAAACCAGGGAAAGTGCCGACTCTCCCTTGCTCTATTTTCTCCATGGAAGGGCATGCTGGTGGAGGGACCGGTGGATCCCCCAGATCTCCCTGTTGAGGAAGCCCTAATGAAAGTCTCCTGCCATATAATGGGGAGGGGGCAGTTGGGGAAAAGGAGAAGGGGAAGGGTTAGGAGTGGACAAGTGTTGAGTATGGAGTGGAGAAAAATGGACAAAAGATGGTGAATCTTCAGTTTTGTTAGATAGATCCAAAATAATTTGTAGCCCTTCTTGGCAGGAAGATCCATCAAAGGTAGTTTTTGTCTTGAAAAAAAAATGGGAGAAAAAGCAAGATTATTTACCAGTAAAAAATCAGGAAGAAAAAAAGAGATAGATATAAGAAATAGGAAAATAGTATTTAAAGTAATTCTCTACTCTTGACATTTGAGAAAACTATGATAAAAACCAGCCAATAGGCTTTCCACTAGGACTTGGGTTCACGTCAATTAATTTGTAGTTGCTGTGTAATGCTTCCTGACCCATATGATTCTAGTTGTGATCAGTAAAGTCATGGTGCTTCATTAATACACTTTAAAAAAAAAAAGAAGAACGAGGGATTCATGATATTCAACATCCAGATACACCCATCCCTCAGAGAGGCCATTCACTGTCGACACAGGGCCTTAGTATGTGTTATTTTGCTACCCTCTTTTCTCTGGAGCTACTATTCATCACCCAGTCCTCATTTCCACATCACTCCACAGGAAAATCTGACTGTCCAGGCCACTCAGGTCCACTGATTATATGCTCTTTAGGGACCAGGGTGCTCTTTATGACATCAGAGAGCACGGCTGTAATCCTACATTGGTTTTGTGATTACTTGTTTAATACCTATCTCCTCCTCTGGACTGTAAGCTCCATGAGGATAAAGGCAGTATCTTTTTTCTTCTCATTGTTCAATTCTTGGTGCCCACAGAGTGTCTAGTACATAACAGACATTCAAAAATATTTATTGAGTTTGTTCATGAATTTATGGTTGTATGGCTTTAAAAATAGAGATTAAATAATAACAGCTTCTACGGAAGGTGATTCACCTGCTTTGAAGGATTGTTATCAAGACTAAATGTATCCACATGGGGATGACAAGCTACATGGTGCACAAATGCTAGTCTTTAGTTATTATAGAGATTACCAAGGATAAGATAATTCCATGGAAAATCTTTAGCTTAGAGGTGAGCTAAAAAATAATCATACCATTTCAAAGGGAAATTTAAGATAGATAGTTTATCTGTGAAAAGCTTCCACAAGAGAGAATAATATACCAATTGACAATATCAAGACTACTCAGTCTTTCCAATGTGCAAATTTATGAATTATTTATGTCACTTCTTTTTCTACTTCTGAGTCCAAACACAACTTCAAAGAGTGGCTTTCTTGAAGTGCTTTCTCCCACTTGCTGTGGATGGCGGACAACAGGCGATAACATTCAAGGCACCCAGTCTCCTCTGACACAATGTGATTGTTGTCTTTTCAGCTTCTTTCATCTGATTCATCACTGTCAAAACCTGAGCCTGCAAAACCACCCTGACCTTGGCTTAGAAGGCACTTGGTTATTAGTTTATCAAATAAGGCATCCTTGAATAGCGGCATTGGAAAAATTCCCTAGGAACAATACATTACACTACAATGTATATGTTATATACATGCCATATATATATATAATTTTTTATCCTGACAAAAACTTTCAGTATCTATTTAGTGACACATAGGGCTGTATGTACCACAGTTTACAGTTGTGTGCTTGTGTGTGTGTGTGTGCGTGACTAGCAATGATGGCCAAAAGGAACCCACAGAAATAGCTTGAGCTTTTAAATGAAAAGTTGACTAAATATGTCAAATCATGACCCAGAGCCACAGTACCAAATAAATTTTTATACTTTTCACACAACAGTGTGTTTGTAAGAAAAGTTTCATTGATTACATTTCTAATGAGAAGGAAGAGCTTGTTTAAAGAGATTTTTCATGAGATAAAACATTTTTTTGTGACTTGGCAAATGGATCTAACATGAGTGGCATATTAATATTTATAAAATAGATATACTACAGATATTCTGGTTCCTTTTTGAAGGTTACCAGAATCTCCCGATGTCACAAGTCATACCTATTTCCCCAGTCCCAGTCCCTTTTTCCTTTTGTTCCATTTTTTTGGTGGTCTTTTACTTGCCAGTGGCAAATGGGGTTCCCCGTGAGGAGCAGAAGAGCTGCAGCTTCCTGTGAATCTGCAGGGTCTCTTCACCCACCACTGTGGTGACATAGTGCACCCGAGATGGGTAATATCGCCTCTTTGTGTGCCACCTGCATCACATTTCATTTTTTAAAAGGTACATTTCCAAAAGGTCTAAATTTAGAATTAGGGAGGACTGTCCACGGATTGAGTCTTGTGCCAACATAGGCTTTGAGATTATGTGAAGAAAAAGGTAAAGGAAAATGTCATGATGTCTCCCTCTGTGTATAGGGAAGGACGCCTCCCTCTATTGAGCTACAAATAGGGATGTTCCCAACAAAGAGGATGAATGGATTCTGCCCTCTGCACAGTCTCTCACCTACCGCCATTGTTAAAGTTGCTAATACCCATCATGGAACTAATTCCAGCTTTGGGTTTATTAACCCCATGTTCTAACCAGTCAGTAGTTAGGATATCATTTATAATATTTTGTATGTTATTTATTTTTAGATTTTGGTATAATTGACATATAACATTAGATTACTTTCATGATTCAATATTTGTATATATTGTGAAACGATCACCACAATAAGTCTAGTTAACATCCGTCACCACACACAGTTACAAATTATTTTGTGTGTGATGAGAACTTTTTCTTTCTTTTTTTTTTTTTTGCGGTACGCGGGCCTCTCACTGTTGTGGCCTCTCCCGTTGCGGAGCACAGGCTCCGGACGTGCAGGCTCAGCGGCCATGGCTCACAGGCCTAGCTTCTCCATGGCATGTGGGATCTTCCCCGACCGGGGCACGGACCCACGTCCCCTGCATCGGCAGGCGGACTCTCAACCACTGCACCACCAGGGAAGACCTGATGAGAACTTTTAAGATTTACTCTCAGCAATTTCAAATATGTAATACAGTATTATATAGTATTATTAACTATACCTTGTATATAATGTATATTATATATTATTAACAATAGTCACCATGCTGTACATTACTGCTCCATGACTTATGTATTTTATAGCTGGAAGTTTGACTTCCTTCACCCATTTTACCAGCCTGGCCCTCCCTCCCTGGCAACTACCATTCTGTTCTCTATATCTATGAGCTCGTTTTTTCGTTTGTTTGTTTTTGTTTTTTTTTAAGATTTCACATGTAAGTGAGATAATATGGTGTTTGTCTCTCTCTGTCTGACTTATTTCTCTTAGCATAAAGCCCTCAGGGTCTATCCACATGGTTGAAAAATGGCAAGATTTCTTTCTTTCTTATGCCTGAGTAGTCTTCCATTGTGTATATATACCACACCTTTATCTGTTCATCCATTGATGGACACTTAGGTTGTTTCCATATCTTGGCTATTGTAAACAATGCTGCAGTGAACAAGGGGATGCATATATATTATTCTTCTTGATAAAGAAAATCGATACTATCCAAATAGATGAAATTAGCTAATACCCTAAGAACACATCTCATCCAATTAATTTTTAATTAAAAAGTTGATGGGCAATGCTGAGGTCTCTGAACAATTTGCAAAGTGAATTTATCATTTGTACCATTTTTTGGCCATTATGTTCTTCCTCAGTGATCTGTAGAGTCTCTCCAGGTTTGCCATGGTCACCTGGGGATGACTTGGGCTGTTTGATGGCCTGTTGATAATGGGCCACTGCCTTCTCTGGATCCCCTCTAACCTCTTATGGGTTAGTAAGAGCAAAACAGCCCTTATTTATAAAACTTTTGAGTTCTTTACTGTCTTTTTTGACACATCATTCTCCTCATTATTAAAGTCATACCATCAATTATTTGTAAATCAGCTTCCTTTAAAAATTTTTCTCCTTGCCACTGCCTAACTTTAGACCACTTTTCTATTTACTTCTATCCTCAAAGAAATTAACAAGAAAGCAACAACAATAATGAAGACAATAATTTTTGTGTAGAATACAATTGCATATACAATAATATAATAATCAAGAAAAATTAAAACTAATCTCTTTTGCTTTTCGAGGTGTTTTAGTAAAAATTTTTTGATGGCCAACATCTTAGCTAATATGACATTTTTGAGATTATCAGTAACTCATTTATTCAAATACAGTATCTGTATCCTATTAATATGAAGAAAACCATCCTGAAGCAATTTCTAAGGGGCTTTCTTAATTTCTACATTGTAACACAGCAGTTGAAGATACTGCTTTAAGTAAGTATGTGCCAATTAAAGCCTGAACATTTCTTTTAAGGCTACAATTTTATTTTAATAGTACTCACTTAAGACTTTTAACCATATAATTAGAACAATGTTACTTTTCATATGTCTAGAGCAGCATATAGATTAAAACATTTGTGTATATGATCTCATATGATTCTAGCAAATTAAAAAAAATCATTTGGCTACCTAAAACCCCTTTGAGTTATAAGAGATAAACCCAGATAGATGAAATTACTTTTTTACAGATACAGAAGCTAAAGCATAAAGAGTTTTAGAATCTTGAAAAAGATCCCAGGGCAAGAGGAGGTCAGAGCGGGAAGTAGAATCAGGTCTCTCTATTCTAGGCAACTTTCTCCAAAGTAGCTTCCTAGAGTGATTTCTGAACTTGGATAACTGAACTTGGTATACATTTTGCCTATTGGAATGGTGATTCTTTGCATAGCAATTTTTTCAGATGGGCTGCCTTAGAATGCAAATTTGACTGGAAAGAGACAAGAGACACCCCACAGACAAATCTATATGCAGCAGGTGGCATATGTAGCAGGGCAGGAATTTCATAAACATGAAAACACAAAGCAAAGAGTCAGTATATTTTTGGTAAGATAAATAGAGTGGATAGTGAGTTGACTTGAAAGTTTGATTGTCTGTTGTTGAAATAGAAAGACTATTCTCTTGAGGTCTATTCTGGTTTTTAATTTCTTAATGTGTGTAACTCCTAATTTGTATTATGTTGCTTGTAGATGAGTAGTAAGAATATCTAGCAATTTTATACACAAGAATAAAAATAGATTTCTTGGGCAGGTCAGTTTTAAATTAATTCATAATATAATTATGTTCTAGAAAACAGAGAAGTTTCAGATGTACCAGAAAATAAAAACTTCTTTGAACTTGTCCTGTTGAAGAAAAATAATTAATGCTGAATTTTACTGCAGGTAGCCAGTCTATTAGTTAATGAGAATGAAATAATGTTCTTGCATTAAATTCAGCACCTTTCTTTTCATTATTTATAAGTATTCATTACATGCTGACAGTATATGGAGCTCTGCACAGATCATAAAAGATAGAATTCTTGCCCAATTATATTTTACATTAAATAAGGTGCAGTTAGTGTATTTTATATAGCGTCTGCCATACAAAAGCATGCTATCAACTATCATATTGCTTGTATAAAGTATATTAATAAGGAAAGAGAAAAAGTACTGAAGGTTTGTATCATCTTTGGAAAACTAGTGTCTACCATGTCCTGGGACTAGATTTAAATGCAGGTTGGGCAGCATTGTTGAGGTGCATTGCAAGACTGTGGATTTAAAAATTTGTATAAACAATGCTAAGAGCAGACCACTCCTTAAATCATCAAGACAACTTCCCAGGTTCTGCAGAGTTTTGCTTGAAGATATGATTAGAACAGCTGGGCACATTTTACTGGGCTGAACTTGAGGATTTAGAGCAGTCACAGTCCAGAGGTACAATGTGATGGTCAAGAGTGCTCATTGTGACTGCCCAGCCAGTGAGGTTTATTTCTGGGACATTATTTGGGTCACTGCCCTTTTCTTGATAGAAAGACCTAATCAGCAACAGGTACTCCTTATTCTCACTTACGAGGCTTGGCTAACAAAACCCTGTGTTTGTGGTGTAAATCTGAGCTTTCTAGACAGTTCTTTACTCCAGCCCGATAAATTGCCTCAGCTTTCTAAACTTGCTCTTTACAATAGAATAACGAAGAAAATGCAGGAAGGGTTAAAAAAATCAAGAATAAAATCAATTCTACTGGGGGAGGAAGGGTCAAATGGGAGAAGAATTAACCCTTACTGAGCACCTACTGTATACCAGGTTCTGTGATAATCACTTTACATGCTTTGGTTGCATTTATGTCGACATTAACCATAAAAACATCTATAGTTCATATCCATGTTTACTAGCTTTAAGTTCAGTTATTAAAATGTTTAGAGTCATTTACCAACAAATGTCTTGAGAATGGATAATGTACTGCACATGCAAAATGAACTGCTTACCAGTTATC
This sequence comes from Pseudorca crassidens, assembly GCF_039906515.1. Taxonomy (NCBI): domain Eukaryota; kingdom Metazoa; phylum Chordata; class Mammalia; order Artiodactyla; family Delphinidae; genus Pseudorca; species Pseudorca crassidens. The sequence goes on along the minus strand of NC_090306.1, from coordinate 25,237,677 downwards.
TTTTTTTCATGCACACATCTATTTCACTGCACAACTAGAGGAAAAAGAGCAGCACAGAGCTAATTTCTCAAAGACCTGGGCACAAAATCATCTCTCTAGAAGCTGTGACCATCCCTGTAAGACAACCTTATAAAGTATCAGGAAGGGAAAAGGAAAGAGACTGTAGTAAGGCTTGGGCCAAACCTAAGGCATCCAGTAAAGCAGTTGCTGTCACTTGCACTTCAGCAATGTCTGGGAGGAAGAATTTTCCTCTACCCTTCTAGGTTCCTCTGGCTGGTCTAAGAATTAAATTGACATGAGACATGTAAAAGTATGAAATTAGATCACTCCCTAACACCGTACACAAAAATAAGCTCAAAATGGATTACAGACCTAAATGTAAGGCCAGAAACTATCAAACTCTTAGAGGAAAATATAGGCAGAACACTCTATGACATAAATCACAGCAAGATCCTTTTTGACCCACCTCCTAGAGAAATGGAAATAAAAACAAAAATAAACGAATGGGACCTAATGAAACTTCAAATCTTTTGCACAGCAAAGGAAACCATAAAGAAGACCAAAAGACAACCCGCAAAATGGGAGAAAATATTTGCAAATGAAACAACTGACAAAGGATTAATATCCAAAATTTATAAGCAGCTCATGCAGCTCAATACAAAAAAACAAACAACCCAATCCAAAAATAGGCAGAAGACCTAAATAGACATTTCTCCAAAGAAGATATACAGACTGCGAACAAACACATGAAAGAATGCTCAACATCACTAATCATTAGAGAAATGCAAATCAAAACTACAATGAGATATCATCTCACACCAGTCAGGGGTAAGACAGGAATAAAGATGCAGACCTACTGGAGAACGGACTTGAGGATATGGGGAGGGGGAAGGGTGAGCTGTGACAAAGCGAGAGAGAGGCATGGACATATATACACTACCAAACGTAAGGTAGATAGCTAGTGGGAAGCAGCTGCATAGCACAGGGAGATCAGCTCAGTGCTTTGTGACCGCCTGGAGGGGTGGGATAGGGAGAGTGGGAGGGAGGGAGACGCAAGAGGGAAGAGATATGGGAAGATATGTATATGTGTAAGCGATTCACTTTGTTGTAGAGTGAAAGCTAACACACCATTGTAGAGCAATTATACTCCAATAAAGATGTAAAAAAAAAATTGACATGAGACAGATTAGCAGAAGAAAATCAAACAAAAGTTTAATAATATGTATACATAAGAGAGACCTAGGAAAACTGAGTAACTCACCAAATTGGCCAAAACCCTCTCCTTTAATACCACAAAAGAGGTTGTGGAGGGTAGTGGTTTGGGACTTCAAAGGGGAGGAAGGCAATTTACATGCAGATGGAAAAGCAAATGTTTGATAAACAAATGTTTGCTTGGCTGTGCTAGAGGCAGTGGGACACAGAGAGAAATGTTAAGAAACAGACCTTGCTATGTTCCTCCCTGCCCACACACCTAGATCACACTGTAGTTACCTATGGTGATGGCTTCATTTTTGGAACAGGTCCTGTATGTTCTTTTTTTTTTTTTTAAAGAAGATGTTGGGGGTAGGTGTTTATTAATTAATTAATTTATTTTTGGCTGTGTTGGGTCTTCGTTTCTGTGCGAGGGCTTTCTCTAGTTGCAGCAAGAGGGGGCCACTCTTCATCGCGGTGCGCGGGCCTCTCACTATCGCGGCCTCTCGTTGCGGAGCACAGGCTCCAGAAGCGCAGGCTCAGTAGTTGTGGCTCACGGGCCTAGTTGCTCTGCGGCATGTGGGATCTTCCCAGACCAGGGCTCGAACCCGTGTCCCCTGAATTAGCAGGCAGATTCTCAACCACTGCGCCACCAGGGAAGTCCCTGTATGTTCTTTTTAGCAATTAGTGGGGTCCTCTATCTATATTCTTTTAAACCGTTAGTGGGGGAGGTCAAAGTTTTTTCCTGAGTCCTTGGGCCTTGATTGTTTTCAGCTCCTAATAATCCACTTTCCAGAGATATTTTGGGGGTGGCAAGTTTTGCTCCCCTACTGTGAGCTTATTGAGGCTCCCTCCTCCCCAAGGGCTGCCATATTTTCTCTTAAGGTCTATACAATGCAAGTCCATTACACGCTTTGTGTCATAAAGATTTACCTGGCCTCGCAAATACACAGTTGAAGTCCTGGAGAGGACCTAGTGCACATGCTGTAGAGCAGCAGTCAGAGTAATGTCGTGCTCAGAGAGTGAGGCCGACAAGCTTCGGTTTAGTGCACAAGGACACCTGGCTCTCTGGAAGATTTGGACCTCAATGAGCACACCTCTTTAAGAAAGGAAGGGGTGGGCTTCCCTGGTGGCGCAGTGGTTGAGAGTCCGCCTGCCGATGCAGGGGACGCGGGTTCGTGCCCCGGTCCGGGAAGATCCCACATGCCACGGAGTGGCTGGGCCCGTGAGCCATGGCCGCTGAGCCTGCGCGTCCGGAGCCTGTGCTCCGCAACGGGAGAGGCCACAACAACGAGAGGCCCGTGTACCGCAAAAAAAAAAAAAGGAAGGGGCAACAAACTTATGGTTACCAAAGGGGAAAGGGGAAGGAGGGATAAATTAGGAGTTTAGGATTAATAGATACACACTAATATATACAAAATAGGTAAACAACAAGGACCTACTATATAGCACAGGGAAGCATATTCAATATCTTGTAGTAACCTGTAATGGAAAAGAATCTGAAAAAGAATATATATATACACACACACACATCTGAATCACTTTGCTGTATACCTGAAACTAACACACAACATTCTACATCAACTATACATCAATGAAATTTAAAAAAAAAAGATAGGAAGGGGCTTAATGTATTTGGCTGAAAGGGCTACGCTCTAAGATGTGCGAGGCTTTTCTTTGCAGCCCTGTAGCTCCTGGATGCAGATGGGTGCCTGCCTTTGCAACAGTGGCAGCTCCACTTGGAGTTTTAAGGACCACCAGTACCTAAAGCTGCTTTTTCAGAGTTTAAAGTTTTCAAATTCTCTTTTAACTTACATGGCACAATTCGTCTGGGAGGTGTTGTGTATGTATGGGGGCTCCTGCACATTCCTTACTGGGACATTTCCGGAGCCTGAAGCTGGTGGCACATGAACTAACTGCACTCACAAAAACCAGCCTGTGCTTTCCCGATCTGGGCAGGACCCATGTCCCTCCTGACCCACTGCTCAATCCCACCTTCAGGGCCTGGATTAATGCCTCCTCCTCGGTGGACTGTTCCTTGTGGCCCCCACTGAAGGTCTCTGGAACCTCTACGCACTCTGGGTGTGATCACTTGATCACTTTCTAGTTCGTGTAACACAGGGGGCCCCAACCCCTGGGCCATGGATGGGTACTGGTCAGTGGCCTGTTAGGAACCGGGCCGCACAGCAGGAGGTGAGTGGTGGGCGAGTGAATGAAGCTTCATCAGTATTTACAGTCGCTCCCCACGGCTCACATTACCGCCCGAGCTCCGCCTTCTGTCAGATGAGCAGCGTCATTAGATTCTCATAGGAAAGAGAACCGTACCGTGAACTGCGCATGCGAGGGATCTAGGTTGCACGCTCCTTATGAGAATCTAATGCCTGATGACTTGAGGTGGAGCTGAGGCGGTGAAGCTAGCGCTGGGAGCGGCTGCAAATACAGATTATCATTAGCAGAGAGGTTTGCCTGCACAGAGACCATAATAAATCAATTGCTTGCAGACTCATATCAGAACCCTATCAGTGAGAGGCAAGTGACAGTTAAGCTGCATCTGGTGGCAGGATTTATAGTGGTAAGGGAATTGATGTACTTCAATTGCACAGCTGCATCTGGTGGCAGGCTTTCAGTCAGAATCCGACACTTATTTTAGTCCTTGCCTGGCCCGCCCATTATTTTATTTACCGCTTCCGTCTGTGCCTCTTTCCTGCACTGTGCACTTGTCTCAGTCACAGTTTTGGTAAGCCCACAAGCGAATTCTAGCCAAAATGAGTAAAAAACAGACGTCGCTGGAGAGCTTCTTTGAAAAGGGGGAAAGACCCAATGATGAGAGAGCAGAAGGCTCTAAGACTGCCACCAAAAAGAAAACTGCATTTAAAAGAAAATACCAAGAGTCCTACTTAAATTACGGGTTCATTGTAACAGGTGATTCACATTCTCCAAGCCTGCTTTGTATAACATGTGGCGACCGGCTATCCAATGAAGCCATGAAACCTTCAAAACTGCTTCACCACATGGAGACCAAGCACCCTGCATTAAAAGACAAGCCTTTGGAGTTTTTCAAAAGAAAAAAACATGAACACAAAGAACACAAGCAATTATTGAAGGCCACCACCCCATCAAATGTGTCTGCACTGAGAGCATCATTCTTAGTGGCTAACCGCATTGCTAAAGCTGAGAAGCCCTTTACTATTGGTGAAGAGTTGATCCTGCCTGCTGCTAAGGGCATTTGTCGTGAACTTTTAGGAGAGGCTGCAGTTCAAAAGGTGGCACGTGTTCCTCTTTCGGCTACCACCATAAGTAGACAAATTGATGAAATAGCAGAGGATACTGAGGCGCAGTTGTTGGAGAGGATTAATGAGTCACCATGGTATGCAATCCAGGCTGACGAGTCTACCGATGTTGACAACAAGGCAACAATACTCACTTTTGTGCGATATGTTTTTCAGGAGAACATGCATGAGGATATGTTATGTGCACTTTTGTTGCCAGCCAACACCACAGCAGCAGAACTATTCAAGTCTTTGAATGATTCATATCAGGAAAACTGAATTGGTCATTTTGTGTCGGTACATGCACAGACAGAGCGGCTGCCATGACTGGATGGCTTTCTGGTTTCTGGCTTACTCAGGTCAAAGAGGTCACTTCTGAATGTAAGTCTACACACTGTGTCATCCATAGGGAAATGCTGGCTAGCCGAAAAATGTCACCTGAAGTTAACAACATTTTGCAGGATGTGATTAAAATTATCAACCACATTAAACTACACACCCTTAGCTCTCGTCTGTTTGCGCAGCTCTGTGAGGAGATGGGTGCAGAGCACACACGTCTTGTCTGATACACAGAAGTGAGATGGCTTTCTGAAGGTAGATTACTGGCCAGAGTTTTTGAATTATGAGAGCTGCTCCAGAGATTTCTTTTGGAAAAACAGTCACCGCTGGAAGCACATTTCAATGACACAGAATGGGTTGCAAAACTTGCTCACTTGTGTGACATATTCAACCTGCTCAACGAACTCAATCTGTCACTTCAGGGGAGAATGACAACTGTGTTCAAGTCGGCAGATAAAGTGGCTGCATTCAAAGCCAAACTGGAATTATGGGGGCGACAAGTGAACATTGGGATTTTTGACATGTTTCAAACATTAGCAGAGATTTTGAAAGAGACTGAGCCAGTGCCTTCTTTCTCCCAGCTGGGGCATGATCACCTATCTCAGCTTTCAGAAGAGTTTGAGCGTTACTTCCCAACCACAAAAGACCCTCGAACTGAGAAGGAATGGATCCACGACCCATTTGTGAATAATCGGCTTTGTCCGTGCTAGAAGATGATCAACTGCTTGAGATCGCAAATCATGGTGGCCTTAAAAGTATGTGTGAGACTTCAAATCTCCATACGTTCTGGATTGAAGTCAAGGCGGAATATCCTGAGATGGCCACAAAAGCACTGCAAAGCCTGCTTCTATTTCCAACATCCTGTCTTTCTGAAGCAGGGTTTTCTGCAGTGATGGCGACCAAAACGAGATTACAGAGTAGATTGAACATAAGCAACACACTTGGGTGTCACTGTCTCCCATCACCCCCAGATGGGACCATCTAGTTGCAGGAAGACAGGCTCAGGGCTCCCACTGATTCTGCATTATGGTGAGGTGTATAATTATTTCATTATATATTACAATGTAATAATAATAGAAATAAAGTGCACAATAAATGTAATACTCTTGAATCATCCCAAAACCATCCCTGCCCCCGTCCGTGGAAAAACTGTCTTCCATGAAACTGGTCCCTGGTGCCAAAAAATGTTGGGGATAGCCGGAATAACAGGTATTGATGTTCTCTCTACCAGGAGAGAATCATGCCCCACACCTCCTAGACCAGGGAGTGCACACAACTATAAATATAGCATGTTTGGTTTGGGCCACAGAATGAATGGACATTTTAACATTAGTCACAAAAATTGAGAAATTTTACACAAAATTCTAGCCTTTTGATTATTCTTGAAAAACTGGAGGATCTGACATCTCAAAATTCCCATCCCTTTAATAGACACACTTAGCAATGAGGCATACGCCCTTCATTTAACTTAAAGCACCTGCCTGCGGGTGTTAGATTGCATTAGTCCTTGTTCAGGCAGGGTTGCACAAGGTACCCCAACCTCATTGTTGAATGGACTTGGCAAACAACAAAGCAAGCTCATCTTCTCTTTTCCCAAGGCTCCATGTTCACTTCCAGTACCTACCCCTTGGTGTAGGGCTTTTGAACAGCCTGAATAAACATTTGTCAATGCTAAATCTCTTTCCCTCCTCATTCAATTAATTTGTGTAGACCCTCACACATCAGAGGATGTGTCCCCTGCTGCTAATTCGTTTCAGTCACAGTCCTGCTGGGATGAACAGCAGCCTATTAACTTTCACAGTCATTTTTAACCACATCCTCTGGGTTTCTCTCTGTTCATTCATTCACTTTTGTGGGGAAGTTTTGAGTCCATTAAAGTGAGGCATTTTAAATAATCCTGATTTAACCAAGTGCTTGGCAATCTCATGCACACAGCTCTGCTCTTGTAGCCTCACTGTGGCAGGACAGTGTCAGGTGCAGGCGACAGACCAGGGCCAGTAAGCCACAGCTCCATGAATGTCCTGGGGCCACTCAAGACCACCACCTCTTACACTTACACCACATACCTGCAACCCAGGTCAGGGTGGAACCAGGTGTCCTGAAGAGGTCTACATTAGTTTTTCTTCAAAGAAAACTGTGCCCTGTGTGGATGCGGTGCAGCTTCTCACATGGACCATGCCTCACCCATATCCACTGGTTAAATATATTATAAGAACCCTTATTGTATAAGCTTTTAGATTTCAAACTACTCATTTTTCACAACTAAGATCATGTCATCAGATTTTTTCACCTCTACATGAGAGCTGAATTAATTGAATTTAATTAATTAAATTAACTAAAACTATTGAGGTTCAACCATGATGAAACAATTTCATGACTTCATAGCACAACTCTGAAGGGCAGGTAGAAGCTGGTGACCCAGCATAAAGCCCAAGACAATATTTTCTTTAAGATGCTCTGAGTATGGACATTGTCTATAACTTGATGCCAACTTGCTACTACTGAATATTCAACAAGAAAAATGAAAAGGGAATGCAGAGTGATAATTAAATTAACAATTTCACAGACATAACACCTTTAGCTTGTGAATAAAAATGTGTTAGAAATTGGCATCAAGCTCTGTGATGATCCAAATGTCATCCCATCTTACTACACCTGTTATCACTAACCCTAGCAACACATGTAATGTAAGATGTGCTTAAAAAAATTCCATGGAAACCTTAGATTTCAAAAGCATCATTAGGCCAAATTCTGTTTCCTGAAGAGCTACATTAAAATCAATTCCCTCACACTGTAACAGTAAATGTAACAGTAAACAACAGTTTCCAAGGACAATTTCAGGCTTTAATTTTCCTTTCCCCCACTTTTTTTTGCTGATTAAATAGGCAAAAAGCTCACATTTTTCACCTAAAATGTTTTGCTTCTTTTCTGGATTTCTGAGCTGGATTCCAATTTTGAAGTCCTGAAAGGTAACAAGGGATCCCAAATGATCATTCATAACAAGAGCAAATAATCTCTTTAGTCTCAAAATTCTGGTTCAACGGAAAGTGTTTTCCGTAGCCTGCTTTCTTTTTCTTTCATGATCCTAAATTTCAAGGAGTGATTAAAGCTCTACTTATAAACTATATGAATGGGAGCCACTGTAGAAGGAAGATACCTGATATGCATCTTATAGTTTATTCTTGTATTCTCTGGGAAGGCAATGCATTATTTTTAATAGTCTAAGTGTCTAGTTTTTAAGCCTTTTTGAATAGTCTAGAAATATTTAAGTAGTCAATTTCAAGCAGTTCATCTTCCGTTTAATTCATAAAGTTAGAAGGTTGTGTACCAAGCCTGCCCATTTGTGTTCTCTATCGACATTTTGAGTTCAGGAGGAAAAGAAAGTACATCTGGGACATCTTGAATTAAAAATGTATATATATATGTATAACTGAGTCACTTTGCTGAACAGCAGAAACCGGCACAACATTGTAAATCGACTATACTTCAATTAAAAAAAGATGAAAAAAAAAACTTAAGAAAAAAAACGCATGTGATCTCCAGAACAGTCCTGACAGCATGCTGTCTGCTGTTCACCAGGGTCTCCGACCTGTCACTGCTTCACACGAGTTAGCCTTGTGGGTAGAAAGTCCAGGAGTAGCATTCTGCCGTGGGCTCCTCTCCAGGGATCAGAAACCTTCACAGTGGCGTGAAGATGAAAGTGAGCCATGGGGAGGGAACAGAACATAGGACACATGACCTATGTTGTAATCACCCACTCTACCATGGTTTTATCTTGAGGAAGAAAAAGTGAAAAGTAGATCTTCTGAAGAAGGTAAAGGACTCTTGAAAATTATTTTCTTTCTTGGCATAACTGATACTGTTGGAAAACTTTCCTTGTGATTCGAGTAGCAAGAGCTTGGAGGAGAAATGGGCATTTACTTAATGGATTGTGTATAATAAGGTATGCCTGCAGTACAGAAGCAATAGGGTGTGGGATTCCAAGCTAATGAAGGGGAGGGAGATGGGCTTGTGGGCCACCACCCCTGGAAACTTTCTTCGTGTCCCCACATCATGGTCATGTGTCTGAACCATCTTCTGGAAATCCTTCCACTCTGGTTCCTGATGTGAGCCCAGAGTCCTGAGTCAGGCCCCCCCAACAACCAACTGATTTTCAAAGTACCACAATGCTAGGAAGTTGAGGACCAGGAAATTTAGGTTTATGCTAATTATTTTTTCTAAGAAACATGCCATTCAAGTTCTACCAATTGAAACAATAAAGCAGAGATACCTCTTCTTTTATGCTCTCTACAAAACAGTTCTCCCACTCATCTGTCACCAATATGGACATTTTACGAGAAATACTTTTTGGTATTTGCTCACTAGTTCATCTTTCATGTACAGTTGAAATGAATAATTTAATCTGGCATTCTCCTCACCCACCTACCCAACAAATGTTTTTTTCCTAATCTGAGTGTTTCTCAGCACCCAGCAGAGTGTGGTCAACACAACACAGTGACAATTTAAGCAGAAGAGAAATATCACTTTAAAGAGGAAATGCCAAGAATTGTAAAAGTTAAAAAAAAAGTGTGACATGAGCCATGAGCCACAGACACAGAGGTATAGCCCTTTCAGGAAACCATGGAAATGGAGCCGTTGAAAGGGCAGAATAAAAAGAAAAACAAACCATGTGACAGGTAATTGCAGCTTCCTATTTTTCCAGACCCATACTCAGACAGGTTTGCTTTCATTTTCTATACTTCCAGGAACACTGACCCTCTTTCTGTTCCTGGAATTCATAAAGCCAAACACACTTTATTTTGACTTGCCCACTCAGAGAGCAGCACGATCCTCTGAAAATACCCAAGGGGTTGTACTTGCAGAAGAAGAGAAATTGACCCTGGATACTTCAGTCTAGGTCTATACTGCGGACTTAGATTTTATCGGTCCAGCTTTCATTTTATTTTTGTGCTGGGTCATAGACCAAAATTCATGAAAGGAAAATATTTGATTGCATATACTATTAAGTTAATTAACCTAGGTTATTATTATTTTTTTAATAGTTCACATGCCTGAGGCTAGTAATTTATACGTGGTCAGAGTCATAAAAATTTTTGATTTTTTTTTCTTTTACTGCTGATGACTATCACCTGGGGCAGAGCTAGGCAGCTTATAATGTTTGTGGGCTTGTAAATATTTAAAAGTCTATCTGTGAAGCTGGGTAATAGCCGGTTCTCATTGCTGAAGGAGGATCAGAGAAGAATCCGTCGGCGGGGGGCCACCCCTTTTCTAAATCCAAGAGTTTATCTTCCTTTCTCAGTTTTTTAGATTTCTTTGCTGCTTTTTGACACAGTGGTGCTTTCTGTTTGGGAAAGTTTTAGTCTCTAATTTCTAAGGCAATGTTCTTTCATTAGTCTCTTTTATGACCTCCCTTTCTCTTCCCTTCCCCGCACCCCACCAGCCTCATTACTTGTTATTATATGACCTTGAGCAAACCATTTAATTCTGTGCACCTCATCTATAAAATGAGAAGTTACAAAATGTTCCTTTAAAGTTCATCTTCCAAAATTATTCTTCACTTTTATTCACTTCCTTGGAGAATTTCTGTTTAATTTTATTTGTTATTTGTATATGAAAAAGTCCTAAATCTATATTCACAAACTCAATTTCTCTCACTCTCGGTTGTTCATATGCCATTACAATATATATGTCCCATTAGCATTCAAGACTTCAGTGTTGAACTCTGCTGGTGGAAGTGAAACTTCCTCTTTTGGAAGCAAATTAATAACATGTCTTAAGAGTCATGAAATATATTCATATATGCTAACCCAGGAATTCTAATTCTAGGAATCCATAATAAGAAATAAATCAAGGGCTTCCCTGGTGGCGCAGTGGTTGAGAGTCCGCTTACCGATGCAGGGGACACGGGTTCGTGCCCCGGTCCGGGAAGACCCCACATGCCGCGGAGCAGCTGGGCCCGTGAGCCATGGCCGCTGAGCCTGCGCGTCCGGAGCCTATGCTCTACAACGGGAGAGACCACAACAGTGAGAGGCCCGCGTACTGCAAAAAAAAAAAAAAAAAAAGAAATCAAGATATATTTTTGGAAAGTATGTTCATTGCTCTCCCTTCTCCAAATTGAAAGGAATCTGAATAACCAATAGAAAGGGAATTAAGTAACTTATGATACATTAACTTGATAAATACTAAAAGAAACTATTAAAATGGTTTACTTCCTTATAGCCACTTTGAAAATGTGTGTAATATTATATATAATGTAATTTAATATAACAACATGTGAACTGAACCATCTACAAAGTTCCTTCAGGAGATATACCAAAACGATAATAATTGTGTGTTCAGATGGCAGATCAGATGTGAATTTTTATTTTGTTTTCTCTTTTTCCAAGCTTGCAATTATATTTTTTACCACTCTTGTAATTGAAAAAAAATCAATGTTGATCTTATTTCTTTTCTTCCTAAAATTTGCTTCTCCCCAGCTTCCCCACAGCTATGAGTATCTTCTCAAGTCCTCTGGGCGCTCTGCTCTGGAGTTCTTAATTTTGTAATTCTCTTCTCCTTTTACCTCTCATACTCAAACTATCCCCAAGTGCAGTGGAATCTTCTTCAACAACAGATTTTGTCCATTACCACCCTCTGCCCAAATCCAAGCTCTCAGCCACTATAGCCAGAATGTATTTAACAGCCCCCAATACCCTACGTAGTTCCTCTCCTTGCAAACCTACTTTCGCTCCCTATTATCTACCAATACCAAAATTGGACTCCAATGTTGATCTTACTACCCTTTTCTATACAGTCTCTGTTCAACTTCTTACTTTGTTTTTATATACCCCCATTTGAAATTCTCTACTATGACCAGTAGGCTCTCTGAATTCCACTTTCATATTTTGTACCCATCAATGTTTTTGCTTTTTCCTTCAAAATTCACTCTCAAGTCCATATTATCTACCCTCTCCACATTTGGGGGTATGTTACTCCATGTATTCTCAATCCTTACAAACATGGACTTTCTAAGTATCCTATTGAGATCCAATTGTGTTAAAATATTTGAAATGTAGTACACAAATATTAGGTAATATGTTGTTAGAGTATAGCCTAATCTTTAGAGTATTATAGTTAATGGCTAATTTTTTTTCTAATTTAAAAAATGTTTGAAAAATTGGATCTAGAAATAATAGACAGGCGACTATAATATCAGTCACAGAAAAATACTAGGAAGGTGTATGACACCCATGGTTTTGTTGTCACTGAGGACAAGAAATGGCAGTCAGTAGAAGCAGTAAGAACAGGGCATTCTAGACTCATTTTGATAGAATTCATTAGCCTCGATCAGAGGAATGCTTTCATCACAGTATTTGACAAAGTATCTTTGACAACCTTGTGGACAAGCCTAAGAAATGTGAGCTGGAGGATAATTACTTGGGTAAAGTCATAGCAAGTTGAAAAACTATACCAAGAATCTTGATCAAGATAGAGATCAACTTGGAAAGAGGGTACTAAGCTGTCTGGTTCTGATCTCTTCAGGATTTTTATCAATGACTTAATGAATAATCAGAAAATATTCACAGCAAATTTGCTCAATTAAAATAGCTAGAGAGTATTGTTTATACAATGAATGTCAGAAAAAAAAAAAAAAGGAAAAACAAGTCCCCAAAAGTCTAAAATTTCAGACTAATGTCAGGAAGATGAAATAAAGTACAGATAAGTATGAATCCTTCAATTCAGGCTTAAGAAATTGGCTACACAACTGCCAGATGGGTGAGACCTAATTTAATGAAAGTTCCCGTGAAAACAAATCCCCAGAGGTTTCAGTTGATTTCATCCCCAACGTAAGCCAAAGTTGTATGGAGGCAAAACGAACAAACAAAAAAGCCATTTTGGGGTAGAAAAACAATATAGGGTCCAGAGCAAGGGAAGAAAATATTTTAACTTTACCCTGAATTTACTGAACCTGAAAAAATAGTTTAATTTAGGGTGCCCTATTTTAAGGGAGAAGGCTGACAGTTCAGAGGTAATAGAAACACTGCGAGCAGAAAGAGAAATGTAAGGAAATTAGGGCAAATGAGGAAGGGGTAAAAAGAAATGGGGTGTTGAGCTTACAAGAGATCATACAAGAAGTGCCATGGCAACTCTACTCAGATACATAACTGACTCTCAGGTGAAATAGAAAGTAAGGCCCCACAGAGGGACCAAGGTTTGAAAACAAGGCTTTAATGTACTGAGGGGCCTGAGAAGCTGGGATGCTGAATAGAGTGGTGTCACCATGAAATGAATTTCTTTGCTGCCAGACAATGAGTCAAATCAATTTTTCTTTAATGGCTTCTCTGTGCCTGGCGTGTGCATCTGCAGCATTCTGTGGAAGTCAACACGTGAGGATGAGAAAATGAAAGTTGGAGGTGGGGGGACTGTTCTGTGTCTTTGATGTTAAAATAAATTGTCTGTGGAGGTACAGTCAGAACTTTTCGTTCGGCTGTATTCAGAAATCTCAGAGCATTTTAGAGTCACATTTAAGGTATGAAAGACTGGCAAAGATGTGTGACCTTTCGAGTTAATTAAAGGTTTAGTTTTATTAATACACTGTTATTCTTTAAAATTGCTCACAATATAACTGTGTGAAATGCAAAACTTCTCATCAATTTACCCTTGTGTTTTATTTATTTATTTATTGATTAACATCTTTATTAGGGTATAACTGCTTTACAATTGTGTGTTAGTTTCTGCTTTATAACAAAGTGAATCAGTTATACATATACATATGTTCCCATATCTCTTCCCTCTTGCGTCTCCCTCCCTCCCACCCTCCCTATCCCACCCCTCCAGGCGGTCACAAAGCACTGAGCTGATATCCCTGTGCTATGTGGCTGCTTCCCACTAGCTATCTACCTTACGTTTGGTAGTGTATATATGTCCATGCCTCTCTCTCGCTTTGTCACAGCTCACCCTTCCCCCTCCCCATATCCTCAAGTTCGTTCTCCAGTAGGTCTGTGTCTTAATTCCTGTCTTACCCCTAGGTCCTTCATGACATTTTTTTCCCCTTAAATTCCATATATATGTGTTAGCATACGGTATTTGTCTTTCTCTTTCTGACTTACTTCACTCTGTATGACAGACTCTAGGTCTATCCATCTCATTACAAACAGCTCAATTTTGTTTCTTTTTATGGCTGAGTAATATTCCATTGTATATATGTGCCACATCTTCTTTATCCATTCATCCAATGATGGGCACTTAGGTTGTTTCCATATCCGGGCTATTGTAAATAGAGCTGCAACGAACATTTTGGTACATGACTCTTTTTGAATTTTGGTTTTCTCAGGGTATATGCCCAGTAGTGGGACTGCTGGGTCATATGGTAGTTCTTTGGAGAAATGTCTATTTAGGTCTTCTGCCCATTTTTGGATTGGGTTGCTTGTTATTTTGTTATTGAGCTGCATGAGCTGCTTGTAAATTTTGGAAATTAATCCTTTGTCAGTTGCTTCATTTGCAAATATTTTCTCCCATTCTGAGGGTTGTCTTTTGGTCTTGTTTATGGTTTCCTTTGCTGTGCAAAAGCTTTGAAGTTTCATTAAGTCCCATTTGTTTATTTTTGTTTTTATTTCCATTTCTCTAGGAGGTGGGTCAAAAAGGACCTTGCTGTGATTTATGCCATAGAGTGTTCTGTCTATGTTTTCCTCTAAGAGTTTGATAGTTTCTGGCCTTACATTTAGGTCTTTAATCCATTGTGTGCTTATTTTTGTGTATCCTGTTAGGGAGTGATCTAATCTCATACTATTATATATACCTGTCCAGTTTTCCCAGCACCACTTATTGAAGAGGCTGTCCTTTCTCCACTGTACATTCCTGCCTCCTTTATCAAAGATAAGGTGACCATATGTGCGTGGGTTTATCTCTGGGCTTTCTATCCTGTTCCATGGATCTATATTTCTGTTTTTGTGCCAGTACCATACTGTCTTGATTACTGTAGCTTTGTAGTAAAGTCTGAAGTCAGGGAGCCTGATTCCTCCAGCTCCGTTTTTCGTTCTCCAGATTGCTTTGGCTATTCGGGGTCTTTTGTGTTTCCATACAAATTGTGAAATTTTTTGTCCTGGTTCTGTGAAAAATGTCAGTGGTAGTTTGATAGGGATTGCATTGAACCTATAGATTGCTTTGGGTAGTAGAGTCATTTTCACAATGTTGATTCTTCCAATCCAAGAAAATGGTATATCTCTCCATCTATTTGTATCATCTTTAATTTCTTTCATCAGTGTCTTATAATTTTCTGCATACAGGTCTTTTGTCTCCTTAGGTAGTTTTATTCCTAGATATTTTATTCTTTTTCTTGCAATGGTAAATGGGAGTGTTTTCTTGATTTCACTTTCAGATTTTTCATCATTAGTGTATAGGAATGCCAGAGATTTCTGTGCATTAATTTTGTATGCTGCAACTTTACCAAATTCATTGATTAGCTCTAGTAGTTTTCTGGTGGCATCTTTAGGATTCTCTATGTATAGCATCATGTCACCTGCAAAGAGTGACAGCTTTACTTCTTCTTTTCCGATTTGGATTCCTTTTATTTCCTTTTCTTCTCTGATTGTTGTGGCTAAAACTTTCAAAACTATGTTGAATAAGAGTGGTGAGAGTGGGCAACCTTGTCTTGTTCCTGATCTTAGTGGAAATGCTTTCAGTTTTTCACCATTGAGGACGATGTTGGCTGGGGGTTTGTCATATATGCCCTTTATTATGTTGAGGAAAGTTCCCTCTATGCCTATTTTCTGCAGGGTTTTTATCATAAATAGGTGTTGAATTTTGTCAAAAGCTTTCTCTGCATCTATTGAGATGATCATATGGTTTTTCTCCTTCAATTTGTTAATATGGTTTATCACATTGATAGATTTGCGTATATTGAAGAATCCTTGCATTCCTGGAATAAACTCCACTTGATCATGGTGTATGATCCTTTAAATGTGCTGTTGGATTCTGTTTGCTAGGATTTTGTTGAGGATTTTTGCATCTATGTTCATCAGTGATATTGGCCTGTAGTTTTCTTTCTTTGTGACATCCTTGTCTGGTTTTGGTATCAAGGTGATGGTGGCCTCGTAGAAGGAGTTTGGTAGTGTTCATCCCTCTGCCCTATTTTGCAGGAGTTTGAGAAGGATAGGTGTTAGCTCTTCTCTAAATGTTTGATAGAATTCGCCTGTGAAGCCATCAGGTCCTGGGCTTTTGTTTGTTGGAAGATTTTTAATCACAGTTTCAATTTCAGTGCTTGTGATTGGTCTGTTCATATTTTCTATTTCTTACTGATTCAGTCTTGGCAGGTTATACCTTTCTAAGAATTTGTCCATTTCTTCCAGGTTGTCCATTTTATTGGCATAGAGTTGCTTGTAGTAATCTCTCATGATCTTTTTTATTTCTGCAGTGTCAGTTGTTACTTCTCCTTTTTCATTTCTAATTCTATCGATTTGAGTCTTCTCCCATTTTTTCTTGATGAGTCTGGCTAATGGTTTATCTATTTTGTTTATCTTCTCAAAGAACCAGCTTTTAGTTTTATTGATCTTTGCTATTGTTTCCTTCATTTCTTTTTCATTTATTTCTGATCTGATTTTTATGATTTCTTTCCTTCTGCTAATTTTGGGTTTTTTTGGTTCTTATTTCTCTAGTTGCTTTAGGTGCAAGGTTAGGTTGTTTATTCGAGATGTTTCCTGTTTCTTAAGGTGGGCTTGTATTGCTATAAACTTCCCTCTTAGAACTGCTTTTGCTGCATCCCATAGGTTTTGGGTCGTTGTGTTTCTATTGTCAATTGTTTCTAGGTATTTTTTTATTTCCTCTTTGATTTCTTCAGTGATCACTTCGTAATTAAGTAGTGTATTGTTTAGCCTCCATGTGTTTGTATTTTTTACAGATCTTTTCCTGTAATTGATATCTAGTCTCATGGCATTGTGGTCGGAAAAGATATTTGATACAGTTTCAGTTTTCTTAAATTTACCAAGGCTTGATTTGTGACCCAAGATATGATCTATCTTGGAGAATATTCCATGCGCACTTGAGAAAAATGTGTATTCTGCTGTTTTTGGATGGAGTGTCCTATAAATATCAATTAAGTCCATCTTGTTTAATGTATCATTTAAAGCTTGTGTTTCCTTATTTTCATTTTGGATGATCTGTCCATTGGTGAAAGTGGGGTGTTAAAGTCTCCTACTATGAATGTGTTACTGTCAATTTCCCCTTTTACGGCTGTTAGTATTTGCCTTATGTATTGAGGTGCTCCTATGTTGGGTGCATAAATATTTACAATTGTTATATCTTCTTCTTGGATCGATCCCTTGATCATTATGTAGTGTCCTTCTTTGTCTCTTCTAATAGTTTTTATTTTAAAGTCTATTTTGTCTGATATGAGAATTGCTACTCTAGCTTTCTTTTGGTTTCCATTTGCATGGAATATCTTTCTCCATCCCCTTACTTTCAGTCTGTATGTGTCTCTAGGTCTGAAGTGGGTCTCTTGTAGACAGCATATATATGGGTCTTGTTTTTGTATCCATTCAGCCAATCTGTTTCTTTTGGTGGGAGCATTTAGTCCATTTACATTTAAGGTAATTATCGATATGTATGTTCCTATTCCCATTTTCTAAATTGTTTTGGGTTCGTTATTATAGGTCTTTTCCTTCTCTTGTATTTCTTGCCTAGAGAAGTTCCTTTAGCATTTGTTGTAAAGCTGGTTTGGTGGTGCTGAACTCTCTCAGCTTTTGCTTGTCTGTAAAGGTTTTAATTTCTCCATCAAATCTGAATGAGATCCTTGCTGGGTAGAGTAACCTTCGTTGCAGGTTTTTCTCCTTCAACACTTTCAGTATGTCCTGCCACTCCCTTCTGGCTTGTAGGGTTTCTGCTGAAAGATCAGCTGTTAACCTTATGGGGATTCCCTTGTGTGTTATTTGTTGTTTTTCCCTTGCTGCTTTTGATATGCTTTCTTTGTATTTAATTTTTGACAGTTTGATTAATATGTGTCTTGGCGTATTTCTCCTTGGATTTATCCTGTATGGGACTCTCTGTGCTTCCTGGACTTGATTAACTATTTCCTTTCCCATATTAGGGAAGTTTTCTACTATAATCTCTTCAAATATATTCTCAGTCCCTTTCTTTTTCTCTTCTTCTTCTGGAACCCCTATAATTCGAATGTTGGTGCATTTAATTTTGTCCCAGAGGTCGCTGAGACTGTCCTCAATTCTTTTCATTCTTTTTTCTTTATTCTGCTCTGCAGTAGTTATTTCCACTATTTTATCTTCCAGGTCACTTATCCATTCTTCTGCCTCAGTTTTTCTGCTATTGATCCCATCTAGAGTATTTTTCATTTCATTTATTGTGTTGTTCATCATTGTTTGTTTCATCTTTAGTTCTTCTAGGTCCTTGTTAAATGTTTCTTGCATTTTGTCTATTCTATTTCCAAGATTTTGGATCATCTTTACTATCATTATTCTGAATTCTTTTTCAGGTAGACTGCCCATTTCCTCTTCATTTGTTAGGTCTGGTGCATTTTATCTTGCTCCTTCATCTGCTGTGTATTTTTCTGTCTTCTCATTTTGCTTTTCTTACTGTGTTTGGGGTCTCCTTTTTGCAGGCTGCAGGTTTGTAGTTCCCATTGTTTTTGATGTCTGTCCCCAGTGGCTAAGGTTGGTTCAGTGGGTTGTGTAGGCTTCCTGGTGGAGGGGACTAGTGCCTGTGTTCTGGTGGATGAGGCTGGATATTGTCTCTCTGGTGGGCACGTCCACGTCTGGTGGTGTGTTTTGGGGTGTCTGTGGACTTATTATGATTTTAGGCAGCCTCTCTGCTAATGGGTGGGGTTGTGTTCCTGTTTTGCTAGTTGTTTGGCATAGGGTGTCCAGCACTGTAGTTTGCTGGTCGTTTAGTGAAGCTGGGTGCTGGTGTTAAGATGGAGATCTCTGCGAGATTTTAGCCGTTTGATATTATGTGGAGCTGGGAGGTCTCTTGTGGACCAGTGTCCTGAAGTTGGCTCTCCCACCTCAGAGGCACAGCACTGACTCCTGGCTGCAGCACCAAGAGCCTTTCATCCACACAGCTAAGAATAAAAAGGAGAAAAAGTAGAGAGAAAGAATTAGTAGAAGTAGGAAGAAATAAAGAAGGAAAGAAAGAAAGAAGGAAAGAAAGAAAGGAGGGAAGGAAGGAAGGAAGGAAGAAAGAAAGAAAGAAAGAAGAAAAGAAGGAAAGAAGGAAAGAAAGAAAGAAAGGAGGGAGGGAAGGAAGGAAGGAAGGAGGGAAGGAAGGAAAAAAGAAAGAAAGAAAGAAGATACAGTAAAATAAATTAAAGTAAAATATAATAAAGTTATTAAATTAAAAAAATAATTATTTAGAAAAAAAGAAAGGACGGATAGAATCTTAGGACAAATGGTGGAAGCAAAGCTATACAGAGAAAATCTCACACAGAAGCATACACATACACCCTCACAAAAAGAGGAAAAGGGGAAAAAATCATAACTCTTGCTCTCAAAGTCCACCTCCTCAATTTGGGATGATTCGTTTTCTAAAGGAGGGAAGGAAGGAAGGAAGGAAGGAAAGAAAGAAAGAAAGAAGGAAAAGTAAAATAAGGTTATTAAAATTAAAATTAATTATTAAGAAAAAAATAACAAACAGATGGCTAGAACCCTAGGACAAATGGTGGAAGCAAAGCTATACAGACAAAATCTCACACAGAAGCATACACATACACACTCACAAAAAGAGGAAAAGGGGAAAAAATCATAAATCTTGCTCTCAAAGTCCACCTTCTCAATTTGGGATGATTCGTTGTCTATTCATGTATTCCACAGATGCAGGTACATCAAGTTGATTGTCGAGCTTTAATCCGCTGCTTCTGAGGCTGCTGGGAGAGATTTCCCTTTCTCTTCTTTGTTCTCACAGCTCCCAGGTACTCAGCTTTGGATTTGGCCCCGCCTCTACATGTAGGTCCCCGGAGGGTGTCTGTTTTTCCGCTCAGACAGGACGAGGTTAAAGGAGCCGCTGATTCGAGGGCTCTGGCTCACTCAGGCCGCGGGGAGGGAGGGGCGTGGAGTGCGGGGCGGGCCTGTGGCGGCAGAGGCCGGCGTGACGTTGCACCAGCCTGAGGCCCGCTGTGCGTTCTCCCGGGGAAGTTGTCCCTGGATCCCGGGACCCTGGCGGTGGCGGGCTGCACAGGCTCCTGGAAGAGAGGTGTGGATGGTGACCTGTGCTCACACACAGGCCCCTTGGTGGCGGCAGCAGCAGCCTTAGCGTGTCATGCCCGTCTCTGGGGTCCGCGCTTTTAGCCGCGGCTCGCGCCCGTCTCTGGAGCTCCTTTAAGCAGCACTCTTAAACCCCTCTCCTCGCGCACCAGGAAACAAAGAGGGAAGAAACAGTCTCTTGCCTCTTCGGCAGCTCCAAACCTCTTCCCGGACTCCCTCCCGGCTAGCCGTGGCGCACTAACCCCCTGCAGGCTGTGTTCACGCAGCCAACACCCAGTCCTCTCCCTGCGCTCTGACCGAAGCCCAAGCCTCAACTCCCAGCCCCACCTGCCCCAGCAGGTGAGCAGACAAGCTTCTCGGGCTGGTGAGTGCCGGTCGGCCCTGATCCTCTGTGCGGGAATCTCCCCGCTTTGCCCCCCGCACCCCTGTTGCTGTGCTCGCCTCCGTGGCTCCGAAGCTCCCCACTCCGCCTCCCGCAGTCTCCGCCCGCGAAGGGGCTTCCTAGTGTGTGGAAACGTTTTCTCCTTCACAGCTCCCTCCCACTGGTGCAGGTCCCGTCCCTATTCTTTTGTCTCTGTTTTTTCTTTTGCCCTACCCAGGTATGTGGGGAGTTTCTTGCCTTTTGGGAGGTCTGAGGTCTTCTGCCAGCATTCAGTAGGTGTTCTGTAGGAGTTGCTCCACGTGTAGCTGTATTTCTGGTGTATCTGTGGGGAGGAAGGTGATCTCCGCGTCTTACTCTTCCGCCATCTTCCCCTCCGCCCCTTGTGTTTTATTTAGATGAAACTTATCTGAATATTGATTGCTAGTTGCCATTTCTTAAAAATAAATGAGGTAAAACCGCATTTTTTCATCCATTTTGAAGTTCCTCTAGCAATAAAAAATTGTCAAGAGGAAGAATGAATGTAGAAACACAGCAGAACTAGACTAAAATCAATTTCAAGATGATCAATTTCCACATCTCAGTCATTTTCAAATAGTAACTTTTCATGAAGTTGCAGCTTATTATTTTTAAATCACTGATCATTTTCAAGGCTAACATTCACCCCTGTCCTCTATAAAACAAATACAATTAGAACTTCATGGAATTATTAAGAAAAACTTTTTTTCAAAAATTAACATTGTTATTTGTAGAGAAATTATAATACTAATTACAACAGAGATTTAAATGATTAAAGTATTGATTGGTTAGTTGATGTTGGAGATACTCAAAAATATTTATTTAAAATATTTAAAAATATTTACATTTTTAAATATTTATTTATTTTATTTATATTTAATAAATATAATATAATATTTATTATAAATAAATATATTATAAATTATAATTATATATTATATATTATATTATATATTATATAATTATATATTATAAATAAATATATTATAATATAAATATTTATTTATATTTATTTTAAATATTTAAAAATATTTTAAATATTTAAAAATATTTAATTTTTGTAAATCATTTAGCATAATGTTCATTTTTTAGATTTGGAGACAGACCCAGGAGAGGACAGAGCCCAAGCCTGCACTGCTGGTTGTTAGAGGGCAAGGTTTAGAACCAGGGTCTGCCCAGTTCACAGTCAAGTGCTCTTTTATATCACACCACAGGGAACTGAAACGCAAAGTGAGTTATTGAGATGCTGTATTGAGCACCCGGTTTGTACAATGTGCTGTGCTATGCCAGGGCAGGACCGGGTAGCCAAAGAAAACCTGGCCCTTTTCTTAAAGAGACAGAGTCTTAGCTGGGAGACAAGCCTGAAAGCGTAACAATCCAAACAAGGTAGAGTCCAGTAAAGCAGTTCTGGTAGGACCAAAGCAGAGAGGTGCCTATATGCAGCTCGCTAGTGATCTATCATGAGAAAAGAGTCAGGCTGAGAACATGGGCAGCAATGCTGGATGACATATTCTTCATATCCTTTATTACTTAAGACTGACCTTGTGTGAGAATGAAGCAGCAGAGCATTCCAGATCACAGAGCTGGTGAGTACGTGTAGGGGTCTGTGCTTGATTGCAAGGTATTGGGAGTTCTACCTGCGTGACAACCAGCCTGGTGAGGCAGGTGAGGATCCTCTTGTGACAATTAGGGAGCTGGGGCCAGGTGGGCTAAGGAATATGCATGACTAGGGACCATGTTTTCCTTAGAAAACCTGTTTCTGCTTCAATACACAATGGATGGTTGAGGGCTGACAGTATATATCATAAGGCATTGTTGCCAAATCTTGGCTCCCTGTCCACCGATGATGAAGAGAAAAACGGAGACAGAGTTTGGAAGAAATAGAAAAGAGTAGCTTTACTCCTTTTGCCAGGCAAGAGGGGAACACAGTAGGCTAGCACCTCAAGAACTGTGCCCCACTTCCCTGGCGAATAGGGAAAGGTTATATAGCCCAGGGCTCGTGGTCTGGGGTAGGTGATAAGGCTCAAAGTAATTAAAGTCTTGCATTTCTTTTCTTTTGCAAATTCATGGCCAGAGCTGGCATCAGGCGGCGCAGCAACCCGGTCTGGTGTCCCTGAATATATCGCCGTGACATTCTTTCTGAAATGAAGAGTGCTACAAGGGAGTGTAGGGGGAGAAGAAATGCCAGGTGCAAAGGGTAATTCATAAGGAGTTAGAGACTAATCAGCTTTGTGAAGGACAAGTCTAGTTACAAGTGTTTGTTAGTAGTAACAGCTAAAGTATAACCAAGATTGCTTAACTCTTTTAGGCCTGTTTATGTTGTTTCCCCAGCCTGTTCATTGTTTCCTTCTTTTCCTTGTTTATCAGAAAAGTCTCATTTCTATTTTTGCTGCAACAAATTCCCCACTGCTAGTTTATTCCTTCCATATCAGTGGAGGAAGGGAAACAGGCATCGTTTTTGTCTGGCTGAGGACAAAATTTCAGCTTTGCTCCATTTGACAAACACTAGCTGTCTGGCCCAGGGGCCCATCTATCTCCTACTTCAGCATGGCCAAAATTATTTTAGTTTAACTGTTTATTTAAACTTGCATTAAATTCACTCATCACAGCCGTGGAAAAACTCATTAAAATGTCTGTTTGCTAGAGCTACCATATGATCTAGCAATCCTGCTTCTGGGTATACATCCAGAAATGAAATCAGGATCTTGAAGAGATATCTGTATTCCCATGTTTATTGCAGCATTATTCACAATAGGCAAACTATGGAAACAACCTTAGTGTCCATCAATAGATGAATGGTTAAAGAAGACGTGGCACAATAGGTATACTATGTGTATATATATATATAAAATACACACCCACACACAATGGGATATTATTCAGCCATGAAAAGGAAGGTCATCCTGCCATTTGTGACAACAGGGGTGGACCTTGAGGGCATTATGTGAAGTGAAATAAACCAGACAGAGAAAGATAAATACTGTCTGACATCACATATATATGGAATCTAAAAAAGGAATGTATCAAAGGCAGGCAATTTTATACACGAATTATGTTGAAGAATGTGGAAGATCAGCTCTTCTAGCACCATATTTTTTACTGGAACAATCTGGTTCTGTCTCCCACTGTTGGCTCAGAGGGGCCTGGAAGTTAGCCAAGACCTCAAAGTTACTGCTTTCTCAGTGAAGGAGCTCTCCTGTGGGTGCCACAGGGAGCCATCGTCCAGGTAGTAATGTCCTTTCAGGGGTTGGTCGCTCTGCTACTACCTGAGCTGATCAAGCGCTGCCTGCGCACCTGCTTGGTGCTGGGAACTGTCCTGGGCACACAGGGTGGGTGAGAAGTGGAGCCTTCAGAACCACAGATGGCAAACAAACTGTGTTTACCATCCAGTCAGTAAGAATTTACTGCGCACTGGCTGTGTACGGAGTGCTCCCCCATGTTTATAGTAAGCTACCCATCAGTTCTCACAAGAATCCCATGAGGTGGGTATTATCGTCCTATTACTATTATGATGTCCTCTTCCCATGAGACAGTTGGGAAACGGAGAAGCTGTGATTCTTCTGGGGTCATGTAACCAGGCTTCAGACTCCAGGTTCAGTGCCTCCCTTCATCCCATAGCTGTTCACTCTGCCCAGCTATTCAGGAATTCCGTTTTCTTCTATGACTTTGCTACCTCAGTGTGGCCCATGGACCCCATCTCAGCACTGTAACAAAGCAGGACCCTATGGGGCCTTCCCGGGACAGACCCCCCCCCCCTTAATATCCCATGCTTTAGCTCCTCTCGGAAGTACTTAGATAATAGTATCTCATGCACATTTCCTGAGTTGTTTTATAGATGCTTAAAACTGCCACCAAATGAGAGAACTTAACTATTTGATGACCATGAGCACAGAACCTCCAGACTGGCGCCTAGGGATTGATAATGTGAACCTCTGTGACACAGCCCTGTTACCTCACCGTCAACCAATCAGAAAATCATGCACGAGCGGATCACATACCCTGGGATGCCCTTCCCTCACCTTGCCTTTAAAAATGCTTTGGTGAAACCCTTCAGGGAGTTCGGATTTTTTGGGGAACGAGCCACTTGTCCTCCTTGCTTAGCCCTGCAACAAACCTTTCTCTGCTCCAAACTCCGATGTTTCATGTTGTTTGGCTTCACTGTGCGTCAGGCATACGAACTTGTGTTTGATAACAGCATCACCTGGGAGCTTGTTAGATATGCTGAGTCCCGGGCCCCATCCAGACCTACTGACTCAGACCCTGCATTTTAACAAGAAACTCTGTCTGTGCACTGAGACCTCAGCAGAGCTGCCCCAGGAATCATCAACCCAGCGGAGACAAGCTCCTGCTACAGAACCCCTCTGGCTCCAGTCTGCAGGATGAAGTTCTGCAGAGGGAAAACTAATTTTGACTCCATAAATTTTAGTTCTTTAGTGCTAGAGCAGCTTATCACAAGGCGATTTAACCTGGAAGGCAGTTTCCTATCACAGACATGAAAAAAAAAATTTCCCATACAGATCTTATATTTAATGATTCTGTTTTGCAAGTATTTGCTATTGTCTGTTATTTGCCAGGCACTGAGGGAGGTACAGGTCTTAGTGATTTCCCATGGGACACGGCAGTCCACGCTACTTCCAGCTTATGGCAATTCAGCCAATTCCTCGTTTAAAGTTGCATGTTTATAATAAAATTGCATCTGTACTTCTCTAAATG
Source organism: Pseudorca crassidens (assembly GCF_039906515.1). Taxonomy (NCBI): domain Eukaryota; kingdom Metazoa; phylum Chordata; class Mammalia; order Artiodactyla; family Delphinidae; genus Pseudorca; species Pseudorca crassidens. The sequence goes on along the minus strand of NC_090306.1, from coordinate 25,212,586 downwards.
ATGCTTTCTTGTTGAGTCATTCATTTAGTCAAATAACATATTTATTCAGACAACAAACACCTTTCACTGATGAAGTCCATTGTATTTATACATATGATGAAGTCCATTATATTTATACAGAGTAGTTGTGTTTCCATAAAAACTTATATCCTGAAGCAATTCTTAGTGGGAACATATTTTTTAAAGGAAGAGTTTAAAAAATCATGCTAATTTTACTACTCTTTTATGGTTAGCAGAACTCCCCCTCTGAGGTTTCATAACTCTTCATCAACATGAACTTGGAAATTCTCCCAATGTCCCAAAGGCGGATGTAGACTTAGGAAACCAATGCTGAAAATTAAGTCTCTCAGGACATGTTGTTGTCTCTATAATTTAACTTGGATGCTATTCAAAATCTTCAGAGGAAATTTTTTTTCAATATTTTTCATTTTCATTTCAAATGGAACTTCTTAAGACTACAGCAACTCTTGTAGAGTAAGAATTTAAATACTTGGGGCCTTCCATCTACATCAGATTTACATGCTGGGAATTCTGCTCCTTTATGGGAAACTAGTTCTAAAAACAGTTCTGAAAATCCCTTGAGGGGATGACAGACTCCCAGGAAAAACACCTCTCTGGGTAATTTACTTTTATATGGGAGTACTAAAAGATGCAGCCTTCAGGCATAAGACTTATTTCCACACTGTAGGATAATTCTACTTCTGCTTGGGAATTTTTGGGGGATAATTAGTTATCAAGGATTAAGGCTTATTATACCTTGAAAAATGTTTAAAAATGCTTTTAAATGAAGTCATTGAGGTGAAGTTGATAAGCAGTAATTTAATATTTTATTTATTATTATTTTTTAATAAATTTATTTATTTATTTTTGGCTGCATTGGGTCTTCGTTGCTGTGCGCGGGCTTTCTCTATTGTGTCGAGCGGGGGCTACTCTTCTTTGCTGTGTGCCGGCTTCTCATTGCAGTGGCTTTTCTTGTTGCGGAGCACGGGCTCTAGACTTGTGGGCTTCAGTAGTTGTGGCACGTGGGCTTAGTTGCTCCGCGGCATGTGGGATCTTCCCGAACCAGGGCTCGAACCCGTGTCCCCTGCACTGGCAGGTGGATTCTCAACCACTGCACCACCTGAGAAACCCGATTTAATATTTTAAAATCAGCTTTATTGAGGTATTATATAAACACAATCAAATGTACATTTTAAGTGCACATTTCAATGTGTTTTTCTTTTTCTTTTTTTAAATTGAAGTACAGTTGACTTACAATTTTGTGTTAGTTTCTGGTGTACAGCAAAATGATTCAGTTATACATATATCCATAGATATTCTTTTTCATATTCTTTCCCATTATGGTTTATTACAGGATATTGAATATCATTCCCTGTGCTATACAGTAGGACCTTTTTGTTTATCTATTTTATATATAGTAGTTTGTACCTGCTAATCCCAAACTCCTAATTTATCCTTCCCCCACCCCGTTTCTTCTTTGGTAACCATAAGTTTGTTTTCTATGTCTGTGCAATTCAATGTGTTTTGACCAGTGTAACACCACTAAAATGAAGATATAGAACATTTCCATCATCCAAAGAAATTTCCTTATTTATTGCCAGGTACCTTGCTAAGTGACTTACTTGCATTATTTCTTTTAATTCTCATTAAATATTATAAAACAAGCTTTTATGGGCTGAATTGTGTTCCCCCATATCAGTATGTTGTAGCCCTTCCCCCCAATACCTCAGAATGTTACTATATTTGGAGCTAGGACCTTTACAGAAGTAATTAAGTTAAAGTGAGAGCTACCCAAGTGGATGACCCTTAATCCAACTTGACTGGTGTCTTGATAATAAAAGGAAATTGGACACATAGGGAGATACAGGGATGCACATCCACAGAGGAAAGACCACATGAGGATACAATGAAAAGGTGGCCTCTGCAAGGAGAGAGGCCTCAGAAGAAACCAACTCAGAAAATACCGCGATCTTGGACTTCTAGCCTCCTGAACTGTGAAAAGGTAAATTTCGGTTATGTAAGCCACCCAGTCTATGGTATTTTGTTATGGCAGCCCTAGGAAATGAATACAATGTCTTTAGCTTTGCTTTTTAACAATAAAAAGCAAAAACAAAGAAAAAAACCAGGGCTTGGGGGTGCCATAGAATCTGCCCATGGTCACCCAGCTCCTCAGTCATCAGGTAGGGGTTGGATCCTGGTGTGTCTGGTTGCAATTCCGTGCTCTTATCCACTGCATGCGCTGACTTAGCAAGTACAGGACTGTTTGCAGGGTTTGAAATTGCAGCTGTGACGCTAGTCAGTCCCACCACCAAGCTCCCCTCAGCTCTCCCTCCCTCCAGCCACTCTTACATTTTTATGCACTTGACTGTGATCAGTGCATTGAGGGCAGAGTATGGATTTTATTAGTCTGACCCTACTATAATAATATAATAGCTATTGTGAGAATTAAATGATTTTTAGTGATTAGATAAGTGCTGGGCATATAGAAAGCACTATTTTTGTTTGACTATTATTACCTCATTTAATTAAAAAAATCACCATTTAAAATTACTTGTCTCTTCTTTTATTTAATTATTTTCCAAATTTAAGGAGAGTATAATGTGTTTTGAGAACCCGAAAAGGTAATATTCTTCCTTAGTTCAAACTGTTCTACAAAAAATTTAGGTTAGACAACAGAATGAGTTTTCCTCATGTCTGATACCACAGTAGATTTTTAATATAATAATCACCATTAAACATTCATAATAATAGTGCTACACTATACTAATTGTAAAATGACACCAGTAACAGAGTCATTACCCCTGAGGCCTCAATCAAAGACAGGTGCCAAGGTGAGGGTCCACTCAGCTGACATTAACGCCCAGGACAGGAGTGGGTGTGCATTTTGTAGAGTGAATACTAAGGTGAATATTTAGAGAAGAAATAACAGGATCCATTTGAAACCTCCACTTTAGGGAGACTAGGTAAGCTTCCTGGAAAAGTAGTTTTTCCAGAGTTGAATGGTAAAAGGGGGAAGGTGTGAAGGAGATTTCAGATAAGTATTATGCAATTTCTTAACAATACAAACAGCCTGCCTACTCTGACAATACAGATCACCCCTGGGATGGCATGAGGCACTGTTAAAACACCACAGTGTATTTATTTTGACTGTGTAATAAGTAATTTGGGGAAACCAGAAGCCACTTATGGATCTAAATCCCATATATATAGGGTAATTCTGGTAAACACTTTGGCTGAGTTGACAGGCTAATTCGAAAGAGGAAATATTAGTAAAATAACATTCTTCTCTGAGTCGACAATCATGTGATATAGGTTAACAAGTCCACAGGTTGTTTTTCTATTTAATGAGCAAACCCTGAATTGATTTAGCTAATCAAAATGGGTGAAAAGCTGTACAAGTAAATATCACCTCAGTTCACACCCTGTTCAATGAGGCCCAGGTCCACTTTAGCCCATGCGAGTCACAGAGAAGAATGTCCTGGGTCTTTTTTGGAAATCATGTGAGACTGAGGGCAACACACTAGAAGTCTCAAAACTTCTGTCTGACACTGATGGAAATATTATGGGTTCGTGGTTGAATGACAAAAGCAGTTTAGGGTAAAAATAGCTCCAGGATTAGGCAATATTACTACCTTTTGGCATCTTCTCTATTTCCTTATTTGTTAAATAGTCATCAGATGATGATCTAGCATCCTCTATGACAGGTCCCCAAATTTTCTTACATATTAGAATCACCTGGAGAGCTTTAAAAAAATCCTCATGACCGGGTCACCCTCATACCAGTTAATCAGAGTATCTGGGGGTAGAGGCCAGGCATCAATATTTTTAAAGCAATTCCTAGATTATCCTATTGTGTAGTAAACTTTGGGAACCACTGCTCTATGACCTTGGATTACTTTCTAAAATGCAGAATCCCGAAGAGTTTCACTAGGCCTGGGGTGGGGCCTTAGAATCAGCATTCTTAATAAGCAAGCACCCCTGGTGATTTTGAGGTGGGTGGTCTTATGTCATCTTGAGAAAAACTGCCTTGGTAAGCACGTGAGATTTGCCCCATCAATTAGCTTGATATCAGGCTAACTTGAACAAGATGCTAACAGCTAAAGAAGAGATTAAAGAAGCCTCCCTAGGACAATGTGAGCCAAGGCCAAAGGTCACAGTGGTTGGCTGACTTGTGCAAGCGAGGTACCTCGGGTTGCCAAGGTGACATGAGGAGGCTGGAGTTATGTCTTACCGAAATATTCTCCTTTAGCGTTTTCTCCGCAAAATGCACACCCACTTCGGTACTGGGCCTTAAAGTCAGCTATTTGTTGACACTGGGTGTGGCGATGGAAAGAGGCAGTTTTCTTTCATAGGAGCTCTGTTCTGAATGTGTACTTTTGAGCTAGTGCCTGTGGTATCCAAATAGGCAACACGACATGAACAAAATCTCCTACTATTTTGTAAGCCCCACTCTGTAAATATTCCCCAGGAATCTCCAAAAATTGGAGGGTTCGGGGCACAGGCATCGGACCAGTACTGACTTCATCATATGTTTTGTAAGAGCAACATTTACTAGAAATTAGATCTTATTCAAAGGATGCAGATTTTCTCATTACGCATCTGTCATCTTGCAGGGAATTTCCCCTGTGGTTATCAGCAGGGACATGGCCCTCGCCTGTGTTGAATAAAAGCTGTGGCATCACCTCACTTTCCTGGCTGTTTCAATGACAGAAGTTTAGCAAAAGCAAATAGATTCATCACAGTTTCTTTTGGCAATTAAGGACTTGCTCATTTGTCAATATAGGAAAATTTTTCAGCTTTCTCTGTCTGAGGTTTCATGATATTTTCATTTAAAGCAAATACTTTAAAATGAAAGTATTTTAAAGTAAATACTCTAAAAAGTATTGATATTTGGGGAGAATTTAAGAAACACCAGTTACAGAAGTGGAGTTAGCAAACCACTTGGTGGCAGTAAACTCCCTGTTAACAACAGTATGAACAGGAACTGCTGGGTGGGCTTCTTAATTTCTATTTCTTTGTGGGAGTCCTTTTTTCTTTATTATGATTTTTGATCCCCCCAAATGTCTCTCTTAAATGAAAAAGGTATGGTTTCTTCTATTTTTCCCCTAACAGACTGAATTATACATAAAGATTGGACGTTGTGACCTCTTCTAAAAGTATTGAATATTGAGAGTTAAACTGTAAAAATTCTGAATGAGAAAATCTTGTTAGAGTACCGATTTTTCTATGGCTCCAACATCAATTCTAAATAAATGCTTATGTACAGAGAAAGGATAATTGGATTCTATTCTGTGTATCCTATATGTTCAAAAGCCACAACAACTTGCCCAAAACATCTATTGTTCTACATGAATACCTTTCCATTTTCTCCACAGAATTTGTCACAGAAACTTCTTCATCTTGTATCCATTTAAGGGAAGAAGGGTGTGCCTAAAAAGTAATTTAATAATAATTAGAGTAACCAGATTAGGTGTCAACATATTTGGAACCAAGAAACTTGAGTTGGGTCAATGAAAAACCTCAGTAGACTGGTTAATTATTACAAGTGGATTTAGTACTTATGCTAGTCCTGGTGAAAATAATAGTCATGTAAGTCTTTAGAATACTCAGATTCAGTCTGGAGTTTGTCACCAACTAGCTGTGCAGCAGCCTGGGCAGGCCAGTTAAACTCCCTGACTCCCAGTTCCTCATCTGAAAGTGATTAGGTTGGGCAGAAAGATCGTGGGAGCTTTTTTTCCCTGTCTTAAAAAAGAAATGTATATAGCTAAGTTTTCCAAGTGCATCCTTGGGAAATACAATGGAAATATAACATCTAGTATTTAGTTTTGGGGGATTCTTCTGAATAGACTTTATGTATAAGCCATATATAAGAACTATATACAGGTAATAACTATATTTAAGTATATACGTACTTAAGTATATAAGTGCTATATAAATATTTATGCGTAAGTAATACATAAGTAAACTGTATATAAGGAAGCTATACATAAGTTATAACAAATGAAACTTTTTTCAGGTCAAAAATCACAGAAAGAGAAGAAATCATTTGTTTCTTCCTTGCTTGGATGATCAGTCTTCAGTATTGTATTTGTGTCATTGCAGCAACAGTGAGAGGTAGCCTGGTATTCCATCCTGCACAGTGTGACTAGAAAAGCTTTGGTTGCCTTAGGGCATTTCACTCTCCCCTGCTGAAGACTGGAGGAATAGAATGACAGATCTTCCTCCACTTATAATGGGGCTTACGTCTTGATAAACACATTGTAAGTTGAAAAAATCCTAAATCGAAATGTATTTAATACACCTAACCTACCAAATATCGTAGCTTAGCCTAGTCTACCTTAAACATCGTCAGAACACTTACATCAGCCTATGGTTGGACAAAATCATCTAACACAAAGTCTATTTTATAATAAAGTGTTGAACATCTCATGTAACTTATTGAATACTGTATGAAAGTGAAAAACAGAATGGTTATGTGGGTGCAGGGGGGTTGTACCAGTAATTTACCCTTGTGATTGAGTGGCTGGCTGGGAGCTGTGGCTGCCACTGCCCAGCACCATGACAGAGTATCATACTACACATCACTAGCCTGGGAAAAGATCAAAATTCAAAGTACAGTTTCTACGGAGTGTGTTTTGCTTTTGCACCATCGTAAAGTTGAAAAATTGTAAGTTGAACCATTGTTAAGTCAGGGACCTTCTGTATTTAAAAGTTCTGACTCTGTAGATAAGAAGAGCAGAACTGGAGCTGACTCACAAAAGAGGCCTCACACAGGGTCTGACAGAGAGTAGGGACTCAGTAACATTAGTTCCAAGCCTCTCCTTATTTGTTCCTTTGAAATACCTGGTATTCACTAGCTCTTTGAGGCAACTGTTTCTGAACCTCAGCAGGCAATTGCTTGCCACCTTACGGGCTTGATAGTACATGTGGGGCGCCAGTTCTCTGTTAAGAGTGACCTGACATGGTCATGGTGGGACGTTAGTTCCAAGTCTAAATTATTTCAAATGTATGCAAATATTTATGCTAAACTATTCTATGATTGGAAAGAAAGAATTAAAAACAATGTTCATCAGCAGAAAACACATCAACAGGAAACATACCACTAAAATTATACTTAATGGTCAAAGGCTAAAATTGGGAATGATGAAAGGACGTCTATTCTTATTACTCCAACTCAACACTGTACTAGAGGTCCTAGTCAATAGAATAAGGCAAGAAAAGAAAGTAAAGGTACACAGATTGGACAAGAAAAAGTAAATGGTCTTTATTCACAGATGACATGATTCTATAGGTAGAAAATCCCAAGTACTCTACCAAAAATAATAAAACTTACTAAAACTAGTAAGTTTATTTAGTAAGCTTGACAGATAAAAGGTCAATATTACAGAGATTGTCTTCTTATATACTAGCAGTACAGAAATAGAAAATGATATTTAAAAGATAGATAGCATTTACAGTAGCATCACAAAAGCATTAAACTATTTAGGAGAAAATTAACAACAGTATATAACATCTCTATGTTGAAACTACAAAACATTACTGAAAGAAATTAAAGAAGTGCTAAATAAATAGAGAGACAGACCAATATCATGAGTTGGAAAACTCATACTGTTAAGATGTCATTATCCCCAAATTGATCTACAGATTCAATGAAGTCCCAATCAAAATCTCAGGAGACTTTTTGTAGAAATTGACAAATTGACTCTAAAATATATATGGAAATGAAAAGTACACAGAAAGACCAAAACAATCCTGAAAGACTTAACTGCTTGATTTTGAGACTTAATATAAGCTACAGTAATCAACAGTATGGTATTGATATGAAGATAAATATTTAAATCAATGAACATAACAGAGTCCAGATAGACTCACACAAATATGACCAACTGATTTTTGACAAAAGCGAAAAAGTAATTCAGTGGAGTAAGGATAATCTTTTCAACAAATGGTGTTGAAACAATTGGACATCAATTTGCAAAAGACTAAAAATGTCAACCTAAACCTCACCCCTTAGATAAAAATGAACTAAAAATGGATCAGAGATATAAAAATATACTATAAACTAGAAAAAGTTTAGAAGAAAACACATGGAAAAACTTTCTGATTAGGGGTTACGTGAATAATTCTTAGATATGATACCAACAGTGCAATCCATAGAAGAAAAATTTGAAAAATTTAATTTCATCAAAATTTAAAACTTTCATGCTTCAAAGGACACCATCAAGAAAGTGAAAAGAAAACCTACAGAATATTTGCTGTGGGAGAAAATATTTGCAAATCATATGTCAGATTATGTATTGTACCCAGAACACATAAAGAACTCCTACAATGCATCAATAAAAAGGCAGGTAAACCAATTAAAAGGGGGTGAAGGATATGAATAGATACTTCACCAGAGAAGAAATATGGATGGCCAATAAGCACATGAAAAGTTGGCTAACATCATTGCTTACTAGGGAAATGCCAATTGAAACCACAAACATTTCATCCCACTAAGATGGCTATAATAAAAATGATGGACAATAAACAAGTATTGAAGAGGATAAGGACAGATTGCAACTCTCACATAGTATTGGGGAAAATGTAAAATGGTGCAGTCACTTTGGAAGACAGTTTGGTAACTTCTCAAAAAGTTAAATATAAAGTTACCTTATGACCCAGAAAGTCCATTCCTAGGTATTTGCCCAAGAGAAATGAAAACATGTTCACACAAGAACTTGCACATGAGTGTTCATAGCAGCATTATTCATAATAACCAAAAAGTAGAAACATCCCAATGCCCATTAACAGATGAATGGATAAAAAATGTGATATATCCATATAGTGGAATCCTATTCGTCCATACAAAGAATGAAGTATTAATGAGTACATGCTACAACATGGATGAATTTAGAAAACATCCTGCTGAGTGAAAGAAGCCAGACACATATTATATGATTCCATTTAAAGGAAATGTTCAAAATAGACCAGTGCATAGAGATGAAAGTAGATTATTGGATGTCAGGGGCTGGGTAGAAGGAAGAATGGGGAGTGACTTTTAAGGGGTACAGTTTCTTTTGGGGGGATGATTAAAATATTCAAGAATTATATGTTGATGATAGCCACACAATTTTGTGAATATACTAAAACCCACTAAATTGTACCCTTAAAAAATAAACTAAAAAAGTCACATATGCACAATTATACTATGTAACTTTCAAGGATATGTACATATCTAAGAATACACTTAAACATATTAGGAGTGCCCTTGGGGTGGAGAGGAAAAATAAAATAAAAATAAACTATAATAAATAAAATAGGAACAGAATACCATCCCCCCCGCCAAAAAAAAACCCTCCAGAACTAGAGAGACAGCGAATAGATTAGTGGTTGCTAGGGGTCAGGAGTAGAGGCAGAATTTAACTACAAAAGGGCAGCATGAAGGAATCTTTTGTCCAGTGATAGAATTGTTCTGTACCCTGATTATTGTGGTAGTTTCACAAATCTACACATGTGCTAAAACTCAGAACAGCACACCAACAGAAAATGTTATTATTATTTTTTTTACTGAATGCAAAGTTTTAAAAAGGTGTATTGAGACACCTGTGTTGTATTTATTATTTTACATGTATTCATTATTTATTATATATAATACTGTATGTTATTAATTATATATTTATTATTATTTTAACCATCCTTCATTTTTTCATAAAGTGTCTGTGTTACTCTTCTCTATGTGAGCAACCTCCCTTAATTTGGTTTTTACTAAGTCATGCATTCATCAGTCTGTTGGGTATTTCTCAGTTTAGTACATAAAAGGTGAGCTGAATGAAAACTGTTCAGGCTTTTGTAGGCAGAATTGCAGACACGGATGAACTTTACATCTCATTTTCCTATTCACATTTAAAGTCATTCTTTTGCATTAGAAATGGCCTTAAAATGTTGAAAATAATCATTTTCCAGTAAAAAGTTGAGGCTTGTGTTCAAACCCAGAACCTAATTGTGTAAAAGAACTTCTACCCTGCGTTCAAAATACCTGCTCTATGGTAGTCGCCACAAGAATTGTGGGTGGTGTTACTAACTCCTTTAGATTAATTAGAACACCCTTTTATGAATTTCCTTTGTATTTTTAAAAAGACTATATTTTTAGAGCAACTATAGATTTAAAACAAAATTGAGATGTACAAAGATTTTCCATGTACCATTTGCCCCCACATGAATAGCCTCCCCCATTATCAATATCATTCACCAGAATGGTACATCTTTTTTAAAACAGAGGATGACCTACATTGACACATCATTATCACCCAAAGTCCACAGTTTACCTTAGGGTTCACTCTTGGTGTTGTACAGTCTCTGGGTTTGGACAAATGTATAATGATATGCATCTGTCATTACAGCATCATACAGATATTTCACTGTCCTAAAAATCCCCTGTGCTCTGCCTATTCATCACCTTGCCCCCTCCCCCAGGCATCACAGATCTTTTTACTGGATCCATAGTATGGTTTTTTCCAGAATGTCCTATAGTTGGAATCTGAGAGTATGTAGTCTTTTCAGACTGACTTCTTTCACTCAGTAATATGCCTTTAAGATTCCTCCATGTCTTTTCATGGCTTGATAGCTCATTTCTTTTTAGTGCTGAGTAATATTCTGTTGTATGCATGTGCCACCGTTTATTTACCCATTCACCTGCTGAAAGAAATTTAGTTTTTTCCAAGTTTGGCAATTATGAATAAAACTCCTATAAACATCCGTGTGCAGGTTTTGTGTGGACAGAAGTTTTCAGCTCCTTTGGATAAATACCAAAGAGTGCAATTGCCAGATGATACGGTAAGAGCATGTTTAGTTTTTGTAAGAAACCGCCAGACTGTCTTCCAAAGTGGCTGTGTCCTTTTGCATTCCCACCAGCAGTGTCTGAGCATTCCTGTTCCTCCACATTCTCACCAGCATTTGGTGTGATCCGTGTTCCAGATTTTGGCCATTCAAATAGGTGTGTGGTGGTATCTCCTTGTTGTTTTAATTGGCATTTCTCTGATGATGTGATGTGGAGCATACTTCCATAGGCTTATTTGCCATCTGTATATTTTCTTTGGTGAGGTACCTGTTAAGGTCTTTTGATGAGTTATTTCTTATTGTTGAGTTTTAAGAGTTCTTTGTATATTTTGGATAACAGTCCTTTATCAGGTGTATCTTTTGCAAGTATTGTCTCCCAAACAGTGGCTTGTCTTCTCATTGTCTTGATATTGTCTTTCACAGAACAGAGGTGTTTAATTTTGACAAAGTACAGTCTGTCTTTTTTCTTTTCTTGTTTCTATTTAAAAAAAATCTAACATGTTATTTTCCTTTTCATTCATGATGTGCTTTCTAATTTACAAACATGGCTATAAATGCCCAGTTCATATCACAACACCACAGAGAAGACGTGCCCCCACCTTCCCTCCTGCCACTTAGCCCTCAGGTCCACATTTGGGAGCCAGGCCTCAGGAGTGTGGCCAGCCTGTTCTTCCCCCCGTGTAGTCAGGTAAGAAGCCTGTTTTAAATCATGCTCTTGGGTAAACTGAGGTCAGTGTATCAGAATGGCACTAACTACTTGCCAGAATGATTTTGCACACACACACAAATCTATAGCCCCTTCTCCTAGGAGTTTTTCTGAGAAAGGAAAATTGTACAAATAATCATTTTATAAACTATTAGATATACTTCTGAAGAGCTGCATGTAAATGGGAAAGTTGAAACTATTTCAAGTGCATCAGGGGCGATTTCCTTTAAAAAAGGAAGGGTCAATCCTTAATTGATCACTTTCTCAGTTTGGAATTTTATATATTAGGACCTTTTAAAGCATGGCACACCTTGATTTTTAGCACACTGGAAAACTATTTTTAAAAGTAATATTCACATGCTAGGATATGGTGAATTTTATTATTTTTTTTCTAGATTTAATTTGTGGAAACCCTTTGGGAAGACAATAGAAATTAATCTAGGTTTTGAGGACAAGAAGTCCTTTTCAAATTTTCTCATCCCTTGGCATTTATACGAGGACAAGTCCTGGGCAGGGGGTTGAGGGTGGGGAAGGTTCATTGGGCCTCAGGGAAGAGCCTGCACCTGAACCTGCCGGGGGGCTTGGAAGGGCAGAGGTGAGCTTGAATGGTGTGGGCCAGTGATATCAAAAATATTTTAGCTGTGGAACCCATTCTTCAAAGGAATCATACACAAGAGCCTAATAGTTAGACAAATAAAAACCATGCTGCTGTGCCTGAAGCAAATTAGGAAGCCTTGAGTCCTACTGATAAAAGTCAGTTTTGAGCATACAGTTTCATTGTGTCACTGATTAGAGGATGAGACCAACTGGGTCTTCCACTCACCAGCTATGTAGCTTGGATTAGCTGCCTTACCTCTGGGAACCGCAGGGCCCTAATCTGTGAAATGAGTGTTAATCTCTACCTTTCGAGTATCCTGAAGGTTTAAGAAGCTAACAAGGTACTGTGCTTGGCAGGAGGTCTACACATGAGAAGACACAATAAACCATTGCTCTTTCCCCACTAACCAGCCAGCTTCCTACCTGAAATTTCATCTAAAAGATCACAGATTGCTACAAAGTTGGGGGAATTGTCTTCAGGAGAAACTCTTAAAATAGAAATATTGCCTCTGAAGAGGAAAGGGACCTGTAGTTTCTTCTCTGGGCTTTTTTAGTTGACACTCGGATTTAAGAGTTGAGAATCTTAGACTCATATTTCCAAACACAGATTCTTAGAACTAGAGCAGTCCGTAAGAGCTCCCAGTTAACAACTTTTTTTTACAAATGTGAAAACAGGGTGTCCAACAGGTTGTTGATCATCCAAGGTTGAAGTGGGAGGACATGGACGACTTTCTCCAGCCTGTTTCCCTTCTGAGAAAGGCGAGTGATGATCCCTGTCCTACCAAACACTCTGAGTGGTTTGGCTCATGAGAGAAGAGGAAGTGCCTTGTAAATTGACTTTCAAATGTCAATTTCTGTTGCTCTTTTCACTTGGAGGAGGAGAGTAGCAGGAAGAGTGCGGGACAGAGGGCTCTGTGATACTGCCCAGCAGGTAGCTGGCACCGTGCAGAGGCCCCAGGCTGGGGAGGCTGGGCCCTGTTTGAGGGTGATGAAAACAGGTGGTCGGTAGGACCCGCCCACCATGGCTGCTGAAAAAGTGGGGAAGCCATCACAAAAGGAGGGAGGCTTATAGGCAAGCTGCTCCCCCAAGGGCAGGTGTGATCCAGAGGGAACTCATCAGAGTGTTGTACTTCCTGGTGGTTTTTCCTCGTGGCTTTTAATCTAAAATTACTCATATGTCTCTTCCTGGCCTACACAGAACACTTTTAGATTGGAGAGTCTTTTGATCACATCAAAAGTCTTAGCTACAAAAACTCAGTCTGTAGGGTAGGGTAAAATTGATCCCTGACTGGTTTAAGACAGGAAGTTGAGGAAATAAAGGAAGTTGAGGTAGACACGGTGTTTCACCGTGGTAACCTAAAGTAAGATAATGTGTGAAAAAGGAGATTTCCAATGAATATGCCTCACTTCTCTGATTCTTTTAATTGAATCATTCTTTCCTCAATGCACATCCTGATTCATGAGTTCTTTCAAGTCATCACTCAGGATAGAGGCTTAAAAGGACTGGATTTCAAATGCTTTCAGGAAAGTTTCTGAGCCTAAAGAGCTGGGAAAATAGTTTCCCTGATAGGGGAGACTACTGACAGTTCTTACCACTAACAAAGTAGTCTGGTCTCTGTCAGAAATATTTAGGTAAGGGAAAAAAGTAATGACATTCCAGTTTCTCTTAGAGAATGAAAACAGAAGCAGGAGGTTCCTCACAGCTTCGCTCTCATCCACCGTGCTTCCAGTGCAAAATTGTCTTCTGGCCTCAACAGTGTCTATTACAACCATCACAGCAAAACAAAGAACGGTGAAAAAGATATTCCCTTGTAAGTCAGGAGATTTCATGTGGTGAATTTCTTAACACCTTTTTCATGCTAAGTTCGATAGAAATCACAATTTGAATGGACAGATTTTGGTGAGGTGAGGAGTTATAGGAACACTCACAAAAACCATTTTAACAATTAGAAATGTTTACATAAATAACTCCCAAATCTTGAGAGAATAGATAAGCATTTTAATCATCATTTTACAAGTAACTTAGTTTAAGTAAAGTATAAGTAAATAAAAATGCAAATGAAAGCACATTCTAAATGAACTGAAAGAGCTCTCACTTTCCCAAAAACCCTTAAATGAATTTCTTTGTATCTATTTAATAAGTTTTTAATATCTAGATTTATCTATTTTCTCCTGACAGCAAATATGAGGTTTCTGGATCAGAGGTAGGGTGATTACTTACAGAACATCTTAGTGTTGGTTTCTTATGCCCCAGTCTCCCCTTTAGGGAAGTGAAGAGAGCAGATGTAATCTGCATGTACAAAGGAGTCCATAATATAGGAGAGGACCACTGAAATTATGAAACTCGGAGCTTATATAGGAACTGCTGCACAAGTGCCCCCTCCTCTCCAGAGAGAAGGAGAGAAACTTTATCTTTTAATGTAAACAAACCCTATATTGGAAGCAAAAAGCAGAAGGTCCCTAGATGTTACAGCTCTCTGGAATATAAATGTATGGCTCAGGATTTTATTACCCTTTGAAATACAAGTAAATGGCTCTATGGGGAGAGAAAACTGTATATCTCTCAGGAATAATTAATTCATTATTTCTAACTTCCAAGGCATGGTTACTGGCCAGTCATCCTTTAACTCAGTTTGCCATTAATTTTTTGATCAAGAAACTCTGACTGTGCAGAACATGAAAATATTAGCTATTTGTCAGCACCATAAAACATACTTCGATGGAAATTCCCGTGGTATTTCCCATTCATTGACAACTGATCATTTTATCTGGAGGGCTGCACAACATAGCTGCACAGTGATAGAAGATAGTGGTGAAAAGTAACTCGATTATGGAGAGTCATGAATGTTAACAAGTTTGGACAATATCTGTGCAGGCAGTGGGTAAGCAATGAATATCTCTGACCTCGTAAATTTAGAGGAAGAGTGAGAAAAGCATGGTATCAGCTGCAGAAGAAACAAAATAATGAAGGACCGCATGATCAAGAATGAGAGGCTTTCAAAAATGTGGGGGTCGGGGTCAGCAGGAGTGAGAAGATGAGAGAATGGGAGGAATAGTAAGAGGTTTAGGACAACAGTGTCAAACTCTTCATTTTGGAGAAATCAAGATGGCTGAGGCCTGAGAGAAGAACCTTAGGGGTCCACTTTAGATGAACTCAATATTCCTAATAAAAGCTTTGAGTGACGTCTGCTGTTGGGTGCGTATGGACATAGAGGAAGAGAATGGAGGAGGCATGATTAGGAAAGAAGAACGTATTTAGGAGAAAATCCACACAAGATGAATTCTATTTTTTGCCCTATTTTTTCTTTAGAGTTTTGTAAATGTCCCCATTCAACTCAAATTTGTCATTTTCTCCTTCAGCCTTTGGGATCTAGGTGAAGGCCTAGAGAAATCTGGAAGCAGGCAGTGGAGTTACTCAGGGTTGAGGCCTGGCTGGGCAGTTACAAGGACAATCAGGATATGAAAAAGTCTAGGATAGCACTGTTACTTGTTTATTTTATTATTTATTTATGTTTATTTGTATATTTTATGTAACACATATTTTAAATTGATTATTCTTATTATTGAGATGGCAGAGTGAGTTAGAGATGGACTTAGGGATTGTGAAGGTGGCAAGCAGTAGAGACACAAGAAGCCCTAACACTGGTAAAGAACAGGGCCAGTAGGAATGATGGAGTAAGGGGGGAGAAATACTCACTTTAAGTCAAAGGAAGGGAATGCAGTGTTTTGGTCTGAGAAGAGGAAAGTGAGTATAGAGAAAAGTTGAGAGTCTTCAGCTGTCAATCATAACCTCAAGGCAAGCAAGAATGAAATGGTGGGAGAATGGGAGAAATGGCAGAGGCAAGAGGTTAAGGTCAAAGGGGAACATTTCAGGATGCTGGTATTAGAAGTAAAGTTCTCAGTTATGAAGAGGTCAGTGGTACCCATGCTGGGGAGTGCTGAGGAAGAGTAGAAATTAAGGGCTCTGGAGTGAAGGAGGCAGAGGAACTGGGAAAGGGGGCGGTATACACTGGACAAAGTTGAGGGTGAGGAGGATATCTTGGGGGCAGTGAGATGAGAGAACAGGAAGGTTGGAGGTATGCTGGGTGTCAACGTGTGTCTGTGAAGGCGCCATTGAATTGTACTCGAAGATGAGAATGTAGATCCTGTCAAGCCCTGAGTTCTAATTGGAATGCTGGCATGACAACATGATATGATGGGCTCTCTGAAAGGCTTTTTCTTTCCCCTTTGGCCTGCCATTATGGGTTCTATGGAGCTTCAGGTAGACAGTAGGAAAAGTTTGCTTGCAGTCTTAATACCACAGGAATGAAATGAAAGGCACTGTATCTGATTAAAGGCCATAAGAAAAATATTTATTCTCATTACTTGAATGTAGTTCAAAAATAATTGTTACTAAAAAAAGTGGTTACATGTCTTTTTGCCTCTTTATTTTATTGAAATTCAATTTTCTAAAGAATCATAGTAAAAAAACCCCATGAAATATGTGCTATTATCAAAGTAATCTTGTGTATAGTCCAATAAATATTGTTCATAGAGTTTAACCACCATTTATAATGTGAATGACGGTAGTATTAGGGATGGGTTAGATATGATATACATAAGAAACTATTTTTATCTTCAGTTTCAGTAGTAAATATCAACAAATGTTTTACCTAAGCACTTACAGAATACTGTTATAATGCCCCAGATTTAAACATTCTATTACAATGTTCTGATCCTTGAGGGACTTTTGCTCATCTGTAAAACATTTATGCTAACCTTGTCCACATTCAGCACATATACTGTTTTACATTTTAGTTTCCAAGAATAACCAGCAGTAATTAATATTAATATAAATTAAGGATGCCAGCATGGAAAGCTGTTCCATATCAACCCCTCACATTGGAATTGTGCTGTACTGGATCTTAATAGATTAATTTCAAGGTTCAGGGAAATGGTTGTGGGAGGAGCCTAAAGTATGGATAATACTCAGTGTGGTCCAGTGCTGTGAAAAGACACATCATGGCTGGCCATACGGTTCCAAGGATCCAAATAAAATTTATTCCCAATGCTACAATGTGGTTCCATGGGAATGGAGTGTTCTGAAAGAACAATGTCTTATTGAGAGCTTCTGGGCTGGACAAATCCTTATTTATTTACTTTTTTGGAAACAGTGCTATAGTATTTCAGTATTTTATTATTAAGAATCATTTGGGTTATTGTTTTTTATTTTGAGGAAATTGTATTTTCTTTTTTTAAAAAAATTATTTTATTGAAGCATAGTTGATCTACAATGCTGTGTTAATTTCTGCTGTACAGCAAAGTGATTCATTTATACATATATACACACTCACACACACACACACACACACACATATATATATACATTCTTTTTCATATTCTTTTCCATTATGATTTATCACAGGGTATTGAATATAGTTCCCTATGCTCTACAGTAGGACCTTTTACTCTCCTGGACTGAGTTATCTACAGATTATGTAAATCTGTATGTAGAGGGGCAGATGGTAAAGCAGGTTGGCAATGCCAGACTTGACACTAATTTTCTGTGTGATCCTGAACAAGTCATTGAAATTTCAGGGCTACATTGCTTCTCTGTCTCTTTTTATTTCACAAACTAGTTGTGAGGTTCTAATGAAATAATGACCATCACTCAGAGAACTACAAAATACAACACAACAGTAAGCCACTGTCACTAGTTTGGCTAAACATCAGGAGCTGAGGAAATTAAACATTTTCCCTTTATTGCTTACTTATAAATAATCTTTATTGTAAAAAGTAACCATTTCCATGCTCAAAAAATCAATTTTTCCCTAAATTTTATTCATACGTCCTGAAGATAACATGACTTTAAAAGGAAAGGTCACAATATCATTCTCTTGCCCAGGACCTTGCAAAATGAAATTTAAGAGATCTCTGCTATTGTTTTCATTTGGAGCCACATCTGACACAGTTATAACCATTAATGGAAGGAAATCTTCCATTACAACGAAATGGCACTTTTAGCTAGGTCATTAAAGCTGGTTCCTTTAGAAAGAATTGCCCAAATGCCCACCCCTGTCCCCCCATAACACACACACAAAACCATACACATCCACATGAGTCTTGAAACAAGATTTTAATGGTACTGTATGGTCCAGTGGCCCAAAAAAGCATTTGAAAGGAATTTTCCCAGTTTTTCTGTTATTTGGTCCCTAAGCAGAACATATTGATATATGGCAGTGATTTTTAAAAAGTAAATAAGTGGCCATAATAACTTAAAAGTAGCAGAGTAAAATAATAAGCACATGGTCCTAAACCTAAATGATATAACAATAACAAGTTATACTTTTTTTGATCAATTGTGCTTCAATAAAGTTAAAAAAAAAAACACCCGAGTACACTTTTTCTCCCTTTCTTTGATTCCCTTTTATATTCTTAGGGACTTTCTTAGTGCAAAACAGTACAGCTTTCAGACCATGAACCTCTTTGTTCAATTTTATCGTGCTTAGTTTTACCAAATTATAGCAATAGATCATCTAATTTTCAAACTTACTTAGCTTGAACTGAATTATATTTTTTCTTTCACTTAAAAAACAGTATTTTGTTGACATCTATTTTGTGTTAGATATCCCTTTGGTTTTTTGTTACCACAAGATAGATGAAGCCATTCTTAAACATAAGTGATAAAACCTAACACCTTGTACTATGTTAAAATTATTCCACAATAAATCAATATTTCTCTTAGTGTGGGGCTGAAGATAAACATGCACACACAAACACGGACACAAATTAGTAGAAGGGAAAAATCTCTATGTGAATATGCCCCTAAAAGTGAATAAAAAGGCAAGAGAAAAAGATACATTACACTGAAGTACTGAAGTAATTAAGTCATTCTATTATGGTGAAGAAAAAAGAGCATAAGCTACACAAACAATTTTATTTTATTTAAAAAATTTATTATTTATTTATTTTATTTATTTTTGGCTGCATCTGGTCTTAGTTGCGGCACGCGAGATCTTCCTTGAGGCATGTGGGATTTTTGAATGCGGCGCGTGGCTATTTGCTGTGGCACGTGGGCTTCTCCCTAGTTGTGGCATGTGGGTTCTCTCTCTAGTTTTGGTGCGTGGGTTCTAGAGTGCATGGGCTCTGTAGTTTGCAGCATGCAGGCTCTCTAGCTGAGGCGTGCAAGCTCAATTGTTGTGGCATGCCGGCTTAGTTGTCCTGCAGCATGTGAGATCTTAGTTCCCTGACCAGGGATCAAACCCACATCCTCTGTATTGTAAGGTGGATTCTTTACCACTGGACCACCAGGGAAGTCCTATACACAAACAATTTTAAAGGAGATGGTAAAGGGGCAGGTAATAGGCATACGTAGAGCCCTTGAAAGACAGGCTTCGAAAGACAGAAACAGAGGCAACCATGTCAACCAATGTATACATGTCTGCTCATCTGGGCAACCATGACCTTCCCAGGAATGGACTGAACCAGAAAAACAGCTTCCTAAAGAAGCTTAAGTACACACTTAAGAAAATTATGTATCCTTAGGCAATTAGGAACTCTAGAATAGTTATTAACTGAGATTGAACGTAAATATTTATACATGAAAAGGCCGACCTAGCTTCTTTATTGCCATATTCAAAATAGCTTTTTAAATTTTGTTTTAAAAGAAAACCCTTTAAATTATTTTTAAAGAAAAGTTTAATGTTACTTTCAGGTTTTTCATCTTTGTAGATAAAATGAAATGTTACCATAGTATAATGTGGGATGATCAAACTTCTGCTGAGTTATTTTGATTTATTTAAACAAGGAACCATGGAAGATACTTATAGATATATAAAATGGACAAGTATATACCTTCCCCTTCAGAGGTTTATAAAATGAAAACCATTTCAGTATGTGTGTTAACTGCTAACATACTAACAAGTAGAGATGAACCTATCCCTACTTTCCCTTATTCCAACCATTTTATGTTGGTTCTGCCCTTTATATTATATTCAATATGACTTTTAAGTTCAAAAGTTCAACTCCTATTCTCACCACTACTTCCCCCCAAATCACTTCCACCATGGCCATTGCCACCAGTAGTAGAAATACAAGCTGCAGAACTTTTCACCCAGTCTTCAATGACTCTGACTGTATTATCAACCCTTAAGAGAACAGTAAGTGAAAAGCAAACACCATTGATTAGGTCTGGGAGTTTTTCATAAGGGCAACGCTTATCACTACCAACTGCAGGCAAATCTCATTTTGTTTCCTGTATCTAGTAAAAATTGTCACAAGTTGTAGTCATGCTACTTTGGTTACACTTTAAAGTACATTTTTCTCTTTCTAGACTAGTCTTTCCCCAAATGTACAACCATGTAATGTCTGTCTTGGGAAAATTTTAGCAAAAAAAAGAGTTTCTTGGGAAATTCTGAATACCATATTCCTTTTTTAAAGATTCACAAGATGAGTTAATGTGAGTGAGTGACTCTCATAACAAAGGAACCTACTTATCTTTGCTCAGCTCAGCATTTCCTATTTGACCATTAGACTCTCCCCTGCCCATAATGTGTGAGTAACTATGAACATCCCTCAGAACTTGTATTTCCAGGAAGACACTCTGGTAAATACTTATCTTGACTGACAAGGGATAGAATCAATTCAGATGAATGTTACGTCCTTTCAAAGCTTGAAAGCCCTGATAAGGTCTCAGAAGAGGCCACTAACCACAACTAAATGAGGAGGAAAGGATTTCTGGGAATCACAAGGCTGCTTGATCAATGGTAGACAACACTTAAGGAGATTCCTGAGATTTAAAACAGCCCGAATGTGCTGTGGATGTAGCTGAAGAGCCCTCTGATAGTATACCTTTGGCTCTTCCGTGTCTCTGGTCAGTGTTTCAGGGCTGTTCATGGCACTTTCGTAAGTGGATACAGCCTGAAATAGTGTAAATGCTAGGCCACGATTGTCAAACTCCTCTAAGTTTGGCAAAGTTTGCTTGTTTTTTTTTTAATTAAAAAAATTTAATTATTATTATTTTCTAATCCAGGTATTCCATGACCAAAATAAAACACTGAAATCTTCCATTACTTTCTCATCAGAAACAGTACAACTGTGCCAATCTTTCTGATAAATTTCTAGTTTGTAAAAGGAAAAAAGTAATATAAAGTCGTTTATAAATTTTTTCTTGAGGTATACAAATTTGGCAGGAGAGCGTAGATTTGACACATAGTAGTGACTATAACCCCTAAGTAATGCAATTTAGAAATAGCATACACAGCTAGCATGGTTAAATAAACTCCAACCTTTCATGGCTTATAAAGTTACTTGCAAGTTCTTTTGGTAAAAAATTCTCATGAGGGCTTCCCTGGTGGTGCAGTGGTTAAGAATCCACCTGCCAATGCAGGGCACATGGGTTAGAGCCCTGGTCTGGGAAGATCCCACATGCTGCGGGGCAACTAAGCCTGTGTGCCACAACTACTGAGTCTGCGCTCTACACAGCCTGTGAGCCAAAACTACTGAGCTCACATGCTGCAACTACTGAAGCCTGAGCACCTAGAGCCCCTGCTCCGCAACAAGAGAAGCCACCGCAATGAGAAGGCTGTGCACCACAATGAAGAGTAGCCCCACTTGCCACAACTAGAGAAAGCCCGCGTGCAGCAATGAGGACCCAACGCAGCCAAAAAAAAAAAAATTCTCATGAGATGCTGGCTGAGTTTTTGGCCTGGAGGGATTGCAGCAACCTGCTTCACAGTGCCCTCCTTTTACACAAGGTGGTGGGAATTCTTTGGTTTGTATATGAGGGATTTACATAAATGTCTTTAGATCAGAGAATCAGTAAACCTAGCCTTCCAAAGAAGGAAAGTTACTTAAAATGTATGTACATAAAAATAAATTATATCCCTAAAATGGTTCTTCTTTTGGATTCATCAGTTGTCTCATTTCCCCCTTCTTTGTCACGAGATCTTACCTCGTCTGATGTAGAAAATCCTGGCAAGATACATAAAAATAAAATTTTAAATAATGCACAATTATGTAAAAAAAAAAAAGGCTAGCAATCCTAAGGTTCAAGTGCAAATGCAAAGGAGGTCTGGATGTACATTAATAAAGGAAATTTATGCTGATGTAGGAAGCAAGGGCATCTGTTTTCTTCCTAAATGATAAAGAAACCAAATGATCACAGGTACATAATTCAGATGTTTCTGCTACATTTAGAGTGGATATATTTGACAATTTAATATGTACTCTCCATCTCTGTCATCTAAACAACAAAACTGTGAAGTTGTCTTTAATGTAGAAAAGTCTAGAAAATATCCAAGGAATAAAAACAGGATCTGCACTTGTCAAATCCTTTGACAACCAAATGCCCCACTTGCCCCCTGTTCTGTCCTATCTAAGAAGATCAGTTTAATTTTGGAGAAGGAGTTCTTATGCAAAGGCCAAGGAAGACACTTTGCAATAGCTTAAAAGGTCCACACAATAGCTTGGGAAGCTGTTTGGAGAGACATGTTATTAGAGGCAGCTGGACAGAGAAAACACGTGGAGCTGGGCCTTTCCTGATGCTGCTTGGTGTACCTTTAATAGGCAGACAGTTCTAGGGCCTCCCCTGCCGCAAAGCACACTGGGAAGAGTAACAGGGCCAGCACGGCCCTCTGCTAATATTTCTGAAAGGAGATAGAGTCTATTGTAGCAGGAGGCAAAAAACACTGTTGTGCTGAAAAAATACTCCTGTTCCAAGCCCATGAAAAGTCCTTGGTTTAGACATGAGAACTACTTTGTTACTCCCTGGAAGCGATTACAAAGAGCATATCTCAGCCAGGATTTACTGATTTAGGTAAAGCGCTGTGATCTCTGATAGATTCTGGGTGTGTGCAGTGAGCACGGTGAGGGCAGTTCTTAAGCTCATTGTTTCCTAGATAACAAACAGTAATGGAAAGCATATCTGGCATATTTTCCCCCCTTTTATCACAGGAAAGATAATTTCTTAAAACTTGATCTTTTTCTTATTTCTCTGGGTTTGAGGGCCCTAGAAATAAGCATCTGAGGTGAAAGCACTGACTAGAGGGAGGGTCAGACCAAATTCAAGAAGAGCTTCCTTGATGGACTGAGGTGTCTGTAAGATGCCCGTCCCCTGGGTCATGCAGCTGCCCTCTCTTGCTGCTCTCAGCCCACCTTCTAGGACTTCATACTCACTCACGGTCCCACTGTTCTTTAAAGAGTCATGTTCACTGACTGCAGAACTTTTTTCTTTTTGATCTGAAACAGGAAATAAATTCACCCCTGAGCTCTCAAAACCAGAAACAAATATTAACAAGGAGAAAGGAAAAAAATATGAGCTCTTTGAGCAGAGAAGAGACTTTGTTTTAACAAATAGCCCCAAACTAACATTTGCTTGTTGGCATTTACTGTAATTTAATGATTCTATTGCTAATACCAAGCTCAGTCCTCCATCTGGATAATGACGTTTTTTATTTCTGTAATGACAAAGGTTTGCAGGAATATCTTCTCTTTCTCTCTAGGTATCTGGTGAAAATTTCTGTGGGCTTCACCTAACCACACGTGAGCACAACTGTTTATGAAACAAAGCTGAATTTTATTAAAAACACTTTTCAACAACCAAGTAAAAATACTGTTGATATTTTACAAATTCAGTTTTATAAAACACATACTTTTCTCCTATTTACCAAAGACTCTTGCAAAGATAAAACCTACTTTATGTTTTTCGCTTTAATTAAATGTGTGTTTGAGTTATACTGGAGCATGATATCTTTGGAAAAATCAAGTGGGAATTATTTCTACTGAAAAGATGTAGAGTTCAAGAGATGTCTGTGTTTCCACATCAATTGCCAGAATAAACTTGACTCTTGCTTCTACAGGTACAGTTATACAGAAGATTTTGTTCATAGTTATTCCTTACCCTATTGAAAGAAATTCAGAGTCACATTGGTATAAAAAACAAATACTTCACTGAACTGGAAAAGACTGCTACTTTTTAGTGCTGGGGTGAACAGCCACTGCATTTAGTTGGTCTCACCATTAAAAAAAAATTATTTCATCCTATAAGATGAATCACAAATTTTTAAAATAAAAGCATATGTAGTGTGCTCAAGTAATAAACCTTATTGTTTCATTTTAAAACACAAATATAAGTACAGAGACAATTTTTTTTTTTTTTTTTGCAGTACATGGGCCTCTCACTGTTGTGGCCTCTCCCATTGTGGAGTACAGGCTCCGGATGTGCAGGCTCAGCAGCCATGGCTCACGGGCCCAGCCGCTCCACAGCATGTGGGATCTTCCTGGACCGAGGCATGAACCCGTTTCCCCTGCATCGGCAGGCGGGCTCTCAGCCGCTGCGCCACCAGGGAAGCCCCAGAGACAAATATTTTCATGAGCTACACAGAAAAGAATTTTTTTTTTTTTGCTTACATTATATTCCTTTTAAAAAACTGAGGTTGAAAAAAAAACCCAAAACTGAGGTATAGTTGATTTACAATACTATAGTAGTTACAGTTGTACAACGTAGTGATTCAATATTTTTAGAGATTATACTCCATTTAAAGTCATTATAAAATATTGGCTTTATTCCCTATGCTGTACAATATATCATTGTAGCTTATTTATTTTATACATAGTTGTTTGTTCTCAATGGTGAAAAGCTGAAAGCCTTCTTGCTAAATTCATGAAAAAGACAAGGATGCCCACTCTCACCACTTCTGTTTAACGTAGTATTGGAAGTCCTGGCCACAGCAATCAGACAAGAAAAAGAAATCAAAGTAACCAAATTAGAAAAGAAGAGGTAAAAATGTCACTATTTGCAGATGACATGATACTCTATATACAGAACCCTAAAGTCTCCACCCCAAAACTATTAGAACTAATACATGAATTCAGCAATTTGCAGGATACAATATTAATATACAGAAATCTGTTGCATTTCTATACACTAACAATGAACTATAGAAAGAGAAATTTTTAAAATATCCTGTTTAAAGTCACATAAAAAAGGACCTAGGAATAAACTTAACCAAGGAAGTGAAAGACCCATATTTTGAAAATGATGAAACATTGATGAAGGAAATTGAAGAAGATTCAAAAAAATGGAAAGATATCCTGCACTCTGGAATTGGAAGCATTAATATTATTAAAATGGCCATGCTACTCAAAGCAATCTACAGATTTAATGCAATCCCTATCAAAATACTCATAACATTTTTTGCAGAACTAGAACAAATAATCCTAAAATTTATAAGGAATCACAAAAGACTCAGAATAGGCAAAGCAATCCTGAGGAAAAAGAACAAAGCTGGAAGCATAACCCCTCCAGACTTCAGACTACACTACAAAGCTACAATAATCAAACTAGGATGGTATTGACACAAAAACAGACACATAGATCAATGGAACAAAATAACCCAGAAATAAACTGATGTACTTTTGGTAAATTAATCTATGATAAATGAGGCAAGAATGTAAAATGGAGAAAAGACAATCTCCTCAACAAGTGGTGCTGGGAAAATGGACAGCCACATGTAAAACAATGACATTAGAACATTCCCTCACACCGTACAGAAAAGTATATTCAAAGTGTTTTAAAGACCTAAATGAAGATACGAAAAAGTAAAACTCCCAGAAGAGAACATAGGTGGAACGCTCTTTGACATAAATGATAGCAATATTTTCTTGGAAAAAAAATCGTTTTGAATGAAAATAATAGTGCTTT
Source organism: Pseudorca crassidens (assembly GCF_039906515.1). Lineage (NCBI taxonomy): Eukaryota > Metazoa > Chordata > Mammalia > Artiodactyla > Delphinidae > Pseudorca > Pseudorca crassidens. Next base: position 25,186,787 of record NC_090306.1, on the reverse strand, counting down.
GATTTTAAAATGTATCTACACATGTGACTACTAGGTGACGTTAAAACAATTCTAGTTAATTATTTTAAGTAAAATTAACACAGTATGCAGGACTCTAAATGTGAACACCAATATAGTAGTAAACTCATTCCAGCAGAGGACATGTCTCCATGTGTTAAACTTGGATAACAAGTGTTGTTGGAATTTTAATTCCTTCCAGAAACACCTGCCAGTTGGTGTCTGAGGCCATCCATAATTATGAGAGCTATTTTAAAAGTTCATTAAAAATAAGCTGTGTAAAAATGTGGTGTTTTTCCTATTCAGTGGGTCTTAGTTTTTACTATGTTCAAACTGCACGTTTCATTGAACATACTTTACATAAGAAATACAATATAATAATCTTATTGAATGCTCTTAGGATAGCACCAAAAAAAGTAGGCTAATTTGCACCTTCAGTTAGCTTTTGTTATATTTCATTACAGCTCTAATAACATTTCTTTACTAGTCACTATTTTTTTAAATAATTTTTTTCTTATTGAAAACTATACATCTAAGTCTTATGAAATTACCTTGAGGAGTTCCAGTTGCCCATACAGGAAGGGTGATTAGGTATTATATTAATGGCAATATTACCATAACAAGTCTCTATGCATTAAGTGAATTTTAATAAAAATAAGGTCAGACCTTTCCTTTGCCATGTTTTAACCAAAGTGAGATAGGGTTTCTTTTGTACAGAATCATTAAAAGCATAGTCCTTCCTTTTTAGTTATACCCAGATAGAAAACAACATGATCAAGGAACTTCAATCCTATTTGTGCAGTTTTCTTTCCTTTCAGAGGTTCTGCTTAAAACATCGATAAAATACATATCAGGAGCATATATGGCCATTGTAAGGGTCCCACGGTTGTCCAGGCACATTTGAGTCCTCCATAAGGCAGGATAATATATCTCCTCTTTGACCAAAATATTAGAGGAGAAAATCAATCTTAGTTAATTTACTTTTTATTTTGTGCTGAAGTCATACATGTGAAGAAGAAAGTGGATGTCTGAGTGAGTGATGATCTCAACCCTCTTATCAAGATTAAATCCTGCACATCATTGATATCCAAACACCTGGGGCACAGCAGCAAATCTTAGAGCACTGGGTACCATAGGGGCATTACAGGAATGGAGTGGTAGGAAGGACATCTAGGTGAACAAATGTTCCGTGGAACATGGGGTAATATTCTGGTGACATTGGAGAGACCAGTGTAACTCACTGGCATTCCCAGATGTGAGGTTCTTGATGACCAGCTGAAGATGACAGATGATTTCATCCAGTGAGTCTGAACAATAGTAGAAACTATGTGTTTTTTTTTTTTTTTACTATTTTATCTATAGTAGATATATTTCTCCTATAATATTGAATAGAAACTCTTTTAAATAGTCTCTACTTTAAAAAATCACCAGGTTAGCAGACATTCTCTGTTCCCTTTGTGAAATGCACTGAGTTATGACCTGACAGACACTTGAGGAAGTGCTCTGCTCTTTAATACACCTGTGCACCTCTGCTCCCACTTGGTTGAGTTTTTTGTTTGCTAAGAGTCACTTAATGTTTATTCCCAAGTTTATTCAGTTGCACTTTCTATTGTAATTGCATAATTTAGTAAAACATTCTGTAAGTGGATAAAATCATTTGATTTGAGTGTGAAAGAGTCGTCATTTTTATGAAAACCAAGTGTGTGCTTTGGAAAGTCTAAAAAAGTGAAATTGCTAACAAATAGAAAACTTCTGTTCAACTAGGCATGAATGAGACAATTGTAAAAGACTAGAGGGGAAAACCCCTGAAAATAGTGGATTCTTTACTCAATGTACTTGCAAGTACCTTTAGATTTTTTTCCACTTTAAATATATGAAAATTGACGCTAATCATAGGTGATGCATTTTGGATGTGCTAATGATGATTTAGTTTTCTAATCGATAGGCTCTTATTAAAAGACCTAGACCTGTCTTTAAAATATGGGTGACTGTATATTTGTATGTTTTGGGTTAAAATAAAATGTTTGAGGTTAAATATTATTTTCTTTATGATTCTTGGCTTTAAACTAAATTTTTAAATTAATCAATCAACTATTGGCCATTAAAAGTTCACTAATAGGCATCCTCTGCATTTTATCCAGACAGTGTCACTGTGCTCCTTTTGGATTTAACAGATGATGCATTTCATTGGAGTGCTTGTGCAAGAAGAGCTGAGATATTGGATGGTCTGGATTTTCTACTCCCAACACAAGAGCTGGAATTGTAGAAATCTTCCCCAGGGCAACTCAACGGTCTTCTGATTCTCCATTACACATAATCCCAAACTTTTTAGAATGCAGAATAAATATAAACATGAGAGTTGCCCTTCAGCAAAGAAAATCTAATGTTCGTGTTTGCTGAAGATTTAAGGGAAGAGTTTTGACTTTTTTCCCTGATGATTCAGGTTTTAAATAGAAACTGTAACTTTAAAGGCAATATTTTTCCAGGGCAAGTTTTCCCACACTATACAAATATATTTAAATGGGCCATGCCCAGAGGGAAGCAGCAGAGGTAATTATGCAATATTGTAAAAATAAAATAAAAATTTAAAAGAAGTGGAATAGTCATGTTGTATATCATTCCTAGTTTATTAGGGTAGTTTGAGAAATATAAGCCAGCCAAAAAGTGATTGGCTGGTAATAAATACAATTCAAATGACTAACTTCACTCTTGCTTTTGGAATCTATACCGTCGTTACAGCTGGAATCAAGATTGTTAGAACTGACTTCAGATACTTTAACCTTGCGTTTCCCTATCATTCTCTCTCTTGCTGTGTGCAGATATGGGACAAAATTAGATACACTGAAATGGGAGATGGGATAGGCACTTGGAAGGGGGAGGAATCCCTCCCTTAGCAACTTTTGTGTAGAAGTAGTAATATTGAAATAAAGGCAATTTTCCAATCGCCTATGGTAAATAATCACCAAAATAATGAATAAGCTGGTAGTTTTTCCTTTTTCTCTAATGCTGATAAAGAGTGATGATTTATTTGAAAAGACACCAACAGTGCTTGAATATTTACAACAGGGCCCTCTAGACAGTGAGGAGGGTACTTTCCAACCAGCCAGATTTTTTAGCCTCGTCTGAGATGATAAAATATTTTATCAATCACTATGGGGTATATTTGTAGCTTTAATTATTTGGTTTTTCATCTCTCAAGAGAAATGCTTCTCACAAAAAAGTTAATAAAACAGCATTTATTTTTATTGTTTCACTGGAGATAAACTCAAAGTGTCCAACTGACTACTTACTATAATCCTTTAAAATCAACCACCAGTGAATCACACTCACTTTATATCCTTATCCCAAGTGACTTAATGTCTGCTTTGGTTTTCTTTTTGAGCCTGACAGAAAATAGATTTTAATAATAAAAAGTATTTACTAAAACATTTCCTTTTATCCTATATTTTTTCAGGTAAACTTAGCACTCATTTTCTCCCCACAAGAATGCTATGTAAAATTGTTAAATGTTAATTCATTGTTCAAGGAAAAATATACCCATAAAGTTTAAATAATACTTTCTGATTGTTAAAGTATAGCATTTTAATGGTATAAATGTCGACATAATCCAACCAAAGACAATTGTAGTGAACCTAAGTCATTGTGGGGCAGAGTTTGAACTCCAGACCTAAAACTGATACTTTTTTTTTTTTTTTTTTTTTTTGTGGTACGCGGGCCTCTCACTGTTGTGGCCTCTCCCGTTGCGGAGCACAGACTCTGGATGCACAGGCTCAGCGGCCATGGCTCACGGGCCCAGCTGCTCCATGGCATGTGGGATCTTCCCGGACCGGGGCACGAACCCGTGTCCTCTGCATCGGCAGGTGGACTCTCAACCACTGCACCATCAGGGAAGCCCTGATACATTTTTTTAAGAAGCAGTAAAGAGTAGTGTTCAGGAATGTTGTCAATTTCCTTCATGTTTTACTCACAGTTTCATGAACTGTATTTGAAATGGTTTTCCCAGGGGAGGAGATGAAGATGGCGGAGTAGGAGGAGGCTGAGCTCCCTCCCCCCATGGACACATCAAAACTACATCTACATGTAGAGCAGTTCTCACTGAAAACAAGCTGCAGACTGGCAGAAAGACTCTTCCATAACCAAGGCTGTAAAGAAAGATCCACAAGGAGTTGATAAGAAGGGTTGAGAAGTGAGTTGAGAAGTGATCAGGTTGGGACCTGCACCCCTAGGAGGGGACACAGAAGAGGAGGGTGATTACATGGGCTTGGAGATCCTCCTGTGGAGTGAGGGATTCGAACCACATATTGGGCACCCCAGCCCTGGAGTCTGATACTGGGAAGACGAGTCCCCTTAGGTGTTTGAAAATCAGTGGCAGTAACAAGAGGGCTGAAGAAACCAAGACTCCACTTGTGAAGTGTGCACACACTCCTGGGAGTTGCATGGAGGAAGCAGACTGAAACTGCCTGGGGCTCTGGTGGTTACCCCTGACAGTCCCTGTGCACACGCTGGCCCTCACTGGGTGCCTGCTCTGGCCCCTCCTGCTCCAACTCCCCACTAAGGGGAAGGCTGTTGCTGAGGAGAATACTACTATGGGGGATGGAGCTTGCTTGGACCTGGCACTGCATTTGAACAAGGCGAGGGCAGCCACTGCTGGCACTCGTGGAGGTGGTGGGTTGGGAGCTATCTTGAGCTCTGACTGGTGTGCCAGGACTGCACCAGCACCCACTCTGGTGGGTGCGGGGAGAGCACACACTTAGTGGAAATAAAACCAACTTGGACTCAACCCTCAGTGTTTCTGCTCCAGAACCTTGGGACCAACCCACACCCCTGACAGGGTGGTGATGGCCACTGACCATAGGAGAAGCTCTGGCTCACACCTGGCTCTGGCTCTAGCCCCTGACTCTCCAACTCCACCTCCCACCAACGTGATAGATGCCAGCACACCCCAGGGGAAGATGTGACCCATAGTCATTTCAGATCCAGCTATCCCAACAAAGCCACTGGGGACATGAAGACTTCATAGGGATGCTCCCACACAGGACATCCCTTCAAGACCGGGATAGGTAAGTGTTTCACCTAATTTCATAGAGAGAGAGAAAGATAAACAGAGAAGACAGAGGAATATGTTTCAAATGAAAGAACAAGAACCACACCCCCCTCCCTGGAAGAATGTTTAATGAAAGAGATGTAAATAATTTACCAGATAAAGAATTCAAAGCATTAGTAATAAGAATGCTAATTGGAGCAGAGTTAAGATGATGGTGTGGGAAGATGCAGAGTTATTGTCTCCCCACAACTAGGGTGCCTGCCAGCCGCTGGTGGGGGACTCTGACGCCCAAGGAGACAGGAGGAACCTCAAAGTGAACCGGTAAGATGTAGGGGGATTGGGGAGGGAGGAGAAGCAGACACCAGACAGGATCTGCGGCCCTGAGGCCGGGAGATCAGGAGAGGCAGGAGGGAGGGACTCTCTGGGAAGAGCTGGAGAGGGGCAGAGGGCGATCGCCTGGCCCAATGGGCCGGGGAGCCTGCTGAGCTCCCAGGCCAGTCCCCTGCCCTCCAAGGCCCCCTCCAGGCTGCATGGGTCCTTGAGGGCATAGGAGAGACGCTGGGGAGATCAGGAGAAGCATGCAGGAGGAGCCATCCAGGAAGAGCGGGAGAGGAACGGAGGGCGATTGCCCCACCCACTTGGGCCTGGGGAGCCTGCTGAGATCCCAGGCTGATTCCCTGCCCTCCAAGGCCCCCTCCAGGCTGCGTGGGTCCATGAGGGCATAGGAGGGAGGCTGGGGAGATCAGGAGAGGCAGGCAGGCGGGGCCATCCAGGAGGAGCAGGAGAGGAGCAGAGGGCTATTACCCTACCCACTCAGGCGTGGGGAGCTTGCTGAGCTCAAGGCTGGTCCTCTGCCCTCCAAAGACCCCTCCAGGCCATGTAGGTCTTTGGAGGCATAGGAGGGAAGCCAGGGAGATCAGGAGAGGCGGGCGGGAGGGGCCCTCCCAGACTGGAGAAGCAGAAGAGGAGAGGAGGGAGTTTGCTCTGCCCACTCGGGCCCAGGAAGCCTGCTGGGCCCCCAGGTGAGGTCCCCTGCCCTCTGAGACCAGGGGTGGGGGGCACGCCTGGGCCCTTTCTGTTCCTTGAGCCTAAGCCCCACCTCCGCATCCTCCAGAGCCTTTTCTAGCTCTGTGGATCCTGGACATTTGTCCACCGCCCAAACTTTGCCCCTGCTTAGGACCCTCTCTCCACAGCCAAGGCCTTACCCCCCTCTTTTTTCTTTTCTTTTCCCTCCTCCTCTTTTTGCTATTGTGGTACTGATGTACCTTCCAGTTGTTGATTCATCTATATTTTTGTTTTTATATTCTTCCTAACATATCTGTTAGTTTCCTAGTCTAATTTTATTTTTACTTTATTATTTTATTTTTCACTGCCTCAGGCAGCTTGTGGGATCTTGGTTCACAAGCCCAGGGTCAGGCTGAAGCTCCTGTGGTGGGAGCTCCAAGTCTGAATCACTGGACTAACAGAGAACCTCAGACCCCAGGGAATATTCAGCAGAGTGAGGTCTTACAGAGTTCCTCATCTCAGTACCAAGACCCAGCTCTACACAATAGCCTACAAACTCCAGTTTTGGAAGACTCAGGCCAAACAACTAGTAAAACAGGAACACAATCCCACTCATTAAAAAAAAAAAAAAAAGAGAGAGACAGCAAAAACCTTTGTCACAGATGAAGGAGCATGGAAAAAACCTCCAAGACCAAATAAATGAAGGGGAAATAGGCACTCTACCTGAAAAAGAATTCAGAGTAATGATAGTAAAGATGATCCAGAATCTCGGAAATAGAATGGAAGCACAGATTGAGAAAATACAAGAAATGTTTAACTAAGATCTAGAAGAACTAAAGAACAAACAAACAGAGATGAACAACACAATAACTGAAATGAAAAATACACTAGAAGGAATCAATAACAGAATAACTGAGGCAGAAGAACAAATAAGTGATCTGGAAGACAAAATGGTGGAAATAACTGCCGAGGAGTGGAATAAAGAAAAAAGAATGAAAAGAATTGAAGACAATCTCAGAGACCTCTGGGACAACACTAAATGCACAAACAGTCAAATTATAAGGGTCTCAGAAGAAGAAGAGAAAAAGAAAGGGTCTGAGAAAATATTTGAGGAGATTATAATTGAAAACTTCCCTAACATGGGAAAGGAAATATTCACACAAGTCAAGGAAGCACAGAGAGTCCCATACAGGATAAACCCTAGGAAAAACACACTGAGACACATATTAATCAAACTCAAAAAAATTAAATTCAAAGAAAAATTATTAAAAGCAGCAAGTGAAAAACAAAAAGTAACATACAAAGGAATCCCCATAAGGTTATCAGCTGATTTTTCAGCAGAAACTCTGCAGGCCAGAAGGGAGTGGCAGAATAAAGTAATGAAAGAGAAAAACCTACAACCAAGATTACCCTACCCAGCAAGGATCTCCTTCAGATTTGATGGAGAAGTCAAAAGCTTTTCAGACAAGCAAAAGCTAAGAGAATTCACCACCACCAAACCAGCGTTACAAGAAATGCTAAAGAAATTTCTCTAGGCGGGAAACACAAGAGAAGAAAAAGACCCACAAAAGAAACCCAAACAAAACAATTAAGAAAATGGTAATAGGAACATACATATTGATTATAATCTTGAATGTAAATGGATTAAATGCCCCAACCAAAAGACACAGACTGTCTGAATGGATACAAAAACAAGACCTATATATATGCTGTCTACAAGAGACCCACTTCAGACCTAAGGCCACATACAGACTGAAAATGAAAGGATAGAAAAAGATATTCCATGCAAATAGAAATCAAAAGAAAGTTGGAGTAGCAATACTTCTATCAGATAAAATAGACTTTAAAATAAAGACTGTTACAAGAGATAAGGAGGGAAACTACATAATGATCAAAGGATGAATCCAAGAAGAAGATATAACAATTATAAATGTTTATGCACACAACATAGGAGCACCTCAATACATAAGGTAAATGCTAACAACCAGAAAAGGAGAAATTGACAGTGACACAATAATAGTAGGAGACTTTAACACCCCACTTACACCGATGGACAGATCATCCAAACAGAAAATAAATAAGGAAACACAAGCTTTAAATGACACAAGAGACCAGATATATCTAACTGATATTTATAGAACATTCCACCCAAAATTGGCAGAATACATTTTCTTCTCAAGTGCACACGGAACATTCTCCAGGATAGATCACATCTTGGGTCACAAATCAAGGCTTGGTAAATTTAAGAAAATTGAAATCATACCAAGCATCTTTTCTGACCACAATGCTATGAGATTGGAAATCAGTTACAGGAAAAAAACCTGTAAAAAACAGAAATGAATGGAGGCTAAACAGTGTGCTATTAAATAACCAAGATATCACTGAAGAAATCAAAGAAGAAATAAAAAAATACATAGAAACAAATCACAATGAAAACACAACTACCCAAAACCTATGGGACACAGCAAAAGCAGTTCTAAGAGGGAAGTTTATAGCAACACAATCTCATCTCAAAAAACAAGAAAAATCTCAAATAAACAATCTAACCCTACACTTAAAACAACTAGAGAAAGAAGAACAAAGGAAACCCAAAATCAGTAGAAGGAAAGAAATAATAAAGATCAGAGCAGAAATAAATAAAATAGAAATGAAGAAAATGATAGCGAAGATCAATAAATCTAAAAGGTGATTATTTGACAAGATGAACTAAATTGATAAACCCTTAGCCAGATTCATCAAGAAAAAAAGGTTGAGGATGCAAATCAATAAAATTAGAAATGAAAAAGGAGAAATCACAACTGACACTGCAGAAATACAAAGGATTATAAGAGACTACTACCAACAATTATATGCCAATAAAATGGACAACCTGGAAGAAATGGACAAATTCTTGGAAAGGTACAACTTTCCAAGACTGAACCAGGAAGAATTAGAAAATATAAACAGACCTATCACAAATATTGAAATTGAAACCATAGTTAAAAATCTTCCAGCAAACAAAAGTCCGGGACCAGATGGCTTCACAGGTGAATTCTATCAAACATTTAGAGAAGAGCTAACACTGATCCTTCTCAAACTCTTCCAAAAAATTTCAGAGGGAGAAACACTCCCAAATTTATTCTACAAAGCCACTATCACCCTGATACTAAAACCAGAAAAATATATCACAAGAAAATAAAATTAAAGACTAATATCACTGATGAACATAGATGCAAAAATCCTGAACAAATTCTAGCAAACAGAATCCAGTAGCACATTAGAAGGATCATAAACCATGATCAAGTGGGAGTATCCCAGGGATGCAAGGATTCTTCAATATACACAGTACAATCAATGTGATACACCACATTAACAAATTAAGTAATAAAAACCATATGATCATCTCAATAGATGCAGAAAAAGCTTTTGACAAAATTAAACACAAATTTATGATAAAAACTCTCCAGAAAATGGGCATAGAGGGAACCTACCTCAACATAATAAAGGCCATATATGACAAATCCACAGCAAGCCTCAGACTCAATGGTGAAAAACTGAAAGCATTTCCACTAGGATCAGAACAAGACAAGGACATCCACTCTCGCCACTCTTAATCAACATAGTACTGGAAGTCCAAGCCACAGCAATCAGAGAAGAAAAAGAAATAAAAGGAATACAAATTGGAAAAGAAGAAGTAAAATTGTCACTGTTTGCCAAAAACATGACACTATACATAGATAATCCTAAAGATGCCACCAGAAAACTATTAGAACTAATCAATGAATTTGGTAAGGTTGCAGGTTACAAAACTAATGCACAGAAATCTCTTGCATTCCTATACACCAACAATGAAAGATCAGAAAGGGAAATTAAGGAAACACTCCCACTTACCACTGCAACAAAAAGAATAAAATACCTAGGAATAAACCTACCTAAGGAGGCAAAAGACCTGTACTCAGAAAACTATAAAACACTGATGAAAGAAATCAAAGATGGCATAAACAGATGGAGAAATGTATCATTTTCTTGGACTGGAAGAACCAATATTGTGAAAATGACTAAACTACCCAAAGGAATCTACAGATTCAGTACAATCCCTATCAAACTACCAATGGCATTTTTCACAGAATTAAAACAAAAAATCTTATAATTCATATGGGAACACAAAAGACTCCGAATAGCCAAAGCAATCTTGAGAAAGACAAACGGAGTTGGAGGAATCAGGCTCCCTGACTTACAAACTATACCACAAAGCTAAAGTAATCAATACATTATGGTACTGGCACAAAAACAGAAATATAGATCAATGGTACAAGATAGAATACCCAGAGATAAACCCACACTCATATGGGGACCTAATTTATGACAAAGGAGGCAAGAACATACAATGGAGAAAAGAGAGCCTCTTCAACAAGTGGTGCTGGGAAAACTGGACAGCTACATGTAAAAGAGTGAAATTAGAACACTACCTAACACCATATAGAAAAAACTCCAAATGGATTAAAGAATTTAGTGTAAGACTAGACACTATAAAACTCTTAGAGGAAAACATAGGAAAAACTCTTTGACATAAACCACAACAAGATCTTTTTTGACCCACCTTCTATAGTAACAGAAATAAAAACAAAAATAAACAAATGGGAATTAATGAAACTTAAAAGCTTTTGCACAGCAAAGGAAACCATAAACAAGACAAAAAGACAATCCTCAGAATGGGAGAATATATTTGCAAATGAAACAACAGACAAAGGATTAATCTCCAAAATATATATACAAATAGCTCATGGAGTTCAATATCAAAAAAGCAAACAATCCAGTTAAAAAATGGATGGAAGACCTAAACAGACATTTCACCAAGGAGGACATACAGATGGCCAAGAGGCACATGAAAAGATGCTCAACATCACATCATGAATTATTAGAGAAATGTAAATCAAAACTACAATGAGGTATCACCTCTTGCCGGTCAGCATGGCTATTATCAAAAAATCTAGAAACAAATGCTGGAAAGGGTATAGTGAAAAGGGAACCCTCTTGCAGTGTTGGTGGGAATGTAAATTGATACAACCACTATGGAAATCAGTATGAAGTTTCCTTAAAAATCTAAAAATAGAACTACCATATGACCCAGCAATCCCACTACTGGGCATATACCCTGAGAAAACCATAATTCAAAAAGAGTCATGTACCACAGTGTTCATTGCAGCATTATTTACAATAGCCAGGACATGGAATGTAAATGTCCATTGACAGATGAATGGATAAAGAAGATGTGGCGCATATATACAATAGAATATTACTCAGCCATAAAAAGAAACGAAATTGAGTTATTTGCAGTGAGGTGGATGGACTAGAATCTGTCATACAGAGTGAAGTAAGTCAGAAAGAGAAAAACAAATACTGTATGCTAACTCATATATATGGAATCTAAAACAAAAAAATGGTACTGATGATCCTAGCTGCAGGGCAGGAATAAAGAGGTAGACATAGAAAATGGACTTTAGGACATGGGGTGGAAGGGCGAAGCTGGGGCAAAGAGAGAGTAGCCTTGACATATATACACTATGGAATATAAAATAGTTGGCTGGTGGGAAGCAGCAGCATAGCACAGGGAGATCGGCTTGGAGCTTTGCAATGACCTAGAGGGGTGGGGTAGGGAGGATGGGAGGGAGGCTCAAGAGGGAGGGGTTATGGGGACATGTGTATGCGTATGGCTGATATTCTTTGTTGTGCAACAGAAACTAACACAGTATGTGAAGCAATTATACTCCAATAAAGATCTATTTAAAAAAAAGAATGCTAATTGAACTTGGGAAAATAATAGAGGAATACAGTGAGAATTTTAACAAGGAACTAGAAAATATAAAAAGTACTGGGCTTCCCTGGTGGCACAGTGGTTGAGAGTCCGCCTGCTGATGCAGGGGACACGGGTTCGTGCCCCGGTCTGGGAAGATTCCACATGCCGCTGAGTGGCTGGGCCCGTGAGCCATGGATGCTGAGCTTGCGCGTACGGAGTCTGTGCTTCGCAACGGGAGAGGCCGCAACAGTGAGAGGCCTGCGTACCGCAAAACAAAAACAAAAACAAAAAAAAACAACAAAAAAAAGTACTAATGAGGGCTGAAGAATACCATAACTGAAATGAAAAACACACAAGAAGGAATTAATCGTAGAACAGGTGATACAGAAAAACGCATATGTGATCTGGAAGGTGGAATAATGGAAATCACCCAATCAGAACAGTGAAAATAAAAACAAATAAAAAAATGACAGTTTAAGGGACCTCTGGGACAACATCAAAAGTACTAACATTTGCATTATAGAGGTCTCAGAAGGAAAAGACAGAGAGAAAGGGGTTGGAAATGTATTCATGAAATTATGGCTGAAAACTTACTGTTCCTGTAGAAGGAAACAAATTTCCAGCTACAGGAAGTACAAAAAAAGTCCCAAAGAAGATGAACACAAAGAGACCCACACCAAGACATATCATAATTAAAATGGCAAAAGTTAAAGATAAAGAAAGAATTCCAAAGGCAGCAAGAGAAAAACAGAGTCACATACAAGGGAAACCAAATAAGGCTATCAGCTGATTTTTCTGCAGAAACTTTGCAGGCCAGAAGGGAGTGTAATGATATATTTAAAGTGCTGAAAAGGAGACCCCCACAACCTAGGATACTCTACTCAGCAAGGTTATCATTCAGAATGGAAGGAGAGGTGAAGAACTTCTCAGACAAGCAAAAACTAAAAGAGTTAATCAAACTGAACCGACCCTATAAGCAGTGTTTAAAGGGTCTTCTCTAAGTGGAAAAGAAAAGGCTGCAATGAGAAGTAAGAATTTATAGGAAATGAAAAATCCCACTAGTAAAGGCAAATATATAGTAAATGCTGTGGATCAACCACTTAAATAAGCTAGTATGAAGATTAAAAAACAAAAATTGTAAAATCAACTGTAACTACAATAAACAGTTAGGGATGAACATGAAGATGTAAAATATGACATCAAAATCACAAAATGTGGAAGAGGGGAGTAGAAAATGTAGATCTTTTGGAATGTACTTGAACTTAGACTTCTATCAGTTTATGGTTTTTCTCTATCTAATGGTTAGGATTTGTGAATTATATGAGATACTAAACATGCTTATATGGAAAATGATGAAGAAGGCAGGTGTGCGTATTTGATTTATTTATTTATTTTTGCTGTGTTGGGTCTTCGTTTCTGTGCAAGTGCTATCTCTAGTTGTGGCAAGCGGGGACCACTCTTCATCGTGGTGCACGGGTCTCTCACTATCGTGGCCTCTCTTGTTGCGGAGCATAGACTCCAGACGTGCAGGCTCAGTAGTTGTGGCTCACGGGCCTAGTTGCTCCGTGGTATGTGGGATCCTCCCAGACCAGGGCTCGAACCATGTCCCCTGAATTAGCAGGCAGACTCTCAACCACTGTGCCACCAGGGAAGCCCCAGGTGTGTGTATTTGAACAAACATGTTACCTGCATATGAACAAAATGCCCTTAGCACGTACTTAAGTGTTTGTATGTGCCAGAAACACACCTGGAGCCCGAGCACAGCTCTGTCATCTCACCTGAGGCATCTCTGGGAGCACAGCAGGGCCCATCATGCATCCTGAGGGCACATCACACAACCAGGGAATCATACAGCTCTGAATTATCAGGCCAGTCTGGCTTTCCTAATTTAGGGTGCGGTGGGCAGAAGATGAGGTGAGGTGACACTGGGGCTCCTGCAAAGCTACGTGCTGCAGAGGACAATGACAGGCACTCATCCTGCTAGGGGAGCCAGCATTAAGTAAACCCTTTCTTCCTTTCATGTCTATCCATCTACAAGGGGAAGGCTTTTTAATCACAGAGATTTGATGAAATAGCCTAAGTTGATCTTTGTGAGCATGATAAAGAACCAAAGAAAGAGATTAGTGATTTTCATAAAAGGAGAATAACCCATAACCACAACCTTCTCTACAAAGCGTGAGATGAAGTACACTGTGTGGTGCCCCTTTATTCTCTGCCTCTTCCTTTTAGTCTTTCCCACCAGTCTCATTTCCTTCAACGTGGGAAACCATGCAGCCGACTTGTGTCTAAGACTCTCTCCCATCCCCTTCCAGCCTGCAAAATCACTGCTTCCTCCTTCCTCTGCACAGTTCTCTTAGGTGCCTGTTGGAAGAAAGACACCATCCAGACCCAGGGGTGTGCATGGGGACTTGGAAAGCTCCTGAATTACTCCACAATGGTAGGTAGTAAAGTCCACTTGCTTGAGAGAATTATCATATGACTGGTCTGGCCAACAAGGCAATCAGTTCCGAGTGAATGAAAGGAGAGGAAAAGGTCGAGGTCTGTGCAGACCAGAGCAGAATCATTAACAGGGGGATATCTCAGAAGTGAGAAGGTCCTGGACAAATTAATTTTCAAGCATTTGAAAATCTGAGTAGTTCACTATATATGTGGGGCCTGCTATGTGCCAAGAACTGTGCTAGGTGCTGGGAACAGAGCTCCCATCCTCAATGAGCTTACAGGAGGTCAGGAAATCTGGATAATTACAAAACAGCTTGTTACAGTGGTGATCAAGGTGCATGGGAGCATAGAAGAGGAGGCTTATCTCAGATGTGGGGACAAGGGAAAAGTTCCCAGAGGCAGTGATAACTAAGCTGAGAATTTAAGAGTGTATAACAATTAGTTTCCAGAGCAGAAGGGAGATCTGGGAAGGGGCAGAATGTCCTAAGCAGAGGATCTAGAGAAAAGAGAATGTGGGGCTTCTGACAGACTACAAGAATTCAGGGTGGCTGGATCTTAGAGGGCTGAGTCTGGGAGTGCATAGACCCTGAGGGGCTTTGGGGGTCCCATTTAGGCTTTATTTGAAGCAGTGGGGGTCAGTGGAATTGTTGCTGAATGGAATTTGTGTCTGCTCACCCATGTGCAGTAAAACCAATCTACTGAAACCAGGTTGTGGTGAAGGCAAGTGTAGTGTTTACTGCAGGTGCCAAACAAGGAATTCTGGTGGCTAATGCTCAAAAGGGCCGAATTCCTTGTTTGGCACCTGCAGTAAATGCTGCACTTTCCTTCACCACAACCCAGTGTCAATAGATTGGCTTTACTGAACGTAGATGGGTGGACCAAAGTTTGGCTCGGTAACAGAATGTTTTAAACAAAGAAGTGAGACCAACAGTTTAATATTTTAGAGTGATTTCTCTGGGAGTTGTTTCAGTAGGGGAGTAGAGAGAGAAGGCTAGGGGCCAGAACTACAGCAGCGGCTAGAGAGAGAAGTGGAAGGATTCAGGAAATATTCAGGAATCAGAAGTGACAAGATTTGCTGATAGATGATTCCTTAGAGAAAAACCCTGTATGTTCACTCAGCTCTCTCCTACCCCTTCCCCCTTTTTCTTTCTTCCTTCCTTCCTTCCTTCCTCCCCTTCCTCCCTCCTTCCCTCCCTCCCTTCCCTCTCTCCCTCCTTCCCTCCTTCCTTGTTTCCTTCCTTCCTTTCTTATTAAACTTAGGTTTGGGCTTTAAAGTTGACATAAAGTGACTTTAAAATAAAAATGACTAGGACTAGGTTTTTCATTTAAAGAGATTAAATTTTTTGACTTTACAATAAAATAAGAATAGCAGCTAGCACTCATGAATAGCTACTATGTGTCAGAGGCTGTTCTGAGCACTTTACATATATTAATTCCTTTAATCCTTATAACCTTATTACCCCCAAATTACACATGGGAAACTGATGAACAGAGAGGTTGAGTAACTTGCCTAAAGTCACACAGTTGATAAGTGGCAAAGCTGGGATTTCAACCCAAGTACTTTGGTTCAGTCCCTTTTCCCCACTTAACTATGGGAATGACCATGGGGAAAAAATTTAAAAAGATTGCCTGAGATCTGTTTGGGATAAGATTGCCTGCACCCCCTGTTGGTTAGATAGGAGATGAGTGATCAAATAGGAAGCTGGAAAGGGCTAGAAGAAGAAATTACTGATGATGGTCTAGTTTCTGGGCAGCTGTAATTTCTCCAGGATAACATGTTTTCACTTAATATTTGTAGTGGATTGAATGGTGGCCTCCCAAAAGATAAGTCTACCCAGAAACTGTGAATATGACCTTATTTGGAAAAAAGAGTCTTTGTAGATGTAATTAAGTCATATTGAAATGAGATCACCCAGGATTATCCAAGTGAGTCCTAATTCAATTAGAAGTGTCCTTACAAGAAGAGGAGACACAGAGGAGAAGGCCACGTGGAGATGAAGGCTGATTTACAGTTACACAGCTGCAAACAAAAAAAACCCAAGGACTGTCAGCAGCCACCAGAAGGTAGTAGAAATGTATGAAATGAATGGTCCCTCAGAGCCTCCAAAAGGAATCAAACCTGCTCCTGCTTGATTTCAGACTCCTGGCCTCCAGAACTGTGAAAGAAAAAAATTTCTGTTGTTTTCTATCCAGAAAAATTTTATCTAAATGTAAAGAGTGCTTGGTAAGATGTAGGTTGAAAAGACAGCATAGGCTAGAAGACCATATTCTTCTTAATGTGTTAAGCATTTCGATTACTGCACTGATATGGATACCTTCTTATTGGAATTGATCCTTTACTTCTCATTCAGTTAGCATAGTTACTCTGCTTTATGTTTCAAATGAGGAATACACAAATGGTTCTGTGGAAGTGTGACAAGATCAGATCATTGGTCTGTGATGGCAAGAGACAGTGATAATTATAATAGCCAAGTAAAGGTGGGTGGAGTTAACCCCAAGAACACTGCTTTTCCATCTTATTCTACTGTAAGCTCCTTCTGTAACATTTTCTGCTACTCTTTTCCCATCTTCAGTTTTACAATGAACAAAAAGAATATAAAAATGAGGTAAATGCAAAACATTCCATATACCTGCAGCTTCCAAGATTGCTTCTCTCTCCAGAGTCAGGCTTCTGTGTTTGCTTTCTTGATGCCCTAAGTTAGTACTTGTAAGTATTTTAATTGAAATATGCAGTTATCGGCATATTTTTTCCACAAGGAAATGTAAAGATCATAAATTATTTTGGTAGATCCAAAATTGTTATTATAATTACAGCAAGTCAAGATTACAGTTAAAGCCTTCCTTTTAACTTAGAATCTTCATTCCCATATTTCTTACAACACTTTGTTGTAGAACCGTAAAGATGACAGAAAGACAAGTTCTGTCAACTGTATCTTCAAGTTTTAAAAATATTAAGCTATTTTTTCAACATTACTGGACAGTGGAGCAGGAGGACATCCCTGAGAAAGTAAACATAAATTTAAAAAAATTAAATTAAAACAAAGTAGTGTTCAGCTAGAGGCTGAAATGCATTAATTTGTTTCTCTCTAAAATCTGGGCCCTCTTTGACCTGACTTCTAGTTTTGACAATGACTACACTTAAAAGAGCTAGTTCTTAGACAGTACTTAATTATAAATCAAGCTCTGGGCTAAACATAACTTTTCCATGGATTCACTTGTTCAATTCTATCAATGACCCTGTCAAGTGGGCGCTATCATTGTCATCTTCATTTTAAAGATAAAGAATCTGAAGCACAGAGAAGTAAAGCTTTTTTCCCAAGGTCACAAAGCTAGGAAGTAGCTAGTTGAGTAGGAATTTGAACAAAGCTTCAAGGTTTTAAGACATTACATTTAACTATCTCCTATACTTGAGCAAAATCAGTCTTGAGTTTCTGAGCCAATGCGTGATGTGAAGGAAGCACCCCGGGGAAACCAGCTGATTAGGACTTCGCTCTTGCAGGGCTTATATTCACTGTGGTAGGTCTGCTGCTCTCCCTGGCTCAGGAATTCAGAGAACAGCAAAGAGGAGTGTGCTGCCTGTAGAGGGAGAGGATAATTTAGCAAGGGATTGGAAAACTTTATATAAAGGGCCAGAGAGTAAAAGCTTTTGGCTCTGCAGGTCATATGATCTCTGTCACTCAACTCAGCCATTATAGCATGAAAGCCGCCATAGAGAAAATATCAACAAAGGGGCATGGGTGTGTTCCCATAAAACTTCACTTACAAAAGTAGGTGGAAGACTGGATTTGACCCAAAGATGGTAGTTTGCCAACTCCTGGTTTGAAGTGCTATTTGTTGCCCTTAAGCTATAGTGAGATCAACTACCTCAGAAGCCCATCAACTTTCTCCTAACGAAAAATAATCAGGCCTCCAATGTGGCAGAGACATGGCCCCAGTCCTAGTCTCTCCTCCTGATCGAGGCCATGGGTTCTTAACCTGTGGTCCGTGGACACTCATAAGCAAGTTTCAGAGAGTCCACAAACTGGATATAAGAGAAAAGATATTTTATTTTATGTCTTTCTTAGTATTTTGAAGACTGTGGAGGAAAATTTGATCAGTTTGAGTTATTTCAGTACAGTAAGTCCCCTACATATGAACGAGTTCCATTCTGAGAGTGCGTTCATAAGTCTTATTTGTTGGTAAGTCCAACAAAGTTAGCCTAGGTACCCAACTTACACAATCGGCTATATAGTACTGTACTGTAATAGGTTTATAATTCTTTTTACACAACTACTACATAAAAAACAAACAAGGGCTTCCCTGCTGGCGCAGTGGTTGAAAGCCCTCCTGCCGATGCAGGGGACACGGGTTCGTGCCCCGGTCCGGGAAGATACCACATGCCATGGAGCGGCTGGGCCCGTGAGCCATGGCCACTGAGCCTGCGCGTCTGGAGCCTGTGCTCCGCAACGGGAGAGGTCAAAACAGTGAGAGGCCCGCGTACCGCAAAAAAAAAAAAAAAAACCCAAAAAAATAAAAACAAAACAACAAACAAACAACCCCCCCCCCCAAAAATATAAAGAAAACATTTTTAATCTTATAATACAGTACCTTGAAAAGTACAGTAGTACAGTACAACAGCTGGCATACAGGGGCAGGTAGCGAGTCAACAGGCAAGAATAGTTACTGACTGGAGGAGGGATGGGAGATGGGAGATGGTAGAGCTGAAGGATCGTCAGCAATAGGAGATGGAGGGCAAGCTGCAAGTTCACTCATGTTAATGGCACAGGGCCTGGTTCCTTGCTGGATTCAACTCCATTTACCATCTTGAAAAAAATGATCCAGTGATGTCTGGGTAGTAGCTCTTTTTTTCTCATCATAGATGACACGGTAGCACTGGATTGCATTCTGAACGGCTGCTGTAGCCTTCGTGTACCATCCTACGTTCAGGTCCTGTGCCTCAAAAACTAACAGTGCCTCCTCAAATAAAGAAAATCCCCTTGCCATTTTCTGTGTCATGAATCTCTTCGGTTCTTCAGTTACTTCTGCTTCCTCTTGTCTCTCTTCATCCTTTCTCTGGGTCTCCAATTCCATCAGGTCTTTATTAGTAAGCTCCTCATGTTGCACAACAAGGAGTTCAATGAAGTCATCCTCTTGCAGATCTAGCTCCAGCTTCTCACTGAGGGTCTCTAAGTTGCTGAAGACCTCTTTGGACTCCTCATTTACTTTCTCAAATCCATGAAAATTTTGAACAAACTGTGGGCAAAGATTCTTTCAAACAGGAAGAGAGCCCTTGGCTAGGTTTTTGAGGCATCTTGGGTTCTCTGAATGATAAACTAAGAAAGGCTTCAGCTTCATATCACCAGAAGCATTGCCATGAAACAACAGAGTTACCTTATCTTTTGCTGCTTTATAGCCTGTCACCAACTTTGCCTCCTTACTGATGTAACTTTGGTCTGGCATCCTCTTCCAGTAGAGTCCTGTCTCATGCACATTAAAAACCTGCTCAGGTAAATACGTGCCTTCATGAATAATTTCTCTAAGTGTTTCAGGAAATTCCCAGGCAGCTACCGCATCTGTACTCGCTCCCTCACCACTTACTTTTACATTGTGGAGGCTGGCTCTAGCCTTGAACCGATGAAACCAGCCATGGCTGGCATTAAAAGATGCACCCTCTGATTCTTAGCCATGTTCCTTCTTCAAGTGTTCATAAAGCCTTTTAGCTCTCTCTTGAATCAGCATTAAGCTGAGTGAGACTCGATGCTGATGCTGATCCTGCACCCACACACTGAGAAGTTTCTCCATTTCCTCCATCACTTTTCCATGCTTCTTCAATATTATTGTTGACATTATCGGCAGAGCAGACGTCACATGTTCCATGATCTTGTCCTCATTCTTTAGAATTGTGCCAGTGGTTGAATGGCTCATGTTATAAGAATGAGTGACGTCTACCATCTTTTCGCCTGACTCCACTCTCTTAATTATTTTCATTTTTGTTTCCATTGTTATCGCTTGGTGCTTCTTTAGCAGTACAGCTACATCATCACTGCTTTTATGCTTGCTTCTGGACATCCTGGGCTTGAAATAAAGACACTGTACTGCTTTACTGTATACAGTACTGTAGAGTAAAGTACACAAAAGCACAACCACTTTAGAGGATGCACGCATGTGACAATGTATACCAGACACGTGAACTAACGCTTGATTGGTCATGCTAAGGCACGTTCACATCTTTGAAAGTTCTCAACTTGAAGGTTCGTATGTAGGGGACTTACTGTAATTAAAACTCTCGTTTTAATCCAAACAAGAGTACGGTAGCATGGGCTGTAACTACAACCAGGTGAAGATGTGTAGTCATTACCCTCCCCAGGTTTAGACATCAGATGATTTCTTGTTAATAGGAATTAAAGAAAATTCCCTGTAGCAGGATTATGAATATTTCTCTTTGCTTACACTGGGTCTAGTTTAGGTGTTGGGAACACAAAAACAAGTGTTTATGTATTCTTTGGCTTTAAAATCAGATGTGTGCTCAAATCCTGGCTCCCTTCTTGCTAGCTGGGTCATTTTGTGCAGGTTACTCACTCTCACTGAGCCTCGAATTTCTCAGTGTAAAACGGAATTATAAAGACTGAGTTAAACCATTGAGCACAGCATCCCAATAAATGGAAGCCCTCATCAGCTGCGTTGTGAAACATGGTGCTGGGTATTTGTACTTCTTGTGTGTAAGGTTTTTGCCAATGGAAACTGTGGGGGAACCTGTCATCCTGAAATGCACTGGACACTGGGATCTCTTTAGAGCAAGAAGCTCTTTTGAGAAAGGCTGGAACTTGATCAGAATTTGAATTTTCTCCAAGACAAAGGCCTATATAAGGTATTCTGTAAGGCTGCTTTTGTACCGCCAAGCAAAACCACCCCATATAATTAGGCCTCAGTGAAGCCAGATGTCCTAGGAATGGTCGAGTAGTTTTATAGTTTCAAACTGAGGACAGGGTCTCTGTCAAAACATTATCGTCACCCAAACTGTTGACATTTCTTCTAATTTGCTGAAGCAGATTATGATGAAATTGGCAGTTAGGCCTTTGACATGCAAGTAAATGAAATCACTGACTTAGCGCAGTTCTTCCTTGATTTACCATGGGGTTACATCCCAATAGAGCCATTATTAGTTGAAAATATCATACTTTGAAAATGCATTTAAGACACCTAACCCACTGAACATCGTAGCCTACAATTACATGTGCCCAGAACACTTACATTAGGTTACAATTGGCAAAATCATCTGACACAAAGCCTATTTTATAACAAAGTGTTGAATCTCTCATGTAATTTATGGAATACTGTACTGGAAGTGAAAAGCAGAATGGTTGTCTGGGTACAGTTCAGTTGTAGGTGTATCAGTTATGTACCCTTGTGATCATGTGGCTGGATTTTGCCCATTATGGCCAATTAGGGACTTACTTATTTTTTTGAAGCGTGATGTGGGTCCAAAAGAAAAGCATCTTTGGAGGCCTAGCTTTGTCCTCTGACTGTACAGTCCCTATGCTGACATCACTGGGTTCAGGGGTCTGTACCACCTTCTGCAGCCCCTCTAGGGCAGGACCAGTCTCGCTGTCTCTGTACCTCAGTCCTTAGGTCATAATAACGATACTAACAGCTTGCATGTTTTGTCTTATTTCATCCTCGTACCCAATTTACAGATGAGGAAATGGAAGCCAGAATGGTTAGGTATATAATTCTGACACAACTTCAACATGTGTCTGATACCACCAAGCAATTCTCTGACACCAGCTGAATGTCCTATCAGATCCCACAGGTTAAGGGCTCAGTTCTACCATATTGCTCCCTCACCCATTTCAGATGCCAATTGCAAGTCCAGGTTATTATCTGTGCTTCTGACCTACTATAAATCGGAGGTTCCCACTACCCCCTCCTTGGGTTTTATTTATTTGCTAGGATGGCTCACAGAACTTGGGAAACATTTTATTTATGAGATTACCAGTTTAATATAAAAGAGTATAACTTAGGAATAGCCAGATGGAAAGTTGCATAGTGCAGGGTATGGGGAAATGGTGTAGAGTTTCCATGCCTTCTGCAGTGGTGCATTCTCCCTGAATCTCCATGTGTTCACCAACCTGGAGGCTCTCTGAACACCAACTTTTTTTTTTTTTAATGTAGGCTTCATTACACAGGCACGATTGATTAAATCATTGGCCATTGGTGACTGAACTCAATCTCTAGCCCCTTTTCCTACCTGGGAGGTTGTGGGGAGTGGGTAGAAGTGAAAGTTGCAACTATTCTATCACATGGTTTGTTCCCCTGGCAACTAGCTCCCATTCTTAAGTTACCTAGGGGCTTTTTGAAAGTCACCTCATTGACAACAAAAGACAGCTTTATCCCTCTCAACACTTAGGAAATTTCAAGTGTTTTAGGAGCTTTGTGCCTGGACCAGGGATGAAGACCAAATATATATATTTCTTATCATAAATCACAATATCACAGGTAACTTGTCCAAAGTCACCTGCTTAGTAAATGGTAAATGCAGGAGAAGGACTGGAGAAGTGTGGTTTTATGCAGATCCTACATAAGCCAAAGCACTGTGCTGACTCATAGCAGTGACTGTTAAACTCATCCAAACATTATTCAGCATCGACAAATTTATAAACACATCTGGACTTGAGGAAATAAGTATAAACTTAAAGTCTTAGATTCTTAAATGTTATTTCAGTATAAAGAATAAAAAAGATGATCTCATGGTTTCTAAAAGTAGTGATAGTTTTTCTTGGCATAGAACAAAATTCTTTCAGATGCTCTCCCTTGGCCTCTCAGATTACATAGTGTCTTCTTTCACACAGATGTGATGGTTGTGTTTCAATAATCGAATCTTGACTTACTACACACTCTCTCAGAAGAAGAGCATCTTTCTAGATACAAGGTGAAGGAGCTTTCTTTGAATTACTGCCATCTGCTGTTGTTATCGTATCGAACTAGGGTCTGCTCACCCACAACAAAGCAAAGCCAACTTACTGACACTGGATTGTGGTGAAGGAAAGTACATCATTTATTGCAGGGCCCAGCAAGGAGTATGGGCAGCTCATGCTCAAAAGACTTGAACTCCTTGATGGTTTTTAGGGGAGCATTTTTAAAGGCAATATTTGGAGTGAGGGCTGCAGGATTCATGATTTTCTTCTGATTGGTTGGTGGTGAGGTAACAGGGTGGTGCTTTGGGAATCTCAATCATCAACCTTCTGGTTCCAACTAGTCTGTGGTCTATGTGTTTGTGGTCACCATGTAGTCACTATCCTCCACCTGGGGGGCGGGTGGCAGTGAGTGTCTTAGTTCCTTAAGAATAACTCAAATATATAAGATTTTTATATATATCCATCGAGAAGGAACTAGGACTCTGTTTTATCCAGAGATTTTGTCATTACTTTTTTATTTAATTGTTTTTCCTTTGTTTCTTCATTCTCTCACTTCTCTAATTAGTAACTGCCTGTGCCTGATCTTTGGAACTCAGGGAAGGCCTAGGAGACTAAAGCCTTTTTATACAAACAAGAAACAGGGGACATGGAAGGACTTTGGTACCTGAGAGTGTTAGGGGAAACACTGACTGAAACTGCTCACCATGGCCAGGCACCAAGGTAACCATTTGCATGAGTTATTTTGTGACAGGAGGTCCTGGTAAGGAACACGAAAAACAAGCCATACCAACCAGAAGAATTCAGGAAAGATCAAAAGGAGATGCCAGTCCATATGTCCTACCAACATCCCAGAATCCTCCTCACTGGAATCCATCTTGGCTGAGTGATGTGTGTGCCACCAGGAAGGACCCTGAGTCAGAATGATTGTCCAGAGACAACCTGGAAACTAATCCTATCACTATAAAACCTGAGACTGTGAGCCATGTGGCAGAGCAGTCCTCCTGGGTTCCATTATCTTCCTGCTCTCCACCCAGGTGCCCCTTCCCAGTAAAGTCTCTTGCTTTGTCAGCATGTGTGTCTCCTCAGAAAATTCATTTCTGAGTGTTAGACAGGAGCCCACTTTTGGGACCTGGAAGGGGTCCCCCTTCCTGCAACAGGAGGGCCCCATAGGGTATTGCTTGGTTTTAATCCCCCCTTTTCTTTCATACTCCTTAATATTCGGGGGAACAGGTGTGGGACAAGAAAAGTAATAAAGTTTTGGATATAGAGGTTAATCATACACTCAGCAGAGGAACTCAGTTTCAGGGGCACTTGGTTTCCATGTGAGGGTTTGAACCCCAGCTTGTTATCCTTGAAATAAACTGCTGTCTTTCCAAAGATCCACTACCCAAGGTCACTTAGATGAAGACACAGCTGCTGTTCAGACAAAGGTTTAATAAAGGGCAGAACTCGAATTTCTTTATAAAAGTTCTGACAACTGAAATGTGAAAAGAATATTTTGAAGAAAAAAAAGACTTAAAAAAGGACTTACATTACTGGATGTTAAAGTCTGTTTTTACAGAAAGACTTGGCCCTGGGTGGTTAGAGAGAACAGGTCTAGCATGATCTGTGACAATGAAGCTGACCATGTCCTCCTTCCCTGCATTCTGGAGGGCAGGTTCAAACAATTGTTAATCAGGGAAGGGAGGGGATGCAGAGACAAGGGAGGAGCAGTCAAGAAACAATAGTGCAGCCTTGGGGCAGGGTCCTGGTTCTGCCTCAAGGGATACACATAACGATATCTTTACGCTCTTCTACAGAACTAAAACTCCCACCAAATGGAAGATGTTCCAGAGAGAAAGTCACAGTTCAATAACCTCAAGAACCACAGATCACAAGACAACCTGACTCCAGAAGATCTCTAGATTGAAGAAATACAGGCCCTGCACGCACACTGATCCTTATCAGCAATCATGCCCCTTGACTACAAAACTCCTCACAACCACCCCACCCCGCCCAGGTTGGGACACACAGTTTTTGAGGGCACAAGCCCACTCTGTCTCCCTTTGCCTGGCAAAGCAATAAAGCGATTCTTTCCTACTTCACCCAAAACTCTGTCTCTGAGACTCGATTCAGCACCAGTGCACAGAGGCTGAGTTTCCAGCAACAGTCATGATGCTGAAGGCAGACTGGTTTGATGGAGATGGAATGAAACTCAAAAGCAAAGGTTGATTTCATTTCATATTTAAAATTTTCACATTTAAAAAATAGAAAGCGTGCATGCAAAACTGAATTTTTATTTTCTATCAAAAAAGTAAAATGGTCATTTCAAAATCAGATGAATTTATTTAAAAATGGTTTATCAGAAGCAGAATGTTTGTCACTTTTTGGGCATCCCAGTATCTACCCTTAGCCACACCTGGATTTCCTACTGGAAAGTCCCTCTCTACCTGCCATGTACAATTTTGTTGAGATTCAAAGTTTTCTGCTCTCTGCATCAGTCCTCTGATGACTTTGGACAAGCCAGTCATCTCACTAACCTAGGGGGGATGAAGGTACATGACCTGAATCTAAACTCCGCTAATAGGATTCTCTCTACTGAGGACTTTGATGTTAAGTGAGACAAAAACAGTGGAAGTTTATCATTTATTCCAGTGACGATTCTCAGATCTTACTGTCAAAACCCCATATTAATTTGCTCAGGCTGCTATAACAAAAATACCACAGACTAGGTGATTTACACAATAGAAATGTATTTTCTCACAGTTCTGGAAGCTAGAAGTCCACGATCAAGGTGTTGGTAGGTCTGGTTTTCTCTGAGGTCTCTCTCCCAGGCTTGCAGATGGCTGCCTTCTCCTTGGGTTCTCATGTGCTCTTTCCTCTGTGAATGCATCCCTGGTGTCTCTGTGTCCTAATCTCTTCTTCTTATAAGGACACTGGTCAAATTGGATTAGACAACCTCCCCCCCACCCCCAGCCAATGGCCTTATTTAACTTAATCACCTCTTTAAAGGCCAAAATGCAGTCACATTCTGAGGTACTGGGGATTAGGGCTTCAACATTTGAATTTCAAATTCAGCCCATAACATCTCCCATTTCTTGTTTACTAAAAGCCAGCTTCCTCCACATTCCTTTTAATTCTGTGAGCTCCCCCTACCCTCACTGTATAATCTTCTTATTTAAGTTACCTAAAGTCACTTTTTGTTCTTTCACTAATGCACACCCAGTGTCGAGCAGACTGAAAGACGTTCCCATGGGATTATGTAAACACTGACATGGTGGAGCAGTTTGACATAGAAAGGGTCATTCTGTAGGAACTTCTTTTTTGTTTTTTTTGGTCTAAAATTTGTTGAATCTTGCAGTCAAAAGGTACAAACTTCGAGTTATAAGATAAATAAGCACTGGGGATGTAATGTGCAACATTAACACTGCTGTATGTTACATGTGACAATGTGAAGAGGGTAAGTCCTAAGAGTTCTCATCACAAGGAAAAAGGCTTTTAAAAAATATTTCTTTAATTTTTTTACTTACATGAGATGATGGATGTTCACTAAACATTGTGATAATCACTTTATGATGTATGTAAGTCAAATCATTGTGCTTAATTATCATTAAACTTCTACTGTGTTGTATGTCAATTATTTCTTAGTAAAACTGGAAGAAAAAAAAACTAACATAATTCACACACACAAAGCTGTTGAATCAAAATCTTCTCTCAGAAGCAGCTGGTGAGAGAGACGCTGATGAGGTTGGAATGATTAGGATGAGCTAATGAGATGCTGTGATGGGAATTACTGATAAAATTTTATTCTCCAGCATTTGCACTTATGAATTAATTTTGTCATTTATGTGTGTGAATGATAAAAGTTACCTTTTCAGAAACATCCACTGACATTTTACACCATTCATAATAGACACAACTCTTCCTCTGAGACAATAAGAAGGAGGAAGATGAAAAGAAAGTTTGTGAATTAGAGAGCATCTGAGATCAGTCACTCCACAGGACCCCATCCTCTCAGCAGAGCGAAGGTGCACCTGTGAACTCTCCTCACAGACTTCAGACACCTCACGTACTTTGATTTCATTTAAAGCTCACAACCAAACTGTGGGAGGAATGAAGGTCACCCACAGGTGCGGTGAAGGGAAATGAGGAACAACTTTGCAACAAGAGCTGGGAAATAAGGACATATCTGGAGCCATCAACTAGAGATGAGCAAATCTCCATTGCAGCACAGCTGAGGACAAAGAAAACACATGTGGGGGAGCAGCCCATTTTAAAGACATTTACCAGCAAAACTTGTGGTTTTTTAACAGGAGAAGGAACATAGATTAGAGGATTTTTTTTGGTAGGATGCCCCATTATTATGTTTTTCTCCTGATAGGACTTGAGTTAAGGGTTTTTGGGAGGAAGACCACAAAGGTAAAGTGTCATAGAGAGTACACACTATCAGCAGACGGTTTATGAATACCAATGCTGACCTTGCTCACCTGACTGAGGTAGTCGTTGTCAGGTTTCTCCATTGCAAAGTTACTCTTTTTTTCCCTTGTACAGTTCTCTTTAGAAGGATGTCACTAGGCACAGCCTGTACCTAAGGAAGGGGGAGAGGATTCTTTTCAAGGTGGAGGATTAGTAAATTAAGCACAAGGGAAATCAAGGGAGGGAGGTAAGGGGTAACAGATGGAATGATGGGTGCATGTCTAACAGGACAAACCGCTGGCTGAAGAAGGGGAGCAAGAAGAAACAGGCTGACAGAATTGAGGACAGACAGCTAATTTAGCAGGAATAAATAATTGAAATAGAGTATAGACTGGCAGTCTGTTGGAGTTGGGGCATTTAAAAATGGTGTTGAGATATAAACAGAAGCCAGGTGAGGGTCCTTGTTGCTGGAGCAGAAACCCCTGTTCACACAGCATGGTGAGCAATGGCCCCAAAGAGTGTTTATACTTTACTACAAGTATTGGGCTATGAATTAACACTGTTATATTCTACCACGTAAAAGCCTATCAGGATATGAAAGAGTTTTTCACTTCTTTATGAAACAATAAGACTACAGATCACAATTTAATATCCTAGAATATTCTAAAATTGCTTGACTGAACGATGACATTAGGCTTACCAGTTTTATTTTGTTTACAGTTGATTTTACAGCCCAGCTCATCATTTATACAGTTTCCATCTGAATTCGTAGACGAGAAACTTTCCTATGAGCCCTCTCTTCATAAATTCATTTTAGAACCATCCCACATTAGATTTCATATAATATCATTTGAAAAAACTAAAGTAAGACATCAAATAAATTATACCTCCCAGAGACCTTCGAGATGGCGGAAGAGTAAGATGTGGAGATCACCTTCCTCCCCACAAATACACCAGAAATACATCTACACGTGGAACAACTCCTACAGAACACCTACTGAAGGCTGGCAGAAGACCTCAGACCTCCCAAAAGGCAAGAAACTCCCCACGTACCTGGGTAGGGCAAAAGAAAAAAGAAAAACAGAGACAAAAGAATAGTGATGGGACCTGCACCATTGGGAGGGAGCTGTGAAGGAGGAAGGGTTTCCACACACTAGGAAGCCCCTTCATGGGTGGGGACTGCGGGTGGCAGAGTGGGGGGAGCTTCGCAGCCGTGGAGGAGAGCGCAGCAATAGGGATGCGGAGGGCAAAGCAGAGAGATGCCTGCACAGAGGATCGGTGCCGACCAGCACTCACCAGCACGAGAGGCTTGTCTGCTCACCCGCCGGGACGGGCGGGGGCTGGGAGCTGAGGCTCGGGCATTGGTTGGAGCGCAGGGAGAGGACTGGGGCTGGCGGAGGGAACACAACCTGCAGGGGGTTAGTGCACCACGGCTAGCCAAGAGGGAGTCCAGGGAAAAGTCTGGACCTGCCGAAGAGGCAAGAGACTTTTTCTTCCCTCTTTGTTTCCTGGTGCGCGAGGAGAGGGGATTAAGAGCGCTGCTTAAAGGAACTCCAGAGACGGGCACGAGCCGCGGCTAAAAGCACGGACCCCAGAGATGAGCATGAGACGCTAAGGCTGCTGCTGCCGCCACCAAGAAGCCTGTGTGCGAGCACAGGTCACTATCCGCAACTCCCCACCCGGGAGCCTGTGCAGCCCGCCACTGCCAGGATCCCGTGATGCAGGGACAACTTCCCCGGGAGAACACACGGCGTGCCTCAGACTGGTACAACGTCACGCTGGCCTCTGCTGCTTCAGGCTTGCCCCGAATCCGTGCCCCTCCCTCTCCCCGGCCTGAGTGAGCCAGAGCCCCCGAATCAGTGGCTCCTTTAACCCCGTCCTGTCTTGAGTGGGAACAGACGGCCTCAGGCAACATACACGCAGAGGCGGGTCCAAATCCAAAGCTGAACCCCGGGAGCTGTGAGAACAAAGAAGAGAAAGAGAAATCTCTCCCAGCAGCCTCAGGAGAAGCAGATTAAATCTCCACAATGAACATGATGTACCCTGCATCTGTGGAATACCTGAATAGACAACGAATCATCCCAAATTGAGGCAGTGGACTTTGGGAGCAATGATATATATATATTTTTTCCTTTTTTTCTTTTTGTGAGTGTGTATGTGTATGCTTCTGTATGTGATTTTGTCTCTATAGCTTTGCTTTTACCATCTGTCCTAGGGATCTGACTGTCTTTTTTTTTTTTTTTTTTTTTTTACTATAGTTTTTAGCACTTGTTGTCCTTGGTGGATTTGTTTTTTGGTTTGGTTGCTCTCTTCTTTCTTTTTTCTTTTATTACTTTTTATTATTTTTTAGTTTTTAATAATTATTTTTTACTTTTTATTTTAATAACTGTCCTTTCTTTCTACTTCTACTAATTTCTTTCCACTTTTTCTCCCTTTTATTCTGAGCCATGTGGATGAAAGACTCTTGGTGCTGCAGCCAGGAGTCAGTGTTGTGCCTCTGAGGTGGAAGAGTCAACTTCAGGACACTGGTCCACAAGAGACCTCCCAGCTCCACGTAATATCAAATGGCGAAAATCTCCCAGAGATCTCCATCTCAACACCAAGACCCAGCTTCACTCAACGACCAGCAAGCTACAGTGCTGGACACCCTATGCCAGACTACTAACAAGACAAGAACACAGCCCCATACATTACCAGAGAGGCTGCCTAAAATCATAATAAGGCCACAGACACCCCAAAACACACCACCAGACGAGGACCTGCCCATCAGAAAGACAATATCCAGCCTCATCCACCAGAACACAGGCACTAGTACCCTCCACCAGGAAGCCTACACAACCCACTGAACCAACCTTAGCCACTGGGGACAGACACCAAAAACAACGGGAACTACGAACCTTCAGCCTGCAAAAAGGAGACCCCAAACACAGTAAGATAAGCAAAATGAGAAGACAGAGAAACACACAGCAGATGAAGGAGCAAGGTAAAAACCCACCAGACTTAATAAATGAAGAGGAAATAGGCAGTCTACCTGAAAAAGTATTCAGAGTAATGATAGTAAAGATGATCCAAAATCTTGGAAATAGAATAGACAAAATGCAAGAAACATTTAACAAGGACATAGAAGAACTAAAGAGGAAACAAGCAATGATGAACAACACAATAAATGAAATTAAAAATACTCTAGAAGGGATCAATAGCAGAATAACTGAGGCAGAAGAACGGATAAGTGACCTGGAAGATAAAATAGTGGAAATAACTACTGCAGAGCAGAATAAAGAAAAAAGAATGAAAAGAACAGAGGACAGTCTCAGAGACCTCTGGGACAACATTAAACGCCCCAACATTCGAATTATAGGGGTTCCAGAAGAAGAAGAGAAAAAGAAAGGGACTGAGAAGATATTTGAAGAGATTATAGTTGAAAACTTTCCTAATATGGGAAAGGAAATAGTTAATCAAGTCCAAGAAGCACAGAGAGTCCCATACAGGATAAATCCAAGGAGAAACATGCCAAGACACATGTTAATCAAACTATCAAAAATTAAATACAAAGAAAACATATTAAAAGCAGCAAGGGAAAAACAACAAATAACACATAAGGGAATCCTCATAAGGTTAACAGCTGATCTTTCAGCAGAAACTCTGCAAGCCAGCAGGGAGTTGCAGGACATATTTAAAGTGGTGAAGGAGAAAAACCTACAACCAAGATTACTCTACCCAGCAAGGATCTCATTCAGATTTGAAGGAGAAATTAAAACCTTTACAGACAAGGAAAACCTGAGAGAGTTCAGCACCACCAAATACCTAGAAACAAATGACAATGTAGACACAATGACCCAAAACCTATGGGATGCAGAAAAAGCAGTTCTAAGAGGGAAGTTTATAGCAATACAAGCCCACCTTAAGGAACAGGAAACATCTCAAATAAACAACCTAACCTTACACCTAGAGCAACTAGAGAAATAAGAACAAAAAAACCCCAAAGTTAGCAGAAGGAAAGAAATCATAAAGATCAGATGAGAAATAAATGAAAAAGAAATGAAGGAAACGATTGCAAAGATCAATAAAACTAAAAGCTGGTTCTTTTAGAATATAAACAAAATTGAATTAGCCAGACTCATCAAGAAAAAAAGAGAGAAGACTCAAATCAGTAGAATTAGAAATGAAAGAGGAGAAGTAAAAACTGACATTGCAGAAATACAGAAGATCATGAGAGATTACTACAAGCAACTCTATGCCAATACAATGGACAACCTGGAAGAAATGGACAAATTTTTAGAAATGCACAACCTGCCAAGACTGAATCAGGAAGAAATAGAAAATATGAACAGACCAATCCAAGCACTGAAATTGAAACTGTGATTAGAAATCTTCCAAAAAACAAAAGCCCAGGATCAGATGGCTTCACAGGCGAATCTATCAAACATTTAGAGAAGAGCTAACACCTATCCTTCTCAAACTCTTGCAAAATATAGCAGAAGGAAGAACACTCCCAAATTCATTCTATGAGGCCACCATCACCTTGATACCAAAACCAGACAAGGATGTCACAAAGAAAGAAAACTACAGGCCAATATCACTGATGAACATACATGCAAAAATCCTCAACAAAATACTAGCAAACAGAATCCAACAGCACATTAAAAGGATCATACACCATGATCAAGTGGCGTTTATTCCAGGAATGCAAACATTCTTCAAAATATGCAAATCAATCAACCATATTAACAAATTGAAGGAAAAAAACCATATGATCATCTCAATAGATGCAGAGAAAGCTTTTGACAAAATTCAACACCGATTTATGATAAAAACCCTGCAGAAAGTAGGCATAGAGGGAACATTCCTCAACATAATAAAGGCCATATATGACAAACCCACAGCCAACATCATCCTCAATGTTGAAAAACTGAAAGCATTTCCACTAAGATCAGGAACAAGACAAGGGTGCCCACTCTCACCACTCTTATTCAACACAGTGTTGGAAGTTTTAGCTACAGCAATCAGAGAAGAAAAGGAAATAAAAGGAATCCAAATCGGAAAAGAAGAAGTAAAGCTGTCACTGTTTGCAGATGACATGATACTATACATAGAGAATCCTAAAGATGCTACCAGAAAACTAGTAGAGCTAATCAATGAATTTGGCAAAATAGCAGGATACAAAATTAATGCACAGAAATCTCTTGCATTCCTATACACTAATGATGAAAAATCTGGAAGTGAAATTAAGAAACACTCCCATTTAGCATTGCAAGAAAAAGAATAAAATACCAGGAATAAACCTACCTAAGGAGACAAAAGACCTGTATGCAGAAAATTATAAGACACTGATGAAAGAAATTAAAGATGATACAAATAGATGGAGAGATATATCATGTTCTTGGATTGGAAGAATCAACACTGTGAAAATGACTCTACTACCCAAAGCAAACTACAGATTCAATGCAATCCCTATCAAACTACCACTGGCATTTTTCACAGAACTAGAACAAAATTTTCACAATTTGTATCAAAACACAAAAGACCCCGAATAGCCAAAGCAATCTTGAGAAAGAAAAACGGAGCTGGAGGAATCAGGCTGCCTCACTTCAGACTATACTACAAAGCAACAGTAATCAAGACAGTATGGTACTGGTACAAAAACAGAAATATAGATCAATGGAACAGGATAGAAAGTCCAGAGATAAGCCCACACACATATCGTCACCTTATCTTTGATAAAGGAGGCAGGAATATACAGTGGAGACAGGACAGCCTCTTCAATAAGTGGTGCTGGATAAACTGGACAGTTACATGTAAAAGTATGAGATTAGAACTCTACCTAAAAATAAGGTGAAAATGGATGAAAGACCTAAATGTAAGGCCATAATCTAGCAAACTCTTAGAGGAAAACATAGGCAGAACACTCTATGACATAAATCACAGCAAGATCCTTTTTGACCCACCTCCTAGAGAAATGGAAATGAAAACAAAAATAAACAAATGGGACCTAATGAAACTTCAAAGCTTTTGCACAGCAAAGGAATCCATAAACAATACCAAAAGACAACCCTCAGAATGGGAGAAAATACTTGCAAATGAAGCAACTGACAAAGGATTAATCTCCAAAATTTATAAGCAGCTCATGCAGCTCAATATCAAAAAAACAAACAACCCAACCCAAAAATGGGTGGAAGATCTAAATACACATTTCTCTGAAGAAGTTATACAGATTGCCAACAAACACATGAAAGGATGCTCAACATCACTAATCATTAGAGAAATGCGAATCAAAACGACAATGTGGTATCACCTCACATCAGTCACCAGAGCCATCATCAAAAAATCTACAAACAATAAATCCGGAGAGGGTGTGGAGAAAAGGGAACACTCTTGCATTTCTTTTGGAAATGTAAATTGATACAGTCACTATGGAGAACAGTATGGAGGTTCCTTAAAAAAACTACAAATAGAACTTCCTTATGACCCAGCAATCCCACTACTGGGCATATACCCCGAGAAAACCATAATTCAAAAAGAGTCATGTACCAAAATGTTCATTGCATCTCTATTTACAATAGCCAGGACATGGAAGCAACCTAAGTGTCCATCATCGGATGAATGGATAAAGAAGATGTGGCACATATATACAATGGAATATTACTCGCCATAAAAAGAAATGAAATTGAGTTATTTGTTGTGAGGTGGATGGACCTAGAGTCTGTCATACAGAGTGAAGTAAGTCAGAAAGAGAAAGACAAATACCATATGTTAACACATATATATGGAACCTAGGGGGGAAAAAATGTCATGAAGAAACTACGGGTAAGATTGGAATAAAGACACAGACCTACTAGAGAATGGACTTGAGGATCTGGGGAGGGGGAAGGGTAAACTGTGACAAAGTGAGAAAGTGGCATGGACATATATACCCTACCAAACTTTAAATAGATAGCTAATGGGAAGCAGCCACATAGCACAGGGAGATCATCTCGGTGCTTTGTGAAAACCTAGAGGGGTGGGATAGGGAGGGGAGGGAGGCTCAAGAGGGAAGAGATTGGGGATATATGTATACATATAGCTGGTTCACTTTGTTATACAGCAGAAAATAAAGCAACATTGTAAAGCCATTATACTCCAATAAAGATGTAAAAATTAAAAAATGTATGTAGCTCATAGGATTAAATGGATTAATTCAAGTAAAGTTCTTAGCACAGTTCCTGGGCCAATAGACATTAGCAGGAGGCAGATCTTATAGGCCATGATGAGGGCTTAAGATTGTATGAGAGACAGTTCTAGTGGTAGTATGGAGAATCAAGTAGAAGACAGGCAAGAAGCAGGGATACTAGCTAGAGAGCTTTCGCAAATATTCGGTCAAGAACTGGTGATAGAGCGTGGACCTGGTTAACGGAGTTTGAGGTAGTTCAAATTTGGAGGAAACTAGAGCAGTGTTCATGGAGAGAAAATATTTAAGCTGAGCCTTGAAGGAAGATATTTCCAAGGGAACCTCGGAAAAAAGCACAGATGACATGTCTTGAGCAGTGAAGAGTCAATGTGGTAATGGAACAAGAAATGGAAGAGGAAGTTGAAAGATTGAGACCAGAAAGATGAGTACTTTCAGAGCCTTACTTAACCTGCTTATTTGATACATAAAAGAACAGTGAGAGAAATTAATAGAACAGAAAGACATGGCTATGTCTTAGGAGTGACAGAGGAAGACCAATCAGATAAGAGGATCAAAGAAAAAGGGGTTACCAACCATGTAAATATTTTGGTAGGATGAAGATTAATGCTACTGATAACTTGAGGAAGATTCAAATTGTAGCGGCTGAAGACAGATTGCAAGCAACTAAGCAGGTGGGGAAAACTACA
Source organism: Pseudorca crassidens (assembly GCF_039906515.1). Classification (NCBI taxonomy): domain Eukaryota; kingdom Metazoa; phylum Chordata; class Mammalia; order Artiodactyla; family Delphinidae; genus Pseudorca; species Pseudorca crassidens. The sequence continues at coordinate 25,151,386 of NC_090306.1, read as the reverse complement.
AGTCTTCATTTCACAACAGGCTCTTGGATTTCAGCAAATAAAGGTAAAGAACTTTAGCTTGAAAAAAGTACTAGGAGTCTAGGAGGGAGTGGAAGTGGCGGAGGCTGACAAAGGGAAAACCAGAACATGACTATAGGAGAATGCTTGAAGATTAAGATGTAGGGCAAGAGAAAAAGAAAAAAAAAAACCTCTGGAGCTCTGTACCAGAGAATGAACATAAAGTACAGTGTGATCCAAGACAATGATGGAAACCATGCATTGTGAAAAGAAGGCTATCAAGCTTCAATATATGTTTTTGCCATGGCAATTTTAGAGACTCATGTTTTTATATAAACACCACACTAAAGAAGGAATATCACAAGTGACTTCATGAATCATCAGAATGAGAATTTGCTCTTGAATGTGAGCGCTTTACTGAATATAAAATCCTCTAGATAAAGTTTCACTTTTGTAGCAAGGTCTCTTTGATTATAAGATCACTTATAGAAATTAAATCATTTCACATTATTTTACCTTTTTATTTTCTAAAAATGTGTTAGGTAACATGAAGAAAATATGTGAATTTTGGGGTTACCTAAAGTCTTAAATTTCTTTGAGTAAATAGGAAATAGACTCTGGAAGTACCTATAATGAATACCTGTTATATGGCTGCCCAGTATCTATTTTTCTTCCTTCTTGGAGTAATAGCCTGAATTTCTTTTCAATACCTACCCAGTCCCTCCATTCTCACCGTTGTGATTTACATGGAAAATGGGCCTCATTTGCCCCAGAGAAAGGCCCTGATTCAGAGGCAATCTGAATGTGCCATCTCTGAATGTTTTGGAATTGGCACGATTACCTAAGCTGGTCAAATCAGTGACTCTTAAATACTTTTGCTGAATATATGATATAGATTCTCTTTGTTTCACAAAAAGGATTCATGTAATTCTTAGAGTTTCTCAAAGTCAGTTTAGGATTATGAACTGGGGTGTGGGGGGAGGGAGTAAGTTTGTCCAAAAACAGTCAACACCAGGGAAGTGACAGTTAAAAACTGAAAGAAACTAGGTTCTAAGTCACATTATGTGAGCTTCTAGTCTCACTCCTAGCAACATGTATCTCTGTAGTTTCAAAGGAAGTTAATTGGTTCACTCTATGTAAGCCATTCTCAGTTGGGTTTTTCTATTACTTGCTGTACTTGAAAGCTTCCTAGGTGACAGAATCTGTGATCTAGACACTAAAGCTTATGTGTCACTTTTCCATCAGCTGTCAGGATGTTGGTGAACTTGTCTATGGAAATAGATGTCATTTTTATGAAAAGTGAGCATTTTGGGACCCTTATGTATGTTGTATAAGTTCTTTAAAATGTTTAGTTTTACAGAGAAGCTTTTTTTTTTTAATAATAAAGATATTCAATTCACCATGAAAAGCATAAGAGATTTAGAAAAATAAATAAAATCTGCTTATAGCTGAAGGCCCAACTACACAAAAGTTGGATTTGAAGGTTGTCCCTTATCTATTTTCTGACAGCAAATATTGCAGGTTCGTTTGCTTATATTAATGTGAGTTTCAATATATGTTAATTATGAATAGAACAAGCCTAGAAAGTGATAAAACCAATTCACACTCAACTTGTCAAAAGAAATAGTAATAAGCTTCTTCCCTTAAGTGAAGAATGTTAACCTCTTCCCCACCCAGGTTCTAAAGTAATTCATAAGTAGACAAGAGGTATGTGGAACATGATGTATTATCTTTATTACTAATAACCCTCATTCTCTAATTTCAGCATTATATCTGTGTAAAAGAGGGCTTCCTTACACTGAGCCCCATAATGATACAGACATACGCATCCAGCCGCAGACAGCACTGGACCCAGACTATTTTGCCGCCTGCCCTTGTAAGACTTATGGAGAAATGGGGCCCAATGCATGCTTTCTGTGAGCAGCTTATTCCCAAAGAGAGGGGAGAAAGTGCTACTTATGCTCACTTCTTTGTCCCAAATTCAAGCAAGTCATCACACCTCTACCAATCTAGGTCCAACCAGGAGACAGAACATGGTAAATTTAACCAGAATTGTTAAGCTATAATAGAGTGAAATAAATACAATTACCCCTCTGTATCCATGGGTTCTGCACCCCGGATTCAACCAACCGTAAATTGAATTGCAGTAGATTGAATCCTCGGATGCAGAATCCTCCAATGTGGAGCCCCGGGGTAACTGAGGGCAGACTGTACTACTCCATTTTATATAAGAGACTTCAGCAATCGCAGGGGACTGGGGGTGCAGGGGGAGCCTTAGAACCAATTCCTTGCTCATGCTGAGAGATGATTGCGTGTTGAGAACTCTTAACAGTACCCTAGGGCAGAGGGAGAGTACCCAAGGAAAGGCAAGCTTGGAAGAGGATCCCCCTCTGGCATTCATACCTCTGATGGAATAAAATTTAAAGGCAGGACAAAAAAAGTTAAACACAGAATTCTGTTTTGGCCTTCTCCCTCCCTAATGTCCAGTGTGCATCTGCATTACACATTAAGCAGAGCTCTTCAAATCTTCACGATCTAAAACAGAGAGAGATGATAAATATTTTAGCTACTCAAAACTTGAAAGAGATACTCGTTACATATCTCCTTGCTTTAGATCAGAGAGAGCGTGAAGGCGGAGCAGGTCTCGTTTCTTCAAGATTTCTTCAAATAGCTTTATGAATGTGCATTTGAAATCAAAAACAGTTATATGTGATAATGGAAGTCTGACAGATCAGCACTCAAAATTTGCATGTGGAGAATATAAGCAGAGTGTTGGTAGTACTAGTTCAGCTTCTGTTAATCATTTTGATGATTTATATCCACCTACAGGGAGCTCATGTATTGCTTCATCCCTTCAGAGTCTTCCACCAGGGACAAAAGTAGACAGTTTAACTCTCTTGCAATGTGGAGAGAATACATCTCCAGTTTTGGATGCTGTGCTGAAGAGTAAAAGCTCAGAGTTTTTAAAGCATGCAGAGAAAGAAATAATAGAAGTAGCTAGTGGCCTTCCTGATTCAGGAAGAGGATTTGCTTCCTGGGAAAACAGACATAATAATGGACTATCTGGGAAATGTGTGCAAGAGGCTCAAGAAGAAGGGAATTCCATACTGCCTGATAGAAGAGGAAGACCAGAAATCTCTTTAGATGAAGAAGGTAGAAGAGGACATACACATACTTCTGATGACTCAGAAGTTGTATTTTCTTCTTGTAATTTGAATTTAATCATGGAGGACAGTGATGGTGTAACATATACCTTAAAATGTGACAATAGTGGTCATGCCTCAGAGATTGTATCCACTGTCCATGAAGATTATTCTGGTTCTTCCGAAAGTTCAAGTGATGAAAGAGATTCAGAAGATACAGATTCTGATGATAGCAGTATTCCAAGAAACCGTCTTCAGTCTGTTGTGGTTGTGCCAAAGAATTCTACTTTGCCCATGGAAGAAATAAGTCCTTGTTCTTCTTGGAGCAGTCAAAGTTACAGACACTATTCTGACCACTGGGAAGATGAGCGATTGGAGCCAAGGAGGCATTCATATGAGGAAAAATTTGAGAGTATAGCAAGTAAAGCCTGTCCTCACACTGAGAAGTTCTTCTTTCATAAAGCAACAGAGAAGAATTCAGAAATCTCTTTTATACAGCCCAGACAAAAACAGACAGATAATCACCTGTCTGAAATTGCTCATCCTCAGAGTGAAGGGGTTGATAGTACAAGTCATACAGACATAAAATCTGACCCTCTAGGTCATCCAAATTCTGAGGAAACAGTGAAAGCCAAAATAACTTCTAGGCAGCAAGAAGAGCTGCCAGTTTATTCTTCTGATGATTTTGAAGATGTCTCAAGTAAGTCTTGGCAACACACCACTTTCCCTAACAGGCCAGATAGTAGACTGGGTAAAACAGAGTCAAATTTTTCTTCTTGTAAGATCTCCCGAGTGGATGGTTTCCGTTCATCATCAGAAGAGCTCAGAAATCTAGGGTGGGACTTCTCTCAACAAGAAAAGCCTACTACCACATATCAGCAACCTGACAGCAGTTATGGAGCCTGTGGTGGACACAAGTATCAGCAAAGTGCAGAACAGTATAGTGGGACATGTACTTACTGGCAAGGCAATGGCTACTGGGATCCAAGATCAGCAGGTAGGCTGCCTGGAACTGGGGTTGTGTATGATCGAATTCAAGGGCAGGTACCAGATTCCTTAACAGATGACCGTGAAGAGGAGGAGAATTGAGATCAACGTGGAGGATCTCACTTTTCAGGCCAGTCCAATAATTTTTTTCTGTCCCTTCAGAAGGACAAGGGGTCAGTGCAAGCACCTGAAATAAGCAGCAATTCCATTAAGGACTCTTTAGCTGTGAATGAGGAGAAAGATCTTTCGAAAAACTTAGAAAAAAATGATATGAAAGATAGAAGGCCTCTTTAAAAAAGGATAAAGGAATTGGAGAGTGATTCTGAAAGTGATGGTGAGCTTCAGGACAGAAAGAAAGTTAGAGTGGAGGTAGAGCAGGGAGAGACATCAGTGCCTCTAGGCTCAGCATTGGTTGGGCCTTCGTGTGTCATGGAGGACTTCAGGGACACAGAGCGATAGAAGGAATGTGCCAAACAAGGGAAGATGCCTTGTTACTTTGATCTGATTGAAGAAAATGTTTATTTAACAGAAAGAAAGAAGAATAAATCCCATCGGGATATTAAGCGAATGCAGTGTGAGTGTACACCTCTTTCTAAAGATGAAAGAGCTCAAGGTGAAATAGCATGTGGGGAAGATTGTCTTAATCGTCTCCTCATGATTGAATGTTCTTCTCATTGTCCAAATGGGAATTATTGTTCCAATAGACAGTTTCAAAGAAAACAGCATGCAGATGTGGAAGTCATATTCACAGAAAAGAAAGGCTGGGGCTTGAGAGCTACTAAAGACCTTCCTTCGAACGCCTTTGTCCTGGAATATTGTGGAGAGGTACTTGATCATAAAGAGTTTAAAGCCCAGGTAAAGGAGTATGCACGAAACAAAAACATCCCCTACTATTTAATGGCCCTGAAGAATGATGAGATAATAGATGCCACTCAGAAAGGAAATTGCTCCCGTTTCATGAATCATAGCTGTGAACCAAACTGTGAGACTCAAAAATGGACTGTGAACGGACAACTGAGAGTTGGGATTTTTACCACCAAGCTGGTTCCTTCAGGCTCAGAGTTAACATTTGACTATCAGTTCCAAAGATATGGGAAGGAAGGACAGAAATGTTTCTGTGGGTCGGCTAATTGCCAGGGTTACCTGGGAGGAGAGAACAGAGTCAGCATCAGAGCAGCAGGAGGGAAAATGAAGAAAGAACGATCTCGGAAGAAGGATTCGGTGGATGGAGAGCTAGAAGCTCTGTTGGAGAATGGTGAGTGTCTCTCTGATAAAAACCAGGGTGCTCAGCTTATCCTGGCTAATGGTTAGAATTGAAACTTTGGAACAGAAACTTACCTGTCTCAAGCTCATACAGAACACACATTCACAGTCTTGCCTGAAGTCCTTTCTGGAACGTCATGGGCTGCCTTTGTTGTGGATCTGGATGGCAGAACTACGTGATGGCCGGGAAAGTAACCAGAAGCTTCAGGAAGAGATTATAAAGACTTTGGAACATTTATCCATTCCTACTAAAAATATGTTGAAGGAAAGCAAAGTACTTCCTATTATTCAACGTTGGTCTCAAACCAAGACTGCTGTCCCTCAGCTGAGCGAAGGAGATGGGTATTCTAGCGAGAATACATCACGTGCTTACACACCGCTCAACACACCTGATCCTTCCACCAAGCTGAGCATAGAAGCTGACACAGACACCCCCAAGGAGCTAATGTTTTGCAGACTTAATATTATAAGTGAAAATGGCATGGACAGTGTGATCTCTGATGCTACCAGCGAGCTAGAAGGCAAGGATGGCAAAGAGGACCTTGACCAGTTAGAAAACGTCCCTCTAGAAGAAGAGGAAGAGTCACAGTCACAACAGCTACTCACACAACAGCTGCCTGAATCTAAAGTTGATAGTGAAATTGCTGTGGAGGCCATTAAGCTACCGACATCTGAACCAGAGGCTGACACTGAAATAGAGCCTAAAGAGAGCAATGGCACAAAACTAGACAAACCTATTGCTGAGGAAACACCATCCCAAGATGAAGAGGAGAGTGTATCTGATGTAGAGAGTGAGAGGAGCCAGGAATAGCCACATAAAACAGTAGATATAAGTGATTTGGCCACCAAGCCCCTGGACAGTTGGAAAGACCTAAAGGAGGTATATCGAGTTCCAAAGAAAAGGTAAACTGAAAAGGAGAGCACAATAACTGAACGAGGAAGGGATGCTGTTGGCTTCAGAGATCAAACAGTTGCCCCAAAGACTTCTAACAGGTCAAGAGAAAGAGACCCAGACAAACAAACTCAAAATAAAGAGAAAAGGAAATGAAGGGGCTGCCTCTCACCACCTTCTTCTGCCTATGAGTGGGGAACAAAAAGGCCAGGTGGCAGATATGATACACCAACTTCTAAAAAGAAAGTACGAATTAAAGATCACAATCAACTTTCTACAGAGGAGCGCCGAAAGTTGTTTGAGCAGGAGGTAGCTCAGTGGGAGGCTCAAAAAAAACAGCAGCAGATGCAGAACCTGGGAATGACGTCTCCACTGCCTTATGACTCTCTTGGCTACCATGCCCCTCGTCACCCCTTTGCTGGCTACCCACCAGGTTACCCCATGCAGGCCTATGCGGATCCCAGCAATCCTAATGCTGGAAAGTGCTCCTCCCCACACCCAGCATGGATCCTGTGTGTTCTCCTTCTCCTTATGATTATTCTCAGCCCTTGGTGGGACATTCTACAGAACCCCTTGCTGCCCCTCCACCTGTGCCAGTGGTGCCACATGTGGCAGCCCCTGTGGAAGTTTCCAGTTCACAGTATGTGGCCCAAAGTGATGGTGTGGTACACCAAGACTCCAGTGTCACCGTCCTGCCAGTGCCAGCCCCAGGCCCAGTCCAGGGACAGAATTATGGTGTTTGGGATTCAAACCAACAGTCCGTGAGTGTACAGCAGCAGTACTCTCCTGCACAGTCTCAAGCAACCATATATTATCAAGGACAGGCTGGTCCAACTGTCTGTGGTGTGACATCACCCTATTCACAGACAACTCCACCAATTGTACAGAGTTATGCCCAGCCAAGTCTTCAGTACATCCAGGGACAACAGATTTTCACAGCTCATCCACGAGGAGTGGTGGTACAGCCAGCCACAGCCGTGACTACAATAGTTGCACCAGAGCAGCCTCAGCCCTTACAGTCACCTGAAATAGTTGTGACAAATAACCTCTTGGATTTACCACCCCCATCTCCTCCCAAACCAAAAACCATTGTCTTACCTCCCAACTGGAAGACAGCCTGAGACCCAGAAGGGAAGATTTACTACTACCATGTGATCACAAGGCAGACTCAGTGGGATCCTCCTACTTGGGAAAGCCCAGGAGATGATGCCAGCCTTGAGCATGAAGCTGAGATGGACCTGGGAACCCCAACATATGATGAAAATCCCATGAAGACCTCAAAAAAGCCTAAGACAGCAAAAGCAGATGCCTCCAGTGAGCTGGCTAAGGAAAGCAAAGAAGTATTCAGAAAAGAGATGTCCCAGTTCATTGTCCAGTGCCTGAACCCTTACTGGAAACCTGACTGCAAAGTGGGAAGAATTACCACAACTGAAGATTTCAAACACCTAGCTTGCAAGCTGACTCACGGCGTTATGAATAAGGAGCTGAAGTACTGTAAGATCCCTGAGGACCTGGAGTGCAATGAGAATGTGAGACACAAAACCAAGGAGTACATTAAAAAGTACATGCAGAAGTTTGGGGCTGTTTACAAACCCAAATGGGACACTGAATTAGAGTGACCTTCAGGGCCAGGGTGGGAGGACGGGCAAGCTGGTAGGAGAGACTCTGGGGAGAAGAAATCCCGTGGGCCCTCTCTCCCCACCCCACTGTCAGGCTGTGCTACTGATGACACATCACCCTGGGGAATTCAAACCTGCAGAATGAGCTCACAAAAATGAGCTCCATCTACAACAAGCGGTCCCTGGTTGTGAGCTGTTGGTAGAGGCCATCTGAGGCAAGGGTTTAGGCCCTTGAGACCTTACCTTCTGAGACCTTGGCCAGGCCTGACCCCACTCTTAAGGCTGGGTCTCCTCCTTGGCGGTGCTGTCAGCGCACAGACTCATGCGCATCCCCACCCACGACCCCTTACCCTGACGATCTGTATTATATTTTAATGTATATGTGACTATATTGAAAATAATTTGTCTTTCCTGGTTTTTGGCTTTTGTTTTGCTTTTAAGCCTCTGCGTGCTAGGATCACAGAAGACTTTGTAAGGATGGTTTAAGTTCTCCTGCAAGGTTTAATGTGTTATCATGTAAATATTCCAGAGCAGGCTGCCTTGTGGTTTCGGCCAGCCTTGTGCTATGTTGATAAGATTGATTTACTGCTTAAAATCACTTTACTTGGGCTTCCCTGGTGGCGCAGTGGTTGAGAGTCCACCTGCCGATGCAGGGGACGCAGGTTCATGCCCCGGTCCGGGAGGATCCCACATGCCGCAGAGCAGCTGTGCCCATGAGCCATGGCCACTGAGCCTGCGCATCCAGAGCCTGTGCTCCGCAAAGGGAGAGGCCACAACAGTGAGAGGCCCGCGTACCGAAAAAAAAAATCACTTTACTTTATCCAATTTTTACTGAACTTTTTATGTAAAAAATAGAATCAATTAAAGAAAAAAAAAGGATAAGTCTATGCCTTCAACTTCTAACAGGTGGAAGAGTTCTCAGTGCTTTCTGAGAATCTGCTTCCCAGGTTATAATACTCAGTTTGGCTCCAACCGAATTCCCTTTTTCTTAACTTGATGGTTAATTGAATTTTGGAGAAGGTGCGGTTGCAGACAACCACTGGCTGGTGAGAAAGTTTGCTGGGTTAGGGTCATCTGATAAACAGGAAACAATCACCTAGGGCACAGGCAAGCCAAGGCATGTAAGCAGGTTGCTGAGGAAGCTGGGATGTTTCTGCAGGTACCAAGCCAGAGCGGACATTGCCCACCTTGGAAAGGTCTCAGGAACATCCCTGCAGGGGGCAGGAAAGTCAGGCCTGGTCATGCTTGGGAGTGTGTGTGGTGCGGGCTGTGGGCTGCTACAGCATGAAGCCAGAAGCATGCGGTGTGCCTCTTAAGACAGCAGCAAGGTGAACACCAAGGCTCCTGGGCTGGGGCTACAAGGTAGTCAAAGGACTGAGCACTCTGGGTGTGCAATTGGAGAATGAATTTGGAGCTGGGAAGCAATAAGTTCATAAGCAGCTCTGTCGACCCCTTTGACTTCTCAGCTTTCATATGCACCATTCTACACACATTTCAACGCCTGCCCAGCAAAGAAACTACATTTTAGCAAGAAACAGCTAACCCTCTGATAAGTGAAGTTCTTGCCCTTCCCCCAGGTAAAACACAAAGCCCCAATGGTCATTGAATCCATTGCTGCCTATATTAATTAGGCCTCAATTTCAGTCTTAGGTCCCACTAAAGACTACATTGTAAAGTTGACCTCCACCTAGTGTTATATAAAATTAAAATGGGAAGGAGAAGTTAGAATAAACACATACGTATAACAGAAAATATGCAAAGCTACCAGTCCTGGTTTCTGTAGTTATTCACAAGGTCAGAGTTGACATCTGTAGCTTCCAACTTCACCCACTTATTCCCTGTTTTCCTTGCCCACAGCCAGAACCCACAGCTCCATCCAGATTCTTTACTGGTAGAATGATTCAATCCTTCCCTTCTGAATGGTCTGAATTCTCAATTGTCCTGCCTTTTTCCAGTTCCTGTAGCTTTCCATTGATCTTTACTGTTGGCATGGAAGTATTGAAGGGAACCTCAGAAAATCTCCTGGGTTCCAGAAAAAATCCTCCTTGCTTCCATTAAAAAGGCAAACAATTTCCTGCAGTAACTGAGATCATAACACCAGTAGATTAACCTTTTTCACCTGCTGGTTCAGTGGTATAAGGAGTGTAAGGTGGCCAGGGAGCAGTCTGTGGTAGGCAGAATTCTAAGATGGATCCCACAATTCCTGCCCCCTGGGGTAAACACCAGTGTAATTTCCTTTGAGCATTGTACGGACCTGTAAATACAATTGGATATCACCTTCATGATTATACAACAATATGGCAAAAGGAATTTTGCAGATGAAATTAGGGTCCCTAATCAGTTGACTATAATTCAAAGGGAGATTATCCTGGGTGGGTTCAACCTATCTAATCAGGCAAGTCTTTTAAAAGCAAAAGTTTTATTCTCCAGGATAGGTCACATGTTAGGCCACGAGACAAGTCGCAGTAAATTGAAGACTAAAATCATATGTTGGGCTGCACCCCACAGGCCTGCAAGGCTTGTAGTTGCCAGCCTCAAGACTGAAGAAAGAGCCTAGAGACAGCAACAGAGACATCAGTGACTTATTGGACAAGGGATCTTACACACCTGAAGCAAGGTCCTGGAGCAACACCTCACTGTTTGTGGCAGGCAGCAAGCAGGACATGGCAGCAGTCTTTGCTACCTGGGGGAGGAGGAGGCTACCATTTATAGGGGGAATTAACGGTCAGTTTGGCTCATAAATCACCAGAGAGACCAGCAGCTGGGGCAGGAAGCAAGCACATAGGCAGTTACTAATTAAGCCCTATAATTAAGAGATTGGATAGTCATGTGAGTGAAGCAGGTACTGGCTGAACAGGGGATATACAGAGCAAGAGGACAGTCATCTTGAATGGCGTGGTCAAACACTCCACCTTTACATACCCTGTACGACCTCTATAATCTTGGCCCATACTTCTTCTGCTATATCCCCGAGGACAGGTAGGTAGAAGTGCAGCTGCAACCAAACACCACAAATGCGATACAGACAGTCCAACAGGTGGGCAAGCTTTGGAACCAGGAGCTTATCAAGTCAATTCTTCATGGACTCTCAGAGGTTGACAATGGCATTTCGCTGTAATCAAACTCATTTTCTCAGTGAGACCACCATTGTCACCCCACAAACAGATTCCCTTCACTCAGAGTAGGACAGCAATCAAACTCATTTCTCAGTGAGGCCACCATTGTCACCCAGTCCGCAAACAGATTCCCTTCACTCAGAGTAGGACAAGCTGCAAGATGTCTAACAGGCACAATATAGGGAAGATCATGACCATTAAGCAAAATACAAGCAGTAACATCATTCTGAGGTAATGCCACCCCTGTCTACACGTTTTGTCCTGGCCTGCAATCCCATACCACCTGCCCACCCTCAGTCTCCAGAGCCAGTGCCGAACACTGGAGAGGTGGTGTAACAGTACACAGGGTTAGTATAATGGTGCCTTTCTACAGTAGAGGCCTGGATTAGTTACCTTAGTAATCTGAGGTGGGGCTGGGTAGAAGACAGGTGAAATCTGTAAATCCCTTTCTGATCCTATTCCCCAATGGGACAGCAAACCCAAACCACTGAGGACTTACCTGCCAGTCCTAAGGGCTATTTATAATATGTTCCCCTGGGGATAGATCCTGTGAAGTGCAAAAATGAGTTGCTGTCCTGACCTGTAGTTGGCAACAGTCCTTCGGTGGTCAACAGTTGAACTCGGACGGTGTTGACTAGTTACCTCCAGGTTAACATGGCGTCGGCACTGGGATAACTGCTCCTGGGATGTGTCCACGTGTTAAGAGTGAGTTTCCCACCTCAACTGCTGTTTAAGTAGTCTCTTCATAGCCCGGTAGCAGTGGCGTTGTAAGGCAGGTGGAAATGCCCCTGTATGTCCTTTGTATTGGCCCATTCCTGAACTTCATGGCCAATAAAGTAGATTCCTTGGTCACTATCGATGTCCACGGGGATCCTATATGTTGCATACAAATGAATAGTGGTTTTTTGCATGCTCAAAGAATTGGGTATGTTTTTTGTAATGTCTTCCACCTGTTGTAATGTATCATAGACTGCATATAGCTGTTGTTCCATCACACTCTATCATTGCTCTGCCCCCTTCCATGGTTGGGACCAGAAGCCCAAGGGCACTCTTGTTATCTTGCTGTTGCCACAGACCTCAACCAAACACTCCTGGGTAACGGGCCATGTTAATTCACAAGTCTGTCTCTGAATTCATATCCCTAAAGCCTGTGTCTCTAATTGTTTAGGGGTGGTAGGTCAGGGATATGCTTGTATTTTGTAGATAATCCAGGTCCTTGAGTTTTGTCTCTATTCACCAGCCACCCCCGTGCAGTCAGATGAATGAGGAGCACTGGGCTGCTACTTTTAAACTGGGAAAAGACTGAGGTTAACAGGATATCATCAACATAATGGAAGAAAAAGACATCTCTCATGGTACACAGCTACCACAAGGCCCCACATGTTAGTAGACGGCCTCCTCCCGATCACCTCCACAACTTTCTGTTTCCCATCCTTATGTCCTGACATCTCAGCTCCCAGGAGTTTTCTCACCCAGAGACAGCAACAGAGACATCAAAGATTTATTGGACAAGAGAAACTTACACATGAAGCAAGGTCCTGGAATAACACCTCACTGTGCGTGGCAGACAGCAGGCAGAACATGGCAGCAGTCTTCACCACTCTGGGGAGAAGGTGGCTACCATTTATAGGGTGAATTGATGCCAGATTAGCTCATCAATTACCAGGGAAACCAGCAGCTGGGGCAGGGGGCAAGTAGGTAGGCAGTTACTAATTAAGCCCTATAATTAAGAGGATTAGAGAGTCATGTGGGTAAAGCAGGGACTGGTTGATCAGGGAAGGTACAGAGAGCAAGAGAACAGCCATCTTGAGGGCCTGACCATACATCATAGCAAGCATCTTTTCTGACCACAGTGCTATGAGACTAGAAATCAACTACAAGGAAAAAACTACCCAAAACACAAACACGTGGAAGCTAAACGATATGCTACTAAACAACCAATCGGCCATTGAAGACATCAAAGAGGAAATGAGAAAATACCTGGAGACAAATGAAAATGAAAACACAATCCAAAATCTATGGAATGCAGCAAAAGCTGTTCTAAGAGAGAATTTTACAGTGATACAAGTCTACCTCAGAAAGCAAGAAAAATATCAAATCAACAATCTAACCTTACATCTAAAGAACAACAAACAATACCCAAAGTTAGTTAAAGAAAGATATCAAGATCAGGGCAGAAATAAATGAAATAGTGACTAAAAAAAATAGAAAAGATCAATGAAATTAAGACCTGGTTCTTTGAAAAGATAAACAAAATCGATAAACCTTTAGCCAGACTCATCAAGAAAAAAAGAGAAGGCCCCCCCAAATAAAATCATAAACAAAGAGGGGCAGTTACAACAAACACTACAGAAGTACAAAGGATCATAAGAGATTACAATGACGAACTATATGTCAATAAAATGGACAAACTAGAAGAATAGGACAAATTCCAATAAAGGTACAATCTCCTGACTGAATCAGGAAGAAGTAGAAAATATGAACAGATGAATGACCAGGAATGAAATTGAGTCTGTAGTAAAAAATCTCCCAACAAACAAAAAATCCCAGACCAGATGGCTTCACAGGTGAATTCTACCAAACATTTAAAGAAGAGTTAACATCTGTCCTTCTCAAACTAGTTCAAAAAATTTCAGAGGAAGGAACTCATCCGAACTTATTCTACGAGGCCAGCATCACCCTGATACCAAAACTAGACAAAGAGAACACAAGAAAACAAAATTACAGGCCAATATCACTGATGAACACAGATGAAAGAATCCTCAACAAAATATTAGCAAACTGAATTCAACAACACATTAAGAGGATCATACACCATGATCAAGTGGGATTTATTCCAGGGATGAAAGAGATTCAATATCTACCAACCAATCAGTGTGACACACCACATTAACAAACTGAAGAATAGAAATCATATGATCAGCTCAATAGATGAAGAAAAATCTTTTGACAAAATTCAACATCTATCCATGAAAAAAAACCAAAGGCCACCTACTGAATGAAAGAAGATATTTACAAAGACAAATATTGTTTGGTTTCACTTATATGTGGAATCTAAAAAACAAAACAAATGAACAAGCACAACAAAACAGAAACAGAGTCATAGATTCAGAATACAAACAGCTGGTTGCCAACCAGACTTATCATGGTGATTATTTTGAAATGTATAGAAATATCGAATCACTATATTGTACAAAAGGAACTAACATATTGTTGTAGGTCAATTAGGTTTCAAAAAGAAACAGACAAACTTACGGAAAAAGATCAGATTTGTGGTTACTAGAGGTGGGGATTGAGTGGAGGGGGAAGTGGATGAAAATAGTCAAAAGGTACAAACTTCCAGTTATAGAAATAAGTACTAGGGATGTAATGTACATGATAAATGTAATTAACACTGCTATATGTTATCTGTGAAGGATGTTAAGAAAGTAAATTCTAAGTTCTCATCAGAAGGAGAAAAAATGTTTTTTCTCTTTATTTTATTTCGTATCTATATGAGATGATGGAGGTTCACTAAACTTATTGTGATAATCGTTTCAAGATGTACTTAAGCCAAATCATTATGCCATGCACCTTAAACTTATACAGTGCTGTATGTCAGTTATATCTCAAGGAAACTGGAAGGAAAAAAAAGTTTCATAATATCCCATGCTGGCTAGGGTAGGGAGAACAGAAATTCTCCAACACTATTGGCAGGAGTGAAAATTGTCATAATAATTGAGGGTAAGTCAGTAATATATCAAAATTTGAAACATGCTTCCTCTTGGACCCAGGGATAATTTTCCCTACAGGCACTCTTGCAGAAATGCCCCAGGACATACTGTGTATGCAAGGAAATTTCACTGCAGCATTGTTTGAAACAGTGGGAATAGAAAGCAATGTTAACAGTCAGTCACGAGGGTCTAGCTAAATAAATGATGATCTATTACTACAATGGAATTCTGTGCAGCTGTTTATGAGGATGAGGTAAACATACATTTGTCTACATGAAAAGACATTCTTGGGACTTCCCTGGTGATCCAGTGGTTAAGACTCTGTGCTTCCACTGCAGAGGGGAACGGGTTCGATCCCTGGTCGGGGAACTAAGATCCTGCATGCTGCACTAGCGGCCAAAAAAACCCCCCAAAAAACAAAAATAATCCCACCAAAACAACAACAACAACAACAACAAAGATGTTCTTAATGTTAAATGAAAGATAAAAACATGTTTCAGAACAATAAAAAAGCAGAAGAATTCTCTTGCTAGTCTGGAAGCAAAACAGCCATGTTGAGATAGGAGGGGCTGCATGGTAAGGCCCTGAGAATGACCTCCAGGTGCTGAGAGCCATCCCCAGCTGACAGCAAGAGAACAGGAACGTTAATCATGCAGCTGCAAGGCACCGAGTTCTGCTAACAACCACATGACCTGTGCAGAGGACCCTGAGCCCCAGATGAGATTGCAGCCTCAGCCAACACTTTGATTTCAGCACGGTGACACCCTGAGCAGAGGACTCAGCTAACCTGTGCCTAGATCCTTGACCCACAGAAACCAGGGGATAAAGACATTTCTGTTATTTTAAACACATAGCCTCATCTTCCAATTCAGTGGAAACATTGTTGTATCCCCTGGCAGAAGCATTCCCTTATTGGATACTTAGATAGCCATACCAGCAGAGCTCAAAGTTGTCAGGACAGGAAGCAAAAATCTGCAAATGGGTTATAAGATGTAATAGTGAGAGAAGCCACTTCCACTTCTGCCACTTGTATTCTGGCTATAGGAGCGAGAACACCATGTAATGCTTTCTGATCCAAAGCATATACTGCACCTGTAAGACAGAACCCCATTCTTTCAGGATGTTGTCTACCAACTGGTACCATCAATGAGTCCTCAGTAAGCCATTTCCCCTCTCATTTAGGCCAGTCACTTCCAGGTGATGGGGGATGTGGAAAGACGAGTTAATTCCATAGGACAAGCCCTATCGCTGCACTTCTTCGCTGTGACATGAAGTTTCTTGATCAGAAACAATGCTGTTTAGAGACTTACCTGGTGGTCCAACAGTTAAGACTCCGTGATCACAATGCAGGGGGACCTGGGTTCAATCCCTGGTCAGGGAAATAGATCCTGCATGTCACAACTAAAGATCCTGCACGCGGCAATGAAGATCCCACATATATATATATAAAAGAAACAGTCCTGTTTAGAATGTAAGGTGGTGGATAAGGCATTCTTGTGAGTCCATGAATGGTAGTGCTAGCAGAAGCATTAAGGGCAGGGAAGACAAATCTGTATCCAGAATATATGTCTATTTCCATGAGAACAAATCTCTGCCCCTCCATGATAGAAGTCCAGTGTAATCAGCCTGCCACTAGGTGACTGGCTTGTCCCCCTGGGAATGATGCCATATTAGAGACTCAAGGCTGGACTCTCTGTTGGGCCATTAGGCACTCAGCAGAAGCACTAGCCAGGCCAGCCTTAGTTAGGGAAATTACATATTGTCGAATCCATATATAACCTCCATCCTTGCCACCTCAGCTTTTTTGTTTAGGGGGTCTATTGAACTAGCACTGGAGTGCTGGGGAAAGAAGCTGACTCACAGCCATAGTGAGTTATTTTGTCCACCTCATCATTAAGAGCCTCTTGTGCAGTTGATGGCCTTTGGTGGGCATTCACATGGGACACAAATACCTTCACAGTCTGTGCCAATTCAAAGAGGTCTTAACTAATGTTCTGGTCTCCACTCAATATGTCCTTAATTCCAGTCCCCATCTGTCACAATTTTTACCCATCTTGGTTAACTTCTACCTATCTTCAACATTATTTCATCTAGACCCCCTCTCACCCACTTTTCCTTTCCAGGTTATTCTGAACCAAATTCCAGACATCATATCACTTTATCTTGAATATTTCTGTATCTCTAAAATATAAGTGCTATTTTTAAAATAACCACAATACAACACACCAAAACCCCAAATCATTTTATTTCAAATATCTATCAATGTTTAAATGTCCTGAACTACTTCAAGCATCCAAATAAAGTCCAAACACTGAAAAGAGTTAATATCTATTAAATCGATTAATCCATGTTTTCCTTTTTCTCTTTTGTTGCAGTACATTTGTTGAAGAAACCCAGTTGTCTTTCAAGTTTCCCATAGTCCTGATTTGCTGATTATAATCCTGATATGTCAATTAACATATTCTTCTATCCCCTGTATTACCCAAAATTTAACGGTTGTATCTGGAGGCTAAATCAGATCCAGTTTTTTTGTTTTTGTTTTTTTACATCTTTATTAGAGGATAATTGCTTTACAATGGTGTGTTAGTTTCTGCTTTATAACAAAGTGAATCAGTTATACATATACATATGTTCCCATATCTCTTCCCTCTTGCGTCTCCCTCCCTCCCACCCTCTCTATCCCACCCCTCCAGGCGGTCACAAAGCACCGAGCTGATCTCCCTGTGCTATGCGGCTGCTTCCCACTAGCTATCTACCTTACGTTTGGTAGTGTATATACGTCCATGCCTCTCTCTCACTTTGTCACAGCTTACCCTTCCCCCTCCCCATATCCTCAAGTCCATTCTCTAGTAGGTCTGTGTCTTTATTCCTGTCTTACCCCTATGTTCTTCATGACATTTTTTTTCTTAAATTCCATATATATGTGTTAGCATGCGGTATTTGTCTTTCTCTTTCTGACTTACTTCACTCTGTATGACAGACTCTAGGTCTATCCACCTCATTACAAATAGCTCAATTTCATTTCTTTTTATGGCTGAGTAATATTCCATTGTATATATGTGCCACATCTTCTTTATCCACTCATCCGGTGATGGACACTTAGGTTGTTTCCATCTCCTGGCTATTGTAAATAGAGATGCAATGAAAATTTTGGTATATGACTCCTTTTGAATTATGGGTATAATGCCCAGTAGTGGGATTGCTGGGTCATATGGTACTTCTATTGGTAGTTTTTAAGGAACCTCCATACTGTTTTCCATAGTGGCTGTACCAATTCACATTCCCACCAGCAGTGCAAGAGTGTTCCCTTTTCTCCACACCTTCTCCAGCATTTATTGTTTCTAGGTTTTTTGATGATGGCCATTCTGACTGGTGTGAGATGATATCTCACTGTAGTTTTGACTTGCATTTCTCTAATGATTAATGATGTTGAGCATTCTTTCATGTGTTTGTTCGCAGTCTGTATATCTTCTTTGGAGAAATGTCTATTTAGGTCTTCTGCTCATTTTTGGATTGGGTTGTTTGTTTTTTTGTTATTGAGCTGCATGAACTGCTTATAAATTTTGGAGATTAATCCTTTGTCAGTTGCTTCATTTGCAAATATTTTCTCCCATTCTGAGGGTTGTCTTTTGGTCTTGTTTATGGTTTCCTTTGCTGTGCAAAAGCTTTGAAGTTTCATTAGGTCCCATTTGTTTATTTTTGTTTTTATTTCCATTTCTGTAGGAGCTGGGTCAAAAAGGATCTTGCTGTGATTTATGTCATAGAGTGTTCTGCCTATGTTTTCCTCTAAGAGTTTGATAGTTTCTGGCCTTACATTTAGGTCTTTAACCCATTTTGAGCTTATTTTTGTGTATGGTGTTAGGGAGTGATCTAATCTCATACTTTTACATGTAGCTGTCCAGTTTTCCCAGCACCACTTATTGAAGAGGCTGTCCTTTCTCCATTGTACATTCCTGCCTCCTTTATCAAAGATAAGGTGACCATATGTGCGTGGGTCTATCTCTGGGCTTTCTATCCTGTTCCATGGATCTATCTTTCTGTTTTTGTGTCAGTACCATACTGTCTTGATTACTGTAGCTTGGTAGTATAGTCAGGGAGCCTGATTCCTCCAGCTCCATTTTTCGTTCTCAAGATTGCTTTGGCTATTCAGGGTCTTTTGTGTTTCCATACAAATTGTGAAATTTTTTGTTCTTGTTCTGTGAAAAATGCCAGTGGTAGTTTGATAGGGATTGCATTGAATCTGTAGTTTGCTTTGGGTAGTAGAGTCATTTTCACAATGTTGATTCTTCCAATCCAAGAATATGGTATATCTCTCCATCTATTTGTATCATCTTTAATTTCTTTCATCAATGTCTTATAATTTTCTGCATACAGGTCTTCTGTCTCCTTAGGTAGGTTTATTCCTAGATATTTTATTCTTTTTGTTGCAATGGTAAATGGGAGTGTTTCTTAATTTCACTTCCAGATTTTTCATCATTAGTGTATAGGAATGCCAGAGATTTCTGTGCATTAATTTTGTATCCTGCTACTCTACCAAATTCATTAATTAGCTCTAGTAGTTTTCTGGTAGCAGCTTTAGTTTCCTCTATGTATAGTATCCTGTCATCGGCCATCAGTGACAGTTTTACTTCTTCTTTTCCGATTTGGCTTCCTTTTATTTCCTTTTCTTCTCTGATTGCTGTGGCTAAAACTTCCAAAACTATATTGAATAAGAGTGGTGAGAATGGGCAACCTTGTCTTGTTCCTGATCTTAGTGGAAATGCTTTCAGTTTTTCCCCATTGAGGATGATGTTGGCTGTGGATTTGTCATATATGGCCTTTATTATGTTGAGGAAAGTTCCCTCTATGCCTACTTTCTACAGGGTTTTTATCATAAATTGGTGTTGAATTTTGTCGAAAGCTTTCTCTGCATCTATTGAGATGATCATATGGTTTTTCTCCTTCAATTTGTTAATATGGTTTATCACATTGATTGTTTTGTGTATATTGAAGAATCCTTGCATTCCTGGAATAAACCCCACTTGATCATGGTGTATGATCCTTTTAATGTGCTGTTGGATTCTGTTTGCTAGTATTTTGTTGAGGATTTTTGCATGTATGTTCATCAGTGATATTGGCCTGTAGTTTTCTTTCTTTGTGACATCCTTGTCTGGTTTTGGTATCAAGGTGATGGTGACCTTGTAGAATGAGTTTGGGAGTGTTCCTCCCTCTGCTATATTTTGGAAGAGTTTGAGAAGGATAGGTGTTAGCTCTTCTCTAAATGTTTGATAGAATTTGCCTGTGAAGCCATCTGGTCCTGGGTTTTTGTTTGTTGGAAGATTTTGAAATAGGTTCAGGACTTTTCTCTTGCAGACTTTGGATGTAAGCTCTCATGAAATTCCAGTATTATCCTTGTGCTTTACATCCAAACAACCAGCTTTCCAAACTGTAGGAAATGCCTCCCCGCTTTAGAGCCTAGGTGTCAGCTCTCTATACACCTGGGGAGTTTGCTTTGATCTTCAGGCCTGCCCTAGGTTTTCTGTGCCCAGGAAGATCTCATTCTTCTGGAAATGCTTGTGAGGTGTTTTACTTGGCTGTCCTGCCTGACTTTCAGTCCCTGCCATCTGAAATTCTGGAGTGCCTGGAGGAGGGAAGGAGTTTCTGCCAGCTCTCCTACTCCACATGGAATATCTTCAGTTGATGTTTCTCAGCTGTCTCTTCTTTCCCAACAACCAGACAAAGAACTGGGGAGGGTATATAGATGCTAAATATTCATTAAAATATTAGCTGATTTCTCCTGTTCTCATGGACTGCAGACTCTCCTGGTAAGCTGCCTGTTCCATCACCTCTTAATGAGGAGGGTCTTGTCACCTTCCCTGTGACCAGGGCCTCATTTCCTCCTGACCCACATTCCTTGTTGTTGTTTGCCCATGTGAACTCCTAAGCTTCTCCTGTTCCTGTTGCTTATGAGGACACCTCCATACCTCACGGAGGAGGTCACATACCCATGCCTACTGACCACTTTCTGTCACCCTCATGAGAGAGCTTGTCCTCATGGCAGATGCACTGCCTCCCTTCCCAGCCCCACCCACCCAACTCCTGGGATGCATCTGCTTCTCCTTACTGGGCCCATCCTTCTGACTTAGCAGACCTAGGCAGTCATGCTCCAAAACATGAAAACTTTTGCATAAATACTTTTTGGGAACCTTGCACATATTTTCTATGACATTAGTTTGACTCACAAAACAATGGAAATTTAGAGGTAGTTGAAATCTTAGAAATCATGTAACCTGATTTTTTAAATGCTGAGCCAAAGTCTTTTAAATTAAATGCAAAAAACAGTTGTATCATGTAGTCGGGCAGCCTATTAATATTGTCAGGAAAAAAAAAACAGGTCAATACTCAGCATCTGTCATGAAAAAAATTAATTGAAAAACAAGTAGAATTTAAATTTTGAAGTAACCAAAATAATGGAAAATATCTGTTTCATGGTGTATATATTATGAATAAAGTCACACTTTCTTGACATTTTTCAAAATGTCCTTACCTTTCTGATGGATCTTCATATTAGAATACTAAATTATGCTTGTGTATATTTTAGTTAACTGAATCAAAACTCTCATTTAAAGATCCATTAAAAATTTTCAAATGTAGATTAAAAAAAAAGGCAGCACTGCCTATTTAGTGGCACCAGAATTTTAGGTTTCTAAGAAACACTGTGGGAGAATGTCAGGGGGTTGTCTAGTAAGTTTATTAATAATTAATAATTATTAAGAACGTTTAATTTTGTGAAGTAAAATATTAATAAATAAAATTACCATCTGCCTTTATTATCATTTCATAAAAGAAAGGACATCCTAACAGCAACAAGATAGAACCTACATAATTTAAAACTACTTAGCTTTAGTTTTATGGAAAACATTATACCGGCTTCCTTTATTTTCCATGTGGCCATAGGTCAGTAAAAACTGTCATGGACCAGCAGTCCACAATGTTCCTCCAACTCTATTTGGAAGTCATTGAGGGAAGCCAACCCTCTCATTTTATAGATCAGAAAGTGGTCATGTGGCAAATTTCAATGATTTTCCAAGGTTATCAGCTATTTCAATGTTCTTACTATTTTGCTAGATTAGGTTTCTGATAACATAAATGCCTTCCCTGTCAATGGTAACATCGGCAACTATTAGATTCAGGATCAGTTAGCCATCTCTCTTCCCCAGTGACTCTGAAGCATGAGAGATTCACACTCACAGATAACACATCAGAATGGATCCCACATATTGTATGTAACATTCCTCAAGAAATAAATATGGAACTTCATTTTTATTGAGATTGTTATTTGATTAAAATTTTAATTTCATATTAATAGATAGGATTTAAAATTTTTACTCATAATAGAAAATAACAGAAGGTCCCTCTTTAAATTCCTCATGTCTCAAGCATCTATAAGTTTATAGAGAGCATCTCTTTTTAAGTTTACAGTCACTTTAAATTTTTCCTTTCTTTCTCTGACTATCCAATTTCTCTGTATTCTCAGTTATTCTAATAATTTCTATCCCACATATTATTTCTACCATTGCTAATTCTGTCTACTTTTCCCCCATTCCAATCCATTCATGTTTTCTATTAGTTTAGGATTTTCTCTTTAGTACTAAACTGAATAAATTATCATTTTCTGGCATGTGAATGATCAGAATCTATTACTTATTCTGATATCTCTCATCAACTAGTCCAACTTCTTCAATTGTAAGAAATTCTAGTCATTTGAAATTTGACTGGAACATGGAAAAAAGAGTCATGAAATTATATGTATCATTCTAGATAAAAATAAGAGGACAAAAAATTTGTAGTAGATCAATTTAAGCCATAAATATGTTTGCCTAGTCAGAAAGGACACTCATAAAACTGGCATTTGTCATCAAAATAAAAGATTATTCCCATATATTTTAATGATGAAATTCTGACCCTAAAACTTACAGTGCTAAGTAGGTGGTCAATGATAAGTGACAATTCCCATTCTCTTTACCCAGATTTCAGAGTGCAACAGAGAGGAGGGTAGTATTGGGGCACCTTTGAGTTAAGGGTGGAAGGAAAACAGATGGCACATATAGAATATCTAGAATTATTGACTAATTTTTATCTTATAAAATAAAGAATACTATCAAATAGTTTTTACTGAGCAATAATGAACTGTTTCTCAAATTGTTCTGGAGCCTTATAAAGCAAATAATGGGCTCGACTGCTCCTTTAGTCAACTGAAAACAATATTTTGAGACATCTCAAGAAAGCTACCAAGTACTTGGTTCTTAATGGCTTGACAATTTGGAAATCCATTTCTAATAAAAATGTATGATTTTGATCAGTTTTATTGCTAGCTCAAAATCACAAAAAA
Source organism: Pseudorca crassidens (assembly GCF_039906515.1). NCBI lineage: Eukaryota > Metazoa > Chordata > Mammalia > Artiodactyla > Delphinidae > Pseudorca > Pseudorca crassidens. The sequence goes on along the minus strand of NC_090306.1, from coordinate 25,128,285 downwards.
TAATGATTTCTTGATACTTTGGCTACTGATAACTGACTTTCAGAAAATGATTATTCTTATATATCATTTCTAAAATGGCATAATTTCAGAGACTGTTTAATCAAATCCAGAGATCATTTAGTCAAATGAGAAAACCTGGCCCAAAGAAGCTTTATGTCTCTCTCCAGGACAAGTGACTGAAAATAGGTGGAACAAATACTCTATTCCTTGATTCAGGGTCATTTCCAGGTATCCAAAAGGAAATGTGGCCTTGGAATGCTGACATTTAAGACAAGAGATGAGACAGGCTCTAGTACAGTTTAAATATTCAGAGCCAATTGGCATTATGTAATCTCAAATGTTTGAATGCCTTTATATTTTTTAAACCAATTTTTTTTCAAGAACAGATTTCTTGAGGCTGTTCCCATTGTAATTTTATTTTAATTAATAAAAATTTCATTTATTTATATATTTTAAAATAAAACTTGTGTAATTCAAGGTGTACAACATGATGCTTCAATACACATATACATAGTGAAATGGATTTTATAGTCAAGCCAATTAACATATCCCCTTACATAGTTATCATTTTTGTGTGTGATGAGTACCCCTGAAATTTACTCTCAGTATATTTCCCATTTTTAAATTAAATAAAAAAGAAAGAGGGAAAGAAAGAAGGAAGAAGGTAGGAAGAAGTTAATTACAATCATTCTACTTAACATAGTTAATAATTTTATGCAAATCAGCAAATATTCCTAGAAAGTTACTATAATTAAGTTTAATAAACACAGACACTTGGACAAAGAAGTCATGGTAAATGATTGCTGCGAAAATCCTGAATATATTCCGCTCAATATTTCACATTGAGCTATCGAGCCTTTACCTGGAAGTAAACGCTGTAAACTGGAGTGAATGTGTGTAAACTTGATCTCATCCAACCTCCTCTGCAGCTGTTTTTAAAGCTAGGGTAATAAACACCTTAGGTCCACAAGGATCTGTCATATAGGCAAAGAACAGTCTCTCTGGAGCCATCTGTGTTGGTGACAGAGGGCATGTCTCGTAAAGAGGAGACCAGGACCAATTTACATTCCCACTAATAGAGTAGGAGGGTTCCTTTTTCTCCACACCCTCTCCAGCGTTTATTGTTTGTAGACTTTTTGACTGGTGTGAGGTGATATCTCATTGTAGTTTATTTATTTATTTATGGCTGCGTTGGGTCTTCGTTGCTGCGTGCGGGCTTTATAGTTGCGGTGAGTGGGGGCTACTTTTTGTTGTGGTGTGCAGGCTTCTCATTTCAGTGGCTTCTCTTGTTGTGGAGCATGGGCTCTAGGCACGTGGGCTTCAGTAGTTGTGGCATGAGGGCTCAGTAGTTGTGACTGGTGGGCTCTAGAGCGCAGGTTCAGTAGTTGTGGCTCATGGGCTTAGTTGCTCCGTGGCATGTGGGATCTTCCCGGACCAGAGATCGAACCCCTGTTCCCTGCATTGTCAGGCAGATTCTTAACCACTGTGCCACCAGGGAAGTCCCTCATTGTAGTTTTGATTTGCATTTCTCTAATAATTAGCGATGTTGAGCAAGTTTTCATGTGTTCGTTGGCCATCTGGATGTCTTCTTTGGAGAAATGTCTATTTAGATCTTCTGCTCATATTTTGATTAGTTTATTTGTTTTTTGATATTAAGGTGAATGATCTGTTTGTATATTTTGGAAATTAATCCCTTGTTGGTTGCATTGTTTGCAAATAATTTCTCCCATTCTGTGGGTTGTCTTTCATTTTGTTTATGGTTTCCTTTGCTGTGCAAAAGCTTGTAAGTTTGATTAGGTCTCATTTGTTTACTCTTGTTTTTATTTCCATTACTCTAGGAGACAGATCCAAAAAAATATTGCTGTGATTTATGTCAAAGAGTGTTCTGCCTATGTTATCCTCTAGGAGTTTTATAGTATGCAGTCTTACATTTAGGTATGGAGGTTCCTTAAAAACTAAAAATAGAGTTACCATATGATCCAGTGATCCCACTCCTGGGCATATATTCAGAGAAAACTATAATTTGAAGAGATACATGCACCCCAATGTTCACAGCAGCACTATTTACAAAACACAAGACACGGAAGCAACCTAAGTGTCCATTGGCAAATGAATGGATAAAGAAGATGTGGTATATATACACAATGGAATATTACTCAGACATAAAAAAGAATGAAATAATGCCATTTGCAGCATCATGGATGGACCTAGAGATTATCATATTAAGTGAAGTAAGTCAGACAGAGAAAGACAAATATCGTATGATATCACTTATATGTGGAATCTAAAAAAATGATACAAATGAACTTATTTACAAAACAGAAATAGACTCACAGACAAAGAAAACAAATGATTACCAAAGGAGAAGGGGGTGTAAATTAGGAGTTTGGGATTAAAATTCATACACTCCTATATATAAAATAGATAACCAACAAGGACCGACTGTATAGCACAGGGAACTATAGTCAATATCTTGTAATAACCTATAATGGAAAAGAATTTTAAAAAGAATATATATATGTATATATATATATACACACACACATATATCTGAATCACTTTGCTGTACACTGGAAACATCACAACATTGTAAATCAACTGTATTTCAATAAAAATAAAAAACAAAAAAATATAAAAATAAAATTAATTAAAAAAGGAAGAAACCAGAAGCAGTAATTACCTAGGCATGTATAGGACTCTCTCAGCCACCAAGAAACCCACCCTGAAGAAGAGGTTGCTGGCTGGGATGAACGGGAAAACCAGGAACAACAAGCCCACCAAAACTTCCCTGTGCTCCAATCTCTGAAACACACAATAATGGAGGACAAATTAATCTAGGTTTAATTCCACTTCCGTCAGCATTTAACCATCTTTTTCATTTTCAACTTCTCATTGAAGGAATGAATAAATTACACCAATGTAAACGTTTTGATCAGTGTGCTGAATTCATCAGAGAAAGCCCTTAGGCTAAAACCTCTGGCTTGTGGAAATATTTACATGTACCCCTGACACACATTTGCCACCCAGAACATCTGCTATTTGCATAACATGATCAGTGACCATTATTTCTTATTCTGGGCTGGTCTTACAGCCATCCTGCTTCTTGGCCTGGCTCCTTTTAGAGTCCCTGTGCCCCCAGGCAACTCATTCCAGGGAGCAAAGCAGCTGGATAAGGATCAAGCCCACTAAGGCATCATGGAGAATTACTGTCCTCTCAGAAACAGAACGCATTAAAAGCAAAACAAATTTAAAAAAAAAAAAGAAAAAAAGCCTCACACAAATCCCACCAGGAGAGGCAAAGCTGAGCATGAATTAAATTAAATGAAAATGGTGAAATGTGGGGCACCAATGAGGGGGATCATTTGAGCTGAGGTGTTTTTAGCATCTTTCAAAATAAACCAGTAAGCAAGTATTTATTCCATGAAATTTTTTGGAATCAAAATTCATTACAATAAATCATTAAACTGACAGAACACCTTTCTCTTACATTGTATATATTAATTTGTAAAGATTTTTGTCACTTATAGTTAACATAAAATATTTCTATTTATTACTAATAATATGTTGTAATGGGCACTGTAAAAGCTAGTGTGTATTTCCAAACAGACATATTTGAAGGAAAGCCTATTTAAAACAAACCTAAATGTATTGGATGGTATTACTTTTTTCTTTTTAAAAGAAGTTTAAGGGGAAAACCAAATAGAACTTTCCATGTTACAGTTTTAAATTTTTTCTTATAAACATTTTAAATAGCCTATTACTTTTAATAATTGTGAAAGACTAAACAGAAGAATTTCAAAAACATAAATAAGATTCCCTAATACAAACTACTAATACTTTAAGTAGACAAAGTAAAAGATTTCAAACATATTGAGACATTTGTCACCTGGATTTTATTAAAATCTTTGTTTTGCTGACTACAATATATTGAATAATAGAATTTCTAAGAGCAATTCCATATGAACAAATGTGATTTGGACAATTTCCTTTAAAAGTAAGATAACATAACTAATGATCTCATTTTTTACCTAGAGTAACCATACTCTTTAGAATTAAAAGGTGAAAGAAGAAAAAATTTTGCATAACAAGGCTTCATTTCAAATGGATGCAATAATGTTATATTTTCTATGACCCACTTAAATTGAAGGAATAAAACAGGTGAGAAGTAACAAGTTCATTATATTTAAAAACTGCAAGCTATCTTTGTAATTTAGATTTTTCTTTCAGTTTACAGAGTATATTTCAGTCCAAGAATTTAAAGATTATAGAAGTTTTAAAAGAACAAACACCTTCATAAGAATTCTGTAATATGAAGGCAAATATTTCTTGACAAAGCTGAAAATAAACCCCAGAGAGTGAGCATCATATCAAGCGTTGCTCATGAACTCTGAGCCTATTATTGATGTTCTCTTTTTATAGGTGCACTTTTATTTTTCAGAGATAGCTGACTTTTTTGGACACTTTTCAAAAACTGCAATACTTTTACAAAAGTATTCATGTGTTTTCCCAGAAAGATTTGTAAAGAGAATGTGATACCCCCTATTAATTAATCCTAAGCATGGAGGCAAGGGCAGGGGTTAAGAGAATTCTGACCAGGTCACCATCCAGGTCCCTGGATCGTGTTTTACCCCGTGAGGCGCCTCCCCACCTCATTGCGGTTATTGGAGATCAGCCCTCACTGCGGATCTGAAAGAGGCGTCGCCTTCACACCCCCAGTGTCACTCCTTGCTGCCTGCCACTAATACACCATTGGTCACCCTGGGCAGGCATGTTAGCCTTTCCATCTTCAAGGGCCTGAACTATAAAATGTGACAAGTGAGGCTTAGGGCTCAGAGCTCAGCCCAGTCGGGCTGGGTTCCAGAAGTTCCTTCAATTCTGAAAGACGTTGTCATCTGAATTACGTTACCCTGTGATATGTGGCCGCTGGGGGGCCAGAGAGGAGAAGGGGGAGACTTCTGAGTGGGAGCTTTGACACGTGGAGGGAGGCCACCACTCCCTGTTTCTACTAGGGAGTGCTGATCTGAAAAGGGAGGAAGCAGGCCTGTGTTTCCTTTATTTTAAAAACATCTCACTTAAGCCCAGGGCAAACTATCTAATTTCCATGAAGGTAATTTTGAAAACAATAATATTCACAAATGATTCTTTAACCTAAATTTTAATTGTCCATACTATTTGTGCTCCCTCCTTTCCAACCAGCTTAGTTAGATTCAAAATATGTAAAAATATATTTCTTTAAAATATGAGTGAATATGCCAAGCAGAAAATTGGGAAGTTAGGAAAAAAAACTTTCATTAGGACATGGCTAAATTTCCTAGGACTAGAAAATCTAGGAGGGCAGTCCAATTGTGGATCTGGGGGATCCAGATATGACAAAATTTGCTAAAGAGTGCATAGCTTATTTCAGCCTAATAGGTGCACATGAAACTCAGAAAGAATAAGGACTAGAAAGAGGGATTTGGGGACATTGCCAAAGGAAGTGCTTAATTTCCTAAGAGACTAATTTAATTTTTAGGAAAAGAGTCCAGTGGAAACTGACTTATTCCTAATTACATGAGGAAAGGGAATAGAGATTAGAATGAAAGTACCTAATAATATAGCTACTAATAGCCTGTTATTCTACGCATGAGCAACTGTGTGACTTCAAGAAAATTACTTTTTTTTTTTTTTTTGCGGTACACGGGTCTCTCACTGTTGTGGCCTCTTCTGCTGCGGAGCACAGGCTCCAGATGCGCAGGCTCAGTGGCCATGGCTCACGGGCCTAGCCGCTCTGCAGCATGTGGGATCTTCCCGGACCGGGGCACAAACCCGTGTCCCTTGCATTGGCAGGCGGACTCTCAACCACTGCACCACCAGGGAAGCCCAAGAAAATTACTTTTTTTGTGCTTTAACTGGATGATCAGTTAAAAACAAAGGTGTTGATATCTGACCAAGCCTGTCTCATAACGTACTTGTGAAAACAGAGGTGGGATATTAATATATTCCCCGTGGCAGCTATTACTGGCTTGAATCTTCTTTTCTGTCTTGGGAAGATATAGAAGAGCCTCCTTCTGAGCTGTAAAGAGGTAAACAAATACCTTCTCTCAATACTCGAGTAGAAGTCTCCATGGTGACTGAGTGTAAGCCCAGAGTCACTCAGCTTCTGCACAGCTGCACATCTGCCAAGCCACTAATGGAAGAGTAACAGTTTTTTTCAATGCTATAAATTACAGCAGATGAGTTTCAGCTCTGGGGCCGAAGTGTAACCTGGGAGCTCCTGGCTGTTCCTTCCACTTTTACTCTGATCTCAGCTTCCAGAGCATGGGGCATAGCTGAGGAAACAAAGATCTGCACACAGATACAGGACACAAACACATACACAGACAGACCCAGGCAGCAACATGGGGCAAGAAAATCTGGGGCAATCTTAAATTAAGAAAAGTTAAAAGCTGATTTTGAAAGCAGAATCACTTCTGCCTTATCTCTTAATGATTTTGTACTCTGCTGTGTCTCTGATTCAGGATTGAACTGCCATAACACTGTGCTACAGAGGGGTTAGGACAGTTCTCCCACAACTTGAGCACAGGCCATATCTGTATCTCAGAGGCAGACATGGTCGACCAGATGACCCATTTAGCTTTTTCTTTCCTCTAAAAGCAGCAGGACAAAGCTGAACTGGAGCAGAAAATGATTGTTACAGGACCTCATACAGCATGGCTGCCAGCCCACACTCTACTTGGCTTAAGTTAGCAATTCATTTGATAACTTTCATAAGCTCTAAAATTCACTGATAAAAGTTAAATTAGAAAGCGAAATAGTTGGGAGACAAAAGTAGATTTATACAATCCAGTCTTCTCTCAGCCAATTCAAAACTTGCTTTTCCAAAGCTGAGCTTTCTTCCCCAAGAGGCATCAATGATAGACAGGTGAAGGCAGATTAAAATCAGCGTATTTATAAAATTATAAGACATAATATCTCATTCTTCTGTCATTTATTGTCACCTAGACGATGGTGCTTTTGCTCTGTAATCTGAAATCAGTAAGGAAAAGAAACTCAATATAATCGACAGAGTTTCACTCACTTGGTGAAGATTCAAATGTTTTAGACCTGCATATCATAAAGATAGTCAAATGTTCACCATACTTTATCAAAAAAATATGGTGAGAAATTTCTGGCTTACTTCATGACATATGAAAGTAACAATAAATCCAGTAAGCTTCTATTTTAGTAGCTAAAAAGAAGGAAAAGATTTAGTTGCATAACAACTTTTGAAGGAGCTCCTATTAATAGATTTGATTCCTGCAATCATGCTGCATTTATCCAAAGCAAAATATCTTCCATCATCAAAATATGCTGCATGTCCTTGGACAGGACCCAATTTCCTGCTTCTGAGACATATGGTTATAAAGTGTGATGGATTATTTTGCTTTTTAAGAGATGTTTAAAAAGCTACTTTCACAAATAACTCACCTAAAAGAATAGTTCCACTTCCCCCATAATTAATACATAATACATTCAAACAGCCAACCTCCATCATTTAAAAGGGCAATTGTAATTGACTGTTAAAATGTAACAATGGATAGAAAAAGAAGCCTTTATTTAAAAATGACACCAAGTACCTGTATTTCTATGAGCTCAGCAGATGCATCAACACACACATGCATCAAGACATGGAAGGGACTGCTTTCCATCAAATGGTGTCAACCTAAATCTTTAAAGTATATCCAAGAAAGAAGAAACTATTTGATCCACATGAAGCTTGAAAATGTAGTAAAGACACAGTAAAATCTCAGCCCAATGATCACTAACTGGGAGTTGTTTTTTCCTAGAAAATTCCTTGAAGATGACAAAAACAAATGTGTTTGGCTAAAAAAACCCAGTAAAATTGGTTTTCCAGTAGTATTTGGCATTAAATTGTTACCCAAAAAAGACCTTGTTAAAGGCTCATGTCTGTCTATATACAGTATCTGTATATAGATGATTAAAATACACTGGCCAAATTACTAATGGCAAAAGGGATTGTGACAGATTTGAGTACGTAGAATTTTCTAGTGATTCCAGGAAGGCTGACATTAAAGATATTCCTTTCACTGGGTTACTTTTTTTTTTTTTTCCCGGTACTTGGGCCTCTCACTGTTGTGGCCTCTCCCGTTGCGGAGCCGCGCAGGCTCAGCGGCCATGGCTCACGGGCCCAGCTACTCTGCGGCATGTGGGGTCTTCCCGGACCGGGGCACGAACCCGTGTCCCCTGCATGGGCAGGCGGACTCTCAACCACTGTGCCACCAGGGAAGCCCTGGGTTACTTTTTAATAAAAAATATCAGAGTCCTGGTGTTGGAAATTGACCTAAGCCAATTTGGTTGCTTAAAGATTGCTGGATCCTTTTTGAACATGAGTGGTCCCTGGTGTTTAGAGCCAGAGGGGATGTAACACTGATAGCAAGTTTTGGCTAAAATACAGCTGGAAATACAAACATTTATCAGCAAGCAAATAAAAGCTCTTGTAGGCCCAGGGAAGTGCCCAGTCAGTCTTGTAGTTCTCATACACTATGTTGCCTGGAACACTCTCTCTGAGGACAATGTGAAAGCACTCTGAGGCATAGAAGCCACTTTCCAGTCAAGTCAGGCTCATAGACTTTGTGAAGTGTGGGCACACAGGACCCAACAGAGCGTGGGTTCTAGCTTAGCAAGGTTGCTGGGCTTCATTCATTCAAGGGAGATTGTGCCTGTACACTCTTTCTAGCCAGCCACCTACCTTGGCCCCACTTATCCACCAGTATAAAGTTATTTTCTAACAACCCTCACCTCTGGTATGGATTATTATTTTTTTTGAATTTTTTTTATTATTATTTTTTTATATAGCAGGTTCTTATTAGTTATCTATTTTATACATATTAGTGTATATATGCCAATCCTAATCTCCCAATTCATCCCACCACCACGACCACCCCACACCCTCACTTCCCCCCTTGGTGTCCATACGTTTGTTCTCTACATCTGTGTCTCTATTTCTGCCTTGCAAACCAGTTCATCTGTACCATTTTTCTATATTCCACATATATGCGTTAATATATGATATTTGTTTTTCTCTTTCTGACTTACTTCACTCTGTATGACAGTCTCTAGATCCATCCATGTCTTTACAAATGACCCAATTTCGTTCCTTTTTACGGATAATATTCCATTGTATATATGTACCACGTCTTCTTTATCCATTCGTCTGTCAATGGGCATTTAGGTTGCTTCCATGATCTGGCTATTGTAAATAGTGCTGCAATGAACATTGGGGTGCATGTGTCTTTTTGAATTATGGTTTTCTCTGGTATATGCCCAGTCTGGTATGGATTTTGACAACAGTATTGGAAGAGTATGTAGAGGCCCCTTAAGAGCAAGGACTCCTGAGTATATTACTTTACTTTTTTCTTTTTATTGAAGTATAGTTGATTTACAATGTTGTGTTAGTTTCTGGTGTACAGCACAGTGATTCTTTTTCATATTCTTTTCCATTATGGTTTATTACAGAATACTGACTATAGTTCACTATGCTATACAGTAGGACCATGTTGTTTATCTATTTTATATGTAGTAGTTTGTATCTGCTAATCCCAAACTCCTGATTTATCCCTCCGCACCCCCTTTCCCCTTTGGTAACCATAAGTTTGCTTTCTACGTCTGTGAGTCTGTTTCTGTTTTGTAAATAAGTTCATTTGTGTCATATTTTAGATTCCACATATAAGTGATCTTTTTCATTCTTTTTCTTAGTTCACTGAGTATGATAATCTCTAGGTCCATCCACGTTGCTGCCAATGGCATTATTTCATTCCTTTTTATGAGTAATAGTCCATTGTATATATGTACCACATCTTCTTTATCCACTCATCTGTCGATGGACATTTAGGTTGCTTCTATGTCTTGGCTATTGTAAACTGAGTATAGTACTTTAAATGCTAACTACTCCTAGTGTACATTAAGTTAACTAACCTCACACAAGGCAACACGATATTGACACAGATGCATTTTTAAAGTGAATTGTCACACTTTGCGTCGCTTTTTAAGTCAACAGTCAACCAGGTGAACATTTGACTTTCCTCCTAAGACATCTTCTATTTACCGTTGACTGGTTAGAAACTCTCTATATCTTTAAAATAAAAAGTTCCAAAGGAATGCTTATTTAGGTGGTGATGTTAAAGGGATAATTCTGTGAAGATTTGTTTGGCTGTTGTTATTCTTGAAGGGATAAGTTGGAAAATTTTGAATAATGCACCGAAGGGGTCATTACAAGTCTGTACAAATTACACCCTTCCCTTCATATGTTTAAATCAACATTTCTCAAATGATGTAAAATGTATTTGATGACAGAATCCCTATTTTGAGTAAACCCTCTTAGTATCCAAAACACACTCTGAGAAATGCTGGTAATAAACTATCCCAGACAGAATGAGGTTAAAAAGTTTCCACATAAGAAGTGGTTTCCACATAAAACCTTTCTCAAGGAAACTTCTCAGTATCTGGCATATTTTAAACCCATTTCCTGCTCTTCTGTTTTCAGTAGATATGAGAGCAGTGGGTCCCCATTTTCATTGTAAGAAATCATTATTCATTTAGAGAACCTTATTACAATGTCCATCTACTTCCTCTGCTGCAACAGCAGTGGGTCCAATTCATTAAATATACCTTAAGTTTTAATCTTCAGCAAGGGATAACCCTCTTTGTGGCTCTGCTAGGTATGCCATGGTGCTTAGAGACCACCGTAGAGTCACATGGGGGTTAGGTTCTAAAATCAGCATACAAAGCAAAACTCATGCATAGTCAAGATTACTCTTGAAAATCGTTTAAAACGGCTCCATGTTGGAGAGTGACATACCATATCCCAAGAAGCCAGACCCGGAGAAATCATTCTTAAGAACTGGAACGAATGGCTATTTCGTCGACTGAGTACTAGATAAAGTAAGACTCATGTAAGGATGTCATGTTGTATGAAAAATGCAGATCATTAAATCCTAGAATACCACTCACCACTGCAAGGTTCTCACACCACGAGGGCTCACAGGAACTCAGATTGCCTGGAAGAAGGACAAACTCACCTGTCTTATCCCCTTCTCTCTCTTGGGACTACACTTGTGGAAGGCAATAGCCAGAAATTTATCTACACTACTTAAGTTTTTACTCTCTCTTCTCTTTTTTCAGTTTTGTTTTTTAAATTTGTACTGATCCAGCATGTTTGTGTAAGTATACCTAGGCAATATCATTTTTAGTCAATTTAAAAAGATAAATATATAAATATGTATACATATTCATATATAAGAATACATATGAATACATATTTGCAGAAATATACATATAGAAATATATACCCTACAAAGCACAAAGTACAAAGCAGGATAAATTCATTCAATTTTGTTTTGTTTCATTTTGTAAACATTATTTTGATTCATTTCAAGAAATGTTTTGATGCGTTTAAATAATATTAGTAACATAGGAGAAATGCTCATGAGGTAATGTTAACACACACATGCTAGTTTAATAAATATACATGAAGCATTTAACATGTGCAAGTCACAGACTTAACTTGAGGCTCTGATTAGTCAACGAGACAGCGTGGTCACTGGCTTCGTGGAGCTCTATTCTAGTGTGCACACAGTAACAAGTGGCACATTCATTGAAGAAAGTAATATCCTGAACGAGGTATTTACATATGGCACCCCACACAGTATCATCTCGATTACATGAAAAGTGTATGGATAAATGAATGATTGGAAGGAGATCCAACAAAATGTAATAATGTATTTTAGGATTGTGAGTGATTTTTATACACTTTACTGTATTTATATGATATTTACACAAACCTGTACTAATTTTTTAATATAAACCTATTATATAGTTCTAAAAAAAAAAAAAGAAATGTTTTTCAAACACCCACTATACGTAAAGAGTGAAGGGACATTTGGGCAAAAAGATGAATACAACATTACTCCCACAGACTTCAAAATTGGTGTACTTATGAACAACTAAAACTAGAATCTAAGAAAGATTATGTTAAGGATAGTAATTGAACAAAATCCCCTAAACTACCTAGTGTAACTCATCTTAAAGTCTCCTTCCCCATCCCCCATGAGGCTTCTCTTAGTCATGCAGGGCTACTCATCACTCTCTCACTCAAATAATTTAGATGTGGTGCCTTGTATATGCCAGACACCATTCTATGTTCTCTGGGACACATCAATGAGTCAAACAGAGAAACATTCCCTACTTCTGTGGAGCAAACATTCTAAATGGGATGGGTAGTGGGGTCTCAAGAGCCATGACAAACAAATTAGTAAATTATTTAGTATTTTAAAAACGTGACAAGGGGGCTTCCCTGGTGGCGTAGTGGTTGAGAGTCCACCTGCCAATGCAGGGGACATGGGTTCATGCCCTGGTCCAGGAGGATCCCACATGCCATGAAGCGGCTAGGCCCGTGAGCCATGGCCGCTGGGCCTGCGCGTCTGGAGCCTGTGCTCCGCAATGGGAGAGGCCACAGCAGTGAGAGGTCCGTGTACCGCAAAAAAAAAAACCCCAAAATAAACAAACAAACAAAAAACGTGACAAGTATTACAGGGGAAAAAAAAGAGCCTAACAAAGGGTACCTGGAATGCAGGGCTTCAGGGTGGGTGGGGGTTGGTTGAACTTTATACGAGGTGCTCAGGGAAGGCCTCTTGGGAAGGGGATAATTCAGCAGAGACTTGAAGGGGGAACTCTGGGGCAGAGGGTTCCTGGTGGAAGGACCTGGTAGGGGCCCTAGGCAGGATGGCTGCTGTATTCAAGGAGCAGCGAGGAGAATGTAGCTGGTACTGAGCAAGCAGAGATGATGTCAGGGCGGTGGTGGGAAAGGTAACAGTGTGGGAAAGTCAGGCTCAGACCAAGTTTGGTCTTGTTTGCTTTTGTGTTTTTATTTGCAGAAAAATGGGAAGCTGCTGGAAGGTTTTGAGCAAAGGAGGGACATGATCTGATGTGTGCTTCTGGCTGCTGTTCTAAGAAGAGACTGCAGAGAGGATGTAAGGTTAGAAGGAAGGAGGTGAGTTAATAGAAAGTGTGGTGACCTGGACCAGTGTAGTGGTGAAAAGTGACCAGATTTTGGATATATTTTCATGGTAGAACAGGTAACATTTAGTGATGGATTAGACATAATATTGAGAGAGAGGTGTCAAACATTTTGGCCTGAGCAACTGGTAGTCTGACCAGTTGCTCATGACCAAAAAGGAGAAGATTGGAAGGAGTACAGGCTTGTGAGGGAATTCCGGAGCACAGTTTTGATGGCTGAGATGTACCTGATAATTGAATAGAGATGCATTTCCATTGTGCCTTTATTTCCAAACATCCCAAGCTCCTTACATGTACTAATTCTTTCTTATAACACTTCAGGAAGAAAAGTAACAGGCCATGTTATCAACAAAATTTCCAAGTGTGAAAAAATAACAGGTAAAAAATTTTATAATTTGTCTAAGGATTCAGAGATAAAGAAACAACTCCAATTTCCCCCTGTACTTTGGGCAACTAATTTTTAGCAATGCTTTCTGAGGATTTGTTTTTGGTAGTGTTTTCTCCCCCAGGAGATTGTGTCAATCATGTTTGCCTCACTTTTACAGGCATTTTAGGCAGCATTTTTAGGACCAAATAGATACACTCGAAGGATTTGATGATAAGTTACATCTGTCTCCAATGCATTAAGCAGTTTCCAATACGTTTTTTGTTTTCGCTGCTTTTATCCCTAATTATACATTTTGTGATTTTCTTAGGAGAGAAAAGGGTGGTGATAAAATCACTTTACTGAAGAACTAGAAGGGATCTGAGCCAGCATTTGTCCATTTCCTTCTTTTTTTTTTTTGCGGTACGCGGGCCTCTCACTGTTGTGGCCTCTCCCGTTGCAGAGCACAGGCTCCGGACACGCAGGCTCAGTGGCCATGGCTCACAGGGCCCAGCCGCTCTGTGGCATGTGGGATCCTCCCGGACCGGGGCACGAACCCATGTCTCCTGCATCGGCAGGCGGACTCTCAACCACTGCGCCACCAGGGAAGCCCTCCCTCATTTTATAGCTGGGGAAATGGGAACCCTCAGAAGTGAAATGACTTGCCCAAAGTTAGCATTCCATTGGGATGGGAAGAATCAGAGGAACAAGTCGTGGGCCTTGGGGTAGATGGGACCCTGGTGAATGGATGCTGGTTAAATCTTCTTTGCCAAGTTAAAGAAAATCTCCTTTAAGTTTATAGATTCTTCAAAATTTCCAGTTCTTAAAAATTTTTATTTTTAAGAATGCCGTCTGAAGTCAAGTCAGACTGTACACCTCTTTGTGATTCATACGAATTCCCCTCCCTTATGTCATTCCCAGGGTTTGTTCACACCCCTCCCACTTCCTGACATGTCCAATCCAGAATTCCTTCCCCTTATTTCTTCACCATCTTCTTCCTGTGGACGCCACTAACCCTGCCCCTGGATCCCTGACATTGCCCTTGCTTCTCTCCTCTGATCCTTCTATTCCAGGGTGACCTCAGGCTCTGAACACCCACCCCCCATTGGGGGAACATAGAGCCTCTTAAGGAAACCCAACTGTAAAGTGATAGCATCAAGAAATGTTTGGACTGAATGGAGGGGAGGAGTTTTCTAGAATCTTCTTAGGAATATGTACTCCTTCAAATAAAAAGGATGAAAAAGAAGTAACGAATTCAGCTGAGCATTCAAATGTAGAATTTAGAAAGAGAATGAGATTGATTTACAAGGAAGTTCACAGGAACGTTGAAGCAGTCCCAAAGTTGAAGATGGCAGCAGAGACTCTGAGATAACATATATTGTGTATGATCAAACACATCACTTTAAAAAATACTGAGTGGGAGAAAAAATGTGTCTCCTGGGGTTGGGGAATTATTGACTGGTTTGAGGTCAAGGAGAAGGTTTTTTGTGTAAAGACAATTTCCTAGGATTTTCACCCTGACAATAAATCACTCTGCAGAGAACAGTAGTGGGCGATCGGTGGGAGGGAAGATGATGATGAATGTGTCCAGCTGCCTAGATGACTAAGAAGCACGTGGAGAAAAGTTAGCTAACACTTTCCCAAGCTCTGCATCTGGATTCCGCTTAGCACAGTGTAAGGGGAGGCCTGGTCCCTGGCTTACAGGCACTCAGCTTGGGTTTCTGTCCTACTCACCCTCTCACCGGACCCCTCAGTCATCCCCAAAATGTCCTTTTGTGGTCCTTGGGAAATGTCCCCGTCCAGTTTTCCTTCTGCCTAAGTTCCATCTGTCTCTCACTTCTAAGGGAGCAGATGCAGAAGCCACAGTCACCACCCAGGTGAGTACTAAGTGCTAATTGGGCTCTGAGTCCCTCTTTGGAGACCTCACAGTGAAAACCGGGAGGAAATCCTCACCCAACTGAAACAACTGGGTCGTTTCAATCATCACAGCCTCCCCTGCACAGGGGGCTCTGCTGAAATGTCAGGAAGGCTGAGATACAGGCAGGCAAACTCATGGACTTATTTCTTCTCTTACTCATTTCATTCACTGACTTTTACTAAGCACCTACTGTGGACAAAGCTGTGTGTCAGGCAATGAAACAGCTGGGCCATTACCAACAAAACCATTGTTTCCAATTAAAAACCTCCAAAGACTGTGGGGGCAATTTTCATTACAGTTCACGCAATCATAACAGGAATGAGTGCTACAAATACTCATGTTGGACTCAGCTGAAGATTAATTCTCACAGATCTCATCTACACCTATCTGCTAAGATAACCTGCGAGTCTTGTTATTGCTAATTTGAAAAGTATCTCAATTCTATTTTTGCTGTGTATGTGTGTTTGTGTTTGTTTACTGTATTTTAAATCAAAAAGATAGTCTGCAGGCAAAGGATTTTCAGCTGCTTTCAGTTTGAAGGAACAAACATTTATTGAGAGTCATTCGTTCATCCATTCATTCAACTAACATATATCCTGAGCACAGTTGTCATTGTGCCAGGCAGGGGTGCAAAACCAACCAGCCAACCAGCCTGCAGACAAGGCGTGGTTCCCAGGCGAGGGAATTCTGTATTCGGGTGGAGGGGCCAGACATCATTTAAGTTTACACATGTATGTGATCCTCCATTCTTATCATTTCTGATGTGATAGAAGGAAGTGCAGAGATTAAGCTGGGTACAGGATGAAATGGGGGCGTGAAGAGGGAATCTCTTTCCCTCTCAGTAGTAACCTATTAGATGAGAAGTGTAATCTCAACCTCTTAGCCTTTTATTTGTGGTCTCCACCTTTCTGACTCCATCATCTCTTACTTTCATGTGCAAAACCCCAAGTAAACTGGCTGCCTCATTTTTATCCAAACGTGTCACACACATTTCCAATTTCATGCCTTTGCACACTTCCTTTTCCTGTCTGGAATGCTGTTTCTCTAGTCCTGATTCATTTAAGGGCAAGCTCATATGGCCCCTTAATCATGAAAGCCTTCCATATCAAGTCCCCTCCCAGCTCAGTGCCTGGCACTGGGATAAGTATAATTTCACTGACTGAGAAGATTAACTTCTAGCCTGAACCAAGTACCTTCTGCCTATGTCACTCATTTGGCATTTCCCTCTGCACCTCTGCACTGTGGATTAGATTATTACTTTATTTCTATATCTTGCCTTCCAACCAGACCCAGGGCAATTTCACATCAGAGACCACATAATTTACAGCTTTGTTTCCTCATGCCAGCAAAGGACTTGGCACAACTGATATTTATTTTTTGTTATTCATGAAGGGTATATTCTCTCAAGTGCCATGTGTTACTAATTTCTTTCATTCTTCAAATATTCGTGGAGTAGCTGCTATGTACTTAGTAGTATTGATATTTGCCCTAGTGCTGAACATAAAGGTCTGCACTTGTGGAGGTTGTATTCTAGTTGAGGGAAGCAGAAATAAACACATAAACATATAATATGGCAGGTGCCAAATGATATTATGTAGAAAAATAGAGTTAAGGAAGGTAGTGGTGGCGGGGTTGGGGAGTGCTGTTTTATATCCATTGGTCTGGGAAGGTGCTTATGATAAGGTGACATTTGAGAGAGGTCTGGAGTAAGTGAGGAAGTCGTGTAGCTATCTGGAGGAAGAGTGTTTCAGAAGAGGCTGGAACATGATGGTAAAGGGGAAGAGTGGGAGGAAATGAGGCCTCTGGAAGGACATGATATTTACTCTGAATGAGGTGAAGCCTTTGGAGAGACTTGAGCAGAAGAGTGACATCACCTGATTTACATTATAAAATGATGGTCCTGATTCTGTGTGGCATGTAGGTTACCAGGAACAAAGGTGGAAGGAGGGAGAGTAGTTAGGGGGATTTTATGGTGACTTGGACCTGGATAGTAGTGTGAGAAGTAGAGAGAAGCAGTCAGGTCTGTATGTATTCTGGACATATTTTAAAGGTAAAGTCAACAGAATTTACTGTTGGATAGAATGTGGGTGTAAGAGAAATAGGAGTGTAGATGATGGCAGGATTTTTGGCCTAAGGAACTAAAATAATGGGCTTGTTATTTATTGAGTTTTCAGAAGTGTGTTTGATGGTAGCAGGAATCAGAACATTTGTTCTGGACATGTTGAGTATGAGATGCTCTTTAGACATCCATTCAGAGATGTCAGGAAGTTATCTGGGCATATAAATGTGTAGTTCAAGGAGAAATTTAAGCCATGGATATAATTTTGTATTTGAAAATATATAGGTGGTATTTAAAGCCAGGAGACTGAATAGGATCAAGAGAGTGAGTGTCCGTAAAGAAGGAAGAATTCCAAGGATGAGACCTGGGGTACTCCAACATATAGAGGAAAGGGAGATGCAGAGGAACCAGCAAAGGAAACTGGAGGTGGACCATGAGGTGAGGGGAGAACTAAGATGGAGTGCAGCCCAGGAAAGAAGCAGGAGCAGCACCTCTGTCAAATGTTGCTTAGGTCTAGTAAGATGAAGACTTATAATCGACCAGGAGGTTAGAAAATGGGGAAGTCATTGGACACTTTGACAAAAGCTGTGAAGAGTTGAAGTGATGGGGTTGGAAGCCTGACTAGAGAAGGTTCAGAAGAGAACAGAGGACAGGTGCATGAGCAAAGAGTAGAGACATGTATTTTGAGGAGTTTTGCCAGTGGTATAGGGAGATGTGGAAGCAAGGGAGAATTTTTATATGGGAGGAGATATTGCATCTAAAAACTGGCTTTATAATGGTTATGAGTGAGAATAATTGAGTACTGAGTAAGAACGACTGAGAAAAATTCAGTAGACTGAAAAAAATGGGTGATGCTGGAGAAAGAGTGGCAATTGCAGGAATATTTCTGAGTAGATAAGAGGGGAAGGCATCTAGTATACAAATGGATAAACACGGACAGTTTACCCACAACAAGTAGAGGGGAGGCACAGTCCACACAGGGTAAGTTGGGAGATATGGTGGTGGTGGTGTGTGTATGATTGGTTTTTGTGTTTTCTATTTACTCAGTGAAATAGAAAGCAAAGTCATCGGCTGAGAGTAATGTGGAAGAGTTGGAGGTTTGAGGAAAGAGAAAGGTGAAATAATTGTCTATAAAATGAGACAGTGAATTGGCAAAGAAATGAGTAAGATCACGTGGCAGCTCCAAGGGCCCACTTGAGGTAGGTGGTCATAAATTTAAAGTGAGACCAAATGAAATTATAGTGACAGAATGTGAGTCACAGTTTGCATCCTATATAGCAAGGCAATGACTTATGTATTTGGGATATAAACATAGTTGGGATAAGGCATTAGCAATAGGAATGGATCTTTAAACATGTTTCATCTTAAGGTAAGGTACAAATCTTAATTCTGTATTTTCTAACACTATGGCAAATAAATCAGTAAGCTCATTTTTAAACACTGTTAAAATAATGTAGACACAAATTTCAGCTTTGGAACACGACCTAAGTACTAAAGTTGGTCATATATACTGATCTGGAAAACGAAACCAAGAAAGTAGCAGAAAGTTACCACCATAAGTAAATAGGTGGCAGATGGAGGAGCCAGGTAAGAGTAGTGAGAAGAGGCTGACCAAGCCTGAGACAGTGTTTCACTGAAGCCTGGGACACAGAGTGACAATGACCATGCCCTGGGCACTGGTGGTCGTGGATAGAAAGACCATGGTGATATTTGGTCAGCACCTCTTCTATCAATGACTGCTGTGGTCCCAATGTAGAATATGCTGGCACAGGCAGTAAATGGCCAGCATGAAGAGGATTTTCATGTAATGAGGTCAGGAAGAGGATGGAGAACATGGTGTCTGGGGAGAGTAGAAAATGAAAAATGAAATGTGGTCTAGAGGAAAAAATGATTGACATAGAGCCATTCACCATCCAATACAATCTTCATTCTCCAAGTTCAACTTTATATTCCATTTGGTATACTAAGACATGATGCTTATTCCCCCAAATTTCACAATTGCTCTTTTTCTGGATTGGCAAAATATTCCAAAGTGTTCTATACGTCACAAAATCACTTGACCTTAAATATGGCTCAAGTAGATGCAAAATGCCTTCTGGTTTACTGTTCATCTATGTCAGTGCAATGGTCTGCCGCATTGTACTGTATATCCATAATTTAGTCTACATCCTTTTTGGAAAGAGATGAGATATAATCAGCAAATAATCACTTCACAGTAGTATGGTAGACAGGTTCTAAGGTAGCCCCATGATTCCTGCCTCCTGTGGTTGATGTCTTTGTGCAATTTCCTTCTCTTGCATGGGAGCTAAACTTACTTTTAGCCATTAGGTTATGGCAAAGGTGATGTAAACACTCCTGTGATTACAATGTCTCCATCTTGCTAACAGACAGATATTAGAGACTTTCTCCTTGCAGACTGTGAAGAAGTAAGCTGCATGGTGTGAGAGGGCCTATGGAGAGGGCCATATAGCAAGGAGCTGTGGGCTACAGTTCCTCTAGGAGCTGAGAGTGACCCCCAGCTGATAGCTAGCAAGAATCCAGGGACCCCAGCCTTACAGCTACAAGGAGATGAATTTTGCCAAGAACTGAGTGAGTCTGGAAGAGGATCCATCCCCAGTCAAGCCTCCAGATGAGAACCCAGCCCTGGATAACACCTTGACTGTAGCCTTGCAGAGGATCCAGCTAAGCCAATTCCTGGACTCCTAACTCTCAGAAACTGTGAGGTAATAAATGTGGATTGTTTTAATCTTAGTGTGTGGTAATTTGTTACACAGTAATAGGTAACTAATAGTGGACCATAGTCTAGTTTTACTTTCTTGTTGGGATGTATTTTGAAAGAAAGGGAGAGGGGTTTTTTTTGACAATTCTGTTTTTCTGTAAGTTATCTGTGTGTTATTTTGGTGACTAGGTTGATTGGGGGCTAGGATATAAACAAGTATGGAGGCTAATCAAGAGCAAGGCTGAGAACAGACATCTCATACCTCAGAGGAACACAGCCACCACCCAGAGTGAGGAGAAGCATTAGCCCCCCCTCCCCACCCCGCCATTTTCCCCAAGTTGTAACTGGTGATCACCTCCGTTGGTCAGCAGCTTTGTCTCCTTGTGATTCCGAGAATTTGGCTTGTTTTCCAGGTCCTAGAGCTATAACCTGTGATTTGTGTGGTTTTTGAGGAGATTAATATAGGAAAAGATAGATGGGTACATGGATAGATTGGGACAGACAGTCACTTCTATCAGGAAAATTAAAAAAACCTCAAATCACCCTGCTTAGGGAGGTTCCACCGCTTCATACCCAAGTACAAAGACATCTTGTCATTATTAGGCAAGTCAGACCTCTCCCACCATCAACCCCACTCAAGGTTCTTCATTTTCAAGTACATCACATGACTGTAAAATAACAGTAAAATAACCCCAATTCTCAAGATACCTTGTGAGAATGTAATGAAAATCCAATACCCCCAAAATTACTCATAAATAAAATTCAGTGATGTTTCTTTTTGTGCAGGGAAACCACATTAGAAGACATCGGAAATAGAGACTATAAAAAATAGATAATGGCATTAATTCTCTTAAACGATCAAAATTAAACTGGCTGTTTCCTGGTTTATGTCTATTTATGGCAAACCAACATACCTAGTTCAGCTTGAATCTGCAAGAGTCATAAAGGAAAACTCAAGTGAATTTTAGCCTAAGATCCTCCTGGGTATTCATAAAAGAAAATAGAATAATTAGCTTTCACGGCTTAAATACCCTTTATCTCTATTGTACATACATTCCAATGAAGTGATTTTCCTAATCACAATGTTGAGAGAAAATTAGTTCATTTAAAAATCATTTAAAACTCATTATTGACAAAGGAATTACTTCAATGTTGAATTTCTAAATTGATCTCTGCATCATGTAAGACTAACTTCAGCCCAAGTGCATGAGGTTGTGAGAAGTAGGAGGAAATGACAGAGAGGCACAGGATGGACCACATTCTACATTAGGTAATAAGGACCACATTTCTCTGAGGTACAAACTGAGATATTTTTTCTGACAAATAATAAACTACTGCTCAAGCCAAAGTTTCTTAGGCTACGAAAAAACAGAAAACTAGAATTAATTTCTAACTTCATCTTGTAATTATCTCCTTAGAATAACAAAACCTTGAATTCCGAATTTTGACTCTTTTCCCTCAACTCTGGACAAAACTTTGGCAAATTCAAAAATCTATGCTCTGCATCATCTATTTATACTAATCCTCCTGATGTTGAAGTGTCCTGAAATACTCTGCAACTTGGAACAGTATCTAATTCAATTTTCTTCTCAAACATACAGAGTTTGTGTTTGTTTTATTAAGTGTAAAAATGTACAAGAGCAAATATTCTATAGTGGTCCCTGGAGGGTGGAATTTAGGGAAGAGGAAGATAATGCACCTGGTATTTTATTTTAAATGGTGTTTTATTTCTTAAACATCCTACTCTTAGCTTTATAAAATGTCGTTTAAGTGTAAGTGAAGAAATGAAGCATTAAGGATAATTGTAGCAGAATAGATTATTCAACCACTCCCTTACTCCCCTGACTCATATCAAGGTAGAATGGCAGAACAAGGTGTTTGTAAGTTGAAGAAGAGATAAAGATTGCAAGCATAAAAATGCACCAAAACTAGGCATTAAGGTGAGGCCAACACTAGTAAAAGAAAGATTTGTATGTCTTGTAGGCTCTTTATTAACTCAAAGGCTATTTTTTCCCGTCAATCCCTACCCCACCCCTGCAAACATACACAGAGCATCTGGAGAATCTGAATTCTTTTTCCCTAGTCTTGTCTCCATCTCCCATGGCCTTGTTCCCTAGACAGAGCCGATTGACTTTCAACAGAAAAGCCAAGTGGAAGAAGAAGCATGGCAGGAGAGGGGAGAATAAGTGAGGCTTAAAAACACAGAGACTTGATCCTGTACACACACACACACGCACACACACACACACACACGTACACACACATGCACATGTACATGTGCTCCCTCATCTCTCTGGTATCATTTTATTTGGCTCTACCTCTACCCCACCCTTTTCCAGCCAAGCCAGCCTCCTTGCTGTTCTGTGTACACTTTCCTGCCTGAGGGCCCTGCCACTCACTTTTCCTCTGTCTGAGATGTTCTTCCGCAAGTAGCCACATGGCTCACGTTTTTACTTCCTTCATGTCATTGCTCAAGTATCATCTTATATTCGAGGCCTTCCCTGACTTCTTCACAGCACTTATCAACACCTGACACATGTTATGTAATATATGTAAATAAATCAGTTTATATAAATAAATGCATACACATGTATTATATATGTACCTAATACAAATATACGTACATACAGACACAAATATTTATATTTGTTTATTATTTCAATTGTAAGCTCAATAAGGGCAGGCCCTTTTTTTGTTTACTGCTGTAGTCCCATCAACTGGAAAAGTGTAGAGCCTGTTATAAATAATCTCTGCAGAGTGAATGAGGGGGGGAAGAAGAGTGAGACTCCAGAGAACAGGCTCTCCCTGTTTATCAATCAAGTGGATTAGGTACAGCTGAGTGTCAACTCACGGAGAAAATAAAAGAAATATTTTGTATCATCCTTCAAACTCTACACCTATCTCTGTGTATATGCTTGCTCATTCAATAAACTTTTTTTCCCTCT
Source organism: Pseudorca crassidens (assembly GCF_039906515.1). Lineage (NCBI taxonomy): Eukaryota > Metazoa > Chordata > Mammalia > Artiodactyla > Delphinidae > Pseudorca > Pseudorca crassidens. Next base: position 25,105,227 of record NC_090306.1, on the reverse strand, counting down.
GGTAATAAACTGTACTTATATACTCTTTCAAAATCTAAGGACATAGCTGTGGTTATAAAATCACTTCAAAGAAACTCTCACCAGTACAGTCCCTGTGACTTGGAAAACATTCTAGGTCAACAGAGTTGTAATTACTGTATTGACATTTTTGCATGTATCTTACCCATTGTTCATTTTTATTAGGGAAAAATATGTCCATAAAGCAGGACTTCTATTTTCACAAGCATTTACTTTTATTGTTTGTTGTCCCAGAGTCAGAGCCCTTAAGATCATGTCCTTAGTAATTAATCATCACACAGAAAAAATAGTTGTCCCTCCCTTGAGAAGTTACTAAGTAGTAGGAGACTCTGACTTTGAAAGCCTTCCAATGTATAAATAGATCTGGAAAAGAGAGAAGCCAGGGCACAAAAACATGGGATAGAAGCTAAATCTCTTTCTCCAAACTCTGAAAGAACAAAATGTAGAGAGTAACTGGCCTCCACAGATTGCCAGATGGATTAGTTAATGTTTGCAAAGAATTTAAAAAATGAAAGCCACCACAGAAAAGCTAAATCTTTCTATTAATCCAGATAAAATGCTTTCCTGATTTTTTTCGTGCTGCATTAAAGAAAGAGTCTTTGAAACAAATTCCACTCACACACAAAGGCGAATGATCTTTCAAGGAGGAAGTTTTCACTCATCCATCACATTATTAAAAACGCTCTGGGAAGAAACAAGGCTTGCCTGTGTGGAGTCTACTGCCATCGTGAAGTTCATACTTAACACCCCTGACCAACACCACAATCTGTAGGGGCTCAGCACTCTCCTTAATTAGTTAGGAGGGAGTCAAGGAAAACCTTACTGACATACCAGTCCAGTGCTCCATTACATTTGCTCCCACATCAATTATAGTATGGCTACATGTCAAACCATAGGTTAAGGCCAGATCCTAATAATTCATATTCATCCCCAACATTTTATGATGCTATTGAGTTTGATTATTTTATAGGTCATACAAGTTTCAGTTAAAAAAAAAAAAGAATTTGGTGACTAAAATCCAATTGAACAGAACGTACCAGTAGCTATTAGTCTGGAACGCCCTTCCCAGCTCCTTCCACCTGATCTCCACCCTTTCCTCCTATTCCTCCAAGGCTGGAAAAGGAAAATAATCAACAATGATCAGGTTGTGGGTCCAGGAGCGGGATTATTCATTCCCCTTACTCTCAAGCCTCAAGGGATAAATGGGCTGAAAGAAGTGAAAGTGAGCATATTTCAGTGGAGCTTCTCCATTCTTTCCCCTACAAATGTTATTGGTAAAAAGTTAAAAGTAAAGATAGTACAGTGTATGCTGAAGTCTTGACTGCTGCTTTTTCCCTTTTGGGCTTGGGCCTCGGTGGTCCTTGCATCCTCTAATAGTAAGGCTTGCTTTTGTACAGTGTCCTGGCCGATGCTATGTGCCTACCGACTTAGTGAAGACTCTTGTGGCGACCAGACTTTACAGGAAGACGGCACAGCTTTGTCACCTATCATACCCTCAACCTGCCTCTTAAAAAGGCATTTTAAAAGTTACATTCTCCTCCTCTCGAAATAATGAATCTAGGGCAATGATCAACAATGGCTGCTAAAATACTAGTTTGAAGGCTGATAAAGGTGGATCAAGCTGACAACACCAGAACCAATTTTAGGGCCACACAGCAGAAAACCAGACATTCTCCCGATGGAAGTACAATAAACCAGCTATGAAGTACTCATGCTAAAAAAATAAAATAAAATAAATAAATCAGAGGCTGATCCGATCAAGCCTCTAGGTCTAGCCCCTTGAAGTTTATAGCAAACACAGGAAACAAAAACACAAGTCAACTGATAACCCAGAGATAACAATCAGCAAAATCCAGAATGTGGGAAACTATAGATTAAATGACCCAGTTACATCAATGAACACATTGCAAAGAAAAATAAGAGGAAGAGGAACAATAGATTTAAAATGAATTAAAAGACTTCTCAAGCATATTAAATGTGTTGATTTTGTTTAGATCCTGATTTGAACAAAACAACTGTTAAAAAAAATTTACAAGATAATTATTAGAGGAATTTAAACATTGATTGGATATATGGTGATGTTAAAAAGTCATTAATTTTTTTTGGAGTTTAATTGCTTTACAGTGGTGTGTTAGCTTCTGCTTTATAACAAAGTGAATCAGCTATACATATACATATATCCCCATATCCCCTCCCTCTTGCGCCTCCCTCCCACCCTCCCTATCCCACCCCTCTAGGTGGACACAAAACACCGAGCTAATCTCCCTGTGCTATGCGGCTGCTTCCCACTAGCTATCTGTTTCACATTTGGTAGTGTATATATGTCCATGTCACTCTCCCACTTCGTCCCAGCTTACCCGTCCCCCTCCCCGTGTCCTCAAGTCCATTCTCTATAACTGCGTCTTTATTCCTGTCCTGCCCCTAGTTTCTTCAGAACCATTTTTTTAAAAAAAAAGTCATTAATTTTAAAGTAATAATTGTATTTAGGTTATACTTTTTAAGAATTCTTGTCTTTTAGAAAGTCATAATAACATATATACTTATAAGATGATATGTTGTCTGGGATTTGCTGTAAAATAACCCTGTGGGAGTGAGGTGGGATGGTGGAAATATAGATGAAACAAGGCTGGACACGTATTGATGATTGGTGAAGCTGGATGCTGGTTACACGGGGTTCATTATACTGTTCTCTCTACTTCTGTACAGATTGGATATTTTCTATAAAAAACACTTAAAAAAATTAGGGGCATGGGAAACAGAATTGCAAAAGAAACATTTTCTTATTTTATATCTAGCTTCAGCTTGAACCATGGAATATTTGCAGCTGTATGCAACATTACTCATTTGATTTTAAGCTCTCTTTTTGGCCTTGCCATATGTGTTGTCTTCAGTCTCTTTTTACATTCTAAATTTTCACTGTCTTATTAAAAAACAGCAAATAGAAAGAATAATATTTTTAAAAAAGTTATAATCTCAATGAAAATTTTTAGATAGGTATTTTAAATATCTTCATTGTGAGTTTTCAAAAAGCAGATTCTGAAACCCAAATAGGTTAAAAAAAAAGAAAGGAAATAAAAGTAGAACTAAAGGGGACTTTTTTAATACTGTAGAGTCATGGTTATTTACCCCAAATGGTAGCCCCTTTTAAAATACATTCATCCTAAATGGAAACTGGTAGATACCCCCTACCTTGTAGTTAATTTGAATTCAGATCAATATTGCTAATAAATTGTTCAAATACTACTTGAAAAGCTGGCATAGCATTGAAATATTTTTTATGCATAAAGGAAGCCATTTGGAATCACTCCAAAAGTAATTACATTTGGCAGGGAAGTGCTAGTGGAACCAGCTGTAATCATTGACTAAACTATTTATTTTTAACTAATTGACTTTTGTATTACTTTCCAAACAATCATTGATTAATTGTTGATAATTAATTCTGATAAAATTTCAGAAGCTCAGTAATCTGTTGAAAATTTCTTCCCTGCCAGGTGTCTCTCTCTCTCTCTCTTTAAAAGTAACAGCCGAACAAATTATTCACAAATTTTCTACTATGAATTCTGCTAATGGGAAGAAGTGGCTTGCTAACAAAATGGAATATATAGCACTGGACCCCAGAAATTCAACTTAAGCAATTTTGTCATGTATTTTCATTGTTTAGCCTAACAAGATTAAAGAGGCTTCCTAACAGAAAAAGGAGGGGGAAGATAAGCCCATGGAAGAATTCGCATTCATCAACTGGCACTTAATGAAATTGTGAGGCTCTATAAATTCAAACCATAATTTTCATCAAGAGAATTAAAAATAATTCAGAATTCTTTATGTGCCAAAAGATACTCATAGCTCTGCTTTTCACCTGAGGAATAACAGAAAGCTAATGTACTTCCTTGTCCTAGAAATAGGCCTGTGATAGTACATATGAAAATGAAAACTCTGCAAACAGAAACATCAGTAGCACTTGCTTGTTTTGCATGAGACTGTGACTGCTCAGAACCAAAGGATTTTTATGCTTCTTTCACTTACAAAACTGTTTCCTTCTATAGAGATATGGTAGGTTGGGTCTGTTCTATAACTTGCACCCTTCTTGGGAAAGGTCATGTAACACTGAGTGGGTTTGCACCGCTTCAACCTAATTCCACTGTTGCCTTCCCAGTCACCAGCATATCACAAATCATACCATGTCTACTATCACTTTCTTATTCAATCCTGCTTTTGGAAGAAAGACAAATGTACCAATAGCACATTGTAGATCTGGAAATTGTCTTCTGACAATCTCAACTAACATGCTAGAGTTCAAATGGAATATTAAACTCAAGTCACTTTGGAGACACTGTAAAGATCATCCAACCTCCTTCCTCAGTGGGCAGACAAGCCAAACAAAAGTGGTGAATGACATCATCAGAGCTTATGCATATAGAGAGGAAACATATACCCAGGACAGCTACATAATATGCAGTGTAAAATAAAAATGTGGGCATCTGTGTTCTAAATGCAGGAAAAGTGCAGTTAAAAGTATTAACATGTAAAGGTGTTTTCTTTAAAAAAAATTTTATTAGTGATAAAATGTAGTATGGGTAATTGTGGAACAAAAGTAACAAAATAACCAGAATATTATTTTTGGTGTTATTCTATTCAAACAAAAAATAGTAATACTTTATTAATGTGAAATCTTGACCGACTATAACAGTTTTCTTATGGCTTGATTTTCTGCAAATTCATTTATTAGGATATTATACTTTTAATAACTTTGTTTTCTAAAACTTAGATGTAATTGACTAGAATATTTTATTTTATTTATATTTGGCTGTGTTGGGTCTTCGTTGCTGTGTGTGGGCTTTCTCTAGTTGCGGTCAATGGGGGCTACTCCTAGTTGCAGTGCGCATGCTTCTCATTATGGTGGCTCCTCTTGTTGCAGAGCACCGGCTCTAGGTGTGAAGGCTTCAGTAGTTGTGGCATGCAGGATCAGTAGTTGTGGCACATGGCCTTCGTTGCTCTGTGGCATGTGGGATCTTCCCCGACCAAGGCTTGAACCTGTGTTCCCTGCTTTGGCAGGCGGATTCTTAACCACTGCACCACCGGGGAAGTCCCTGACTAGAATATTATATTAGTTTCAGATTTACAAGATGATGATTCAATATTTGTATATTTTGAAAAATGATCACCACAATCAGTCTAGTTAACATGCATCATCATACATAGTTACAATTATTTTCTTGTGATGAAAACAGCTTCATTTTGAATTGATACAATTGAAAGTAGTGTCAGACACTCTTGGAAAATTCAAGATCACAACTAATTTTTAAAATTAAAGTATAATTGACCTACAAAATTATATTAGTTTCAGGTGTACAACATAGTGATTCATTATTTCTGTAGATTATGCACCATACAAAATTATTACAATATTATTATTGATTACATCCCTGGTGCTGTACATTATATCCCTGTGACTTATTTATTTATTATTTTTTTTCCCATTAAGCTTTCCCCCCCAGTCTTGTTGAGATATAGTTTACATACAGTACTGTATAAGTTTAAGGTGTACAGCATAATGATTTGACTTAAATGCATCATGAAATGATTACCACAAGTTTAGTGAACATCCATCATCTCATATAGATATAAAATTAAATAAATAGAAAAAAATTGTTTCCTTTGTGATGAGCACTCTTAGAATTTACTCTCTTAACACCTGTCACATGTAACACACAGCAGTGTTAATTACATTTATCATGTTGTATGTCTCATCTCTAGTACTTATTTGTCTTATAACCAGATGTTTGTACATTTTGACTCTCTTTCTCCAATTCCCCACCCACCCCCAACCTCTGATAACCACAGATCAGATCTCTTTTTCTATGAGTTTTTGTTTGTTTTTTCACTCTGACTTTTTTTCACATCTTTATTGGAGTATAAATGCTTTACAATGTGATGTTAGTTTCTGCTGTATAACAAAGTGAGTCAGCTATATGTATACATATATCTGCATATCCCCTCCCTCTTGAGCCTCCCTCCCACCCTCCCAACCTCCCTATTCCATCCCTCTAGGTTGTCACAAAGCATCGAGTTGATCTTCTTGGGCTATGCAGCAGCTTCCCACTAACCATCCATTTTACATTTGGTAGTGTATATATGTCAGTGCTACTCTCTCACTTCGTCCCAGCTTCCCCTTTCCCCCCATGGCCTCAAGTCTGTTCTCTACGTCTGCATCTTTATTCCTGCCCTGCCACTAGATTCATCAGTACCACTTTTTAAACTTCCACATAAATGTGCTAGCATACGGTATTTGTTTTTCTCTTTCTGACTTACTTCACTCTGTATGAGAGATTCTAGGTCCATCCACCTCACTACAATTAACTCAATTTCATTCCTTTTTATGGCTGAGTAATATTCCACTGTATATATGTGCCACATCTTCTTTATCCATTCATCTATTGATGGACATTTAGGTTGCTTCCATGTCCTGGCTATTGTAACTAGTGCTGCAATGAACATTGTGGTACGTGTATATTTTTGAATTATGGTTTTCTCATATACTGGGTATATGCCCAGTAGTGGGATTGCTGAGTCATATGGTAGTTCTATTTTTAGTTATTTAAGGAAACTCCATACTATTCTCCATAGTGGCTGTATCACTTTACATTCCCACCAACAGTGCAGGAGGGTTCCCTTTTCTCCATACCCTCTCCAGCATTTATTTTCTCCCATTCTGAGGATTGTCTTTGCATCTTGTTTATGGTTTCCTTTGCTGTGCAAAAGCTTTTAAGTTTCATTAGGTTCCATTTGTTTATTTTTGTTCTTATTTCCCTTACTCTAGGGGGTGGGTCAAAAATGATCTTGCTGTGATTTATGTCATAGAGTGTTCTGCCTATGTTTTTCTCTAAGAGTTTTATAATGTCTGGCCTTACATTTAGGTCTTTAATCCATTTTGAGTTTACTTTTGTGTGGTGTTAGGGTGTGTTCTAATTTCATTCTTTAACATGTATCTATCCATTTTTCCCAGCACCACTTATTAAAAAGGCTGTCTTTTCTCTGTTGTATATTCTTGCCTCCTTTGTCAAAGATATGGTGATCATATGTGTATGGGTTTATCTCTGGGTTTTCTAACCTGTTCCATTGATCTATATTTCTGTTTTTGTGTCAGTACCATGCTGTCTTGATTACTGTAGCTTTGTAGTATAGTTTGAAGTCAGGGAGCCTGATTCCTCCAGCTCCATTTTTGTTTCTCAAGATTGCTTTGGCTATTCGGGGTCTTTTGGGTTTCCACACAAATTGTAAAATTTCTTGTTCTAATTCTGTGAAAAATGCCATTGGTAATTTGATAGGGATTGCATTGAACTTGTAGATTGCTTTGGGTAGTAGAGTAATTTTCACAATAATGATTCTTCCAATCCAGGAGCATGGTATATCTCTCCATCTGTTTATGTTATCTTTGATTTCTTTCATCATTGTTTTATAGTTTTCTGAGTACAGGTCTTTTGCCTCCTGTACCTCCAAGGTAGGTTTATTCCTAGGTATTTTACTCTTTTTGTTGCGATGGTAAATGGGATTGTTTCCTTAATTTCTCTTTCTGATTTTTCATTGTTAGTGTATAGGAATGCAAGAGATTTCTGTGCATTAATTTTGTATACTGCAAACTTACCAAATTCATTGATTAGTTCTGGTGGCATCTTTAGGATTTTCTATGTATAGTATCATGTCATTGGCAGTGACAGTTTTACTTCTTCTTTTCCAATTTCTATTCTTTATTTCTTTTTCTTCTCTGATTGCTGTGGTTAGGACTTCCAATATTATGTTGAATAATAGTGGCAAGAGTCGACATCCTTATCTTCTTCCTGATCTTAGAGGAAATGCTTTCAGTTTTTCACCATTGAGAATGATGTTTGCTGTGGGTTTGTTGTGTATAGCTTTTATTATGTTGATGTAGGTTCCCTCTATGCCCACTTTCTGGAGACTTTTTATCATAAATGGGTGTTGAATTTTGTTAAAAGCTTTTTCTGCATCTATTGAGATGATCATATGGTTTTTATTCATTAATTTGTTAATATGGTGTATCACATTGTTTTGCATGTATTGAAGAATCCTTGCATTCCTGGGGTAAATCCCACTTGATCATGGTTTATGATCCTTTTAATGTGTTGTTGGATTCTGTTTGCTGGTATTTTGTTGAGGCTTTTTGCGTCTGTTTATCAGTGATATTGGTCTATAAATTTCTTTTTTTGCAATATCTTTGTCTGATTTTGGTATCAGGGTGATGGTGGCCTCATAAAATGATTTTGGGAGTGTTCCTCCCTTTGCAATTTTTTGGAAGAGTTTGAGAAGGATAAGTGTTAACTCTTCTCTAAATGTTTGATAGAAGTCACCTGTGAAGCTATCTGGTCCTGGACTTTTGTTTGTTGGAAGATTTTAAATTACACTTTCAATTTCATTACCTGTGATTGGTCTGTTTACATTTTCTACTTCTTCCTCTTTCAATCTTGGAATGTTGTACTTTTCCAAGAATTTGTCCATTTCTCCTTGGTGGTCTATTTTATTGGTATATAGTTGCTTGTAGTAGTCTCTTATGATCTTTTGTATTTATGCAGTGTCAGTTGTGATTTCTCCATTTTCATTTCTAATTTTATTGATTTGTGTCCTCTTCCCTTTTTTTCTTGATGAGTCTGGCTAATGGTTTATCTTTTTTTTTTTTTTATCTTCTCAAAGAACCAGCTTTTAGTTTTATTGATCTTTGTTATCGTTTCTTTCATTTCTTTTTCATTTATTTATGATCTGATCTTTATGATTTCTTTCCTTCTGCTAACTTTGGGTTTTCTTTGTTTTTCTTTATGTAGTTGTTTTAGGGGTAAATTTAGATTGTTTATTTGAGATTTTTCTTGTTTCTTGAGGTGAGCTTGAATTGCTATGAAATTCCCTCTTAGAACTGCTTTTGCTGCATCCCATAGGTTTTGGATCATCATGTTTTTGCTGGCATTTGTTTTGGAGTATTTTTAAATTTCTTGATTTCTTCAGTGATCTTTTGGTTATTTAGGAGTGCAATATTTAGCCTCCATGTGTTTGTATTTTTTACAGTTTTTTTTCCCCTGTAATTGATATCTAGTCTCATAGCGTTGTGGTCAGAAAAGATGCTTGATATGATTTCAGTTTTCTTAAATTTTCCAAGCCTTGACTTGTGACCCAAGATGTGATCTATTCTGGAGAACATTCCATGTGCACTTGAGAAGAAAGTGTATTCTTCTGCTTTCAGGTGGAATGTCCTAAAAATATCAATTAAGTCCATCTGGTCTTTTGTGTCATTTAAAGCTTGTGTTTCCTTATTTATTTTCTGTCTGGATGATCTGTCTGTTGGTGTAAGTGGGGTGTTAAAGTGCCCCACTATTATTGTGTTATTGTCGATTTCTCCTTTTATGGCTGTTAGCATTTACCTTATGTTTTGACATGCCCGTATGTTGGGTGCATAAATATTTATAATTGTTATGTTTTCTTCTTGGATTGATCTTTTGATCATTATGTAGTGTCCTTCCTTATGTCTTGTAATGGTCTTTATTTAAAAGTCTATTTTATCTGATATAAGTATCACTACTCCAGCTTTCTTTTGATTTCTATTTGCATGGAATATCTTTTTCCATCCCCTCACTTTCAGTCTGTATGTGTCCCTAGGTCTGAAGTGGGTTTCTTGTAGACAGCATATATAAGGGTCTTGTTTTTGTATCCATTCAGCCAGTCTGTGTCTTTTGGTTTGAGCATTTAATCCATTTACATTCAAGGTGATTATCAATATGTATGTTCCTGCTATCAGTTTCTTAATTGATTTGGGTTTGTTTTTTCTTCTCTTGTGTTTCCTGCTTAAATAAGTTCCTTTAATATTTGTTATAAAGCTGATTTGGTGGTGCTGAATTCTCATAGCTTTTGCTTGTCTGTAAAGCTCTTGATTTCACCTTTGAATCTGAATGAGATCCTTGCTGGGTAAAGTAATCTTGGTTGTAGGTTTTCCCCTTCATCACTGTAAATATGTCCTGCCACTCCCTTCTGGCTTGCAGAGTTTCTGCTGAAAGATCAGCTGTTAACCTTATGGGGATTCCCTTGTATGTTATTTGTTACTTTTTCCTTGCTGCTTTTAAACCTCCCCCAGGTTTATACTGTATGGGACTCTCTGCACTTCCTGGACTTGACTATTTCCTTTCCCACGTTAGGGAAGTTTTTGACTATAATCTCTTCAAATATTTTCTCACACTCTTTCTTTTTCTCTTCTTCTTCTGGGACCCCTATAATAAGAATGTTTGTGTGTTTAATGTTGTCCCAGAGGTATCTGAGACTGTCCTCAATTCTTTTCATTCTTTTTTCTTTATTCTGCTCCCTGGCAGGTATTTCCACCATTTTATCTTTTAGCTCAGTTCTCCATTCTTCTGCTTCAGTTATTCTGTTATTGATTCCTTCTAGAGTATTTTTAATTTCAGTTATTGTGTTGTTCATCACTCTTTGTTTGCTCTTTAGTTCTTCTAGATCCTTGTTAAACATTTCTTGTTTTTTCTGTGTTCTGTTTCTGAGATTTTGGGTCATCTTTACTATCAATACTCTGAATTATTTTTCACGTAGGTTTCCTATTTCATCTTCATTTATTTGGTCTTGTAGGTTTTGACCTTGCTCTTTCATCTGTAACACATTATTTTGTCATTTCATTTTTTTTTCAGTGGGTGGGGCTGTATTCCTGTCTTACTGGTTGTTTGTCCTGAGGCATCCAGCACTGGAGTTTGCAGGCAGTTGGGTAAATCTAGATCTTGGTGCTGAGATGAGGACCTCCAGGAGGCCTCACTCCAATTCATATTCCCTGTTGTCTGAGGTTCTCTGTTAGTCCATCAGTTTGGATTTTGTGCTCTCTCTACAGGAGCTTGGGCCTGACATCTGGCCTGGGAACCAAGATTCCTACCAGCTACGTGGTGCTGCAAAAGAAAAAAAGGAGCAGTACAATAACAAAAAAGAAAAAATAAAATAAAATTAGAAAGATAAGAAATATATCAGGAAAAATAAATATATAATTGAGAAAACTGCAACAAGGTAAAACAAAACCACAACAGAAAAAAGAAAAAAAAGTGGCGGTGAATGAGCCAAAATAAGTAGAAAAATAACACTGTATAAAGAATAAAATAAAATTAGAAAAATAAAAGATTTACTAGAAAAATAAAAGTATAAATGAATCAACAACAAGTTAAAAAAGAACCCCAACCTAAAAGAAGAAGGAAAAAACACAAGGTCTTGGCTATGGGGGGTGGAGTTTAGGTGAGTGGTGGAACTTAGGCAGGGGTGGGGTTTAGGGTGGGGCGGGGCCTAGGCAGGGGGCGGGGACAGGTGACTTTTGAACTTGGGACAGGGCCTAGCCTCAGGACCCATGCAGCTGGACAAGGCCTTGGGGGCGGGGCCTAGGCGGGGTGACGTTCAAGCGTTGGGCAGGGCCTCTGCTTAAGACCTGCCAGGAAGAGGGGAGGCAGCATGTATGGAGTGTGGATTTTGAAGTTTGGAGGTAAGGCCCTGGGTGAGGGTGTGTGGATGTGGTTTAGGCCCAGTGCGGTTGGAGGGGGTCTCAGAGGGGGTCCCCGAGTGTAGAGATAGGGCCCTGGTGGGGGTGTAGGGGCAGGGCTTGGGCCCTGCATGGTAGGAGGGAGGCTCCCAGTGCAGAGGATTAGGCCCAGGAGCCCAACAGGTTCCTGGTGTCTAAGTGGACAGGAAAAGTGCTGGCTGTGTTCCCTTCTGTTCCTCCAGGCCCACTCCCAAGTTCTCCCCCAGCATCTCCCCCATCCCTGCTGGACCTTTAACTGTGGGTGGTCCCACTGTGTGTAGGAACTCCTCTCCTCCCCCAGCCACCCCTCGGGGTGCCAGTCCCTAGGTTCAGCCTTTACTTTTTCTCCCTCTTCCCTCCCTCCCACTCCCTCAGGACCTGTGCAGCTGAAGGGGACCTCAGTGGGCAGAGGATCAGACCCAGGATCTCAGCAGGCTCCTGGGGGCCCAAGTGGGCAGGGAAAACCTGACCACACTCCCTTCTGATCCTTTGTCCCCCAATTTCCCCTTTCGGTTATGGGATCCTTTCCCCTCCCCCAATCGCCCCTCAGGGCTGCCGGTCCCATCCCGCCTCCACTTCTCCCCCCTCACTCCCCTCCATGTCCCATGTCCTACCTCATTGCTGGGGACTCCTCCCATCCCCTCAAATGTCCATGGTCCCCCACCGGTGTCTGGTAGGTGCCCTAGTTGTGCAGAGACGTGTCCTCCTATTCTGCCATCTTGACTCCGCCCACCCATTTGTTTGTTTTTGAAGTGTAATTGACCTAGAACACTGTGTTAGTTCCTGTTACATGACATAGTGATTTGCTATTTCTATACATTTCAAAATAATCATCGTTAAGTCTAGTTACCATCTGTCACCATACAAAATATTACATTATTACTGACTATATTTCCCACTCTGTACATTTCACACCTGTGACTCATTTATTTTGCTACTGGAAGTTTGCACTTCTTAATCTCCCTCACCTGTTTCTCTCATCCCCACACAACCCTCCCCTCTGGCAAGCATCTCTTTATTCTCTGCATTTATAATTCTATTTCTGTTATGTTTGTTTTGTTTTTTAGATTCCACATATAAGTAAAATAATACAGTATTTGTCTTTCTGTGTCTGACTTATTTCACTTCACACAATACCTTCTATGTTAATCCATGTTGTCACAAATGGCAAGATTCCATTCTTTTTTATGGCTGAGTAATAATCCATTTTATGTATGTATATAAACATATATACTGGTTGCTTTCATATCTTTACTATTGTAAATAATGTTGCAATGAACATACGGGTGCATATATCTTTTAAAATGGGTGTTTTCATTTTCTTCAGATTAATACTAGGAGTTGAATTGTAGATGGTACTGTAGTTCTATTTTTAATTTTTTGAGAACCCTCTATAATGTTTTCTATAGTGACTGCACCAATTTATATTCCCACTAACAGTGAAGTAGTGTTTCCTTTTCTCCACATCCTTGCTGCCAACACTTACTTGTTGTCTTTTTGTTAATAGCCATTCTGACAGGTATGAGGTGATATCTCATTGTGGTTTTGATTTACATTTCCCTGATGATTAGTGATGTTGAACATCTTTTCATGTGCCTGTTGGCCATCTGTATGTCTTCTTATGTAAAATGTCTATTCAGGTCCTCGGCCCATTTTTTAATTGGGTTGTTTGTTTTTTTGATGTTGAGCTATATGAGTTTTTGGCATAGTTTGAATATTAACCCTTTAACAGATATATCATTTGCAAATCTCTTCTCCCATTCAGGAGGGGACCTTTTCATTTTATTGTTTCCATTGCTGTATAAAAGCTTTTTAGTTTAATGTATTCCCATTTGTTTACTTTTTTGTTTATTTCCCTTGTCTAAGGAGACATATAAAAAAATATTGCTAACACCAATGTCAACGTGTACTGCCTATGTTTTCTCCTAGAAGTTTTATGGTTTCAGGTCTTACATTTAAGTCTTTAATCTATTTTGAGTTTATTTTTGTGTGTTGTGTGATAGAGTAGTCTGGTTAGATTCTGTTGCATGTAACTGTCCAGTTTTCCCAATACCATTTATTAAAGAGGCTTTTCTTCCCCATTGCATATTCTTGCTTCCTATGTTGTAGAATAATTGCCCATATAAGAGTGAGTTCTTTCCTGGGCTGTCTACTCTGTTCCATTGATCTATATCACTCTTTTTGTGCCAGTACCATACTGTTTTGATTACTGTAGCTTGTAGTATAGTTTGAAGTCAGGGAGCATGATAGCTCCAGCTTTGTTTTCCTTTCTCAAGATTGGCTATTCGGGGCCTTTTGTGTTCCATACAAAGCTTAGGATTATCTGTTCTAATTCGGTAAAAAAAAATGCCATTGGTATTTTGATAGGGATTGCACTGAGTTTGTAGATCGCCTTGGTAGAATGGTCATTTTAGTAAAATTAATTCTTCCAATCCATGAGCACAGAATATCATTCCATGTCTTTTGTCTTATTCAATTTCTTTCATTAATGTCTTGTAGTTTTTAATATACAGGGGTTTCACCTCCCTGGTTAAATATATTGGTAGAATTTTAATTTTTTTTGATGCAATTGTAAATTGGATTGTTTTCTTACTTTCTCTTTCTGATAATTCATTATTAGTGTGCAGAAACACAACAGTTTTTTGGTGTATTGATTTTGTATCCTACAACTTTAATGAATTTGTTTATTAGTTCTTACTGTTTTTTGATGGAGTCTTTAGGATTTTCTATATATAATATCATGTCCTCTGCAAATAGTGACACTTTACTTCTTCCTTTTCAAGTTGGATGCCTTTTATTTCTTTTTCTTCTCTGATTGCTGTGGCTAGGACTTCCAATACTGTGTTGAAAAAAGTAGCAAGAGTGGAAATCCTTGTCTTGTTCCTGATTTTACAAGAAATGCTTTCAGTGTTTGCTGTTGAGTACAATGTTAGCTGTGGGCTTCTCATATATGGCCTTTACTATATTGAGGTATGTTACCTCTATACTCACTTTGCTGAGAGTTTTTATCACAAATGGATGTTGAATTTTGTCAAAAGCTTTTTTCTGCATCTATTATGATCACATGATTTTTATTCTTCAATTTGTTAATGTGATGTATCATATTGATTGATTTGTACATGTTGAACCATCCTGTATCCCTGGAATAAATCCCACTTGATTATGAGGTAAGATCATTTTAATGTATTGTTGAATTTGGTTTGCTAATATTTTGTTAAGGATTTTTGTATCTAAGTTCATCAGTGATATTAACCTGTAATAGAATCTTTTTGTGGTGTCTTTGTCTGGTTTTGGTATCAGGGTGATCCTGGACTCACAAAAAGGGTTTGGAAGTATTCTTTTGTCTTTAATTTTTTGGAATAGTTTGACAAGGATAGTTATAAACTCTTTAAATGTTTGGTAGAATTCACCAGTGAAGACTTCTGGTCATGGACGTCTGTTTGTTGGGAGGTTTTTATTTTTTTAATTAAAAAAAATTATTTATTTATTTAATTAATTACTGATTCAATTTCATTGCTGCTAATTGGTCTGGTCAGATTTTGTATTTCATCCAGATGAAGTCTTGGGAGATTATATGTTTGTAGGAATTTATCCATTTCTTCTAGGTTGTCCATTTTATTGGCATATAATTGTTCATAATAATTTTCTATGATCTCTGTATTTCCTTGGTGTCAGTTGTAACTTTTCTTTTAATTTCAGATTTTATTTATTTGGACCATGTCTCTTTTTTTCCTTGATGAGTTTGGTTAAAGGTTTATCAGTTGTGTTTATCAAAAGCACAGAACCAGCTCTTAGTTTCATTCATTTTTCATTTTTTTTTTTTTTTAGTCTCTATTTCACTTATTTCTGCTCAGATCTTTATGATTTCTTTTCTTCTACTCACCTTTCATTTTGTTTATTCTTCTTTTTCTAGTTCCTTTAGGTGTAAGGTTAGGTTGTTTATTTGAGATTTCTCTTGTTTCCTGGGGTGGGCTTGTATCACTATAAGCTTCCCTCTAAGAAAAGTTTTCACTGTGTCCCATAGATTTGTGATCATTATTTTTCTTTTTTCATTTGTGCTGAGGTTTTTAAAAATTCTTTCTTTGATTTCTTCAGTGACCCATTGTTTGTTTAGTAGCATATTGCTTAGCCTACATGTGTTTGTGTTATTTTGCATTTTTTTCCTTGTAGTTGATTTCTTGTCTCATACCATTGTTATAAAAAATGCTTGACATGATTTCAATTTTCTTATATTTTACTGAGAGTTGTTTTGTTGTCTAGCATGTGATCTCTCTCTCTCTCTCTCTCTTTTTTTTCTTTTGCGTGTGATCTCTCTTGAAGAATGTTCTATGTGCACTTGAAAATAATGTGTATTCTGCTGCTTTTGGATGGAATGTATCTATTTGGCTATTTGAATATCTATATTAAGTCTATTTGGTCTAATTTGTCTCTTAAGGCTAGTGTTTTCTTATTGATTTTCTGTCTGGATGATCTGTCCATTGGTGTAAGTGGGGTGTTAAAGTCCCCTACTATCATTGTGTTACTGTCAATTTCTCCCTTTATATCTGTTAATATTTGCTTTATGTATTTAGATGCTCCTATGTTGGGTGCATATATATTTACAATTGTTATATCATCTTCCTGGATTGAACCCTTGATCATTATGTAACGTCCTTCTTTGTTTCTCATTACAGTTTTTGTTTTAAAGTCTATTTTGTCTGAAACAAGAGTTACCACCCCAGCTTTCTTTTCATTTCCACTTCCATGGAATATCTTTTTCCATTCCCTCACTTTCAGTTTGCATGTGTCTTTAGGTCTGAAGTGAGTCTCTTGTAAGCAGCATATATATGGGTCTTTTTTAAAGTATCCAAACAGCCACTTTATGTCTTTTGATTGGAGCATTAAGTCCATTTACATTTAAATTAATTATTGATAAGTATGTATTTATTGCCAGTTTGTTCATAGTTTTGGATTTTTTTTTATAGATCCTTTTTTCCCTTTCTTCTTCTTTTGCTCTCTTCCCCTGTGACTTGATGACAATCTTAAGTGTTATGTTTAGATTCCTTTCTCTTTATTGTGTGTGTATCTATTATAGAATTCTGGTTAGTGGTTATCTATCTATATCTATATCTATATATAAAATTAAGTTGCTCATCGCTTAAGTTCAGATGCATTCTAACAATCCTGCATTTTTACATCATATTTGTTTTTTGACATCATATTTTACATTTTTTGTGTGTGTATCCTTAACTGCTTACTGCGGATGTAGATGATTTTACTACTTTTGTATTTTAACCTTCCTACTAGCTTTGTAAGTTGTTGATCTACTACCTACTGTATATTTGCCTTTACCAATGTAATTTTTATATTTCTAGTTGTGGTCTTTTATGCTTAGGAAGTCCCTTCAACATTTCTTGTAAAGCTGCTT
This sequence comes from Pseudorca crassidens, assembly GCF_039906515.1. Taxonomy (NCBI): domain Eukaryota; kingdom Metazoa; phylum Chordata; class Mammalia; order Artiodactyla; family Delphinidae; genus Pseudorca; species Pseudorca crassidens. The sequence goes on along the minus strand of NC_090306.1, from coordinate 25,088,251 downwards.
TCATGGTGCTGAACTTTTTTAGCTTGTGTGTGTCTGTAAAACTTTTGCTCTTTGCTTCACACCCGAATGATGGCCTTGCTGGGTAGAATATTCTTGGTTGTAGGTTTTTCCCTTTCATCGTTTGAAATATACCATGTCACTCCTTTCTGACCTGCAGAGTTTCTGCTTAAAATTCAACTGATAGCCTTAAGGGAGTTCCCTTGTACTGTAATTTTTTGCTTTTCCCCTGCTGCTTTTAATATTCTCCCTTATTTTAATTTTTGCCATTTTAATTACAATGTGTCTTGTTGTGGACCTCTTTGAGTTCATCTTGTTTGAGCATTTCTTTCCTTCTTGGATCTGCATGTCTGTTTCCTGTCCCATGTTAGGGAATGTTTTCAGTTATTATTGCTTCAAGTAAGTTCTCTGTCCCTTTTTCTCTTTTTTCTTTTTCTGGACCCCATAATGCAGATGTTAGATGTTTCTTGATGTGTCCTCATTTTAAAAAATTCTTTTTTCTTTTTCCTCTTCAGCTTGAGTGATTTCTACTACTCTGTCTTCCAGTTTTCGGATCCATTCTTCTGTATCATCTAATCTGCTGTTGATTCCTTCTAGTGTATTTTAAAATTTCAGTTATGGTATTATTCAGCTGTGTTTGGTTCTTCTTTATATTTTGTATTTCTTTGTTAAACTTCTCATTGTGTTCATCTATTCTTCTCCTGAAGTCTTTTAGCATTTTATGGTCATTACCTTGAACTCTTTATTGGACAGATTGCTTATCTCCACTTTGCTTAGTTTTTCTTTTGGGGTTTTATCTTGTTCCTTTGTTTGGAACATATTCTTTTGTTTCCTCATTTTGCTTAATTCTCCATGTTCATTTGTATGTATTAGGTAGATTGGTTACATTTCCTGACCTTGGATAAGTGGACTCATATAGGAGACAACCTATGTAGCTCAGCACAACTCTCCTTCCTGGTCACCAGAGCTATATGATCTAGGGGTACTCCCTTTGCGGGCTGTGTGGATCTTCCTTTTGTGGCAAAGCTGGCTACTGTGGGCATGCTGGTAGGTGAGGCTGGTCTATGTTCTTGTTGGCTGCCTGGCCGTGCCTCATCTTGAGGTTGAAAGCCATTGGTGGGCAAGGCCAGGTACTGGTGTGACTAGCTGAGGTGTGCTGGGGCTAGTGTTGGTCCACTGTTTGGTGGGCCCAGGTCCTGGGGCAGCTGAGTGCTGGGTCAGGGGAGCAACTAAGCCCCTGAGCCTGGAGGTTCCAGGGCTGTGGAGCAACTAAGCCCATGCGCCTGGAAGTTCCAGGGCTAGTTCTGGCCCAGTTATAATTGGATTGTGCCCTGTAATGGCTGGATGTGGGTCCAGCAGTTCCAGGCCTGGTGCAGTTTGTCTGGTGGGCGGGACTGTGTCTCAGCACAAATAGTCCAGAGGGAGGACTCCAAAATGGCACTTACCAACACCAGTGTCCTCACGGTAGATAAAGCTCCTCAACATGGCTGCTGCCAGTGTCTATGTCTCCAGGGGGAGTTCCAGTGGCCTCCTGTTGTTCTGGGAGTCTCTATAAGATCATCAGGTGGATCTGATCCAGGCTCCTTTCAAGTTACTGCCTCTGTGCTGGGACTCTGAGTGTGTGAGATGCCATATGTGACTTTTAAGGGTGTAGTATCTGTTTCCTATAGCCCTCTGGCTCTCTTGTACACAAGCACTACTGTCCTTCAAAGCCAAATGTCCTGGGGACTCATCTCCTGGTGCAGGACCCCCACACTAGGGAGCCTGATATGGGGCTTGGACCTCTTGCTCCTTGGGGAGAACATCTGCAATTTTGATTATCCTCTCATTTGGTGGTCACCTACCAGGGTGTGTGGGTCCTGACTATACTGTGTCAAGGGATGTGAGTCTTGACTATACTATGTCTCTGCCTCTCCAACCTGTCTCATTGTGGTTCCTTCTTTTCTGCTAGGCTTCAGGTCATTCTCATCGAAAGTTGCTTTGTAAAATTTGTAATTTTGGTGAGACTGTGGGAGGAGGTGAGCTCAGGGTCTTCCTACTCTACCGTCTTGGTCACTCCCCTGAAAAGTTTCAGACTTTAGTGTGTCACTTTAACAATATAGATTATATCTAACACCATTATACTTTGGAGTCAGGCTGCTGGGTTTCAAATGATGACTTCACTCTGTGACTTTGCAATTGGCACTTGAGTTCCCAGACCCTCAGTTTTGTCTCCTGTCAAATTAGAATAATAATACTTACTTGAGAGGCTTGTGTGTAGATTAGATAAAATAATTCATGTAAGGGGCTTAGCACTATATCTGGCACATTAAGAAAGAACTGAGTAGGCACTTCCCTAGTGGCACAGTGGTTAGGAATCCACCTGTCAATGCAGGGGACACAGCTTTGATCCCTGGTCCGGGAAGATCCCACATGCTGTGGAGCAACTAAGTCCGTGCACCACAATTACTGAGCCTGTGTTCTAGAGCCCTTGAACCACAAATACTGAGCCCACGTGCCAGAGCTACTGAAGCCCGCACGCCTAGAGCCTGTGCTCAGCAGCAAGAGAAACCACTGCAATGAGAAGCCTGTGCACCGCAATGAAGAGTAGCCACTGCTTGCTTCAACTAAAGAAAGACCGTGTGCAGCAAGAAGAGCCAACACAGCCAAAAATAAAAAAAGAAAAAAAAAATTATAAAAAAAGATAAAGAACTGAGTAAGCAAATGCAAAGAAAACAGAAAAAGTATTTTCTCATTAGAGGCAGGAGAAAGAATAGGACAATATGTTTCCATGTGCAAGTAAAATACAGTACATTTGGACAAAAAGTTTTGAGAGAAAATGTCAAAAATTTGCAAAATAAAAATAGAGAAAGAAAACCTAGAAAATAAGCTGAGAAATTCCTCACTTTCCTGATCCTGTTTATCTTTTCTCTGTCCTTCTTTCTGTTAGAGAAATTCAAATGCAGTTGGTAATGAAGCCAGTCACAAGTAGACAATAGTTTTTGTACCCATTTGTCTGCTTTCCAAAATGTGTTTAAAATTTAAAAACTTTTTTACGTCTTTTTAAATAAAAAAATTAAAATGTTATTATTGAAAATTTTTTTTTTTGTGGGGGGTATGCGGGCCTCTCACTGCTGTGGCCCCTCTCCATTGCGGAGCACAGGCCCCGGACGCGCAGGCTCAGTGGCCATGGCCCACGGGCCCAGCCGCTCCGCGGCACGTGAGATCCTCCCGGACCAGGGCACGAACCTACGCCCCCTGCATCGGCAGGCAGACTCCCAACCACCGTGCCACCAGGGAAGCCCTATTGAAAATTTTTAATACTTGAATTTCAATTCTTTATTGTAAGGTAGGTTTCTTATGGTTCCTATGGTATCCTAATAATATAATATATGGAAACATAAAATATATTTAAAGCATAAAATGCTTCATCATCTTTATGAATGAGAAGAAATGATGTAAAGAAAGGTAGATAATCCACAGCATGAGGGCAAGTTCCCTTGTACAGATATGAAGATTAATCTGCTAAAAGAAGGGTCAATAGTAGCAAATCATGAGCCAAATGGAAGTAATTTTGATAAGTTTGCAGCAAATGAGAAAGATCCCCTTCCAGTGTAGTGTTCAATGATATTCTTTTCTCCTTTTCAGAAAAGCAAACAGAATTTATAGTTGATTTCCATTTTCTCATTTGTTTTCTTCATTTCTACTGAAAACGTTCATTCTTTAATCAAGCAGCTGCCACACTGCTAGCTGGCTTCCAGACTGAGCTACTCCAGACACAGCCTGCACCCCCTTGCCGGGGTCTGCAGAGCATCTTCATGCCCGTTAGGACACAGCGGATGCCTTGTAAGTCACTTGGCTGCTCGTGCTCCCTCTGCGTGCCAAATAGTCTGCAGGCTGCTCTTTCTCCGCAGCCATAGAACTGCACTCCTATCTCAGGGGTGTCTCAGGAACCACATGACTGAAACACCAAATGATGCTGATGCCCAGTGTTTGTCATTAACCTGGACTTCAAATGGCCTTGGCAAAATCTACCTTTAGAAAATTATTTTCAGATAAAGAAATATAAAAGGTAAATATTTTACAAAATGAAGAAGGAAACAGTTTTATGTTGTGACTTATAAGGGGAGATTATAAAGGATTTTTTAAAGACAAACAAGTTTCTATGAGTTCTAAATGCTGCATTACCACTATGATTTTTTCTCTCTAACTTAATGGAACTGTTCTGCATTATCCTTCTTGTTCTAATACCAACAATTTAAATGCAATGCTCTAGGATATTACTGTCATTGGTTTAGCTCAAGATGTAAACTGCAAATGGCACCATATTTCTAACATTGCTATAATGAAGTGAGGAGGATTGAACAGTTGGAGCAGACATGGGGGACAGTCAGGGATTTGGGGCCTGGAGGCAGAACTTTAAAGAGCTGCTGGAGTTCTGAATGTGCTCAAAATGCTCTGAGTCACTTTACGAACAGTCCTGTTTCAGCCGGCTCGTGTCTTGGAAGATTTTCTTGAGAGCCACTCTCTAGCAGAACATGGATCTCCCCTCAAACAAATCCCACCTGGAAGAGAATCCCCCAAGTAACCAGCCTGCCATCTCGGAACATTCATCTTATATCAAGTGGAACAACTGCCAGCCCTACTGTGGGACGTACAAACTACTTTTAAGTAAAGGCACGTATTAAACACTCAGGTATCCAGATACATTAACATCTCAAAGTTAATTCCCAACACTTGCCCATGAGAATTATTCTTATTTTCTCTTATTAACTAAGGGGCCCTTTCCAAGGCCCCAAACCTCAATGGGGACCAGAACTAACACTCGGGCTGCCAGAGGCTGAACAGGATGTCTTCCTGATTCACAAAAAGAACAGAGAACCTCTGGAAACATTCCTCACCCTTGAGCAGCCTGATGAGTAGTGCCATCCAGGTGTGATACTATTTCTGTTTCCACACCCCACCCCCATTAGCCACTTTTCCCGCTGTGTAAAGGAAGGCACATTTATCTTGAATGTAAAAATGATCCCCTACCTTGGTGACTAAAATCCTCCCAGAGTGACAGACAAACATACCGTTCAAAATATTGGTGCTGTCTGGTCAGAGTGAAGTCATGGGGACCAGATTTATCTTCCACCTGCAGTAACTCCCAAAAGGCAAAATACATGAAACAACAGTTTTCAAAACACTGGACATCAGGCAGTGAAGGGCAGTGATCTCCGAAAGATGGGAAACAGAAAAGGTGAGCCCTCCATTGCTCCAGCTTATTACCTAAAATAGTTTCTAGGCTGTGGTGCAGGGAGGGGTAGCTGAGGCAGATTTCTTGAAATGAGATAGAGCTGAGTATCCAGGGAAACCAAGGCAGCTGGAGTTCATAGGCAGAGCACTAGAGAGAGAGTTGCACAGAGAGAAAAACCCGGGGAGCTACGTCCCCCTCGAGTATTTAGCACATGTGTGAGGAAAAGAAAGAGAAACCTCTTTCTCTCGAGATTTGGGAAAGAACCATCAAGAGAATTAGAGGGAACAGTGACTGGTTCTCATGCAGGACTGGGAACAATGTCTGTTCCCACCAGCCAGACTGGAAAAACTCATAATTCATGGGGCCTTGGGTAAAGTACTCAGGAAGATCTTGCCTCAGCGAGAGGAATAATTAGCCTAGACTAGGCAGACCTAGTTCCAGATCCGCCTAACAAATCATAAAAGTAAGTTACTTGGAATAGTTTTCTCCTTTTGGGTTTTAACTGCATAGTAGAACAAAGCTCAAGGCAAGCAATAGGAATACAAAAATTTCCATGACCCAGCAAGGTGACATTCAGGATGTCTGGCATCCAATCACGGTACCAGGTATGCAAAGAAGCAAGAAAACACACCCATAATGAGAGACTAATCAAAGGAAAGCAACCCAGAACTGACCCTGAAGTTAGAATTAGCAGAGGAGGATATTAAAACACTTATCTATCAAAAGCTTGTACAGAATGTTCCTAGCAACTTTATTCATAATAGCTAAGACTAGAAGCAGTCCAACTGTCCATTAACAGGAATATGGATAAACAGACTACATAGCAATAAAAAGATTCATTCTCTAAGAGATACGACAGCACTAATGAATCTCAAGAACATTTTTCTGTGTGAAAAAAAGCCAAGCGTAAAAAGTACCATCATACTATATGATGATTCCACTTATTTGAAAGTTTCGAATAGGTAAAATTAACCTATGATGATAGAAATCAGATCAGTGTTTGCTTCTGTGATGGAGGGATCAACTGAGAAAGAAGACAGGGACCTTTTTAGTAATATAATGTTCTCTACAGCAATAGTGGTCTGAGTTATAGGAGCGTATGTACTGTAAAAATTGATCAAACTTTACAAACTGTGCATTTCATGCAATAAAAGTTTGTGTTAAAATTTTTTTTCTTTTTTTAATAGTGTTTATTTATTTTTACTTGTTGACAGTTTTGCTTTACTTTATTTATGGCTGTGTTGGGTCTTCGTTTCCATGCGAGGGCTTTCTCTAGTTGTGGCAAGTGGGGGCCACTCTTCATCGCGGTGCGCGGGCCTCTCACTATCGCGGCCTCTCTTGTTGCAGAGCACAGGCTCCAGACGCGCAGGCTCAGTAATTGTGGCTCACGGGCCCAGTTGCTCCGCGGCATGTGGGATCTTCCCAGACCAGGGCTCGAACCCATGTCCCCTGCATTGGCAGGCAGATTCTCAACCACTGCACCACCAGGGAAGCCCTGTGTTAAAATTTTTAATAATCCAAAAGAAAAACACGAACTTATTTTTAAGAGCAAATCAAATGGCCAATGACAAACAATTGAAAATATGCTTAGTGTTATTGGGATTCAGGAAAAAAATAAGTTAGGTCCACAGTGGGATACCATTTTGTACCTATCAAATTGGTGCTATTCAAAAATTTGACAGTATTTGACACAATTTGATCACATCTCTGTTGATGCCAAATATATTGATACAACCACTTTGGGAACTATTTTGGCTTAACTGGTAATGTTGAAGAAATGAACTCCCCATGCCCTGAAATGCCACTCGTGGAAGATTTCCAAAAAAAGTCTTGAGCATCAGAGACTTGCAAATTTATTTTTGACAGTATTTTCTGTGATAGCAAAAAAACTGGAGACCTGAACGTTTAGTTAAAGGATTATAGATAAATAGTGGGCTAGCTATACATTTTTTGAGTACTGCATTCATATGGAAGTGGAATTCAATGAATTTAAGCTACACAAATAACACTGGTGAATTGCAAGGGTATAACGCTGAGAAAAGCAGCAGTGAGAAAAGCAGACTCCAAAGGATACTTGCTGTATGATTCCATCTATACAGATTTCAAAAACATGCAGAACTAAACTATATGTTGTTTAGAGGTACAAACACATAGTAAAACAATAAGAACAAGAAAGAGAATAATTAACATAATTCTAAACCATGGTATTTGAGAAGGGAGTAGGATTGAGGAAGGGTACACAATACAAAGGTGTTCATTGTATTGTCATTTTGTTTAAAATTTATTTTATTGAAGTATAGTTGATTTACAATGCTGTGTTAATTTCTGCTGTATTGGAAAGTGATACAGTTATATATATATGTTCTTTTTCATATTCTTTTTAATTATGGTTTATCACAGGATATTGAATATAGTTCCCTGTGCTATACACTAGGACCTTGTTGTTTATCCATTCTCTATATAGTAGTCTTCATCTGCTAATCCCAAACTCCCAATCTATCCCTCCCCCACTCCCCTTCCCCTTGGCAACCAAAAGTCTGTTCTCTATGTCTATGAGTCTCTTTCTGTTTCATAGATAAGTTCATTTGTGTCATATTTTAGATTCCACATATAAGTGATATCATACGGTATTTGTTTTTCTCTTTCTGACTTACTTTACATAGTGTGATAATTTCTAGGTCCATCCATGTTGCTGCAAATGGCATTATTTCATTCTTGTGGCTGAGTAGTATTTCTTTGTGTATATGTACCACATCTTCTTTATCCATTCAACTGTCGATGGACATTTAGGTTGTTTCCATGTCTTGGCTATTGTGAATAGGGCTGCTATGAACATAGGGGTGCATGTATCTTTTTGAATTATAGTTTTGTCTGGATATATGCCCAGGAGTGGAATTGCTGTATCATATGGTAATTCCATTTTTGGTTTTTTGAGGAACCTCCATACTGTTTTCCATAGTTGCTGCACCAACTTACATTCCCACCAACATTGTAGGAGGGTACCCTTTTCTCCACACCCTCTCCAGTATTTGTTATTTGTAGACATTTTAATGATGGCCATTCTGACCAGTGTGAGGTGGTACCTCACTGTAGTTTTGATTTCTATTTCTCTAATAATTAGTGATGTTAAGCATTTTTTCATGTGCTTATTGGCCATCTTATTGTTTTTTAAATGTCATGTATATTTTACTAAAATTCTTTCTTGTCTACTTAATAAATAGCACAAAATATAGTTTAAAAGTGAACAAAAAAGAATATAGAATGATAAACCAAAGAATGTGAGATAAAATTTAAAATATCATTTTTTATTATCAAACAACAATCTAAAAGTTTTTATAAAACTCAGTTGTAAATCTGCCAAGTTCTTGATGTGAAATTTCTCATTTAGAATTATAAGATCACCATGTAATAAAGGCAGCACTGAAAGACTGACTGAATAATGTCATTTATAAAACAATGCACTCAGATAAATGTCAAGGTACTGTAAAAAGTATTAGTTATTCCCAGCTCATAATTAATTGAATGTCCTGTGGAGGCAAGTTGCTCTAGTATAAAGGTTTTTGTCATTTCTATAAAGATGTTCATTTGATCTGCTATTTCACAACAGTCGGCTATGTCTATGTAGAATTCATCTTCTTTGCGTAACATTTCAAAGTCATCAGAAGTACACAGGAAATGACTTCTAGAATCAAGGGTGGTTGTGGTGGAAACAACATATAAGATCTCACTTATTGTTTTAGAGCACTTTTAAGTCTACAGCCAAACTGAGTGGAAGGTACAGAGATTTCCCATATATTCCCTGCCCCAACACGTGCATGGCCTGCCCCATGATCAACACCCCCCACCAGAGTGTTACATTTGTTACAAGTGATGAACCTACATTGACACATCATTACTGCTCAGAGTCCATACTTTATAAGTCCATACTTTATAAGGTCCCCTTTAAAAAAGCCTAGCTTTCAAACTCACAATGTTACTCCTTTCCCTGTGAATACTAATGTATCCTCAGTGCATGCATGTGTATAAACATGCCAGTGATGTCTGGAGGAAGAGCATCTGAAGCAGAGTAACAGTTTGCCCATGGAGGGAGACAAGCCCATTCTGACTTCTCAACCTTTTGCAAGACCAAAGAAGCTTTCATAACCAGACCTACCTAGACCAAGGATTCCATGGCTTGACCGAGTTACCAAGTTACCAAGTCTACCAAAAGGAAGAGAAAAACCATACATTGTGTTCTGTTCTTCTAACACTACTCAGGAAAACAGTGCAATCTCAGGGGGACACCACCCAATGCTACAAGCCTGGAAGAGTTGCCTGCACTTCAGGGGGACTAGGCTAGGGGTGGGTAGAATATAGGAGGTGGGTCTGGAGGGACGAAGCAGTCTGTCTTGTGAAATCACCCAGATTTCTGGGGTAAGTGATCAATGTGTCTATTAAGTAAATGAATCCATAAACTGCTTTTTAAGAATCAGCAAGTTCTCTCTTTGTAGATGCTCAGCCCTTGTTATATCAATGGCAGGTGAAGGCAAATTATGCGGATTGCAAAATTTAATTTACTTTTCCTTTATTTCAAAATTTTCAATCAATACATTTGCCTTAAGTCAAAGACATACAGAGACAGTTATTTAGATTATAGTGGAAGAAAAGAAAAGGACAAAAGCTCATTTGCAAAATACTCTCCACAGTTTTCTTAACCACCATGAAAGTCTCTTTCATTATGGAGTCTAATTTAGTTGAACTGAATATCAACGTAAAACCATTACTTTCTTTATCCAATCCAAGAGCTCAAGTAATGTGTCGGCTCAGAGAAAGGAGACCTTCCCAACGCCCGACTCTGCACACAACCTCCAATTATGCACATGCCATTGAAATGCAGGTGTGTAAAAAAGGAGAAAATGACAGCTAAGTTCTACAGAATTTGGTGGACAGAATAGACTTTGAAAAGTATCCAAAAAATCTTCACCCACTTAGTAGGTGAGAAAAGTAGAGATCAAGAAATTATAATAACTGGCCCAAAGTCACATGGGAAAACAGGATCAGGGTGAAACCGAGTAGAACCCAGGTTTCCTGACCATAAAGCCACGGTTTTTTCCTCCTCTCTGTGTTGCCCCTTCCTTTGCCTTTAGCACTACTTGGAAATATCTATTCTCTCACTAGCTTTCAAAAGAACAAAACAAATCAGTGGTTTGACAACATTCAGATTTTTTTCAGGAAAGAAATGAGGAACATTGGCACATGTTTTAATTGCAAGACCTTCTATTCTTTTAGTCATTAACTGTGGTCACACCTGTATCTTCTACTGAAATAAGGACTCTGCTCTCTGAAGTGTTTTCCTCTCTTCTAGAGCTGTAAATGCCATGATTTGATAAAGTATCATCGGATAGAAACAATCTTCATTGGGGAAAAATACATAGTATCTCATTGACTTTATTGAAAACCAAAATTAGTTTGTTAGTCAAATACAAAAACTTTTTTCAACCAAACATATTTATCCATCATAATTTTAGTTTGATGTTTAGTTTAGTTTATAGTTCCTTTAACAGACATGAGGAAAAATTATCTAGGAAAGTCAACTGCAAAATACAAAAAATAAAAATTTATGATAAAGACATAACTCTCAAATATATAACACTCTACTGATCAATAACTGAAATATATTGGCTATTCATTCAGTTCAAAGTGTGTGTGCAGCCCTCAATGTAAGACACAAACATTAATTTTTCCCTGCCTCTAACTATGACTGTATTTAGTTATTATATTAAGTGCCTCCATTTCTTAAAAATACATACTTACGTTCCCTTTAAACACTTTGCCAACACATATGAAGTTTAAGTCTTTAAAAAGAAATCGCTAATGTCAGTTCTCTCATGGAAACTGCTGCTTAGGGTGATTTCAAAAACAATATGCATTTTCTGTGATATATAAATAATGATGACCATGGTTTGCATAGATGTGAAAAGAATAAAAGTAATGTCTACATATAATAAACATATCTTCCTGTGTGGTTATAAAGTTTACCTATCTAAAGTTTAATAAGTTATATTTATGTTCATTTTTTGGTTTTCAACCTGATTGTTTATTTAACAGATGTTTCTTTATCAATAGGAACTCTAAATATATTAAAAGGGCATTTTGAACGAAGACCAACTCTTAGTCTTACAAATATTTAAGTGCTAGAAAGTGGGAATGGGTATGTTTCTATAGTTATGGTGTTATTCTAAACAAGGATTTGAGGCAGGAGATAGATGGGCCCCTGGGGCAAACAGCTGGGGTTCATTCCCTGTGGACCAATACCCCGATACTCTGAGAAGAGAATAGCAGGACAACTGAGAGAGGAGGCTGGGCCCTGCCCAGATAGAAGATAAGAGACCACATATTTCTCATTCTCAAAGTCAGGAGACCTCCCTGCCTACACATGCACAGAAAGGTTCCTTGGAGGTCAAAGAGGAGTTATGCTAAGTCTACTGTAAGCCTCTTCGGTAGAATTCACTTGGCTAAGAGATGTACGGGCGCACGTGGGAAGATCCTGAGATATACCAAACACAGACTTTGAACCAGGGAAATCAAAATGATTGGCCAAAGGAAACCCAAAAGGAATGCCCCATATAAGTGATTCAAACTGCCAAGAGGACGCGACTCTCTCTCTGAGTCCGCCCGTGTGTCTATCCACACATACTGTACTTTTTTTTCTCCTAATAAATACTTTACTTGTTTTATTACTTTCCGTCTTTGTGGGAATTCTTTTCCTGCAAAGCTGTAGGGCCAGGGCCTTGTCACTGACCACTGGTCTAGTGGCTAGGATTCAGTGCTCTCACCGCCTCCACCCAACCTCAATCTCTGACCAGGAACTGAAACCCTGCTTCAAGCTGCTGCAGGCTGATGCCACCTGATATCAGATTGACAGCTAGCAGTCTCGATAGGCAGGAATAAATTCGTAGGTCTGTCTGTGATTGGTTAAAACAAGTCCCAAAGTTCATGAATCATGAGAATTTTGGGTTGGACTCAATAAAGCTATGACATCCTAATTCATTCAGAGTTCATGATTCCTTATCAGCCGCAGCTTGTTAGACCCAGTTGGGATACAACAGAAAATTGTTTTGTTACCTTCCGTGCATGGAGTGCTATGAGTCAAAAATTTCCTTTTCTCTATGATAGCTATGATGATGACCATAACAGTGATTGTGGTGATAATTATGACCATTATATTTTCTACTGGATGGTAAAGTAATTTCTAAATTATTTATATTTGTCGAATCTTGTTTTCTTTTGATTGGGCAAAATAAACTTCCAAACTCTTAATGATTTATCCTTAATTTTCAAACATGTATATTTTATGGATCTGGTTACATGCATTTTATAAAGGAATAGCACTGGTCAGTGTTCAAACCAGGTTACCACATAATTTTCAGAGCTACAAACTAGCATTTTCACCATGTTATCTGAGATCACAAGGTTCACTGTCTGGTGTAGAATGATGTCTCAGGAAAGAAATATTAGTATATCCACTTAATACTCACAATGTAAAGATGATATATTTCTATTATAATCCCCGTTACCTCTCAGAGAGCTATGTTAAAAAAAAAAGAAAGATAAAAATAAAGACATGAAGGAAAAATAGAAAAAAAGAGAAAGGAAGAGAAGGAAGAGAAAAGAAAAAGAAACCCAAACCTGGAGAGCAGCAGCGTTAATTACAAACTAAAATAACTACAATGTAAATCCCCCAAATTTGGCCCAAGAGCCCTGGCTCTATTCTGCAAAACAAATGAGAGAAGTTTGGCGGTCTGGAAATCACAGCTACAGAGGCCAGAGAACTCTAAATGGGGACCCGATGGGAGAGCACAGAAACTCACGGCCTGGGATGCTGTGCCAAAGGCCTTTGTGATGGTAACGGAACCACATGCCAGCTGGACTATTTACATGCTGACGGTTTTCTCTTTCAACACATGTCCCTGTGCATCTAATTCGACAGCGGATTAGTCTACACCAACACTTCTCAAACTTTTTGCTCTCAGTTCCCTTCACACTCTTAAAAATTATTGAGAACCTAATGAGTGTTTATTTTGTGTCTCATATCTATCAATTTTGCCATATTAAGAATTTAAACAGGGAAATTAAAAAATACATATGAATTCACTTTAAAATAACCATAATACACCCATTACATGTTAACATAAATATTTTTATTAAAAAATGTATGTTTTTCAAAACAAAACAAAAAATTTAGTGAGCAAGTGTCATTGTTTTGTATCTCTCTTTACAATCTGCCTTAACAGAAGACACCTGGATTCTCCAATCTGTCTCTGCATCCAATTTGTTGTGATAGGCTGTTTTGGTTGAAGTATACAAAGAAAATCCAGCCTCCCACAGATAGATATACTATAGAAAAAGAAAGGAGTATCTTACTGGCTATTTTAGATAATTGTGGATATTCCTCTTTGATACCACAAAGAGGTATATAAGCAGTCGTTTAATCTTTAAGGTTAGTTGCAGTTTGGACTCTGAGCCTTTTAGTGTCCTGATACATTAAAATAATTGGTCTATTTTACACTTTCAGTGGATCTCTTACCAGTGTGTGATTTTGTTACACCACGCATTGGTCATTTGTAAGTTATTTGTTCAGAGCTATGCAGACATTCCAAATGATGACTCATTATATGATATGAAAAATCATATTGGTCAATATCCAATCTATATCATCAGAAAAGAGTGCAGGTATTAGGATGCTCATGGTGCAGGTATAAATTTTCCAAAATTCTGATTTTCCCTTGAAAGCATAATTTTTACCTTTAACAACAAATACACTCATTTATTTTCCTTGAAGTGATAGCTCATTTCATTCATTTTCAAGAAAATGTCTCTCAGATACTCAAATCTGAAAAAACATAATTTGTAAAAAGAGATATTCCCTGAAAAAAAGCAGCCAGTTCAGCTTGTAACCCAGATGATTACACAGTGCTTTTCTTTAGGACGACCGTCTTTCTTTGGAATGCAGCAGAAGTGCTTTATGTGTACCTCTCATTTTATCACACAAAATGTTAGTAAATTTACTCAAGACGTAAAGATTTGATAAAATCAATATTTTTTCCTGCTTTATCAGGGGCTGCAAGTAAGTAGTGAAGAAATACAATGACTACTACTAGGTCAGTTTGGTGCCACTGCCTCTATTTGAGCTAAGGTGCCAGCAGTTTTAATCACCATTACCTTTGCCAATTAGTATAAATGCAACATAGTGAAAAAGGCAAATATGTAACATCTGTGGACTGACTGAAAGGATGATAGAGACCTGTAGGGGTCTGATGGACTACACTTTGACAACTACTGCTGTATCCTAAGAGAGACCTCATCATCCACTGACTGAAATTCACAAGGGGGAAAAAAAAAAATGAAGACTGCCAAGCACCGGTTTCCAATCAACATTAAGCAAAATGATCCAGGGTTATCAGCTAGGAACTCTACCAACTGCTCTCCATAAATGAAAATGAAAAATTTACTTCCTTAGCATGTGATTTAGTGCTAAGTTCTGAAAGAAGCCAAGAAGCATCTTACTGTAATGATCAACATTTTAGTGCTGAGCTCAGTTCAAGAACCAAAGCAGTTTTCAATAAATTCATATGAACACATAGAAGTAATTTCTCTTTTACTATATACTTGGGGGTCTGGCTCAGCAAAAATAGCAACATGCTCTCCACTAATGGTTAGGAAACACGAATAACAATTTAAAAATAAAACCCACCAAAACTTGCTCAATCTCTTTAGCCTCAAAAAGGGATAATTTTTTTGTAATCTTTGTATTTCTATGAAGCCACTATTCAGGAAATTGAGAATCCAACTTGGATAAATCAATTTACCTAAAGAACATGAAAGTGAGGAGAGCTTTGTAGAACAAAACCCTGAAACTTGATGGCATTCCCCCCAAGAACACAGGCCATAATTAAGGAAACTAGCAACAGCAGACTAAATACAGTTTTTTAAAGTTTTACGACAAAATTTCTGTCTCTCCTATCACAAAATAAGGCCATCTGGCCTCCTTTCTCAGGAAAATATTTCCTTTACACACCTCCCTCTGCAGGGCCTTAACCTGTGCTGTGCGTGCATGCACCCCAGTGACACCACAGGGTGTTAATGTTAGCAGGAGCAATTTTCATTTCACTATACTTAAAAATATATATATTTTGTAAATGATGTAAAAGCTTTGGATGCTATGGAACTGAAAATCAAAAAGGGCATGAAGAAATTGGAAGTATATTCAGATGATATGAACATTGGTGTAAACAGATATAAAATTGTTTTAATAAATAATAAATGGTTTTGTAATAATTATAGTAGTTGATTTAGTACCAAACACTGCTTGGAAATTACTGCTCCCTCAGGTTCCAGCACCATGGCTTTCCTGACTCCACTGATTCAGGCTGCCTTGGTCTTACTGTAGTCATCATCAATGGAAGACCAAAGTATTCCTACCATCCAAGAGAAGGAAAAATTCCATAACACTCCTAGCACATTACTAAACAAAGAAAATTCATGTGAGAAAGAACTGAAGAAATTGTGAAGAAAAGAAGAGGAACTCTCACAAAAATTAAAAAAAAGAAATAACCTTTAAAATAAAATATCAAATTCATCTACTTTCTTGAAGTGTGGTCTGAGTTAAGAAAAGTATGTAAATAATTGGCCAACTCCTCCTTTGAAATCTATTAATTCATTAGGCTTAAATTTTCATGAAGATATTTAAAATGATGGGATGTGGAGGTTTTAAAACATTTCTGTAAATTCTTTGATGCACCTTCCATTGAGAGGTAGGGTCTCTGTCTCCTTCCCTCGAACCTCAGTTGAGCATGTGGTGGCTTCAACCACTGCAGCACAGCTGAGGAGATGCTATGTGGCTTCTGTGGCTGCAGCTTCCAATTTGTTCTCTGGGAACACTTCCTGTTGGAGTCCTGAGCCACTGTGAGAGGAGTGGGCTATCCTATCCTGCAATGCCAGGGAGACCATGGAAGCATTCAGCTTGACAGTACAGTTGAGCCCATACTTTGGCATCTGGGCTGTTCACTGGATGAAGAAGTCATCTCAGAAGTGGGTCCTCCAGCCCCAGACCCTTGGGCTGCCTGTAGCCATAGAAGTCGTACCAGCTGGGGCTCCAACAGACTATGGAGCAGAAAGGAGCCTTCCCCACTGTGCCCTTTCTGAACACCTAACCCACAGAAGCCACATGGGTTGTTGCTTTATACCACTGAGTTCTGGAGTGGCTCATAACTTAGCAATAGATGACAGAAATGGGGCTGTGGGTATCTATTAGATGAATGTAAAGCCACACACTTCACTTGTAACAGAGGGCTGCACTTTCCTCACAACCGGTTCATTTGGTCACTTCGTCAAAGGCAGTAGCTGAATGACATGAGAACAGCCTGAGATCAATTGACAAGAAAGCTATGTAAAAGCTCAGCCAGTTTCTCTCAAAACAGATTTGTTGGTAATGATGACTTGATCTACTCATGTCACTACATGTATGTAACACAAAACTTTGAAGTACATCTTAGGACATCAAGCAAGACTGGGAACATACTTGGTTTGTGAGATGAGAGTGTAGGGCAACGTCTGTGAAAATGAAACATTAAAATGACACTTAAAAGATTGGTTAAGCATTCGAACAGTGAAGGTCATAATATTTATATGTCTCCTTAAATCTCCTGAATTTTAAATACCCCATGGTTTTAATTTAGTGCCCAACATGAAACTGTCCTCTACTCCCAAACCTATCTTAATTTCTTGATTTACTTGCCTGTGTAAAGGCAATTACAAGAAACTTTTAAGATCTACAGACTGCAAATCTAAGCCTTGCTTCATCCACAAAAAGTAGAAAACTGAGCAAAAGCATTATGATCACTAGCTAAGTTCCATGAGAACTGGTTTTGTTTTGTGGTCTGCTAGTCTCCCAACCCCTAGAATAGTGCTTAGCATGTAGTAGGTGCTCAATATTTATTGAATAAATAATTGAACATGACAGATCCTGCAGGGTGGGCTACTGCTGAGGTGATGAGAAGAAAAGAGGAAAGAGGAAATGTCTACAGATTCCCTGAGTCAGAAACTGTCCTCAGTGCATATTTTGGCCACTATCGAAGAAAGTTAAATCAATCAAGAGACTATCTATCTATCTATCCACATAAATAACATGATATATAATATAGTATATATAACATGTGTATTATGCATATTATATAATAAATATATAATGTAATGAATATAATATAATCCATATAGTATAATATGTAATTATATATTATATGAATATATTATATTTATTATAATAAATATCTGTATATATACATACATATATGAAGATAAGATTTCATGTAGAATTCACTGGGCTTTCCAATGGAAAATGGAAAAGCTGTGGGCATGAATTTAGTGTTTGTGTAGGATAGGGAGCGTATAATGTGGAGTAATTCTGTGAAAAGACAAAATCAACTTAAATTTTATCTGATTTCAGGACAGAGCTGTGTATCCTCAGTCCAATGTTTCCATGATGTATTAAGAGTTTTCTACTTTAAGACAGTCACTAAGTGGCATATAAATCCAGGCAACTAAAGAAATGGTATTTAGTAGGAAAAGATTTTTTCCTATGTTTGGTGATTTGTTTCAGATTTGTTGGCAGATTAGTTTCAGTCTTGTACCAATGCTCCCAGTACAAATTCATGTGATGTTACTTGTCACAAGCAGCTTTCAAAGTTAAACAACAAGAACATTCCTACCTAACCTTATTCCCAGCTTGTAAAATGTGGATCCATCATTATTTACAAACAGAAGCACACTCGGGAATAGTAATCATGCTGCTGCTGCTGGTGATGAAGATGATAGCTACCCCTGTACCGAGTAGTTATTGCTTTTATTATCACATTTAGTCCTCACACCTACTCGGTAGGGAAGATATTATCATTACCATCACCCCTCTTTCTGAGAACACAAAACAAGAAAGATTAAGTAACTTCTCCAGTATCAAATACCTGGTGGAGCCAAGATCCAAACCCCAGTCTTTTTTTTTTTTTTTTTTTTTTTTTTGCGGTACGCGGGCCTCTCACTGTTGTGGCCTCTCCCGTTGCGGAGCACAGGCTCCGGACGCGCAGGCCCAGTGGCCATGGCTCACAGGCCCAGCCGCTCCGCGGCATGTGGGATCCTCCCGGACCGGGGCATGAACCCGTATCCCCTGCATCGGCAGGCGGACTCTCAACCACTGAGCCACCAGGGAAGCCCCAAACCCCAGTCTTTTTGACAGTAGAGTCAGGGTTCTTAAGTCCTAGCCTATATCACCTCTTGGAAGTTTTATTAAGCTTATCTCACCCATGTCTTACTCCAAAAGTATAAGCATCATTCCCCCAGATAATTTTAATGCTAAGTACATTTCTACATTTAAAAAAATGATAGCTTTCTTTTCAAAAAGGGAAAGCTGTCTTCCTCACTCAAACATGTCAACGTGGTAAACATCTGGCCCGCTCCGGCAGGGCTGTGTCTCTGCCCAGTCAGGCTTGCTCTCCAAATTAAAGGGACAACAGCCACAGGTACAAGTGGGAAAAGGCTGACTCCCTGAGCTAAGCCATTGCCAGGGACTCAACTCCCATCCCCTGTGGCACAGCAAATAGGAAAAGCACAGGCTCTGGAGTCAGACAGACTAGTTTCCAATTCTGACTCAACCACTTACTAAAAACTTTGTAAATGTGGACAATGTTATTTGATCTCTCAGATCCTCAGTTTCCTTCAGGTAAAATGGCAATTATGTAATCTACCTCAAGGTAGGGTTGCCAGATTTAACACATAAAAATATAGGAGACCTGGTTAAATCTGAATTTTGGATAAACATTGACTATGTAAAAAAATACAGGTATGTCCCAAATATTGCATGGGTCATACTTATACTAAAATTATTGCATGAAACATATTTAAACCTTTTTTTGATATCTGAAATTAAAATTTAACTAGGTGTCCTGTATTTTATCTGGCAGTTCTCCTCTAAAGGGCTATTGTGATGGTTGAATGAGATGACAGATATAAAGTGTTAGCCTTAGCCTACATCCTGGGACATAATAGATGAATAATAGATGTTAGCTTCCTTTCCCCTGTGGAAGAAACTTATGTATCAATTACCCCTTCATGGACCAGCTTCTTTAGTATCTTCTCTAGAGTTATCTTTCTTACGACTACAAACATTCAACTGTCCACTGGAAGAAAAACGCCCAACCTAAAAGTTGCAAGTTAAGTTTTATTCAGGGAACTTACTGAGGATTATAGCTTGGGAGATAGCCTCTCAGATAGCTCTGAGGAACTGCTCCAAAGAGGTAAGGAAGGAGAAACGATATGCATTAATTTTTTCCCCTGCTGGTAAAAAAACCTATAGTTGAACATCAAAAGATTACTGTTAATCAGAAAGAACAGCTATATTAAGTTAATGATTTTGGTGCTTTTTTTTTTTTTTGTATGGGGGAGACTGCAAGAATCTGGAATCACCTGACATTTTTCCTTAGATATGCATCTTGAGTATCGAGGGGATGGCCTATCCAAAGCACAGAATGCTTGCTGTTTTTCTCCATCCTGAATTCCCCTTGGTGCCCAGTCACTGGGCCACTGCAGTGGTTAATGGCTTGATCATTGTAGAACAAGAAATGGCAGGCGGCATTCTTTTCTTTACACAAGTCTCCCTTATCCATTAAATGACAAGTCTCCCTTATTCATTAAATGTAACCATAAAGAATTAAAATTTGCTCTCTGCCAGTTAGCATGTTACTTCTCCCTGTTCCTTCATTGCCAAATTTGCTGCCTTCAACACTCAGTTCCAATACTTTCTTCTCTTCCACTCTATCATTTATTCATTTGAAAAATAATTGAAGAGCACTTACATTTGCCAGGCACTGTGCCAGGTCCTGCTACCACACAGCTGTGAGCAAAAACTGACGTGGTCCCTCCCTGCTCTCACGGTGTTCACCATCTCCTGCAGTCTGACTTCTGTCCCTCATTCTGCTGAAATCCCCACACTGACAGTCACCAGTTCTCTCCTAATTCCTCATTCCCCTCCTCCATCACCCTTCTAAACAAATGAATGAATCCCTTTTCTCTCTGCCTCAGGGATCTCACACCTTCCTGTGACTACATCCTCCCTCCTGCCCTATCCCCCACTCCCACAAAATCCCTCCTCTACTCTTTCTATCTCAATAAAGAGCTTCCCTATCCACCCAGTTGCTTAAGCCAGAAACTCAGGAATCCTTGATTTTCCTTCTCCTTTCTATCCCATCTGTTAGCAGGTTCTGTTGACTTTATAGTCAAAATATACTTCAAACTGCCCATGTCCGTTCATTGTCATTGTTACTACCTTGGCTTCAATTCCTTCCAACTCTCCTTTGACAGTGTAACAGCCTCCTAACTTGGTTCCCTACTTCACACAGCAGCCAGACTGAACTTTTCAGAAGAGCAAATCTGATCATGTCATTCCCATAACCATAAGAAACAATACAAAACAAACAAAAAAAAACCCTTGAAATATTAAAATACTAATGGTATAAGTAGAATTTACATATTTATTAAAGGTTTTGTTTGTCCAGTGACTTGAGATGTTTTAGAGGCAGCCTCACTTAGGGAGTGCCTGTGCTAATAAGTCTATGTTATCAGCATGGTTGGGTCAGGTTAAGAAAAAATAAATGACTGTAAAGCCTTCAGAAAATCCCATGTACTAAAAGCATTTTACCCCCTCTTCAAAACATTTTTGAGAGGCAGAGCCCCTGGGGATTCCTCCCATACTTGTGCTGTAATAAATTCCTATCACACACCAAGACCAAGGAGACAGTAAGGGAAGGTAGGGCTCTATTTCCCTAGAAAAACAAGAACACCTGCTCTCTGATGCTCAGAGCTCTTCCACCAGGGAAGCAGCAAAATGTTTGCTCCTCTTAACTGAGGTTTCACAGACCTCAGTTTCTGCTGCAGCAGAAAGCGGGCTACTGGCAAAAACTCTCCCCAACTGAGAGAGTGGTGGGATAGCTGCTTGAAGCCAGGGTCTCTGCACTGATACAAACCAGAGGTCTGTGGAGGACGAGGGAGGGAGCATGGAATGTTGTAGGGGGGAGTCTGGAACACTAAGAAAGCCCCACTCTCTAAAATCAGTTGAACAAGGCCTTCTTAACTCTGAAGTTAGATAGTGATAACCAAGCAATAACCACCCTACATTCACCACATGTCTTCACCATATAACAAGCAATTACAATCTGCTGCTTGGGGAGGAACAAGGCATGGAAACAAATCATCTTCATGCAGGCGTGCAAGCAGGGTTTGTTGATAACTGAGAGCAGAACAGGAGCACTGGGAGAAAAAAACCTCAGGCAATCCAGGCTTCACCCTAAGCACAAAGTAGGGGCAGCCCTTCATTGGCTGCATCTGAAGACTTTGGTGAGCTGAATGTAACTATGATAACAAAAACATAGCAACAACATCCAGCTCAACTACTAACAACAACTAAGGCCTGACAGAGAAGGCAGTGTGCCATTTTCAGTTTACAAGCAATATGTTTTATTCAGTGAAAATTATGACACATCAAAAAGGAAAAAAAGACAACTTATCAAGTGATAAAGCAGTTAAGAGAACCAGGTTCAGATTCAAATATGACTTAGCTGTTGGAATTATCAAAGAGGGACTTTAAAATAACTATGATTAAGTTGTTAAAAGCTTTAGTGGAAAAGGTGGACAACATGCACTCACAAATGGAAAATTTTAGCAGGGTGATGAAAACAATAAAAAGAATCAAATAGAAATTCTAGAAAGTGATAATATATATGAATTCCTTCCACAGGCTTATCAGCAGACTGGACACAGCAAAAGAAAGATAAGTGAACTTGAAGATAGGTCAATATAAATTATGCAAAATCAATCACAGAGAAAAAAAAGGAGTGGGGAAAAAAAGAACATATCTAAGAGAAGTAGGACAATAGCAAATGATCTAAACATATGTATCCTTGGATTCTAGAACAAGAGATAGAAAATAGGACTGAAGAATTATTTAAAGAGATAACTTTCAAAATGAATAAAAGACAAATAAACCACAGATCCAAGAAGTTCAGAGAGCCCAAGCAGTATAAATACCAAGAAAAATCCACTTAGGCTCATCGTAGTCAAATTGCTAAAACCAAAAGATAAAGTGAAAATCTTGAAGGTGGCAGAGATAAAGAAACTTTTTCTACAGAAGCACAAGGATACGAAAAAGAGATTTCTTATCAGAAATTAGGCAAGCAGAAAACATCTTTAAAGAACTGAAGAAAAAAAAGTCAGTCAAGTCAGAATTCAGCGAAAATACCTTTCAAAAATGAACTTTTGTTCAGTCATCCTCTTGAATTATCACAAAAAAATTTCCAGTTCAACCAAGGTAAAATGAACTTTTCCACACTGAGAAACATCCAGGGTCTATTTGCTCCACTAAAACTACAAGGTAGTGCAGCAGGTTCAGTGTCTTCCATTTCTTCCAAACTCAAACTTTTCACTGAATATTTTGAGGAGTAATGATGAGCCTATTGGATTTGAAGATATCTTTAATGACCCGTCACAAAGTGAACTAATGGGAGGACCACATTTGGTGGTTGAATATAAACTTGGTTTACCGTAATGCAACATGCTATTAATTGAAATAGAGGGGCTGCATCTTGTTTATAGTCATCTTTTACTATAATATGATGTGCACCACATTAAAAGTACTGACACATGAGAAAAAAAAATGAGGGTGAAAAAAAAATGAGCATGAAGTAAGATTTTTTTCCAGAAAAACAAAAGCTGCTCTCAGCTTTTGAGATCTGCACAACAAGAAATGTTAAGGAAGTTCTTCAGGCTGAAGGAATCTGATACAAGATAGTTTTTTTTTTTTTTATCTACACAAAGAAATAAAGAGAAAATATGGGTAAATATTAAAAATATTTTTCTTATTTTATCCTTTAAAAATTTTGTAACAATCTGAAGTAAAAACATTTAAAAGGCTTTACAAAATATGTTGAAGTAAAATGAATGAGAACAGTGGCATGAAGGACAAGAGGGAGGAAATGAATGAACACGATGGTAAGATTCTTACTCAGTATATGTACTATACCATCATTTGAAAGTGAACTGTGGTAAGATAAAGATGTGTAATGTAAACCCTAGAACAACCAGATATTAGAGTGGCCTAGATGGTGGAGTAGGAAAACCCTGAGCTCATTTCCTCCCATGGGTACTCCAAAATTACAACAATTTAAAGAGCAACCATTGATGAGAATGATGTGAGGACTAGCAGAAAAGATTTTCCACACTAAAGATATAAAGAAGGAACCACAAAATGGGGAGGAGGGGTGGAGATGCAGTATGGCCAAGACCTACACACCTGGGTAGGTGGCCCACAAACAGGAGGATAATCACAATTGCAGAGCTTCTCCCCGAGGAGTGAGGGGTCCGAGTCCAACATTAGGCTCCTCCCCAGGGGGTCTTGCACTGGGAAAATGAGCCCCAGAACATCTGGCTTTGAAGGCCGGTGGATCTTGTGTACAGGAGAGTCAGAGAGATGAAGAAAACAGAGACTCTGTTCTTAAAAGGCTTGTGCAAATTCTCACACCCTCTGAGACCCAGTGCACAGGCAATAAATTGAAAGGAGCCTAGGTCAGATCCACATACTGATTTTAGAGAGACTCAGAAAGAGGCAGGAGGTCTCTGGGACTCCCCTTGTGTACATAGATGCTAGCAGCAGTCATTTGGGGAGCTCCTCCTATCATGAGGACACCAGTGCTGGCAAGTGCCATTTTGGAATCCTCCCTCTAGAACCCCACCAGGCCAAGGAGTTCAATCATGTGAGGGCCTAGCCCCACCCACGAGTGGGCAGCCACCAGCCCTGGACTCACCTCAGCCCCACATCAAGCCACCCCAGAACCAAGCACTGCCCACCAGCAGCTGGCAGCCTCCACATAAGCCAGCGCCTAGCAGCCAACTGGGCTGTGAACCAGCCTGACCTACCAGTTTGCTCATAGTAGTTGTCCTCACAACAGAAGAAGGGACTACACAGCCCACATAGTGGGCACCCCTAGACTGCATAGCTCTGATGAACAGAGGGGAGTACAATGTCTTCTACATAAGACCACTTCTCCAAGGTCAGAAAATGTAACCGATGAGGTGACAGAAAGATATGTTCCAAATGAAGGAACAAGACAACATCCCAGAAGCAGAACTAAATGAAGTAGAGATAAACAATTTACCCAGTAAAGAGTTCAGAGTAATAAAGATCATAAAGATATTCAATAAACTCAGGAGAAGAACGGATGAACACAGTGAGAAATTTAACAAAGAGTTACAAAATATAAAGTAGAAGCAAACAAAGCTAAAGAATACAATAACTAAAACTAAAAAAAAAAACACTAGAAGCATCAACAGTACACTAGATGATGCAGAGATGAGCATCAGTGAACTGGAAGACAGAGTAGTAGATATCACCCAAGCTGAACAGAAAAAAGAAAAAAGAATTGTAAAAAATTAGGACAGTTTAAGAGACCTCTGGAACAACATCAAGTATACTAACATTTGCATATAGGGGTCCCAGAGGAGAAGAAAGAGAGGAAGGGTCAGAGAACTTATTTCAAGTGATAATAGCTGAAAATTTCCTGTGAAAGGAAACAGACATCCAGGTCCAGGAAGCACAGAGAGTCCCAAACGAGATCAACCAGAGATCCATACAAAACAAACTGTAATTAAAATGGAAAAAGTAAATATAAAGACAGAATACTAAAAGAATCAAGGGAAAAGCAAGAAGTAATGTAAAAGGGAACTTCCATAAGACTGTCAGTTGACTTTTCAGCAGAAATTTTGCAGGTCCAAAGGGAGCAGCGTATTTAAAATAATGAAAGGAAAAACCTACTTTCAAAAATACTCTACTCAGCAAGTCTGTCATTCAGATTTGAAGGATAGATAAAGAGTTTGACAGACAAGTAAAAGCTAAAGGAGTTCAGCACCATTAAACCAGCTTACAAGAAAGGCTAAAGGGACTTATATAAATGGAAAGAAAGATCACAACTAGAAATCTGAAAATTATGAAAAGAAAAATCTCACTGGTAAAGGAAAATATAGAGTAACAGTAGTAGATCAACCACTTATAAAGCTAGCAGGAAAGTTAAAAGACAAAAGTAGTAAAATCACCTATATCCACAATAAACAGTTAAGGGATACACAAAACAAAAAAATTGTAAAATACGATGTCAAAAACATTAAATGTGGTTCAATATCCACAAATGAGTCAATATGATACACCACATTAACAAATTGAAGAATAAAAATCATATAATCATCTTGATAGATGAAAAAAAATTTTTTGACTAACTTCAACATCCATTTATGATAAAAAAAACTGTCCACAAAATAAGTATGGAGAGAATATACATAAACATAGTAAAAGACATATATGACAAACCTACAGCCAACATCTTAGTCAATGATGAAAAGCTGAAGTATTTCCTCTAAGATCAGGAACAAGACCAGGATACCAACTCTTGCCACTTTTATTCAACATAATATTGGATGTCATAGAAACAGCAATGAGACAAGAAAGAGAAATAAAAAGCATCAAAATTGGAAAGGAAGAAGTAAAATTGCCACTGTTTCTGGGTGACATGATGCTATATATAAAATATCATAAAGACACTACCAAAAAACTATTAGAACTAATAATTGAATTCAGTAAACTTGCAGGATGCAAAATTAACATAAAGAAATCTGTTGCATTTCTGTACACTAATAATGAACTATCAAGAAGAGAAACAAAGAAAACAATCCCATTTACAAAGGCCTCAAAAAGAATAAAATACCTTAGAATAAATATAACCAGGGAGGTAAAAGACTTGTACTTGAAAACTATAAGACGTTGATGAAAGAAATTAAAGATGACACAAACAAATGGAAAGATATACCATGCTCATGCATTGGAAGAATTAATATTGCTAAAATGACCATACTCCCCAAGGCAATCTAGAGATTCAATGCAATCCCTATCAAAATATCAGTGACATTTACCAGAGAACTAGAACAAATAATTCTAAAATTTGTATGGAATCATGAAAGACACCAAATAGCCAAATAATCTTGAAAAAGAAGAATAAAGCTGGAGGTATTATGCTTCCTGATTCCAAACTCTACTACAAAGATACAGTAATCAAAAGAGTATGGTACTGGCACAAAAACAGACACCAGATCAGTGGAACAGAATAGAGAGCCCAGAAATGAACCCACGCTTATACGGGCAATTAACCTACAACATAGGAGGCAAGAATATACAATGGGGGAAATCACAGGAGTTGGGAAACAGCTACCTGCAAAATAATCAAACTTGGAGCTTCCCTGGTGGTGCAGTGGTTGAGAGTCTGCCTGCTGATGCAAGGGACACTGGTTTGTGCCCTAATCCGGGAAGACCTCACGTGCCGCGGAGCGGCTAGGACTGTGAGCCATGGCCACTGACCCTGCGCGTCCAGAGCCTGTGCTCCACAACGGGAGAGACCACAACAGTGAGAGGCCCGTGCACCATCAAAAAAAAAAAAAAAAGAATCAAACTCTACTACTTTCTCACACCATATAGAAAAATAAACTCAAAATGTATTAAACACTTAGATGTAAGACCTGAAACCATAAGAATCCTAGAAGAAAACATAGGCAGTATGATCCCTGACATAGGTCTTAGGAAAATTTTTTTTCTTTTTTTTTTTTTAACATCTCTATTGGAGTATAATTGCTTTACAATGGTGTGTTAGTTTCTGATTTATAACAAAGTGAATCAGCTATACATATACATATGTTCCCATATCTCTTCCCTCGTACGTCTCCTTCCCTCCCATCCTCCCTATCCCACCCGTTTACGTGGTCGACACGCCACCATGCTGATCTCCCTGTGCTATGCAGCTGCTTCCCACTAGCTGTCTATTTTACGTTTGGTAGTATATATATGTCCATGCCACTCTCTCACTTTGTCACAGCTTACCCTTCCCCCTCCCCATATCCTCAAGTCAATTCTCTAGTAGGTCTGTGTCTTTATTCCCATCTTACTCCTAGGTTCTTCATGACTTCTTTTTTTTTTTCCCGTAGATTCCATATATATGTGTTAGCATACGGTATTTGTTTTTCTCTTTCTGACCTACTTCACTCTGTGTGACAGACTCTAGGTCCATCCACCTCACTACAAATAACTCAATTTCATTTCTTTTTATGGCTGAATAATATTCCATTCTATATATGTGCCACATCTTCTTTATCCATTCATCTGTTGATGGACACTTAGGTTGCTTCCATGTCCTGGCTATTGTAAATAGAGCTGCAATGAACACTTTTGTACATGACTCTTTTTGAATTATGGTTTTCTCAGGGTATATGCCCAGTAGTGGGATTGCCGGGTCGTATGGTAGTTCTATCTGTAGTTTGTTGAGGAACTTCCATACTGTTCTCCATAGTGACTGTATCAATTTACATTCCCACCAGCAGTGCAAGAGTGTTCCCTTTTCTCCACACCCTCTCTAGCATTTATTGTTTCTAGATTTTTTGATGATGGCCATTCTGACTGGTGTGAGATGATATCTCATTGTAGTTTTGATTTGTATTTCTCCAATGATTAACGATGTTGAGAATTCTTTCATGTGTGTGTTGGCAATCTGCATATCTTCTTTGGAGAAATGTCTATTTAGGTCTTCTGCCCATTTTTGGATTGGGTTGTTTGCTTTTTTGATATTGAGCTGCATGAGCTGCTTGTAAATTTTGGAGATTAATCCTCTGTCAGTTGCTTCATTTGCAAATATTTTCTCCCATTCTGAGGGTTGTCTTTTCATCCTGCTTATGGTTTCCTTTGCTGTGAAAAAGCTTTTAAGTTTCCTTAGGTCCCATTTGTTTATTTTTGGTTTTATTTCCATTTCTCTAGGAGGTAGGTGAAAAAGAATCTTACTGTGATTTATGTCATAGACTGTTCTGCCTAGGTTTTCCTCTAAGAGTTTGATAGTGTCTGGACTTAATTTAGGTCTTTAATCCATTTTGTGTTTATTTTTGTGTATGTTGTTAGGGAGTGTTCCAACTTCATACTTTGACATCTATGTGTCCAGTTTTCCTAGCACCACTTATTGAAGAGGCTGTCTTTTCTCCACTGTATATTATTACCTCCTTTATCAAAGATAAGGTGACCATATGTGCGTGGGTTTATCTCTGGGCTTTCTATCCTGTTCCATTGATCTATATTTCTGTATTTGTGCCAGTACCATAATGTCTTGATTACTGCAGCTTTATAGTATTGTCTGAAGTCAGGGAGCCTGATTCCTCCAGCTCCATTTTTCTTTCTCAAGATTGCTTTGGCTATTTGGGGTCTTTTGTGTTTCCATACAAATTGCGAAATTTTTTGTTCTAGTTCTGTGAAGAATGCCAGTGGTAGTTTGATAGGGATTGCATTGAATCTGTAGATTGCTTTCGGTAGTAGAGTCATTTTCACAATGTTGATTCTTCCAATCCAAGAACATGGTATATCTCTCCATCTATTTGTATCATCTTTAATTTCTTTCATCAGTGTCTTATAATTTTCTGCATACAGGTCTTTTTTTCTCCTTAGGTAGGTTTATTCCTAGATATTTTATTCTTTTTGTTGCAATGTTAAATGGGAGTGTTTTCTTGATTTCACGTTCAGATTTTTCATCATTAGTATATAGGAATGCCAGAGATTTCTGTGCATTAATTTTGTATCCTGCCACTTTACCAAATTCATTGATTAGCTCTAGTAGTTTTCTGGTAGCATCATTAGGATTCTCTATGTATAGGATCATGTCATCTGCAAACAGTGACAGCTTTACTTCTTCTTTTCCAATTTCGATTCCTTTTATTTCCTTTTCTTCTCTGATTGCTGTAGCTAAAACTTCCAAAGCTATGTTGAATAAGAGTGGTGAGAGTGGGCAACCTTGTCTTGTTCCTGATCTTAGTGGAAATGCTTTCAGTTTTTCACCATTGAGGACGATGTTTGCTGTGGGCTTGTCATATATGGCCTTTATTATGTTGAGGAAAGTTCCCTCTATGCCTACTTTCTGCAGGGTTTTTATCATAAATGGGTGTTGAATTTTGTCAAAAGCTTTCTCTGCATCTATTGAGAGGTTCATATGGTTTTTCTCCTTCAATTTGTTAATATGGTTTATCACATTGATAGATTTGCGTATATTGAAGAATCCTTGCATTTCTGGAATAAACCCCACTTGATCATGGTGTATTATCCTTTTAATGTGCTGTTGGATACTGTTTGCTAGGATTTTGTTGAGGATTTTTGCATCTATGTTCATCAGTGATATTGGCCTGTAGTTTTCTTTCTTTGTGACATCTTTCTCTGGTTTTGGTATCAGGGTGATGGTGGCCTCATAGAATGAGTTTGGGATTTTTCCTCCCTCTGCATTTTGGAAGATTTTGAGAAGGATAGGTGTTAGCTCTTCTCTAAATGTTTGATAGAATTTGCCTGTGAAGCCATCTGGTCCTGAGGTTTTGTTTGTTGGAAGATTTTTAATCACAGTTTCAATTTCAGTGCTTATGATTGGTCTGTTCATATTTTCTATTTCTCCTCGTTCAGTCTCAGCAGGTTGTGCATTTCTAAGAGTTTGTCCATTTATTCCACGTTGTCCATTTTATTGGCATACAGTTCCTTGTAGTAATCTCTCAGGATCCTTGGTATTTCTGCAGTGTCAGTTGTAACTTCTTCTTTTTCATTTCTAATTCTTTTGATTTGAGTCTTCTCCCTTTTTTTCTTGATGAGTCTGGCTAATGGTTTATCAATTTTGTTTATCTTCTCAAAGAACCAGCTTTTAGTTTTATTGATCTTTGCTATCGTTTCCTTCATTTCTTTTTAATTTATTTCTATCTGATCTTTATGATTTCTTTCACTCTGTTAACGTTGGGTTTTTTTTGTTCTTCTTTCTCTAATTGTTTTAGATGCAAGATTGTTTATTTGAGATGTTTCCTGTGTCTTAAGGTAGGACTGTATTGCTATAAACTTCCCTCTTAGAACTGCTTTTGCTGCATCCCATACGTTTTGGGTCGCCGTGTCTCCATTGTCATTTTTTTCTAGGTATTTTTTGATTTCCTCCTTGATTTCTTCAGTGATCACTTCGTTATTAAGTAGTGTATTGTTTAGCCTCCATGTATTTGTATTTTTTACAGATTTTTCCCTGTAATTGATATCTAGTCTCATAGCATTGTGGTCAGAAAAGATACTTGATAGGATTTCAATTTTCTTAAATTTACCAAGGCTTGATTTGTGACCCAAGTTATGATCTATCCTGGAGAGTGTGCCATGAGCACTTGAGAAAAATGTGTATTCTGTTGTTTTTGGATGGAATATCCTGTAAATATCAATTAAGTCCATCTTGTTTAATGTATCATTTAAAGCTTGTGTTTCCTTATTTATTTTCATTTTGGATGATCTGTCCATTGCTGAAAGTGGGGTGTTAAATTCCCCTACTATGGTTGTGTTACTGTCGATTTCCCCTTTTATGGCTGTTAGAACTTGCCTTATGTATTGAGGTGCTCCTATGTTGGGTGCATAAATATTTACAATTGTTATATCTTCTTCTTGGATCGATTCCCTTGATAATTATGTAGTGTCCTTCTTTGTCTCTTCTAATAGTCTTTATTTTAAAGTCTATGTTGTCTGATATGAGAATTGCTACTCCAGCTTTGATTTCCATTTGCATGGAATCTCTTATTCTATCCCCTCACTTTCCATCTGTATGTGTCCCTAGGTCTGAAGTGGGTCTCTTGTAGACAGCATATGTACTGGTCTTGTTTTTGTATCCATTCAGCGAGTCTGTTTCTTTTGGTGGGAGCATTTAACCCTTTTACATTTAAGGTAATTAGCGATATGTATGTTCCTAGTACCATTTTCTTAATTGTTTTGGGTTTGTTATTGTAGGTCTTTTCTTTCTCTTGTGTTTCTTGCCTAGAGAAGTTCCTTTATCATTTGTTGTTTGGTGGTGCTGAACCCTCTCAGCCTTTGCTTGTCTGTTAAGGTCTTAATTTCTGCATCAAATCAGAGTGAGATCCTTGCTGGGTAGAGTAATCTTGGTTGTAGGTTTTTCACCTTCATCACTTAAATATGTCCTGCCAGTCCCTTCTGGCTTGTAGAGTTTCTGCTGAAAGATCAGCTGTTAACCTTATGGGGATTCCCTTGTGTGTTATTTGTTGTTTTTCCCTTGCTGCTTTTAATATGTTTTTTTTGTATTTAATTTTTGATAGTTTGATTAATATGTGTCTTAGCGTGTTTCTCCTTGGATTTATCCTGTATGGGACGCTCTGTGCTTCCTGGACTTGATTAACTATTTCCTTTCCCATATTAGGGAAGTTTTCAACTATAATATCTTCAAATATTTTGTCAGTCTCTTTCTTTTTCTCTTCTTCTTCTGGAACCCCTATAATTCGAATGTTGGTGCATTTACTGTTGTCCCAGAGGTCTCTGAAACTGTCCTCAGATTTTTCATTCTTTTTTCTTTATTCTTCTCTGCAGGAGTTATTTCCACTATTTTATCTTCCAGGTCACTTATCCGTTCTTCTGCCTCAGTTATTCTGCTATTGATCCCTTCTAGATAATTTTTAATTTCATTTATTGTGTTGTTCATCATTGCTTGTTTGCTCTTTAGTTCTTCTAGTCCTTGTTAAACGTTTCTTGTATTTTGTCTATTCTATTTCCAAGATTTTGGATCATCTTTACTATCATTATTCTGAATCCTTTTTCAGGTAGACTGCCTATTTCCTCTTCATTTATTAGGTCTGGTGGGTTTTTACCTTGCTCCTTCATCTGCTGTGTGTTTTTCTGTCTTCTCATTTTGCTTAACTTACTGTGTTTGGCGTCTCCTTTTCGCAGGCTGCAGGTTCATAGTTCCCGTTGTTTTTGGTGTCTGTCCCCAAAGGGGACAGAGGTTGGTTCATTGGGTTGTGTAGGCTTCCTGGTGGAGGGGAGTAGTGCCTGTGTTCTGGTGGATGAGGCTGAATCTTGTCTTTCTGGTGGGCAGGTCCTCGTCTGGTGGTGTGTTTAGGGGTGTCTGTGGCCTTATTATGATTTTAGGCAGCCTCTCTGGCAATGGATGGGGCTGTGTTCCTGTCTTGCTAGTAGTCTGGCATAGTGTGTCCAGCACTGTAGCTTGCTGGTCATTGAGTGAAGCTGGGTCTTGGTGTTGAGATGAAGATCTCTGAGAGATTTTCGCCATTTGATATTACGTGGAGCTGGGAGGTCTCTTGTGGACCAGTGTCCTGAACTTGGCTCTCCCACCTCAGAGACACAGCACTGACTCCTTGCTGGAGCACCAAGAGTCTTTCATCCACATGGCTCAGAATAAAAGGGAGAAAAAGAAGAAAGAAAGAAAGAAAGAAAGAAAGAAAGAAAGAAAGAAAGAAAGAAAGAAAGAAAGAAAGAAAGAAAGAAAGAAAGAAAGAAAGAGAGAAAGAAAGAAAGAAAGAAAGAAAGAAAGGAAGGAAGAAAGAAAGAAAGAAAGAAAGAAAGAAAGAAAGAAAGAAAGAAAGAAAGGGGATAAAATAAAATAAAGTTATTAAAATAAAAAATAATTATTAAGAAAAAAATTTTTAAAAGGATAAAAAAAAAAAAAAAGACAGACAGACAGAACCCTAGGACAAATGGTGAAAGCAAAGCTATACAGACAAAATCTCACACAGAAGCATACACATACACACTCACAAAAAGAGGAAAAGGGGAAAAAAATAATATACCATGCTCCCAAAGTCCACCTCCTCAATTTGGGATGATTCGTTGTCTATTCAGGTATTCCACAGACGCAGGGTATATCATGTTGATCGTGGAGATTTAATCCCCTGCTCCTGGGGCTGCTGGGAGAGATTTCCCTTTCTCTTCTTTGTTAGCACAGCTCCTGGGGTTCAGCTTTGGATGTGGACCCGCCTCTGTGTGTAGGTCGCCTGAGGGCATCTGTTCTTCGCTCAGACAGGACGGGGTTAAAGGAGCCACTGATTCGAGGGCTCTGGCTCACTCAGGCCAGGGGGAGGGAGGGGTGCGGATGCGGGGCGAGCCTGCGGCGGCAGAGGCCGGCGTGACTTTGCACCAGACTGAGGCACACCGTGTGTTCTCCCGGGGAAGTTGTCCCTGGATCCCGGAACCCTGGCAGTGGCGGGCTGCACAGGCTCCCTGGACGGCGGGTGTGGATAGTGACCTGTGCTCACACACAGGCTTCTTGGTGGCGGCAGTAGCAGCTGTAGAGTCTCATGCCTGTCTCTGGGGTCCGCGCTTTTAGCCGCGGCTCGCGCCCGTTTCTGTAGCTCCTTTAAGCGGTGCTCTTAATCCCGTCTCCTCGCGCACCAGGAAACAATGGTCTCTTGCCTCTTCGGCAGGTCCAGACCTTTTCCCGGACTCCCTCCCAGCTAGCCATGGTGCACTAACCCCTTCAGGCTGTGTTCATGATGCCAACCCCAGTCCTCTCCCTGCGATCCGAGCGAAGCCCGAGCCTCACTCCCAGACCCCGCCCGCCCTGGCGGGTGAACAGACAAGCCTCTCGGGCTGGTGAGTGCCGGTCAGCACCGATCCTCTGTGTGGAAATCTCTCTGCTTTGCCCTCCGCACCCCTATTGCTGCGCTCTCCTCCACGGCTCTGAAGCTCCACGCCCCCCTCCTCGCCACCCGCAGTCCCCGCCCGCGAAGGGGCTTCCTAGTGTGTGGAAACCTTTCCTCCTTCACAGCTCCCTCCCACTGGTGCAGGTCCCATCCCTATTCTTTTGTCTCTGTTTATTCTTTTTTCTTTTGCCCTACCCAGGTACGTGGGGACTTTCTTGCCTTTTGGGAAGTCTGAGGTCTTCTGCCAGCGTCCAGTAGGTGTTCTGTAGGCGTTGTTCCACGTGTAGATGTATTTCTGATGTATCTGTGGGGAGGAAGGTGATCTCCGTGTCTTACTCTTCCGCCATCTTCTCAAATCTCTCCACAATATTTTTTTGAATGTCCTCTGGCAAGCGAAACAAAACAAAAAATAAACAAATTGGAATACATCAAACCAAAAAAATTTTTACACACTGAAGGAAACTATCAACAAAACCAAAAGGCTGCCTACATAATGGGAGATGAAATTTTCAAATGATATATCTGATAAGGAATTAATATCCCAAATATACAAAAAACTCATACAACTAAACTTCAAAAAACAAACAAACCAATTAAAAAATGGGCAGAGGACCTGAATAGACATTTTTCCAAAGAAGACATACTGATGGCCAACAGGCACATGAAAAGATGTTCAATGTCACTAATCATCACAGAAATGCAAATCAAAACCACAGTGAGATATCACCTCACAGCTGTCAGAAAGGCTATTATCAAAAAAACAACAAATAACAAGGGTAGGCGAGGATGTGGAGAAAAGTAAACCCTCACACACTGTTGGTGGGAATGTAAATTGGTGCAGCCACTATGGAAAATAATATGGAGGTCCTCAAAAAAATAAAAAATATAACTACCATAGGATACAGACAATCTACTTCTGGGTATTTTTCTGAAGAAAATAAGAAGACTAATTTGAAAATATCTATGCTCCCCTATGTTCATTGCAGCATAATTTTCAATAGCCAAGATATGAAAGCAGCCTAAGTGCCCATCAAATAGATGAATGGATAAAGAAGTGGTATATATATGCAATGGAATATTACTCAGCCATAAAAAAGAATGAAATCTTGCTATTTAGGTGAGCATGGATTGACTTAGAGGGTATTTTGCTAAATGAAATTAGTCTGGCAGAGAAAGTCAAGTACTGTGTGATTTCACTTATATGTGGAATCTAACAAAACAAAAAAATATAACAAAACAGAAACAGAGTCATAGATACAGAGAATAAACAGGTAGTCGCCAGAGGGGAGGGAGAAGGGGCTATGAGTGAAATAGGTGAGGGAGATTAACAGGTACAAACTTCCAGTAACAAAATAAATGAGTCACAGAGATGAAATGTACATCACGTGGAATACAGTCATTAATAATGTAATATATTTGTATAGTGACAGATGGTAACTAGGCTTTTATCGTGGTGATCATTTTGTAATGTACAGAAATATCGAATCACAATGTTGTACACCCTGAACTAACATCCTGTTGTAGGTCAGTTATACCTTAAAAAAAACAACCAACCAATCAACCAAACAAACTCATAGAAAAAAGAGATTAGATTTGTGGTTACCACAGGCAAAGGGTGGAGGGAGGGGGAATTTGATGAAGGCGGTCAAAAGGTAGAGACCACCAGTTATGAGATAAATAAATACTAGGGATGTAATATATAATGATAAATAAAATTAATAGTGCTGTATGTTATTTATGAAAGTTGTTAAGGGAGTGACAACTCTCATTACAAGGAAAAAGTATTTTTTTTCTTTTTCTTTTTTATCTATATGAGATGATGCATGTTCACCAAACTTGTGGTAATTATTTCATGATGTATGTAAATCACATCATTATATCTTGATAAAATTTGAAGGAACCCCCCTCCAGAATAACCAAATAAGTAATAGTGTAACTAATATGCAAATTGGGAAAATAAAACAGAATCATAAAAAATAATCCAATAAATCCAAAGGAGGCAAGAAAAGGAAGGGGAGGCGAAATGGGACGAATAGAAAACAACTAGCAAGATGGCAGATTTAAATGCAGACATATTTATAATTACATTAATGCTCTGAACACTTCAATGTCAGATTTGGTGAAAAAAGCAAGACCCAAAATACATGGGTCTTGCACAATAAAGGAAACCCGCTTCAAATATAAAGAGTTACATAAATCAAGAGTAAAAGCATGGAAATTTTTCCATGCAAATACTAATGAAAAGATAATGTAGTAGTTGTATTAGTATCAGACTAATTGGACTTCTGAACAAGAAATATTACTGTTACAACCCTCAGAATGGGAGAAAATATTTGCAAATGAAGCAACTGTCAAAGGACTAATCTCCAAAATTTACAAGCAGCTCATGAAGCTCAATATCAAAAAAACAAACAACCCAATCCAAAAATGGGCAGAAGACCTAAATAGACATTTCTCCAAAGAAGATATACAGATTGCCAACAAACACATGAAAGGATGCTCAACATCATTAATCATTAGAGAAATGCAAATCAAAACTACAGTGAGATATCATCTCACACCAGTCAGAATGGCCATCATCAGAAAATCTAGAAACAATAAATGCTGGAGAGGGTGTGGAGAAAAGGGAACACTCTTGCACTGTTGGTGGGAATGTAAATTGATATAGCCACTATGGAGAACAGTATGGAGGTTCCTTAAAAAACTACCAATAGAAGTACCATATGACCCAGCAATCCCACTACTGGGTATATACCCTGAGAAAACCATAATTTAGAAAGAGTCATGTACCACAATGTTCATTGCAGCACTATTTACAATAGCCAGGACATGGAAGCAACCTAAGTGTCCATCGACAGATGAATGGATAAAGAAGATGTGGCACATATATACAATGGAATATTACTCATCCATAAAAAGAAACGAAACTGGGTTATTTATAGTGAGGTGGATGGACCTAGAGTCTGTCATACAGAATGAAGTAAGTCAGAAAGAGAAAAACAAATACCGTATGCTAACACATATATATGGAATAATAATAAAAAAAAGGTTATGAAGAACCTAGGGTCAGGAGAGGAATAAAGACACAGATGTAGAGAATAGAATTGAGGATATGGGGAGGAGGAAGGGTAAGCTGGGACGAAGTGAGAGAGTGGCATGGACATATATACACTACCAAATGTAGAATAGATAGCTAGTGGGAAGCAGCCACATAGCACAGGGAGATCAGCTCCGTGCTTTGTGACCACCTAGAGGGGTGGGATAGGGAGGGTGGGAGGGAGACACAAGATATGGGAATATATGTATATGTATAGCTGATTCACTTTGTTATAAAGCAGAAACTAACACACCATTGTAAAGCAGTTATACTCCAATAAGGATGTTAAAAAAATAAAAAAGAAGGAAATATTACTGTTGGTAGAAGGGGGCATTTCATAATGATGAATGGTTAATTTGCAAGAGGACATAATAGTTCTAAATATGTATGCACCTAATTACATAGTTCAAATACACAAATAATAAATGATGGTACAATAATTTTGTTGGTTGGTTTGGTTTACGCCAGTTACCAAATGCTGTGACAAAGTTGCTGCTCTGTCAGCACCCACCACCACCGTCCTGCTTCGCCAAGCTCAGGGACAGTGGTCTCTATGTAGTCAACATCAGGTCTACAACTAAAGACCAGAATATTTCTACCTCCCATGAGCATATGTCCTAGAACATGTTTAAAGGGAAAATTCATATTAGGATGAATGAAGGAAGTGAAAGAAACTAGAAGTGTCACAAAGAGAAGCTGGAAAAATAAAACCTTTCAAGAAATCTGAAGTTAGATTGTGCATAAGGTGTCTGAAGCACATTGTTTGTGCTCTGAGTTAAAAACATTCACTTATTAATTAGGCTTAAACTTTTATCAGGAGACTTTAAAGTTAATCTGTTAAGCAAACATGATTCCACAAACATCACTGTAACTGGTGGCTACATTTTCTGTGTTGACTCATTATTTAATTTCACACCTTGTTCGTTCAGTAATTTCAGTTTTGACATGTAGCAACTCAGTGAAGTCAGGAGCTACTCATCTGAATCCAGTCAATAAGGAAAGGTGTCTGAAATGGGAAAGGGGTGAACAATTTTGATCTGAAGAGAACATTGTTATTTATGAATAACACATAATTTAACCACAGAGTTTTTTGTTCTGTCACCTGAAAACCTCACTTCACTAACTGTAAATGGAAAGTAAACTTTTAAAATTGCATAAAAACTGAAATTAAAAAAATGAGTTTGGTTTTCCATTCCAACAGTGCTGGTCAAAACATTTATATGCCCCCTTAAATCCCCTGAATTTTAAATACTTGCAATTTCACTCTAGTAGCAAACATGAAACTGTTCTCTAAGCCCAACCCTGTGTAAGTAACTTGATTTACAAGATTTTGTGCAAGGTAATTACAAGAAAATTTTTAAGATTCATTGTGTGAAAATCTAACCACCACCACCACTCATAAACACACACACACACACACACACACTTCTTCTCATACTTTAGATTCTCTTACAATTTTTAGTTAAATCAGTATTTAGTATTAAATTATTATGACCATGTAAGTATTGTTTACAGCAGAGTCACACACTGAAGTTACTATGAATACATTTCCTTCTTGAACCAATCTGAGAATCAACTTCATACCCATCAGATTAAGAAAAGTTAAAAACTCTGATGCAGTTGAATTTTGTTGAGGATTTGAAGAGAGGGGCCTTACTGCTGATGTGCCTGTGAATTGCCCCATTCATTCTGAAGAGCAGTTTCTCTAGATATGGAACAGTGGGCATGGGTTTTCCACAGATTTCAGAAACTCCACTTCTAGGGGCATACCCAACAGATAATCTCATCTATATGCCGTTGACACTAGGCACTATTGTACCATAGTTTGTAATAGGAAAACTGAGGAAATAACACAAGTAATCATAGGAAAATGGATAAACAAATTGTGAAGCTGAACCATTACACAGCAGTTAATATTGATGAACTTTGACTATGTGTATCTAAATGGGTGAACTTCAAAAACCTAATGTTCAGTAGGACAACAGGGGCGTTAACACAATAATAAATACAGTGATAACTGTAAGGGAGGAAGCAGCTTTCCTCTACCCTTCCAGTTTCTTCTAGTTGTGAAACTGCACATCTCGTCTCAGGACTTAATGAAGCTCAGACTCTTTATGTCTTGGCACAGAAGGAATTCAGTGAGGGAAAAAGTGATAGGTAAAGAGTGGATTTATTAGTATAGGATGCCTGTGAAGGACACAAGAGGGCGGGCAAGAGAGCTCTGCCCTGAGAACTAAGCGGGCTCTGTTTTTTGTTGTTTGTTTGTTTGTTTTTGCGGTCCGCGGGCCTCTCACTGTTGTGGCCTCTCCTGCTGCGGAGCACAAGCTCCGGAAGCGCAGGCTCAGCGGCCATGGCTCACGCGCCCAGCTGCTCCGCGGCACGTGGGATCTTCCCGAACCGGGGCACGAACACGTGTCCGCTGCATCAGCAGGCAGACTCTCAACCACTGCGCCACCAGGGAAGCTCGCGGGCTATGTTTTTATAATCAAAGGATAAGTGGGGAAGGGAAGAAGACCACCTTCTTCCTCATCCTTTGAGTAGACGTCAAGCTTACATCATTAGCTTCTCCTTTGTGTCAGGTGGGAAGTTTTTGACCCTATATGGTCAAACTCGGGCTGTCATGGCGCTATTCAAATCAGCAGAAGGGTGATAACATATACTAAAATATGTTAAAATATGTTAAATCATCTCAAGTTTCACTATAATGAGGGTCTTCGACTTTGGAATGTCACCTTTCCCCTATATTTCTGTCCTCAGTCCATGCAGAGGTGCAGGTCTGAAGGATCATTATCTTACTGACCTTGACTAGCAGGATGCAGGCCTCATGTTTTCACTTAATGGCCTGGGGCAGATCTTGTGCTTTTATTGCATGGTTTCATTGTTAAGCAGGCCAGTTTTGTGTCACAATATTCTGATTACTTTCCTGAGTGATTATTAACTTACAATGGTCTCCCAAAGTTTCCTCTCTATCTATAATCCCCTAGTGGGTTTTCCAAAACTAGCTGTGCAACTATCCTAGTCTCTCCCTATCAGTTGGTCTGAGAACTAAATGGACATGAGGTAGATAAACAGAAGAAGATCAAACA
Organism: Pseudorca crassidens; assembly: GCF_039906515.1. NCBI lineage: Eukaryota > Metazoa > Chordata > Mammalia > Artiodactyla > Delphinidae > Pseudorca > Pseudorca crassidens. The sequence goes on along the minus strand of NC_090306.1, from coordinate 25,048,263 downwards.
AAAGTTTAATAACGTGTATACCCGTGAGAGACTCGGGAGAACAGAGTAACTTGCCAAAATAGCTAAAGCCCTCACCTTAAATACCATCTTCAGCTAAAGAGAAAAGAGGATGCTAGGGGTAGTTGTTTGGGACTTCAAAGGGGAAGAAGCCAAGTCACATGGGGATAGAAAAGCAAATGTTTGGTGAGCAAATGTTTGCTGGGTGGTGCAGAGACAATGGGACACAGAGTGGACTCTGATCTCCAGGCCCTGCTGAGTTTCCCACACACACCTAGCATGTGTTCTCTGGAGAGAGCTGTATTCTGTTAACAGGCACTTTATCTATATTGTTTTAGACAGCAGGGAGAGGTAACAAGAAAAACTTTCCGAGTCTTCTGTTTCTTAAAAATAATCAGCCTAAATTCATCTTCACGTCAAAGAGACACATTTTTGGGTGGCAAATATTTCTCCCCTATATAACCTTTATTCAAAGTTTGAAAATAAATCAAATGATGCCATTTGTTCATTATAGTTATAAACTTATAAAGTAATAGTAATAAAATATGCATAGGAATGATAAACAGCAAATTCAGGATCATGGTTACTTCTAGGGAGGGAGGATACAAGTGGTACAAGAGATTTAAAATGTTTCCGTAAGTTTTAGAAAAATGAGGTAGATATATTACAGTGTCAAGACTTGATAGAGCTAGGTGGTGGAAACACAGATGTTCATTGTTTTTCTTTGTACTTTATGTTAGGCATTATATCATAATTTTTTTTAAAACAAAAGAAAATGCACTTTCATAAAAGACGTCCCTCCTGAAAGAACATGTCTGGTAAAGAAATCCGTCCCTGCCCTTGCAGCCTGAATTTGATTTAGAATCTGCCGATTCTAGGCAAAGTGCCTAGTCGCTAGACAGTTTCTGAGGTCTTCAGTCTTATGGCTCAGGCACTTTGCCTAGAATCGGCTGATAAATTGGGGGGAAGTGGATCTTAAGATAGGGTGTAAAATTGCACATGTATGTGTGCATCATCGTGGGAAGAAGATCTGTTGCTTACATTAGATTCTCAAAGGGTCTGCTGTGTAACAAACCACCCCCATATCTAGGGCAATAAAATACCAAACACGTTCTTAGGCCTGCCACACTAAGCAGGAATTCAGGCAGGGCGCGGTGGGAATGGCTTGTATCTGTCCCATGGTGACTGGAACTTTGGCTCGAGTGGCTTCAATAGTTGTACGTACAATAGACGCTTGGGGCCTTGGTTCTGGCGGTTGACTTGTTTCCTCAAATTTTCTCCCGGTTGAATCTGGTGGGCCTGGAATGGCCAAACATTGCTTTGCTCTTTCTTGGTGGCTGGGCTCTGACGGCTCTAACAGAAGCAGGCTGGGTTTCTCTCTCTCTCAGCACAGCCCTTTCACACAGGTAACTTGAACTTCCTCACAGCATGGCACTCTCAGGGTGGTGGGACTTCTCACTTGGTGGTTGGCTTCTCTCAGAAAGGGCATTCCAGGACACGGGAAGTGGAAGCTGCCAGTCTCTTAACATCTGGATGTGGAAAGGAACACAGTAAAACCCTCTCCTCTGTCAAAGGTGCTCTGTTGGTCAAAGCAGTCAGAGAGCCTCTCCAGATTCACAGGGAAGGACTTGATGAGCATAACTCTTTCACGGTACAAATGGGAGCCCAGGCCTTGACAGCCGACGTGTCGGGAGGTGTCCTGACTCTCGTCCTGTGTACCTTCCATGGGTGGCAGTGGTGGACACAGGTTAGTGACATCATCTCTAGAGTCACACAAACTTGGATCCAAACCCTGGCTACACCCCTCATTAGCTGTTTCACTTTGGGCTGCTTATTCTTTGAGCCTCAGTTTCTTCCTCTGTGAAATGAAAATCGTAACAAGTCCTTACCTTGTGGGGTTGTTGGAGAGGTTGGGTGGTAGATGATCAGCACTCAGGAAACACTGTTATTGGCCAGGCTCCCTGCTATGTACGTGGCATTCTGAACTTTCCCTTTGTAGCATTTGTCACAACTGTAATCAGTTTTACGGTACATACTGTGTGGTATCTGCATTCCCCATATGACTAGAAGCTCTCTGAGGGCAGGAATCATCTGTCTTGTGTTTGGTGTTATTCCTAATGCCCAGCAGAGCAGCAAACACACAGGGTACACACTGAATGAATGAATGTTTCCATGTATGCAGAGTTGCTGGGTGTTAAATGGTTTGAAAAGCACAGAATTTGAAATCATGTGTTGTGGGCCTTCTAAGCTATGTATCAGCAGTATTATTCTTTCCATAGAACTTCTGCTAGTTTATTATGAAGAAGGTCAAGAAGGATTATTCAGAGAACAAAACAGACAATTATTCCCTTGGAGAAAGGCCTGCCTCCATAGTGACAGGTGAATGGAGAGAAAGAGGTGCAGGTAACAGTGGGCTGGAGAGACCAGAGGAGACAAGACTTCAACGGGGACATTTAAATAGCTCTGGATGGGACCAAATGAGAGAGAGAGAGCACATCCGCAGTCAGCTGTTGTATCCTTCTGCTGTCAGTGAGGCAAAGCAGAGAGAAGTTAGGACACAGAGACAAGGGGAATACAGGGCAAAAATAGGAAGCAAGAGGGGTTTATAGGTCACTCTCTAAAAAGTAAGACAGGCAATTCAATTACTCCCATTGGTTGAGAGGAAAGACATTCTCATATAAGCCAAGGGGAGGCCCTCTGGTTCACAGCTTTCAGGCACTGTTGACGCTTTGCAGTCAGATGCATGCCAGGCACGAGCCTGGGTCAATGTGATAACTGGCCCCCGCCTCTGCTTCCCCCTCTGGGACTTACAGAGTGCTGAGCTGCTGAACACTCTCCAAGGATCACATGCCCAGGCAGGGAGGTGATCAGAATATAATGACTCATCCCAGCTTGTTGCCCCTCAATAGCGCTCTATCATCTTCATGTCAAGGAGATTAAAGATGTAGGAACTTCAAACAAACGAACAAATCAAAAAACCAACAGTTTCTTTCTCCAGATAAAATTCTTCACCTGACAAGGCAGGAAAATAAATCAATTACAAAATATATATATATATATATATATTTTAAAGAGTTAAGGCCTTATAATTACTGGTATTAAATACTTCAAAGTTTACATATCAAATGGCTGCTTTATGGATTTAATAGAGGAAGAAAATTGCAGTATGTGCTTAAACTTGGAATATGCCTCAGCCATTCTTTTCATTAATAATGTACAGGCAAAAATGCATATGCTTAATATTTTTAAATGAAAATAGGCTACTAAATAAAGTTCTTATTTGACTATAACATGTGACTACAAAGTATCAACTGCTCTCACTCTGTGGTTTGTGGAATTCTAACAGGCACAGGCATAATGACCAGGGGCTTTCTTGTTAATGACAATGTGCCTGGTTGCCTTCTAGTCACACGAGGAGAAGCTACCCAGGGCTCTGGGCAAGGGAAGAGGAGGGTTGAAGAAGGTTGTAAAGAAAATATAGGTCAAAGAGTGCAACTGGAAAGGGTTCAAGGGTCTGGGAATGAGGAAAAAGAGCTTAGGGCAAAGGATGTGTGGCTTCTCGTTGGTATAAAATGTGTCTCTGTGGTTTTGGCAGGTGACAAACACCAGAGCTTTCTTTCTGTGCTCATTTGCCTGAAGCCAAATCAAACAGGATACAGGAGAGATCTCTGAAAGACATGGTTACACCTAATCCTCATGCCGAATTACCACAAAAGCAGGCCTTGGGGCCGTGTCCATCTGTTGGGAGCCAGCATCACCAGTCTGGGCAGTCCTGGGTTGTCATCCTTGCCTTCACGTGATCCCAGCTCATTGACCCTCAGTGGGACAAGCCCCAGATTTCTCTTTCCTGCCACCTCTTTGTATAATTGACAAATAAAAATTTATTTAATTAAGGTGAAATAACTTGATGCTTTGATATACATATACATTGTGAATTGATCACCACAGTCAAGGTAATTAACACACATTTTGATAATATTTTATTACAAATAGTTGCAATGATCATTATAAATGTGGCATTCTACTATTATTTCTATAATAAGTAATGAGAGCAGTTGTTATTTATGTGTAAGGACACAACTCTGAAACCAAACTTTCTTATTTAATCTTTTTTCAAATGTTTGGATCTGTTTAATTGAAGACTATTCAGAGATTCATGGTAAGCTATAAAAAACTTTTGCAAATACTTACCTGTGCAAACCAAGAGTTTTCTCAGTACTGTACAACTGAAAGAAAAACTGAAATAAACTGATACAGATATAAGTTTGCAGCTAAAGTTTAACTCAAAATTTTTGTTCACCAAAAATGCTTCATAATAAAAAGTAAGTGTTGAAACTTTGATTTATAAAATAAATTTATACTAGTAAAATAAATATTTTTATTATGATAGGGTCCCCTATGAGATTACATTTGAGAAAAGTTCTATTGCTGTATTTTTTTTTTTTTTTGGCTGTGTTGGGTCTTGTGTATTGCTGCACACAGGCTTTCTCTAGTTGTGGCGAGTGGGGGCTACTCTTCGTTGTGGTGGCTTCTCTTGTTGCAGAGCACGGACTCTAGGCACGCGGGCTTCAGCAGATGCAGCACGCAGGCTCAGTAGTTGTGGCACGTGGGTCCTAGAGCGCACAGGCTCCGTAGTTGGGGCTTGCGGGCTCTAGAGCGCAGGCTCAGTAGTTGTGGCGCATGGGCTTAGTTGCTCCGCAGCATATAGGATCTTCCTGGACCAGGGATCAAACCCATGTCACCTGCATGGGCAGGCAGATTTTTAACCACTGCACCACTAGGGAAGTCCCTATTGCTGTATTTTTAGTGAAAGTTTGAAAACCAGTGTTTTAAGAAAATTCCTCTATACATTTTTCCTGCTACTTGATATCAAAATAGGAAAGCAACTTATGGTTTCTCTTGCTTTGAGATCATACACCAAGCACAGTCCAAACACTGTGATGCCTGTCTCTTTCACCAGCATTGCTCAGGTCCCCAGAAATAAATTGAGCACCGGGAAGAAGGAAGAAGCCATGGGAAGGAAGCATTCCCCAACGCAGCACTGGTCTACCCTACTGAAAAACAAGGCTGAGATTCTTTTACTCTAAGAAGAATCGTGAGTTGCTAAGAAATAACATGTTGTAAATATAAGGTCTATTAGTATTTTAACTCTGTTCTAACATCATCAATAAGTTAGCTTCGAGAATGTACAGCGTGAATTATTTAAAATTTCCTCCTTGAAATAGTTGGCTACTCTGCAGTAGGGCATTGGGTAAATAAATTATGGTGCATGCCTATAAATAAGCCCTACACAGTCATTTAAAAATGATGTAGATATACAATTTTAGTGACATGGGAAGATGTTCACAATAAGCTTTTTAAGTGAATAAGTAGATTTCCAAATAGTACTCACACCATGCTCTCATGGGCTCTGGTGATAGGCTCCTGAAGTTCAAATCCCAGTTCTGGCATTTACTAGCCATGTACTCTAAGCAAGTTAAGTACATTGTGCCTCAATTCTACCATGTGGAAATAGCTTAAATAATAGAAACTACCATATAAGGTTATTTGAGGTTTAACTAACTAATGCATCTAACATGATTAGAACATATTAAATGCTCAGTAAGTATTAGTAAATATCATCACTGTTGTTATTTTGGTAAGAATGTGTCATAGAAAAAGTCAGTAAAGACACATAATAAAATATTAACAGCAGTTCTCTTTGGTTTTGAGACCATGGATACTTTTATTTGGGGATGGTTTAACTGTACTTTCTAATTTTTTTTTCAATGAACATTTACTAGCTTGGTAAAATTTATATTTCTAAGTGTATTTTTGAAGAGATAGATCTAAAAGCACTTCAGAGCTGCAAAACCTTCCTTTTACGTTTAAGATAGAATTGTTTCCATATCAAGAAACGGTCCTGTTCCCTTCAGTGGTGGCCATGCTTACCTGCTCCTCCTGTTTTGAAGTGAAGGCCATTAGTTCTGTAGTTGGGACATCTTACCCTTGTTTCTCTACCTGCTACAGTTCCATACATCCCTAAAATCACAGTCATAATATTGGGTAGATATGCATTTTTCTAGGGAGAGATTTCATAATTTCAATGAAACAGTTAAAGATCAGCTCATTTAGAAATGCCTTTGTTTCTAAAAGTGAGAATGGTACACAAAATAGACACTTCCAGTCATGTAGCTTGTTATTACACAGATCTCGGCCCCCAAGGCCTCATGGTGCCTCTAGAATATAACAGCCACCCATTGGGAAAGCCTGAAAGAACATGGTCAGACTAAAGAGTGGGGATTGATCCTCTTTTGTAATCTGGGACTGTAGGCTTATTTCGATTTAAGATTTCCATAGCACCATTTCATATAATTAGAAACTGGTTTAGAACAGTGTTTCTTAAATAGAAACGCTGGCTCATTCATGGGGTATATCATACAGATGTGGGTCAATAAGCTAAGCTAAAGATCAACGTTCACAAAGTGGAATCAGATGCCCCTCCAGGAAGCACGCCAGCATCATTTGCTCAAGTGTCCTGTCCCTGGTTCCCAGGAAGCTCTCTAACCCTTTCCCTGCAGAAGAACTGTATCCCTGTCTTGGACAGAGGGTCACAGTCATATAAATTTAACAACGGCTTTACGTAGGGAGGATTTGAGGGAGGATGATGCAGAATTTTAATATTTAATTTTTAACATCCTTCTATGGAGAGTCAATTTATATCACCAAAATTTATTCATTCAACTATTCTTTCAAAAGTAGCTTTTGAGCAAACACTGAGTGCAGTCATCTTACTGGGCCCTAGGGTATCAGGGGGATTTGAATAAGTGAGAAGAGAGAGGCATAAATGACTGACCTTAATGCTGTGGTAAAAGTAAGACACATTTACAAAGAACTGTGTAGTGGAAGAATGAAATAATTCTGTCAAGACTGGAGGTGGGATATGGTTCAGGAAGTGCTTCAAAGATGAAGTCACATTTTGAGCTAATTCGTTTTTTGTTTTTTTGATTTTTTGTTTTGCGGTACGCGGGCCTCTCACTGCTGTGGCCTCTTCCATTGCGGAGCACAGGCTCCGGACGCGCAGGCTCAGTGGCCATGGCTCACGGGCCCAGCCGTTCCGCGGCATGTGGGATCTTCCCGGACCAGGGCACGAACCCGTGTCCCCTGCATCCGCAGGCGGACTCCCAACCACTGTGCCACCAGGGAAGCCCCTGAGCTAACTCTTAAAGGGTGAACCAGAGTTCACCAAAGCAGAGAGCTCGGGTGACATTTCAAGCAGAGAAAAGAGCAGGAATAGAGAATCAATTAATAGCAGATAATAATTTTCTGGGAAATATATTGGTAATTATCCTCATAAGATAAACCCGCTCGCTTTGCAGTTACAAAAGAGGGATGGTTTAATGAGCATGGGTGTTGGTGCTAGATCGCCCAGGGTTTGAATCCACACTCCATCACCTGCTAGTTGTCTATCCATGGACAATTTGATCTTAACTTTCGAAACCTCAGCTTGTCATCTTAAAATGAGAGGAACACCTCCCATCTCCTACCTTACATGATCATTATATTTAATGAGACAACACACACATAGCAGATGCTCCATAAATCTGGATGGCTCTCTCTCTCCTCCTTTCCACTTCAGAGGAAGAGGGTGGGGCCATAAACATTTCATCTGCTTCACTGAGTGTTTTGAAAAATCATTTTATTAAAGTTCACCTGGATATTGCCTTAAATTACCTTCAGTACATAGTGTAATAAACTGATTATAAATGTAAATAAAAAGGAATTAAATGATATGCCCACATATAGATTGACATCAAGTCACATATAAAAAGAAATTCTCTACTGATCTATACCCAAAGAACTTTGAACACAGAAAAGTATTTTCATTAGGAGCAGAGAGCTGAAAGCTATTACCACAGAGCTGCTAGTAGAACCACAGTCCATTGATTTGTGAATCTGAGAAGAATTAGGAAATCAGGAAGATGGTGAAGGGGAGTTTGATGTCACCAAGGTGTCAAGACCCAGCTCTGACCCACAGGCTGAAGACAATGATTATGAGCAGAGCAGCTGTGAGGTCCAGATCTGCTCTGTCTACACAAGGACACTTAGCTCAGCATCACGTGCAAGGCCTCCTGAAGTTTAAACAGAGAACCAGCCTCATCAGCGATGAAGTCCTGGAGTGAAGCTGGGTCCCTGGGCTTGGATGAACACTCTCACTGCACATGTGGATATGCAAGCCACGGAGAACAGCAGACCTGCAAGTGCTCCTGGGGGTAACAAGTTGGAAGGAAGCAATCACAAACAGGGCAAGCATGGCTCAGGCTTTAGTGATGCCTCGAAGCCCTGCTTCTCACCCCGTAGTCCAGTCAGGCTCTACTGGGAAGCCTCACCAGCAGCAGAAACTGCCAGCCCAATGAACCCTGCTGTAAAGAATGTAGCATCCCTTGGAGCAGAGACTCAGAGAGGAAAATAGTGTCAGAGCTGCTAACACTGACACCAGACCTAAAACCAATTACCATGAAAGAGAAGGAGCTGTTCATTTGGCCTCTTCAGTCACACCTGAGTTCACCCTCCGGTGCGGAGGCAAAGGAGGGTATTAAGTGTGGTACCAGGAAACTGCACATGCCATGAAGAGAAGAAATATTGCCACAGGAAGACAGAAGAAGGGGAGGAATTTGGACTGGAGGATCTGGGAAGGCCTTGTGGAGGAGGTGGCCTGTGAACTGAGACTTAAGGACAGATGATGAGGATTTCAGGAAGCAGAAGTGAAGGAAACATGCATTCGAGGCCAGAAAGAAAAAGATACCTTCCAGGCAGAAGAAACGACAGGAGCAAAGGAACAGGGATCTAAAGCAATGTAGGAGTTTCCAGAAGGGAGGCACAAAGTGACAAGACATGGAGTGAATGAAAGTGGGAGGCGGGCCATGGGAGGCAAAGGTAGAAGAGAAATTGGGGCTAGAATATGAAAAGCCTTGAATGCCACACTAAAACATGTGGACTTTATTATAAAGAAATGCTAAACTGTGGGATACCGAGAAATACAGAAAGGGCTTGGTCAACTCACAGTCAAAGAAAAACACATGCAAATGAGTAACACATATTTCTGCCTCAACTGCAGGCTGCCATCACCAGGGAGGTGGACTGAGCTGGGCAAATTTCAGATGCTATCAGCATTTTCATGAAACTCCTCCATGTATCATCAGGCTTGACATCAGGGAAGGGACAGGGTCACTGCTGCACCAAGCAGTCTATGCTGGCACGAAACGTGTGCATGAATATTTGTGGGAAGAAAGAGCAAATGAATTAACTCTTCCCTGCCTATCCAAGTTGGAATCAAATTCTCTCCCTGCTGAGGTTCTTGTTTATATCACAAGCTGCTAGGTCTTGTAGTTATTTTTGTGTTCTTTTGCTTTCCTGTGAGACTGTGAACAACTCGTGGGCAGGGACCAGTCTGTGCCTATTCATGTACCTCCCGGTACCTAGACAGTGCCTTGTACCCAGTGGGCACTTACTGAATAGTGGTTGAGTGTCTAATTAGTATGGCAGATGAAATACTCCAGTGAAGTCACATGAATACCAAAAAGAAAGGGTTTTTAAAAAATTTTCCCATCTTTCCTTTCATTAGTTATGTTCTATTTTTTATCCCCCAATTCAAGAAAGGGGAACTATTCTCATTACCCCTTTATTCCTGCATGATCTTCAATTTTTAAAATATAATTCATCCTTATGTTTTGTGTAAGTGCATCTCTTTTCCTTTTTTTCTCTTTCTTCCTCCTTAGAACCTGAACTGAGGTCTACTTTTTCAAATGAGTCTCTCGTTTTTTTATTTTCCAGTGTGATTTGTCTAACAGAACAATTTTCATGACTTCTTCTCACACCTCTCCCATCTTGTGACTGAAAATGGCCTTCTCTAACATCATTCCCTAAATGACTATCTGCCCCAGTCTCCATTCCCCTTTTATCTCATTTTCATGGATTTTTTCATTTAGTCCTAAAGTCTGCTGAAAAAAAACAATTAAGATTATTTTACTAATAGGATTTTCCTTTTTTCTTAGAAACCAACCTCAAGTCCACCAGCTTGTGATCCCTCTGCCCAAAGTGACCTGCAGTTTCATGCACCCCTTCTCTGCAAGCGCTGAATTCAGATGGCTATCTGCCCTGCTGATTTGTTCTTTCTTTTAATAATTGACTCCAAGGTACTCCAAACATGGATTTTCAGCTGGACTAAAACAACAAATCACTTGTTGAAAGTATAATGCTGACATTTAGAGCAATGTGACATGCTGCCAATGACCCACTGTCAGAAATTCTACAGCATTTATAGTAGAAGCGTTTTACCTTTTTGCCTCATAAGAGAATTTTTAAAAACTATGCATCCTCTCTCATCTTTTAGGTTAATATTAAAATTTGCATCATAATTTTAAATAGAAAGGATTTCAGTTCATTGTGTATCTGACATTTAAAAATAAAACTTTAATATCACTGTGTTAAACGTACCCAGAATCTAAATGCCATAGTAATATGGCATTTACGTGGAATCTAAATGCCATAGTAACATGACACTCAATTATCTTCCATTTGTACAGACATGAAGAAGCTCTTCCGTAACAGGTGGAATATTTTATATCCTTCCTTTTGTCTTGAAAGAAATATTTCTTTCCCATTTCCCCCACAGAATTTTAGCTTGCTTAATACATATTTATCCTAGAAAATCTCTTATTAATTGCTTCATCTCTCAATATCATAAATGTGTATATAAATTTTAAAAATTCAATTTTCTATAGCTATAAGGCTTTAAGCATTAAAAATTTTCAATTTGGATTGAGTTGTTATTTTTGTTATTGATACAGATTTGGTCAAACCACATACACATAATACATTTTTATAACTAAATATTAAATGTAAAAATGTACTTTGGGGGCTGTTGCTCTTGTATCTGTGGGTGAATATTACCTATTGCTAGTACAAAACAGTGGGCAAAATCAACAATATTCCCAATTTTTTCTTTACCAGTTGTTCACGTGTATGAGAATAGGGAGAAGTTGTGTTCCAGCAACGACTCAGTTCTTTGAACTCCTTTCAGAATGCCAAAATTCACACCGTGATTTATTATCAAAACCAGTTCTCAATGTGGTAGCAGCTGACAACTCAATTCCTTTGTAGGAAGAAAATAACTGGAACCCACCTGACATAAAGTGATGACTCGTTATGAGTCATTCATTTGCCCAGTTCCTGGGAAATACCCTGTAAGGTTCTACCTTTATTAAAGGAGTTTTTACTGGTATCTGTTCCTTCTTCACATAGAAACACCTTAATTAATCCAACAAACTTAGAACGGATTGTAAAATGGAAACACCTTTGCCAAAATAATACTTTAAAAAATATACAATATTTTAAATAAAAATTGTTAATATATTATTATGTTTTGTAATTATATAAGTATTATGTTTTAAATATTTTCATCAAAATGTGGAGATTTAACTCGTTCAGTTTATGAAATATATCTACCAGGTTAACTGACAAAGCCTGTCCTCATTATCAAACCAACTGCAAACCAATGTGCTTTCTGTCACAAACTCTGGTCTTGTGCTTTTAATTCAAATAAACCTATGATACCCATTCCCATGAGAAGTGACTCCCTTCTGAATTGAGAATATCCCCAGCACAGGCCCAAATACCCTATTTCTAATGCCATATTTTACCCTTTTGAGAAAGAGACTGGGAGAAAGAGATGAGGTTTACTTTTGTTTTATGGGGCCTTGATTAAAGTGTTTTTTGGGGACCCCAGTACTTCAAATCATCCTTTTGCTTGTGCCTTAGGTTTTTATACTAGAGTCATAAGTAAGGGATTAGTATAATTCTGGTTGAGTGAGAATGATGACTTATGTATGTAAAGAAGAAAAGCTTATCGTGAGCAGCGAAGAGGGAAAAGAGAATCATCCTGGTGCCATGACCACGGGCACATTCTCAGTCAGGTCAGTTTTAGGAGAGTGTACAGATGGAAATTAAAGCTCTGGGAACTGATTCCCTAAAAAATTTCAGGTCCATGTGTCCCTGGGGAAATGTTTGTCCCGCCTACGGTGTTCGGGACCCATTCTAGCTGGCTGAGAGTGGACTGACTATGGTTATTGTGATGAGCACAACTGGGCTGGACAATTCCAACTCAATGCATCATCAAAAGAGGGTTGTAGGACCAGAATATTTCTACGTTATAAATCAATAACTTTTCTGTCTCCACAAGATAACTTGACTTCTTATAAAAATAATTCGGAAAATAATGTCTAGGTCACGTCCTCTGTCATTCTAACTTGAAGAATGGGATGCTAACTTTTTTATGGTCCTCTCAGAACATTCACACTTCTGCATCATAAATACTACGAATGAAAAGGTAGGGTGAGGAAAAAGTAAAATATAAATTTAGAACAAGAATAATGAGTCAGCATTATCATAGGCACCTCAAATGATGTTTGCTGCTTAATAAATCTTGGGGTATCAATTTTCTACAATAAAGGACTGTGGGTCTTATTCATATTTCTAATGATGTTTAATAATTTTTAAAAACCTGTTCACTTTGGATGCTCAATGAAGGCAATTGTGATCACAAAGGAAAGTTTCCAAGCAGATACATGGTATATTATTTATGAAGATAAAGAAAATATTTTAGTGGCTTTTTTTTCCTGGTCACAAGTGATTACTTGAGTTCAAGTAGAGAAAAAAACCAAACTAGCCTGTACTTATTTTTAGTCCATTATTTCACTGAGTCCCTGAGTGAGAATAGAGTACACAGTGAAAAGCAATATGTAATAAAAGCAAGTCCATGATTCTTGAAGACAGGTTTGTCACAGGTATACATGAGCTCAAGAGTCATGAAGTAGTATAAAATTATATTTACTGCTTGGAAATAGAATGGGTTCATGCCTGTCAAAGAAGGTTTAGCCAAGGGGTAGAGATCAAGATGACAGAGTAGGAGGATGCTGAGCTTACCTCCATCCACAAACACATCAAAAATATACCTACATGTGGAGAAATTCTCACAGAAAACAAATTGGAGACTGGCAGAAAGAGGCTTCTACAACCAAGGCTGTAAAGAAAGATCCACACAGAGTTGGGTAGGAAGGGAGGAGAAGAGATCAGGCTGGGTTCTGCGTCCCTAGGAGGGGACACACAAAAGGAGGGGGATTACATGGGCTCAGAGATCCTCCCTGGGGAGTGAGGGGTTTGAACCACATATTGGGCAACCCAGCCTAGGGTCTGAAACTGATGAGTCCCCTTATTTGGTTTGAAACCAGTGGGACCTACAGGAGGGCTATAAGAAATCGAGACCCCACTCTTGAAGATCACGTATACAATTGCTTACTCCCAAGAATAAGATGGAGGAAGTAGACTGAAACTACCTGGGCTCTGGCCAGTTTCCCACAATTGCCCCCGCACAAGCCCAGGCCACTCTAGTTCCCAAGCAGCTCTCCACTATTGTCATGGAGAGTGAACACTTGGGTGGGCTCAGGCTCAGCACTGCATCTGAACAGAGTGATGGTGGTATGGAACTCTGACCAATGTGTCAGGACTGTCCCAGCGCATGCACTGGCCTCTCTAGCTCTGGTATAGTTCCCCACTAGGGGGAAGGCTGCCATTGCCAAGGAGAGTACACACATGGAGGCGGGGGGAAGAGCAAGCTTGGACTCAGCACCGCACCTGAACTGGGTCAGGGTGGACATTACTGGCACTCATGGAGGCAGTGAATCGGGAGTGGTCTGGAGCTCTATTTGACATGCCAGAACTGTTCCAGTGCACACCACAGCCTACACTGAGCACCCATTCTGGCCCCACTTGCTTCAACGCTGCTTCTCTCTGGGGCAACAGTGCTGTTGCCAGGATGGGGGAGGGCACACACTAAGAGGGAATGGAACCAACTCAGACCAGAATTTCAGGGCTTCTGCTCCAGAATCTTGGGACTCAACCCTGTCCCCGATAGGTCAGTGATGGCCCTGAGGATAGGAAAAGCCCCAGCTCACACCTGCCTCTGGCTCTAGCCTCTCCATCTCCAGCCCCACCTCTTACCAAGGTGATAGCTGCCAGTACACCTGCGGAAAGGTGTGACCATTGCTCACATCAGATCCAGCTCACCCACCAAAGCCACTGGACACATGCAGACTGTATAGGGACTCTCCCACACAAGGACATCCCTTCAAGACTGTGATAGGTAACTGTTTCATCTAATTTCATAGAGACAGAGAAAGTAAAACACAATGAGAAGACAGAGGAGTATGTTTCAAATGAAAGAATAAGAAACCCCCTCCTGGAAAAAACACCTAATGAAACAAAGATAATTTACCAGATAAAGAGTTCAAAGCATTAGTAATAAGAATACTAATTGAATTTGGGGAAAGAATAAATAAACACAGTGAGAATTTTAATAAGGAACTAGAAAATATAAAAAAGAACCAGTCAGAGCTGAAGAATACAATAACTGGAATGAAAAACAAACTAAAAGGAATTAACAGCAGAATGGGCAATAGAGAGAATGCATATGTGATTGGGAAGATAGAATAATGGAAATCATCCAATCAGCATAGCAGAAAGAAAAACAAATAAAAAATGAGAGCAGTTAAAGGGACCTCTGGGACATTCAGTGTACTAACATTTGCATTATAGGTGTCCCAGAAGGAAAAGAGAGAGAGAAAAGAGGTGAAAATATATTTGATGAAATTATGGCTGAAAACTTCACAAATTTGAAGGAAGAAGCAGATTTCCAGATACAGAAAGGACGAAGAGTCCCAAACAAGATAAACCGAAAGAGACACACACCAAGATGTATCATAATTAAAATGGCAAAATTAAAGATAAGGAGAGAATTCTATGGGCAGTAAGAGAAAAAGAGAGTCACATACAAGGGAACCCCCATAACGCTATCAGATGATTTTTCTGCAGGAGATTTGCAGACCAGAAGAGAATGTCATGATGTATTTAAAGTGCTGAAAGGGAAAAACCTACAACCTAGAATATTCTGCCCTGCAAGGTTATCATTCAGAATTGAAGGAGAGAAAAAGAGTTTCTCAGACATGCAAAAACTAAAAGAATTCATCTCCACTAAATCAATCTTAAAATAAGTATTAAAGGGTCTTCTTTAATTGAAAAAAAAAGGCTACCACAAGAAATAAGAATTTATAGGAAAGGAAAAATCTCACTAGTACAGGGAAATATATAGTAAATGCTGTGGATCAGCCACTTAAATAAGGTAGTCTGAAGATTAAAAGACAAAAACTGTAAACTCAGCTATAACTACAATAAACAGTTAAGGGATAAACATTAAGATGAAAAATAATGACATCAAAAAACTAAACGTGGGGGGAGTAAAAAGTTTATATTTCTTAGGATGTGTGTAAACTTAAATGACTATCAGTTTAAAACAAGTAGGTATAGTTATAGATCAACATATATGAACCCAATGGTAACCACAAATCAAAAACTTACAATAGATACACAAAAATGGGAAAGAAAGGAGCATAAGCATACCACTAAAGAAAATTTTCAAACCACAAGGGAAGAAACTAAAATAAGAAGAAAAGATCAGAGAAGAACTACAAAAACAACCAGAAAACAAGTAACAAAATGGCAAGAAGTGCATACCTATCAATAATTACTTTAAATGTCAATGAACTAAATACTCTAATCAAAAGACATAGGGTGACTGATTGGATTAAAAAACAAGGCCCATCTATATGCTGCTTACAAAGGATTCAATTCAGAACTACAGACACACACAGATGGAAAGTGTGGGGATGGAAAAAGATTTTTCATGCAAATGAAAATGACAAGAAAGTGGGGGTAGCAATACTCATATCAGACAAAGTAGACTTTAAAACAAAAGGGCATTACCTAATGATAAAGGGGTCAACACAAGAAGAGACTATAACATTGGTTAACATATATGTATGTACCTAATATAGGAGCACCTATATATAAAGCAAATATTAACAGACATAAAGGGAGAAATTAATAGTAGGGGACTTTAACACCCCACTTACATCATTGGACAGATCATCCAGATAGAAAATCAATAAGGAAACAGTGGCCTTAAATGACATATTAGACCAGTTGGACTTAATAGATACCTAAAACATTCCATCCAAAACAGCAGAATACACACTCTTTTCAAGTGTACATAGCACATTCTCCAGGATAGATAACATACTAGACCACAAAACAAGTCTCAACAAATTTCAGAGGAGAGAAATTATATCAAGCATTTTTTCTGACCATAATGGTATTAAACTAGAAATCAATTACAGGAAGAAAAATGGGCAAAACACAAACACAAAGAGATGAAACAACATGCTACTAAAAAAATAATGGGTCAAAGAAGAAATAAAAGAGGAAATCTGAAAATACCTTGAGACAAATGAAAATAAAAACACGACTTCCCAAAGTCTATGGGACAGTTATAAAACAGAAGTTTATATTAATACAGGCCTACCTCCAGAAATAAGAAAAATCTCAAATCAACAGCCTAACCTACAATCTAAAGGAAGTAGAAAAAGAACAAAGCCCAAAGTCAGAAGGAAGGAAACATAAAGATCAGAGCAAAAATAAATAAAACAGAAACAAACAAATAACCAATAGAAAAGATCAATGAACCCAAGAGATGATTTTTGAAAAGTTAAACAAAGTTGATAAACCTTTAGTCAAGCTCATTAAGAAAAAAAGAAAGAGGACCCAAATAAACAAAATAAGAAATAAAAGAGGAAAATTACAACTAATATCACAGAGGTACAAAAAGTTATAAGAGAATACTATGAACAGTTATATGTCAACAAATTGGACAACCTAGAAGAAATGGATAAATTTCTAGAAACACACAATCTTCCAAGACTGCATCAGGAAGAAATAGGTAATCTGAACAGAGCCATCACTAGTGGTGAACTTGAATCAGTAATCAAAAAACTCCCAGCAAACAAAAGTCAAGGACTGGACAGCTTTGCAGGGGGAATTCTACCAAACATAAAGAAGAGCTAATACATATCCTTCTCAAATATTCCAAAAAATTAAAGAGGAGGAAACACTCCCAAATTTATTCTATGAGGCCACTATTACCCTGATACCAAAACCAGACAAAGACAGTAGAAAAAAAGAAAATTACAGGTCAATATCTCTGATGTATATAGATGCAAAAGTTATCAACAAAATATTAGTAAACTGAATTCAATGATATATAAAAAAGATCATACACCATGATCAAGTGGGATTTATTTCAGGGATACAAGGATGGTTTAATATCCACAAATCAATCAATGTGATACACTACATTAACAAAAGGAGGATTAAAACCACATGGTCATCTCACTAGACACAGAAAAAACATTTGACAAAATTCAAATTTATGGTAAAAAAGCTCTCATCAAAGTTGTTATAGAGAGGTTGTATCTCAATAAAATAAAGGCCATTTATGACAAACCCACAGCTAACACTGTACTCACGTCCTATCCACAGTAATCAGACAAGAACAAGAATAAGAAGCATCTAAATTGGAAGGGAGAAAGTAAAACTGTGACTGTTTGCAGATGACATGATACTACATACAGAAAACTCCAGAGTCTCCACCAAAAAACTATTAGAACAAATAAATAAGTTCAATAAAGTTGCGGGATACAAGATTAATATACAGAAATCTGTTGCTTTTCTGTACGTTAATAATGAACTATCAGAAAAAGGCAAGAAAAAAAATCTTGTTTAAAATTGAATAAAAAAGAATAAAATATTTAGGAATAAACTTAACGAAGGAGATGAAAGACCCATACCCTGAAAACCATAAGCACTGATGAAAGAAACTGAAAATGATGGAAAGAAATGGAAAATAAAAGTACCACATGAAGTACCCAGCGATTCCACTCCTGGGTATACATCCAAAGAGCAGTAGACTGCACTAATGGGAGGACTAACCGAAGCCTCCACATTCCCTATCAGGAGGGTCCTGCATGGTGGGATGCCTTCAAAAATCTGGGAGACCCTGGAGAGAAGGACATGAACAAAGGTCCCCGTCCTAAGAGAAAAGCATTTAGGCTCAGTTCCCTCAGGGTGGCCAAATTGACACTGTTTTATACTTCTTCAGGCTAACTCTTCCTGACCAATTAAGCCATTCACTTAAAGTCAGGTGATGATAAGAAGAAACAGGTACTCTCAAAGGCTCAAGTTTGTTGTAAAAGGCTCAGCATAGAAAATATGAAAGATAGGAAAAAGAGCAAATTTTGGGGGTGTCAGAGCCTTTATCATATTTTCAGTGATATATCCAGTGCCTAGCATAGTGCTTGGCTCATAGTATGCACTCAATAAATATTGGAACGAATACATGGAAAAAAGAATGAATGAATGAGTGAAATACTGAAGGAGTATATTTGTTTGAGTAACTCTCAAAGGGGAAATTCCCTCTTTGGAGCTGATAAGATTGTTACCTATTCAGATGTGGCAAATAGGCTGCTCCAGGGGCAGGTCTAGTCTGTGAACTTATTTTGATTAGCTGTTAAATATTTAATAAGACAACATCTAAAAGTCAGATTTTACATTAAAAATTTTTATTTCTGATCGCTCTTGAAATATGAGAAGAACTGGTAACACTGGGCCAGCCTGTATGGATCATTTAGGCACTCATTCAGATGAGGCAGGTGTCCACAGTTTGCCACAGTCTCTGCAGATCTTTTTGTTTCCCAACTAGAAGCTGTCATTTATTATTATACATGCATTATTGCTCTTACAGGAAAGAAAAGAGTGGAATAATGTTGGAGTCTATATTACTGTTAAACATGAGAAATCAAAATATAGGCCAAAATGGCTAGTCATCTCAATGGAAAATGTCTTGAGAAGAAAAATGGAAGGAAGTATATTTTCTTTGAAAGAGGAAGTATTTTCATGTGTTTACTATATAAACTGCCTTGAATCGAAAGAATAAATCCAACACTCAGCTCAATTATACAGCAGACTGACACTTTGGGTATTTATACTCAATGTACTGGTAACCAGGAAGTAATTTCATTTCAATCGAAGAAAGACTTGATGTTTAAAAACTGGGACAGATGTTTGTACCACCAAAAATGTCCAGGCAAAAGCTTGACAACAGTCCACCTGAAATACCATCCAAAGAGGAAAGTATCTCAGGTCTCATAATACCTGAACAGACCTCCGTTAAGGTACATAACCAACTTTTAAAACTCCTTAACTGTCTCTTTTAATGGATCATGAGTAATTTTGTCATTCTTTATCTTGTTCATCATAGTATCCTCCACACTCAGCACAGAGTAGGTTCTAAATGAAAGTTTATTGAATGAATGAATAATTATTGTATTGAGTTGGAAGTTGGAAATGATTGTTTCTCAGTTCTATGAGTCTCTAACTCTATTTGGTTTAGTGTCCTTTTCTCAGTAAAAAATAGGTCAGGTAGTAGGAAAAGAATTTTTTTTTCTTGAAATAATCTTGATAGCAGTCTCTTACAAACTGAGAGCCTTCTAGACAGTGGCAAATATGACTGCAAATAACCTCTGCCCCATGTAAAATTCTGCCTGCCTCCTTGGAAAACAGCCCAGGAAGGAGGGGCACAGTGAGCTGACTGATGCCAGAGGGCACCATTCCCAGGGGAAGGCACCATTTTCCAGGGAAGTTCTCAGGGGCACACAGTCTGGAAAGTCACGGGAACAGTATATGAAGAGAAAGGGAAGAACAGATATATATTGTCTTCTTCACACTCTCAGAAGCCTGGTGCTTTAGATATAGGACATCTTTCTCTTTAAATCTTCTTTGAACAATAGCTCAGGTTAAAAAAAAAAAAGGCTGTAACCCTGGAAGAGAGACCTGTACTGGGGAATACAAAAACAGCTGCTCTCAAGGGGATGAGCAAAGAGCAAGACGGTTTCTTTCAGATCCCTTTGTGTGATGAAGGCTAAGAATATTCTCCCCAGAGAAATGTGCATGTGCTCACGTGAACAACGTTATGCCTCTATTTTCAAGGAATTCAAAGATTACCTCCCTCTGGGGCCAAATCTCAGAGCCCAAGTTAAGAAGTCCTGCTGGAAATACTCTGAATGTCTCTTTACTTGAATGTTCCACATCATCCTGATGTTCCTAAGGGTAACAATCCCTAAATTTTAATTCCAGGCCTTGGAAGCCTTAGAAAACCCCACTTCTCTCCCCATCTGCTTCACAGACAGCAACAAACCCCAGTGGCCAAGGAGGCCCTTCTTTGGCCCTCCCTCCTCCCCCCACCCCCTCCCCTTCCCCCCTTCACCAAGGCTCCCAGAAAACTTCCTCCTTGGGTGAAGGGAGTTCAACATAGCATCAGTTCAGCCTGCCCTGGGGAGATAACCAGAATAAATAACATGCTTCAGCAACTCACTTCTATTTATTTAAAATCACTTGGAAACCATTTCTGAAAGCCTGTGCACTGTAAACACTGCAGGTAGTTACCCTCCTAAAACAGGATTGTGCATGCAAACACATGGCTCCCGGGGCTTCTGGTAAATCCACATCAACACACAGGAAGAATATAATGTGTCCATGTCTCCCTGGGGAATTTCTAATGATCCCAGTCAGCAGGGAAGTCTCCTTCCCATTCAAGGGAAAAGGGTATAAATAAACTGAGTTGCATTTTATTGACTTAGTGGGTGATTAGAGAATGTGCCCAGCCGAGGGAGAGAAAACCGCTCAGGGTGGGAATCAAGAATGTCCAAACAGGATGCAGGGCAGGCATGTCCTGGGAAGCTCGATACAAGAGACCAGGAAAAAAGTACTAGAGTGGACGTTCCTGAGTGAGAGTCAAATTGCTCAGTTATCCCAGTGCTGTGTTTTCCAATGTTACATTATTTATTCATTCATTTCAAGAAACTCGCTCTGTGTGCTCTTTCTTTCTGTGTTTTTCTAGGATTTGTCTATTCTCTCCATGGTCTGGAGGAGTAGTAGGCCAAGGGGTTCTTGTGAGCATTTATTCATACATTTGTTTATTTTTTGCCTCCCCTTACTAGCATATAAGTTCCCATTGGGCAGAGGCTTCATTTGTGATCACGTAGATAGCAATTCAAGCTCTTAGAGTTCATCATTATAAATATTATTATTCTGTTATACAGTATCAGTTGAAAAATATGGACATAATGGCTGAAAGAATCCTTGTTAATAACATGACACCAAACCCTTCCCCCCCAGTCCCACAAAAGAACTCAGAACATTTAAAATATGAGTGTTACCATTTAAAGAATGCCAACTTGGAAAGTTCTTTGAGGTCCAGTGTCTTAAGCCTTAAATTGAAGTCCTCTTGCAGGCAGGCAATCTCAACCTAGTTTTTTTGAAGAAGAACAACAAAAATTCTCATAAAAGCTTTTCACTATTTCAAATGAAGGAGGTGCTTTTCAAAATTAAATCTCTCCCAGCCTTTAACAGTCGAAACAAAAAGACATAAGTTCCACGATCAAGTTGTCAGAGAGCAAATCAGAGTTTCCAGATCACTAGGTGCTCGCACGTATTTCATATGTGCACCCAGGGCCTTAAACTGTTCATTCTCTTCTGTTTACAGAAAACAAAATGAAAAGATGAATTCACCTTTGATAAAAGGAGAGTGTAAACCACTTCCCCTGGCTGTTCTATCCCACAAGGCCCACAGTATTTCAAAGTTAACCATCCTCAGGGTGGCAGCCTGGTGTGGTGGTGAAGGGCCCAGAGTGAGAAGCCAGATGCCAGGTGAGGGCAATCCTGACTCTGATGCTCCTTAGTTGTGTCAGCTGGGCAAGTCACTGACCCTCTCTGTGCCTCAGTTTCCTTTATCTGTAAAACTGTAGCAATAATAATACCTAATTCTTGGGCTAAAGCATAATTCTTCAGGAATAAAATGATTGAATATTTAAAACAGTAGACACCAGGGCTTCCCTGGTGGCGCAGTGGTTGAGGGTCCGCCTGCGAATGCAGGGGATACGGGTTCGTGCCCCGGTCTGGGAAGATCCCACATGCCACGGAGCGGCTGGGCCCGTGAGCCATGGACGCTAAGCCTGTGCATCCGGAGCCTGTGCTCCGCAACGGGAGAGGCCACAGCAGTGAGAGGCCCGCGTATCGCAAAAAAAAAAAAAAACAAAAAAAAAAACAGTAGACACTGCACCCAGTATATGCTACACAAATAAGTGTTAGCTATTACCATAACCAGTGGTTCCCAACTTTTGAGTATCTGAGAATCACCTAGTGTGCTTGTTACGATGCAGATCCTCTGAGCTACCCTCCATAAATTTTAATTTAATTTAATTTAATTTAATTTAATTTAATTTAATTTAATAGGGGCCCAGAGATCTGCAAGTTTTAGAGAAGGATGCAGAGAGCTAACTGCCACACCTTCCAGCCAAACCCAACTCTCTGGTAACTGAACATACATCCACCTGCAATTTAAGCTAAAATCCAAGGGAAGAAAAAATTGAAATATACTCCTTCATCATCTGTTTCTGGTGTCTGAAACAATGGGTTCTATAACACTTTCTCAGGGGGTTTTCACAGCCCAATACTAAACACCCAGCCCTTTCTTCTGTCTTTCTGTAAAGCTGCTGGTCTTTCTTCTTCTCCATCTCTTGCCATCATCTCAGCTCAAATGCTTGTAATGGTTTCCATAGTCTTCTTAGAACATTCAACCAATAAATAATAACATCTGGTGCTTCTTGTTTTCCTCTAAGGCAAGTCCCTCTGGCTCTTTAATCATTCTGGTTGCTCTTCTGCATTCCCCCCGGTACCAGGAATAAATCAGCAAATTCTCACCCTTTACGGCTCTGAAGTACCAAAGGATGCGATTCGCAGGAACCAATGCACCAGTGCAAACATACTTGGAGGCTAAAGCAAGGTTCATGGTTGTAGTTCAAGTTTAAAGCATGGCATCCTCACACAGCTTTAAAGGCAAGGGGAGGGAGGGAGCATGAGGCAAGAGGAAAGGGGAATGGTCAAGAGGAGCCCGCACTCATGACCAAGCTCAGGAGTAGTTACTGTCACTATTGTTGCCTTGGTATTCCAATTAACAGCTGCACCAAAGAAAGGATGTGAAAACCAAGGACAAAGAAAATCACTAATCCTATGTAGAAAGTGGCAAGCCCCAGAAGAAAGCTCTCATAAAAGGGAGTCAACAAATGTTTTAAAATTAGATCATATCAATGCCAGATATCTTCTTTATAACTGATTGTTGAGCGATTCGTTTTAGCAATAACCTAGTTGTCCTTTAGAGGTGTGTGCTTGCTGGAGAGCTGAGGGGAGAGAGGCATGTTAATTCCTATGGGGACGGAGTATTTACAGGTCCTTTTATTCCATTTAATCTGACAGAAGACAGTATTCCATGGCTACTCCCCCTTATTTTGCTTGAAATAAAAGTGACCACTCCTTAGAGAAAGCTGGACACCGGCTGGACGCCACTAATGGAAAGTAGTTTGCTAACAGAGGGTGTGGAGAGAACCCCTGTAGTTGTGGGTTTGACCTTGGGAAGTAGGATGACTACAGCCTTGCATATCTGGGAAGTACCCCCAGTTATTATGCTTTAGTATTCCCTCCATGAGGAGTAAGATCTGAAAGTGCTGAAGATCCGCCTCTTCTTCACAGAGTCATCACCCAGCAGTTTCCAGCTGAGAGACCCTGAATCAGCAGTGTTCTAGAATCAGGGTACTCTTAGGTTCTTTCCACTTTCTTTTGCTGCAAGTGGGAGAAAGGCAAGGAGCCAAAAAATAAGACCAAGGCTACTTTATTCTCACATTAAAAAAAAAAAAAAGGAAAAGAAAGAGAGAGAGAGAGGGCCCTGTCTTAAAAATTATCTGGACAACTGAATATTCCCCCAATAATTCCTTTATTGAGCATCTGCTTCATGTGGCAAGAACTGTTCTAAATGGCAGAGGTAGCCCTCATGGAGCTTACACTGTAGCTGGGCGAGGCAGGGTAGGAGTAAACATATGAAAATTTAATGCCAGATTGTGATGAGTGCTTTTGAGAAAAAGCAAAAGAGGGTGTGGATGAGGTCAGGGAGGAGTGCTTGCTGTTTGAGATAGGATAATCTGGGAAGTGTTCTCTGATGATGGGTCCTTAAAGCAAAGCCTGAGCAAGCCGTGTGAACATCGGCAGGAAGATCTTTCCACGAGGAAAACAGCAAGTCAAAGGCCCTGATGTGGCAGCGGGTTTGGTGTGCTTGA
This sequence comes from Pseudorca crassidens, assembly GCF_039906515.1. Classification (NCBI taxonomy): domain Eukaryota; kingdom Metazoa; phylum Chordata; class Mammalia; order Artiodactyla; family Delphinidae; genus Pseudorca; species Pseudorca crassidens. The sequence continues at coordinate 25,024,117 of NC_090306.1, read as the reverse complement.
GGAACAACAAAGGACCTCAAGTTTGGGTTTGGAGTGAGTAAATGACATAGAGATGAAGTTGGAGACGTAACCAGGGGTCAGATTATACAGAACGCGTTTCTACTGTCATTAGAAAAACAGTGCCATTACTTTGGCATCATCAAGCATTCCTTCTTTAAAAGTGGGATAACTGGGTACTCAAAGGTAGAAAAAAAACATACCCGTGGCTCTAAAGGAAGATAAAAATAATTTATTGATTACAAAAGATTTCTTCATGAGAAGTCTCCCATGGCTCCATTCACAGACTCATCTATGTGATATACACAAACTGCCATGATCCAGGAATATGACCCTTTCTTTGTTATCCCCCTACCGAGGGTAGTGGGAGGGGTGGGGTCCACTCCTATCTCCTGTTGGAGAGAAATTCTCCAAGTCATTTCCATACCTCTTGTTACAGTTTTGTCCCATACTGTCTTTTCAAGGATATTTGAGATAGTGTCTCTCTTTGGAACAGAGGCCAGATTTGTTTCCTGACCAGGATAATAAAGATAATGTCTCCTCTGGGGAAAAGGCTGGGGTGGGGTGGGCTTGCTAAGATCCCCTTTAAAAGATTGGTTCACTGGCTGTGACACAGACCCACTGTGGGTGACACATCCATCGAGGCCCACTTCTGCATCACCCCCATGGGACTTTGGGGGCAAGTCAACACGAAGCCCATGCCGACTGTTCTGTCCTGAATAATAAAGTGATAAAGTACTTTTCGTCTGACCCAGGCAGCTTCTGTTTTCTGCCAGCATCTATAAAACTGGCAAGGTAGTTGTTTGGGTGTAAGCAGGGTAAACTCTCAGTAAAACTCTTTACAGTTTTTGACACCTTCTCTGCTTCTCCCAAACCCAGGCAGCAGCACATCGCAGCTACCTCCTCTTGCAATGGAAAGCGACCTCAAAGGCGCCCACACATTCCCCCATCTGCAAAGTTGTCCACAAGACCCTAAGAAATGACCACCCTGGTAAGAGCGTTACCTGCTGCCCGCCCCCTTCCACACCCCCTTCTGGAGAGGCTGTACTTGGCTGGTCCCCTTGGTCACTGTGGGGCCGGAGATGGGGGTGGAGCTGATGAGAGCCTTCTCCCAGCTGTATCCGGAGAGAACCCTCTCCAACATCGAAGATGCGCCCCAGCCCGCGCCTCCCGAACCACCGCAGGGGCTCAAAGAGGCGGGGGCTCAGGACCACGGAGCTGAGGGGCGTGGACAGCGTGAAGAGGAGGGAGGCGTGGAGGGAAAGGCGCAGCATGATACAGAAACTCTCCTCAAGCCAGTCTGGCAACTTCTCAGGGCACCAGCGAGAGAATTTGAAGGCGAGGACGCAGAGCGGCCGGTAGGACTTGTGCCTGGTGTTCTCGGCCATGCCCTTGCCCCAGAAGTCGTTGGAGAAGATGCCCCAGCGCAGCGGGGCGCCGGGCCGCACGTCGGGGTTGTTGACGATCGCCCACACGTCGTCGTGCACGAACTCGCCCTGCAGGGAGCGGCTGTAGCACAGGCAGCTCGCCCCGGCCAGCAGTGCCCGGGCGCCGAGAGTCCGCGCGCAGGTGGAGCGGGGTCGCGGCGCGGGGCTGGCTGCCCGCAGCGGGGGAGAAGGGGAAGCCGGGGTCCCATCAGCTGTGTCCTCGATGCTCTCCGCGCCACCCCAACATTTCCCCCAACGGAGTCTGTGTGTGTGTGTGGGGGGGGTCCTCCTGGTGGGCACCTCCAGACCCCGGGCCAGGACGGGCTTAGCAGGTGCTCAGCCTGAACCCCCCGCCCGCCCTCAGGGAGGGAGCAGTGGCTGCCGCCGCCCGGGACGTCCCCGGCTTTTCCGCACCCCGGACAACAGCAGGGGCGGCCTCCGGGCTGCGCTCTCGCTCCTGGCTTCGCGCTCGCGTCCCGTCGCCCCCTCCGCGGTCTCCTTCCCGGGCTTTCGGTCCCCACCGCCCCGCCTCCCGCGATTGCAGCCTCTGGGGGTGGAGACCGCACGGAAATGGAGCTTCCGAAGCATCTTTCTCAAAGCGGAGAAAGGGTCTCCCTGGCGGGGGCGTCTCCTGCCCGACCTGCCCCGGTTTGTTCCGAGGAGTCACAGGCTGTTTTCCTTTACCGTCCAGTGCTTTGCGCGCTCTTATAAATAAAAGTCTCACGTTCGATTTTTGGTTTGGGTTTGGGGGCTGTTGATTTCTGAAACATTTCTCCTCATTTTACTTCTAAACTCTTGAGATGATGCGGGAGATGCAGAGCAAATTCGTCTTTCTTCTCTTACAAGTGTATCTCTTGGGTTTGAGTATTATTTTCTGGGCTTTGCACGTGTTTGAACTGTTCCTGCCAACATTATGTAAAGAACTGCTTGTCCTCTGGCTCCTAAACTTACCTGTCTGAAAGATTGTTTTGCATTTTAAACATTAATTATCACATATAAACAAATTAGATATCCCAGGGTGCTGATTACTCGATCTTTCCGGAGGTTTGAAAATTTGTTAACTCCTTCAAGTCCCTTGAAACTTACCATTGCTAGATGTTATTATATTTAGTTACCAGGAATTTGCAAACCTTAAAATGCCTTATTCACCATGATTTGGTGAAATGCCAAATAGAAAACCTTAAAATGACAAACAGAAAACCTTAAAATGCCTTATTCACCATGATTTGGCTGTTTACCACCCAAATTTATTCCAAAAAAAAAATTCGAGGCAAACTGTTTGAGTAGTTGAACACTCACTAAACGGAGCGACACATTCACCTGGAATAAAAATATTCCAAGACAGGCAACATTTTATCCATTTTGGGGGCTCATTTTTGGTGACTTAAACATTAGTGAATGATAATGAGATTGAAAATTTGGAGCTGAATGTTTTCATCTTTTCATCAAATAATTTCACACTCTGGTAGCTTTAGCTCTTCCTTTGGGCTGGGTCTGTCTCCACATGCAGGACCTCTGTCTCCTTCGGACAGCTTGCACTGCACCTAGGACTCTTTCCTGCCCCTCAGCCTAATACACTAATATTATGGCATAATCTGTGCTAAAATGTGCAGTGGACTGAACTGGGTTACTGAACCTGTTCAAAGTATGTGTGTATGTGTGGCTGTGGGTGTAATTAATTCCATAATACTCTCGATTTCTATATTAGTCAGGGTTTTCCAGAGAAATTGAACCAACAGGATATACATGTAATATATATATAATAAGGGATTGACTCACTCAATTATGGAGACAAGTCCCAGAAAAGCTGGAGACCCAGGAAAGACAATGATGGAATTTCAATCTAAAGGGGGGCAGGCTTGAGACCCAGGAAGAGCTGATGTTTCAGTTTGAGTCTGAAGGCAGTCAGGCAGGAGGAATTCCCTCTTATTCAGGCAGAGGGGCAGTCTTTTTGTTCTCTTCAGGCTTTCAACTGATTGGATGAGGCCCACCCACATTCGGAAGAGCAATCCACTTTACTCAGTCTATTAATTTAAATGTTAAAACGCCCTTACAGAAACACCCAGAATAATCTTTGACCAATTGTCTAGCCCTGTGGCTCAGTTAAGTTCACACATAAAATTGACTATAGCAGTTTCTAAGTTGACAGCTAAATAGAATAGTAAAATTGTCCTTGTAAGCAGGTTGGTGTGTTGAGAATTTCAGAAACATGCTAATATTTTTTTCAGGAGCTTTCTAGAGACAAAGTCTTATCCCCAAAGAGTGATTCAAATACTAGCTTTTTGGTTTGTTTGTTTTGTTTTTGTAAAGAGAGCAGGCCTTTTCCTCTTCCTCAAATCACCATAGAACCAGCCCTGCCCAGCTCTTTCTCTTCTCTGAGTTGTGGCATTTTTCAGAAGAAAGAGAAATGAGTTTCCTTGACAATGGACAGAAGTAAAGAAGGGTACTCAAGGCCAGACAGATGACTGGAGGAGCAGAGAGAAAAGAAACTTCAAAGTTTGATTTCAGGTTGCTGAGCACTTGGTGTTTCATTAAGCTTTCCTCTAGATTCATTGACATCTGTATTCTATCTTGTTCACATGATGGATTTGGAATTGCTTTTATTTAAGATGCTAATATGTCTTAACATCTTCTCAGAGACAAAGCAATAAATAAATATTTTAATATATTAAACTTTTTTGTTTTGCATCCTCATTTTTCCTTGGTTCAGTACTGCTCTGTGTTAAGAGAAATAGTGTAAAAGTGTTGGTGTCTGATAGAATAAGTTTCCACTTATATGCTAGCCCATTAAGTTGTCTTCTTCTCTCTTAAAGTATGAGAAACTTAATTTAGCTACAAAAGGGACTGCACAGGAATTAGATTTAAGCCCTCTTACTTGGCCTCTGTCTAAACTTAAGCATTTATTGCTATAGTGCTACTACCTTCTGAGACAACTTTTGACCACCCATAGCAATTTTTTTCTAGTTTTATTGAGATGTAATTGACATATAGCACTAATGTATACAGCATAATGATTTGACTTACATCATGAAATGATTACCACAATAAGTTTAGTGAATATCCACCATCTCATAGAGATACACATTAAAGAAATAGAAAACAAGTTCTTTTCTTGTGACGAGAACCCTTAGGATTTGCTCTCTCAAAAACTTTCATATACAACATATAGCAGTGGTCATTATATTTATCATGTTGTATATCACATCCTTAGTATTTATCTTATAACTGGAAGTTTCTATCTTCATCCAATTCTCCCTCCCCAATACCCCCTCTGATAACTACAAATCTGATCTCTTTTTCTGTGAGTGTGTTTGTTTGTTTTTGAAGTGTAATTGACCTACACACTGTTTTAATTCTTGGTATACCACAGAGTGATTCGATATTTCTACACCTTTTAAAATGATCTTCATGATAAGTCTAGGTGTCATCCATCGCCATACAAAGATATTACATGTTTATTGACTATATTCCCCACACTATACATTACATACTTGTGACTCATTTATTTTGTAAGTGAAAGTCAGTACCTCTTAATCTCCCTCACCTATTTCTCTCCTCCCCCCTCCCTCTGGCAACCACCTGTTTATTCTTTGTATCTATGATTCTGTTCTGTTTAGTTATGTTTGTTCATTTGTTTTATTTTTTAGATTGCACATATAAGTGAAATCATACAAGATTTGTCTTTCTCTGTTGGACTTATTTCACTTACTTTAATACTCTCTAAGTCCATCCATGCTGTAAATGGCAAGATTTCATTCTTTTCTATGGCTGAGTAATATTCCATTGTGTGTATACATACAAATATATATATATATTCCACTTCTTCATCCATTTAACAATTGATGCACACTTCGGTAGTTTCCATATCTTGGCTATTGTAAATAATGCTGCAATGAATGTGGGGTGGATATATTCTTTCTAATTAGTGTTTTCATTTTCTTTGGATAAATAACGAGGGAATTCATGGGTCATATGGCAGTTTTATTTGTAATTTTTTGAGGAATCTCCATACTGTTTTCCATGGTGGCTGCACCAATTTACATTCCCACCAACACTGCTTGAGGGCTCCCTTTTCTCCACAACCTTGACAACACTTGTTATTTGCTGTCGTTTTGATAATAGCAATTCTGACAGGTGTGATGTGATATCTTAAAGTGGTTTTGATTTGCATTTGCCTGATGATTAGTGATGTTAAGCATCTTTTCATGTACCTATTGGATATTTGTATGCCTTCTTTGGAAAATGTCTATTGAGGTCCTCTGCCCACGTTTATTTTATTTTATTTTTTTTTGCGGTACGCGGGCCTCTCACTGTTGTGGCCTCTCCCGTTGCGGAGCACAGGCTCCAGACACGCAGGCTCAGCGGCCATGGCTCACGGGCCCAGCCGCTCCGCGGCATGTGGGATCTTCCCAGACCGTGACACGAATCCGTGTCCCCTGCATCGGCAAGTGGACTCTCAACCACTGCGCCACCAGGGAAGCCCTGCCCATGTTTTTAATTGGGTTGTTTGTTTGTTTTGGTGTGGAGTTGTATGAGTCCTTTATATATTTTGAATATTCATCCCTTGTCAGAGATAACACTTGCAATAACTTCTTTCATTCAAGAGGTGGACTATTCATTTTGTTGATTTTTTTCCTTCACTGTGCAAAAGCTTCCTAGTTTGATGTGTTCCCATTTGTTTATTTAATTTATAAATTTTTGTTTTCCTTGCCTGAGGAGAAATATCCAAAAAGTATTGCTAAGACCAATATCAGAGCATACTGCCTAGGTTTTATTTCAAGGAGTTTTATGGTTCCAAGCCTTACATTTAAGTCTTCATTCCATTTTGACTTTATTTTTGTGTATGGTGTGAGAGAATAGTCCTGTTTTGATTACTGTAGCTTTGTAGTATAGTTTGAAATCAGGGAGTGTGATACCTCCATCTTTGTTCTTCTTTCTCAAGATCATGTTGGCTATTTTGGGTCTTTTGTGTTTCCATACAAATTTTAGACTTATTTGTTCTAATTCTGTGAAAAATGCCATTTTGATGAAGATTGCATTGAATCTGTAGATTGCCTTAGATAGTATGGTCATTTTAGCAATATTAATTCTTTGAATCAATGAGCACTGTATATTTTTCCATTTGTTTGTGTCATCTTCAATTTCATTCATCAGTGTCTTCAGCTCTCCTATAAGTTTTACTTCTTCCTTTTCAAGTTCAGATTATTTTATTTCTTTTATTTTTAACATCTTTATTGGAGTATAATTGCCTTACATTGTTGTGTTAGTTGCTGCTGTATAACAAAGTGAATCAGCTATACGTATACTTATATCCCCACGTCCCCTCCCTCTTGCGTCTCTCTCCCACCCTCCCTATCCCACTCCTCTAGGTGGTCACAAAGTGCTGAATTGACCTCCCTGTGATATGCGGCTGCTTCCCACTAGCTATCTATTTTATATTTGGTAGTGTATATATGTCAATGTCACTCTCTCAATTCATTCTAGCTTACCTTTCCCCCTCCCCACGTCCTTAAGTCCATTCTCTATGTCTGCATCTTTACTACTGTCCTGCACCTACGTTCTTCAGAACCATTTTCTGTTTTTTAGATTCCATATATATGTGTTAGCATATGATATTTTTTTTTCTCTTTCTGACATACTTCACTCTGTATGACAGGCTCTAGGTCCATCCACCTCACTACAAATAACTCAATTTCTTTTCTTTTTATGGCTGAGTAATATTCCACTGTATATATATGCCACATCTTCTTTATCCATTCATCTGTCAATGGACACTTAGGTTGCTTCCATGTCCTGGCTATTGTAAATAGAGCTGCAGTGAACATTGTGGTACATGAAACTTTTTGAATTATGGTTTTCTCAGGGTATATGCCCAGTAGTGGGATTGCTGATCATATGGTAGTTTTATTTTTAGTTTTTTAAGGAACCTCCATACTGTTCTCCATAGTGGTAGTATCAATTTACATTCCCACCAACAGTGTAGGAGTGTTCCTTTTTCTCCACACCCTCTCTAGCATTTACTGTTTGGAGATTTTTTGATGATGGCCATTCTGACCAGTGTGAGGTAATTTGTAGTTTTGATTTGCATTTCTCTAATGATTAGTGATGTTGAGCATCCTTTTATGTTTCTTGGCAATCTGTATATCTTCTTTAGAGAAATATCTATTTAGGTCTTCTGCCCATTTTTGGATTGGGTTGTTTGTTTTTTTTTGATATTGAGCTGCATGAGCTGCTTGTAAATTTTGGAGATTAATCCTTTGACAGTTGCTTCATTTGCAGATATTTTCTCCCATTCTGAGGGTTGCCTTTTCGTCTTGTTTATGGTTCCCTTTACTGTGCAAAAGCTTTTAAGTTTCATTAGATCCCATTTGTTTATTTATGTTTTTATTTCCATTTCTCTAGGAGGTGGGTCAAAAAGGATCTTGCTGTGATTTATGTCATAGAGTGTTCTGCCCTTGTTTTCCTCTAAGAGTTTTATAGTGTCTGACCTTACATTTAGGTCTTTAATCCATTTTGAGTTTATTTTTGTGTGTGGTGTTAGCGAGTGTTCTAATTTCATTCCTTTACATGTAGCTGTCCAGTTTTCTTAGCATCACTTATTGAAAAGGCTGTCTTTTCTCCATTGTATAATCTTGCCTCTTTTATCAAATGTAAGTTGACCATATGTGTGTGGGTTTATCTCTGGGTTTTCTATCCTGTTCCATTGATCTATATTTCTGTTTTTGTGTCAGTACCATACTGTCTTGATTACTGTAGCTTTGTAATATAGTCTGAAGTTAGGGAGCCTGTTTCCTACAGCTCCATTTTTCTTTCTCAAGCTTGCTTTGGCTATTTGGGGTCTTTTGTGTTCCATACAAATTGTGAAACTTTTTGTTCTAGTTCTGTGAAAAATGCAAGTGGGAGATTGATAGGGATTGCATTGAATGTGTAGATTGCTTTGGGTAGTATAGTCATTTTCACAATGTTGATTCCTCCAATCCAAGAACCTGGTATATCGCTCCATCTGTTTGTATCATCTTTAATTTCTTTCATCAGTTCCTTATAGTTTTCTGCATACATGACTTTTGTCTCCTTAGGTAGGTTTATTCCTAGGTATTTTATTCTTTTTGTTGCAGTGGTAAATGGGAGTGTTTTCTTAATTTCTCTTTCATATTTTTCATCATTAGTGTATAGGAATGCAAGAGATTTCTGTGCATTAACTTTGTATCCTGCTACTTTACCAAATTCATTGATTAGCTCTAGTAGTCTTCTGGTAGCATATTTAGGGTTCTCTATGTATAGTATCATGTAATCTGCAAACAGATTTACTTCTTCTTTTCTGATTTGGATTCATTTTATTTCTTTTTCTTATCTGATTGCTGTGACTAAAACTTCCAAAACTATGTTGAATAAGAGTGGTGAAAGTGGGCAACCTTGTCTTGTTCCTGATCTTAGTTGAAATGGTTTCAATGTTTCACCATTGAGAATGATGCTGGCTGTGGGTTTGTCATATATGGCCATTAATATGTTGAGGAAAGTTCCCTCTATGCCTACTTTCTGGAGAGTTTTTATAATAAATGGGTGTTGAATTTTGTCAAAAGCTTTTTCTGCATCTATTGAGATAATCATACGGTTTTTCTCCTTCAGTTTGTTAATAGGGGGTATCACATTGATTGATTTGTGTATATTGAAGAATCCTTGCATTCCTGGGAAAAAACCCACTTGATCATGGTGTATGATACTTTTAATGTGCTCTTGGCTTCTGTTAGCTAGTATTTTGTTGAGGAATTTGCATCTATGTCCATCAGTGATATTGGCCTGTAGTTTTCTCTTTTCATAACCTCTTTGTCTGGTTTTGGTATCAGGGTGATGGTGGCTTTGTAGAATGAGTTTGGGAGTGTTTCTCCCTCTGCTATATTTTGGAAGAGTTTGAGAAGAATAGGTGTTAGCTCTTCTCTAAATGTTTGACAGAATTCGCCTGTGAAGCCATCTGGTCCTGGGCTTTTGTTTGTTGGAAGATTTTTAATCACATTTTCAGTTTCAGTGTTTCTGATTGGTCTGTTTATATTTTCTATTTCTTCATGGTTCAGTCTTGGAAAGTTGTGATTTTCTAGGAATTTTTCCATTTCTTCCAGGTTGTCCATTTTATTGGCATTTAGTTGCTTGCAGTAGTCTTTCATCATCCTTTGTATTTCTACGGTGTCAGTTGTTACTGGTCCTTTTTCATTTCTAATTCTGTTGATTTGAATCTTCTCCCTTTTTTTTCTTAATGAGTCTTGCTAATGGTTTATCAATTTTGTTTATCTTCTCAAAGAACCAGCTTTTAGTTTTATTGACCTTTGCTATTGTTTCCTTCATTTCTTTATCATTTTTGTCTGATCTGATCTTTATGATTTCTTTCCTTCCTCTAACTTTGGGGGTTTTGTTGTTGTTGTTTTTCTTCTTTCTCTATTTTTCTTTAGGTGTAAGGTTAGGCTGTTTATTTGAGATGTTTGTTGTTTCTTAAGGTAGGATTGTATTGCTGTAAACTTCCCTCTTAGAACTGCTTTTGCTGCATCCCATAGGCTTTGGGCTGTCGTGTTTTCATGGTCATTTGTTTCTAGGTATTATTTGATTTCCTCTTTGATTTCTTCAGTGATCTCTTGTTTATTTAGTAGTGTATTGTTTAGCCTCCATGTATTTGTATTTTTTACAGTTTTTTTTCCTGTAATTGATATCTACTCTCATAACACTGTGGTCGGAAAGGATACTTGATACGATTTCAATTGAAGATTGAAATTTACCAAGGCTTGATTTGTGACCCAAAATATGATCTATTTTTGAGATTGTTCCATGAGCACTTGAGAAGAAAGTGTATTCTACTCTTTTTGTCTGGAATGTCCTATAAATATCAAGTAAATCCATCTTGTTTAATGTGTCATTTAAATCTTGTGTTTCCTTATTTATTTTCATTTTGGTTGATCTGTCCATTGGAGAAAGTGGGGTGTTAAAGTCCACTAGTATTATTGTGTTACTGTTGATTTCCCCTTTTATGGTTATTAGTATTTGCCTTATGTATTGAGGTGCTCCTATGTTGGGTGCATAAATATTTACAACTTTTCCATCTTCTTCTTGCATTGATCCCTTGATCATTATGTAGTGTCATTATTTGTCTCTTGTAATAATCTTTATTTTAAAGTCTATTTTGTCTGATATGAGAATTGCTACTCCAGCTTTCTTTTGATTTGTATTTGCATGGAATATCTTTTTCCATCCCCTCACTTTTAGTCTGTATGTGTCCCTAGGTCTGAAGTGGGCCTGTTGTAGACAGCATATGTACGGATCTTGTTTTTGTATCCATTCAGCCACTCTATGCCTTTCAGTTGGAGCATTTAATCCATTTACATTTAAGGTAATTATCTATATGTATGTTCCTATTACCATTTTCTTAATTGTTTTTCTAATTGTAGATCTTTAATTAGTTTCTAATTGTAGATCTTTTCTGTCTCTTATGTTTCCTGCGTAGAGAAGTTCCTTTAGCATTTGTTGTAAAGCTGGTTTAGTGGTGCTGATTTCTCGTATCTTTTGCTTGTCTGTAAATCTTTTAATTTCCCTGTTGAATCTGAATGATATCCTTGCTGGGTAGAATAATCTTGGTTGTAGGTTCTTCCCTTTCATCACTTTAAATATGTCCTTCCCCTCCCTTCTGGCTTGCCGAGTTTCTGCTGAAAGATCAGCTGTTAACCTTATGGGGATTCCCTTGTATGTTATTTGTTATTTTTCCCTTGCTGCTTTTAATATTTTTTCTTGGTATTGAATTTTTGATAGTTTGGTTAAAATGTGTCTCGGTGTGTTTCTCCTTGGATTTATCCTGTATGGGACTCTCTGTGTTTCCTGGACTTGACTGACTATTTCCTTTCCCATATTAGGGAAGTTTTCAACTGTAATCTCTTCAAATATTTTCTCAGTCCCTTTCTTTTTCTCTTCTTCTTCTGGGACCCCTATAATTTAAATGTTGGTGCATTTAATGTTGTCCCAGAGGTCTCTGAGACTCTGTTCAATTCTTTTCATCCTTTTTTAAAATTCTGCTCTGCGGTAGTTATTTCCACTATTTTATCTTCCAGGTTACTTATCCATTCTTCTTCCTCAGTTATTCTGCTATGGATTCCTTGTAGAGAATTTTAAATTTTTTGTTGTGTAGTTCATCATTGTTTGTTTGTTCTTTAGTTCCTCTAGGTCCTTATTAAACATTTCTTGTATTTCCTCCATTCTATTTCTAAGATTTTGGATCATCTTTACTATCATTATTCTGAATTCTTTTTCAGGTAGACTTCCTATTTCCTCTTCATTTTTTGGTCTGGTGGATTTTTACCTTGCTCCTTCATTTGCTGTATATTTCTCTGTCTTCCCAGTTTGCTTAACTCACTGTGTTTGGGTTCTCCTTTTTGCAGGCTGCAGGTTCAAAGTTCCCATTGTTTTTGGTGTCTGCCCCCAGTGGCTAAGGTTGGTTCAGTGGGTTGTGTAGGCTTCCTGGTGGAGGGCACTTGTGCCTGTGTTCTGGTGGATGATGCTGGATCTTGTCTTGCTGGTGGGCAGGACCATGTCTGGTGGTGTGTTTTGGGGTGTCTGTTAAGTTAGTATGATTTTAGGCAACCTCTCTGCTAATGGCTGGTGTTGTGTTCCTGTCTTTCTAGTTGTTTGGCATGGGGTGTCCAGCACTGGAGCCTGCTGGTCATTGAGTGGACCTGGGTCTTAGCATTGAGACTGAGATCTCTGGGAGAGCTCTCACCAATTGATATTACATGGGGGCGGGAATTCTCTGGTCGTCCAATGTCCTGAACTCATCTCTCCAACCTCTGAGGCTCAGGCCTGACAGCTGGCTGGAACACCAAGACCCTGTCAACCACACGGCTCAGAAGAAAAGTGACAAAAAAAGAGAAAAATAAATAAATAAGATAAATAAAGTTATTAAAATAAAAAGTTTTAAAAAATATTATTAAAATAAAAAATTAAAAGTAATAAAAAGAAAAAACAAAAAAGAAGAGAGCAACCAAACCAATAAACAAATCCACCAATGATAACAAGCACTAAAATCCAAACTAAGATAAACATAAAAATCAGAAACTGGCTGGTCGCATACAGCAAACCTCAAGTGTACAGTTGCTCCCAAAGTCAACCATCTCAATTTTGGGATGATTCGTTTTCTATTTAGGTATTCCACAGATGCAGGGTACATCAGGTTGATTGTGGAGATTTAATCCACTGCTTCTGAGGTTGCATGGAGAAAGTTCCCTTTCTCTCCATTGTTTACAATGGAGTTGTATGGGGTTCAGCTTTGGATTTGGCCCCACCTCTGCATGTAGTTCACCCTCTGGCATCTGTTTTTCACCCAGACAGGAGGGGGTTAAAGGAGCAGCTGATTAGGGGGCTCTGGCTCACTCAGGCCTGGGAGAGGGAGGGTTACGTAATGCAGGGCGAGCCTGTGACAGCAGAGTCCAGCATGACATTGCAACAGCCTGATGTGTGCCCTGTGTTTTCCCGGGGAAGTTGTCCCTGGATCACAGGACCCTGGCAGTGGCGGGCTGCACAGCCTCCCAGGAGGGGAGGTGTGGATAGTGACTTGTGCTTGCACACAGGATTCTTGGTGGCTGCAGCAGCCGCATTAGCATTTCATGCTCATCTCTGGTGTCCACGCTGATAGCTGCAGCTTGTGCCCATCCCTGGAGCTCGTTTAGGCAGTGCTCTGAATCCCCTCTTCTCACGCACCCCAAAACAATGGTCTCTTGACTCTTCCGGCAGGTCCAGACTTTTTCCCGGACTCCCGCCCCGCTAGTTGTGCTGCACTAACCACCTTCAGGCTGTGTTCATGCAGCCAACCCCTGTCCTCTCCCTGGGGTCTGACCTCTGAAGCCCAAGCCTCATCTCCCAACTCCCACCCGCCCAGCAGGTGAGCAGACAAGCCTCTCAGGCTGGTGAGTGCTGTTTGGCTCCAATCTTCTATGCGAGAATCAATCTGATTTGCCCTCTGCACCCCTGTTGCTGCACTCTCCTCTGTGTCTCTGAAGCTTCCCCCTGCCCACCCCTCAATTCTGCCAGTGAAGGGGCGTCCTAGTGTGTGGAAACTTTTCCTCCTTCACAGCTCCCTCCCAGAGATGCAGGTCCTGCCCCTATTCTTTTGTCTCTGTATTTTCTTTTTTGTTTTACCCTACCCAGGTATGTGGGTAGTTTTTTGCCTTTTTGGAAGTCTGAGGTCTTCTGCCAGCATTCAGTAGGTGTTTTGTAGGACTTGTTCCCCATATAGATGTATTTTTGATGTTTTTGTGGGGAGGAAGGTGATCTTCATGTCTTACTCCTCTGTCATCTTGAAGGTCCTCCTATTTTATTTCTTCTTTTTTTCTCTGATTGTTGTGGCTAGGGCTTCCAAAACTATGTTTAATAAAGGTGGTCAGAGTGGGCATCCTTGTCTTGTTCCTGATTTTACAGGAAATACATTCAGCTTTTCACTTTGAATATGTTAATTGTGGGGTTGTCATATATGGCCTTTATTGTGTTGAGGTATGTTCACTCTCTATCTATTTGATATTTTTTACCATGAGAGGCTGTTGAATTTTGTCAGAAGTTTTTCTGCATTTACTGAGATGATCATGTGAATTTTCATCTTTCAATTTGTTAATGTAGTGTATTAAATTGTTTTATTTATGGATATATGATTTTTTTTAATGTATTTGGTTTGCTAATATTTTGTTGAGAATATTTACATCTATGTTCTTCAGTGCTATGAACTTGTAATTTTCTTTTTTGTGATATCTTTGGTTTTCATATCAGGGTGATGCTGGCCTAGCAGAATGAATACAGAAGTGTCCTTCCTCTGCAAGTTTGGGGGATAGTTTGTAAAAGATAGGCATTAACTCTTCTCTCAATGTTTGGTAGAATTCACCTGTGAAGCTGTCTGATCCTGGACTTTTGTTTGTTGGAGTTTTTTTGTTTTTCTTTTAAATTACTGATTCAATTTCATTTCTGATAATTAGTCTATTCATATTTCTATTTTTCTTTCAGTTTTGAGAGATTGTACATTTCTAGAAATTTTTTCCATTTCTTCTGGGTTGTTCATTTTATTGACACATAATTATTCATAATAATCTCTTATGATATTTTATATTTCAGCAGTGCCCATTGTAACTTCTCTTTTCTCATTTATGAATTTATTTGGGTGCTCTCTCTTTTATTCTTGATGAGTCTTGCTAAAGGTTTATCAACTTTGTTTATCTTTCTCAGAACGAGCTCTTAGTTTCATTGATCTTTTCTATTTTTTTGTCTCTCTTTCCTTTACTTCTGCTCTGTTCTTTAGGCTTTCTTTCCTTCCACTAATTGTGGGTTTTGTTTGTTCTGCTTTTTCTAGTTCCTTTAGGTATAAGGTTAGGTTGTTTGAGATTTTGCTTGTTTCCTGAGGTAGGCTTGTATCAACATATACTTCCCTCTTTGAACTCTTCTTATTGTGCCCCATTAGTTGGATCACTGTGTTTTTGTTTTAATTTGTTTCCAGGTATTTTAAAATATTCTCTTTGATATTTTTCACTGACCCATTTGTTGTTTAGTAACATATTGTTTAGCTTTCAGGTTTCTGTGTTTTTCGCAGTTTTTTTCTTGTAGTTGCTTTCTAGTCTCATAGTGTTGTATTGGAAAAGATGCTTAAATTTATTGAGACTTGTTTTGTGGCCTAGTGTGTGTGATCTATCCTGGAGAATTTTCCATGTGCACTTGGAAACATTATGTATTCTGCTGTTTTTGCTTGCAGTGTTCTGTATATTTTTATTAGGTTCATCTGATCTAATGTTTCATTTAAGGCCAGTGTTTCATTATGATTTCCTGTCTGAATAATCTGTCTATTGCTGTCAGTGGGTGATAAAGTCCCCTACTATTATTGTGTTACTGTCAGTTTCTCCTCTTATGTCTGTTAATATTTTCTTTATGTATTTAGATTGCTCCTATGATGAGTGCACTTATAACTTTTATACCTTCCTTGATTGATCCCTTTATCATTATGTAATGTCTTTCTTTGTCTCTTGTTATGGTCTGTGTTTTAAAGTCTACTTGTCTGATATAGGTATTGCTATCTAGGCTTTCTTTTCATTTCCATTTGCATAGAATAACTTTTCCCATCCCCTCATTTTCAGCCTGTTTTTTTGTGTTTTTAGATCTGAAACGAGTCTCTTGTAGGCAGCATATGCATGGGTTTTGTTTTTATATCCATTCAGCCACTCTGTCTCTTTTGATTGGAGCGTTAAGTTCATTTACATTTAAATTAATTATTGATAGGTATGTACTTGTTTCCATTTTGTTCATTGTTTTGGGGTTGTTTTGGGAGTTCCTTTTTGTTCCTTTCTTCTTTCGCTTTATTCCCTTGTGATTTGAAGACTATCTTTAGTGCTATGCTTGGATTTCTTTCTATTTTCTGTGTGTCTATCTATATAAATTTTTGGTTTGTGGTTACCATGAGGTTTATATATTAGCAATATATATATAATATATGTATATATATAATCACTGTTGCTGATCTCTAAATTTGAATGCATTTTAACAACCTGCATTTTTACTCCTCCCTCCATGTTTAGTGCTTGTGACATCCTATTTTACATCCTTTTGTTTTGTGTATCCCTTAATTTCTTATTGTGGATGTAGATGATTTTAGTATTTTTGTCTTTTAACCTTCTTACTAGCTTTATAAGACATTGATCTACTACATTTAATGTATATTTGCTTTTATGCATGACATTTTTTCTTTTGTAATTTTCATATTTTAGCTGTTATCTTTTCTTTTCCACTTAGAGAAGTTCCTGTAATATTCCTTGTAAAACTGGAATTGTGGTGCTGAACTCTTTTAGGTTTTGATTTTCTATAAAACTTTTGATCTCTTCTTCAAATCTGAATGAAGGCCTTGCCAGGTAGAGTATTCTTGGTTGTAGGTTTTTCCCTTTCATCACTTTAAATGTACCCTTCCACTTCCTTTTGGACTGCAGAGTTTCTGCTGAAAAGTCAGTTGACAATCTTCGGGGAGTTTCCTTGTATGTAACTTGTTGCTTTTCCCTTGCTGCTTCTAATATTCTCTCTTTACTTTTAATTTTTGTCATTTTAATTACAATGTGTCTTGGTGTGGTCCTCTTTGGGTTGATCCTGTATGCGAGTCTGTCCCTACTGGACCTGGAGGTATGTTTCTTTTTCCAGGTTAGGGATGTTTTCAGCTATTATGTCTTCAAATATTTTCTCTGCCTTTTCTCTCTCTCTTCTCCTTCTGGGACCCTATAATGTGAATGTTAGTATGCTTGGTGTTGTCCCAGAAGTCTCAAACTGTCTTCATTTTTTAAAATTCCTTTTTTGGTCAACTTGAATGACTTCCACTACTCTATCTTCCAGTTTGATGATCCATTCCTCTGTATTATCTAACCTACTATTGATTTCTTCTAGTATATTTTAAAATTTCAGTTATTGTATTCTTCAGCTCTGGTTCTTCTTATTCTGTTAAACTTCTCACTGTGTGCATACATTCTTCTCCTGCATTCTTTGTGCATTTTTTTGATGATTACCTTGAACTGTTAATCACAAAGATTGCTTATCTCCACTTCTCTTCGTCTTTTGAGGTTTTTTTTTTTTTTAATTATAGACTGTGATTCATTTTGTTCCTTAATTAGGATTTTAAGAGCAAAATCTACAAGTAGGGTTATAATATTGAATTGTTCTTTAAATTGACACTAATTATACAGTTGTTTGTCTCTACAATTATTCTTTTGCCTTTTTAAGGCCTTTGTCTTTTCTTTCTTTTTTTTTTCATTTTAACATCTTTATTGGAGTATAATTGCTTTACTATGGTATGTTAGTTTCAGCTTCACAACAAAATGAATCAGTTATATATATACATATGTTCCCATATCTCTTACCGCTTGCGTCTCCCTCCCTCCCACCCTCCCTATCCCAGCCCTCCAGGCGGTCACAAAGGACCGAGCTGATCTCCCTGTGCTATGCGGCTGCTTCCCACTAGCTATCTACCTTATGTTTGGTAGTGTATATATGTCCATGCCTCTCTCTTGCTTTGTCACAGCTTACCCTTCCCCCTCCCCATATCCTCAAGTCCATTCTCTAGTAAGTCTGTGTCTTTATTCCTGTTTCACCCCTAGGTTTTTAATGACATATTTTTTTCTTAAATTCCATATATATGTGTTAGCATACGGTATTTGTCTCTCTCTTTCTGACTTACTTCACTCTGTATGACAGACTCTAGGTCTATCCACCTCATTACAAATAGCTCAATTTCATTTCTTTTTATGGCTGAGTAATATTCCATTGTATATATGTGCCACATCTTCTTTATCCATTCATCCAATGATGGACACTTAGGTTGTTTCCATCTCTGGGCTATTGTAAATAGAGCTGCAATGAACATTTTGGTACATGACTCTTTTTGAATTATGGTTTTCTCAGGGTATATGCCAAGTAGTGGGATTGCTGGGTCATATAGTAGTTCTATTTGTAGTTTTTTAAGGAACCTCTATACTGTTCTCCACAGTGGCTGTATCAATTTAAATTCCCACCAACAGTGTAAGAGGGTTCCCTTTTCTCCACACTCTCTCCAGCATTTATTGTTTCTAGATTTTTTGATGATGGCCATTCTGACTGGTGTGAGATGATATCTCATTGTAGTTTTGATTTGCATTTCTCTAATGATTAGTGATCTTGATCATTCTTTCATGTGGTTGCTGTCAGTCTGTATATCTTATTTGGAGAAATGTCTATTTAGGTCTTCTGCCCATTTTTTGATTGGGTTGTTTGTTTTTTTGTTATTAAGCTGCATGAGCTGCTTATAAATTTTGGAGATTACTCCTTTGTCAGTTGCTTCATTTGCAAATATTTTCTCCCATTCTGAGGGTTGTCTTTTGGTCTTGTTTATGGTTTCCTTTGCTGTGCAAAAGCTTTTAAGTTTCATTAGGTCCCATTTGTTTATTTTTGTTTTTATTTCCATTTCTCTAGGAGGTGGGTCAAAAAGGACCTTGCTGTGATTTATGTCATAGAGTGTCCTGCCTATGTTTTCCTCTAAGAGTTTGATAGTTTCTGGCCTTACATTTAGGTCTTTAATCCATTTTGAGCTTATTTTTGTGTATGGTGTTAGGGAGTGATCTAATCTCTTACTTTTATATGTAGCTGTCCAGTTTTCCCAGCATCACTTATTGAAGAGGCTGTCCTTTCTCCACTGTACATTCCTGCCTCCTTTATCAAAGATAAGGTGACCACATGTGCCTGGGTTTATCTCTGGGCTTTCTATCCTGTTCCATTGATCTATATTTCTGTTTTTGTGTCAGTACCATATTGTCTTGATTACTGTAGCTCTGTAGTATAGTCTGAAGTCAGGGAGCCTGATTCCTCCAGCTCCGTTTTTTGTTCTCAAGATTGCTTTGGCTATTCGGAGTCTTTTGTGTTTCCATACAAATTGTGAAATTTTTTGTTCTAGTTCTGTGAAAAATGCCAGTGGTAGTTTGATAGGGATTGCATTGAATCTGTAGATTGCTTTGGGTAGTAGAATCATTTTCACAATGTTGATTCTTCCAATCCAAGAACATGGTATATCTCTCCATCTATTTGTATCATCATTAATTTCTTTCATCAGTGTCTTATAATTTTCTGCATACAGGTCTTTTGCCTCCTTAGGTAGGTTATTCCTAGATATTTTATTCTTTTTGTTGCAATGGTAAATGGGAGTGTTTTCTTGATTTCACTTTCAGATTTTTCATCCTTAGTGTATAGGAATGCCAGAGATTTCTGTGCGTTAATTTTGTATCCTGCTACTTTACCAAATTCATTGATTAGCTCTAGTAGTTTTCTGGTAGCATCTTTAGGATTCTCTATGTATGGGATCATGTCAGCTGCAAACAGTGACAGCTTTACTTCTTCTTTTCCGATTTGGATTCCTTTTATTTCTTTTTCTTCTCTGATTGCTTTGGCTAAAACTTCCAAAACCATGTTGAAAAAGAGAGGTGAGAGTGGGCAACCTTGTCTTGTTTCTGATCTTAGTGGAAATGCTTTCAGTTTTTCACCATTGAGGACGATGTTGGCTGTGGGTTTGTCATATATGGCCTTTATTATGTTGAGGAAAGTTCCCTCTATGCCTACTTTCTGCAGGGTTTTTATCATAAATGGGTGTTGAATTTTGTCAAAAGCTTTCTCTGCATCTTTTGAGATGATCATATGGTTTTTCTCCTTCAATTTGTTAATATGGTGTATCACGTTGATTGATTTGCGTATATTGAAGAATCCTTGCATTCCTGGAATAAACTCCACTTGATCATGGTGTATGATCCGTTTAATGTGCTGTTGGATTCTGTTTGCTAGGATTTTGTTGAGGATTTTTGCATGTATGTTCATCAGTGATATTGGCCTGTAGTTTTCTTTCTTTGTGACATCCTTGTCTGGTTTTGGTATCAGGGTGATGGTGGCCTCGTAGAATGAGTTTGGGAGTGTTCCTCCCTGTGCTGTATTTTGGAAGAGTTTGAGAAGGATAGGTGATAGCTCTTCTCTAAATGTTGATAGAATTCGCCTGTGAAGCCATCTGGTCCTGGGCTTTTGCTTGTTGGAAGATTTTTAAACAGAGTTTCAATTTCAGTGCTTGTGATTGGTCTGTTCATATTTTCTATTTCTTCCTGATTCAGTCTTGGCAGGTTGTGCCTTTCTAAGAATTTGTCCATTTCTTCCAGGTTGTCCATTTTATTGGCATAGAGTTGCTTGTAGTAATCTCTCATGATCTTTTTTATTTCTGCAGTGTCAGTTGTTACTTCTCCTTTTTCATTTCTAATTCTATCGATTTGAGTCTTCTCCCTTTTTTTCTTGATGAGTCTGGCTAATGGTTTATCAATTTTGTTTATCCTTTCAAAGAACCAGCTTTTAGTTTTATTGAACTTTGCTATCGTTTCCTTCATTTCTTTTTCATCTATTTCTGATCTGATTTTTATGATTTCTTTCCTTCTGCTGACTTTGGGGTTTTTTTGTTCTTCTTTCTCTAATTGCTTTAGGTGCAAGTTTAGGTTGTGTATTTGAGATGTTTCCTGTTTCTTAAGGTAGGGTTGTATTGCTATAAACTTCCCTCTTAGAACTGCTTTTGCTGCATCCCATAGATTTTGAGTTGTCATGTCTCCATTGTCATTTGTTTCTAGGTATTCTTTGATTTCCTCTTTGATTTCTTCAGTGATCACTTCGTTATTAAGCAGTGTATTGTTTAGCCTCCATGTATTTGTATTTTTTACAGATCTTTTCCTGTAATTGATATCTAGTCTCATAGCATTGTGGTCAGAAAAGATACTTGATACAATTTCAATTTTCTTAAACTTACCAAGGCTTGATTTGTGACCCAAGATATGATCTATCCTGGAGAATGTTCCATGAGCACTTGAGAAAAATGTGTATTCTGTTGTTTTTGGATGGAATGTCCTATAAATATCAATTAAGTCCATGTTGTTTAATGTATCATTTAAAGTTTGTGTTTCCTTATTTATTTTCATTTTGTATGATCTGTCCATTGGTGAAAGTGCGGTGTTAAAGTCCCCTACTATGAATGTGTTACTGTCGATTTCCCCTTTTATGGCTGTTAGTATTTGCCTTATGTATTGAGGTGCTCCTATGTTGGGTGCATTAATTTTTACAATTGTTATATCTTCTTCTTGGATCGATCCCTTGATCATTATGTAGTGTCCTTCTTTGTCTCTTCTAATAATCTTTATTTTAAAGTCTATTTTGTCTGATATGAGAATTGCTATTCCTGCTTTCTTTTGATTTCCATTTGCATGAAATAACTTTTTCCATCCCCTTACTTTCAGTCTGTATGTGTCTCTAGGTCTGAAGTGGGTCTCTTGTAGACAGCAAATATATGCGTCTTGTTTTTGTATCCATTCAGCCAATCTGTGTCTTTTGGTGGGAGCATTTAGTCCATTTATATTTAAGGTAATTATCGATATGTATGTTCCCATTCCGATTTTCTAAATTGTTTTGGGTTCATTATTGTAGGTCTTTTCCTTCTTTTGTGTTTCTTGCCTAGAGAAGTTCCTTTAGCAGTTGTTGTAGAGCTGGTTTGGTGGTGCTGAACTCTCTCAGCTTTTGCTTGTCTGTAAAGTTTTTAATTTCTCCATCAAATCTGAATGAGATCCTTGCTGAGTAGAGTAATCTTGGTTGCAGGTTTTTCTCCTTCAGCACTTTCAATATGTCCTGCCACTCCCTTCTGGCTTGCAGAGTTTCTGCTGAAAGATCAGCTGTTAACCTTATGGGGATTCCCTTGTGTGTTATTTGTTGTTTTTCCCTTGCTGCTTTTAATATGCTTTCTTTGTATTTAATTTTTGACAGTTTGATTAATATGTGTCTTGGCGTATTTCTCCTTGGATTTATCCTGTATGGGATTCTCTGTGTCCTGGACTTGATTAACTATTTCCTTTCCCATATTAGGGAAGTTTTCAACTATAATCTCTTCAAATATTTTCTCAGTCCCTTTCTTTTTCTCTTCTTCTTCTGGAACCCCTATAATTCGAATGTTGGTGCATTTAATGTTGTCCCAGAGGTCTCTGAGACTGTCCTCAATTCTTTTCATTCTTTTTTCTTTATTCTGCTCTGCAGTAGTTATTTCCACTATTTTATCTTCCAGGTCACTTATCCGTTCTTCTGCCTTAGTTATTCTGCTATTGATCCCATCTAGAGTATTTTTCACTTCATTTATTGTGTTGTCCATCATTGTTTGTTTCATCTTTAGTTCTTCTAGGTCCTTGTTAACTGTTTCTTGCATTTTGTCTATTCTATTTCCAAGATTTTGGATCATCTTTACTATTATTATTCTGAATTCTTTTTCAGGTAGACTGCCTATTTCCTCTTCATTAGTTAGGTCTAGTGGGTTTTTATCTTGTTCCTTCATCTGCTGTGTGTTTTTCTGTCTTTTCATTTTGCTTATCTTACTGTGTTTGGGATCTCCTTTTTGCAGGCTGAAGGTTCATAGTTCCTGTTGTTTTTAGTGTCTGTCCCCAGTGGCTAAGCTTGGTTCAGTGGGTTGTGTAGGCTTCCTGGTGGAGGGGACTAGTGCCTGTGTTCTGGTGGATGCGGCTGGATCATGTCTTTCTGGTGGGCAGGTCCATGTCTCGTGGTGTGTTTTGGGGTGTCTGTAGACTTATTATGATTTTGGGCAGCCTCTCTGCTAATTGGTGGGGTTGTGTTCCTGTCTTGCTAGTTGTTTGGCATAGGATGTCCATCACTGTAGCTTGCTGGTCGTTGAGTGAAGCTGGATGCTGGCGTTGAGATGGAGATCTCTGGGAGATTTTTGCCGTTTGATATTATGTGCAGCTGGGAGGCCTCTTGTGGACCACTGTCCTGAAGTTGGCTCTCCCACCTTAGAGGCACAGCACTGAGTCCTGGCTGCAGCACCAAGAGCCTTTCATCCACACGGCTCCTTAATTTGGGATGATTCGTTGTCTATTCATGTATTCCACAGATGCAGGGTACATCAAGTTGATTGTAGAGCTTTAATCCGCTGCTTCTGAGGCTGCTGGGAGAGATTTCCCTTTCTCTTCTTTGTTCTCACAGCTCCCAGGGGCTCAGCTTTGGATTTGGCCCCGCCTGTGTGTGTAGGTCGCCATAGGGCGTCTGTTCTTTGCTCATACACGACGGGGTTAAAAGAGCCGCTGATTCGGAGGCTCTGGCTCACTCATGCCGGGGGGTAGGGAGGGTCATGGAGTGCGGGGCGGGCCTGCGGTGGCAGAGGCCAGCGTGACGTTGCCAGCCTGAGGCGCGTTGTGCGTTCTCCCGGGGGAGTTGTCCCTGGATCCCGGGACCCTGGCAGTGGCGGGCTGCACAGGCTCCCCGGAAGGGGGATGTGGAGAGTGACCTGTGTTCGCACACAGGCTTCTTCATGGCGGCAGCAGCGGCCTTAGCGTCTCAAGTCTGTCTCTGGGGTCCGCACTTTTAGCCGTGGCTCGCGCCCATCTCTGGAGCTCCCTTAAGCAGTGTTCTTAATCCCCTCTCCTCGCGCACCAGGAAACAAAGAGGGAAGAAAATGTCTCTTGCCTCTTCGGCAGGTCCAGACTTTTCCCCGGACTCCCTCCCAGCTAGCCGGTGCACTAACACCCTGCAGGCTATCTTCACGCTGCCAACCCCAGTCCTCTCCTGACGCTCCGACCGAAGCCGGAGCCTCAGCTCCCAGCCCCGCCTGCCCCGGTGGGCGAGCAGACAAGCCTCTCGGCTGGTGAGTGCCGGTCGGCCCCGATCCTCTGCGCTGGAATCTCTCCGCTTTGCCCCTGTTGCTGTGCTCTCCTCCGCGGCTCCGAAGCTCCCCCACTCCGCCACCTGCAGTCTCTGCCCGCGAAGGGGCTTCCTAGTGTGTGGACACTTTTCCTCCTTCACAGCTCCCTCCCGCTGGTGCAGGACCCGTCCCTATCCTTTTGTCTCTGTTTATTTTTTTCTTTTGCCCTAACCAGGTATGTGGGGGGTTCCTTGCCTTTAGGGAGGTCTGAGGTCTTCTGCCAGCGTTCAGTAGGTGCTCCGTAGGAGTTGTTCCACGCGTAGATGTATTTCTGGTGTATCTGTGGGGAGGAAGGTGATCTCCGTGTCTTATTCTTCCGCCATCGACGTTTTATCTTGTTCCTTCATTTGGAACCTCTTCCTGTATCACCTCATTTTTCCTAATTTGCTGGTTTTGTTTCTATGTATTTAGTAGGTCAGTTACTTTTCCTGATCTTGGAGACATGGTAAATGAGGAAGAACTATGTTCCTGAAAGAAGTGAAAATGAGGCTAATATAAACCAAGGGCAAGAACATTTTATTAAATTTGTAATTTGTCCTATTATTATTTCATGTAATTATTGCCTTTTGTGCTTTCTCTGCATAATTATATACACAGTTCAGGTATATCCTATATCACTAATAAATGTCTTATCCCAATGTCATAATGGCAGAAAGGATGAATGTAGAATCTACAATGTAAAAAAAGCAATTATTTTTCTTATAATAATTAAAATATTACTGATTCTTGAAGAAATACAGAAGAGTATAAAAAAAGAAAATAGAAACATTCTCATTCTATCACACAGGAATAACAACTGTAAATACTTAGGTGTATTAATTTTAGTCTTTCATCAATCCATAGAAATACATTTTCTTTAATGTAAACTGGGGTTATGGTATATGGCTATTCTGTAAAAATCTCTTTTTTTTAAGTTAATAGATATTAAGTTATTCCATGCAATCATTCTGTTATGAAATGATAGCTAACAACTGTGTAGTATTACATCATATGAATGAAACATAAGTAAGATAAACAATCATATTTTTCTTGTTTCATTATTTGTCTTTGTTATATGAAAAATATGTCCAAGATCAAACCCATGTAATTGTAATAATTCAATTATTCTCACAATTATAGCATATATTTATCCTATATTCTGATGGAAATTTATCTGGTATGAATTGTTCTCTAGTAATTAATGTCCAATAGCACATTACAATCTTTAGTTTCAATTTTAATATCTACTCTATATGGATAAACTACTGACTAGATCAACTCTTCCCTCAATCTGAACATGTCCAAGTGTATTGTGCTCTCCCTCTGTTATGACTCCACCAACCAGAATTTGACATCGGAGTTCTAGTGCTTCCCAGTCTCGCTCCTCCCCCTTATATTTTGTCTTTGCCCAACATGTAAGCCCCTAAGATTCAAGATAACAATATATCTTCTCCTTAGCCCTTATTCTCATGTTATTTGGTATTTGTCATCCCTGAACAATAATTAAGGCAGAAACAGAAACAGACCTACTTCTATGCAGATGGTTGATTTATTTTAAAGGTGCCATTGCACTTTGGGGAAAAGTTTCAACTTTTAAGTAAATGATGCTGGTCAGTTAGCGCTCAATATGAAAAAGCAAAGGAATCTTAACTGTTACACCTTACACAAAAAGCCATTCTAAATGGATTGTACATGTGAAAGATAAAACATTAAATCTATAGGCATACCTCAGAGATATTGTGGGATTGGTTCTAGACAACCACAATGAAGCCAATATCACAATAAAGTGAGTCACATGAACTTTTCTTTCTCAGTGCATATAAAATTTTGTTTACAGTATACTGTAGTTTAAAAAAACTTTTTTATGTCTAAAAAAATGTACAAAAAACGTCTTATTGCTAAAAAGTGCTAACCATCATCTGAGCCTTCAGCAAATCATTATCTTTTGCTGGTGTAGGTCCTTGCCTCAATGTTGATGGCTGATGACTAATCAAGGTAGTGGTTGTTGATAGCTGGGGTGGCTGTGGAAATTTCTTAAAATAAGAGTTCAATGAAGTTTGCTGCATCGATTAACTCTTTCTTTCATGAATGGTTTCTCTGTAGCATGCAATGTTGCTTGATAACATTTTGCTCACAGTAAAACTTCTTTCAAAATTGGAATCAATTCTCTCAAACCCTGCTGCTGCTTTATCAACTAAGTTTATGTTGAATATTAATTTTAAGTACTTTGTTGTCATTTCCACAATCTTCACAGCATCTTCACCAGGAGTAGATTCCAACTAAAACAACCACCTTTTTTGCTCGTCTATAACAAGAAACTTCTCATCCGTTCAAGTTTTATCATGAGATTGCAGCAATTTAGTCATATCTTCAGACGCTGCTTCTAATTCTCTTTCTTGCTATTTCTACCACACTTGTAGTTACTTCCTTCACTGAAGTCTTGAACCCCTCAAAGTCATCCATGAGGGTTGGAATCAACTTTTTCCAAACTTCTGTTAATGTTGATATTTTGATTTCTTCCTATTAATCATGAATGTTCTTAATGACATCTAGAATGGTGAATCCTTTCTAAAGGCTTTCAATTTAGTTTGCCCTGATCCATCAGACTATGGCTGCTATAGCCTCACAAAATGTATTTGTTAAATAATAAGACTTGAAATTGCT
The DNA here is from genome assembly GCF_039906515.1 of Pseudorca crassidens. NCBI lineage: Eukaryota > Metazoa > Chordata > Mammalia > Artiodactyla > Delphinidae > Pseudorca > Pseudorca crassidens. The sequence goes on along the minus strand of NC_090306.1, from coordinate 24,997,783 downwards.
CCTTGATCCATGGGCTGCAGAATGGATGTTGCATTAGCACCCATGAAACAACATTAATCTCATTGTATGTCTACATCAGAGCTCTTGGGTGACCAACAGTAGGCTTAAAATATTCAGTAAATCATGTTGTAAACAGATGTGCTATCATCGAGGCTTTGTTATCCTGTTTATAGAGGAGATTCTGCATAATTCTTAAGGGCCATAGAATTTTTGGAATGGCAAAGGAGCATTGACTTCAACTGAAAATCACTAACTGCATTAGCCCCTAAAAAGAGAGTCAGCCTGTCTTTTGAAGTTTGAAGCCAGGCATTTACTTCTCTTTAGCTATGAAAGTCCTAGAAGGCTCTTTACCTACCTTGAAAATCTGTTGTTGTCACCTTCACTAATTTTTTTAGCTAGGTCTTATGAATGACTTGCAGCTTCTACATCAGCACTTGCTGCTTCATCTTACACTTTTATGTTATGGTGACAGCTTCTTTCCTTAAATCTCATGAGCCAACACCTGCTAGCTTCAAACTTTTCTTCTGTATCTTCCTTACCTGTCTCAACCCTCATAGAATTGAAAACAGTTAAGGCCTTGCTATAGATTAATTAAGGTTTGGCTTACAGGAAGCTTGTGGCTTGTTTGACCTTCTATCCAGACCACTACAACTTTCTCCATATCAACAACAAGGCTATTTCACTTGTTTATCATTTGTGTGTTCACTGGAATATCACTTTAACTTTCCTTAAAGAACTTTTCCTTTGCATTCACAACTTTGCTAACTGTTTGGCACAGGAGGCCTAGCTTTCAGTCTGCCTTGGCTTTTGACACACCTTCCTCACTGAGCTTAATCATTTCTAGCTTTTGATTTAAAGTGAGAGATGTGTGACACTTCCTTTCATTTGTACACTTAGAGGACGTGGTGGGGTTATTGGCAGGCCTAATTTCAATATTGTTGCGTCTCAGTGGATCTGGAGGCCCAAGGAGAGAGGGAGAGATGGGGGAATGGCTGGTCAATGAAGCATTCAGAACACACATCACATTTATCAGTTAAGTTCACTGTCTTATATAGGTGTGGTTTGTGATGCCCCAAACAATTACAATAGTAACATCAAAGAGCACTGATCCCAGATCACCATAATAAATATAATAATGAAAAAGTTTGAAATATAGTGAGAATTACCAAAATGTGAAACAGAGACACAAAGTGAGCATATGCTGGTGGAAGATGGGGCAAGACAATGATAATTCTCATTAGGACCCACTTTCACCACCGCTCTTTGCTTCTAGACCTAGACCTAAACTCAGGTCTCAGTAGGCCCTTAAAGGTGAGGTATAAAGTATGACTTATGAGCATCAAGATGGCAGAAGAGAAAGACGTGGAGATCACCTTCCTCTCCACAAATATATCAGAAATACATCTACATGTGGAACAACTCCTACAGAACACTTACTGAATGTTGGCAGAAGACCTCAGACCCCTCAAAAGGCAAGAAACTCCCCACATACCTGGGTAGGGCAAAAGAAAAAAGAATAAACAGAGACAAAAGAATAGGGACGGGACCTGCACCAGTGGGAGGGAGCTGTGAAGGAGGAAAGGTGTCCACACACTAGGAAGCCGCTTCGCGGGTGGAGACTGTGGGTGGTGGAGGCGGAATCTTCGGAGCCGTGGAGGAGAGCGCAGCAACGGGGGTGCGGAGGGCAAAGCGGAGAGATTCCCGCACAGAGGATCGGTTTAGACCAGCACTCACCAGCCCGAGAGGCTTGTCTGCTCACCCGTCGGGGCGAGTGGGGCTGGGAGCTGAGGCTCGGGCGGGCTTCGGTCGGAGCGCAGGGAGAGGACTGGTGTTGGCGGCGTGAACACAGCCTGCAGGGGGTTAGTGCACCACGGCTAGCCGGGAGGGAGTCCTGGGAAAAGTCTGGACCTGCCGAAGAGGCAAGAGACATTTTCTTTCCTCTTTGTTTCCTGGTGCGCGAGGAGAGGGGATTCAGAGCGCTGCTTAAAGGAGCTCCAGAGACGGGCGCGAGCCGTGGCTAACAGTGCGGACCCCAGAGATGGGCATCAGATGCTAAGGCTGCTGCTGCCGCCACCAAGAAGCCTGTGTGTAAGCACAGGTCACTATCCACAACTCTCCTCCCAGGAGCCTGTGATGCCCGTCACTGCCAGGGTCCTGTGATCCAGGGACATCTTCCCTGGGGAGAACGCACGGCGCACCTTAGGCTGGTGCAACGTCATGCCGGCCTCTGCCTCCGCAGGCTCACCCCGCATCTGTACCCCTCCCCCCCCGCCCACGGCCTGAGTGAGCCAGAGCCTCCGAATCAGCTGCTCCTTTAACCCCATCCTGTCTGAGTGAAGAACAGACACTCTAAGGCGAGCTACACACAGAGTCGAGGCCAAATCCAAAGCTGAGCCCCGGTGCGAATAAAGAAGAGAAAGGGAAATTTCTCCCAGCAGCCTCAGGAGCAACGGATGAAATCTCCACAATCAACTTGATGTACCCTGAATCTGTGGAATACCTGAATAGACAACAAATCATACCAAATTGAGGAGGTGGACTTTGGGAGCAATGATATATATATATTTTCCCCTTTTTCTCTTTTTGTGAGTGTGTATGTGTATGCTTCTCTGTGTGATTTTGTCTGTATAGCTTTCCTTTTACCATTTGTCCTAGGATTCTGTCTGTCCATTTTTTTTTTCTTTAGTATTGTTTTTAGCACGTGTTATCATTGGTGGATTTGTTTTTTGGTTTGGTTGCTCTCTTCTTTCTTTTTTTCTTTTATTTTTACTACTTAAAATTTTTTTAATAATTATTTTTTATTTTAATAACATTTTATTTTGCTTTATTTTATTTTATCATTTTCTTTCTTTCTTTTTTCCTCCCTTTAATTCTGAGCCTTGTGGATGACAGGCTCTTGGTGCTCCTGCCAGGCATCAGGGCTGTGACTCTGAGGTGGGAGAGATAAGTTCAGGACATTGGTTCACCAGAAACCTCCAGCTCCATGTAATATCAAATGGTGAAAATTTCCCAGAGATCTCCATTTCAATGCCAAGACCCAGCTCCCCTCAATGACCAGCAAGCTACAGTGCCAGACACCCTATGCCAAACAACTAGCAACACAGGAACACAATCCCATCCATTAGCAGAGAGGCTGCCTAAAATCATAATAAGGTCACAGACACCCCAAAACACACCACCAGACGTGGACCTGCCAACCAGAAAGACAAAATCCAGCCTCATCCACCAGAACACAGGCACTAATAGCCTCCAGCAGGAAGCCTACACAACCCACTGAACTAACCTTAGCCACTGGGGGCAGACAGCAAAAACAACAGGAGCTACGAACCTGCAGCCTGTGAAATGGAGACCCAAACACAGTAAGTTAAGCAAAATGAGAAGACAGAGAAACACACAACAGATGAAGGAGCAAGGTAAAAACCCACCAGACCAAACAAATGAAGAGGAAATAGGCAGTCTACCTGAAAAGAATTCAGAATAATGATAGTAAAGATGATCCAAAATCTTGGCAGTAGAATGGAGACAATACAAGAAATTTTTAACAAGGACCTAAAAGGACAAAATAGCAAACAAACAATGATGAACAACACAGTAAATGAAATTAAAGTTCTCTTGAAGGGATCAATAGCAGAATAACTGAGGAAGAAGAATTGATAAGTGACCTGTAAGATAAAATAGTGGAAATAACTACTGCAGAGAAGAAAAAAGAATGAAAAGAATTGAAGGCAGTCTCAGAGACGTCTGAGACAACGTTAAATGCACCAACATTTGAATTATAGGGGTCCTAGAAGAAGAAAAGAAAAAGAAAGGGACTGAGAAAATATTTAAAGAGATTATAGTTGAAAACTTCCCTAATATGGGAAAGGAAATAGTCAATCAAGTTCAGGAAACACAGAGAGTCCCATACAGGATAAATCCAAGGAGAAACATGCCAAGACACATATTAATCAAACTGTCAAAAATTAAATACAAAGAAAACATATTAAAAGCAGCAAGGGAAAAACAACAAATAACATACAAGGGAATCCCCAAATTTTAACAGCTGATCTTTCAGCAGAAACTCTGGAAGCCAGAAGGGAGGGACATATTTAAAGTGATGAAAGGGGAAAACCTACAATGAAGATTACTCTACCCAGCAAAGATCTCATTCAGATTCGACGGAGAAATTAAAACCTTTGCAGACAAGCAAAAGCTAAGAGAATTCAGCACTAACAAACCAGTTTTACAACAAATGCTAAAGGAACTTCTCTAGGCAGGAAACACAAGAGAGGGAAATGACCTACAATAACAAACCCCAAACAATTAAGAAAATGGTAATAGGAACATACATATCAATAATTACCTTAAAGGTAAATGGATTCAATTCTCCAACCAAGAGACATAGACTTGCTGAATGGATACAAAAATAAGAACCATATATATGCTGTCTACAAGAAACCCACTTCAGACCTAGGGACACATACAGACTGAAAATGCGGGGATGGAAAAGGATATTCCATGAAACTGGAAACCAAAAGAAAGCTGGAGTAGCAATTCTCATATCAGACAAAATAGACTTTAAAATAAAGACTATTACAAGAGATAAAGAAGGACACTACATAATGATCAAGGGATCAATTCAAGAAGAAGATATAACAATTGTAAATATTTATGCACCCAACATAGGAGCACCTCAATATATAAGGCAAATACTAACAGCCATAAAAGGGGAAATTGACAGTAACACAATCATAGTAGGGGACTTTAGCACCCCACTTTCACCAATGGACAGATCATCCAAAATGAAAATAAATAAGGAAACACAAACTTTAAATGATACATTAAACAAGGTGAACCTAATTGATGTTTATAGGACATTCCATCCAAAAGCAACAAAGTACACTTTCTTGTTAAGTGCTCATGGAACATTCTCCAGGATATTCCATATCTTGCATCACAAATCAAGCCTTGGTAAATTTAAGAAAATTGAACTCGTATCAAGTATATTTTCTGACCACAACTCTATTAGACTAGATATCAATTACAGGAAAAATATCTGTAAAAAATACAAACACATGGAGGCTAAACAGCACACTACTTAATATCCAAGAGATCCCTGAGGAAATCAAGAAATACCTAGAAACAAATGACCATGAAAACAGGAGAACCCCAAACCTATGGGATGCAGCAAAAACAGTTCTAAGAGGGAAGTTTATAACAATACAACCCTACCTTAAGAAACAACAAACATCTCAAATAAACAACCTAACCTTACACCTAAATCAATTAGAGAAAGAAGAGCAAAAAAACCCCAAAGTTAGCAGAAGGAAAGAAATCATAAAGATCAGATCAGAAACAAATGAAAAAGAAATGAAGGAAACGATAGCAAAGGTCAATAACACTAAAAGCTGGTTCTTTGAGAATATAAACGAAATTGATAAACCATTAACCAGACTCATCAAGAAAAAAAGGGAGAAGACTCAAATCAATAGAATTAGAAATGAAAAAGGAGACGTAACAACTGGCACTGCAGAAATACCAAGGATCCTGAGAGATTACTGCAAGCAACTATATGGCAATAAAATGGACAACCTGGAAGAAATGGACAAATTCCTAGAAATGCACAACCTGCTTAGATTGAACCAGGAAGAAATAGAAAATATGAACAGGCCAATCACAAGCACTGAAATTGAAACTGTGATTAAAAATCTTCCAAGAAACAAAACCCCAGGATCAGATAGCTTCACAGGCGAATTCTATCAAACATTTAAAGTAGACCTAACAGCTATCCTCAAACTCTTCCAAAATATAGCAGAGGGAGGAACACTCCCAAACTCATTCTATGAGGTCACCATCACCCTGATGCCCAAACCAGAGAAAGATATCACAAAGAAAGAAAACTACAGGCCAATATCACTGATGAACATAGATGCAAAAATCCTCAACAAAACACTAGCAAATGGAATCCAACAGCACATTAAAAGGATCATACATTATGATCAGGTGGGGTTTATCCTAGGAATGCAAGGATTCTTCAATATATGCAAATCAATCAATATGATACACCATATGAAAAAATTGAAGGAGGAAAACCATATGATCATCTCAATAGATGCAGAGAAAGCTTTTGACAAAATTCAACACCCATTTATGATAAAAACCCTGCAGAAACTAGGCATAGAGAGAACTTACCTCAACATAATAAAGGCCATATATGACAAACCCACAGCCAACATCATCCTCAATGATGAAAAACTGAAAACTTTTCCACTAAGATCAGGAACAAAAGGTTGCTCACTCTCACCAATATTATTCAACATAGTTTTGGAAGTTTTAGCCACAGCAATCAGAGAAGAAAAAGAAATAAAAGGAATCCAAATCAGAAAAGAAGAAGTAAAGCTGTCATTCTTTGCAGATGACATGACACTGTACATAGAGAATCCTGAAGACACTACCACAAAACTACTAGAGCTAATCAATGAATTTGGTAAAGTAGCAGGATAAAAAATTAATGCGCAGAAATCTCTTGCAATCCTATGCACTAATGATGAAAAATCTGAAAGTGAAATTAAGAAAGCACTCCCATTTACCACTGCAACAAAAGGAATAAAATACCTAGGAATAAACCTACCTAAGGAGACAAAAGACCTGTATGCAGAAAATTATAAGACACTGATGAAAGAAATTAAATATGATACAAAAAGATGAAGAGATATACCATGTTCTTGGATTGGAAGAATCAACATTGTGACAATGACTCTACTACCCAAAGCAATCTACAGATTCAATGCAATCCCTATCAAACTACCACTGGCATTTTTCACAGACTAGAACAAAAAGTTTCACAAGTTGTGTGGAAACACAAAATACCCCAAACAGCAAAAACAATCTTGAGAAAGAAAAATGGAGCTGGAAAAATCAGGCTCCCTGACTTCAGACTATACTACAAAGTTACAGTAATCCAGACAGTATGGTACTGGCATAATAACAGAAATATAGATCAATGGAACAGGATAGAAAGCTCAACGATAAACCCACGCACATATGGTTACCTTATTTTTGATAAAATAAGCACTAATATACAATAGAGAGAAGACAGCCTCTTCAATAAGTGGTGCTGGAAAACTGGACAGCTACATGTAAAAGAATGAAATTAAACACTCCCTAACACCATACACAAAAATAAACTCAAAAAATGGATTAAAGACCTAAATGTAAGGCCAGAAACTATCAAACTCTTAGAGGAAAACATAGGCAGAACACTCTATGACATAAATCACAGCAAGATCCTTTTTGACCCACTTCCTAGAGAAATGGAAATAAAAACAAAAATAAACAAATGGGACCTAATGAAACTTAAAAGCTTTTTCACAGCAAAGGAAACCATAAACAAGACGAACAGACAACCCTCAGAATGGGAGAAAATATTTGCAAATGAAGCAACCAATAGAGGACTAATCTCCAAAATTTACAAGCAGCTCAATATCAAAAAAACAGACAATGCAATCCAAAAATGGGCGGAAACCCTAAATAGACATTTCTCCAAAGAAGATATACAGACAGCCAACAAACACGTGAAAGAATGTTCAACATCACTAATCATTAGAGAAATGCAAATCAAAACTACAGTGAGATATCACCTCACACCAGTAAGAATGGCCATCATCAAAAAAATCTACAAACAATAAATGCTGGAGAGGGTGTGGAGAAAAAGGAACCTTCTTGCACTGTTGGTGGGAATATAAATTGATACAGCCACGATGGAGAACAGTATGGAGGTTCCTTAAAAAACTAAAAATAGAACTACCATACGACCCAGCAATCCCACTACTGGGCCTATACTCTGAGAAAAGCATAATTCAAAAAGAGTCATGTACCACAATGTTCATTGTAGCTCTGTTTACAATAGCCAGGACATGGAAGCAACCTAAGTGTCCGTTGACAGATGAATGGATAAAGAAGATATGGCACATATATACAATGTAATATTACTCAGCCATAGAAAGAAATGAAATTGAGTTATTTGTCGTGAGGTAGATGGCCCTGTAGTCTGTCATACAGAGTGAAGTAAGTCAGAAAGAGAAAAGCAAATGCTGTATGCTAACACATATATATGGACTCTATTAAAAAAAAAAAAAAGGTCATGAAGAACGTAGGGACAAGACAGGAATAAAGACACAGACCTACTAGAGAATGGACTTGAGGACACAGGGAGGGGGAAGGGTAAGCTGGGACAAAGTGAGAGAGTCGCATTGACATATATACACTGCCAAATATAAAATAGATAGCTAGTGGGAAGCAGCCGCATAGCACCCGGAGATCAGCTCGGTGCTTTGAGACCACCTAGAGGGATGGGATAGGGAGGGTGGGAGGGAGAGAGATGCAAGAGAGAAGAGATATGGGGATACATGTATATGTATAACTGATTCACTTTGTTATAAAGCAGAAAGTAACACACCATTTTAAAGCAATTATACTCCAATAAAGATGTTAAAAGAAAAAAAAAAGTATAACTCATGAGGATGTACCCTACACTCCAGGAGAACTACTTGAATTTTCTAATTTATACAGACCAAAATCTAGGAACATGTGTGAAATGAATACTAAGTGTGTGGGATAATTGTGGAAGAAACAGAGCCGGATCAGGCAGAATTCATTGATATATGCTCACTAATGAAGATTCTACATTTAATATTGCATCTTGGGGAGTTAGAAAGGGCTGTAACTGTTTTTTTTTTAGTTGTTTGGCTGAAACATGGACCAAAAGGTGGCCCAGTGTGAGTGAACTGGGAATGCTGGATGTGCCTTGGTTTAATGTAGAGAAAGGGATTCAAAGACTTAGATTGAAATGTTAGAGTAGATTTTTCATTTAAGACCTAGTCACCCACATTGGGAGGGTTCAGAAGATATATCTTTCCCCAGTACTATGAGAAATAAATTTGTGAGGGGAGTCCTGGCATCCTTGAAGAGATCTGTTATTGCTCTCCTCTGTAGTCCAGACCTCACAGAGGGAATGGAAGACACTGAATTAGGAAACTTAAATGCAATGGGAGTAATTGGATCCCAGGGTGGAAGGGCCAAGTGGTGGCACTCATCTACTAAAGGCAGCAGGATCAAAGCAGTAACCAAAATAATATGATTCATACAGACCTATGTTGTTGGCTAGTTGATCATGGTGTTCCTAGAGAAATAGACATGAATCCTAGTACATTCTTATTTAATCTGTAGAAGCGGAAAAAATTTAGGTCAACTGAACAAAAAGTCTAACCTGAATCATAGAAACAGAGTCATGTTCCCTCAATCAATTTACACACTTGAGTTTATAAACTCAGAACCCCTTGAAAGAGGAGGCAGGATCCTTTTCAAGAAGGATCCCCATACACTATCAAAATGTATACTGTTAATCTTTCTTCAGCCTTCCCAAAAGGGACCTACAGCCTTTTACCAGGGTAACTGTACATTGGAGAAAAGGAAACAATGAGAGCTTTGAGGACTACTAGACACTGATTCTGAAATGACACTAATTCCAGGAAGCCCCAAACATCATTGTGGTCTACCAGTCACATGCACTATGTAGTTCATGTGATCAGTTTTAGCTTAGGTCCTTCTCACCGGGGGAACAGTGGGTCCTCAAACCCATCCTGTAGTTATTTTCACAAGTCCAGGATGTATAATTGGAATAGATATACTCAGCAGCTGGCAGAATCCCCACATTGGTTCCATGACCTGTGGAGTGAAAGCTGTTATGATGGGAAAGGCCAAATGGAAGCCATTAGATCTGCCTCCTCAGGAAAATAGTAAACCAAAAGCAATACTGCATTCACGAAGGGATTGCAGAGATTAGTGCCACCATCAAGAACCTGAAGGATGTGGGGGTTGTGGTTTCCACCAAATCTCCATTCGGTTCACCTATTTGGCCTGTGCAGAAGGCAGATGGATCTTGATTTTCGATTGCCATAAGCTTAACTAGGTGACTCCAGTTGCAGCTGCTGTACCAGATGTGGCTTTATTGCAAATTAGCACATCCATGGTATCTGGTGTGAAGCTATTGATCTAGCAAGTCCCTTTTCCTCTATCCCTGTCAATAAGAGCCACCAGAATGCTTTTATACCTTCACTGTTAATCTTGGGGTATATCAACTCTGCACTATGTCATCGTTTAGTTTGCAGGTATCTCTTTTGCCTTTCTCTTCCATAGGATATCGCACTGGTCCATTATATTGGTGACATTATGCTGATTGGACTTAGTGAGCAAGAAGCAACTATTCTAAGTTTATTTTAGGCATTTACATCTCAGAGGGTGGGAAATAAATCTGACAAAAATTTAGATCTTCAACCTCAGTGAAATTTCTAAGGGTCCAGTGTTGTGGGCAAGTCAGGATATCCCTTCTAAGGTGAAGGGTAAGTTGTTGCATTTGGCCCCTCCTACAACTAAGAAAGAGGTACAATGCCTACTAGGCCTTTTTGGATTTTGGAGGTAAAATATTCCTCATTTGGTGTGTGTTATTCTGGCCCATTTACTGAGTGACCCAAGAAGCTGCTAGTTTTAAGTGGAACCCAGAACAGGAGAAGGCTCTGCCACAGGTCCAGGCTGCTGTGAAAGCTGCTGTGTCACTTGGGTCATATGATCCAGCAGATCCAGTTGTCCTTGAAGTATTGGTGGTAGATAAGGGCGCTGTTTGGAGACTTTGGCAGGTTCCTATAGGAGAATCATAGTGCAGGCCTTTAGGATTTTGGACCGAAGCCCTGCCATCCTCTGAAGATTAAAGAGAAACAGCTCTTGGCCTGCTATTGAGCCTTAGTAGAGATTGAATGCTTAACCATGGGCCACCAAGTTATCATGGCGACTTGAGTTGCCCATGATGAACGGTGTATTATCTGACTTACCAAGCTATAAAATTCGGTGTGCACAATAGCACTCCATATCAAATTGCTGGGGTACGTATCTGATCAGCTTCAAGTAGGCCCTGAAGATATAAATATGTTACATAAAAAAGCATCCCAGATGCCCATGATCCACACCCCTGGAAGGAGAAATGGCCAGACATATAATTACATACCATTTCATGTGCTATGATCAATGGTTTGGCTAGATGGTCTGGGACTTGGAAGAAACATGATTGGAAAATTGGTGACGAAGAAATTTGGGGAAAAAGTATATGAATAAACCTCTCTGAATGAGTCAAAAACATGAAGATATCGTGTTTCATACGAATGCTTACCGAAATGTGACTCAGAAGGATTTTAATAATCAAGTCGATAGAATGACCTGTTCTGTGGATACCAATCAGCCTCTTTCCCCAGCCACCCCTGTCATCACCCAATGGGCTTATGAACAAAGTGGCCGTGGTAGCAGGGATGGAGGGTATGCATTGGCTCAGCAACATAGACTTCCACCAACCAAGGCTGGCCTTGGCTACAGTCCCTGCTGAGTTCACAATCTATCAACAGCAGAGTTCAACACAGAATCTCCCACATGCACCATTCCCCAGGGTGATCAGCCAGCTATGGTGGCAGGTTGATTACTTTGGGCTGCTTCCTTCATGGAAAGGCAGTGTGTGTTCTTACTGAAATAGACACTTACTCTTGATACAGATTTGCCTTCCCAGCACACAATGCATTTAAATTCATAGAATGAATAAAGTAGATTTCCCTCCCCAATACAGGTGGGCATCATACAATTTGTTTAGGACCTGAAAGAAGAAAAAGGCAGAGGAAGAGGGAATTCACTCTTTCTGCCTGAATGTTGAACTCAGACATTGGTCTTCTCTTGCCCTCAGACTATAACTTACAACATCTACCATCTGCTCTCCTAGTCTTCAGGCCTTCAGACTCAGACTGGAACTACACCACTGGCTTTCCTTGGTCTCCAGCTTGCAGGCAAGATATCATGGAACTGCTCAGCCTCCATAATTATGTGGGTTAATTACTAATAATTAATCTCTCTCTTGCTCTCTCTGTGTATACAGTATATACATACAGATATCTATCTATATATCTACATTTATATCTATCATCTATCTATCTATCTATCTCCTATTGGTTCTGTTTCTCTGGAGAACCCTGAGGAATACAATTTCTTTCCATAAACTCACATGGAGAATTGTCATTTACTCTTAAGGGCCAAAATTACACTTTCTTATAGATATAGGTGCTACACTTTTGACAATAAACTCTACTACTATATTCATCCCTCTCCCTCAAAGTCAGCAAACAACCCACTTGGTAGGCATATCCAGCAACCCTCAGATACTTCTGGTCACCCAGCCAACAATTGGTACCCTTGGTCCTTTGACTCAGAAACATGCCTTCTCTCTTCTGTAATACCACATCAGCCAAATTAATCAGGAGGGATTTGTTTTATAATGGAATTGTCAAATTAAGTGGTCTTTAAAATCCCTGAGGACTCCCCTATTCATAATCAGGTTTGGCTCAATTGGACACAGACGTACTCCAAGACTTATGCTTAAATTAGACACAAACTGAAGAACTCTGTGAAGCTTTAAATTCCGTCTGGGAGAAAAATTCTACCAATATTGTCAGGATTATTGGAGCTGAACCTTGCCCAATCTTGCAAAATGCCCTTTGATACCAGAAGAAAAGGAAGGAGTAACGCCTATAATAGGAAGAATAGTAAAAGTAGACTAATTTTACCTTATACCAGTCTTTGTAACCATTCTTTTCTGCCTGTTGAAAATATTGGGAGGAGGTACAGATTTGTTGAAGATCTCAAGTTATCAGTAGAATAATTATGAATTGTTTTCTGGTTAAACTGATAATGCTAACTTTTAAATTATTTCTCCAAATTTAAAATTTAAATAAACAAAACTCTGCAAATTTAACCTAAACTTAGTAACAGTGATGGGAAGAGAAATAGGCAGGATGAGGTGGGGATATTTTTGTTGTCACTGGTTTTCGTTGAGAAATATCCCATGGAGGTATATTTATAAAGTCTTTTAATTTGGAATTTAAATTCTCAGGGAAAAAAACGTGAAAGATTTTTAAATGGAAAAATAATTACTCGGTGTCCTTTCAATAGAATGCTGGGCATTGTATAGGCATCCTGGCTGGAGTAATCTGATTCTGTAGGAGTTTATACTTTTTGTCATTTTCAGCAGTTTTAAAACTCTGTAATTTGTAGAAAACTGAGAGTAATGCAAATTATTTTCATTCATAGAGAATGATGCAAATAGATTTTGTCAGATAGTGATGTAAGTGATTATTACTCTTTGAATATCGACCAGTTTTATATTTGTACTACATATGTTGTAAATATATAAATAAATTATATGTATTTGTAATTTTTGATCAATCAATAACTCTTTAGAAGAATATTTTGGAAATATTATTGACCATGATTGGAAAACATTGTTTCTAGTGTTTAAACACAAATACTTTGTTTCTTTGGATACTTTCAACCCTTCGTCTAGTTAGAACACATCTAACTTCCCTTGTTGGCTCAAAGGGGAGTGAGATACCTAAAGACTCACACATACATTTCGTTCAGCGGTTGGCAATTCTTTCAAGATTTCTTATCTAAACATCAAAATAGTCCCAGATTGTTGAGTTAATAAACTAAAGGGATTATAATTTAAGAACTATGAATGTTTTTTACTTTTCTACTTAGATATTTACAGAGGCCAATGATTTATCTAAACACACTGAGAAATCTGTTGGTTGTATAGAAGTCTTTCATTAACATCAGAAAGCACTCTCTTTAGGAACACCTAAATATATAAAACAAATTCTAACAGAACTGAAGAGAGGAACAGAAAACAATGCAATAATATTAGGGGACTTCAGTACTTCACTTTCAACGATGGATAGATCCTTCAGGCAGAAAATCAAGAAGGAAACATTGGACTTAAATTACACGTTAGGCCAGATGAACCTAAAAGACATTTAGAGAACACTCCATTCAACAGCAGCAGAATACACATTCTTCTCAAGCACACATGGAAAATTCTCCAGGATAGATCATATGCTAGACCACAAAGCTTTCTTGATATATTTAAGAAGACTGATCATATCAAGCATCTATTTCAACCACAAATGTATGAGACTGAAAATCAATTACAAGAATTACACAGGTAAATTCAAAATATGTGAAGTTTAGACAACATGCTCTTGAAAAACCAATGGATCAAAGAAGAAAGCAAAGAAAAACTTAAAAATACCTTGAGATAAATGAAACAACTTACCAAAAATCCAAAATTTATGAGATGCAGGAAAAGCAGTTCTGAGAGGGAAGTTTATAGTAATAAATGCATACATTAACGAGAAATAAAGAGCTTAAATAAACTACTTAATTTTAGACCGTATGAAAGTAGAAAAAAAGGAAAAAACTAAGCCCAAACTTAGCAGAAAGAAGGAAATAACAAAGATCAGAGAGGGAATAAATAAAATAGAGACTAAAAAGACAATAGAAAAAAGTCAATGAAACTAAGAATTTTTTTAAAGATAAATAAAAAAGACAAAACTTTAACAGACTTATCAGGAAAAAAAAGAGGATTCAAATAAATAAAATTATAAATGAAAAAAACCATTACAACTGACACCACACAAATACAGGGATCTTAAGAGACTACTATGAAAAATTATGAGTCAGCAAATTTGACAACCTAGAGGAAATGGATAAATTCCTAGAAATATACAGCCTACCAAGACTGCAACATGAAGAAATAGAACATCTGAACAGACCAATTACTAGTAAGGAGGTAGAACCAAAATCAAAAACCTACCAACAAAAAAAAGTCCAGGACAAGATGGCTTCACTGGTGAATTCTACTAAACATTTAAAGAAAATTATTACCAATTCTTCTCAAACTCTCTCAAAAATTAGAATAGGACGGAAGCACTTTCAAATTCATTTGACAAGGCCAGCACAACTCTTATACAAGAACCAGATAAGGACACTACAAAAAAAGAAATTTAGAGGCCAATATTCCTGATGAACATAGATGCAAAAATCCTCAACAAAACATTAGGAAACTGAATTCAACAATACATTAAAAGGATCATGCACCATGATCAAGTAAAATTTATTCCAGGAATGCAAGAATGGTTCAACATACTCAAACCAATCAATGTAATACACCACATTAATAAAATAAAGGATTAAAATCACATGATCATTTAAATAGATGCAGGAAAAGCATTTGACAAAACTCAATATCCTTTCATGATAAAAAATCTCAACAAAGTGGGCATGGAGGAAATGTACCTCAACATAATAAGGACATGTATGACAGACCCACAGCTAACATCATACTCAGTGATGAAAAACTGAAGGCTTTTCCTCTAAGATCAGGATCAAAACAAGGATGCTCAATCTCACCACTCTTGTTCAACACATTACTGGAAGAGCAATGAGGCAAGAAAAAGAATAAAAGACATCCAAATTAGAAAGGAATAAGTAAAATTGTCTCTATTTGCAGGTGACATAATATTACAAATAGAAAACCCTAAAGCCTCCACCAGAATTGTTAGAACTAATAAATGAATTCAGTAAAGTTGTAGTATACAAAATCAATATACAAAAATCAATTGTGTTTCTACATACCAACAAGGAACTATCAGAAAGAGAAATTAAGAAAGTAATCCCATTTACAATTACATTACAACAAGGATAAAACACTTAGGAATAAATTTAACTAAGAAGGTGAAAAATCTGTACACTGAAAACTATAAGACACTGATGAAAGAAACTGAAGAAGACACAAATAAATAGAAATGTATTCTATGTTTATGGTTTGAAAAAATTAATATTGTCAAATTGTCCATACTACCCAAAGTGATCTACAGGTTCATTGCAATCCCTGTCAAAATTCTAATTGCATTTTTCAGAGAAATAGAAAAAATAATCTTAAAATTTTTATGGAACCACAAAAAACCCTGAATAGCCAAAGCAATCTTGAGAAAGAAGAACAAAGCATAATGCATCCTAATTTCAAACTGTATTATGGAGCTATAGTAATCAAACCAGTATTGACATAAAAACACACACATGGATCAATGGACAAGAACAGAGAACCCAGAAATAAATCCATGCATATATGGTCAATTAATGTATGACAAAGAAACAAGAACATTCAGTAGGAAAAGATAGTCTCTTCAATAAAAGATACTGAGAAAACCACATGCAAAAGAATGAAACTGAATCCCTACCTTACAACATACACAAAAATCAACTCAAAATGGATTAAGGACTTGAATGTGAGACCTGAAACAAAAAACTCCTAGAAATAAACATAGATAGTAAGCTCCTTGATATAAGCCTTGGTGATTATTTTTTGGATTTGACACCAAAGCAAAGGCAACAAAAGCAAAAATAAACAATGGGACTACATCAAATTTAAAAATTTCTGCACAGCAATGAAATTATCAACAAAATGAAAAGGCAACCTGTGGAGTGGGAGAAAATATGCACAAATCAAATATCTGATAAGGCGTTAATATTCAAAATACATAAAGAGCTCATACCACCCAAAAGCAAAAAACAAACAATCCAATTAATAACTTGGTAGAGGAACTGAATAGACATTTTTCTAAATAAATGGCCATATAAATGCAAACAGGTACATGGAAAGGTGCTCAACATCACTAATCATCAGGGAAATGCAAATCAAAACCACAATGAGATATTACCTCACAACTGTTAAAATGGCTATTATCAAAAAGACAAGAAATACAAGTGTTGGTGAGGATATGGAGAAAAGGGAAACCTCATATACTGTTGGTGGGAATGTAAATTGGTGCAGCCACTATGGAAAACAGTATGTATGTTCCTCAAAAAATTAAAGATAGAACTACCACACGATTAAGCAACACTTCTGGATATATATGAAGTAAATGAAAACAAGATATTGAAGAGATACCTTCACTCTCATGTTCACTGTAGCATTTTTCACAATAATAGTAGTCAAGGTATGGAAACAGCCCAAGTGGTGTCCGTCAATAGTTTAGTGGATAAAGTTCAGCAAATATATATATATATATATATATATTTCAGCCATGAGAAAGATGAAAATTCTGCTGTGTGCAACAATGTGGATTGAATTAGATAGCATTATGCTAAGTGAATGAAGTCAGAGACACACTTATATGTGGAATCTAAAAAAGCCAAACTCATAGAAACAGATACTAGAATGGTAGTTGCCAAGGTCAGGGGGTGGGAGGTGGAGGGGAAGGAGCCATATTGGGCAAAGAGTACAAACTTCCAGTTTTAATATTAATAAGTTCTGGCGATCTCAGGTACAGCATAATGATTATAGTGAATATTACTGTATTATATACTTGAAGGTTGCTAAGAGATAAGATCTTAAATGTTCTTATCACAAAAAAAGAAACAGTAATTATGTAATATGATGCAGGTATTAGTTAACACTATGGTGGTAATCATTTTGCAATACATAACTGTGTCAAATCAACATGTTGTACATCTTGAAGTTACACATTGTTACGTATCAATTATGTCTTAATAAAAGTGGAAAAATTATTCTCTTTAACCCATATTGAAATTGTAATGTGGTGTGGGAACGTCTAGAGAAGTAAATCTATAAAAAAAGTTCCCAAGTTTGCTTTTACCTTCTTGCATTTCCAAATTTGGTTTCCCAACTCAGCAAATCTGGAAATTTGATGTCTGTTTGTCCAAATTCTTGGGGGAAAAAAGTCCCCAGATTAACTGGTCTAGTGCTCAATAGTTTAATTTTCAACTGAAAATCAATTTAATTATTCATGATATAAAATGGTTTTTCCAATATGGAACCATACTTTAGAAACCAAATTATTGAGTTACATGAATCAGAGGATGCCTGGAGGAAGGGCACTTAGGAGGAGTACTCCTTTCTTCATCCAGTGCATCCAGATGCACTACTTCCAGTTCCCCTCCACATTCTTCTTTTCAACATCTTAAATGATTCATTAATTTCAATCAAATTGCTCATTAAGAGAAAGATTTATAAACTATATAACATTACATAAATATTAAGTATTAAATTTAGAAATACCTCATACGAAAACTTGATATATTTTTCTTCATAGCTAGGAAGTTTGACTTTCATCTATGAATATCTATGTATTTTTATTAGGTAGGAGTTATATAATTTTTGTTCCAGTTTTGTTTTGGCTTCCAGGAAATTCTAGGTTAGATTTTCTGTTCAATTGTGGAAGTTGCCCTTAGACTGAATTTCCAAAAAAATGATCACTCCCATATTGTTACACAGCCCTTGTTCTCCCGTCGTTTGTGCTATGGATTTATTATATATGTATTTTATTATAAATCCAGATCAAATACTGACATGTAGCAAAGATATACATAATGATAAATGAAAAGAAGAAAAATTAGGCTTAACATAAGAAAAATTTCCCATATTTGACGAATTTTGACCTTTGAAAATATTAGTTTCATAAGGTTTAACCTAATAATGAACAAATGAAGATGTTATCTATAATTACTTCAATTCATTTTTGAAAGAGGTTGTTTACCAACATCTTTAATAAAATTTGTATCTTAATGGGAAGAACATTTTCAAACTACAGATATATTCACTCCCTGAGAGTATCCCTTTTCCCACTTACTGAAGGGTGATTGGAACTGGAAAAAAATCTTTGATCCCATTTCGATAGCAGCTTTTAGATGTTTATCACTTGGTAGCTCTTTGTTCCTACCACACGTGCCATATATTCTGAGTAAAATATCCTTATAAACTTCTTACAACCTGATTTTAATAATAATTTTACAAATAAAAATACATTTTTTTCTTTTCTTCTGAGTGAAAATAAAACATACACATTTCTTTAGGTCTACAGACAATTTGCTGAAAGCTTCCCAAGCACAGTGTGAATGTACACTTAAAAATCAACTTCTTAACATGTATGGAACAGTAATGCCACATTAACTTAGACAACTTATTTAAAAAAACAACTAGTGTTTAGTTTACAATTACAGCAGCTGAAGTCAATTCCAAATGCCTGCGTGAAATTCTTATTTCTGTTACTTTTCTGGCACATGCTCACTGTGGCTGCATTGGAGCAATTAAGAGATTCACTGTGCCTGCGGTGGACAGGGAATCTTATAGGAACAAAACATCCAGGCACATCATTACAGAATTAGGATAAAATTTGCTTTTATTGGAGTAAACGCAGCAAAAGTGACTATGACAACCTGAAGTAACAATGACAGCATAGTTACTACTCAGTCTTTCCCAATTTTTTCCTGCTGTGTTCCTCAGTGGAATCCAGGGTTTTGGATTACTTGCCAAGGAGTGGTTTAAAGTCTAAATGGCAAGCCAGGGCATTTAAAAATTGCTAATATGCAATGTACACCAGAAGCAGTTTAGGGGAAGTCTGTCTCATTACCTTGTGACGGTGGATATTATTCAGGGAAATAGTAGCTCATTACCCATTAAATATTTGTAAAAATGCTCTGTGTAGTCCAAACTTAGGGTTTTTATCTTTCAGCTAAATTATCGATGCTGTTTTCTGGACAACTCATGCTGTTCAGATGTGTGGAGAAAAAACTAATAAATGATTAAATAATAACACAGTTACATAGGGGAAAATATCTGATGACCCATTACTGCAGTAAAAATTGTAATAAGTTTGGGTTGTATACAGTCCAATTTCCAGAAAGAAAAAGAATGGCTCATTTCCTTTGGAAATTCTCCGTGGTTTTGACTAGGTTCTCCCCTTTGAGTGTGTGCGTGCACGCACACACACACTCACATATGTTTTTAAAAGTTCCCTTCACAATAGTGTTTCATAACATTTTTAGCTGGAGAAAGGTACAGGAAGGAAATGTCCAAGATTTGGTGTTTACTTGGACCATGTCATTAACATTTCCAATTTGTTGAGTGGTTTTCATGTTTTCCAGAAGTCCTCACCCTGTAAAAGCTGATAGATGGGCTGACAGAGCCTTCCAGGCTTGTGTTGGTATAATATGAGCCAAATGCCTGGAAACAATAAAACAGCAATTTTCTGAGAGATTTACCTGCAGGAAAAGCCAGGAACATAAAGGCCATTTTCTGTTTCCTGCCTTAAGCTTCTTCTTTTCTCTCAGTCCAGGAGGGGTTTGGGAGAGCTGGATCCTGTCAGGTTAACTGAGGGTGACATTAAATGTAATCTCAGCAGCAGCCACTGTGATGGCCCCAAAGGAAAGACCACTGGAGCAGGAATCAGAGAACTGGGCTCCTGTCTGGCCAGGGTGGAGGCTTCGTGTCATGAACAATGGAAGCAAAGGCTGCAGGGGTTGGGAAATGTCAGATCTTTTCTCTTAAAAGCTGGACGGGGTCATCCAGTCATGATTTGACAAACAATGGCTCTAGCTCCAATAGCAGCTACAAACCAAGGGAAAGTTCCTCCCCAGTTAAGCCCATCACAGCTGAGCCAGACTGTCTGAAATTCATGGGGGCGTCATCCACACCACTGCATTCTAGAGGGCTGAGCCTCAAAACTGGGTCTCTTTATGTCACAAGACAAGAAGGAATATGCATCCTGGACTCAGAGCCCTAAAGAGGGATAAGGAGGCCTGGACTAAAGTGATGTGAAGGGTTACCAGTGGGATCTTGGTTCCCCAAGTTAGTTTTGTAATAGTAATCAATTAATTGTAACCTTAACCCTGAAATGCCACATCCAAGTCCACAACCCATTTGGATACTTTCTGATTTAAAATGCATAGAACTATGTGAATTTTGCCTACCATTGACATTTTTTCTTTGGCAAACTAAACTTTGGCATGTATTTTATATTCACGTTCACACAGTACTCCTTGCTTCTTCCCAACGTTAAATAACCATAAACTTAAAATTAGCTATCTGAGTGACTTAAGAAATAATAATAAAATAATTTCTTTCAACATAACTTTGGTTAAACAGTGAACCAGATCTTACCCTGAAAAATCTATTTTCTTAGGATTTAAAAATCATAAGCCTTAAGCTCAGAGTCTACATATACAGCCATGTGGCAGGATGAAACAATGGAGACGTTTACTAAACAATGAGAAAGTAAGTTTTCTCTTTCCCCACTCAAGAGGGTGAGCAGGCTGCTGTTCTAGAGGAACAAAGTCCCCTTATTTGGGGGCAGGGTTAGGAGCCTCTTTAAAGCTTAGGCTCAAGAAGGTGAAGGAGAAGGGGCAAACCAGTTATTTTTCCTTTTTTTCTAATCCTAGGTTTTGACTGATGTGGACCTATCTGGCCCATTCTCAGGAGGTGCAGGATTTGAACAGCATGGTCCATGGATGCCTGGGGCATGAACCCACAGTCCTGCCACCTTGAAAGTCTCAGTAGGGCCAATGGCCAAACCACATGTTCACAGAATAGCAGGACCGTGAATATCAGGTGATCCTCTGGGTGGCAATCATAATGGGCTCAAGATCAGAGGCTTCGCTGCGGCCTTACTCGTGGCGTTGGCCGCTTCCTGCCGGAGGACTGCCGGAACCCCAGAAGGGTGTCCCCCGCACAGCCAGGGCCAGCATTCGTGCAGGGATGACTGAATGTCACAGTGAGGGCACTTCCCTACCCCTCGCCTGCTTCTGTGGCACCGTGAGGCCGACAGAAAGGCACGAGCTGGGCGCGTGTGAGTCCAGGTTTGACTTGCACTGATACTGGCCTGTGGTCCAGGATGGTTTGTTCTTGGGACCAGACCTGACCAGAAGTTGACCTCATGAGTATTTCAACCTCTCCAGCTGCCCTGCTCCTCCGGAGGCTGAGGAAGCTCTCCTGGGGCAGCACTGCTGTCCAGCTCTTCATCTTAACGGTGGCGACCTTTGGTCTGCTGGGTGCCCTGGCCTGTCACTGGCTTCTGAACTTTTACTTCTACCTGCGCCACTGGCATCTGAACCGAACGAACCAAGAGTTCCTGCAGCAAAGCTTGAGAGAGGGTGAAGCTGCCCTCCGCTGCCCTCTGTCAACGGCTCGGTGCCCGTCGTCTGGCAGGCCACTCCCCGCCCCTGGTTGGTCATCACCATCATCACAGTGGACAGGCAACCTGGCTTCCACTATGTCCTGCAGGTCATGTCCCAGTTTCATCAGCTCCTTCAACAATGAGGCCCCTAGCACGAGGGGCACCAACTTTTCCTGTGCAACGTGGAGTGGAGCGTGAGCCATTTAGATGCCAAGCTGCTGTCCAAGTACGTCTCTGTGGTCAACAGCTACGAGGGCACGGAGGATGACCAATTCGTTTGAGAAAGAGAAGCAGGACTACATCTGTTGTCTGGAATCCTCCCTGCAGACCCACAACCCAGACTACATCCTGATGGTGGAAGATGACCCCTTTTCAGAAGAGCAGATCTTCCCAGTCTTGGAGCACCTTCTTCGGCCTCTGAGCCGCACCTCAGATATGCACTTTATCTAAAGCTCTATCACCCTGCGAGGCTCCAGCACTATATCACCCGGAGCCCATGCAGATCCTGAAGCGGGTTGGTGTCGGCATGTTGCTGGGGCCCTTACTAACCTGGATATATATGCAGTTTGCCAGCCAGCCGGGGTTTAACTAACCCGTCAGGCTCTTCTTCTTCCTGTACAGCATGGGTCAGGTAAAGCTGGTGGGCTGGCACTATTTCCTGGAGCTGCGGCAGCTGTGTCCTTCCCTGTACAGCGTGGTCCCTGCTTCACAGTTTTGCACCCCGGCAATACCTTTCCCTGCCCGGGTGGCCCGCTGGACCCTCACCTACCTGTCCCAGGTGTACTGCCACAAGGGCTTCGGCAAGAACATGGCACTGTTCTCACTGTTGAGGGCCAAGGGGGAGCGGGCCTATGTGGTGGAGCCCAATCTTGTGAAACACATCAGGCTTTTCTCAAGCCTTCGGTACAACTTTCACCCCAGTCTGCTCTAGCTTGCCAAGAAATGCCTTTCTGAATTGGCCACTTCTTGGAGATGCAACTATTGAGCTCTTTCTTTGGACACAGTTGCTTGCAGATATTTCATTGCTTTAAGTTTGCTAGGGATATAGGTACTGGGATGACTGAAGAACAGGCCAGTCAAGCACCTTGGCCTTGGTAACTCTCTGGCAGAAACAAGCTGTTCACCATGAGTCCAGACCTCTGGCCCTCCACACAGCCATGCTGCCTCATTCAGTCTGACCCACCCAACGAGGGGCATTTAAATACCACTTAAATTCTATGATTGTTTATTGATCCGCTTCGCGATAGGGTCTGTGACTGCCAAAAATATTGTGCACAGTGATATGACTGGATTAGGATTTTAAGGGTAGAATTTGGTGAAAGGTGAGATTCTTTTGCAATGATTTCTTTCTCATTGGGAATAAGAATGGATGTATGTTTAGAATATATGTCCCAAGAGGCAGGACCATGTTGATAGATTCTATTTGTTTCCTTGACCTGGAATGATAAAAGTGGAAAAAAGCCACACAGTGCCCAGCCTCTTGCAGGTGTTACCTGGCATTTTCTTTTCCACACATTTGTAGTGCACTGATAATCAATTTTGTTCATGAGAACTTTAAGGCAGAGAAAGATCTGAAAGCACCTTCTTGATCATCAAGGACGGATTGCTTATGTTTAGTAATGATTTAATATTGAAGATTTCTATCATAATCTGATTCCTTGAAAGTTGGACATTGCAGAATAATATAGAATGGGTGAGCTCTTTACTAATAGCATACCCTTTCCCCTAACTTTGCTGGCTAATCACCCACCTTCATTTCTTTTTCTTCTATGCAGCATGATATTATAGGAGAAAAAAGCATGGACTGAAGTCAGAAGACCTGAATTTTTATTTCAGATCTCTGTCATGTCCTAGTGGTGTGAACTTGGGCAAGTCATAAGCACTCTGAGTCTCAGGCTTGTCGCCTGTAAAATGGGGACAGTGATATCTACCTTGGAAATTGCCTTGAGGATTAAATGACAGAATGTATGTAAAACACTAGCAAGTGCTTATCTCACAGAGGGCACTTGGTGAATATTAGTTCTTTTCTCTCCTATAGTAAGCATATACAACTCAAGTATATTTTGGATAAAGTATTAGTGATATTATTTAAAGTATGATATGGGGCATAGGGCTGACACCTATGGAGCAGCTGTTCCAGACCAAACACTGCTAGAATAAAGGCTGGCTTTTCCTTGTGACTTCAGAAGGATATGCAGCTCAGTTTCATCTAGCCCCCCCCTCCAGCCAAACCCAAAATAAGAATTGTTCATTCAAACTGGAAATGATCTGAGACTCCTCTTGAGCTTATTTCAAGACTAGCATCTGAAAATTACTCTTCTCAAAAGTTACAAGTAAATGTCACTTGACAATACTTACTGGCCAGTGGCCAACAAGGCTCTTTGTGGGGATGGATGATTATATTAGAGTTCAAGCAGCTGTCCATTTTGTTTCAGTGCCACATCTTATGTTTGCTTTTAAGTTTCCACAGTGAGCTACCATCTCGGGATCTGCTTGAGAACACTGAGGGAGTAACAGGGGTTCATCATCACACTTTATAGATGAACAAACAGACCCAGAGATGTTAGAGAATTTCCTCAGTTTCACACAGCTGAACAGCAGCAGAGAGGACTGGAATGTAGTAGATTTTTGACTTCCAGCCCCTGTACGTTTTTCTTAACCACATTCATTTTATAAATATCTATGTAATCAAATTCTCTTTTGTGAAATCCATTTGTAACCTGGGCTAAATAATGTCTCTGTAACCTAAGATGGTAAAAACTCACTGTGGTGTTGGTCTTGGGGGACAAACAGGTTTCAGTATGTGTTGTGTTGTTATAGTGAGCTGTTATATATCCCCCAGGAATGTCCAAAGTGTCCAGAGCTACTAGATGACTTATTGAGATGCTCAGATTCCACCCCTCCATCCCTCCTCTCCCAGTAACTGGTTCAGCCCCATGTTTGAGAAGAGAACCACTCTCAACCTAGAATTCATTTGAGTTTGTTGCATTAATGATTGGATCTCTTCGTGAAAAGTTTGTGTCCAATGACAGAACATTTAAGCTAGCCAAGCCCTAGATCAGAATCATTGCTGGTTTCCATTTCTGCTCTTTCTAATTCAGTTGTCTACTGCACACAGACATCCCTTCCCCTGACTCCTTCATTCTCGATGGCTAAGGTCATCTATGCCTTGTCATATTTCTCTACTTACACACTAAGACATCTTCCCCCATTGATCTTAACTAGAGTCTGCCATCCTTGGACATTTTCTGCAGAAGCGGAAATCCTACCCACTTTTGTCCCTACCCACTTTCTAGATCGCCCTCCCTTTTGTCCCTCATTCCTAGAGTCCAAACTGTGTATGTTATTCTGGATTAGGACAGCTGACAGCTTTACACCAAAGCTGAAGTCTCTCATTTAATCCTGAGTAGGGAGCTAGGGGAGAACTAAAGTCCCCTTCCAATATCAAGGGACATAGTTTACCATGGGAGTGAAGGTCTCTAACAGTCCTGCATACTTTTCAGAATTTAAGTTATTGTCAGGCCTAAGAAGCTCCCTATTGTGACTGACTGTATTTGCATAGACTTATCAGTTCAAATAAATGTACCTCTTTCACTGAGAAAAAAAAAAAAAATAGACCAGAGGCCCTCCTTCATTTCTCTGGATTGAATATATCCCTCAACCTTCTTGTAAATTAAGATATTAAATATCTTCGATAAAAATGCATGCAAATTTAACTTGATTTGGAAAAATTTAGGAATGCAATGATTCTTACTCCATGTATTGAGGAGAGAATTTATACATATTAATGAGGTTAACATAGTGGGGTTTTTTCCACTTTTGCACCTCACAGCGAACATTGCTGTTCTCAACTAACAAGCAGTGGTCTCTGCAAGAGCTCAGCAGAGTGACCACTAATAAGGGAACCAATGGGAGCAAGGTCAGCACAAAGCTATGAGTGTGAGTCCAGATGCAAATGTATTCAGAATAATTAGGGTTTGCCCATCAGCTGACGAATGTAATGCACAGTAGCAAACAGCAGAGACTTCGTGATCTACTTCCTACAAATTCTGGAATGAAAAGTAGTTTGAGTTTTGGTTGGTTCCAACTTTATCTCAGAAAACTCATAATCAGCTATAGGCCAGAGATCAGGATGCAATTCCCAGGTCTACCCAGCAACACTCCTAACCTTCAGTCCTGGGTCTGAGTCACACCTCTGTCCTTGGCCTGGATTCTGGCCCCAAAGCACCAAAATGTTGAATACTGTCAACTTCTCATTGTGCAGAGCAGTAAGTGGAAGCTCTCATGGAGCCATCTTCCCAGCCAGAACCAGAAGGCAGAGGACAGGCTGGCCACCAGGCAGCAGTAGAGTGGATTTCAGAGGCTGTGGCTTGGTGTCAGGACCTGTGGGAAGCACATGGACACAGGCCGGCTGTTGTGAGGTCTTTCCAGAGAGACACTGTAATCATGCCTGCTCAGCCTCTCATCTCCTGTCTAATTTTCTTCCCAGCATCACCTCCAGGCCTCTGTTGGCAGTGGTGCTTTCCCAACTGATAGTTCCCATTAAATGAGTTTCAGATGCTGATTTTCTGTCTAACAGATGAGCAAGCATTTCCGTAAGTTGCATCTCATTTTACCAACATCACTGATTTCTCTACTTTCTTGTATCCAATTGATCATTTCACTTCAACTGTGCATTTTATTAATGAGCCATTCACTCCCTTTTCCGGATCGTTAGTGAAGATGCCAGATTCTGACTTGACCTAACACCAGTTCCCAGGGGTCAATGCTGGTTTCCCTGAGAGCTCCCCAGGGAGACATTTTTCACTCTCCTTCTAGCTCCTTCATTGTCCCAAGCTACTTTAACATACTTCTTAGCTCACTTTCATACACTTTTTGGGATATTGACATTAATGTTTACCCAAGAAGCTGCTGTTTGTGGGATGAATGGACAAATGGTCAAATGATACACAGCACAATATGCATAACCATGAAATTCCAGCTCCACTAAGTATACAGTGTAGGCTCATTTATTCACTCACTTTTGTCTAAAGAGCAGAAGGACTTGACTACAATCCTTTGACTATAATCCTCTAGGCTGTTTCTGTCCTTCCAGCACTCACACTTGTACACTGATGCACCTGTTACACTTGACAGAAGCTTCTGATTTCAGTACACCTTCCTGGCTGGCTTCAGGATATTTCCTGAATATTCGCAGGTTATTGGCTGGCAGTGAATCTTACACAGGTGGCTAATGGGTAACTTTGGAAAAGCCAAAAGTTTCATGGCTAGAAGAGCAGGCATTTTTGCTGGGCTTTATTTGCCTGCTTTCATCCACTCTCAGTATAAATATGGTTTTAAATCTCTGGCTTAAATCAAAGGAAATAATTTATTAGATGAAGTTGATTTTCTTTTCTTTTTATTTATAGGTTGCTAGGTACAGAAGATATGCAAGTCCCAGGCAAGCCTCATTACCAGCTCTTTCATGTTTGATTGACCACTGGAAGCACTTTTCTTCCTTTTATTAAAATACTTTGAAAAACTTGATAAAATGAAAGCTGAATATAAAATTGTATCTGTCCTATCATTTTAACACCTAAAAATATTCATTTGGACCTCAATGTCCAAGGAGATGGGAGGAACCCCCTAGCGACCAGGTAGGATGTGGGGGGAGTGTGGAGGGAGGAGAAGCAGAGGCTGGATGTGACTGACGCCCTGACGGGTGGCTGGGAGAGGGAGGAGTTCCCACACCTGGGGGGACGCTTGGAAGCTTGGAGGATAAGGAGGGAGCACAGCTGGTGTTTCTCTCACCCACTTGGGCCTCAGGAAGACTGCTGGGCTCCAGGGCCAGTCTTCTACGCTCCAAGGCCAGAGGCACTTCTGGGCCTCTCTGGTGCACTGAGCCTAAGTCCTGCCCCCCGCCCCCCGACAGTGCGTTTTCCAACCCTGTGGGTCCTAAGCATAGGCCCCGACCCCATAAACCCTGCCCCTTCTTAAGCCACGCCCCCCACAGCCAGGGCCTTTTCCAGCTTTTTCTTTTTCCCTCTTCTTTGATATTGTCGTTCTGTTTTACCTTCCAGCTGTAGTTTCATCTATATCTTAATTTTTTTTAACATATCTGTTAGTTTTCTAATCTTATTTTATTTTTTACTCTTTGTTATTGTTCTCCTTTTTTCTTTTTTTTATTTACTTATTTTTTTTACATCTTTATTGGAGTATAATTGCTTTACAATGGTGTGTTACTTTCTGCTTTATAACAAAGTGAATCAGTTATACATATACATATGTTCCCATATCTCTTCCCTCTTGCGTCTCCCTCCCTCCCACCCTCCCTATCCCACCCCACTAGGTGGTCACAAAGCACTGAGCTGATCTCCCTGTGCTATGCGGCTGCTTCCCACTAGCTATCTACCTTACGTTTGGTAGTGTATATATGTCCATGCCTCTCTCTCGCTTTGTCACAGCTTATCCTTCCCCCTCCCTTCTTTTTTCTTTATTTTGTTTTTTCTGCCCTATTTGCCTTGCAGAATCTTGGTTCACAAGCTGGAGGTAAGGCCTGGCTCCTGTGGTGGGAGCTCCAAGTCCAAAGCACTGGACTAACAGAGAACCTCAGACCCCAGGGAATATTCATCAGAGTGAGGTCTCCCAGAGGTCCTCATCTCGACACCAAGACCTGGTTTTACCCAACAGCCTACAAACGCCAGTTCTGGAAGACTCAGGGCAAGTGACCAGTAAGACAGGAACACAATCCCACCTATCAAAAAAAAAAAAAAAAAAAAAAGAGATGACAAAAAATATGTCACAGATGAAGGAGCAAGGGAAAAACCTACAAGACCAAATAAGTGAAGAGGAAATAGGCAACCAACTTGAAAAAGAATTCAGAGTAATGATAGTAAAGATGATCCAGAAACTCAGAAATAGAATGGAGGCACAGATTGAGAAAATACAAGAAATGTTTAACAAAAGATCTAGAAGAACTAAAGAACAAACAGAGATGAACTACACAATAACTGAAATGAAAAATACACTAGAAAGAATCAAAAACAGAATAACTGAAGCAGAGGAATGAATAAGTGAGCTGGAAGACAGATGGTGGAAATAACTGCCAAGGAGCAGAATAAAGATAAAAGAATGAAAAGAATTGAAGACAAACTCAGAGACCTCTGGGAAAATACTACACGCACCAACATTCATATTATAGGGGCCCCAGAAGAAGAAGAGAAAAAGAAAGTGTCTGAGAAAATATTTGAAGATATTATAGCCCAAAGCTTCCTTAACATGGGAAAGGAAATAGCCACCCAAGTCCACGAAGCACAGAGAGTCCTGTACAGGACAAAGCCAAAGAGAAACATACTAAGACACATATTAATCAAACTAACAATTAAGTTCAAAGAAAAAATATGAAAAACAGCAAGGGAAAAGCAAAAAATAACTTACAAGGGAATCCCTATAAGATTATCAGCTGATTTTTCAGCAGAAACTCTGCATGCCAGGAGGGAGTGGCAGAATATACTTCAAGTGATGAAAGAGAAAAATCTACAACCAAGATTACTCCATCCAGCAAAGATCTCATTCAGATTCAACAGAGAAATCAAAAGCTTTATCGACAAGCAAAAGCTAAGAGAATTCAGCACCACCAAACAAGCTTTACAACAAAGGCTAAAGGAACTTCTCTAAGGAGGAAACACAAGAGAAGAAAAAACACAAAACAATTAAGAAAATGGTAGTAGGAACATACATGTCGACAACAACCTTGAATGTAAATGGATTAAATGCCCCAACCAAAAGATACAGACTGGCTGAATGGATACAAAAACAAGACCCATATATATCCTGTCTACAAGAGACTGACATCAGACCTACAGACACATACAGACTGAAAGTGAGGGGATGGAAAAAGATACTCCATGCAAATGGAAATCAAAAGAAAGCTAGAGCAGCAATACTCACATCAGATAAAGTAGACTTTAAAATAAAAACTGTTATAAGAGATAAGGAAGGACACTACATAATAATCAAGGGATCAATCCAAGAAGAAGATATAACAATTATAAATATTTATGCATCCAACATAGGAGCACCTCAATACATAAGGCAAATGCTAACAACCATAAAAGGGGAAACTGACATAAAAACAATAATAGTGGGGAACTTTAACACCCCACTACACCAATGGATGGCTCATACAAACAGAAAATAAGTAAGGAAACACAAGCTTTAAATGACACAATAGACCAGACAGATTTAATTGATATTTATAGGACATTCCATAAGAAAGTGACAAAAATACATTTTTTTTCTCAAGTGCACATGGAACATTCTCCAAGATAGATCACATCTTGGGTCACAAATCAAGCCATGGTAAATTTAACAAAATTGAAAGTGTATCAAGCATCTTTTCTGACCACAACACTATGATATTAGAAATCAATTACAGGAACAAAACTGTAAAAAACACAAATACATGGAGGCTAAACAGTGTGCTACTAAATAATCAAGAGATCACTGAAGAAATCAAAGAGGAAATAAAAAAATACTTAGAAACAAATGACAATGAAAACACGATGACCCAAAACCTATGGAATGCAGCAAAAACAGTTCTAAGAGGGAATTTCATAGCAATTTAAGCTCACGTCAAGAAACAAGAAAAATCTCAAATAAACCATCTAAGCTTACACTTAAAGCAACAAGAGAAAGAAGAACAAAAAAAACCTAAAGTCAGTAAAAGGAAAGAAAACATAAATATCAGAGCAGAAAGAAATGAAATAGAAAAAATGAAAGCAATAACAAAGATCAATAAAAAATAAAAGTTGCTTCTTTGAGAAGGTAGACAAAATTGATAAACGTTTAGCCAGACTCATCAAGAAAAAAAGGGACAGGATGTAAATCAATAAAATTAGAAACGAAAATAGAGAAATCACAACTGACACTGCAGAAATACGAAGGATTATAAGACACTACTACAAGCAAGCATATACCAATAAAATGGACAACCTTGAAGAAATGGACAAATTCTTGGAAAGGTGTAATTTTCTAAGACTGAACCAGGAAGAATTAGAAAATATAAACAGACCTATCACAAGTAATGAAATTGAAACTGTAATTAAAGATCTTCCAACAAACAAAAATCGAGGGCCAAATGCCTTCACAGGTGAATTTTATCAAACATTTAGAGAAGAGCCAACACCTAACCTTCTCAAACTCTTCCAAAAACCTGCAGAGGGTGGAACACTCCCAAATTCATTCTATGAGACCACCATAACCCTGATACCAAAACCAGACAAAGAAATCACAAAAAAAGAAAATTACAGGCCAATATCACTGATGAACATAGACACACAAATCCTCAACAAAATACTAGCAAAAACTCCAGCAACACATTAAAAGTATCATACACCATTATCAAGTGGGATTTATCCCAGGAATGCAAGGATTCTTCAATATATGGAAATTAATCAGTGTGATACACCATATGAACAAACTGAGGAATAAAAACTATATGATCATCTTAATAGATGCAGAAAAAGCTTTTGACAAAATTAAACACAAATTTATGATAAAAACTCTCCAGAAAATGGCATAGAGGAAACCTACCTCACCATAATAAAGCCCATATATGACAAACCCAGAGCAAACATCATTCTCAATGGTGAAAAACTGAAAGCATTTCCACTAAGATCAGGAACAAGACAAGGATGTCTACTCTCACCACTCTTATTCGACATAGTTTTGGAAATCCTAGCCATGGCAATCAGAGAAAAAAAAGAAATAAGAGGAATCCAAATTGGAAAAGAAGAAGTAAAACTGTCACTGTTTGTGGATGACATGATACTATACATAGAAAATTCTAAAGATGCCAGCAGAAAACTACTAGAACTAACCAATGAATCTGGCAAAGTTTCAGGATACAGGATTAATGCACAGAAATCTCTTGCATTCCTATACACTAGCAATGAATAATCAGAAAGAGAAATTAAGGAAACAATCCCATTTACCAGTGCAACAAAAAGAACAAAATACCTAGGAATAAACCTACTTAAGGACGCAAAACCTGCACTCAGAAAACTATACAACACTGATGAAAGAAATCAAAGATGACATAAACAGATGGATAAATATACCATGTTGTTGGATTTGGAAGGATCAATATTGGAAAATAACTATACTACCCAAAGCAATCTACAGATTCAATGCAATCCCTATCAAATTAGCAATGGCATTCTTCACAGAATTAGAACAAAAATTTTCCAAATTTTACAATGGAAACACAAAAGACCCTGAATAGCCAAAGCAATCTTGAGAAAGAAAAACAGAGCTGGAGTAATCAGGCTCTCCAACTTCAAAGTATACTACAAAGCTACAGTAATCAAGACAGTATGGTACTGGCACAAAAACAGAAATATTGATCAGTGGAACAGGATAGAAATCCCAGAGCAAAACCCACACACATATGGTCACCTAATTGATGACAAAGGAAGCAAGAACATACAATAGAGAAAAGACAGCCTCTTCAATAAGTAGTGCTGGGAAAACTGGACAGATACATGTAAAAAGTGAAATTAGAACACTACCTAACATCATACACAAAAATAAACTCAAAATGGATTAAAGACCTAGATGTAAGACTGGACACTATAAAACTCTTAGAGGAAAATATAGGAAAAACACTCTTTGACATAAACCACAGCAAGATTTTTTTTGACCCACCTTGTAGAGTAATGAAAATAAAAACAAAAATAAACTAATGGGACATAATTAAACTTAAAAGCTTTTGCACAGCAAAGGAAACTGTAAACAAAATGAAAAGACAACTCTCAGAATGGGAGAAAATATTTGCAAATGAAGCAAAGGACAAAGGATTATTCTCCAAAATATATAAACAGCTCATGAAGCTCAGTATCAAAAAAACAAACAACCCAATTAAAAAATAAGTGGAAGACCTAAGTAGACATTTCACCAAAGAAGACATACAGATGGCCAAGAGACATATGAAAAGATGCTCAGCATCACTAATTATTAGAGAAATGCAAATCAAAACTACAATGAGGTATCACCTCACACCAGTCAGAATGGCCATCATCAACAAATCCGCAAACAATAAATGTTGGAGAGGGTGTAAAGAAAATGTAACTCTTTTGCACTGTTGGTGGGAATGTAAATTGATACAGCCACTGTGGAGAACAGTTGGAGGTTCCTTAAAAAACTAAAAATAGAACTACCATATGACCCAGAAATCCCACTACTGGGCATATACCCTGAGGAAACTGTAATTCAAAAGGACACATGTACCCCAGTGTTCACTGCAGCACTATTTACAATAGCCAGGACATGGAAACAACTTAAATGTCCAATCACAGATGAATGGATCAAGAAAATGTGGTACATATATACAATGGAATACTACTCAGCCATTAAAGGGAACGAAATTGGATCATTTATAGGGTTGTGGATGGACCTAGAGTCTGTCACACAGAGTGAAGTAAGCCAGAAAGAGAAAAACAAATATTGTATATTAACATATATATGTGGAATCTAGAAAAATGGTACAGATGAACCTATTTTCAGGGCAGGACGTAGAGAATGGACATGTGGACACAGGGGGCAAAGGGGAGGGTGGGATGAATTGGGATATTAGGATTGACATATATACACTACCATGCATAAAATAGATAGCTAGCAGGAACATGCTATAAACCAAAGGAAGCTCAGCTCAGTGCTCTGTGATGACCTAGATGGGTGGGATGGTGGGGATGGTGGGAGGGAGGTCCAAGAAGGAGAGGAAATAGGTATACATATAGCTGATTCATTTCATTATACAGCCGAAACTAACGCAACACTGTAAAGCAATTATATTCCAATAAAAATATATATTCATTTGGACATAAGCTGAAAGAAAAAACAAAGGAAAAAGCTTGATTTTCAGAAGTTACATAACTCTGGGTAAATTATTTTTAATTTTAGAATAATTTCCTTATTATATAAAGAGTTATTTATGCAGTATACTTTTACATATTCCATATGTTCTTCCAAAACTATGAAAATTATGGGTGTTTAAAAATCTCTCTTTGGGGGGCTTCCCTGATGGTGCAGTGGTTGAGAGTCCGCCTGCCGATGCAGGGGACACAGGTTCGTGCCCCGGTCTGGGAAGATCCCACATGCCGCAGAGCGGCTGGGCCAGTGAGCCATGGCCGCTGGCCCTATGCGTCCGGAGCCTGTGCTCCGCAACGGGAGAGGCCACAGCAGTGAGATGCTGGCGTACCGCAAAATAATAATAATAATAATAATAATAATAATAATAAATCAAAAATCTCTTTTTGAGGAAAGAATTTCCCCTCAAATCTTTCAGTTTGTAGCCCAAAGTGAAAGTGGACCTCCCATTAGTCAAGAGCTGTGGTGTTTCCTGAGGGGAAGCATTAAACATCTCCTAGGCAATAGATTCTCAAATGCCCCAGCTTTGCCACCTCATTGTAAGCACCATGTGATCAGTAAACCATTCCAGAATGTTAAGCATCTCTTCCATGATGACCTTGTGTGCATGTTCCAGTTATAAAGATGCTGATTTAAAGTTAATTATTAAATTATACTAAATAACATAGCATAGAATAATGAAGTGTAGTATCCATATTGTTATTATGGTTAATATATTTTGGTATAGTATATTACTGTATATTATCTTAGTGTGGTATATTACACCATAGTATAACATAGTGTGATATACTATAGCACAGGGTAATATAGTACAGTATAGAGTGGTCTGGTATAGCATGGAACAGTGTAGCGAGGAATAGTTTAAAATAGTATGGTAGAGTACAATACAGTACAGAGCTGCACAGTATCTATATAGCATAGTAGTTAGAACAATGCCTTTAGAATCACAGACCTAGTTTCAAATTGTGGTCCTACCACATACTAAATGTACAGTCTGGAGCATATTACTTAGTGCCTCTGAGCCTCAGTTTCCACATCTGAAAAATGAAGATTAAAAATACTTACCATGATGAATTGGGAGATAGGGATTGACATATATACACTAATATGCATAAAATAGAAAACTAATACGAACCTGCTGTATAATAAAATTTAAAAATTCAAAAAAAGAAAAAAGTAAAAAAGTAGAAATACTTACCATGCCGTCTGAAGATGAAGTTTTTATGAGGACTGTGAAGGTAATATATGTAAAGAGGAAGCACTGACAGTTCACAAGCCCTCTATCAAAACTCACATTTTATGTATCTCACTGACAGTGGGGATGAGTAATGAAAGTGCTTGCTTTAAGGAAAGTGTCTCCCTAAAAGCATCTAAAAAGAACTGGCTAGGACATGACTCAGGAGTGGTTGGGTGGTTGTATATTTACTTCTTAAGACAAGCATCCTAAGTGAACCTCTCAATCACTTACTATATTTTGCAAAGATAGGCGATGACCCTGGGATAGTAGCTACTGAATCTTTGCACTGGTGATGACAACGAGGGAGAAGAGTTTTTAGAAACAGATGACAAACAGCTGCAGCCCTCTCTATCTTGGGAAAAGCAGTGCCAACTGCATAAACAAGTGTATACATTTTATTTTGTGGTTGCCTCTTCCAAAACATCCAGAAGGAAAAGTTCCAGATGTGCTCAAAGATTTGCTCCCAGGAATAGTGAATGTAGAGAATGTGGAGAACCAGAATCAAAGTGAAAGCCCTGTGGAAAACACTAGGAATCAATCAAATGTTTAAGATATTAAAGTGCATAAATTTGACCCAAATTTCTTCCTGACTTGACTACTAATAACGACTTTGCCTCTGGCTGGCTTTGATATGTTTCATATTTAGACGTGCTTCGCGAAGACATTTGTACCCTTTTACACAAGAATGTCTGTGCCCTCACTGGAAAGGAAAACACCCCCAGAGGAACACTCGGGGTTCAAGAACACGCAGACAACGAGAGTAAAAGAAACACGTAGGTGTTATAAATTTAGGGTCAATTTAATGTTTGAAAATGAGATGTAATGAAAAGCACATTGAAGTGGAGATTGGAAAACTGAACTCAACGCCTAATTTGACATTTCAAATGGTTGTGATCTTGGGAATGTTTCTGAGGTGTTGTTTCCACACCTGTGTTACAGAGAAACTATCACTGCCCTTTCCTATCATCCAGAGACACTGTGATTATCAAATGAAACCATGTATGTGAGACTCCTTTGAAAAATGAAAATGCTGTATGTTGGTCTGATTGCTCTTATTAGAAAGAAGAGGAGAGAGGCAGGGGGAGAAAATGGGAAGAGTAAGGAAGGGCTTTGGAATTGAGCCGGCCTGTGTTTCATAGTGACTTTGCCCCTCCTCTTAGTAAATTTGTGGCTACAGGAAAGTCATTTAGCCTTTCTTGGCCTCAGTTTCCTCATATGTAAAAATGGATATAATAAGTATTATATCTCAGAGCTGTTTGAAGGATTAAGAGGAAAAAAATGTATGTAAGCTCAAAGATATTTTGGTTTGCAGTTTTAAAGCCATGTCTCATGCCCCTGAAGGTGTCAGGCCTATTTTTTAATCATCAAAGTGCTTTAATTCGGAGAGGCTGGTTGACCGGCTCAAGTATATGCCAGCAGATGTAGAATTCCTGATGGAATTATCTTTTTTTTTTTTTAATTTCAGTGTTTGTTTTGGCACCAGTTTAACAATTTTTCTTTTTATTTTTCTTTTTTAAAATTTTCTTTTTTCTTCCTAATTGTTATACTTTTTTTAACATCTTTTTTGGAGTATAATTGCTTTCTGATGGAATTACTTTGATCAGATTAACAATAAAAAAATTTTAAGAACCCAAGACCTTGAAAAAATACCTGTTTTGATTCAAATTATGACGACTATAGATCCCATGAAAACAATGAAATACATCTTACAATTTGAGAAAACTTAGAATTTTTTAGAGGCTTTTTCTGTTATGTTGAATGCTTTTCCTGTCACTGCATTTCAACCAAGCTTCAAATGCCCTCTTCTTTCTCTGCCGATCAAGTTTCCTAGTGCTAGGAAAAAACGGGAAGAGGTTAGTGAGATTCAAATAGCTCTAGATTTCCTAAGCAAACCAGATACAGTTAAGAGCACTCTGAAGGGTTTGTGCCTCACCTGGTGACCAGAATCAAGACCTCTCGGGTGTCAAATTAGAACATTTTCCTCCGTATCCCACTGACAACTCGGCATTCTGGATCACTGTCACCAGTGGGGAGGAGAAGGGTGGAGGAAGGGATGCAGCACATCAAGTCCAGGTGTCCACTCCCACAGTTTGAATTGTAATGTGAATACCAAGTTCCCCCAAAATATGGCCTTGTTTCTCTAGATGAAAAGTTGAAAAAAAAGGTTTCTCCTTAGTCACTTCTATTTCAATTTAATTCTCATTTATTAAAGGCCTAATGAAACAAAATTCTTCATTTTACACTCTAAATTTAGAAATTATTCTACTTTGTCATTATAATCAATTGACTGTTACATGAAGACTGTGCATAGGTTGAGGACTTGAATCTTGTCTTCCTTAACTTTTGTCTCCAGAACCTGCCATTCAGCCTGTGCTTAATAAATATTTGCTGGATATACAAACAGACATTCTGTTCAAAACCCACTGCCATGGACTGTATTATGTCCTCCTCAAAACTGATAGTTGAAACCCTTATTTTCCAATGTGATTGTATTTGGAGATAGGGCAGGGAGGCAATTCAGGTAAAATGGTGTCATAACGGTGAGGTCCTAATCCAATAGGACTGGTGGCTTCAGAAGAAGAAGAAGAAGAAAGAGTTCTCTCTGTCCCAGTGCACCAGGGAAAGGCCATGTAGGACCACAGTGAGAAGGTGGCTGTATGTAAGCCATGAAGAGATCCCTCACCAGAACCAGACCATGCTGGGACCTTGATCTTGAATTTCCAGCCTCCAGAATTGTGAGAAAAATTTCTGTTGCTTAAAACACTCAGTCTATGGTATTTTGTTACGATGACCCAAGCAGACTAAAACAACCACCAAAAGTAAAAACTGAAATTTTTGTCTCAAAGGAAAACTACCTTTTGAATCATGTACATGTATGTACATGTACACACTTATATCCATCCCATACGTATAAAAATGTGGATTAAGAAACCTAGATTTATTAAATATATCAAATGTGACTATATAATGAAATGATGGCAAATACCATACACAAATTCATCTACCTGATGAGAGTAGGACAAGTAAAACCCTTGGTCAGTTAATTTGAAATATAGCTAGAACCAAACAGCTAAGCAGATACTAAATCAGCAAAGTAACCCGTCTACTTCCTACTGAGATAATTTTTTTCTTTTGGTCCCCTAGTTTGCACAAGGAACATCTGGAGCAGGCTTAGAATGGAGCACTTGATGGGTAACATCCCTCTTGGCATATCTTAGTTTCAGCAAAGCCAAACTTCTGTGTAACATATCTTTTCTAATCTCTCTCAGTAATGAATTTCAATGGAAACTCTATTTATGTAAATAAAAAAACCTCACATCTGATTATTATCATGAGCTAAGGACAATTTCCCTCCTGTAATGCTTTTCTCATTGGAACTAGGATGCTGTTACTATTTTTTAATCGATGGTTGCATCTGTACTTGAGGTTGTAGGAGACAAGGAAGACAATGTCATTTGGAATCCAGCATGCTTCCCAGCGTATGGGGCCCCGTGATCCACATCACCCTCGTTGAGCACATTGGAGCAGACATGCTGGAACATCTGCAGTTGTGTGAGGTCAAAGAAGTGTTTGCTGCAGGCTTTGGCTTGACAAGCTTTGAAATATTTCCCAGCTTTTCAGAGGTATTACTATATCTTCCATCTTTTAAAATGTGCCAAAAGGGAAAGAAAACATGGAAAGTTGCCTCTCCCTACAGGATTCTAATTACTGTGCATTTCTGTGTTCTACATGTACAAGTTAGGACCTGGGCTCAATGAGAGCAATTACCACTGACCTGTTACGTTACTGAGTGAGTGATCATATGGGATGTCTAGGCATTCAGACCACAAAGCTGAGGTAGTACAGAATTGTGGCTGTGAGTGAGATCTGAGTCAGGTCGCTTTAGTTGAGATAATTTATTCATAGTTACTAATAAGATACAATTCAGGAATAACAGTAAACTGAAACATATACAAACATACACGCAGACACGTGAAACTTTCCACAGTAATTAATATAAACATTTAAAAGATACAAGTTAGCATTATCTCTGTATTTCTTTAAAAATTTGATAGTATCTTTCTAATTCTTTTAGCACCATAGAGAGTCTCCTTTGTGAATATAATTTTCAACTTTTTTTTTTTTTTTTTTTTGGTACGCCGGCCTCTCACTGTTGTGGCCTCTCCCGTCGCGGAGCACAGGCTTTGGACGCGCAGGCCCAGCAGCCATGGCTCACGGGCCCAGCTGCTCCACGGCATGTGGGGTCCTCCCGGATTGGGGCATGAACCCGTGTCCCCTGCATCGGCAGGCAGACTCCCAACCACTGCGCCACCAGGGAAGCCCAATTTTCAACTTTTTGTTGTATAATTTATAGATGATAAAATGTACCTCTTTAAGTGTACAGTTCAATAAGTTTTGACAAAAGTATACCCCCATGTAAGTTCCTCTTCAGTGAAGATATAGAATATTTGCCTCATCCCCAAATCTTCCCTTATATTGTTTACATTCTATCCTACCTCTCTTTGCCCCATTAACTACTAGTCAGCTTTCTGTCACCACTGTAGATTATGTCTCATCTAGAAATTCACACAAATGGAGTATTATGTACCCTGTGTCTATCTTCATGCACTCTGCATAGTGTTTTTTTTTAATTAATTAATTAATTAATTTTGGCTGCATTGGGTCTTCGTTGCTGCACGTGAGCTTTCTCTAGTTGTGGCGAGCAGTGGCTTCTTTTGTTGTGGAGCACGGGCTCTAGGCACACGGGCTTCAGGAGTTGTGGCATGCAGGCTCAGTAGTTGTGGTTCACTGGCTTAGTTGCTCCGTGGCATGTGGGATCTTCCTGGACCAGGGCTCGAACCCGTGTTCGCTGCATTATCAGGCGGATTCCTAACCGCTGCGCCACCACGGAAGTCCCTGCATAGTGTTTTTGAGATTCATCCATACAGTTATATTTGTTAATGCCTGGTTCCTCTTTGTTGTTGAAAGCAATCTTTGTCTTCTCATTATGAAAATCTCCTTTCCCATCTAACATTGCTGTATTTACTCATTTATTTTATCCTATGAAAAACACAAAATTATTTCATAATTATCTTGTAGTCCTTTAACCCTGTTTTCATCATATTTCTTACTATTTTCTAACTGAAAGTTGGAAATGTACTGTAAGTTAGGCTTTGTAAAGTGTCCTTAAAGGGCCACTGAGTCTGCCAAAGTTAGATCAATGGGATGCCATGGCAATTAAGCTTGACTTTGATGATTTTCTAGAGATATGACCACGCATATCTATCACTCATATCTGGGGTATTCTGAAGTGGCTTTTTTTGGCTCCAATGGCTTTTGGGGCTCTGATGTCTTTTTTTGGCTCCAATGGCTTTTTTTGCTATCATATTAACACATATTTTTGCTATCATATTGGCATCAAGCATGTAAACTGCTATAATAAAAATAGCAGTCTGTGTAGCTAAGCACTCTATACCTTACTTCATTTAATCTTTGTAATAGCCCTGCGAATCAAGTCTTATCGAGCACTCAGTGTCAATCAGTGCTCATGGAGCTTACGGTCTAAAGGAGAAAGCTGACTTTAATGAGAGTATGTTCCTTGTTATGCTAAGATTGGAAGCTATAAGAACATATAGGCAGCTATGACCTTGCTGAAGAAGTGACCTTTTAGCCGGGGCGTGGAGGACAAGTAGGGTTTGCCAAGCCAGAAAAGGGAATAAGTATTCCAACGGGAATAATATGTGTGCAGGCTTGGAGGTGAGAAAGGTCCTGGTAGGTAGAAGGAATTAATAAAAGGTTTTGTGTATTTGGAATCCAGAGGTGAAGGCAGAGTAGGGCCAGCTGAGCCAAGCTGCACCTGAGCTGGGATTAGAGCTGCTGTGGAAGCCTGTGGTTTTGGATAGTAAGACTGGGTTTTGAATGCTGCTCACTATGGAATGGTAGTAATGTTCTACAGGCACCTATGTATGAAGATTCAGAGAACTGAATCCCAGTGGATTGGCAAGAGGATTCGGGGGGGAAAAATCCAGTGGTCTCTCAGGTCAATATCAGAATAGCATGATGTCATTTAATTTATAACAATCACTTTATAAATTACTTTATTATTGAAATTAATTAATATTTTTCCCTCCTAAGAAAATAATTCTTGGTGTTAGAAGTGGTTTTTCTGAGGTAGAGTTCAGAGGACGTATATAGTGTGAGGACCGGTTTCTACCATTGTTCTGTCTCTAGGTAAAGAAGAGTTTAACTTACAATGTGGTTAATATGATACTTATCACTGACAGTACTTTATTTTTAAAAGTTAATGGTTATCACATAGAACATTTCTGTATGCAAAATCCAAGAAATTTATTAAAAAACAGTCAATGATAAATATCTGTGTATTTTAAGGGCATTGAAAATCACAATGAAAATCGCATCTCTGTTTTGCATTTATAGTAAGTGAAAAATCCAGTATTGCACATTCTCAAGGTAATTGTGGGGAGATCAAGACAAGTTTGGTCATTAATCATATTGTGGAACTAGACATAGGAGAAAAAGAATTGAAATGAAACTCAACTGAACCAAAATACACATATTGGAAAATGTATTGATTGCCTGGTCCAGTATGAGATTCAAGTAATGTTTATGATTCTGAACTCTGTCCTGACTTAGAATAGAGAGCAATGAGAAAGAAAACGTTAACACTTTCTTCTTGGAATGAAAAGGTTAGGGCTTAAGGGAATGTGTTTTATATGTTGAAATTAATCTAAAATTAAGATGAAGTTAATGTTCACATTGGTATTATTCTAATATTTTGGGCGTTAAAATATAGGTGAAGGCTGAGATTTGGGTCTTTGACTTGATTCCAACAAAATGTTTACCCCAAGAATATGTGTACTGTGAAAATAAAATGTTGGGTGTGACCTGACATTAGTGGAAAAATAAAACAGAGAAATGGATCATTTAAAGATGTTCATCACCAGTCAGCTATCAGTTTGATATAAAATTTTTCTTTAAGGTCTCTTTTTGTTGCTAAAAAGGATTTCTAGGTACAGATTTGGG
Organism: Pseudorca crassidens; assembly: GCF_039906515.1. Taxonomy (NCBI): domain Eukaryota; kingdom Metazoa; phylum Chordata; class Mammalia; order Artiodactyla; family Delphinidae; genus Pseudorca; species Pseudorca crassidens. The sequence goes on along the minus strand of NC_090306.1, from coordinate 24,955,738 downwards.
TTGTTAGAAACATCAAAATTGTAGAAAAGCTCAAAGACATTGGGGTTATGTTGTCAGGACTACAGCTCCTTTGAAATTCCAGATATTTAAGGTACTAAAAGACTAACCCCCAAAGACTTTATTTCCTTTTTGCTTCCAGTTTTGATGCTTTGTAAGGCCCACGAAACCATCTTTAACCTTTCTCTTTTCCCCTTTCCTTGCACGAGTTTCTTGGGGAGTGTTTCCCGGTCCCCACCTGCCTCAGGTTACACAGGCACCACCCTGGTGGCCTCATCAGCCCCAGCCTGGTGGCCACCACAGCACGTTGGCCAGTCTTTTGTCTGTTCTTCCTTCGTCAGTGTGTTCTATGCCCACTGGTAGAACACATTCATTGTGCCACTTCTGGGTGGAGAATCTACAGAGACTCCCCTTTGTTTTACTACATGAATCCAAACCCTTTGACCTGCCTTTGGTACCACCACTGCCTTCTTTCTTCTTTTCACCAACAATCAGCTCTTTTTATTTTCTAACATAAATAAACTACAAGTTTCATGGATTAATTCAGCAAATATTTATTGAGGAAAAGGCAACATCAGACAAAGGTTTTGGAAAGGTCACTCTGGATGGGGGTGGGTGTACCAAGAGAAGCTGGCTGTGGAAGGTTGGGGCCTGTGCTGGTGTCCTGGTGGAAGCTGGTGACAGCTTGAGGCAGGCTCTTGGCACTGGAGATGGGGTGAAAGGAATTGCTTTGCAACTGACTTAGGGGGCATATATCCCTCAGACTCACCAGAAACAGTCTTTGTCCTGTCAGATCCCACTTTAACAGCCACTTCTTCCAACAGTGTGACCCACCACTTTAGTTGTGTGATGTTGGAAAGGTTTTTTTTCAACTTTTTTCCATTTCTAAAAGGAATATGATAGTAATGCCCCAAATAGTTGTTTAAGGCTTAAATGGTTCAAAGCTTGTAAAAATTTTAGCTCAAGGTCTGGCACATAGTAAGAACTCAGTAGAGGTTAGCTATTAGTATTGCTATTCTGTCTCTCTTGATTAATCTACATCCTTTGATTTATCTTCATAGAAGAGAATCACTTAATCTTAGATCTTTGAGATCTTAGAAACTGTCCCATCACATTCTCTCACTTACACATTCAGAAATGGCACAGGGGCTGGGGAGGTGACGGCTCCTCAGTGCTAGTTCTGGAACTAGAGCCCGGGTCCCCCAACTCCAAAATCAGTGCCTTTTGGCTCCGGACCATAGACCTTATTCTGTAGATCAGTGTGTGTTTTATCTCAAGTATAATTAAGCCTCTTGAGGGTGTGGCTTCTACTCCGGTGACTGGCCCAGTGCTCAGCGGGAAGCTTTGCATCAAATGGCCTGCTGTAATATGGAAATGAAATCTTTAACTTTATGTTACAAAATAGATTAAACAGATTTACAGGCTAAATCATCTTCAGTTCCTATTCACCCCATAAGAGAGGAGATTAAAGCAACCTGAGTAAGACTTTATTTAATAATCATCTTACCAGGAGTACTTTCTCAATGATTGGATCTAATACTCTCTAATCATCTAATGCTTGAACTACTCTCTGAAGGAAGTGAGGCGTTTTAGGGCTGTGACAATATGGTTAGGATACCTGAGTCTACTCAGGTAAGCTCCTGCAAGTTTGCTCTTCCAGTTCACTAGGCTCTGAGGGAGAGTCCTGTTCACTGTCTCCTTAGCCCTCACGGTCCCTTATGCAACCGGGGGCAGTGGTTAGAAAACACAGATGCCAGTTTTCCATTGTATAAGAGAAGATGCCTCTGCAATCTCTCATATAGGTTTTAACTGTTCAAGTTTCTTCCCTAAGTTAGTGGTTCTTTGCTTTTGTGATCATATTAAACTAAGCATTCCTCGTAAGGGGACTAATCGGGATTAGTAAACATTAGAATGTTTACTCTCTCACCGCAAAACACAGGGATTTAAATCTGTTGCCTCATCTATTTAGGATTCAGTCACACTGAGGGGATGATTCTGAGATTTTTCCACAGGGAAATAAATTTATTCACAGTCACCATCCTGGGAAACTTGTAGTCTTTTAGCTCAAAGTATAAAATTTTTTATATTATTCGTACCTCATTTTTCTTACACCCTTGATTCCATATTATCTTTCTCATTCTCAGTGTCTAAGATTTTATTTATATCTTTTTTATTTCTTTTCCTCACCTTTTTTTTTTTTTTTTTTTTTTTTTGCGGTACGCGGACCTCTCACTGCTGTGGCCTCTCCTGTTACAGAGCACAGGCTCCGGGCGCGCAGGCTCAGTGGCCATGGCTCACGGGCCCAGCCACTCCGCGGCACGTGGGATCTTCCCAGACCGGGGCACGAACCCGTGTCCCCTGCATCGGCAGGCGGACTCTCAACCACTGCGCCACCAGGGAAGCCCTCACCTCTGTTTTTAACAATAAACTTTGTTTTTAAAACTTTCCAAATTATCCCCCCAAACAATAGTAACTATAGCAGCAAAAGACTGTCAAATTGTTTTTATAATATTTAACTTTAAGAATACTGATTTTCATAGGATGACAGAATTTTAGAATTGGAAGTGACATAAGAGAATCTGATAGACATTTGGATGTCCTTATTGTCAAGTGCTTGCTCTAACCTTTTGCGCCCTGAAGAAGGTTGGATTATGGTCCCCAAATATATCCCTGAACCTGTAAATGTTACCTTATTTGGAAAAGGGGGTACTGCAAATGTGATTATGAATCTTGTGATGGGAAAATAATTCTGGATTATCTGGGTGAGGTATAAGTGCAATCACATGTATTCTTAAGAGAAGCAGTGGAAGATTTGACACAGAGAGAAGAGAAGGCAGACTGGAGAAAGCAATGTGACCATAGCGGCAGAGACTGGAGTGATGTGGCCACAAACCAAGGAGTGCCGGCTGTCACTAGAAGTTAGAAGAGGAAAGGAATGGATTCTCTTCTGCAGCCTCTGGAGGGAGGGCAGCCCTGCCAGCACTTTGATCTCAGCCAAATGATGTTGTGCTTTGGCCTCTAGAAATGTGAGGGAATTGTTGTTGTTTTAAGTCACTAAGTTTGTGGTAATTTGTTATAGTAGCAGTAGGAAACAAATACACTCCTTCTCTAAAACTTGGGATATCTTTTTGTTACTGGTTTAAAGGAGTTTGTTATAGATTCTGGACGTGAGCTCTCTAATAGGATACATAAATTACAAATATCTTCTTTCATTTAGGGCCTTGCCTTTTCACTCTCTGAGTGGTGTCTTTTCATGTTTAGATGTTTTTATTTTTAATGAAATACAATTTATTGAACTTTTCATTTATTGTTGTGTTTTGAGGTCTTGTTTGAAAAAATCCATTTATTACTCTCAACATTTAGGTTTAAAATCCATCTAGAATTTATTTCAGTGTTTGGAGTAGAGTAGGGGTCAGGTTCATGTTTTTCCCATATTTCATTTGTCCAATGTTCCACTGGACAAATGTTTTCTTACTATACTGCACTGGTATCTGTCATAAATCAAGGCCATATGAATCAGCTTTGCTTGTCTGGGAAGCAGATGCCAAGATGGAATTAGAAGTATGAGAGATTTATTGGAGGTAAAAGATAAAGGTAATAAAGATATCAGTAAATGGGAGAAGGTATAGGAATAGGCAAGGGAAGTCTTCATACCTGTGAAGATCTGACACTTATGAAAGAAGAGAGGGGAAAAAAGGAGAAATGCAGAGCAGCCTCAGAGAGCAGTCCTGGCCAATTCCATGGAGAGCTTCATAGCATAGATGACTGTTAGAACCCTCCTGTACTAGGTAGATATGGCAAGACCCTAGAACTCCCACTGTGCTCAGTCTTTGGCTGAAGCTCCCCAGGGAGAATGTGTCCTCTATCCCAATGCTGCAAGAGCCCCTTAGGCACTGTAGCTAGTGCAGACCTGGTGCAGTTTGCTTGAAGGAAGATCTGAACAGTAAACCTACAAGGCTTCCATATTCCACTGCTTTCACCCTACAGATTTACTTCTCACGCATATTCAGACTCCACGATTCCCATTTGGTCTCTTTTCCCGAGATGATACTCAGAAAAGGATGGTTAGTAGGATGAACAACAGCTCTCATTTTTGCAGTTGTTCTCAGTCTTGCAATTGATACTCATTGTCTTTACTCCTCTGTTATCCATTCTAAATTCTTCTCACCCTCAGCTCTCACTTCTGCAGGTCTTGGTGGTTTACCTGTGTGATACTGCGATTTATAATAGGAAATATATATTTGGTCTTTGTCTCTGTTCCTGCACAGAGCTCCTAAAATCCTTGTATTTTCTAAGAGATAGGAGGGATAAGGATGAAAAGAGCATTTTCATTATTCATAACAAGCGTCTTTCAACCACACCTGAGTTTATGTTAATAAGATGACTTTTGGAAAAGCCCTTAAGGATGGGGGGCTGCTTGCCAGGAACCAACCATGTGATTAGAGGGTTAGAACTTTCAGCTCCACCCTCCCAACCTCTAGGGAGGGGAGAGGGGTTGGAGGTTGTGTTAGTCCTCAGTGGTCAAGCATTTAATCAATCATGCCTACTTAATAAACTCCATAAAAAACCCTGACTGAAGGAAACTGGAGAGCTTCCAGGTTGGTGAACACGTGGAGTGTTGAGTGGGTAATGCGCTTGGAGAGGGCATGTCTGCTCTGCGTCCCCTCTCCATACCTTGCCCTATGTATCTCTTCCATCTAACTGTTCTTGAGTTGAATCCTTTTTATAAAATAATGGTAATCTATTAAATAAAATGTTTTCTTCAGTTTTGTGAGCCATTCTAGCATATTATGGAACCGAAGGTGGGGATCACGGGAACCTCCAAATTATAGCTCATTCCTCAGAAGCACAGGTGACAACCGGACTTGTGACTGGCATCTGAAGTGGGGGCAGTCTTGTGGGACCAAGACCTTACCTTGTGGGATTGAACACTGTCTCCAGGAAAATAGTGTCAGAATTGAATTATATTATAGGACACTCAGCTGGTGTCAGAGAATTGCCTGGTATGGGAAGAACTCCTATACATTTGGTAGTCAGAAGTGTAAGTGAGGTAGTAGAAGAGAGTAGAGTGTGGAAAAAGGGGAGTTCTCTTTCACAGCCTAGTAATGTGACTCAAATCCTCATTTCAGAGTGGTTTGAGGCCTTGGTAATCATCTCCTTCTCAGGCCAGGGTTGCTGTGCATGTCCCTTTACAGTAACACTTGGGCAAGGAAATACCAAGAGGCACCCAAGCGGGTCACCTGAGTTTCACACATATTCTGTTCTACCTCAGCTTTATCTCATCCTACTGATCAAGGTCAATTACCCTTGCTATGACTCTGGCTCCCTTCTCATGTGACAGTTCCTGGACACAAGGAGTCCAAAGTGCCGGGCAACCATCATAGGTTGATGAGTTCTGTGCTTTTATTTTTGGATTTGCCCGCTTTGAGGATGAAAACCTCTAAGCATTGGAGAGCAGGGGTTGTGAACAGGAAGCACAATATTCCTCAGGAGCATGGAGAGTCATGGTAAGTGGGGCCATTCCTGCTTCCAATCTTTGTTTCCTGAATTCATGTGGCTTTCCTATTAGGACAGAGCATCATATAGAGGTCTCTGGAGGATAGCACTTTATACCTAAAGGGAGTTGCCTCAGAGCTGGTACTTCAGCTGCACTTACAGCAGGATAATACAATACTCTATTAGACTGGCTCCTTCTGGATGGTATGATTTGTGATACAACCAATGCTCCCCATGACATGGGCCCATGCCCACAGCTCCTTCACTGAAGTGGGATCCCTGGCTGGATGCTGTGTTGTATGGAAACAGGCATTTTGTAAGCCCCTGGATAGTGATTCCGGCTGAGGTTCTGTGGGCAGCAAAGGCCTAGAAGAGTGATTTATTCCTATGGGAAGAAACCACTGGCCCTTCTAGGATAGAAAGGGCCTGATATAGTAAACTTGCCATCAAGGAGCCAGATGGTGTCCTAGAGGAATGGTGCCGTATTGGATCATCGTTCCTATCAGACTGTATATTAAGAGGTGACAATAGCTGGATCAACCTTCGTTAGTAGGTGCCCAGAATGTTGGGCTCATTTGTAGCCATTCTTGAGTGGCACTGTAATGCTTACACCTGTCAACCAAGCAGATTCAGAATGAAGCAAGCTCTGGGTTTTTTCTCTTCTGTCAGATGGTCAAAAGGAGTCCCCCATGTGGCTATAGGTGTGAGAAGGAGGGCAGCACCAGTGCAGAGTTGTGGATGCCATTGAGGTCTGTGCTTCCTTTAGCCAGTTTAACCACTGGCTCTCAAAAAAAGTATATATATCTCAGTCAATTCAGGCTGCTATAGCAGAATGCTGGATGGCTGATAAACAACAGAGATTTACTTTTCACACCTCCTGGAGGCTGGGAAATCCAAGCAATGTACCAGCAGATTCAGTGTCTGGTAAGGCCTTCTTCCTGGTTCACCGACTGTCTTCTTGCTGTGTCCTCAAATCGTGAACGGGGCAAGGGAGCTCTCTGGGATCTCTTTTATAATAATAGTAATCTAATTCATGAGGACTCCATCCTTATGACCTAATCACCTCCCAAAGTCCCCACCTCCTCAAATTGGGGATTAGGTTTCAACCTATGAATTTGGGGGGGATATAAGCATTTGGTCTATAGCAATACACATAAATAGATTTACTGTAAACTTTACTAATATGAAGGATGTATAGTACCCAATTTACAATTAATGATGAAATAAACAATACTCTTTATTTTAAATTACATATAGCCAAATTATTCTTACAGAATATTTTTGTTGATTTTTGTCAAATTCTTGCCTCCACAGCCAATGTTGTTGCAATTGACAAATCAATATAGTTCTGACATGAACGTTGATTGATTTTTTTTAATAAGACAAAAATGAAACCACGAAGATGCATGCTAGAACTTGACTTCTTTGCTAATGATGTGACTGACTTATTGGCTGAAAGGGATACTAGCTTTCTGATACTGAAATGATATTTCCTCAGTTGGTTTTTTTTGTGCTATTCACAATGTAGTGGCTATAGAAATGGCACACATTTATATTTAACTTACGTTATTAAAATTTTTCCTATTGTATTCTGTGTGGTCAACCAATAAAACAATAAATCAAATTGTATTTTGTAGCACTTATCCATTTATGGGGTAGACATATTTCTAAAATGGCTAATTTCAAACTGCCAACATGACAGCACTGAATGTGCAGTTGTGAAAAGATGCACTGTAACACACTATTAGGTAGTGTGTCCACCATATAGACACAAAGTCATAAATAGTCACCAGAGCATGGGTAATAGTAAAATGTAGTAAAATAATTAGGAAGTATTAAAGTGTGAGTATTTCTTGCTTTCATTTTACATATGCTGTATTTAATTGTATGTAAGTTAATTCTTAATAATGGTTGTGCTTTCAAAGTTCCTGGAAATTTAAGAACTGGCTCTATGAGGCAGTACATGCCAGCTCTGCTACCTCTGGCCCTACAGATGTACCACTTCTAATCATATGTCAGCATGCTTTTATGTCTGTCCAGTCTGTGACTTGGTGGGTCTGGCCAAATCTAGATCACCATGGGCATTTTTGGCCCATGGTCACTTGATGCCCCCTGAGTCTAGCACCCGAACTCTACCAGGGCCCAGTAACCCAACAGGAGCTGTTTTTGAGCGTGTATATAATTGGTATAAAAGATGGCATGGCCTTGTCCCAGAGCCCTATGGGCCTGTATTGTGATTCTCTCCCAGGGCCTTGCCAAACACTTCACACAGTGTCTTCTCCCACCACTAACTTCTAACATAGGGTCTGTCACATGCATGGCCCAAGGGTGAGGGCAGATTCTACTGTAGCCAGGACCTGCTGCACAGTGCTGTCCTGCTTTGGGCCTTTTGCATCCCAGTATTTGGCTAGAACAATTATCCTAGGTGTGGAATATGCTGCCTCCATAGCCAGTAGAGGCCTGTGGGGCCTTGTGCTTTCTTTTGGGGGAGGGAAGGTGAAAGATGCAGTGATTTGTCTTTTATTTTGGAGGGACTATCCTGGCTACTTGATGCTTCAATATTTACTGATATGACATGTCTCTGAATCTTTGTAGGATTTTCCTCCCACCTTCAGGAGATCATGTGTCTTACCAAGGGCTCCAGCCTTAGTGGCCAGAGGTAAAGTGGGAGCAGGTCCTGAGCGGTACACAAGCTGTCTTGCTCACATTGTCTTGGGAGTGCTCTTAGGGTAGAAATCAGGACTGAGCAAAGGAAGAAGCTGGGTCATGATGTGGCCTCAATGAAGGCCTCCTAGGGTGACCTGAAGCTGGAATGGCCCATCAAAGTTGTCCCTAGTTAGGGCAACAGGGTCAAGTTGGCCTTCATAACCCAACATCCAAGAGTCATTAGATACTTGCTACTCCTGGAAGGGGGAGGTGACCTTGGTTGCAATGATCCTTTTCAGCCAAGGCAGTTCTGAAGAGAACTGACATCTGAGGGTTCCTTCCTGCAATACTCCTGGGAACTGGGGGAATAAGTCTTTCAGTTCTGAAGGAGGATCTGGAAGGCTCATCAGAGGCCCACTACTGTTAACATGCAAAAATGCTATTTACAAGGGGCCTGGAAGAGCTAACAGACTTTCAAATATAAAGACATATTTCGTGAGCAACGTTCTGGTATATCTAATTATTGATAGATTATAACTACTATTTTTAAAAGAAAAACAACCTTTGAAGAAGATAGGGAAGTTTAGGAGTCAAAGCCAAAGGCCTTCACAGTTTTTTGCATAATGTTAGCAGGAACAGTTCAAACACGTGTAAAGCCCAGAAAATAATAATCAGACTCAGGTGATCCACTTAGATAGAAAGAAAAAGTAATTAGCTCCGCATCTCCCGGATTGTTTTAAGAGCCTTAGTGAAAACAAAACGAGGAGAAATATTTCAGAGGGAAATTCGGTGCCCAAACCCAAACAAAAAATTGAACCTGAGACTTTTTATAAGAGCGTTAGGAACAGAAAGCCTGGGAAGGAGACTGCAGAGGGGGCGACGGGACGCGAGCGCGAAGCCAGGAGCGAGAGCGCAGCCCAGAGGCCGCCCCTGCTGTTGTCCGGGGTGCGGAAAAGCCGGGGACGTCCCAGGCGGTGGCAGCCACTGCTCCCTCCCTGAGGGTGGGCGGGGGGTTCAGGCTGAGCACCTGCTAAGCCCGTCCTGGCCCGGGGTCTGGAGGTGCCCACCAGGAGGACCCCACACACACACACAGACCCCGTTGGGGGAAATGTTGGGGGTGGGTGGAGAGCATAGAGGGCACAGCTGGCGGGACCCCGGCTTCCCCTTCTCCCCCGCTGCGGGCAGCCAGCCCCGCGCCGCGACCCCGCTCCACCTGCTCGCAGACTCTCGGCGCCTGACTTCTTTGCTGCTGGCCGGGGCGAGCTGCCTGTGCTACGGCCGCTCCCTGCAGGGCGAGTTCATGCACAACGACTTGTGGGCGATCGTCAACAACCCCGATGTGCGGCCCGGCGCCCCGCTGTGCTGGGGCATCTTCTCCAACGACTTCTGGGGCAAGGGCACGGCCAAGAACACCAGCCACAAGTCCTACCGGCCGCTCTGCGTCCTCACATTTGAGTCCCTCACTGCGCTCTCGCAATTGCCCCCCCCGCCCCCTCCCCTCCCCCTCCCCGGGGTCTGGAGGTTATGGGCCTTCCTTCCTTCCTTCCTCCCTCCCTCCCTTCCTTCCTCCCTCCCTCCCTTCCTTTCTTTTCTTCTCTCTCTCTCCCTTCCTTCCTTCTGCCCCCCAGGGTCTGGAGGTTATGGGACTCCTTCTTTCTTCCTTTCTTTCTTTCCTTCCTCCTTTCTTTCTTTTTCTTTCTTTCTTTCTTTCTTTCTTTCTTTCTTTCTTTCTTTCTTTCTTTCTTTCTTTTCTTTCTTTCTTTCTTTCTTTCTTTCTTTCTTTCTACCTTCCTTCCTTCCTTCCTTCCTCTCTCTCTCTTTCTTTCTTTCTTTTTCTCTCTCTCTCCTCCTTCCTTCCTTCCTCCCTCCCTCCCTTCCTTTCTTTTTTTTCTCTCTCTCCCTTCCTTCCTTCTGCCCCCCTGGGTCTGGAGGTTATGGGACTCCCTTTCCTTTCTTTCTTTCTTTCTTTCTTTCTTTCTTTCTTTCTTTCTTTCTTTCTTTCTTTCTTTCTTTCTTTCTTTCTTTCTCTTTCTTTCTTCCTTCCTTTCTCTCTCTCTCTCTTTCTTTCTTTCTTTTTTTCTCTCTCTCCTCCTTCTTTCCTTCCTCCCTCCCTCCCTCCCTTCCTTTTTTTTTTTTCTCTCTCTCCCTTCCTTCCTTCTGCCCCCCAGGGTCTGGAGGTTATGGGACTTTCTTTCTTTCTTTCTATCTTTCTTCCTTCCTTCCTTCCTTCCTTCCTCTCTCTCTCTCTCTCTCTCTCTTTCTTTCTTTTTCTCTCTCTCTCCTCCTTCCTTCCTTCCTCCCTCCCTCCCTTCCTTTCTTTTTTTCCTCTCTCTCCCTTCCTTCCTTCTGCCCCCCTGGGTCTGGAGGTTATGGGACTCCCTTTCCTTCCTTTCTTTCTTTCTTTCTTTCTCTTTCTTTCTTTCTTTCTTTCTTTCTTTCTTTCTTTCTTTCTTTCTTTCTTTCTTTCTTTCTTTCTTTCTTTCTTTCTTTCTTTCTTTCTTTCTTTCTTTCTTTCTCTCTCTCCCTCACTCACTCTCTCTCGCTCTCGCTCTCTCCCTCTCTTTCTTTTTCTATTTCTCTCTTCCCTCCTTTCTTCCCTTCCTCCCTTTCTTCCTCTGAGCCCTCCATCCTTCACTCCACACCCCACTGCCACACCACTCTCCTGAATGTTCCTTGGGCCCAACTGTCTGGCCTTCTGGGACCAGGTTTGCCAGGTAAAGCACAGGGAGTCCTGGCTCCTGGCTCTAGAGGCACAGGCTGGGGAGCTGGAATGGAGGTTTCCCTGGTGTCTGTCCACCCACCTCACCCCCAGATGGCCCACTATGGCAAAGGAGGACCTGTGTGGACTCAGCGCCTTTGTTGGGAGGTGGGGTGCTGCTTCCAAGTTGGGAATCTTTGCAGGTTTGTGGGCAGCTTTGCAGATGAGGAGGAGAATCTTGGGAGAAAAGAGAAAATCCCGACCTGTCAGTAGTCACTGAGCCCAATGATCTGTCAAAAAGTGTTCTCCATCCAGACTTGACAATATGCAAAGTAAAGAAACATGAAGGCCCGCAGTCTTCCCATTCCTGAGCTTCCAACTGAAATAGTTTTTGTTTATTTTGTTTGAGCATTTTTGGTGTGAATAACTTACAAGTGCATAGAGGAACCATGATGCCCATTTCCCCCGTTTGAAAAGGGTCTCATTGGAGTCCTTGCTGGACTGTTAGCAGTACCATTATGAGTGAGTGGATGTCTTCCAGTATATGAAAGAATTATAGAGGGTGCAGGTGATCTTTAGGTTTTTTGCCTTAAGCGTACATAGACTGTCTTCAGTGCTTAGAAAAATTTTACAGGCACAGGGAACAAGGTCCCTATGTTAGAGTTGGTCAAATACACTGTTCATTTATTCATTCAATAAATACTTGTAGTATAACCTTTATGTGCAGGTACCCTTCTGGCCCCTGGGGATAAGGGTCCCCAGTGGTATAGCTCTGGTAAAATATGATTGCAATGGAAGTTTTACAGAGAAAAAGAGAGGATGAGTTAATAAATAGAGACTAAAACGGTATGCTTTAGATTCCTTGCAGTGTGGGAGAAAAACAGGAGGGTGATACTCCTGTGTATCGTCTAGTGAGTCCCTGGATGAAGGCACCTTTTGAAGCAGTCTCTCTTTTTTTTTAATCAACTAATGTATTTCCTAAGTTCCTTTGGAGCAATATTCATAATTTTCCTCACTTTGAGGACTCAGTTATCCCACTTAAAAAAACCCAAAAGCTTGATTATGCCAAAGTAATGGCATTCTCCCCACCCTGAAACACACTCACACAGTAATAGATGCTTTCTGTTCACAAGGTTCTGATTTGACCTCTGGTTACCCCAGAGATGTAATGTAATCTATGCATCTCCAACTCAGTCACTCCAAGCTCTATTACATTCCAGACCCCTTGTTCTTTGTACGTGCTGAGCACAATCAAACGCACTACCCCTTCAGGCCTTTTGTACTTTCTGATTTCTCTTCCTGGAATTCTCTTCCCCCAGATGTTTTCTAGGTTTGCTCCCAATATAGTGTAAGCTCGATGAAGTGCATCCTTAGCCCCTAGAACAGTTCCTTGCACAGAGTCAAGGCTCAATAAATGTTAGTGAATGAATGATTATTTTTCGTGGATGTTTAGGAAGTTTTCTGGATAATTATAAGGTTGATCTCTACCTTTTTTTTTCTTTAATACAGATATAAAATTTTCTTGGCCCTATTTTCTAGCTAGGATGTTCCTGGACACACCTGGGGAGTTCAGGAGTCTGATTCCCGGTTGGGGGTAGGTCTTGTGGCTCTCAGCTGGAATCTGCTGAGGCTGGGACTCTTCATGGAGGACGAGGTTCTTCAGCATTGGACAGCACATTGAAATTGATTGTTGATGGATCTCGCTGTAAAGTTCAAATCTCTAAATACTCTGAGGGGAAACCCATAAGTGAGAGTTCTCTTCCTACCCACTAAGTAAGAACTAAATTCCTGCCGTATTGGTAACCTGCTTTCCTGAGGAGGGTCTTTGTTTTTTTGTTTTATTTTTCTTTCTCTCTCAGTCCAGGAGCAGGAAGCCAAGGAATTGTTTTTCCCTCTTGGATTAAATAAAGTACAAGGATCTGAAAATAGCTTCTCCTAAAAGCAATTAACATGAATCCTTCACAGACCTTTAAAAGAACGGAAAACCTTCGTTAAAACTATCAACCCAGAAATCACTTTTAAAGAAGATACTTGACATTTTTCTGATCTAACTTGTATTATTTGCCTTCTTCCTTTCCTGAGGGTTTTCTTCTGGGATTTGCCACCTTCTTCCTACATGGGGTTAGTTATCTTCCTTTCTTTGGTGCAGTTGTCCTGTGAATACTAAGGTGACAGTAGTGACACTAACTACCCCTGAACTTGTTCATGGGTGTGGGCTCCCCTTGACCACCTCCTCTTCCTTTTCCCACATGCTCCCTCCTTCCCTTTTCCTTTAAAGCCATGTGAGGATGTCATGCATTAACTTGAATCCTGAACTTTGCTTTCCTCTCCAAGTGCACCATATGTTTGCATTGGTACCTGGGAATTACATCCTTTGGCACTTCAGAGACATGAGGTGATGGTGATTTGCTGATTTGTTCCTGGTGCTGGAGGGAATGCAGAAGAGCAACCAGAATGATGAAGGGCTGGAAGGAGTTGCCTTAGAGGAAAAGGAAGAAGACCAGATGTTGTTCTGTATTGGCTGAATGATCTAAGAAGAGTGTGGAAACCGCTTATAAGCATTTGAGAGATGAGATGTTGGCAAGAGAGGGGGAAGAAGAAAGTCCAGTTACTTTAGAGGAAAGAAGGAGAATGCGCTGTGTGCTTTGTATCGGGCTGTGAAAACTCACTGGGAAAGTGCAGTAGAACCCATCATTTGAGACACCAGAAACAGATGATAAAAGTATATTTCAGTTTTTTCTTCTTCTTCTTTACCATTTGTTAGCTTAAATGGTAGTGAATGTGTGATGAGTTACCAGAGAGAGCTGAGTTTGGCTGGAATGTGTGGTAGTTGGCTCTCTGTAACTCACCCTGAAGTGTATAGACCTGTGTTTCTTATTATCTCAGAACTGCCTGTTTTATTTACCTGAAATGCTTAGTAAGTAGGCAGATCCCTGGGCTCCCCTGCAGAGATGCTGAATTAGAATTTGTGAATTTGGGTTTAGGGAATCTGAAGTTGGAGGCTGTCCTCCAGGACATTCTTAGATACTTAGAAATTTAGGAACCAGGGGGTGTACGTGTCACTAGCAGTTTTAAGTAGTTTACTTGTATTAACTCAGTTTAATCCTCACAGCAACCCTATAAATTATGTTCTATTATTATTTAAAACATATGAGGAAACTGAGGCACAGAGAGTGTCAGTGACTTGCCCAGCTGACACAACTAAGAAGCATCAGAGCCAGGATTCCCCTCACCTGGCATCTGGCTTCTCACTCTGGGCCCTTCACCACCACACCAGGTGGCCTCTCTGAGGATGCTTAACTTTGAAATCCTGTCGGCCTCACGGGATGGAGCAGCCTGGGGAAGTGGTTTACACTCCACTTTTGTCAAAGGTGAATTCACCTTTTCTTTTTGTTTTTAAACAGAGGCTAATGTGTCTGTGTGTGAAATGTGTGTAAGCATGGAGTGAAACCAACCTTGAATGGAAAACTTTGGATTTGTCATTTATTTTGACAGTAAAAGTCTGAGAGAGCCTTAATTTTGAAAAGTGGCTTCTGCAATTGAAAGAGGAAGAAGTTTTCAAGAGAATTTTTATTGCTTCTCCAAAAATGAGGTTGAGATTACCTGCCTGCAAAAGCCTGAGAGACTGGACCCTAAGGAAGCATTTTGCACATAACTTTCTGGGTTAGAAATCTTCAAGGCAAGATTTTGAAGTTTTTTTTAGATTATCAAAGAAAGATGAGATTATGGTCCTTACATTTTAATGTTAAAAACAACTTCAGGAATTCAATAATATATTAATTTATGAATACAGTTGGATACAAAGATAGATAAAGTTTCTGCCCACAGGAATTTAATAATCTACTAGATTGAACCACTAGAAATTGCTAATGCTTAAGAGCTTTTTGAATTTCAGAAATGGCAATTTCATATGGTTCGACTTAATCGTAGGGAGAGGCAAACAACGAACAAATATATAAATGAATAAATAAGTAAAATAAAAGTGGGAAGTGCCAGTGCCAGAGGCCAAGCTATCTTCTTTCATCTGAAACCCTCTCTACTCTCCCTTCTCTACTCAGCTTTGTGTTGCTGGGGGTGGGATTATGCAAACCACTATTTTGCTTTGCCAGCTGGATCCTATTTAGACCTGCCAATGGAGGGTAGAAGAGGCAGCCTGCAAGGCTAATGGGCAAGAAGGGACTCTCTCCTTCCTGTCTGCTCCCTGTGCCTTCCTGTCTGCTGGTGGTTCCTTCCAACATAATTCCAATCAGGCTTCTTCATGCCACACAGCACAATGCCTTCGTGTAGCAGCAGCTGAATCCAGTTTGCAGTTTTCTCTAATATGTGCAGCATCACCTTCATTGTGGCCCCTCAGGAATATCGTTGCCAGCTGAGCAGTGCCTCTTCCTCCAAGGTCTTAATTTCAACTCTGCCAGGTCCCCATTCCAAGCTTCTTCTTTAGAATAATTCCAACCACTTTAATTTGTTTCTCCAGCCCTAGAGGTGGAATCTGCTTCTAGTGGTTGATATCTTACTGTTCTCTATTTGTCTTTCCAATTATCTAGTTGACAATTTCATACCTGGTTAACAGAATATCCAATCCTCTCTTAAAATACTTGGTGCAACCCATAGCTGATTCACTTCGATGTACAGCAGAAACTAACACAACATTGTAAAGTAACTATACCCCAACTTAAAAAAAAAAAGAGAGAGAGAGAAAGAAAATAAAATCAGAAAGCATCTCTACAGGCAAAAAAAAACACCAGAGTCACATAACTATGAACATTCACCAAGACTCTGAGGCTCTTTCCCTACTAACATCAGCCTTCTATGTCCAAACCTAAATCTATATATTGTTTTGTTGATGATCGATTCTTCTGGTATGTTTGAATTCATCTGGTTGAAAAATAAAATATTGCTCATGAAAGAAAAAAATAAAATAAAACACTTGGTGTGGCTTCTGTCTCCTGACTGTTAGAAGGCCATACAGAGAATTAAAGTAGGGTGATACGAGGGATGACTAGTTAAAATTGAGTGGTCAGAGAAGTCCTCTGCAGAGGTGATGTTTAAACTAAAATCTCAAAGACAAAAAGCTGAGGGAGGCCATTCCAGGAAAAGGTGCAGCGAGTTGCATTAAGGTGGGAACAGCTGGAGTGTGAGGGGAGGGAAAAAGTGTTACAGTCCCTGGTTGTTGAGGAGAGGTGGGCAGTGGCCAGACAGAGGGCTTTGTCAATCAGGGTAGGGTGTTTTCATCTGATTGTAGTAAGTTGGAAAATTTTAAGCAGAAGAAAAGAGTGATCTACGTTAAGTTTTTCTTTGCATTTTTTTTTTGTTTTTTTTAACCGGTATACAGGCCTCTCACTGTTGTGGCCTCTCCTGTTGCGGAGCAGAGGCTCCGGACACGCAGGCTCAGCAGCCATGGCTCACGGGCGCAGCCGCTTCACGGCATGTGGGATCTTCCTGGACTGGGGCGCGAACCCGTGTCCCCTGCATCGGCAGGCGGACTCTCAACCACTGCGCCACCAGGGAAGCCCCCTACGTTAAGTTTTAAAAGCTCACTCTGGCTTTGTGTGGAGAATAGCTTGTAGAGAACCAAAATAGATGACTGGCTAGAAGGTGTGTGCTGTGGTCGAGGTGAGAGGTGGTGGTGGCTTCAACTAGGTGGTAGCAATAGAGATTGTGAGAGGTAGCCAAATTGGGTAAATGCTTTGGAGAAGTTAAAATGATGGTGAATTACTTCATCATTAAAATGATGAAGTGTTAATGTGTGGGGTAAGAGAAAGAGGAACTGAGGAAAATTTGTGATGCAATGTATGTATGTGTGTGCATGTGTGCATTAGCTCTCCATTAAGTCCACTCACCCTTAATGCATATGTACACATACACACATCCCTCCACATCCCCACATCCATACATTCACATACATATAAGCACATATGCACACGCTGGAGGTTTTCATTCAAGATGATGTGGACTCACCAATCACTACTTTTTGCACATCCTACCAGTCTACCTTCCTGGGTTTTCATCTAGTTCACATTTCTCCATCTTGTATGCAGAAATTTTTATGAGAGATTTTGATAAATGCTTTTTCAAAACTAAATATGCAAATATATTTATAGCATCCCCAGTTTAAGGAGCCTATTTTTTAAATGAGGTTAATTATATCTTTTTCTGTGAACCATATTGGCTTCCAGTCTAATCAGCTATCCTTTTCTAAGTGTTCACAAACCATTTCATTAGTAATCCACTCCAGAATGTTTTCTCATCTGATGCCAAGCTTGCTAGCTCATCCATAGTTCTAGAATCCATTTGCCACATTTTAGAAAATTAGGAAATTTTTTGAATTCCAGGTTTCTGGCCCCTCTTTATTTCTGAGTGATTTTTTTCATGTAAGTAAAATTAATTAACTAGCTAATTAATATATGATATTATATATTAAGTTCTGCAGTATCTCAAGAACTATGTGAAGTTATTTCACAATGTTATCTCATTACTGCAGTTTTTTTGTATTTGTCAATTCCTTTTGATATTCTAAAATCTAATTGAATACACTTCAAACACAAAGTGTTCTCCCTTAATCTATACAGAAAAAAAAATCCATGTAGGAAAATAAAATCCATGCAAATTGTATGTGCACATTTTTAGATAGGATGCATGTGGACCACAAAAGGTGATACATACCTTCTATTTTATATCATTTCATGTAACTCATATGAGTTTAGTTTTATATATATATATATATCATATATATGTATATAAATAAAGGATGGGAGGATATATACACCGCCTATCAAGATGTTTTTATTTTTCAGATATATAATAAGTTCTTTGTCTCTTTCAAATGAAAGTGAAACCAAGCAGGACCCTGTGGAGCCCTCCCAGGTACAAATCCTTTCCATGTCTCCCATTTCTGGTTTAGAGAAAATAGGCTTCATTCAGCCCCCTTGACATTCCCAGAGTTCCAAAGGGAAGATTCAAAACAGCTGCTAATTAGAAAAGTGAGGGAATGCAGAAACAATGGAGGAGAAATCAAGAAACAATAATGCAGCAATGGGGTTGTGTCCTGGTTCCTCCTCAAGGGATGTACAGAACAATGTCTTTGAGTTCTTCTTTAGGAACTAAGGCCCCCCTCCCAGGTGGAGGATGGTAACTTCAGACTGAGCACAAGAGTCCTGGAACACCACACTGTTACCTCACCACCAACCAGTCAGAAGAAAGTCTACACACAGTCTACACACCATGGAAGATAAGGAAGTCTTTGACTCCCTCCCCAAATGACTAATTGTGATTAACTTCCCCTTTCTCCCTTTAAAAGCTTTCATAGTCAAGCAGACTCTGGAGTTGGTTCTTGGACATGAGTTCACCTTCTCCCCAGGTTGCCAGCCTCCTGAATAAAGCAATCATTCCTTTCCAACCAACACTTGTCTCTTGAGTATTGGCTTCCGGGCGGCGAGCAGCCGAAGGTGAGTTTGGTAACAAAAGTGCTATGTTGTGCAATCTAAATGTTGGTCTGTGGGAAGCAGTTATAACAGAAAGGATTTGACCTAATGGATGTCTTCTCTTATTTCCCTCCTTCACACCTAGGCTTTCATTACCAAAAGAAAATGTGAAATAAGCAGTGTTTAGATTATGATATGGGAAGCTAGTGCTGGCTCTTTGTGGCTTTCATTTGCAAGGTTGAAACAAAGGGAAGGGGGCAGGGCACAACCTTTGAAAGAATGACTTAGCCCGAGGACATGACATAAACTTATTAGAACCAAATGGGTCCAAGATGGCAGACAAGTCGATTTCCACTAGACCTTAAGCCTCAGTACACACTTACTGGAACACATCAGCAAGCTAAATGACACACCCACAGGCGCCATGACAGTTCCAAGGCGGATCATAAGGATCAAAAAGTGGCGGTGGCCCAATTCCTGGAAATCCCCACCCCTTCCTGAAATAGCTGGAATTCTCCTCCCACTCATTAGCTTATGAAATTACCCACCCCTATAAAAACTGACAACCCCATACATACCCTGGTACCTTTCTCACCTTCTGAGATGGCCCACACTTTGTCTGTGGAGTGTGTTTCTCTCTAAATAAATCCACTTCTTACCTATCACTTTGTCTCTCACTGAATACTTTGTGTGATGAGACATCAAGAACCTGAGCTTATTATGTCATGAAAACAGGTGTGTGATCTCAGTTGGAAGACCCGTGGGTTTTGGCTGGGTTTGAGTCCCAGCTGTGTGGGTTTAAGTTCTAATCTGGTTTTAGGCTGGGTTCCAGTCTCAGCAAGTGGGTTTAAGTCCCAATCTGAGGTGCACAGTTTCAGAATGAGCAGGAATGTTGTAGGTAAGACTTAAAGAATTATTGCTTTTTCTGATCATGAAAAATAAGTACTTGTAGAAAATTAGGAAAATTCAGATATGTACAAAAGTGAAAACAAAACCCATGTATAATCCTACCACTAACATTTTGGTATACAGTCATCCTGAGGGATGATTTGTTCCGCCTTTGGCTATCAAAATTCTTGGATGCTCTGGTCCCTTATATAAAACGGTGTAGTATTTGCATATTACCTACGCAATCCTCCCGTGTAGTTTGTCATCTCTAGATTATTTATAATACCTAACACAATGTAAATGCCATGTTAATATTGTAAATACAATGTAAACGCTATGCAAATAGTTGCTGACATGGCAAATTCAAGTTTGGGTTTTGGGAACTTTCTGGAATTTTTCTCCCAATATTTTCAATCTGTGGTTGGTTGAATCCAAGGATGTGGAACCCTAGAATACAGTGGGCCAAGTATATATCCTCCCATCCTTTATTTATATACATATATAGGATACATATATTATATATTATATATATTATATATTTAATGAACACACACACTATATATAGACATACTGCCCATGAAAAATTTAATCAGTTGATCTAAGAAAGAAATGAAAAATTTTATTCAAGCCAAATTGAGGATTATAACCTGGGAACAGCATCTCAGAAAGCTCTGAGAATTGTTCCACCCATTAGAAGTCAAAGCACAGTTATAAAATTTTTTGAGACAGAAGATTATACATTAAATGATGTATTATTGAGAGTTTACACAATCCAGATCTGCAAGTACAAAGCAGTGGGTTATTGTGACCCCTTAAAGATCAAGAAGGAAGGTTATATTTTCAGGAGTTGTCTTGTAGATGCCAGGAGAATGTCACTCTTTATGGTTGAGTAGGTATTTCTGCCAAAGGGGGAGGTTTGGTCCATGCATAATGCAGATAAACAATGCACAATAGAGGGGAGAGGAGGCCAAAGGGCAGAGAAAAAATTTTCATGTCTTGCCATAAAATTTGAATTTTATTTCCATATACATGTATACATGTTATATATACATATATGATTGTTTTATTTAATGGGGAATCATAATGTAATACTCTTCTGCAATTTGTTTTTTAAACTTAATAATAGATAATCAACTTTTTTTTTTTTTACAATTCAGTTTATAACTTGTTTTGTCACACAGTGTAGGGGAGTAAAATTTGCCACCCCAAGATATCATTTTTGGCATGTGGGTTACTTTAAGCTGATTATTTTTAAGGAACAGAACACTCAGGAAGTGTTTCTTTTCACTCTCCTTTAGCTGCCTAAAGAATTTAAATAAAGGGTCTATCCCTGGAGTAGAGCTATCACCAGAGGTGTCTGCAAAAACTATGGGCTGAGTGTGGTGGGGAAACTCAGCGTGTTCTAGAGATCTGAGTCCACTCTGTGTCCCATTGTCTCTGCACGGCCCAGCAAATATTTGTTTACCAAACATTTGTTTTTCTATCTCTATGTGAATTGCCTTCCTCGCCTTTGAAGTCCCAAACCACTACTCTCAACATTCTCTTTTATCTTTAGATGAAGATGGTATTTAAGGTGAGGGTGGGTTTCAGACATTTTGGTGAGTTACTCAGTTTTCCTGGGTCTCTACCAGGTATACACGTTAGTAAACTTTTGTTTGATTTTCTCTTATTAATGTCTCACATTCGTTAAATTCTTAGACCAGCCAGAAAAACCTAGTAAGGTAGAGGAAAATTTCTTCCCCCTCAGCAACATGTAAGACCTTTGAGACTTTTCCCGTGCATTCATATCTTTTAAACACAAAATTGGAACCCACTGCACTCTTTTATAATCTACTTTTAAAACTAGTTATATAATGAAAATATATCTCCATGTCATTATAGTTTCACATTATCATTTTTCATTGCCCAGTAGTTCATGGTATGATGTTACCAAAAATATTTTGATTGGTTATAGACTTTTAGTTTTTAATTTTTCAACTTTTGCTCCTATAATTAATGAGGTGAGGAGCATTCTGTATATATATCTTTGTGCACTTCCCTAGTTATTTCCTCTTATCAGACTTCTGAAGGTGAAATTGTAGAAACATTATGTACTTTTTAAAGCTTTTGATACACATCACTATATTCGTTTCCAACTTGGACATCCACCAATGGTATAAGATTGTCTGTTTTCTCTCACTGTAATTGTAAAACAAAGAATGTTGCTCACCATCTGGTTCAACCAAGAATTAAGTCATTAGCCACTGCAGTCACTGACCAACAGTGCATCCTGAGAAGAATTCAGGATGAAAACCAGGTCGAGGCATTCTGTGCTTTGGAAAAACAGGGCCCTAGATAGACGTATAACTCAGGAAGAATTATAATGAACCCAGATTCTTGCATCTTCCTATACCCAGGAAAAACACTAAAATTATTGACTGAGGTACCTGTTCCCTGTGGCTAGCAGTAACCTTTTACCAAGATGTAAGCTTGACTGAACGTATTCCCTAGCCAAATCATATACATGCTGGCCTCTCCTCTACCTCGGCGGAGCAGTCCCTCAGAGCTACCGAGAGGCTTTATCCCAGACTACAGTCCTCAGTAAGACCCTGACTAAAAGTTAAAACTCACAGCTCTCATGTTGTGTGAATTTCTCTAAGTCAACATGATCATAAACGTGAATGAATTTTAAACAAATGGCTTTGTTATTCTGGAAATCTCAGCCTGATGAAGAAGAAAATCATGAAAGGCAGCCACAGGGAACCTCAGCCAAAGGTTCTCTGAGGGGGGTGAGACTATTCTCTGAGGCCTGGGACCTCATCTTGCCCTTCTCTCAGAGGTTTGTTTTCCAAATGCTGTCTGAATCCAACAGGACTCTCACTATTTCACTTGATTGAGTGTGATGCTTTACCTGTGTCTTAATTGGACTTCCTAGTTGTCCACTGCTCTTTTCTTATTTCCTCTGGGTGGGGTCTTTGAAGTGAGTTATTTCCCATCAGGCTCTTAGGAAAGTTGAGTTATACAGATGTTGTGTTAACACACAATAGGGTCAAGTCTCACTGCAGGGCACTGGCCTTAGATCCCACCCAACGTGTAATTGTTCCAGTGGGAATGGAAATGGAATGGAAAACAAGATGGTTTCTATACCTCTTAGACTGATCTGTCAAAAGTAATCTGGGTTGTTCAAAATTCTGTGGGTTATAAGTTATGTACCTATCAGGTATTTAGCATAAGCATACACCATATGTAAAGTCTAGACTTTCACATTCTCAAATCATTTGGCAAAGAGGAAGTGTTTGCACAAGAGAAGGAAGTCAAGGGCGTGAGAATAGAGACATGGGACTGTTGTTTTGGAAAATGGTTCTGAAGTGTAGACAGTATAGGCAACTTTAAGGACATTGTATGTGCTCTCCTGCCCACCCTCTACCCCCTACCCACCACCATCTACATGTAAATTTCCCAGTTGGGGATATTATATCCTGTTTTAAAAAATCTGATAACCTTTAGAAGTCTCTTTGTTCCTCATTTCTATCTCATGAAATTTCTTTTTTTTTTAAAGAAAGTAAAAGTATATTTATTTTATTTTTCTCTTTTCCTGTAGTTTATTTTTAATATTAAAATTCATTACTCAAGTCAGTGGTGATTTATATTAGCAGGCTTTAATAAAAATTCCAAATAGTTATGGCTTTGTCTATTCTTTAAAATCTCAACGGCAGCTACTGATACGTCTTTTGATGCCCTGAGGATTCACTTGTAGGGTGGTAATTAGGTGATGCTTGCAGATGCATAATCTGGAAATCTGGTTCCTAGTGGCACCCCAGGTGAGAGGATACATTGATGCCTGGTTTTCCTAATTGCAGGTATGATCATAGGAGGACAGCTCAGTGATTTCTGCCTCATCTCTGGTTGCTGTGACTCTGACCCTTGAGCACTGCCGGACCTGTCTTTGAATATTCAGCAGTTTAGGAAGAACCAACAGAGTAAATTCAAGGGCAGGAGGGCTTGTATTGCATTATGTGTGGGGTGAGGGGAGGAACTGGGTCAGCAGCTGCCACTTGCTGTTTAGGTGAAACCAAAGTTTCTTGGAATTGTATTGTACTGCATTTGCAGTTATTCCCCACCATTTAATTTAGGACAAGAAGTAATACTTACTCAAACATACAGAATAACAGATGTTGGAAGTAATTTTTAACTTATTAATTGAATAGCTTATATTTATAAAGAACAGATTTCCTCTGCTTTCCTTATGGTATTTACTGGTATTCTTTAAATGCAAGAATCACATATTGTTGTTATCTAATGTATTTTCATGAAATACATATTATTTTACACTGCCTAGTGACTTGTGTTGATATATACCTGTGATGAAACTGGCTACAAGAATTGTGGGGACTTCACTGGTGGTGCAGTGGTTAAGAATCCGCCTGCCAGTGCAGGGGACACAGGTTTGATCCCTGGTCCGGGAAGATCCCACATGCCGTGGAGCAACTAAGCCCGTGAGCCACATGCTTAGTTGCTCAGCCACTACTGAGCCCACATGCCGTGACTACTGAAGCCCGCATGCCTAACGCCTGCGCTCCACAACAAGAGAAGCCACTGCAATGAGAAGCATGCGCACCACAATGAAGAGCAGCCCCGCTCGCGGCAACTAGAGGAAGACCGCACGCAGCAATGAAGATCCAGCGCAGCCAAAAATAAATAAATAAAATAAATAAATTTATTAAAAAAGAAAAAAAGAATTGTGGACTTACTTTTGTTATGGTGTTGCTTATTGCTGTGTACTCTATTCACAATGGAGTGGTAAGTGTAATTGGAATATGGAAAATAGACCAAGAAAAAGAAAGGGAAAAGCTAAATTGATCTTTTTTTTTTCTTTCAAAATCAAATGTTCCACTTGAAATGAAATAATATGTGAACAAAAGTTCATCAAGGTAGTTTCTTTATCATTATAAATCACTAGCTGGCTCTACTTCACAGCTTTCCTTTATTAGAGCTCAAAATTTCCTTTGTTGTACCTCCAGGACCAACTGCTTTTCTAATTAACCACTATTATCATTATAAGTAAGAATAAGGGTCACAGTTTTTACTGCAGAAATTTCAAGATCCTAGGTGTTCTAAGCAGCACCTAGGAGTTGAGTTTCCTACCATACTGAGTTATTATTCCTCTTCTAAATTTATGCATTTCCCTCACTCTTCCTTTATATTTACAGTATTTTAATGTAGAACTGTTATGCTCTACACTCACCAAATAAATTTACCATGACTTTCTTCAAATTAGAAAGACAGAATTCTGTGACCTATACATTATATTTGAAGTTATTAAAATTTTGGCACAGTGCTGTTGTGGGTAATAACACAGAGTTATTTTTCTAAAAAGTATAGAGATTCTGCCTCTATGACCTTCCTGTGATCATGAACCAAGACGGTGTTATGAGACCACTTTTTCCACTCACAGTACCCACAGCTAGTTTACACTAAGTCAGCAGGTGTACATGTATTGCTGAGAGAACACAAAAGCTTTTTAAGGGACACATGGGACTTAGATGTAAATGAACATATTTTCAATGCCTCAGTGTCCATTCTCCTAAAACTGCCTGAACATCGACCTGTAATCATGACATTAAACTAGTTCTCCTTTCTCGCCTCCCTTTCAAAACCGCCCTTCTCTCAATTTATAAATATAAGGCATACCTGTCACCCTGAGTGGGATTGTATCACAAGTATAAAAAACTGCTGAGGCCCCAAACAAGCAAACAATTTGAAATTCTAGTGTCAGCAAGCCCTCCATTCATTAAGGCACCAACAAACCATCACAGAGATTTGTGTCTCTTCTGTTCTTTCTTCTTCTGTAAAGGATAAAGCGTGACATTAGAAGCAGGATGTTTTGGCCCATGTTGGTATTGGCATGAATGGAATTCAGAAGGGAGCTGATTGTTATAGGGATTATTGGAAATATATTTATTTGAATTTTAAAAAATGAAGCAAGCCTTTTATTTCCAACAGAAAGAAGTCTTATGTGGCCAATAGATTTGATAATGAAGAGTGACTTTTTCAGTTAAGTTGTATGGTTGCTATTTTCCATAATTTGAATAAATGGATCTGCAGCACCAAGACTTTGGTTAACTTATATTCAAAGCACGTGTTTGGGAGACAACTTTCCATAAATAGCTCATGTTCCAGCAGAGTCTGAACTTTCTGAGCAAAGACATGTTTGAATAGCAAACAGCTTTGGAAGCTAGAGATAGCATATCCATCAGGTGGGATTTAAAGTTATACCACCACTTTCTGAATATGTGAGTTAAATAAAGTGCTGTTAAGTAAAAGAGTAACAGGTATAAGCAATGATATTTTGTTAAGTCTTGGAAAAGTCTTTTTTATACTTCCCAGAAGCTGAGAAGGTGAATGACTCTAGGAAAAGGGTAGGAAGTCAGTTTGCACGTATGAAGAGTTCTAATTATTTGCTTTCAAAAAAATGGAATGTGGATATGTTGAGTTGTCAGCTGATACTTTAACAAAAATATGTTCAACATAGATCGTTGTATAATTTTTGGCATATAACATGAAAGGAGTTTAAAGAATTGAGTCATTGCTCAATTCTTTAAACAATTGTTCCTTCCACTTTCACTAGTTCATGTGACTGATTTATAAAGACAAAAACTAGAAGTAGAGTGCGTGCTGCGTGTTCTCTCCTTCTAACAACAAGTAGTAGTGCTCTCAGATACAAGTAACAAACAAAACAAAACAAAACAAACCCTAAAACACTCAAAATAGCCACATTCATCTTACTGAGAGGTGCATATTTTATATTAATACTTATTTATAAAAGATTATATTTATGTTATGTTGATTGTGTATTAATAACTGTAAAGATGACTTAATCCAAAATAATTTTTAACATTTATAAAGCCTTATGGTCAAAAGGAAAATTTTTAATTTATGTGCATATTTTGATGCAGAGAAACAGAACAATCAACAAAAGAATTTCAAGCATAAAAATATGTTTACAGTAAGAAACAATGCTGAGAGGGAAATGGAATGGAAACAGGAGTTTTAGGAGAAAAAAGGATATAAAATGAGTTTGTTCACATTTGTATAAACAGAAGATCATCAGCTCTAATTGTTATTACATTTAGATACCATGCCGTACATATAAAGCAGTGATATCACTTATTTTATAATGCCCACACTTAGGATAAGCTGGAAATAACATTCTTTTAACTAACTAAAATCACGAAGAAGTTTAGACATCAGTTTAAAATGGTAACATTTAATACATTGTTTAGAAAATTATTTTAGGAAATAAATGAGGAAAAAAGACCAAAGACCACTATTCTAAGTTCTTTATAATGTCCTTATGACATTCTCTGTAGGATAAAAGTATTAGACAGTAGTATTATACCTCTACCAAGGGATTTGCTTTTAGCCCAGTTAAAAATCTGTGCTAACAGCAGTGTGGGGACAATTATTGGAAGAAAAAACAAATGAGTATGGCAGGTAACTCTCCTGGTTTAAAGTTTGCAGAGAGGGAGTGCCTTAAACCATAGGGAAGCTGAGGCAATATGATCACAAGCTGATGGGCTTTAGATTGGAGACTAAGAAAGGCGAATATCCTATTAGTGAAATGACCTTTTAAAAAGGTTTCAACACACTTTAGCACTAATTGAAAAGAATCCATGGAAACAAGATAGAAGAGCAAAGTAATTGGAGACTTGGACATTTATTTAGGGAACTATGTTAGAGAAGGCCATTTGCATTTACAAGAAGATGGGAGAGGTGTAGGAAGGAGGTGAGAAAATTTGTCTGAGGAATCAAGTTACACTATGAAATGAAAAACCAAAGACTCATTTAAGTAGACCCCAGTTCAGTTTTCTAAGAAGGAGAACATGAAATAGGAAAAAAAGATGCATTTTGTAGATGACAAAGGGATGGAAAAGTATATAAGTACACACACACATAAAAAGATCATAGGGAGAAAGAGAGTAAGGGGAACTATTTTTTCATTGTTAAGTGCTGAACAAAAAAACAAAGACCCTAAATGATACCAGACATGATGACAATTTATTAATCAACCTATCTACTTCCAGTTTTATTGAGATATAATTGACATATAATTTAGTTTAAGGTGTACAACATAATGATTTGATATATGTATACATTGCAAAATGATTATCACAATCAATTTCATTGACATCCATCACCTCACATAGTTACACATTTTCTTTCTTTGTGAAGAGAATTTTTAAGGTCTACTCTCTTAGCAATTTTCAAATATACAATGTAATATTGTTAACTATAGTCACCATGCTGTAATTAGATCCCTGGAATTTATTCATCTTATAACTGGAAGTTTGTATCTTTTGACTCCTTTCACCCATTTTACCCATTCCCTGCCTCCTACCTCTGGCAACCACCAATCTGTTCTCTATGAGTTCAGTTCTGTAGATCTCACATATAAGTGAGAACACACAGTATTTGTCTTTCTCTGTCAGACTTATTTCACTTAGCATAATGTCTGCAAGATCCATTCATGTTGTAGCAAATATCAGTATTTCTTTTTTCATGGCTGAATAATATTCCATCATTGTCTATCTATCTATCTATCTATCTATCTATCTATCTATCTATCTATATCTTCTTTATCCATTCATCCATTGATGGACACTTAGGTTGTTTCCATGTTACAATGTTTCCACATTGTAAATAATGCTCAATGAACACGGGGGTGCAGATACCTTTTTAACACAGTGATTTTGTTTGCTTCAGATATATTCCCAGACGTGGAACAGCAGGTGTAAATAGTTTTCTTTGTGGCCTAAACTGAAATGTTAATGTGATGTAATTAGACCATTTTATCTTCCATATTATTTATACAATCAACAAATAATGAGTTTGCAAGGCACTCTGCTAGGTGTTGGGGGGTGGTATGTGAATAGACATAGCCTGGTCCCTGCCCATAAATTCCTTAAAATCTCAGAGAAAATGCATATAAATGGCTATAGGAATAAGCAGTATGTTGTGATACAAGAGGAAAAACTTTCAACTTTGGCAGATAGAGAAAAATTCATTTACTGCTTTTCTTTGCAAACATTCGTGTACACACTACCCAGCAGCACTGAGAGGAGCTGAAATGCAGCAGTGATTGTGACCGATCCAGTCCCCACCCTGCTGGTGGTGTTGGGGTGTGAAGGGCATGTGAAGTCCTCCCTAGCAGTGGTGGCTTGCAGTTTGAGGCAGAATTACTGAGGTGAGAAGGGGTGAGGTCTTCAGGGCATCATTAAAACCTGAGCCATGTTTGCCCAGTTTGTGATTGCCTCCCTCCAACTTGTTATCCCCAGGAGCACTTGCAGGTCTGGTGTTCTCCATGGCTTGCATATCCACATGTGCAGTGAGAGTGTTCATCCAAGCCCAGGGACCCAGCTTCACTCCAGGACCTCATCAGGAACCTGATGAGCCTGGTTCTCTGTTCAACCTTCAGGAGGCCTTGCAGGTGATGCCAAGATAAGTGCTCGAGGAGCCCATGTGTAGATGGAGCAGATCTGGCCCTCACAGTTGTCCTGCTTATAACCATTGCCTTCAGCCTGTGGGTAGGAGCTGGGTCTTAACACCGTGATGACACTACACTCCCCTTGCCCACCTTCCTGATTTCCTAGCTCGTCTCAGATTCATACATCAATGGACTGTGTTTGTTCTACCAGCAACACTATAGTAATAGTTTTCACATCTCTGCTCCCAAAGAAAATATTGAGCTATGTCCAGAGTTTTCCTGGTTGATCAATTATCTACTGTTACTTTACAGACTACCTAAAACTTAGTGACTTAAAAATATTTTATTATTACTCTGTGTCTATGGGTCAGGAACTCAGGGCACAGGAGGGAGGATTCATCTCTGCCTCAGATTTCTTGGGGCCTCATCTGTTTTACTTTAAATAGCTGAGGATTGGAACAACCAGAGGCAGTGGAGTACAGTTAGATTTCTTACATGGAAGTCCAGGGCTCTAGGAGTTAGTGTCCCAAGATATAGGAAGTCGAGGCTGCCAGTCTCTTATGAACATGGAAACTGCCACTATTTTCATCATATTAAGTTGGTCAGGGGAGGAGTGGCCAAGATGGCGGAGCAGGAAGATGTTGGGCTCAACTCCTCCCATGGGCACACCAAAATTACAACTATTTACAGAGCAACTATTGATGAGAAATGACAGGAAACTAACACAAAAGATCTACAACTAAAAATATAAAGAAAGAACCACATCAAGGTGGTAAGAGGGGCAGAGATGTGGAATAGTCAAGACCCATACCCCAAGGTGAACAACCAGGAGGAAAATACAATTGCAAAAGTTCTATCCAAGGAGCAAGGAGTCCAAGCCCCACATCAGTCTCCCCAGCCTGGGAGCTTCTGCACCAAGAAACCCTTGGAACATTTGGCTTTGAAGGCCAGTGAAGCTTACTTTTAGGAGAGCAAGAGGGCTGTGGGAAATAGACTCCACTCTTAAAGGGCATGCACAAAATCTCACACACTTCAGGACCCAAGGTAGAAACAGTAATTTGAAAGGAGCCTGGGTCAGACCCACCTGCTGATCTTGGAGAGCTTCCTGGAGAGGTGAAAGGCAAGTGAGGCTCACTCTGGGGACATAGTCAGTTTTGGGGAGCTTATTCTACCATTAGGACACTGATGCTTACAAGCACCATTTTGGAATCCTCCCTCTAGCTTATTAGCAGCTGGACCTGGACTTGCACATCAACCTGTTGGCACCAGTACTGGGAGGCCTCTGGCCAAGAAACTACCAGGATGGGGACACAGCCCCACCCATTAGCAGGCCTGCTGCCTTAAGACCCACTGAGCCCACATCTACCCCCTCTGTCCACCAGAGGGCTTAGGACCTAGCCCCACATACCAGTGTGCTGGCACTAGCCCTGCAGCCCCGAGGGCCCTGTAGCCAGAGACCCCAGGACCCAGTTCTGCTCATCAGTGGGCCAGAACTAGCCCTGGGGCCAGCCTTACCGACTAGTGGGATGAAACCAAATTTGGGAAACTCCAGACCCGACAGCCACCTGAGTCAGGAATCAGCCCTGCCCATCAACAGGCCAGCACTAGGTCCAGGACCCCCAACCTTGCAACCAACCACCACAGAAACCAGCTCCACACACCAGTTAGCCAACACTAGCCACAGCACCACCTGGGGCTCCACAGCAAGCAGCCTCATGACCTGGCCTCACCCACCAGCAGGCAGCCTCTGCACAAGGCAGAGCCTTGCAATCAACTAGAGCAGGGGTCAGCCCCACTTACAGTAGTCAGCCCGCCACAACAGAAGGACCCATGCAGCCCACAGAGGGGGTACCCCTAGAACATATAGCTCTGGTGACCAGAGGGGAGTGCACTGCTGGGACGCATAGGATATCTCCTACAAAAGGTCATTTCTCCAAGGTTAGGAAAAGTAACACACCTACCAAAGTAACATGCCTAACAGAAATAAATCATCAAATTAGGCAAAATGAAGTAACAGAGGCACATGTTCCAAATGACGGGACAAGATAAAACCTAGAAGAAGAACTAAGTGAAGTGGGGTTAAGCAATCTATCCAATAAAGAGTTCAAGGTAATTATCTTAAAGATGAAAAAAGAACTCAAGAGAAGATTGGAGGAACAGAGTGAGAAGTTAGACATTTTTAAGAAAGAGTTAGAAAATAGAAGGAAGAACCAAACAGAGTTGAAGAATACAATAACTGAAATGAAAAATACAGTAGAGGAAATCAAAAATAGATTAGATGATACAGAAGAATGGATCAGAACACTAGAATACAGAGTAGTGAAAATCACAGAAGCTGAACAACAACAAAAAAATAGAATAATAAAATGAAATGAAGACAGTTTAAGAGACCTCTGGTACAACATAAAGTGTACTAAGATTCACATTATAGGGGTCTCAGAAGACGAGAAAGAGGAAGAAAATGTGTTTGAAGACATAATAGATGAAAACTCCCCTAATGGACATCCAGGTCCAGGAAACACAGGGAGTTCCAAGTAGGATCAACCCAAGGAGGACCACATCAAGACACATTGTAATTAAAATGGCAAAAATGAAGATAAAGAGAGTATATTAAAAGCAGTAAGGGAAAAGAAACAAGTTACGTACAAGGGAACTCCCATAAGTCTATCAGCTGACTTTTCAGGAGAAACTCTGCAGGCCAGAAGGAAAGGGCATGATATATTTAAAATGATAAAAGGGAAAAAAATTACAACCAAGAATACTCTACCCAGCAAGGTTTTCATTCAGATTTGATGGAGAGATCAAAAGTTTTATAGACAAGGAAAAGCTAAAAGAGTTCAGCACCACAATACCAGTTTTATAAGAAACGTTAAAGGGACTTCTCTAGGCAACAAGAAAAGGCCACAACTAGAAATATGAAACTATGAACAGAAAACTCTCATTGGTAAAGGTAAATATACAGTAAGGCTAGTAAATCAACTACCTCTAAAGCTAGTAGGAATGTTAAAAGAACAAAGGAGTAAAATCACCTATATCTGTGGCAAGTAGTTAAGGGATATACAAACAGAAAGATGTAAAATGTGATGTCAAAGACAGTAAACGTGTATGGGGGGAATAAAAATTCAGGGTTGTTAAAATGCATTTGAACTAAGGAGGCCAGCAAGTTAAAATAATCACATATATATAGATGTGCTTGGTAACCACAAACCAAAACTCTATAATAGACACACACACACACACACACAAACACACACAAAGAAATAATCCAAACATAACACTAAAACAGTCATCAAATCACAAGGGAATGGAGCAAAAAAGGGAGTAAGAAAAAAAAAAACAACTGCAAAAACAACCAAAAAATAACTAACAAAATGGCAAAACATATATATCTATCAATAATTACTTTAAATGTAAATGGATTGAATATTCCAATCAAAAGATATACAGTGGCTGAATGGATATTGCGTGAATGGATACAAAAGCAAGACCCATATATATGCAGCCTACAAGTGACTCACTTCAGATCTAAAGACACACCCAGGGGAGGGGATGGAAAAAGTATTTCATGCAAATGGAAATGAAAAAAAAGCCAGGGTAGCAATATTTATATCAGACAAAGTAGACTTTAAAACAAGGACTGTAAGAAGAGACCTTACATATTGATCAAGGGATCAATATAACAAGAAGATATAACAATTGTAAACATAAATATGCACCCAGTTGTAAATATATATGCACACAACATAGGAGCACCTAAATACATAAAGAAAATA
Source organism: Pseudorca crassidens (assembly GCF_039906515.1). Taxonomy (NCBI): domain Eukaryota; kingdom Metazoa; phylum Chordata; class Mammalia; order Artiodactyla; family Delphinidae; genus Pseudorca; species Pseudorca crassidens. The sequence continues at coordinate 24,923,356 of NC_090306.1, read as the reverse complement.
TTGAGAGACATAAGGGAGAAATTGACAGAAACACAATAGTGGTAGGGGACTTTAATACCTCACTTGCTTCAATGAACAGATCATCCAGACAAGAAAATCAATAAGGAAACACTGGCTTTAAATGACACATTAGAGCAGATGGACTTAACAGATCTGTATAGAACATTCCATCCCAAAGAAGCAGAATGCACTTTCTTTTCAAGTGTACATGGAACATTCTCCAGGGTAGATCACATGATAGTCCACAAAACAAGTCTCAGTAAATTTATGGAAATTGAAGTCATATCAAGCATCTTTTCTGACCACAAAACTGTGAGACTATAAATTAACTATAAGAAAAAAAACTTCAAACAAATGGAGGCTAATCAAAAACAAATGCTACTGAAAAACAAATGGATCACTGAAGAAAGCAAAGAAGAAATTAAAAAACACCTGGAGATAAGTGAAAATGAAAACACATGGCCTAAAATCTATGAGATGCAGCAAAGGAAGTTCTAAGAGGGAAGTTTATAGTGGTACAGCCTACCTTAATAAGAAAAATCTCAAATGTACGGCCTAACCTTACACCTAAAGAACTAGAAAAGGAAGACCAAACAAAACCTAATGCTAGGAGAAGGAAAGAAATCATAAAATTAGAACAGAAATACATGAAATAGAGATTAAAAAACAATAGGAAAGATCGATGAAACTAAGAGCTGATTCTTTGAAAAGATAAAGCTGAAAAATCTTTAGTCATACTCATCAAGAAAAACAAAGAGAGAGAATTCATATAGTTAAAATCAGAAATGAAAAGGGAGAAGTTGCAACCAATACCACAGAAATACAAATGATCCTAAGAGGTTACTATGAACAATTGTACACCAATAAAATAGACAACTTAGAAGGGACAAATTCCTAGAAATGTACAATTCCCCAAGACTGAATCAAGAAGAAACAGGAAATATGAAAGACTGATTACCAGCAATAAAATTGGATCAGTAATAAAACAACTTCCAGTAAACAAAAATCCAAGACCAGAAGGCTTCACAGGTGAATTCTACCAAGCATTTAAGGAAGAGTTAATACCAATACTTCTCAAAATGTTCCAAAAAAATGCAGAGGAAGGAATACTTCCAAACTCTTTCTATGAGGTCAGCATCATTCTGATAGTAAAACCAGAAAAAGATATCACAATAAAAGAAAATTATAGGCCAGTATCACTGATGAACATAGATTCAAAAATCCTCAACAAAATATTAGTAAACTGAATTCAACAATACATTAATAAGACTATACACCATGATTAAGTGGGATTTATCCCAGGGATATAAGGATGATTCAATATCTGCAAATCAACCCATTAATGAACTGATGAAGAAAAAATTATATGACCATCTCAATAGATGCAGAAATAGCTTTTGACAAGATTCAATATCCTTTTATGATAAAAATCCTCAACAAAGTGAGTATAGAGGGAACATACCTCAATAATAAAGACCATATATGACAAGCTCACAGCTAACATCATACTCAATGGTGAAAAGCTGAATGCATTTGCTGTAAGATCAGGACAGGACAAGGATGTCAACTCTCAGCATTTTTATTCAACACTGTATTGGAAGTCCTGGCCTGGCAAGCAGAGAAGAAAAAGAAATAAATGGAAATCAAATTGGAAAGGAAGAAATAAAACTGTTCTGGTTTGCTGTGATAAAGAAAATCCTAAAGGCGCCACCAAAAAAATGGCTGGGACTCAGCAATGAATTTGGTAAGTTGCAGGATATAAAATTAATATACAGAAATCTATTATAATTTTATATGTTAGCAATGAACTATCAGAAAGGGAAATTAAGAAAACAATCCCATTTATAATTGCATCAAAAAGAATAAAGTATCTAGGAATAAATCTAATTTAGGAAGTAAAAGACCTGTACTCATAAAACTATGAGACACTGATGAAAGAAATTAGATGACACAAACAAATGGAAAAATATATAGTGCTTATGATTGGAAGAATTAATATTGTCAAAATAACCATACTACACAAGGCAATCCACAGATTCAATGCAATCATTATCAAATGGGCATTTTTCACAGTTAGACCAAATAATTCTAAAATTTGTATGGAAACACAAAAGATGCCGAATAGCCAAAATGATCTTGAGAAAGAACAAAACAGGAGGGATCACGCTGCCTGATTTCAACTTATACTACAAAGCTACAGTAATAAACAGTATGGTACTGGCACAAAAACAGACACATAGGTCAACAGAACAGAATGGACAGCCCAGAAATGAAACCACACTCATATGGCCAATTAACCTATGATAAAGGAGATAAGAAAATACAATGGGGAAAATATAGCCTCTTCAATAAGTGGTGTTAGGAAACTGTACAGCTATATGCAAAAGAATCAAACTGGACTACTCTCTCACACCATGCACAAAAAATAAGTTCAAAATGGATTAAAGACTTAAATGTAAGACTTGAAACCATAAAACTCATAGAATAAAACAGAGACAGTATACTCTTTGACATTGACTTAGAAATAGTTTTTTGAATATATCTCCTCAGTTAAGGGGAAAGAAAAGCATAAATAAACAAATGAGACTACATCAAAGTAAAAAGCTTTTGCACAGTGAAGGAAAATACCAACAAAATATAAAGGCCACCAACTGAATGGGAGAAGATAATTCAAAGCATATAACCGATAAGGGGTTAATATCCAAAGTATATAAAAAACTCATATGACTCAATATCAAAAATAAAACCCCAAACAACCTGATTAAAAAATGGGTAGAGGACCTGAATAGACATTTTTCCAAAGAAGACATACAGATGGCCAATAGGCACAAGAAAATTTGCCCAACATCACTAATCATCAGGAAAATGCAAATCAAAACCATGATGAGATATCACCTCACATATGTCAGGATGGCTATTTTCAAAAAGACAACAAATAAGTGTTGGCAAGAATGTGGAGGGAAAGGAACACTTGGGCATTGTTGACGGAAATGGAAATTGGTGTAGTCACTTTGGAAAACAGTATGGAGAGTTCTCAAAACTTAGAAACAGAACTACCATATGATCTAACAACTCCACTCCTGGATATTTATACAAAGAAAATGAAAACACTAATTCAAAAAGATGTATGAACCCCTATGTTCATTGCGTCATTATTTACAATAGCCAAAATATGGAAGTAACCTAAGTGCCCATCAATAGATAGATGAATTTATAAAGAAGATGTGGGAGATATATATATATGTATATATATATATAATATATATATATTATATATATATACATTTGACTATTAGCCATAGAAAAGAATGAAATCCTGTCATTTGTGACAACATGGATGGACCTAGATGGTATTATGCTAAGTTAAATGTCAGACAGAGAAAGACAAATACTGTATGATTTCACTCATAAGTGGAACCCAGAAATCAATACAAATGAACAAATAAAACAGAAGAGAATTGTCATAGATTCAAAGAAAGGTGGTTGCTAGAGGGGAGAAGGAAGGGGGAGGAAAGAAATAGGTGAGGGAGATTAAGAGGTACAAATTTCCAGCTGCAAAATTAATGTCACAGTTATGAAATGTACAGTGTGGGGAATATAGTCAATAACTATCTTTGCAGTGCAACATATTTTGACTAGACTTATCATGGTGATTATTTTGAAATGTGTAGAAATATGGAATGTTGTGTACCAGTAGCTAACACAGTGCTGTAGGTCAATTGTACTTCAAAATCAAACAAACAAATAACTCATAGAACAAGAGATCAGTTTTGAGGTTACCGAATTGGGGTGTTGGCAGGGGGACCTGGATGAAGGCAGTCAAAAGGAACAAACTTGCAGTTATAAGCTAAATATTGTACTAGGGATGTAATGTACAACATGATAAATGTCACTAACCCTCCTGTATGTTATATATGAAAGCTGTTAAGAGAGTAAGTCATCACAGGAAAAAGGAGTCTTTTTCCCATTTCTTCAATTTTGTATTCATATGTCATGATGGATATTCACTAAACTTGTGATAATCATTTCACGATGTATGTAAGTCAAATCCTTATGCTGCACGCCTTCAGATTATATCGTGCTAAATGTCAATTACAACTCAAGACAACTGGAAGAAAAATGTGTAATATCTGGAGCACATTTAAGAATCAAAAGTCTCTACAGAACACAGTTTAAAAACTTGTGATCTAAAATATTAATATTAGTTAACAAAAAGTTATTGTATCTGATTCTAATTCTTTTCAAGACTAGTTAATGAAGTACCTACCAAGAATTCCAACTTGCTCTCAGTATTTAATGCAATCACTAGTCACTAAATGTCCAGGTTTTTAGAGAGATTCTGGCTGTTAGCGGACGGAGGTTTGATACTGTTCATGAACAGTGGAATATTCTAATGGGCACCCTTACAACGATTCAGGCTCTATGCAGGGTACTGGTGAACTCTCTAAGTAACATTTTCCCACCGGCTGCCATTCTCCACTGTGGGCTGTTACCCTGTAATGTGCAGATGAGAGAGGGTAAGGACTAGTATTTGTCATCACAGATGGTTTTGTCTTGTCTGTGATGCAGGGGATGGGAAAGTATTAATGAGGGAGTATTCTGGGGAGTATCAATATCAAGTGGTCTGGCAGATGGGTAAATCATGTCTGAGGCTCTATTCTCAGCTCAGTTATGAGCTCCTTAAATTTAGGGAAAGTGTGATCTCAGGGTCTGGCATGAAACAAATGACAGTTAAATCAAATGTGAAGGGTAGCATGATGTCATCTTCATGTGTGATCTATCAGGCCATTGGATATTTTGAGAGTAGCTAGCTCATCCAAAAAGTTCTTACCTCATCATCTCTCTGGGGGCAACCGTAATAGATTTAGGCAGCTGGACCCATTTGCAAACCAGTAGGCTACCATTTTAGATTACCAGCCCACAATGATGACATGTTAACCTATTTGGCATCCTATTTCCTGCCCATAAGTTAATTAATAGAGCAGAGCTGGACAGTTTGATCACCCCCAGGGAGAGAACAGGTGGTGAGCACTCCTGCTTCACTGAGCTAGCACTGATGGCAAAGAACAACCTGATTGAGGCTAATATGTTTTGTTTTGGTTAATACTTTGTCTTATTTATTTATTTTATTTTATTTTATTTTTTGCGGTACGCGGGCCTCTCACTGCTTTGGCCTCTCCTGTTACGGAGCACAGGCTCCGGACGCGCAGGCTCAGTGGCCATGGCTCACGGGCCCAGCCGCTCCGCGGCATGTGAGATCCTCCCCGACCGGGGCACGAATCCGTGTCCCCTGCATCGGCAGGCGGACTCTCAACCACTGCGCCACTAGGGAAGCCCCTGTCTTATTTATTTTTAAAAGCTGTGAAGGTAGATAAAAGATTTCTTTCCCTGCTCCATAGAAATTTATAAGCAACATGATACCAACCCATAACTGAAAAGAAATGCTGGTACTAGGTAGCTTTTTAATTTCTGAAGGAGAAATAAGATTCATGTTATACTCAAAACCCTTTTTGCCTTTTTCAGTGTAGCAAATCTACCCTAGAGCTAGAACTACATAATAGTTTTCAAGTTTTAGCATTATCAAAAATTGGATCATACTAGAAAAATACAGAAAATGGAAGAATTGGGGACATGATTATTCGTATAATAACAATATGCTGTAATCACAGCATTCTAATTGTATAACTCTTGATTAAGAGTGCTTACATATAGATTATGTCATTTGTCTTTTACCCCTGTGAAATGAACAAGGCAGGTATTTCCCCCATTTTAGAGCTGAGGACACTGAATTTAGATGCCTGCTGACAGTTGATTTCTGGGACACAGACTCTGGAATAAAATGTAGTGTGCAGGATGTTTATTAAGGAATGTCACTGGGATTAATACCTGCAGAAGGGAGGGGGAGGAAGGAGGGTTGGGCCAAGGGAACCACTGATGTGGGATGCAGGCCCAATGATAGCCTAGGTGAGAGCTCTCTAGATAGAGTGGCCCTCCAGAGTTGTCCTGAGTTGGGTTGAGATGGCCATGCTTGTAGACCCCTGCATCAATCAGTCATTGGGTGTGGGCCACTCTGGGAAAGGACATGACCTTGGACGAGACAGCGTTCTGCTTCTAAGGCAATCCCTGAACAGTGTGACAGCTAACTGCTTTCTGCTGACAGCATTCTTAGCATCAGGTGAGTTGCTCACTGGGGGAAGATTTGGGTGGTCCATTCCTCATGCTACTTGAATCCAGTTTTGCCTATCCATTCTGGGACCAGATCTTCAGGATTCCAGTGGATCTCTTCCTGGGAGAAACTTGGAAGAGAAAGATGAGTGGGACAAAACTATGGCTTCGCTGCCAGAGATGGCCACAGGGCCACAATTTCTACTCATGTCCCTCCCTCAGTACCCATTCTAGATTTCTCTTACATTCAGCTAGCACCTCTGCCCATCATAGTGGCTTACCTGGTGGCAGGACCCAGACCCTTATCACCCAGAAGTCTGAGCCCTGATCATCATGCTCTTCTAAGTTCCAGGTTGCTACACTTGTCCAGGTATAGTAAAAATTGGGCAAGGGAGTTCCAAAAGGCACCCTTGTGGATCACCTGGACAGCAGACATATTCTTCTCTGTGCAAACAGCAACACTATCTCTTCTTGATGACTTGGAGCAATTACTCCTGCTTAGAATGGTGACTCTTCTTGCAGCTGGCCCCTTGGCACAAGGAGCCTGAAGTGCTCAGGCAACAGTCATAGCTTATAATTCAATGGGATTCTTTGTATATCCTTTAGCAGAAGGGATCTCTATTTAAGAACCAGGACCTCTGTTTAAGAACCTACAGTTGTGGGAGAGAAGCACAGATTTCTCAAGTAGGTTACTGGGATTGATGGGAAGTGGGGTCACCCCAGATTCCAGCTTTTGGTGCCTGAACTTGTGTTCTTCTTTTGAAGACACAGCAACACGTAAGTTTTTGATTCAACATGTGTACTACATCCTGGAGGATGGTGTCCCATTCTTGTAAAAGTATTGCATTCCAAAGTATTGCTTCAGCTAGGCCTCTAATCCCAGCCATCTGCCATCCCAATCCTATATCAAGATGGCAACATCTGGTTCCTGTGGTATGTGATATGACCAATGGATCCTATGGTCATGGGTCCACTTTCATGTCTCCTTTACTGTAAAGTGTGTCCCCTGGTCTGATACAGTGATATGTAGGATCCTGTACAAGTAAAACAGATACTCTGTAAGCCCTCAGATAGTGATGCTGGCTGAGACCCTGTGGGAAGAAAGGCTCAGGATGAACTTCTTACCCATCTGGGATAGAAGGGGTCCAATGTTGTCAACTTGCCACTCAGTATGGGTCTCTGTTGATGTCAGGTTGAATTTTTCTATTTGCTAGTGGCACTAGCTAGTGGGTCCATGCTGTTGTCCCCAACATAGCCTCCGTCTCTGCTGCCAAGGCTACTCCTCTCTTATGCCCGTCATATCAACCCTGGGGTAGCTGATTACAGAGGTTCAATGTTGTCAACCGATTACTGAGTTATCTTTGTGTGTGTGTGCGTGTGCGTGTGTGTGTGTGTGTGTGTGTGTGTGTGCTTGGCTGTTTACTGCTCTCTGGTGGGCATTACTATGCAAATGATGATCATATTTTATACTTCTGTATGGCTATCCACATGTCCCTATCCAAGACATCCTTGTCCCTGATTTTCCAATTTTTCTCCTTCCAACCTCCTGACCACCCAAGCCAAGCCATTTTCCACTATCCATAATTCCATATATATTCTAATCTTGGGCTAGTTCTCTTCAACACAAAGCAGATGACCAGGTGCACTACTCAAAGCTCTGCCCATTGGGAGGATTTTCTCTCCACTACTTTTAAAAGGTGCCCCTGAATGGGGCTGTAGTAAAGCTGCTGTCTATGAGGCAGCTATGTCTATGTCCATTTGGCATTCCCCACTATGACAATGTTTATTACATTGGCCAAGGACTTAATGTGGGTGGTATGCCACCTACCAAGTATGTTTATTCCAATTATATATTCAAGGACTTGGGAAATTATCACAAGGTGGGTCTGTGGATCCCGAAGACTCACTGTGAGCAGAACCTTGGCCAAGAATTCACTTATTACCTGGTTCTCATACACCCTCACTCTAAGAGATAGGCTATAATGATGCTTCAGGACTCCAGGTATCAGTGTCAATTTAACACTGGGTCCAACAGTCCTCACAAATGTTTGGACATTTTCTCAGTGCACTCTTTTCCAAGTAAATGGCCATAGGTTCCTTTGGGGAAGGCCCAGAGCAATCATTTTTGTGTTCACTTGGCTGTGGTGGTAGAAGGTGCTGGAGATTTCCCTCCTTCTGGGGACTTGCCCTCTTCTTCAATCAACGGTTTTCATGTATGAAAACTTGCTCATGTCTGGAAACTCTGCAAGGGATCCTGACTTTAAATTGGAGACATTACCTTCAGATTCCTTATGATCCATGCTTGATTTATTTTGATGGTAGAACCTGAGTAGTATCCTTGTTGACTGCCCATCTTTTTGGTTCCTAGGACACTGCCTTCTATTAACCATCCCAATAATTCTCTGTGGCTCCAGTCCCTCTGGCTCCAGACTTCATGCTCATTATGATAATTGCTCTCACCTGGCTTTTGAAATTCACGCTCTGCCGGGTGGCGTCTACTGCGTTGAGATCCTAGCTTCCACGTTGTAATCAGTGAGGCTCCCTGCGTAATGGCCTCTCCTCCTGTCAGTCCTGGCCCACAGAGGAGAGACACTGATGACCCTCTTACTAGTTTGTTTTTTGTGGCCTTAACAAATGGTATATCTTCCAGGCCTTCCTAGGGAACATAATTATCTGATGGGTTTTCAGGTTTTACATAGGGTGTCCACTTCAGCTTGCCCCTTCTCTGAGCCTTTTAAGCCATTTTCCACCACTGTCTGTTATTCAACTCTGACATTTCTACCTAATTTAGCATTGAACGTGGCTTTTTCCATGCTTGCTAGTAGCGAGTTCAAACCATCCCCTGGAGTCTTTGCAAAGGGATTAGATGTTATTTCCCAGAAGAATGTGACTAAAATGATAATCTCCATTTTATCCAATTTTATGTCCTGGCCCTCTTGTCCAAGCACCCTCAGAATACAATTCCATGTGCACCTGAGCTTGTCTGAGCTAGCTAGCAGGCCTGCCACTGAAGCCACCTCTAAAGAGTTCCTTGGCAGTCTCAGCAGCTGGGACAAAAACGCTTTTTATTTTTGTCCCAGGGGGACAAAAAGAGGGGGATGTTGGTGCGTGTCAGACTGACCACCATGGTGACTAATTACCAGTGCCTGTACTGAAGAGCTCTGTATCCTCTTTCTGAGCTTTCTGCGGGCACAACGGCTCTTCCTAAACTGCTAGCTCCTAAGTATGGTTAAGGAGCCTAGGCTGTAGGTGTTACTGATAGCTGATTGGCTCAAGATACAAGCAGAGAATAAGAGAGACTGAGGGTGGGAAAGAGAAAGACAGAGGTACCTCTGTTGACTGGAGCAGCAATTTGCTGCTGGACGAGGGACCACATGGTCTGGGCAAGGATGGCTGCCCCAGACTGGGTCGTGCTGGCTCCCAGTAGGTAGATGTTGCCTTGAGATCTGTCTCTGTGACAACTTGGCATGAAGTTTAGATATAATCAAGACTTTCAAAGATCCATCTTGTAGCCTGCATGATTAGATTCAGTATAGATTACTTTTAGGCAACTGATCACACAGGATAAGCTACCGTGTTTTTCACATGTCATAGTCACATTGATGTAATTTATAGCTTAAGATCACCAATGAAAGCTGCTACATACACATCCTTTGCTTCCAGCTCTACATGCCAACTGTGCAATCCCCGCCCTTCTCTAGAGTCTGATATATATTGTCTTATGGGCTTTCTTAGAGCCTCCTATGCCTTCCCAGTGTGGAGCCCCAGGCAGGTACTTCAGCTGTGACTCATGCCTCCAAATGGGTACTGTCCAACAAGGAGTGTTGCTGACCCTGGAGCCTATTTACTTCCTCCAGTGACACTGCTGGAAAAAAATTGTCCCAAACAGTTCTGGGAGTTTCCTATTGCAATTCTGTAGAGGGTCAAGTTGAAGCAAGTAGGCACACTGTTATTTTATTGCCATACATCATGTTCAAATTGAAGTACAACTTTATTCAGTAGCCCATTTAACTAAATAACAAAACAAAACCAAAGTGTAAAGCATAGGCATTTTCATATGTGGGGTATTGACAAGAAAGTCTTGACTAAGGATAATAGGAGTTGAAGCATTTCTGAGAATTTCTTTCCTTATTAAATCCATAAATAGCAACCATTTGACATGCAGACTCTAAGTCAGTAATTATAAGGCAAAGATCACTTTTGATCTTTTTCTTATCATGGCTGATTTATTCTCCTACCTTGTCAGATGAAGAATTTTACCTTGAAAGTATTCCTCTTTTTTATTTCCTTTTCAACATTTCCCACTTCTTTATCCTCCTTGACAGGAAGATGACAGCAGCTCAATTGAATGGGAACAAGCTGGGATATGCCATTAAATTTTACTCATCTTCCTGCCTGTGAAGCTGATAATTGGAGATCATTTAATAGAGCCTGCTGCTCTGTTGGCTTTCTGTAAATCCCAGCCATTTGTAAAAGGCAAAAAGCCCAGTTATCACTTTAACCCAAGCTCATCTTGAGCATGGATTTTATGCCAAATGCCCCAGTATCCAAATGCCATGAGTCCGAGGACCTTCCCTGTGCTCACATTAGGTTTTCTTTCCTTTCTTTCCTTTTAACCAATAGAACTATTTAATGTAATGTCATGTAGAAATTGGCAGTTCACACTTTCTTACCAGAGACCAAGCCACTGATCTCCCTTGCTTTCCCCTTTTTTCTCAAATGCACTCAAAAGCTGCCTCCTAACTTCCTTCTGCTTTGCTTCAGACAGCAAATGGTTGTGACAACGGACTGCAAACACTCTCAGCTGGTCCAGTCCAGAGATGTTTTAATTGTCTGTGAACTAGTGTCTCCTGTGGTCTTGTGACCCTCCAGCCAAATGGTATCTACACTCTTTACTCTTTCGCACCCCATATCTGTAGAGCCAGGCTTCTTTTCTTAAAAGGGATAATTCTTCCTTCTGTTCTGTGAACCATCCTTGACCTTCATCATAACAAACTATTAAGTCCGTGGGAGGAATTACACTGCTGATATGTAGCTGAGGCGCCTCATAGCTCAGAGTTTCCAATCTGTACTTCAAAAGAAAGTTTTAACCTTTACATTCAGCATCTCTGCATTGGTGGGGGCCCCCATTCACTCATTCTTTCTTCCTTCATCATTCATTCAATACATTTATTTTGTGTGTAGCACTCTGCTAGCATTAAGGGTATAAATGAGAACAAAGCAGATATGGTTCTCATGCTTGAAGAGCTTTTGATCTGGTGGGGAGACGGACATCACATAAGTAACTGTATGGACACTTGATTACATTGTTACAATTGCAGAATGAGAGCATGTAACAGGACACTTGGCTGATAGAGGTTAATATTTCTTGAGTCCTGGCCACATTCCCGGCACCGTGCCATGCTATTTCAGGCATGAAGCCACTGAAAGCTCCCAATCAGGTTGCTAGCCTCCTTTTACAGAGGGGGAAACAGAGGCAAGAAAATAACCTCCCTAGTCACACAGTCTGAATGTAGCTGTTCCTCCTCACAGCAGAACTGTGTGAGAATTCCCTTTGTGCTACATTCCTACCAATACTTTGTGATATCAGGTTTTTAATTTTTGACAATCTGATAGGCACCAAATTATATTCCAGTGCGATTCAAGATAGAAAATGTAATTTTTTACGTTTTCTGTGGGTAAACTGTGGATCGGTGGTGAACAATATTTACATGGTCATAATAAAGAAATGTAAACTGAATATCTTGAGAGATTAGTCTTTGGAGGACGCAGGGGAAGGGAAGAGTGTTTGCATGTATGTGGGGTGTTCGTTGGTAATGATCATGTAAGGTAGCCAAATCCAAGTTTCCACAGAAAAAAAGTCAATGTGATGATGCTGAAAACTGAAAAATCAGGTCCTGGTAGCATAATGGTGTTATATTAAAACATGGAGGTAAATAGTAGAAAAAAATAAAGGGATGAAAAGATGTGAAAATATTTGCTTCTAGGAAGCTTGAGACTGGGATGGGTGGGCCAGGGGACTGCTGTTTCTTGTTGAAAGCCTTGTTCTGTTTGATTTTGTTATCCCTCAATTTCAAGAGCAATCAGGGGCACTGTGGTCATCCATCAGCACAGCCCACAGCAGCACTGGAGCCCGCAGTCCCTTGACATAGACAGCACACCCTCTTCAGGAAAATGGAAGCAGCAGCGGTCCCTTCACAGAGGAGCTTGGGGTGGTTGCCTCCCCACTGCCACCAGAAGCCCAGAGCAGTGGATTCCCAGTGTTTCCAAAAGCTGTGTGCTCCACGATGAGGTACGGGGCCGGGCTCCGCATCTCCCTAAGTTTCAGTGTTCAGCAGCGCTTAGTGAAGCTCATGGTGACCCGAGGAGTGAAGCTCTGAGTCAGTTCTTTGTGGTGTCCCTCCTCCCTAACCCACCTCTTCCCCTATCTCCCTCCCTTCCTTCCTTCTTTTCCTATATTAGATTAGAGAAAAAAGGAGTAGTGGAAAGGGGGAAAGAGAAGCTAACCGAAGCCCAGCTGTCTGCCTTACTTAGAAACAAGGGGAGGTGAGGTGTGGGTCTGTGAAGCCTCAGTTAGGAGGCACAAAACTTTTGCTGCTTCCTTGGTGGAAGAGCCCCGAGCATTAGAGAGCAGATACTCTTGATTCTCTGGGGAAGGAGAGCTCTACCTTCCCCTGCTGTCTCTCCTTTCTTCTTGTGTTAGAAAGGAATTTATTACAGCACAAGTATGGAAGGAAGCCCAGAGGACTCTGCCTTTAAGACATGCTTGTGAGCAGGCAGGGAGATGCTTTCAGAGCACAGGATTTTCCAAAGCGTTTATAATTTTGTGTCGTCTCCTGTGAACCAGCTATGAAGATTGACATAGATGTACCAGCTTGGGTGCTCACTAAATTAGGCTGTTTCTAATGGATGAGAGTTTTAATAAATATAAAAGTTCTATTTATAGTGTTAGTACTTTACCACTTCAAGCTATGTCTTCTGTGAAGTCCCAGAAAAACCTCTTCTTTTCAGGGCCTTTTTTCCTAGTTATTCCCTCCTTTGCCTATTTCTATCCTTTATTTTTCCATCCCATCGACCATTCATTCAACAAATATTTATTAAGCATCTGCCATGTGTCTGGCATGTTCCAGGCACCAGGGATGTCCTGGCAGATAAGGAGGACAAGGTCCTTGCCCCTGTGTAGCTTCCCTTCCAGTAGAGGACAGATACTAAATAACCAACAGTGAGGGACCGCTGTAAGTGCTGTGAAGAGAGTGAAACAGGATGTGATGGAGAGCGATGGGCCAGCCGCCCTGAACAGGTGAGGTCTGAGCTGAGACTGAATGAGGGGAGGCCCAGCCCCGCAAGAACCTGTCAGATGGTCTCAGGCTTGAGGGTAATGAGCTCGGGGGTGGAAGGCCCAGGTGATATTGGGCCATTTTGCTGTACAAGCAAGTTTGGATTTTATTCTGAGTGGAAGCAGAAGACTTTGAAGTTTATATTTTTAAAGCTTTTAAAAGTGTTGGGGTGACATTACTTGAGTAGCTTTAAAGATCACTCTGACTGCTGTGTGACAAGTTGGTGGGGGGTGGGGGTTGGAGGGCAGTCTATGTGCTGGAATGAAGCAGTGGACCAGGTAGGAAGCAGTTACATGCTTGAGAGAGAAGCGAATGGATGTGGATAGGTGAAGGGTATGTTTTGGGTACAGAGTCAACAGGACCTGCTAGTGGACAGGATGAAAGGGGAGGGAAAAAACAAGAATTCCTGGGTTTCTGGGTCAAACAACTGGGTGGATGGGGAAGCTCTTTATTGAGACAGAAAACTAGAGGAGGGATTTTGGGGGGTAGGACTTAGGGGAAGAGGGAGAATGTAGTCACAGGAAGGTGTGAGATCCCTGAGGCAGAGAGAAAAGGGACTCATTCATTTGTTTAGGAGGTTGACAGAGAAGAGGAATGAGGAATTAGGAGGGTGCTGGTGGCTATCAGTGTGGGGATTTCAGCAGAATGAGAGACGAAAGTCATACTGCAAGGGGATGGTGAACGCTGTGAGGGCAGGGAGGGACCAGCTCAGGCTTTGATCACAGTTGTAACCCAGGGCCTGGCACAGTGCCTGGCAAATGAAGGTACCAAATATTCAAAATAAATAAATGAATGGGAGGGTGGTAAGGCGGTGTGAGAACTGAGTGTAGAACACTTTCAGTAAGTGTGGCAATGAAGATATGAGGGAAAGGATGCTAGCTGGAGCAATGGCAGGTTTTATATTTATTTCAAGTTTAATGGACAAGGGGTTCCTATAGTCTCAGGGAAGAAACCCCTTAGGGAGAACTGATGCTGGATCAGGAGGGCAACTAATAGAAGGAGGTCCTAGAAGAGGGGGTGAGAAAGGTGAGCAGCAGGTGGGGGAGGAGAAAGAAGGAAGGAGAAGGGAGGAGAGGGGGAGGGGAAAAAGCATGTGGTACAGTCTCCCGAGGGCCAGGGTGTATACTGGGCTCTTAGGTGTATTTTCTCATGTAACCATCGCAATGGCCACTCGGGATGATGTTATATTCTCCACTTTCATGTGAGGTGACTGAGGGTCTGAGAGGTGAAATCACTAGCTGAGGTTCCAAGATGAGCTAGCAGTAGCATGGATTTGTATCTAGAAACTGCTATTACCATTAGGCTGTGTGTAGGCCAGTTGGATTCTAAAGAGTCCTGGCAAGGAGTTGGCATAGGTGAGGAGTCAGGTGGTGGGCTTTTATTCTTACTTTCATGTTTAACCCCGAACACCAGCAATTCTGGAGAGCGAGCCAACTGGACTGCAATATACAGCAATGTTGAAACCTGGACAGAGGTTTATAAGTTGTCATGTTTGTGAGCAAGGAGGGCAACTGCCCTAGTTTGAAAAGAAATCTGTCAAAATTTGGGGTATATTGTCACAGGATTTAAGTAATTTGGGGATTCTTTATTTGTTCTTTTGTATCAGGAGGTGGATTAATTGAGCTTAATAAAAAGTCTGAAGAGGTGATACATGTAGACTTAACAGTTCTGAGCCTGGAGGCAGAGGGCCTTGGCTTAAATCATGATTCCAGTACTTCCTAGGAATTTGTTTCATCTCTCTGAGATTCAGTTTCTTCACATGTAAAATGACAATGAAAATATGACCTTCCTCAGGAGAGACTGTGAGGACTAAATGTGATGTTGCATTTCTAAACTCCTAACCCAGGCACAACTATACTGCAATGGGATCGTAGCATTATCATTGTTTTATTTACATTCCTATTATTTTCCTGTAAGTGTGTCTTAGTCACCTTGAGCTGGTGTAATAGAATGCCATAAACTGGGTGTTCTAAACAATAGGAATTCATTTCTCACAGTTCTGGAGGCTGAGAAGTCCAGAATCAAGATGCTGGCTGACTCAGTTCCCTGACGAGAGTTCTATTCCTAGCTTGCAGATGGCCACCTTCTCATTGTGTCCTCACAGGGCAGACAGAGGGAAGACAAGCTTTCTGGTGTTTCTTTTTATAAGGGCACTAATTCCATCATGAGGACCCCAAGCCCATGATCACATCAAAATCTATCTACCTCCCAAATACCATTACACTGGCTGTTAGAGCTTCAAACATATACATTTTGTGGAAACACAATTCAGTTCTTAGCAAAGCATGAATGCATTGTGAGTAATGGTGGCTCTGAGATTCTGAGATTATACAGTTTGGGAATGAAGTAATGAAGTTGTATGAGGTTTTTTGTTACTGTTGTTGTTTAGTTCATTTGTGAGAGCTGTTTCCGAGTTAAACCCTAGGGTGAAATTATGTGGAGCTCATTACTCTAAGGCTGACACAAATCTGGCTAAATACTTTATCTGATAAATAAAATATGGGTTACAGATGTCACCAAGTATGGGCAAAATCCTTTCCTTCTCATTTCATTTATTTAGTTGCCTAATTTTATTTTCTTTGTTGTGATTGGCTTAAAAGCAGAATTTATTGTATTAGAAATCCTGGACTGTGGGTATACACAGCTCTAAATCAGAAGAAATTCATTTACTGTGGTTTGTGAATTGCTGTTTGTGAAATGAGAATTGCTGTTTGTGAAATGAGAAATGCCTTGTATTTAAATATTCTCTCCCCACTGTATCAATATGTCAAATTAATGCACACACCTTTTCCCTTTAACATTAGAAAGCTCGGGGATTTGTATATGAAGTCTTATCTTTATTTTCCTTATTCCTGATCCATGTGTGAGTGCATGTTTCATATTTCAACAACAGTCACCACAATATGCATTGAGACAGTTCTTTGTTCAAAGAATTCATGGGTATTTATTTTCTTCTCTGCAGTAGTCTGTGCTGCAGGGTCTCTCATATTCCCTCATTAATTTAACAATATGTATTGAGTGTGTGTTACATGTCAGGCGTCATTCCAGGTGTTGGGGAAATATCAGAGTCAATGAAACAAAATCCTCTCCTCAAGGAACTTAGCTGTTTGATGATCATGATGTTTTGCTTAAAATTGGCTGATTTTCTAACTTTTGTGGATGAAACATTGGTTAAATTTCTACTCAGTGAGTCTTAAAACTCTTTATTTTAATTACCTTGCACAAAAGCATGCAAATCAAGTTACTGAGATAGGTTTGGATTTAGAGAACAGTAATACATTTGGCACTAAAGTGAAATTGTATGGTCTGAAAAATTAGGAGATACATGGAGGCATATAAATATTTTGACTGGCACTGTTGGAAGGAGGAACTGTCTTGTTCTATTCAAGTTACTATAACAGGATACCATCGACTTGGTGGCTTGTAAACAGTAAAAATTTACTTCTCACATTTCTGGAGTCTAGAAGTCCAAGATCAAGGTGTTGACAGATTTGATGTCTGGTGAAGGCCCACTTCCTGGCTCATTCTTGCTGTGTCCTCACATGGTGGAAGGAGGAAACTCTCATCTCTTCAGCCCCTTATAAGGGCACTAATCCCATTCATAAGGGATCCATCCTCATGACCTAATTACATTCCAAAATACCCACCTCCAAACACCATCACATGGGGATTTAAGCATCAACATATGAATTTTGGTGGGACACAAACATTCAGTCCTTTGTGTCCTTTTAATATTTTATTCTCATAAACTTTGTGCTTTTTTCTTTTTCCCTGAAGTAGAAAACACTGTATAAATTATCTTCATATTATTTAATCTCCTTAGTGGGAATGTTAAGGTTTTATTCCATACCTATGATGCTATGAGAGGCCAAATGCATTTCAGATCATTATTTATAGCATTATACTGGTGTGAGAGAAACTTGGTGAGCTAGGGCAGTGAGATTTGTAAGAGACAGAAAAAAAATCTTTGACTAAATTATGTGTTGTTAATAAATAATAACATTTTCTTCTGATGGAAATTGTTGTTGACCCATTATTCCTCCTTCCTACATTTTAAACACCTTTCTTTGTTGACTGAATTCAGATGAGTAGTTCTTGACTTTATTCAGCTGCTACCTGTCAAAAATGAAATAATGGAATGAACAAAGTGTGAAGTTAAATAATGAGTCTACACAGAATTAACAGCCACCAGTTAAAGTGATGTTTGTGAAGTCATTTACTTAATAGACTAATCTCTTCACTTTGAAGTATCGATGAAAGTTTAAGCCTAATTAATAAGTAAATATTCTTAATTCAAAGCACAGGTGATGACATGATAGGGGATCTAATTTCAGATTTTTTGAAGCCTTTTTTCTCTTCCAACTCCTCTGTGTCACTACTAGTTTCTTCCTATTTCCTTTTATTCATTTTCATGTGAAATTTATTTTTTTATTTTTTTCGGTACACGGGCCTCTCACTGTTGTGGTCTCTCCCATTGCGGAGCACAGGCTCTGGACGCACAGGCTCAGCGGCCATGGCTCATGGGCCCAGCCGCTCCGCGTCATGTGGGATCTTCCTGGACCAGGGCACGAACCCGTGCCCCTGCATCGGCAGGCAGACTCTCAACCGCTGCGCCACCAGGGAAGCCTGAAATTTCTTTATTTAAAGATGTCTTAGGACATATGTTGCTATAGAAGTTTTTATTTTATTGGAAGATAGAAATATTCCAGTCTTTTGTTGTAGACCTTATGATGCTACATCAAGACCATTGTCACTGAAGTCGGCAAAGCAGGAAGGTGGTGGTGGGCATTAAGGGAACAGTGACTTTGCTGCAGCCTTTGTTACTGGTACAAACCAAACCAACTAACAAAACTATTGTAATATCATTATATTATCTGTATATTTGAATTTTGCAATTAAGTACATACACATTTAGGATTGTCATGTCTTCTTGATGAATTTACCCCTTTACTTCCTCTTTATCAACAGTATTATTTCTTTTTCAGAAATCTAATTAGTCTGATAATATAGCTATACTAGCTTTCCTTTGATTAGTATATTTACATGACATAGTTTTCCCATCATTTTAATCTATGTCTTTATATTTAAAGTCAGTTTCCTTTAAAAAGTATATAATTGGATCTTGTTTTCTTCATCCAGTCCCAGTCTTTGCATTTAATTGAAGTGTTTATAACATTAATTTAATTATTCATGCATTTGTATTTAAATCTGTCATATATTTTTTTTTATCTAGTCCTAGTTCTTTTCCATGTGTTCCATTTGTTCTTGATTCCTTTGTCTCTCTTTCACCACCTTCTTTTGAGTATTTTTTTATGATTCTATGTTATCTCCCCTACTAGCTTATTAGTTATACATCATTTTAATTAGTTTGGTTGTTCTATTGTTTTCAATATATATTTTTAACTTATGACAGTTCACTTCAAATAATATTATAGTACTTCCTTTATTGTGCAAGAATCTTACCATAGTATTTATTTATTTCCTCCTTCCTGTCCCTTATGCTACTGTTCTCATACATTTTACTTCACCATATTCTATGAAACATATGCCTTACAGGTATTTTTACTTCAGACAGTTGTCTTTTAAAGAGATTAAAATCAAGAAACATGTATTTCGTAGTTACCCACATTTTTCCTTTTCCCATGCTCTTTATTTCTTTATGTCTATCTTGTATCAGATTTCTTCTGCCTGAAGAACTTCCTTTCAACATTTCTTATTCTACAAGTCTGCTGGCAATTAATTCTCTCAGTTTCTGTTTCTCTGGAAAAATCTTCCCTCCAGCCTCATTTTTGAAAGGTATTTTCATTGGACACAGAATTTTGAGTTGATCAATTCTTTTTTTTTTTTTTGCGGTACGCGGGCCTCTCACTATTGTGGTCTCTCCCATTGCAGAGCACAGGCTCCGGACGCGCAGGCTCAGCGGCCATGGCTCACGGACCTAACTGCTCTGCGGCATGCGGGATCTTCCCGGATCGGGGCACGAACCCGTGTCCCCTGCATCAGCAGGTGGACTCTCAACCACTGCACCACCAGGGAAGCCCCAGATCAATTCTTTTTTTTTTTTCAGTTTTTAAAGATGTGACTCCATTGTCTCCTGCTTGCCTAATTTCTGACAGTGAATCTGTTCTGCTTCCTATCTTTGTGCCTCTAGAAAATGTGTCTTTTTCTCTGACTACTCTCAAGATTTTCCCTTTATCTTTGGGTTTCAGCAGTTTGACCATGATGAGCCTAGGTAGGGTTTTTCTTGGTATTTATACTGCTAGGGCTCTCTGAACTTCTTGCATCTATGGTTGTCTTTCACTAATTTTGAAAGCTATCTCATCAATAATCTTTCTGTCCTTTTCTCTACCTTTTATCCTTCTGGTACTCCAAGTACATGTGCATTAGACTCTGATATTGTCTCGCATCTCTTGGATAATCTGTTCTATTTTTCACTATTTTTTTTTTTCAAATTCCTCCAATGGTGGGCTGCTGCCATTTTGTGCTTAGCATACAGCCTCCATTACTGTAGGGCTTTTTTCAGGGTTCCTTGTCTGCTCTCAGCTCTCAGCAGGCCCAGCAGGCCTGAACTACAAGTGGATATTTTCCCATGGTTTTGTTCCTCCCCAGCAGCAGACTGCTATTGCTGGTTATTTGATGGGGGCTTGTGGTCAGGGCAGATAGAGTTTCTTGTTTCTCTTGATGTAGCCTCAGTCCTTAGAAGGCCTTGTTCACCTGCATTTTGGGTGAGGAACTGTCTTAGTGTTTCAGACCTCTGTTCTCACTACAACCCTCTCCCACCATACCCTGCCACATAGCCATAGTCTACCCTGCATCAGTGAGGGGGACGTGAAGGGAACTCTCCAGTGTGGGCACATGTCCTGCCCTCTCCCAGTGGTAGTAGGCCTCTGCTTTAGGGTCCTGGACTCAGTTTAACGGCCTGGACTCAAACAGCTCTCTCATCCCTCCCTCAGCTGCAGATCACTTTGTTCCTAGCCCTCCCTCCCTGGCAGCATACCTTTGTCCTAGAGCAGGGGCAAAAGGGTTTCCTACCTTACTCCCCATGTCTTCCAGGTTTTGCTTCAAACAAGAGGTGGCTTAGTGCCTGTGTTCCAGTGAGGGCACCTATGCCAGGTACCATCTCTATCCCGTCTTGTGAACACCCAGTAGAGACCCCTGGCTAAAAGCTGGTGAATGAACACAGACTCTCCTTATGTCTGAGGCTCCCGGGTATATAAACTGACAGGCTACTCCATACTCAGCATTTCAGAATTTGTTAAAATTTCACCTTTTTTTTCTTACTCACTTTTATGATGGTGATTTCTTCCTCCCATAATCCCAAAGGTGAAACAGTCTGTGTGTCTCAGCTTTCTGCAGAGGAGTTTGTCATCCATTGGATTTCAATGGCTGCTTTAAAGTAATTTGTTATATAAAAAAACCTTTATAATATATATTATTTTTTGAATTTAATAACTTACATACCTCTATGACCTTTTGCAATCTTTATCCAATAGCATAAAAATGATTTTATATTGTTTAAAAAAATTTTAAGCATTTTTATTAGAGTATAATTGCTTTACAATGGTGTGTCAGTTTCTGCTTTATAACAAAGTGAATGAGTTATACATATACATATGTTCCCATATCTCTTCCCTCTTGCGTCTCCCTCCCTCCCACCCTCCCTATTCCACCGCTCTAGTTGGTCACAAAGCACCGAACTGATCTCCCTGTGCTATGCGGCTGCTACCCACTAGTGATCTATTTTACGTTTGGTAGTGTATATTTGTCCATGACACTCTCTCACTTTGTCCCAGCTTACCCTTCCCCCTCCCTGTATCCTCAAGTCCATTCTCTAGTAGGTCTGCATCTTTATTCCCATCTTGCCCCTAGGTTCTTCTGACCATTTTCTTTCTTTTTTTTTTTTTTTTTTTTTAAGATTCCTTATATATGTGTTAGTATATGGTATTTGTTTTTCTCTTTCTGACCTACTACACTCTGTATGACACTCTCTAGGTCCATCCACCTCACTACAAATAAATCAGTTTCGTTCCTCTTTATGGCTGAGTAATATTTTGAGGTATATATATGCCACATCTTCTTTATCCATTCGTCTGTCGATGGACACTTAGGTTGCTTCCATGTCCTGGCTATTGTAAATAGTGCTGCAATGAACATTGTGGTATGTGAGTCTTTCAGAATTATGGTTTTCTCAGGGTATATGACCAGTAGTGGGATTGCTGGGTCGTATGGTTGTTCTATTTTTAGTTTTTTAAGGAACCTCCATACTGTTCTCCATACTGGCTGTATCAATTTACATTCCCACCAACAGTGCAAGAGGGTTCCCTTTTCTCCACACCCTCTCCAGCATTTATTGTTTCTAGATTTTTTGATGATGGCCATTCTGACCGGTGTGAGATGATATCGCATTGTAGTTTTGATTTGCATTTCCCTAATGATTAATGACATTGAGCATTCTTTCATGTTTGTTGGCAATCTGTATATCTTCTTTGGAGATATGTCTATTTAGGCCTTCTGCCCATTTTTGGATTGGGTTGTTTGTTTTTTGATATTGAGCTGCATGAGTTGCTTGTATGTTTTGGAGATTAATCCTTTGTCACTTGCTTCATTTGCAAATATTTTCTCCCATTCTGAGGATTGTCTTTTTGTCTTCTTTATGGTTTCCTTTGTTTTGCAAAAGCTTTTAAGTTTCATTAGGTCTCATTAGTTTATTTTTGTTCTTATTTCCATTTCTCTAGGAGGTGGGTCAAAAGGATCTTGCTATGATTTATGTCATAGAGTGTTCTGCCTATGTTTTCCTCCAAGAGTTTGATGGTGTCTGGCCATACATTTAGACCTTTAATCCATTTTGAGTTTATTTTTGTGTGTGGTGTTAGGGAGTGTTCTAATTTCACTCTTTTATGTGTAGCTGTCCAGTTTTCCCAGCACCACTTATTGAAGAGGCTGTCTTTTCTCCACCGTATATTCTTGCCTCCTTTATCAAAGATAAGGTGATCATATGTGCATGGGTTTATCTCTGGGCATTCTATCCTGTTCCATTGATCTATATTTCTGTTTTTGTGCCAGTACCATACTGTTGGATTACAAGAGCTTTGTAGTATATATAGTCTGAAGTCAGGGAGCCTGATTCCTCCAGCTCTGTTTTTCTTTCTCAAGATTGCTTTGGCTACTCAGGGTCTTTTGTGTTTCCATACAAATTGTGAAATTTCTTGTTCTAGTTCTGTGAAAAATACCATTGGTAGTTTGATAGGGATTGCACTGAATCTTTAGATTGCTTTGGGTAGTAGAGTCATTTTCACAATGTTGATTCTTCCAATCCAAGAACATGGTATATCTCTCCATCTATTTGTTTCTTATTTAATTTCCTTCAGCAGTGTCTTATAATTTTATGCATACATGTCTCTTTTCTCCTTAGGTAGGTTTATTCCTAGACATTTTATTCTTTTTGTTGCAATGATAAATGGGAGTGTTTCTTAATTTCACTTTCAGATTTTTCATCATTAGTGTATAGGAATGCCAGAGATTTCTGTGCATTAATTTTGTATCCTGCTACTTTACTAAATTCATTGATTAGCTCTAGTAGTTTTCTGGTAGCATCTTTAGGATTCTCTATGTATAGTATCATGTCATCTGCCAACAGTGACAGCTTTACTTCTTCTTTTCCAATTTACATTCCTTTTATTTCTTTTTCTTCTCTGATTGCTGTGGCTAAGACTCCCAAAACTATGTTGAATAATAATGGTGAGAGTGGGCAACTTGTCTTGTTCCTGATCTTAGTGGAAATGGTTTCAGTTTTTCACCTTTGAGGACAATGTTGGCTGTGGGTTTGTCATATATGGCCTTTACTATGTTGAGGAAAGTTCTCTCTATGCCTACTTTCTGCAGGGTTTTTATCATGAATGGGTGTTGAATTTTGTCGAAAGCTTTCTCTGCATCTATTGAGATGATCATATGGTTTTTCTCCTTCAATTTGTTAATATGGTGTATCTCGTTGATTGATTTGCATATATTGAAGAATCCTTGCATTCCTGGGATAAACCCCACTTGATCAAAGTGTATGATCCTTTTAATGTGGTGTTGGATTCTGTTTGCTAGTATTTTGTTGAGGATTTTTGCATCTATGTTCATCAGTGATATTGGCCTGTAGTTTTCTTTCTTTGTGACATCTTTCTCTGGTTTTGATATCAGGGTGATGGTGGCCTCATAGACTGAGTTTGGGAGTGTTCCTCCTTCTGCTATATTTTGGAAGAGTTTGAGAAGGACGGGTGTTAGCTCTTCTCTAAATGTTTGATAGAATTCGCCTGTGAAGCCATCAGGTCCTGGGCTTTTGTTTATTTGAAGGTTTTTAATCACAGTCTCAATTTCACTGCTTGTGATTGGTCTGTTCATATTTTCTATTTCTTCCTGGTTCAGTCTCAGAAGGTTGTGCATTTCTAAGAATGTGTCCATTTCTTCCAGGTTGTCCATTTTATTGGCATAGAGTTGCTTGTAGTAATCTCTCATGATCCTTTGTATTTCAACAGTGTCAGTTGTTACTTCTCCTTTTTCATTTCTAATTCTATTGATTTGAGTCTTCTCCCTTATTTTCTTGGTAAGTCTGGCTAATGCTTTATCAATTTTGTTTATCTTCTCAAAGAACCAGCTTTTAGCTTTATTGAGTTTGCTATCATCTCCTTCATTTCTTTTTCATTTATTTCTGGCCTGATCTTTATGATTTCTTTCCTTCTGCTAACTTTGGGTTTTTTTTTTGTTCTTCTTTCTCTAATTGCTTTAAGTGTAATGTTAGGTTGTTTATTTGAGATGTTTGTTGTTTCTTAAGGTAGGATTGTATAGCTGTAAACTTCCCTCTTAGAACTGCTTTTGCTGCATTCCATACATTTGGGTCATTTTGTTTTCATGGTCATTTGTTTCTAGGTATTTTTTGATTTCCTCTTTGATTTCTTCAGTGATCTCTTGGTTATTAAGTAGTGTGTTGTTTAGCCTCCATGTGTTTGTATTTCTTACAGATTTTTTCTTATAATTGATATCTAGTCTCATACGTTTGGTTGGAAAAGATACTTGAGATGATTTCAATTTTCTTAAATTTACCAAGGCTTGATTTGATACCCAAGATATGATCTATCCTGGTAAATGTTGCATGAGCACTTGAGAAGAAAGTATATTCTGTTTTTTTTGGATGGAATGTACTGTAAATATCAATTAAGTTCATCTTGCTTAATGTATCAGTTAAAGCTTGTATTTCCTTATGTATTTTCATTTTGGATGATCTGTCCATTAGTGAAAGTGGGGTGTTAAAGTCCCCTACTATGATTGTGTTCCTGTTGAATCCCCCTTTTATGGCTGTTAGTATTTGCCTTTGTATTGAGGTGCTTCTATGTTGAGTACATAAATATTTACAATTGTTATATCTTCTTCTTGGTTGATCCCTTCATCATTGTGTAGTGTTCTTCTTTGTCTCTTGTAATGGTCTTTGTTTTAAAGTCTATTTTGTCTGATATGAGAATTGCTATTCCAGCTTTCTTTTGATTTCCATTTGCATGGAATATCTTTCCATTCCCTCACTTTCAGTCTGTATGTGTCCCGAGGTCTGAAGTGGGTCTCTTGTAGACAGCATATATATGGGTCTTGTTTTTGTATCCATTCAGACAGTATGTGTTTTGGTTGGAACATTGAATCCATTTATATTTAAAGTAATTATCGATATGTATGTTCCTACTCCCATTTTCTTAACTGTTTTGGGTTCGTTATTGTAGGTCTTTTCCTTCTCTTATATTTCCTGCCTAGAGAAGTTCCTTTAGCGTTTGTTGTAAAGCTGGCTTGGTGGTGCAGAATTCCCTTAGCTTTTGCTTCTCTGTAAAGCTTTTAATTTCTCCATCAAATCTGAATGAGATCCTTGCTGGGTAGAGTAATCTTGGTTGTAGGTTTTTCTCTTTCATCATTTTTAATATGTCCTGCCACTCCCTTCTGGCTTGCAGAGTTTCTGCTGAAAGGTCAACTGTTAACCTACAGAGGTTCCCTTGTGTGTTATTTGTTGTTTTTCCCTTGCTGCTTTTAATATTTGTTCTTTGTATTTAATTTTTGATAGTTTGATTTATATGGGTCTTGGCCTGTTTCTCCTTGGATTTATCTTGTATGGGACTCTCTGTGCTTCCTGGACTTGATTAACTATTTCCTTTCCCATATTGGGGAAGTTTTCAACTATAATCTCTTCAAATATTTTGTCAGTCCCTTTCTTTTTCTCTTCTTCCTCTGGAATCCCTATAATTCGATTGTTGGTGCACTTAATGTTGTCCCAGAGGTCTCTGAGTCTGTCCTCAATTATTTTCATTCTTTTTTCCTTATTCTGGTCTGCAGTAGTTATTTCCACTATTTTATCTTCCAGGTCACTTATCCGTTCTTCTGCCTCAGTTATTCTGCTACTGATCCCTTCTAGAGAATTTTTAATTTCATTTATTGTGTTGCTCATTTCTGTTTGTTTGCTCTTTATTTCTTCTAGGTCCTTGTTAAAGGTTTCTTGTATTTTGTCTATTCTATTTCCAAGATTTTGTATCATCTTTACTATCATTATTCTGAATTCTTTTTCAGGTAGACTGTTTATTTCCTCACTTTTGTTTGGTCTGGTGGGTTTTTACCTTGCTCCTTCATCTGCTGTGTGTTTCTCTGTCTTCTCATTTTGCTTAACTTACTGTGTTTGGGGTCTCCATTTCACAGGCTGCAGGTTCGTAGTTCCCATAGTTTTGCTCTCTGCCCCCAGTGGCTAAGGTTGGTTCAGTGGGTTGTGTAGACTTCCTGGTGGAGGGGACTAGTGCCTGTGTTCTGGTGGATGAGGCTGGATCTTTTCTTTCTCGTGGGCAGGTCCATGTCTGGTGGTGTGTTTGGGGGTGTCTGTAGTCTTATTATGATTTTAGGCAGCTTTTGTGCTAATGGATGGGGTTGTGTTCCTGTCTTGCTTGTTGTTTGGCATAGGGCGTCCTGCACTGTAGCTTGCTAGTGTTTGAGTGGAGCTGGGTCTTGGCATTGAGACGGAGACCTCTGGGAGGTTTTCTTTGTTTGATATTACGTGGAGCTCGGAGGTCTCTTGTGGACAAGTGTCCTGAACTTGGCTCTCCCACCTCAGTGGCACAGCTCTGATGCCTGGCTGGAGCACCAAGAGCCTGTTCTCCAGACGGCTCAGAATAAAAGGGAGAAAAGAAAGAAAGAAAGAAGAAGATAAAATAAAATAAAGTTATTAAAATAAAAAATAATTATTAAGAAAAAAATTTTTAAGTATAAAAGAAAAAAAGGACAGACAGAACCCTAGGACAAATGGTAAAAGCAAAGCTATACAGACAAAATCACACACAGAAGCATACACATACACATTCACAAAAAGAGAAAAATGGAAAGAAAATATATATATATATATATCGCTGTTCCCAAAGTTCCCCTCTTCAATTTTGGGTGATTCCTTATCTATTCAGGTATTCCACAGATGCAGGGTACATCAAGTTGATTGTGGAGATTTAATCCTTTGCTCCTGAGGCTGCTGGGAGAAATTTCCCTTTCTCTTCTTTGTTTGCACAGCTATGGGGGCTCAGCTTTGGATTTGGCCCAGCCTCTGCATGTAGGTCGCCTGAGGGCGTCTGTTCTTCGCTTAGACAGGACGGGGTTAATGGAGCCACTGATTCGGGTCTCTGGCTCACTCAGGCCGGGGAGGGAGGGAGGGGCATGGAGTGCCGGGTAATCCTGTAGCGGCAGAGGCCGGCGTGACTTTGCACCAGCCTGAGGCACGCTGCGTGTTCTCCCGGGGAGGGTGTCCCTGGATCACGGGACCCTGGCAGTGGGGGGCCGCACCGGCTCCCGGGAGGGGAGGAGTGGACAGTGACCTGTGCTTGCACACAGGCTTCTTGGTGGCGGCAGCAGCAGCCTTAACATCTCATGTCCGTCTCTGGGGCCCGCGCTGATAGCCGCGGCTCACGCCCGTCTTGGAGCTCCTTTAAGCAGCACTCTGAATCCCCTCTCTTTGTGCACCAGGAAACAAAGAGGCAAGAAAAAATGTCTTGCCTCTTTGGTAGCTCCAGACTTTTTCCCGGACTCCCTCCCGGCTAGCTGTGGTGCACTAGCCCCATTCAGGCTGTGTTCACACTGCCAACCCCAGTCCTCTCCGTGGGATCCGACCTCCGAAGCCCGATCCTCAGCTCCCAGCCCCTGCCGCCTGGGTGGGTGAGCAGACAAGCCTCTCGGGCTGGTGAGTGCTGGTCAGCACTGATCCTCTGTGTGGGAATCTCTCCTCTTTGCCCTCCGCACCCCTGTGGCTGCGCTCTCCTCCGTGGCTCCGAAGCTCCCCCCGTCCGCCACCTGCAGTCTCCACCTGCGAAGGGGCTTCTTAGTGTGTGGAAATCTTTCCTCCTTCACAGCTCCCTCCCACTGGTGCAGGTCCCATCACTATCCTTTTTTCTCTGTTTTTTCTTTTGCCCTACCCAGGTACATGGGGAGTTTCTTGCCTTTTGGGAAGTCTGAGGTCTTCTGCCAGTGTTCAGTAGGTGTTCTGTAGAAGTTGTTCCACGAGTAGATGTATTTCTGATGTATTTGTGGGGAGGAAGGTGATCTCTGCGTCTTACTCTTCCGCCATCTTGAAGCTCCACTACAAAATTTTTTTTTTTTTAATTTTTGAACACAATGAACTGTCCATAGATTTTAACTGTGAGTACCCTGAGGTAGACATTCTTAGGGCATGTTAAAGCACTGGAGATGTAGTTGGGTATACTGATGCCCAGGCAAATGTCCTTTAGTAGGGAAGGAAATATTTAACTAGGAACATGATCAAATAACTTAGTTTTAGCATAGGAGAAGCAGAGATGATGGGAGCCATTGGGAAATTTATAAAAGAAACTATATTAGACTAGTATTGATAGTTTTCTAAATTACCAACCACTTTCCATTGGGAATTATCATTAGGAAAGAGGGTTTTTTTCTAAAATCACTTGCCTCTATTATTCTTTGGATTGGTTGATTTAACCCAAGCTGGACTCAAATTTCTTTATGGTGAAATGCAGAAACTCTCTCTATATATATATCTTCTGAGTCCCCAGAATATATAGTAAAACAAGAATTATGCTAAAGTATTCATTTGAAAGCTTTTTGGCAACTGTGTTTGTACTTGAACTGAACTCTACACTAAAATGTTTTATCTTCTTGGCTTCATTCAAAAATTAGCACTAAAAGCTTCTTCCAAATAAATCACTTGCTAAGGAGACTAAATTTCTTTAATTTATTGGTAGCAAAATTTCTGTAATCTGTGCAGTAGTTCTAGCTACTGTGGTCCTTGGTTCATTTTGCTTAACGTTAATTGGGTACTGGTGCTTGGCAATTTTTGATCACCCATATGAATTTCAATCAATGGAAGGTAAATTAGTTTTTTCTCAGTTAAAACTTATCAAATTTAGCTACCTTCTGATAAATGACCAGGATCATATGTTGAAAGAGATACTAACAAAATATAGGCATTTCTAACTGACAGACAATTCAGTCACTGTCAACAGCTTCTTTGTTGAATATTCCAGGTCTTGAGTTTTTCCATCAAACAATCACCATATGGAATTCTCTGTCTTTGGTTAAGAGCTATGATTTCAAGATCACCAAACATCTCTCCATTCTTTTGTAAAACACAAATTAGCATTTTCTCTTTCTCTCTCCCTCTCTTCCTCTATTCCTCCTTCCTTTCTTGTAATGTATCCTCCTAAAAGATTGTGGTTATAATAAAAGCAGTCTCATCATATCTTTGTATTGTGCAAATTCAGAAGATATAGTAGTAGTTCACTCATGAGATCATAATTCTAGTCCAGGTAGCAAATCCTTATGATCCCTAATTACTTGGTAAAAGCTCCAATATTTTCCCCTGAAAACCATATGTCACACATCTGGAACACTGAGTAATCTATGTTTTGTAGAATGTTTATGACAGAATACCAGAAATGCATGTTAGAAACATTTTTTTAAAAAATGAAGAATTCAGAAGACCAATTTTTTTTCAGCCAAAAAATAGGATTGTACACATAAAAATAGCTGAGAATTAAAAAACCATTTTAGAATTCAGTAGCAAGCAATAACCATTATGGCGTTATGGTGACCAACATAGTTACACTTGACTGTGTACTTAGTAAAGGGCAGGAACTATGCTAATTATTTTACATATATTTTTTAATTTTACTATTACAAAAGCATATGAAGTTTTCAGTACACAGAGTGGTTTAGAGCATAGATTCATGCCGAGTGCCTGGGTTCCTGTTCTGTTCCACTATTTATCAAGTGTATGATCTTGGGCAAATTCCTTAAACTCTTTCTGCGTCAGGGTCTTCATGTGCACAAGGCAAAAATACTAGTACCTACCCCATTTGTTGTGAGGAATAAATGAAGTAATGCATGAAAAGGCTTAAAATAATCCAATATATAGAGACAACTCATTAGTGGTAGTGCTAGGATTTTTCCATGTTTATTTTATGGCAAATCAATGTTGAATTATTATTGAAAACAATATTCTTCCTATAATCTTCCTGTTTTCTCTGTTGTGTGCATCAGGGAAAATAGGATAATCTTGATTTGACCTGTTGTAAGTTATTTGCTCTTTTTAATGAGCTTATAACACTTGAAAGGGAACAAAAACAGAGTATAAAGAAATAAAAAATAAAAAGTATTTTAGGGTAATGTTGTAAAGTTCATCAGTGTTTAGGATGCTCAGAGAATGCCTGGATTAGTACTCATTCCTAACCAAAGGGTGTATTTATTTAACTGATGAATGCCATCCTCATTATAAGTTGATTGAAAAGAACTGTTTCTGTTTATTCTTTATTTTTCTGTGACTAACAATAGTCAAGAAAAATATCCTTTTGAGATGTTTAGAGTCTCTGCTGAACAAAGAGCATTAGTTAAATAAACAATTGACAACTAGCTTCAATTTCATTAAGTTGAAATGCAAGAAATAAACAGACATAGTTTACCAGTTTCTAGATGAATCAACTTTATTTTCATATAGGAAGTTATGCTTTTTGTATGGAAAATTTACAAATATTAATACTTTTTGCATTGTGCAAATCATGGTCATCATTTACATATAAGCTAGAAAATGTATATTGATTTTGAAATCATTCTAAAGCAGCAGTTCTCATGAGGAGACTGACATTAAAGATTTACCTTTAAATATTTAACCTCCAAAAGTATTGCTGAAGTATTTAAAGGGAACATAAATCTGGATTTCTAGGGTATGGAGGCAACTAACTTATCATAATTTGAAAAAGAAAGAAAACAAATTCAAATAACCATTCATAGTTGGGTGAGTGAGAAGATAATTCTCGTGTTGAGGTTAAGGGCTGGCAACCTACTGCAACTACTGAATAATCAATGCATTTTAGTTATTGACTGATAGAGCTTTATGTA
Source organism: Pseudorca crassidens (assembly GCF_039906515.1). Lineage (NCBI taxonomy): Eukaryota > Metazoa > Chordata > Mammalia > Artiodactyla > Delphinidae > Pseudorca > Pseudorca crassidens. The sequence continues at coordinate 24,892,445 of NC_090306.1, read as the reverse complement.
ACTGAGAGTTAAGTCTTTCTCAAAGATTTTTCTTTTACACTTTGCATTCAGCTTTAAGTATTTTTTCTTTGTGATCGATTGTGAAAAGAATTATGATGTATACTTCAAATATAAGACGTATATTATTGTTTAAAATGGTTACTTATTTACATTGATAACTGTAATTTTGATTTTTATGCAAAGAAAATGAGAGATTGTCTTTTATGTCTCCAATGATTCTTCATTAAATCACCTAATTTACAGCTGAGATGGAGAGCCCCTCTGGTCCTTCTTTAACACCTTCTTTAAGGTGTTATCGTGGTTAAAGACTAAGAGAACAGGGTGTCTTAAAAGACCTGAATTCTTTTCTTTGGCCCTCATTGCTATTTTTGAAAAATCTGCAGGATATAAAACCACCAACTGGTTTTGTTCTTCTGAAAGCTCATGTCATAGCACAGGTGTTTTCCTGGTTGTCTTCGAGTCAAAGGTATAAAAAAAGCATGTTAGGTGGGAGAGGAGAAATGAGCTCCATTGTGATTCTGACTTGCTATATGACCTTGGGCCAATTATTTCACCTGTGTCTCTATTTTCTCATCTTTAAAATGGTGGTAATTGGAGGAGGTTAAAAGTTTTGAATATCTTCTAAGGTCTTATATCCAAAATCTTATAAAACTGTACTGTCATTTTTCTTCTTTTTAAAATTGCTATTCTTGCAATGTTGGGTGCAAAATTGGAGGTTCTACTGTGTGTTGATGGCTGAGAGGGAATCCTTTTTCTGTCCTAATAAATTAAAAGGCAGTCATTGGTTCATTTAGTTAACAGACATATATTCATCACTCATTGCATGTGAGTGTCCTAGGAATCATTTGCTTGTTAGAAACAAAAACACTTTCAAAATTATTTTAGCAAAAATTGAAGTTTTATTGAAAGGATACATGAGAATCTCACCGAACCCAAGGTTGCATATGTGATCGTGGTTTTTGGACACAGGCAATTGGAGGTCAAACTGATTTATTTTTCACCTTGTCAGGGATTTGTCACCTTCCTTTTGCTTTTTGTCCATGTTGTCTTTCTTTTCCCCCTCTCTTCAAAGACCGGCTTTCCCTAATTTGGTAAATGCAGCGTTGCCTCCCTCTAAGCTTTGCATGGTCTCTCCATTTGTCTTGAGAAGAGATGAACTAGAATTATATTGTCCTGATTCCAGATTCTCATCAAAGAGACTGATTGGCCCAACATGGGTTAGATGTCTCTCTAGTGGGAGAGTCATGTAAATAAAGAGTGCACTGATAGATAAATGCACAAGGTGCTACGGGACCACAGTTTGGAGCATCTTATCCAACATGCGATGTTTAGCTGGAGCCGCATCCTAACAGATAGCGAGCTGCAGAAAGGTGGGAAAGTCTCAGCACGAGCAGCATGAGAGGTATGCAGCTGCAAAATGTGTGCGCGTGACAACAAACAGCTCAGGATTTGTGTAGTGAGCAGGATGAGGTGGGAGACAGAGGGAAGAGCCCTGTCATGGAGGAAGTTGAGGGAAATGCCAAGGGGACTCCTGTCCGTGGCAACAAGTGCAGTGGCATGGACATCTTTTTTTTTTTGCTGTACGCGGGCCTCTCACCGTTGTGGCCTCTTCCGTTGCGGAGCACAGGCTCCGGACACACAGGCTCAGCGGCCATGGCTCACGGGCCCAGCCGCTCCGTGGCATGTGGGATCTTCCCGGACCGGGGCACGAACCCGTGTCCCCTGCATCGGCAGGCGGACTCTCAACCACTGTGCCACCAGGGAAGCCCGGCATGCACATCTTTGAGTTAGATTCCTATGAGGCAAAAAGTGATGAAAGTCAGAAGGAAAATATTATTTGAATGTGCAGGTTAAAAATAGTCAAGCCACTTGATATTAACTGTTGCTTTTTAATAATTAACTGACAATGACAATTAATGGTTGAGAATGCCAAAGCCACAGTTCTGAGATTTTTTACCGTAACTGAATCCTGCATATCTGTGAAAACTCAACACTGATGATTTCTTAAATAAAATTTTCTTTATACCTATCTGTAGCTTGAAAGAATTTTAATATTTACAAAATGGCATTAGGAGACTTCAGGATGCAATTTTATCACACAGGATGGAGAAACTATACCAGTTTTTATACCTATTAATTGAAATGAGCCTCTAAAAATTTTCATTTCCCTCCAAAGAATATAAAAACTGTTGGGAAATATCTTATCACAATATTCTGTTTATAATTTGATTTCTAGCTTCTTGTTAATTTTGCCACTTCTGAACACTCACAGTTGGATATATTTGGGTAAAATGAGAGCTGTCTACTGGCCAGAGAGATTTGAGACCTTAGTTAGAAGAGAAGAAACATGCCCTCACAAAATTGATAGTTCGAAGTAAAATGAATACATTGCCAGTAATGTCTTGTTGTTACAAACACCTTATGCATTCATAGCCTCATTTTCAAAGTTCATTTTATCCAGTTTTGATAATGGTATTATAATAATGAAATGGCAGTTAGTTTATATTGATAAAGGTACATCTGAATTCCCTTGAAGGATGCGGAGAAAGAATAGAGACTGTATTTCATTAGTGGTCTGCCAGTGAAAATTAAAATAAAGGCCATTTATTAAACATACTTCTATCTGTATTATTCTTGTGTACCTGGTTGATATATAAAGCCCAACCGATTTTGTGGTTTGGCTTGGAATTTAACTCATGCTTGTTGCATCCAGACAGCTGGTGAACTTTGTACTTAAAGAGATGATTGCTTATTTATTTGGAAAAGAAAATGGACACATGTAAGATAAATATATTTTTCTGGCTTGATCATTAAGAAGGTCTTTAACCTAATGTTGATCGTTTTCTTAAATGATGTAGCAGGTGCAACTCAGTATGAGACTAGAGCTATTAATTGTCAAGAATTCACTTTGATCAAGATTATACAACAAGGGCTTCCCTGGTGGCGCAGTGGTTGAGAGTCCGCCTGCCGATGCAGGGGACACGGGTTCGTGCCCCCGGTCTGGGAGGATCCCACGTGCCACGGAGCGGCTGGGCCCGTGAGCCATGGCCGCTGAGCCTGTGTGTACGGAGCCTGTGCTCCGCAACAGAAGAGGCCACAACGGTGAGAGGCCCGCGTACCGCAAAAAAAAAAAAAAGATTATACAACAAGGCTTTTAGTATCAAAGCTCTTTGAATTAGGGCTTGGATAGTAAGAAACAGAGTTTAGTTTTCACATAAGGAAAATTGCATCAGGACTTGAAGGATTGTACTGGTGTGCTTCTTTTCTGAAAAATGGTCCCAGTATTTCCTTTCTTGGTTATCTTTAATAATGATGGGGTGGCATAGCTTACTGACTAGGTACACAGCTAGCCTCTTAGAGTCAGAAGTTCTTGGGGTCAAGTTTCAGCTTTATCACTTAGCGATAGTATGAACATAGCTTATTTCCTTACTCCAAAAATGGAACAATGGTAATACAGCCTCATGAGGTAGTTATAAAATTTAAATGGGATTAAGTATAGAAATAGTTTAGAGTAAGAGCCAGCACTATTTAAAGCATTCAATAGACACTCACTGATGTTGTTATTATCATCATTATTATTGTATGATAATCCCATGGGGTTGACTAGTTTCTGGAATTGGGAATGGGAGGATAGAGTATTAGATCAGAGAAGCTTCCTGTCTAATGCACCTATGATGCCATTTTTCAATTTCTGGAGCGTTTTGGATTAATTTTTCAAATATCTCTCTGCCACTGGAAAGGAAATAGGAAATACCATGGGGTGCCTACTACAAGCCAGGAAATCAATGCATTTAGCCATCACCGTGTCCCTGAGAGATTGTTCTTTTTGCCACACTTACACATGTGAAACCAAGTCTCAAGGAGGTTGTATTATTTGCATAGTGTTGCACAGCTAGAAAGTGGAAGTTCCAGGATTTGAACCCAGATCTGCCTGACTCCACCCTGTAGGCTGCCCCAAGTTCTGGAGTTTGAGCCCCACTGGTATCTTCTTAGACAACTGGAAACATTCAGTAGACAGAGGGCATTGTTCTGATCTATTTTTCTTCTCATCCTGTGGGTCTTGAGTGGCTTTGGCCCACATTTTACATGTGTTGGGCACTGAAAATTTGTCCTCCTCTTACCCATGTCATCATCATGCTGGAGATAAACGGGATTTTGCTGTCCAGGGTCTTTGGGCTCAGCACTTTTCAGAAGGACCTTATTCACCTTGAAGTAAAATATGAAACGTCACACTCCATCTCTAAGCAGCCCTTGAATACATTTTTGAAGGACTGTAAAGTGACAGCCAGTTTGCTGATAGAATGAAAACCTGGGCGCTGATTATTACATCTGGTGGGTTTTTTGTAGGATTGTTCTGTTCCTCAGTAAAATAACATTGTGTGTAACATTTCTGGGGGATGGATTCTTTTTTTTTTGGCAAGGTCATAATTATTTTTATGCGCTTTTGGTCAAAAATTTTCAAAGCTAATGCATGTCTGCTCGGGTATTCACTGCGAACATGCTAAAGCAATGCTTTACGGTCATTGGTCATGATCGTGCGCTAGGGAGTCATTAGTTTCTTGGAAAAAAAAGTGAGGCAGTTAATTTAAGTAAGAGGAAAAGGCAAATGTGGTCTAGTATGCCTCCTATTTGAAATGAAATGTCCTGTAACTTTAATTTTTATGTTTATACTTTTATTTTCAATTCCTTATGTAGAATATACTATTCCTTATTTGAGCATATTTTCTCATAATTCTTTCATAAGCCGCTTTTTATGTTTGTTTTTCTGAAAAGTTAAGAAATTAGAAAAAATTATATAGAAAAATAAAGTAGGCACCCATATTCCTACTGCAAGGATAAAAAAAAAGTTTGAACGTTTGGAATTCTTCTACATAGACCCTTCAGAAAATGCAATTTTGCAGGTACATTTAATGTCTCCCTTAACTACATTAAAAAAAAAATCCTTTTCCTTTCCCTTCTTCTCAGGGGCAACAGCTATGGTGAGTTTGGTGTGTAGACTTAGTTCCACTCATAGGCTGCTTTTCTGAGAAATTTCCTATTTTTCTAAATTATCCAGAAACTAGAGCAACCTCTGTTAATCACTCCATACAATCAGTTCCCTCATAGAGGATGAATTGGAAGTGAAACAAAATACACTTTAGGACTCCCCAGGTTTTACCCTTTCTTAGTCTTCTAAATCTTTACGGTACTGTGTGACCAATTTTCTTCAGATCTCAAATTACCCAGAGAGATCTGCACAGGAGTAGCCCTGAATTCTTTCTTCTTTAAATTGAAGTATAGTTGATCTACCATATTAATTTTAGGTGTACAGCATTGTGATTCAGTAATTTTACAGATTATACTCCATTAAAAGTTATTACAAGATAATGGCTAAAATTCCCTGTGCTGTACAATGTATCCTAGTTGCTCATCATTTTATACACAGTACTTCGTATCTCTTAATCCCATACCCTTAACTTGCCCCCACCTTCCCTCTCCCCAACAAACTAACCATTAGTTTGTTTTCTTGTTTCCTATGTCTGTGAGTCTGTTTCTGTTTTGCTATATACATTCTTTTGTATTATCTTTCAGATTACACATATGTCATATCATACAGTCTTTGTCTTTCTCTCTCTGACTTATTTCACTAAGCATAATATCCTCTAGGTCCATTCACATTGTTGTAAATGGCAGAATTTCATTCTGTTTTTTGGCTGAGTAATATTCCATACGCATATATACCATATCTTCTTTATCCATTCATCGTCGATGGACACTTGTGTTGCTTCCATATCTTGGCTATCGTTGATAGTGCTGCTATGAATATTGAGGTGCACGTACCTTTTCAAATTAGTGTTTTCATTTTTTCTGGACGTATACCCAGGAGTGGAATTGCTGGGTTGTATGGTAGGTCTATTTTTAGTTTTTTTGAGAAACTCCATATTGTTTTCCATACTGGCTGCACTAATTTACATTCCCACCAACAGAGTACAAGGGTTCCCTTTTCTCAACATCCTTGCAAACATCTATTATTTGTAGACATTTTGATGCTAGCCATTCTGAGCGATGTGAGGTGATATCTCATTGTGGTTTTGATTTGCATTTCCCTGATGATTAATGATGTTGAGCATCTTTTCATGTGCCTGTTGGCCATCTGCATATCTTCTTTGGAAAAATGTCTGTTCAGGTCTTCTGCCCATTTTTTGATAGGGTTTTTTTTTTGATATTGAGTTATACAAGCTGTTTGTAAATATTTGTATATTAACCCTTTATCAGTCATATTATTTGCAAATATTTTCTCCAATTCCTTAAGCTGTCTTTTCACTTTGTTGGTGGTTTCCTTTGCTGTGCAAAAGCTTTTGTTTAATTAGGTCCCATTTGTTTATTTTTGCTTTCATTTCTTTTGCCTTACGAGACAGATCCAAAAAAATATTGCATGATTTATGTCAAAGAGTGTCCTGCCTATGTTCTCTTCTAGGAGATTTATGGTTTCTGGTCTTACATTTCGGTCTTTGATCCATTTTGAGTTTATTTTTGTATATGACGTTAGAGAATGTTCTAATTTCATTCTTTTACATGTAGCTGTCCAGCTTTCCGAGTACCACTTATTGAAGAGACTGTCTTTTTCCATTGTATATTTTTGCCTCCTTTGTCATAGATTAATTGACTGTAGGTGTGTAGATTTCTTTCTGAGCTCTCTGTTCTGTTCCATTGATCTATGTCTCTGTCCTTAATTCTTAATAATTGGCTCAGACTAGGAAGTTGTTTTCCAGGTGACACTGAGATGGTAAGAGTCTCAGAATCCTTAAAGTTCTAGCCCCTCTCAGTGTCTTCATGTAATAATAATATGGAAGAAATTGATAGATTTTATTTTGTCAGGGTCTATAACATATGATCATCAGAGGGCCTTCATGCATCTCTGGGCCATCTCTTTATCCATCTGCATACCACTGGGAACTGCAAGTGAAAAGAGTTGCCTTGTGTCTCAGGCCCTCTAGTTTCATTTTTCCGTATCTGATTCCCTTTTTTTTCCCCACTGCTACAAGACCAAGACTCCCAGCTTATGCGTCAATGCTCATATTCTCATTCTTATTCCGAATATCCCCTAATCTGACCTTTCCTCTTCATACCATCCCAAACACCTCCATTGTGCACCCAAGAACTGTCTTTAGCCAGCTTCCCCCATCCTCATTCTCTTCACCTACTTTGACTAAGTAAAACCTAAATTTCCTCTGAAAATGCTGCAGTCCTCTTGAGTAGAGGCTATATTTTTTTCTCTCCAGTAACACACTTTGGTGAGTAGATATGGACTAGGCATCCTATACTTGCATCTCATTGCCTCTCCTCCATCTTCTTTCAAAAAAGGAAGCACCCCACAATACCTCTTTCTGTTGTTGTCATTGGTTACCCACACATGTAGCCATTGTGGCAGACTGGTTAAGAATGTGTGCTCTGGAGTCCAATATTGCCTGGGCTTGAATTCCAGGGCTCCTACTTGTATGACTTTGGGCATGCTGTTTAATTTCTGTGCTTCAGTTACCTTGTCTGTAAAATGAAGTTTCTGATGAAGAGAAATGATAATAAATGAAAAGTTCTTAAAATTATGTTTGAAACATAGTATATGCTTAATAAATATGAGATATTATTTTAAAAAATAATTTTCACTTCCATATGCTTATCTTCATCAATGACTATAGTGTATCTAAAATCTGAGTTTAAGCAAACTGATATCTAACCACTGCCTCCTTCCCTTCCAGCTCACTTCCTCTGATGTTTCCTCTCCAGCATTTCTTCCATTCCACCAGGATCACCAAGCTTCAGATCCTACTGCCTTTCACTCTCAGTCACTATCCACATCGTCACTCTCTTTCTTGGCCACGTTAGAGTATCTGGTCCATCTTCAGAGTTCCTCTCATGCAACATTAACTCCCCTCTTCCTCTCTCCCTTCTTCATACTCATCTGGCGAAACCACAACTTTACTTAACCCCAGCTTTCCTACCTATCCTGCTAGAATCCAAACAACTAAATATTCATGGAAAAAACACCTTGCAGATTAATGAATATAAATCTCAAATGAGGACTCAATGTTTCCCATCAATTTTTTTAAAATTAATTTTTATTGGAGTATGGTTGCTTTACAATGTTGTGTTAGCCTCCACTGCAGAACAAAATGAATCAGCCATACACACACAGATATCCCCTCCCTTTTGGACATCCCTCCTATTTAGGTTACCACAGTGCATTAGGTAGAGCTCCCTGTGCTATACAGTATGTTCCAATCAGTTGCTTATTTTATCCATGGTATCAATAATATATATGTGTCAATCCCAGTCTCTCAATTCCTCCCACCCCACCCCTTTCCCCCCTGGGGGAAATACATTTGTTTGCCCATCAATCTTATGAAATTTTTAGCCCTTTCATTTTTATGTACTCCAAAATGATTGTTTCACACCTTCTCTCTCTTCCAACCTATAACTCTTCCTCTAATACCTCCTTTTTTTTCTGGCTATCTTCCTAATATACTGGCTCTTTCCCCTTGGTCTCCTTTTTTTTTTTTTGCGGTACGCGGGCCTCTCACGGCTGTGGCCTCCCCCGCTGCGGAGCACAGGCTCCGGACGCGCAGGCTCAGCGGCCATGGCCCACGGGCCCAGCCGCTCCGCGGCATGTGGGATCCTCCCGGACCAGGGCACGAACCCGTGTCCCCTGCATCGGCAGGCGGACTCTCAACCACTGCGCCACCAGGGAAGCCCTCCCCTTGGTCTCCTTTGCTTGTTACCTATCAATACTGTAATAGTTCTGCTTAACAAATCACCTCAAAACTTAGTGGTTTAAAACAATAATTCCTAATTATCCTTCTCAGCTTTTGTGGGTCAGGAATTTGGGAGTGACCTGGGGTCTCACACAATTGTAGTCAGATGTCAGCTGGGTCTGCAGTCATGGGAAGGCTTAACTTGGACTGGTCATGCATATAGCTTCTCTGTGGTGCTGCTTGAGTGTCCTCACAACATGGTGACTGACTTTCCATTGAGTAAGGAAACAGAGCTGGACAGATGCTGCAATTCCTTTCATGACAAACCTTGAAAGTCATACACCATTACTTCTACAGTATACTACTGGTCACACAGCCCTGATTCATTGTTGGGGGTGTGTGGGAGGGACTGCACAAAGGCATGGGTACCAGAAGATGAGGATCATTAGAGGCTCTCTTAGAGGTTGTTACCACTACGTATCAGCTTGATGGCTAAATATTGACATTCCCTGTATCTCTGCACCGAGGTTTCTTTTCTTCTGTATCTATACTCTCTCCCTTAGTGCTCTTATCTAGTCTTGTGGCTTCATATATCATGTATAAGCTGTTGACACTCAAGTTTATCTCCACCCCTAAACACTAGATCCATACATTCAAATACCCATTTGACATTTTCAGTTAGATGTCTAATAGGTTTTTAAAACTTCTCAAATATTTCCTAAGCTTCATCATCTCAGTAAATGGCATCAGCATCTGTCCAGTCACTCAAGCTAGAAATCTGAATTTTCCCTTTTCCTGATGAAATTCTTAACAATACCTTCAAACCATACCCAAATTTGTCTACTTTGATTCATCTCTGTTGTCACTCTCCTAATCCAAGTCATCATTATCTCTCATCTGGTCTAAATCAAAAGTTCCTACCTGGCCTTTCCACTTCTGCCACTCATTATTCACCCATCAATCAGAGCGATCTTTAAAAGGATCAACATTACATTATGTCTTAACTGTGTTTAAATACCTTTCTTAGCTTCCCATTCCACTTAGAATGAAATCCCTCTCTCTCACCTTGCCTAAAAGACCTTCCACGAATGGCATCTGCACACCTGTTTGATCCATTTCCTACCACTTCTTCCCTTGCTTACAACATTCCATCCACACTTGCTTACCTTCTGATCTTGAAACATGCCAAGCATATCCCAACACATGGCCTTTTGTGCTGGTTTTCACTCTAAAATGCTCTTGCCCTGGATCTTGGTGTGGTCATTGCTTTCTTGTCCTTCAGGCCTTAGCTTACATGTCCAGCCTCCTCAGAGAGCCCACTCCTGCTCATCCAATCTAAAGCAGCTCCAGGTCATTCTAACACATTTTATTTTATGTGTAACACTTAACAACGTCAGCAATTTCTTGCTCCTTTGTCTGCTGTTCGTACCCTTCAGTAGAATATAAGCTCTATAAATGTAGAGGTCTCAAGTCTCTTGTTCATTACTGTATTCCCAGCTCCTGGAATAGTGCCCGACTCATGTTAAAGGCTCAAAAAATGAATAGCTGAATGAAAAAATGAACGGTTGTTAACTGGTCACTCACTAAGGTACCCTTCTTTGTATCATCTAGATTGAATTATCCCTGGAATATTTAGGTGATCATCAGGGAAAAAATATATAGGAACTATTTAGTTGGAAGACAAGTCTTTGTTATGTACTGGTTCAGAGAAAACAACTTAAAGAGGCATCTTCTTTTCCTCTATAAGACAAATATTGACTTCCTTTTATGTGTTCTGTTGTAAGAATTGAATTCTCCTTATTACTCTTGGTACTTAAACAAATTTGCTTACATTTTAAGAATGTTGCAATTTCAATTATGGATAATTATGCCTTTGGGGTGCTACAGGTTTAAGGCATCTTGTGTTAACAATAATGCATGTTCATTTATGCTGTTTGCTATGGCATTTTCATCTGCAGAGTTATTCTCTACAGCTCTGTCTCTCAACTTTACATTGTCCAATTTATTGTTATACCTGAATCTATACTGTGTAGAAACCATTTAAATGTTTCTTTTCCTGGCAAACCACCATAGCCTGTGTTTTTGTTTACTTGTTTTTGTTTTAATTATCTTCAGAATGGTCATTCCTCTTTGTTGCAAGTCAGTGTGCTTTTCCTTTAGAGTGACCCTGATATTCAGACTGTTTAGGAGACCCCTCGCTTAACTCCCCTTAACTCAAAATCTCCTTCCCTTCTAAAGTGTGATTCATTTCCCTCTACTTTGTCATTTCAGCCCATGCGCATTGCTTTATTTTTAAATTATGTTATGTTGATTAGAGATGTCCTATGATATTGTTTCCCTTTTAGATTTTTTTTTTCTTTTTTCTTATCTTATCCCCTGAGGCAATACCTGCTGCACAGCTGACACTCAGTCTGGATCGGGGGTGGGGGATACCCTCTCCTTTTCCTGCTGACCCGGAGACCCACCCAAGTTACCAGGGCACCAGAGTTATGAGTCAGTCAACTTTCCTTCATTCCCATCACATTTTATGCCAGAATGTTTTATGAAACATAGTCAGTTCTGTCAGTTTAATTATACAAATATTTATTCGTGTTGGTTCAACACCTACTAATCAGATGCAATTCTGAATTCAATAAAAATACCCCAGGGATTTTAGACATATCCAGAATAATTAATGGTACAAGCTCTAACAGTTAAAGCTTTATCAGAGAAATGAAACCATATTTATATCTATATTTATATCTATATCTATAGTTGATCCTAATTATTTCTGGATGCCATATTTGTGAATTCATCTACCTGCTAAAATTTTTTTGTAACCCCCAAATCAATATTTGTGTGGCTTTTGTTGTCATTCACGGACATGCAGAGTGACAAAAACTTTGAAATCCCTGATGCGTATGTTCCCAGCTGAGGTTAGATGCCCTGCCTTCTTGTTTAAATTCTCATACTATAACAAGAGGTTTTTTGTTTGGGGTTTTTTTTGCAGTCTAAAGACTACTGTACCACATTTTTCATATTTTTGTTCTTTTTTGGTGATTTCACTGTTTGAAGTGGCCCTCAAGTATAGTGCTGAAGTGCTGTACAGTGTTCCTAAGCACAGGAAGTCTGTGATGTGCCTTATGGAGAAAACATGTGTGCTAGATAAGCTTCACTCAGCCATGAGTTGTAGTGCTGTTGGCTGTGAGTTCAATGTTTATGAGTCTGCAATAGGGTACATCCGTAAAGAGGAAGAAGAAATTCACTGCTTTGCACATGAGGCCACTCTGGAAAGTGCTAACATAAAACTAGAGTGTGTGATGAAGCTATGGAAAAGATGATAAAGTGGCTAAATTAATGTATTCATGAGATAATGACCGATTAAAAAAAGCATAGTGGACAGCAATGATGTGAAGCTGAGAGCCAAAGAAATTTAAGGTCATGTTACCCATGACTAGGAAAACGCTTCTGGGCTAGTGCTGGCTTGCTGACACATTTCAAAAGATGATACAGCATAAAAAAATGTTCACTTGCAGATGAGGTAGGCTCTGCAGGTCAAGAAGCTGTAGAAGAATTTTAAAAATACGTGCTAAATGGTTGATAGGAAAAGGGTTATGTGAAAGAGCAAGTTTTCAACACTGATGAGACTGGCTTGTTTTACAAGGACATTGGCAAGCATACCTATATAACGTAAATGGCTTCCAAATTCCCTGGCTATAAATCACTGAAAGACCATGTAATTAATTATTTGTAATAAATATATATTAAATAATGTGTCTTTAAACAGAAACATATGTGAAACACAATTATTTATTGACTGGTTGGCAAAAATATTGTGACCAGAGGCTCACAGGAACCTAACCCTGTATCCCCCCATAGGAGCAATGGTTCCATATTCACTAGTTGTGAAGTGTTCATGGCAACTTCGTAGAATATAACTACTGTGAATAATGAGAATTGGCTCATCATCAAGGAATATGATTGGTTTATGTGATTGCGGGGTCTGGCTAGGGAAGTCCAAAATCTATGGGATAGGCTAAGCAGCCAGAAACTCCTCGGTAGGGACTGGCAATGCAGCCTAGATGCATAATTTCTCCTTTCAAGGAAACCTAAGTTTTGCTCTTATGGCCTTTCAGCTGATTGGATCAGGGTCTCCCAGATTATTGAGGGTAATCTTTACTAAAAGTCAACTGATTGTAGATGTTAAGCACGACTACAAAATACCTTCACAGCAACACTAGATTTGTGTTTGCTTGTATTACTGGGTACCACAGCCTAGACAAGTTGACACATAAAAATATCCATCAACATTCATTGAGTCTTTTCTGTGTTCAGACACTGTTCTCAATACCTCCATGCTTATTTAACCCTCAAGCAATCTTCTGCTGTTGGTACTCTTATATCTGCATTTGATAGATGAACAAATGGAAGCATAAGTAAGCAGAAGTGACTTGCTCAGGATCATGCAGCATGTGTGATGAAGCTGAAAATCAACCCTAACCCTAATGCTGCAACCTGTCTCCCAGGTCCCCGTTCTGAACCGATTTACTCACTCCCTAATGTAAAGAGAAAGTTAACTACGGCAGGAAATCTCATAACTTCACAAGTGAACAGGATTTTTACCTTAAAGACGGTACCACCTTGGCTGACATCAAGGGCTATACACCATTTGGAGGGGTCCAGTCTTCTGAGTGGGTATTGCTCTCTCTTTCTGTCATGACCATTACCTCTGTCCACCTAACCCAGGCTCAGCCTGGTTTTGTGTTTGATGAGACCACAGTTGTGATATGATTGGTTATTTTAGCTATTATATGTTTTTTAACTAGACTGGAAGAGGCTAATGCACGTTACAGAAGCCAAATACTGTCGAGAAACAAAGTTCACATAAAGAGGTCCACTGAATTATGTTCTGACAATGTTTACACAGAATTGAAATAACCTCAGAGGTCCCAGGTAATCTCCATAATCACAGTATGGCTTCACCGGTTGTTAATTACACTACTAACTGCCTTGAGGATCTGTGATTGCTGGAAATACCTCTTTTAACTCTTTCAATTGTAAAAAGCAAAACAAGTCAAAATAGAAATGCAAATTACCAACTACTGAAATTGAAGTAAAATAAAGTTAAATACAATAGAACTTCACAAAAAATTGATAATGGCCGTCCAACATGAATAACATGTGCAATGTGGCCCATTCAAAAAGACTGATTTTTCAGCTATTTCCATATTGTGATTCAAAATATTTTTTTCTCTTTAGTTTGTAGAACTCTCAAAATAATCAGCGATCTTCTGGCTTATGGGTGTGAGTCACCCGTCTACTTACTGAGGTTGCCTCAAGAAAGGACTTGGAAACTGTAAGCGAAACTTAAGAAGCATTGATGAGCTAGGTAGAGGTTAAAGGATCATTCATATGGAAAATATGCTGTGTCTTCCAACATCACATGCAAGATAAGATCAGGCCAGCAGACACGCAGCCTAGTCAGACAGAGGTCGATTCAGATGGGTGTTTGAGAAGAAATACATCATCTGTAGCATCACCTTTTCTCTCTCCCAAAGTACAAGGAGCATGTGGAAGAGTGTAAAGACAGAACGTCAGCACGTATCAGAAAGGAGTGAATCATGGTTTAAGCAGAGAGCTTTCAACTGCTTACAACAGATGTTTCAACATATATTTTAAGATGCATCTTATATTTAAGAGTAAAAGGGAGTGGTTGATCATTGTAATATAAAAAGGTAAAAAGAATTGAATCTTATTCTTAGAAGTAAGGTGGCTGAATTGAAGATGAAGAAGACTGCATGGCAAGGAATGTGGGCAGCCTCTAGGAGCTAAGAGTGGTTCTGGCTGATAGCAAGCAAGGAAATAGGACTTCAGACCTACCATAGCAAGAAGGTGATTTTTGCCTGCTCCAAGAATGAACTGGCTTTTCCCCAGACCTCTCACACAAGAACTCAGCTTGGCTTATACCTTGACTTTAGCCTTGTGATACTCTGAGGAGAGAACCTAGATAGGCTATGCTGGATTTCTGACCTACAGAATTATGGGGAGATAAACCACAGGCAGTATGACCTTTGCATTCAAAGCTCTTCTTGAAGTTCTCACTGAGTTCCTGCTTTCTTCTCCCAATCCTGGCAGGCATTCTTATGACTACTTCTTTGAATCCTTTATCAGCCGTGTGGCTGACAGGGTCCTGGTGCTCTGACCGGGTGTCAGGCCTGTGCCTCTGAGGTGGGAGAACCAAGTTCAGGACATTGGTCCACCAAAGACCTCCTGGTTCCATGTAATATTAAATGGTGAAAGCTCTCCCAGAGATCTCCATCTCAATGCTAAGACCCAGCTCCACTCAACAACCAGCATGCTACAGTGCTGGACACCCTATGCCAAACAACAAGCAAGACAGGAACACAACACCACCAATTAGCAGAGAAGCTGCCTAAAATCATAATAAGGTCACAGACAACCCAAAGCACACCACTGGACACAGTCCTGCCTGACAGAAAGACAAGATCAAGCTTCATCCTCCAGAACACAGGCACTAATCCCCTCCACCAAGAAGCCTACACAACCCACTGAACCAAACATACCCACTGGGGGCAGACACCAAAAACAACATGAACTACAAACCTGCAGCCTGTGAAAAGGAGACCTTAAACACAGTAAGTTAAGCAAAATGAGAAGACAGAGAAACACACAGCAGGTGAAGGAGCAAGATAAAAACCCACCAGACCAAACAAATGAAGAGGAAATAGGCAGTCTACCTGAAAAAGAATTCAGAGTAATGATAGTAAAGATGATACAAAATCTTGGAAATAGAATGGAGAAAATACAAGAAACATTTAACAAGGACCAAGAAGAACTAAAGAGCAAATAAACAATGAGGAACAATACAATAAATGAAATTTAAAATTCTCTAGAAGGGATCAATAACAGAATAACTGAGACAGAAAAATGGATAAGTGACCTGGAAGATAAAATACTGGAAATAACTAATGCAGAGCAGAATCAAGAAAAAGAATGAAAAGAACTGAGGACAGTCTCAGAGACCTCTGGGACAACATTAAACACACCAACATTCAAATTATAGGGGTTCCAGAAGAAGAAGAGAAAAAGAAAGGGACTGAGAAAATATTTGAAGAGATTATAGTTGAAAACTTCCCTAATATGGGAAAGGAAATAGTCAATTAACTCTAGGAAGCACAGAGAGTCCCATACAGGATAAACCCAAGGAGAAACATGCCAAGACACATATTAATCAAACTATCAAAAATTCAATTCAAAGAAAAAATATGAAAAGCAGCAAGGGAAAAACAAAAAATAACATACAAGGGAATCCCCATAGGTTAACAGCTGATCTTTCAGCAGAAACTCTGCAAGCCAGAAGGGAGTGGGAGGACATATTTCATGTGATGAAAGGGAAGAAACTACAAACAAGATTACTCTACCCAGTAAGGATCTCATTCAGATTTGATGGGGAAATTAAAACATTTACAGACAAGCAAAAGGTAAGAGAATTCAGCCTCACCAAGCCACCTTTACAACAAACGCTAAAAGAACTTCTCTAGGCAGGAAACACAAGAGAATGAAAGGATCTACAATAACAAACCCAAAACAATTAAGAAAATGGTAATAGGAACATACATATTGATAATTACCTTAAATTTAATGGATTCAATGCTCCAACCAAAAGACATAGACTGGCTGAATGGATACCAAAACAAGACCCATATATATGCTGTCAACAAGAGACTCATTTCACAACTAGGGACACATACAGACTGAAAGTGAGGGGATGGAAAAAAGATATTCTATGCAAATGGAAATCAAAAGAAAACTGGAAGAGCAATTCTCATATAAGACAAAAGAGACTTTAAAAAAAGACTATTACAAGAGAAAAAGAGGGCACTATATAATGAAAAAGGGATCAATCCAAGAAGAAGACATAACAATGGTAAATATTTATGCACCCAACATAGGAGCACCTCAATACATAAGGCAAATGCTAACAGCCAGGAAAGGGGAAATTGACAGTAACACAGTCATAGTAGGGGACTTTTAACACCCCACTTTCAGCAATGGACAGATCATCCAAAATGAAAATAAATAAGGAAACACAAGCTTTAAATGACACATTAAACAAGACGGACTTAATTGATATTTATAGAACACTCCATCCAAAAACAACAGAATACACTTTCTTCTCAAGTGCTCATGGAACATTCTCCAGGATAGATCATATCTTGGGTCACAAATCAAGCCTTGGTAAACTTAAGAAAGTTGAAGTTGTATCAAGTATCTTTTCTGACCATAACACTATGAGAGTACATATTAATCACATGAAAAATCTGTAAAAAACACAAACACATGGATGTTAAACAATAAGCTACATAATAACCAAGAGATCACTGAAGAAATCAAAGAGGAAATTTAAAAATACCTAGAAACAAATGACAATGAAAACATGATGATCAAAACCTATGGGCTGCAGCAAAAGCAGTTCTAAGAGGGAAGTTTATAGCAATACAATCCTACCTCAAGAAACAAGAAACGTCTCAAATAAACAACCTAAGTTTACACCTAAAGAAATTAGAGAAAGAAGACAAAAAAATCCCCAAAGTTTTGAGAAGGAAAGAAATCATAAAGATCATATCCGACACAAATGAAAAAGAAATGAAGGAAACAATAGCAAAGATCAATAAACTAAAAGCTGGTTCTTTGAGAAGATAAACAAAATGATACACCATTAGCAAGACCCATCAAGAAAAAAAGGGAGAAGACTCAAATCAATAGAAGTAGAAATGAAAAAGGAGAAGTAACAACTGACACTGCAGAAATACAAAGGATCATGAGACATTACAACAAGAAACTCTATGCCAATAAAATGGACAACCTGGAAGAAATGGACAAATTCTTAGAAATGCACAACCTTCTGAGACTGGACCACGAAGAAAGAGAAAATATAAACAGACCAAACACAAGCATTGAAATTGAGACGGTGATTAAAAACCTTCCAACAAACAAAAGCCCAGGACCAGATGGCTTCACAGGCAAATTCAATCAAACATTTAGAGAAGAGCTAACACCTATCCTTCTCAAACTCTTCCAAAATATAGCAGAGGGAGGAACACTCCCAAACGCATTCTACAAGGCCACCATCACCCTGATGCCAAAACCAGACAAGGATGTCACAAAGAAAGAAAACTACAGGCCAATATCACTGATGAACATAGATGCAAAAATTCTAAACAAAACACTAGCAAACAGGATCCAACAGTACATTAAAAGGATCATACACCATGATCAAGTGGGGTTTATCCCAGGAATACAAGGATTCTTCGATATACGCAAATCAATTAATGTGATACACCATATTAACAAATTGAAGGAGAAAAACCATATAATCATCTCAATAGATGCAGACAAAGCTTTCAACAAAATTCAACACCCAGTTATGATAAAAACCCTCTGGAAAGTAGGCATAGAGATAACTTACCTCAACATAATAAAGGCCATATATGACAAACCCACAGCCAACATCATTCTCAATGGTGAAAAACTGAAACCATTTCCACTAAGATCAGAAAAAAAGACAAGGTTGCCCACTCTCATCACGATTATTCAACATAGTTTTGGAAGTCTTAGCCACAGCAATCAGAGAAGAAAAGGAAATAAAGGGAATAAAAATCGGAAAAGAAGAAGTAAAGCTGTCACTGTTTGCAGATGACATGATACTGTACATTGAGAATCCTAAAGACGCCAGCAGAAAATTACTAGAGCTAATCAATGAATCTGTTAAAGTAGCAGGATACAAAATTAATGTACAAAAATCTTTTGCATTCCTATACACTAATGATGAAAAATCTGAAAGTGAAATTAAGAAAACACTCTCATTTACCATTGCAACAAAAAGAATAAAACACCTAGGAATAAACTTACCTAAGGAGACAAAAGACCTGTATGCAGAAAACTATAAGATACTGATGAAAGAAATTAAAGATGATACAAAAAGTTGGAGAGATATACCATGTTCTTGGATGGGAAGAATCAGTATTGTGAAAATGACTCTACTACCCAAAGCAATCTACAGATTCAGTGCAATCCCCATCAAACGACCAATGGCATTTTTCACAGAACTAGAACAAAAAAATTCACAATTTTTTATAGAAAAACAAAAGACCCCGAATAGCCAAAGCAATGTTGAGAAAGAAAAACGGAGCTGGAGGAATCAGGCTCCCTGACTTCAGACTATACTACAAAGCTACAGTAATCAAGACAGTATGGTACTGGCGCTAAAACAGAAATATAGATAACTGGAACAGGATGGAAAGCCCAGAGATAAACACATGCACATATGGTCACCTTATTTTTGATAAAGGAGGCAAGAATATACATTGGAGAAAAGACAGCCTCTTCAATAAGTGGTGCTGGGAAAACTGGACAGCTACATGTAAAAGAATGAAATTAGCACACTCCCTAATGCCATACACAAAAATAAACTCAAAATGGATTAAAGACCTAAATATAAGGCCAGACACTATAAAACCCTTAGAAGAAAACAAGGGCAGAACACTCTGGCGTAAATCACAGCAAGATTCTTTTTTACCCACCACCTAGAGAAATGGAAATAAAAATAAAAATAAACAAATGGGACTTAATGAAACTTCAAAGCTTTTGCACAGCAAAGGAAACCATAAACAAGATGAAAAGACAAGCCTCAGAATGGGAGAAAATATTTGCAAATGAAGGAACTGACAGAGGACTAATCTACAAAATTTACAAGCAGCTCAATACCAAAAAAACAAACAACGCAATCCAAAAATGGGCAGAAGACCTAAATAGACATTTCTCCAAAGAAAACATACAGACTGCCAACAAACATGTGAAAGAATGCTCAACATCCATCACTAATCATTAGAGAAATACAAATCAAAACTACAACGAGGTATCACCTCACACCTGTAAGAATGGCCATCATCAAAAAATCTACAAACAATAAATGCTGGAGAGGGTTTGGAAAAAAAGGAACCCTCTTGCACTGTTGGTGGGAATGTAAACTCATACAGCCACTATGGAGAACAGTATGGAAGTTCCTTAAAAAAGTAATAATAGAACTACCATATGACCCAGCAATCTCACTACTGGGCATATACCCTGAGAAAACCATAATTCAAAAAGAGTCATGTACCAAAATATTCAATGCAGCTCTATTTACGATAGCCAGGACATGGAAGAAAGCTAAGTGTCCATCGACGGATGAATGGATAAAGAAGATGTGGCACATATATACAATGGAATATTACTCAGCCATAAAAAGAAACAAAATTGAGTTTTTTGTAGAGAGATGGATGGACCTAGAGAATGTCATACAGAATGAAGTAAGTTAGAAAGAACAAAACAGATACTGTATGCTAACACATATATATGGAATTTAAGAAAAAAAAATGTCATGAAGAACCTAGGGGTAAGACAGGAATAAAGACACAGACCTACTAGAGAAGGGACTTGAGGATACAGGGAGGGGAAGGGTAAGCTGGGACAAAGTGAGAGAGTGGCATGGACTAATATACACTACCAAATGTAAAATAGCTAGCTAGTGGGAAGGAGCCGCATAGCACAGGGAGATCAGCTAGGTGCTTTGTGACCACCTAGAGGGGTGGGATAGGGACGTGGGAGGGAGACGCCAGAGGGAGGAGATATGGGGATATATGTATATGTATAGCTGATTCACTTTGTTATACAGCAGAAACTGACACACCATTGTAAAGCAATTATACTCCAATAAAGATGTTAAAAAAGAAAAGAAAGAAGTAAGGTATATTCATTTTCCCCAGTAAAGTGCTGGATGTAGGTCTTCAAAGAAATGTAAGTGAACAGTTTCAGGTACATCAATGTTCTGTGGAAATTGACATTTAAAAAAAGTAGGCCTTGTGTTGTCAAAACAAAGAAATGGAAAGCTTCTCAAGATGAACAATAGAGGGAGGAAAGCATCATTGAGACAGATGAAGAAAAGCAGGAGGTTTTGAGTACAGAAAGATGACTGTTGGCAAGGAGACAGGGTGGAAGCCTAATGTGGAGTGAGGGCTTGAACAGAGAAGCAGGTCGTGAGGAGTTCAGGCTCCCGAGGAGGCATAGGCAGCCTGATTGCAAGTTTTATCAGGTCACAGCTAGGAGACGAAGAAGGCTGGCTGTGTTCAGAAGACGGTAATTTTTGGGCTTCCCTGGTGGCGCAGTGGTTAGGAATCCGCCTGCCGATGCAGGGGACGTGGGTTTGAGCCCTGGTCTGGGCAGATCCCACATGTCGCGGAGCAACTAAGCCTGTGCGCCACAACTACTGAGCCTGCGCTCCAGAGCCCGCGAGCCACAGTTACTGAAGCTCACGTGCCTAGAGCCCATGCTCCGCAACAAGAGAAGCCACCGCAATGAGAGGACCGCGCACTGCAGTGAAGAGTAGCCCCCGCCCACCTCAACTAGAGAAAGCCCGCGCACAGCAACAAAAATGCAACACAGCCAAAAATAAATAAAATTTTAAAAATTTTTAGAAAAAGAAGATGGTAATTTTGACCAAAATGTGTCCTCTAGAAGGAAATGAGAGGTGAGGGGGGAAGAGTTGAGACCTTAGCTGACCCTTGCGGCCTCTCTGGACACTGGCAATGGCCGTCAGTGTCGGACTTTAAGGATGAAATGCAGGGTAATAAGTAACAACTTCCTAGAGAAGACAAAAGCTTTCCCTTTGATTATGGCTTTTCTGTGAACCTAAGGCATCTTCATAGTGAGTCAGTGAGGTCAGGGAGGCCCTGGGCCGGGGGTGCTGACACTGGCCCCTGAAATTACTTTCCACATCCTGAGTAGGTGGGAGGGAGAGGGCGACGTGGTGTCTCTGGGGTCAGACTGCCTGAATCAAACACAGCTCTGCCACCCCCAGGCTCTGTGACCTGATAATTTACTTCACCTTTCTAACCTCTGTTTCCTCATCTGTAAAATGAGACTAAAGACACCATCTCCCTCATAGTATTGTTAGGATGATTAAATGGACAACGCTCAGTGCTAGGCATAAAGTAGGGCTCAGAAAGTGTTCACAAGTATCGTCACCTTTATAGTGTGCCTGCTGTGTGCTTGGCTCTCTTTTAGTGAGATGGTTTTGCTATAGTTATCTCATTTAAACTTCATAATAATATATACGTGTTGCTTTTATTACTTACATTTTTTTATCTGCAAGAAAACTACCTGCAAGAACTAAGAGAAAATAACTTGTCGAGAATAACACATGTAGTCACTATGTGAATCTATGTCTCTCTTGATCCACGTCGATGTTAACTGTCCTGTGATGCTTAGCCTTTTTAAGAGCAGATGCGGAGGGTTATTGGGAGCCAACAGCTGAGTACAGAGGCAAGAGGCTCGGTTCTGGTTATAATAAAATGATTCATCATGTCACTACTCTACACCAAAACCCTTCTAATGGTGACCCAACAAGGCCGAGACCCTTCAGTGTGGTTGGTAATAGGAAATCATACTTTTTTGATCCCTTGATGTGTGCTACACACTGAAAAAGGAGATTTCCCATTTAATACTAACAGGAATTCTGAGAGGTAGCTACCATTATCATCTCCAATTTGCAGATGAGGAAATGGGGCTTGTAGGTGGCTGAACCAAAATTTGAAAGGACATCTGTCTGGTCTTAGAGCCCATGACTTACCACCCCCGGTACTGTCTTGCTCTGCATCTGTAGGCTGATTGGCCTCACATCCCCATTTCTGGCCTCACCTCCCACTGCTCTTTTGAAGTAATTTGCTCCCTAAATCCCTCTCCTCACTGCCATGAAATGTACCTTGTTCTTTCTGATTGCCATGGTTTTCCTGTGTTGTTGTCCACCTCCATATCTTCTCCCCCATAATTTATTTTGGAATAATGCCACCCTTTAGATACTTTTTCTCAAACACCCTGCCTAGTTTTGTTGCAACTTATCTGAAAACCCAAAGCACTTATTGATTTACTTATTCAGCAATTACCACTTGCTAGTTTGTATTCTTAATTAACCTTTCATGTATCTGTGCCTTTCCTTTTCTAATAGGTTACCAAGCTCTTGGAGTTCATGTCTTTTTTTTTTTTTTACCCCCAGAAATCCTTGCTTTGCACATCATCTAACTTAATAAATATCAACTAATCCACTCTTTTCAGGAAAATAGAGATAATCAAGAGAGATAATTTTAAAACTGCAAGAAAACATCTATTACACAATTATAGCACAAGTCATAGCTTATGGATATTTGAATATTTGAATATTTGAATATTCGAATATTCGAAATATTGAATATTTGAATAAAGAACCTTCATTATTCCAATGAAAAGAAAGTGAGTGAATGGAGAGAATCATAGCCAAGGAAAAAAGTATAATAAAAAGACCCAAAATGGATGGAACATACCAGAGTCATGTTGGTGTTTACCTACCAGTTCGGAAGACTGGTCAACTGTGTGCCCCAAATGCAGCAGCTAATGTGACAGAAAAAAATCAATACATATACAGCTTGTAAGTAGCATTTCATTTCTCCTAGATGTCTCTTTAATTGCCTTAATACTAAACACAATTTTTGTATGTTATGATATTATTTAATTTTCTGATTTCATTCACATAAACGAGAGAAAGATGATTTAGAAGTAAGGCTGGTGTTAGATAGATTTAGAAATTTTTATGCCTTCTGCATTATTTGGTTGCACAAGAAGCAAGCAATTTCTGTAGTCATGTAGGTGTAAGTAGTTATCTAGTTTTAAACTTTTTCTTTTAATAACTTAATATTTATTTTCTGATATTTTATTATCACATTGTTTTGTGTTGTGCATGTGTGTGTTTTAAACACATGTGTGATTCAAACATATATCTGCTTTGCTAGACATTTAGGCTACTATTCATTTCCATACTTGCTGAATTAAATCTTTTAGTAGGAACTATAGTTCACTGGTAGAATGTTACAAAAATCAGATTCTCACTATTAGTTTTACTTTACTTCTCACTCCTTTATCCAAACATTCCTTAGGAATATGTAGAATCTGTTTCTATTTCATGTACTAACAGATGATTCTTGTAAGAGAATCTAGATCTCTTAATATCCCATGACTTTCTCCTTTTTTGAATATCTTCCCATCTTGCCTTCAGATATTTTTAGAGGACAAAATGTAGAGATTTTGTATCACTGTTATATCACCTTGCATAAAGCAGGGAACTAAAATATATTCTCAAAGAGACATTTTTCCCCTTTTTGAATCACTATTAAGTAGTATTTCTCTATTCAGTTCCTGCTTTATTTATACCTCAAATAATTCTGTACAAAGTTGACTATTTAAATGCGAGAGCATACGAATCATTATTATCCTGTTTACCAGCTCTTTTAAATGTGTGCAATTTATTTTAATACAGAACAGCTGGAGAACAATCAGGTGAAACCTCTGTTGGAATCAAAAAATAATTAAATCATCTTCATGCTAATTTCCACCATCTTCTCTTGCAGATGGCAATGCTGTCACCCTCCAATGATCTTTCTTAGAGATGACTCTAAATGTAGAACCTCTGCTTGCTTGTAGCAACCTGACTTATTTTAAAGGATAAGTGGAAGAAAGGGAGGACATGATAGCATCTCCTCGTCTCTGGGTATGGGTATTATTTTGTTGAAATTGTAGACAGATGTGGAAGATGGTTTTGTAAGGCACTCAAGCCCAGAATTGTAAGCGGTCTATGTTACTAATAATGCATTCATTGTAATCCATCTGCCTCCTATGTGAAGAAATGTGGCTGTTTTCTACAAAATGCATTTTGAAAAAGCCACCTCGAAAAAGCCATCCCATTTGTGTGGGATAATTCTTGAGAAGACGGTGGGTTATGCTGCATAGAGTCATTGGATCTGATAGGCAAGCTCCTAAAACCTTTTTGTGTTCATTTCAAAATATCATTTACCCAGGCAAAATATTTTGTGTCTTTGAATTTGATTAGGTAAGAATAAGTGGATTTATATGGAAATAATTATAATTTTTTTCAACATACATTACCCTTCATGCACCTCCCCCACCCCTCGTCAGCTCCCCTCCCCCCTCCCTCAACCATTGCTTCCAGGGATATTTCCCTTGTGTGTCTTATTCCCCATGCTGCCTGAGTCCTTTCAGGAGAATCTGCCATACATAACCAGCCACCTCTTTCCCACCCACCTGGAAAAGTCTCTTCATATGGAAAAAAAGGGAAAGTTTTAATATGAAAAGTAAATATATTCATCCATCCAAGTGAGCGCCAGGCACTGGGCTAGGTCCAGAACATAAACACATGAGGTTGGGGTCTTATTCTCAGCAGTGGCATCATCTATGGCACAGAAGTAGACACATAACCAGATAGAGACACAGTGTATGGGCCACAATCACAACAGGAAAGAAGACACACTCAAGTTAGGATAACTGGAGGAGGGTTTGTTCATAAAGTATAGACCCCACAGGGGTTGGTGCCCCAGCCTAGTAAGGGCAGAATTACTGTTCTCACCCCAAGGCCTGAAGGGAAGAGAGAAGAGAACAGTTACTCAAAGCCAGAGGAGAGAATCCTGTAGAAATGTTGAGATGCGAAAAGAGCGACACATCCATCCTGAGGCAGCCTTCCTGCAATCTCCCCTGACCTCCCTTCCTCCCATCTCCTGTCAGCGCTCCCCAGTGAAATCAAACTGGAAGGCAGAGGCCACAGGGGCCAGTTGTAGCCCACACAGGGCAGGCTCCTGGATAGAACAGAGAGGAGCAGAGTGCAGAAACAGTCTCGGGGACACCAGGAGACACTGAGCACATACAGGTGAAATGTCCTGCCAGCAGGTGCTCACCATCTAGCAGGGAGGAGGGGTAAACAGACGTGGACCGCCCAGCTCCACACATGCTCCCGAAGTGGCCACCCCGTGTGCCATCGGAGCACTGAGGCCAGACACCCAACCTGGGGGCGGGGGTGTGGGGAGGGTTCACAGGGGCACTCCTGGATTTTGAGGGATGAGGGGTTTTCCTGGTGAGAAAACTAGCTGCTGCCAGCTGGGAACTGGCTTGGCGCTCACGGTCAGACCTGGGTGTCCTGCTGCACGTAAATAATTTCACAGAACAGCAACATCCGAAAATGTTGACAAATCTGTGCCCAGATGGATCAAGTCAAAAACAAGGGCACTCTGTTGAGAGTCCGCCTGCCGATGCAGGGGACACGGGTTCGTGCCCCGGTCCGGGAGGATCCCACATGCCGCGGAGCACCTGGGCCCGTGAGCCATGGCCGCTGAGCCTGCGCGTCCGGAGCCTGTGCTCCGCAACGGGAGAGGCCACAACAGTGAGAGGTCCGTGTACCGCAAAAAAACAAACAAACAAAAACAAGGGCACTCTGAAATCACGTCTGAACAGAGACAAAAGCTGGAACATTGTCCAAACCTCAAAAATGGTCAAATATTCCTCCATCCTAGAAAATATGAGCGACTGTTCCTTCCTTACAAATGACAGATTTAGCTTTGCTTCAATTCTTCCCCCTTATTGATGAGATTTATTGTGAAACTCAATTGCAGACAGCAGCCAGTCCTGAGCAAAGGTCTTCCTTCCTCCCTGTATTCACCTAATACTAACCCCAATCCTATGATAGGTTCCTTCTAAACCCTCTTCCTGAGGCATCCCAGAGTTCTAAGGTGTCATTCTCCTTTTCTGCAATGAGTAATAGACTCAACTGTCAGTAAACACGGTGTGTTCCTTGTGGTTTGAAGCTGGAAAGTATCAACACCATTTAAAACCGAGAAAGGACATTTTAGGCATGTAAAAAATGCATAAAATGGAGCGAATCTGATACATTGGAAAAAATCGTAAGTAGCTCACAATGATTGGAGCTATGTAAGTCCGTGAGAGGCTGTAAACATGCCCCTATGTCTGTAAACAAAACTAAATTTCACTCTTTCCCAGCTTGTGTAATTAGGCAAGGGAGAGGAATAACACGTCTAAAAATTGGAGAAAGATTGTAGGTTCCAAATAACCCCAAACTTACCTGTGTGCACAAACTAAAATAGATTTTTTTTCTAGATTTTCTGGCTGCAAAATTGCAACAGATTTATAGAGCTGTACTTCCTAATTTTTGTGAAGTGAGGTGGAAATGTGGCTTGTTTGTGGGTATCTTCAACATGCTTAGTTGACCTGCACTGGGTAACCCAGAACTCTGGGACAGTCTTGGGGAGGGAAGAGTGGGAGAAAAGAATCAATAGCATCTCCTGGTCTCTAAAGAGTGGGTATTATTTTAATGAAACTTTCAAGCAGATGTGGAAAGATGATTTTGCAAAGCCTCAAGCTCAGAATTTCAAGTGACACATGTAACTAATAAGGCATTTGGCTTAATTCATCTGCCTCCTGAGAAATGTGGCTGTTTTCATTTTTCTCATTGTGGCAACAGGAGACTGGAGTAGGAAGAAGGGACAAGACACTAAGCAGCAGTTTCTCTGTTCTTTGAATATACCAAGGAGTCACTATATCAAGTCTTGCAAAATCCATATCTTTAAGCAGAGGCATATATATGCAGCAGTTGGTAGCTGATAACTTTCTGATGTTTTCCTTGTCAAATCATCATAAATAAAATTAATATTAAAATAATAATTGCTGGACTTCCGGGAAGATGGCGGAAGAGTAAGACTCGGAGATCACCTTCCTCCCCACAGATACACCAGAAATACATCTACGCGTGGAACAACTCCTACGGAGCACCTACTGAACGCTGGCAGAAGACCTCAGACCTCCCAAAAGGCAAGGAACCCCCCACGTACCTGGTTAGGGCAAAAGAAAAAAATAAACAGAGACAAAAGGATAGGGACGGGTCCTGCACCAGCGGGAGGGAGCTGTGAAGGAGGAAAAGTGTCCACACACTAGGAAGCCCCTTCGCGGGCGGAGACTGCGGGTGGCGGAGTGGGGCAGCTTCGGAGGCGGAGACTGCGGGTGGCGGAGTGGGGGAGCTTCAGAGCCGCGGAGGAGAGCACAGCAACAGGGGTGCGGAGGGCAAAGCGGAGAGATTCCAGCGCAGAGGATCGGGGCCGACCGGCACTCACCAGCCCGAGAGGCTTGTCGGGCGGGGCTGGGAGCTGAGGCTCCGGCTTCTCTCAGAGCGCCGGGAGAGGACTGAGGTTGGCGGCGTGAACACAGCCTGCAGGGCGTTAGTGCACCGCGGCTAGCCGGGAGGGAGTCCGGGGAAAAGTCTGGACCTGCCGAAGAGGCAAGAGACATTTTCTTCCCTCTTTGTTTCCTGGTGCGCGAGAGGGAGATTAAGGAGAGGGGATTAAGAACACTGCTTAAGGGAGCTCCAGAGATGGGCGCGAGCCGCGGCTAAAAGTGCGGAGCCCGGAGACAGACATGAGACGCTAAGGCCGTTGCTGCCGCCACCAAGAAGCCTGTGTGCGAACACAGGTCACTATCCACACCCCCTTCCGGGGAGCCTGTGCAGCCCACCACTGCCAGCGTCCCGGGATCCAGAGACAACTCCCCGGGAGAACGCAAGGCGCGCCTCAGGCTGCAACGTCACGGCGGCCTCTGCCGCCGCAGGCCCACCCCGCACTCCGTGACCCTCCCTACCCTTCTGGCCTGAGTGAGCCAGAGCCTCCGAATCAGCGGCTCCTTTAACCCCGTCCTGTCTGAGCAAAGAACAGACGCCCTCCGGCAACCTACACGCACAGGCGGGGCCAAATCCAAAGCTGAGCCCCTGGGAGCTGTGAGAACAAAGAAGAGAAAGGGAAATCTTCCCAGCAGCCTCAGAAGCAGCAGATTAAAGCTCCACAATCAACTTGATGTACCCTGCATCTGTGGAATACATGAATAGACAACGAATCATCCCAAATTAAAGAGCGGTGTGGATGAAAGGCTCTTGGTGCTGCAGCCAGGAGTTAGTGCTGTGCCTCTGAGGTGGGAGAGCCAACTTCAGGACAGTGGCCCACAAGAGGCCTCCCAGCTGCACATAATATCAAATGGCGAAAATCTCCCAGAGATCTCCATCTCAACGCCAGCACCCAGCTTCACTCAACGACCAGCAAGCTACAGTGCTGGACATCCTATGCCAAACAACTAGCAAGACAGGAACACAACCCCACCCATTAGCAGAGAGGCTGCCCCAAATCATAATAAGTCCACAGACACCCCAAAACACACCACCAGACATGGACCTGCCCACCAGAAAGACAAGATCCAGCCTCATCCACCAGAACACAGGCACTAGTACCCTTCACCAGGAAGCCTACACAACCCACTGAACCAACCTTAGCCACTGGGGACAGACACCAAAAACAACAGGAACTACGAACCTTCAGCCTGCAAAAGGAGACCCCAAACACAGTAAGATAAGCAAAATGAAAAGACAGAAAAACACACAGCAGATGAAGGAGCAAGATAGAAACCCACCAGACCTAACAAATGAAGAGGAAATAGCCAGTCTACCTGAAAAAGAATTCAGAATAATGATAGTAAAGATGATACAAAATCTTGGAAATAGAATAGACAAAATGCAAGAATCAGTTAACAAGGACCTAGAAGAACTAAAGATGAAACAAACAATGATGAACAACACAATAAATGAAATGAAAAATACTCTAGATGGGATCAATAGCAGAATAACTGAGGCAGAAGAATGGATAAGTGACCTGGAAGATAAAATAGTGGAAATAACTACTGCAGAGCAGAATAAAGAAAAAAGAATGAAAAGAACTGAGGACAGTCTCAGAGACCTCTGGGACAACATTAAATGCACCAACATTCGAATTATAGGGGTTCCAGAAGAAGAAGAGAAAAAGAAAGGGACTGAGAAAATATTTGAAGAGATTATAGTTGAAAACTTCCCTAATATGGGAAAGGAAATAGTTAGTCAAGTCCAGGAAGCACAGAGAGTCCCATACAGGATAAATCCAAGGAGAAATACGCCAAGGCACATATTAATCAAACTGTCAAAAATTAAATACAAAGAAAGCATATTAAAAGCAGCAAGGGAAAAACAACAAATAACATACAAGGGAATCCCCATAAGGTTAACAGCTGATCTTTCAGCAGAAACTCTGCAAGCCAGAAGGGAGTGGCAGGACATATTGAAAGTGTTGAAGGAGAAAAACCTGAAACCAAGATTACTCTAACCAGCAAGGATCTCATTCAGATTTGATGGAGAAATTAAAACCTTTACAGACAAGCAAAAGCTGAGAGAGTTCAGCACCACCAAACAAGCTCTACAACAACTGCTAAAGGAACTTCTCTAGGCAAGAAACACAAAAGAAGGAAAAGACCTACAATAATGAACTCAAAACAATTAAGAAAATGGGAATGGGAACAGACATGTGGATAATTACCTTAAATGTAAATGGACTAAATGCACCCACCAAAAGACACAGATTGGCTGAATGGATACAAAAACAAGACGCATATATTTGCTGTGTACAAGAGACCCACTTCAGACCTAGAGACACATACAGACTGAAAGTAAGCAGATGGAAAAAGGTATTTCATGCAAATGGAAACCAAAAGAAAGCTGGAGTAGCAATTCTCATATCAGACAAAATAGACTTTAAAACAAAGACTATTAGAAGAGACAAAGAAGGACACTACATAATGATCAAGGGATTGATCCAAGAAGAAGATATAACAATTGTAAATATTTATGCACCCAACATAGGAGCACCTCAATACATAAGGCAAATACTGACAGCCATAAAAGGAGAAATCGACAGTAACACATTCATAGTAGGGGACTTTAACACCCCACTTTCACCAATGGACAGATCATCCAAAATGAAAATAAATAAGGAAACACAAGCTTTAAATGATACATTAAATGAGATGGACTTAATTGATATTTATAGGACATTCCATCCAAAAACAACAGAATACACATTTTTCTCAAGTGCTCATGGAACATTCTCCAGGATAGATCATATCTTGGGTCACAAATCAAGCCTTGGTAAATTTAAGAAAATTGAAATTGTATCAAGTATCTTTTCTGACCACAACGCTATGAGACTAGATATCAATTACAGGAAAAGATCTGTAAAAAATACAAACACATGGAGGCTAAATAATACACTACTTAATAACGAAGTGATCACTGAAGAAATCAAAGAGGAAATCAAAAAATACCGAGAAACAAATGACAATGGAGACACGACGACTCAAAATCTATGGGATGCAGCAAAAGCAGTTCTAAGAGGGAAGTTTATAGCAATACAATCCTACCTTAAGAAACAGGAAACATCTCGAATAAACAACCTAACCTTGCACCTAAAGCAATTAGAGAAAGAAGAACAAAAAAACCCCAAAGTTAGCAGACGGAAAGAAATCATAAAAATCAGATCAGAAATAAATGAAAAAGAAATGACGGAAACGATAGCAAAGATCAATAAAACTAAAAGCTGGTTCTTTGAAAGGATAAACAAAATTGATAAACCATTAGCCAGACTCATCAAGAAAAAAAGGGAGAAGACTCAAATCAATAGAAGTAGAAATGAAAAAGGAGAAGTAACAACTGACACTGCAGAAATACAAAGGATCATGAGAGATTACTACAAGCAACTACATGCCGATAAAATGGACAACCTGGAAGAAATGGACAAATTCTTAGAAAGGCACAACCTGCCAAGACTGAATCAGGAAGAAATAGAAAATATGAACAGACCAATCACAAGCACTGAAATTGAAACTGTGATTAAAAATCTTCCAACAAGCAAAAGCCCAGGACCATATGCCTTCACAGGCGAATTCTATCAAACATTTAGAGAAGAGCTATCACCTATCCTTCTCAAACTCTTCCAAAATATAGCAGAGGGAGGAACACTCCCCAACTCATTCTACGAGGCCACCATCACCCTGATACCAAAACCAGACAAGGATGTCACAATGAAAGAAAACTACAGGCCAATATCACTGATGAATATAGATGCAAAAATCCTCAACAAAATACTAGCAAACAGAATCCAACAGCACATTAAACGGATCATACACCATGATCAAGTGGGGTTTATTCCAGGAATGCAAGGATTCTTCAATATACGCAAATCAATCAACGTGATACACCATATTAACAAATTGAAGGAGAAAAACCATATGATCATCTCAATAGATGCAGAGAAAGCTTTTGACAAAATTCAACACCCATTTATGATAAAAACCCTGCAGAAAGTAGGCATAGAGGGAACTTTCCTCAACATAATAAAGGCCGTATATGACAAACCCACAGCCAACATCGTCCTCAATGGTGAAAAACTGAAAGCATTTCCACTAAGATCAGGAACAAGACAAGGTTGCCCACTCTCACCACTCTTATTCAACATAGTTTTGGAAGTTTTAGTCACAGCAATCAGAGAAGAAAAGGAAATAAAAGGAATCCAAATCGGAAAAGAAGAAGTAAAGCTGTCACTCTTTGCAGATGACATGATACTATACATAGAGAATCCTAAAGACACTACCAGAAAACTACTAGAGCTAATCAATGAATTTGGTAAAGTAGCAGGATACAAAGTTAATGCACAGAAATCTCTGGCATTCCTATACACTAAGGATGAAAAATCTGAAAGTGAAATCAAGAAAACACTCCCATTTACCATTGCAGCAAAAAGAATAAAATATCTAGGAATAAACCTACCTAAGGAGACAAAAGACCTGTATGCAGAAAATTATAAGACACTGATGAAAGAAATTAAAGATGATACAAATAGATGGAGAGATATACCATGTTCTTGGATTGGAAGAATCAACATTGTGAAAATGACTCTACTACCCAAAGCAATCTACAGATTCAATGCAATCCCTATCAAACTACCACTGGCATTTTTCACAGAACTAGAACAAAACATTTCACAATTTGTATGGAAACACAAAAGACCCCGAATAGCCAAAGCAATCTTGAGAACGAAAAACAGAGCTGGAGGAATCAGGCTTCCTGACTTCAGACTATACTACAAAGCTACAGTAATCAAGACAGTATGGTACTGGCACAAAAACAGAAATATAGATCAATGGAACAGGATAGAAAGCCCAGAGATAAACCCACGCACATATGGTCACCTTATCTTTGACAAAGGAGGCAGGAATGTACAGTGGAGAAAGGACAGCCTCTTCAATAAGTGGTGCTGGGAAAA
The DNA here is from genome assembly GCF_039906515.1 of Pseudorca crassidens. Taxonomy (NCBI): domain Eukaryota; kingdom Metazoa; phylum Chordata; class Mammalia; order Artiodactyla; family Delphinidae; genus Pseudorca; species Pseudorca crassidens. Next base: position 24,859,627 of record NC_090306.1, on the reverse strand, counting down.
CTGGACAGCTACATGTAAAAGTATGAGATTAGATCACTCCCTAACACCATACACAAAAATAAGCTCAAAATGGATTAAAGACCTAAATGTAAGGCCAGAAACTATCAAACTCTTAGAGGAAAACATAGGCAGGACACTCTATGACATAAATCACAGCAAGGTCCTTTTTGACCCATCTCCTAGAGAAATGGAAATAAAAACAAAAATAAACAAATGGGACCTAATGAAACTTCAAAGCTTTTGCACAGCAAAGGAAACCATAAAGAAGACCAAAAGACAACCCTCAGAATGGGAGAAAATATTTGCAAATGAAGCAACTGACAAAGGATTAATCTCCAAAATTTATAAGCAGCTCATGCAGCTCAATAACAAAAAAACAAACAACCCAATCCAAAAATGGGCAGAAGGCCTAAATAGACATTTCTCCAAAGAAGATATAAGATTGCTAACAAACACATGAAAGAATGCTCAACATCACTAATCATTAGAGAAATGCAAATCAAAACTACAATGAGATATCATCTCACACCAGTCAGAATGGCCATCATCAAAAAATCTAGAAGCAATAAATGCTGGAGAGGGTGTGGAGAAAAGGGAACCCTCTTACACTGTTGATGGGAATGTAAATTGATACAGCCACTGTGGAGAACAGTATGGAGGTTCCTTAAAAAACTACAAATAGAACTACCATATGACCCAGCAATCCCACTACTGGGCATATACCCTGAGAAAACCATAATTCAAAAAGAGTCATGTACCAAAATGTTCATTGCAGCTCTATTTACAGTAGCCCAGAGATGGAAACAACCTAAGTGTCCATCATCGGATGAATGGATAAAGAAGATGTGGTACATATATACAATGGAATATTACTCAGCCATAAAAAGAAACGAAATTGAGCTATTTGTAATGAGGTGGATAGACCTAGAGTCTGTCATACAGAGTGAAGTAAGTCAGAAAGAGAGAGACAAATACCGTATGCTAACACATATATATGGAATTTAAGAAAAAATGTCATGAAAAACCTAGGGGTGAAACAGGAATAAAGACACAGACTTACTAGAGAATGGACTTGAGGCTATGGGGAGGGGGAAGGGTAAACGGTGACAAAGCGAGAGAGAGGCATGGACATATATACACTACCAAACGTAAGGTAGATAGCTAGTGGGAAGCAGCCGCATAGCACAGGGAGATCAGCTTGGTGCTTTGTGACCGCCTGGAGGGGTGGGATAGGGAGGGTGGGAGGGAGGGAGACGCAAGCGGGAAGAGATATGGGAACATATGTATATATATAACTGATTCATTTTGTTGTGAAGCTGAAACTAACATACCATTGTAAAGCAATTATACTCCAATAAAGATGTTAAAATGAATAAAATAAAATAAAATAAAATAAAATAATAATTGCTGAAACTTTTATAGAATTTACTTTACGCCAGGCATCATACTTAGCGCTTTCCATACATTCATTAGTTTACTCCCCACAAGAACCTTGTGAAGTAAGTATTGTGATGATTTTGCAGAAGGAATTGAGAGACAGAGAGTTTAAGGATTTTACTCAGAGTCACACAGCTCGGAGGTGAAAGAGTTGAGGTTTGAACACAGGGAGTTTGTCTGTAGAGTCTGTGCTTTGCTGGATTCGAAGAGTTAAGAAGTGTGGTGTAGAGCAGTGCTTTATTTTCAAACCTTAATGTGCATGGGAATCTTTGGGGGCTCTTTAAGAATAATTCCTGGTTCAATAGATCCTGCCGCGATGCCTGAGAATCTGCATTTCTGCCAAGTGCTGTTGATCTGCTTCGTGCAGTGAGAGATCGAGGACCTGCAGTTAGAAAAGTGGAGTCCACGTCCTAAGGGTAAGACTCTCACTCAGTTGTCTCTGTGCTGCTCCTTTTCCTGATGTGTCACATGAGCAGGTCGGGTGATTTTAAGGCCCAGCCAAGCTTGCAAACCCCCGCATCCCCTGATTTCAGACTGGAGGCTCCTTCCAGCTGGTCGTGACAGCATAGGCGGCCCTAGAGGGGAGCTGATGTGGGCAGCCTCCTCCGCATGGGTTGAGTTCAGGTGACAGTGCTTGAGCTTCTGGCTGGACAGGGGTGCTCCACTATCAGCCATTTCCTTCCAAAACTGAGCGGTCTCCCAGCATTTGGCGCTGCTCCCTTTCACCTCATGGATTCTCATTCCCTGTCACAGCTGATTAGGGGGCTGGATCTAAAAATGGAGCCTGGGACTTCCCTGGTGGCGCAGTGGTTAAGACTCCGCGCTCCCAGTGTAGGGGGCCTGGGTTCAATCTCTGGTCAGGGAGCTAGATCCCACATGCATGCCGCTACTAAGGAGGTCACGTGCCTCAACTAGGAGCCTGCCTGCAACAACTAAGATTTGGAGCAACTAAATAAATTTAAAAAAAAAAAAAAGGAACCTGATACTCAAGGTACCACATTGTGTAATTTTTGTTGTGCCCTGTAATTAGAGCCCCAAATTGTAATATTCCTGTGAAGAAATCTTTAGCATCTTAATAAAGCTCCTTCTTTTAGAAGGGTTTCTACTGTTAGACTAACAGAAGATACTTAACTCTCATTGTGACCAGCCAATGCTGTGCTTAAAACTCATAATTGTCAAACTCCTTTTGCTTTTGTAATAACTGTGAGGACCTGTGAATAGAGAGTGATTAACCCTCTTATAACTTAAGCTTCAGAGAAAGTTTCATTGTTCTGGTTCCCTAAATCTCCAAGTCTTGTACCTGTGATTTAGGGCTCCATTTCCCTGTAATCCCCAGTTCTGTATTCACTATGCAAATCACAGATTTGTGTTTCAGATGATCAGTCAGGGTCCACAGTAGTGGGCCTTTCTTCTTTTTCTTCCTTTTGCTTTGATCATGCAGTGCTTAAGCACACACTCAATAAATTATGCAAAGAATTTCTCCAGATGCAGAGCTGTGTGACATTATGCATTATAGTTTCCTTGCTGCATTTTGACATTTTGTGAAATCTAATTGCATTTGATGATGCTCTCAGCCTAACCAGGCCAGAGCAGCAGTATTATACCCCTGCTGTGCTCAGTAGTGCCTTCTGAAAGGTTGGGGAGAAGGGTGGTTGCTGTCCTTTTACCATGTTTATGCAATTCATTATCTCTTAACTACGTCCAGGTTAGTTACAAGTCATGAAGATGTTTGCACAGCATAATCTTTTAAGCATATGTTTAATTTCCAAGTAGAGAAACAAGTCTTTCCATCTTTAGAACGATCTCTATATTGGAGATATTGAATGATCTGGCTTCCGAATTTTACCTGATCTGTGGTTAGGGATGCTTTTATTATGTGCTGTTGATACTCAATGATTATTCCAGCCATGATTGAGGATTAGTATGTCTGATACTTAACAAGGGATGGGATTTTTAGGATAAAAGGCACAGAGTTTCAGAAATTATTATAAAGCTTGTGATGGGGGCTTCCCTGGTGGCGCAGTGGTTGGGAGTCCGCCTGCTGATGCAGGGGACGCGGGTTCGTGCTACAGAACGGCTGGACCTGTGAGCCATAGCCGCTGAGCCTGCGCGTCTGGAGCCTGTGCTCCGCAACGGGAGAGGCCACAACAATGAGAGGCCTGCACACCGCCAAAAAAAAAAAAAAAAAAAAAGCTTGTGATGGGTATAGTAAGATAGGGATGATGGCTCCAAAAACCCCTGAAGAGAAACACATTTGGTCTGTTATCTCTGTCCATATGTCTTTGTTGGCTAAATTCTCCATTCCCGCTTGTACCGAAGACCTGGAATATTTGGAAGAGAGCTATAAAAATCTGGGAAGCACTTCTCTGGGATTTTCTTAACATTGGAAAAATGGTGGAATCCTTGGTCCTAATAGAGTAAGTACTGTATTTAACTATCCCTTGTGTCTCTAAAAGCAGCTTTCATGTTAATTGCTTTTGGATTATAGTAAAAATATTAAAAATAGCTATTGAACAGGCAGATGTTAGGGCAGAAATCTGGGCAACTTCACAAGACAGGCTGCTTCTCCCCTCCCAATATTCTACCCACCCCTTGCCTAGCAGCCCAGGAATTCAGGCAGCAGCTCTCCCAGGATTGTGGGCTTAGGTGGTGTCCCCTAAGACTGTACTGTGTTTTCTGGAGCAGTGTTAGATGAATCAGAACACAGTATATGGTTTTCCCTTTCCTTTGGACCAATAATAGGCTATTCATTCAGGTCCTGGAATCCTGGCTTTGTATATGAAGGCTTATAAAATAAAAGTAAGAGGCCACAAATGAAATTTGTCTCTCTCTGCCAGATAACCTGTTATTTGGATTCAAATTCCCTTTTCTGAAATATCACTTTCATCTTTACATACCCACATGCATTTTGAATTTGAATATTTGGTTTAAAAAACTGGAACTAATGTACATTGTTCCCTCCCCACCATGTCAATTCCAGTGTAGTTCTGATGACTTTGAAATGTTATACGTGGAAAATGGAATATACTTTCACATAATAGGCTATTGTGAAATAGATGTATTATGTGTTCTAACATTTTACTGTACAATATTTTTGGTAAATATTGAATGTATAACAAAAATTGTAACAAAACATTCGATAAATTTTAGAGTTTCAAATGAATTCAGTGAAAACCTCTGTACTGTGTGCTCCTCCCCCAATCCTTTCTGCCTCAGGGGTACCATTATCCACAATTTTATGTTTATTTTTCCTTTTTTTGTTTTCTTATGGCTTTACCATATATGTTTGTATCCTTAATTTTTTTTTTTTTTTTGGTTTTTCATGTTTTTGAAATTTATGTAAATCAAATCATCATTCTTTGGGTGTTTTTTGGAAATTTTTTTCCTCTCACTTTTATGTTCCTGAAATTCATCTACATTTTTGCTTTTAGCTGTAATTGATTCCTTTCAATGGCTGTAGAATACTTCATTATAAGATTGTACTACTATGTATTCATAATGCTATTGATAGACTTTGGTCCGCCATCTTGAAGCTCTCCCTCTGGTTTTCCACTATTTTGCTACCTATCACAAACAGTCCTGGTGTGAACAATTTTTACATGCTCGTTGGTGTAAATGTACGAGACTTCCTCTAGTTAATATTCCTAGGATTGACATTTCTGAAACTTAAGGCATGGACACCATCAACATTACTGGATGAATCAAAAAAATTTTAAGGTCATTAGATAAATTTTCAGTCTTATTAGTGAAATATATGCAATCCAATTGATCCATATCTTTGCCAATAGTTGATACTGTCAGATTTAAAATTCTGACCAATCTGTTGGGTGTAAAATGGTGTATCTCTGTTGTTTTTAACTTGTTTTTCTATGAAATACTAATGAGATTCAGCATATTTTTATAGTGCACTATCGGCCACTAGGATTTCCTTTTCTGTGAAGAGCCTGTTTTAAGTCTTTGCCTATTTTTATGGGCTGAATTGTGTCAGCCCAAAACTCAATATTCTGAAGTCCTAACCCCCAGTACTTCCGCGTGTGACTATATTTGGAAATATGATCTTAAAAGAGGTAGTTAAGTGAACATGAGGTTGTTAGGGTGAGCTCTAATTCAATACAACTAGTGCCCTAATACGAGGAAATTTGGACACAGACAAGTCCAGAAGGAAGATGATGTGAAGACACAGGAAGAAGATGGCTATCTGCCAGCCTAGGAGAGAGGCCTCAGAAAAACCAGGACAGCCAATGCCTTGATTTGAACTTAGAACTGTGAGAAAATACATTTCTATTGTTTAAACAACCCAGTCTGTTGTACTGTGTTATGGCAGCCCAGGAAGACTAATACTGTTATTAATTTTAATAATAACTTCCTCTATGGCTTATACTGATTGTATCTTATTTAAGAAATACTTCTCCATTCCAAATACGTAAAGATCCTCCTATATTCTATTTTTAAAAGTTTTTAGTATTGCTTTTTCATATTTAAATTTTTAAAGAACCTGTAATTGACTTTTTTAGTGTGCACAGAGTAACACGGAGTACAGTTCTTCTTTCACTATATCAAAAAACACTGATCAGCATATGATTTAGAAAAAAGCGGTCCAGCCTTTCCCCACTGAAGTTTCCACATATCTGTGAGTGTTTTTACTTTCCCTGTGCTAATACTACATGGTTTTAAATATTATAACCTTATAATAATTATGGATGTTTGGTACAACAACTACTCTCAGCTGGTTCATTTATTTCTGTTTTTTTCTGTGAGTTCTTAGTTCTTCTTGGATGTTAAATATTCCAAATTTATAAAGTTTCAATCAAAATCATATTGAATTTATAGATCATTTCAGGAGACCTGATCTCATTAAGAATTTCAGTTTTTCTGCAACTGCAGAGCTAATGTAGACTACAACTTGTACTGATTTAAGTGACAGAAGTCAATAGATCTTGAACCAGGCATGCATATCTTAAACAACACTTCTGTTTTAGTACTCAAAAAGCTGATTGATTGCCTGGAAATGAATCCCAATTATGTGCTCTAGCTGTTCACAAGATATTTCAGGATTCCCTTTCTCCTGCTGCCTTTTAAAGCATTCTGTATTTTTGGACTCATGCAGTTACAGAGTCATTGTGATGTCAGGTTATCTATGCAATGCAGAATAAGTATGTTTTTTCACAGTGAAACTTTTAATTTGGGGGATAAGTTACCTTTCCCATTGAGCTTTCATTCATCTTGAATTAAAAATTTTTTTTCTTTGAATACACTATGCGTATTTGTTTCCTTAGTCCTTTAATTTGGGCATGATGGAGCATGTACATAGACACCATGGCAGCTTGGTTGCCTATTCCCTGAGCAGCAAGTCATAAACATTTTAAAATCTAACAACTTTTCACCTTATCAATTAACTCATATTTGCCAAGTCTAATCAAATGCACAAAAAATTATAATAGAACAGCAGGTCTTTCGCACAGTGATAAATTATTATCACTGTTTTTTTGTTTTTGTTGTTTTGCGGTTCGCGGGCTTCTCACTGTTGTGGCCTCTCCCACTGTGGAGCACAGGCTCCGGACGCGTAAGCTCAGCGGCCATGGCTCACGGGCCCAGGCGCTCCGCGGCATGTGGGATCTTCCTGGACCGGGGCACGAACCCGTGTCCCCTGCATCAGCAGGCGGACTCTCAACCCCTGCGCCACCAGGGAAGCCCGTTGCTGGTTTATAAGCCATGAGATTCAAATCAACACTGTTAACCCTTAACAGTGATAGCTGACATCTGTTGACTGCTTGTTTTGTGCCCAGGCTGTTTTGCATTTTATGTGTGCTACCTCGCTGACTTTGTCACTAGTCTGTTTTACTGACGTGGAAATGGGGGTGAGGAGAGTTAAGTACTGAAGCCAAGGCCACTTAATAATAAGTGGCAGAGACTTAATTTGAACTTTATGTTCTTAACCTCTACACCTGCTTAATTTGAACTTTAGGTTCTTAACCTCTACACCTGCTTTTCTAGCAAGATAATCATCTGGGAAAAAACAGTACTACCACGAGTTAAATTATGTCTTTTAGTTCTGAAATCACCATTTTTTTCTAATCAGCCTGCCATATACTCTCAAAGTAGAAAGTGATGAAACAGTGTATAAAAACCCAGACTTCTTCCTTAATTCCACATTCTCCATTCTTCAATTCACATTGTACTGTCTCTACCTTAAAACTTATCCTTTTTTTCTCACCAACCTTGTTTTTCTTTTGGTTTTGCTGACTCCGATTACTTACCTCTTGTTTTCCTTACACTTGATTTACTAATGTGTATTCAAAGAACAATGGGTAATTTCATTAGAAATGTTATACCTGAGTTAATAAGAAACATGTCTTTATAACTGGTAGAAGATATTTCCATCATTTTATGCTTTAAAATTATTTATTTATTATTTTAGAATAGGTAATACATGCGTGTGATATTGGAAGTCAAATTCTAAATGTCCAAAAAAGTAGTAAGTAAAAAATGAGTCCCTCTTTGACCTTCTGTTCTCCAATGACCATTTCCTTCCATAGAGAGAATCACTTAGACCATGTTTTGGCATATATTGAGGTGTAAAAAGGAGAAATTCACTACTTTGTGAAATACATTTGTCTCTCTTAGAAGCTTAGTTTTTTGGTTGCTTTTAAATTATTTCCCTGTATTGGTTTTGATACTTTTACGTATCTCATGCACAGTAACTAGTACAATAATATTTATTTTGAGAGGTTTAACTCATCATCAGTGATCTGCAATGTTTTGTAGAGTATTTATTTTTGGTAAGTGCCTGTTGTTACTTTACCATAAATCTCTTGAAAGCTGAGGAGGCAACTTGCCTAACTGAAGTGCAGTTATTGGTCTGTTAGATTATAATAAAATGTATTTTGGAAAGAACTATAAACTCCTAACGTCATAAATTTTTGAAAATTCCAGAATAATTTCTAAATGACTGTTACTTGCTACTTCCTAATGATAAGTGGGTGTTGTATGATATGTATAAGAACAGTCTTGTACCTAATACGAAGCACTGAAATTAAGAATGCAATTGCTAGCCTAATTTTAACCCTTAGAAAAATTTAAATGTATTTAGTTCGTATTTTGTGTGTGGGCAAACTTAAGCAGGGTGTAAGAGGATACAGAACACAGTCATTTTTACTAAAACTGAGCCATTCTAGCCAAGGTCAGCAGGCATGATTCCATTCAGACCTGGCATATTTCAAATGATTATGGGACAGTTCTCTAGGCCCAGGAGTTGGATCTTGAAACTTTCCTGTTATCTAGGGCTAGGAGTTTAAACTTTTAAGCTTTTGGTTTATGTACATACTAAATTTTTATGAACTGCACATGCCCTCACACATTTTTAGGTTGGTATCTTAAATTTTTAATCATGTTAGGAGTTAAAGTATGTCATTTCCCATATACTGTAAATGTTGATGATTTAAAACAAAACAGTTTTATCTCTCTTTTAAATATACCTAATAGAATATAATTACTGGAGTGTTTTGTTATTCATCAGCATCCATGTTAAAAACACACAAATAAGAGGGCTTTCCAGTTAAGGCGAAGTGAAGCATTTGGAGGACCCTCTCCACAAAAAGCAAGTATAAAACCGCCCATAGGGCTTCCCTGGTGGTGCAGTGGTTGAGTCTGCCTGCCGATTGCCCCGGTCCGGGAAGATCCCACCTGCCGCGGAGCGGTTAGGCCCGTGAGCCACGGCCGCTGAGCCTGCGTGTCCGGAGCCTGTGCTCTGCAACAGGAGAAGCCACAACAGTGAGAGGCCCGCGTACTGCAAAAAAAAAAAAAAAAAAAGTGATCCACACGCAGATATATATAGTCAAACTGTTAATAGCCTACCTGATTTGAAAACTTACTGTATAATACCATAGTAATCAAGACAGTGTATTATTTGTATAAGGACAGATGTATAGATCAAGAAACAGGATGAAGAGTCCAGGAAAGAAAGACTTATTTATGGTCAATTGAATTATGACAAAGATACCAAGTGATTTCAGTTGGGAAAGGAGGGATTTTTCAACAAACATGACACAATTGGATAGCCATATCTCTACCCCTCCTTCTGAAAGAATTTAGATAATTCTTTACCTTACTCCACACATAAAATTAACTCAAAATGGATAATAGTCCAAAATATAAAGCTAAAACTTTACATCTTATACAAGGAACATAAAAGAAAAATCTTTGCAACCTCGAGCAGGCAAAGGTTTCTTAGATATGATGTCAAAAAGATTTTTTTTTGATACATTGGACTTCATCATTTAAAAACTTTTGCTTTTTAAGTTTAAGAAAATGAAACTACTAACCATTAAAAATAAAAGTCAAGCTGAAAACTAGAAGAAAATATTTGTAAAGTATTTATCTGATAAAGGACTCCAGCCTATATAAAGAACTTTCTAGATGAGGACAAAAAAAGTCCAGTAAAAATGAGCCAAATATTATAATAGGCCAAGGGAAAAATATGATTAGCTGATAAGCATGTGAAAAGATGCTTAACGGGCTTCCCTGGTGGTGCAGTGGTTGGGAGTCCGCCTGCCGATGCAGGGGACATGGGTTTGTGCCCCGGTCCAGGAAGATCCCACATGCTGTGGGGCGGCTGGGCCCGTGAGCCATGGCCGCTGAGCCTGCACGTCTGGAGCCTGTGCTCCGCAACGGGAGAGCCCACAACAGTGAGAGGCCCGCGTAAAGTAAAACAAAAAAAGATGCTTAACATTATTAGTCATTGGGGAAATGAAAATTAAATCCATAATGAGATATTACTACACATTACTTGGATGACTAAAATTAAAAACACTTTCAATACCAAACGTTGGCAAGTATATGGAGAAACTCTCTTGCATTGCTAGTAGAAATGAAAAATGCTACAGCCACTTGGAAAACAGGCACACACAGTTCCTTAAGCTGATAGATACATATTTCCTAATCTACCCAGCAATTCCACTCCTAGGTATCCACCAAAGAGAAGTGGAAACATATGTCCACATAAGACTTGCATGTAAGTGTACATAGAAGCTTTATTCATTGTTCCCAGTCAAAAATTGGAAACAAACCAAATATCCATCATTTGGTGAATGGAATAAAGTATGGAATATCCACACCCAGCAACAAAAAGGAATGAACCACTGAATATGCAAAAACCTGGGTGAAACTCAAAGACATCATGCTAAGTGAAAGAAACCAGCCACAAAATATGTATAACAGATGAGTCAAATTTATTGAGATTTCAGGAAAAGGGAAAATTATACAGATAGAAAACATGTCAGTGGTTGCCAGCGGTTGGGCATGGATTGGTTGCAGACTGTGCATGGAACTTTTGGGGGGTGATGGAAGTATTTTAAAACTGGATTGTGAAAATTGTTGCAGAATTGTTATAAATTTAATAAAAATCCTCATATTGTCCATTTAAATTATGGTATTCAATAGAGTTTTATAAAAAACAAATTGGATGAATGGATGAATTTGTGATAAGGAAAACACAATAAAATGTCAATGGAGAGCCTTTGTGGTGGGTTTATGAATATTCACTATAAAATTCTTTAAAAAATACACAAAGACCTTTTCCTTTGACAACTTAAATTTTATATCTTCCCTTTCTCTCCTTGAATGTGTATTTTCATTCCACTTCCATTGCAATATTTTATCCTAATATAATACTTTTTAAAATCAAATGACTTCCATTGACACTCTATCATATTTCTCTGCAGTAAAAATCTGTGTATACATTTTCAAATTTTAAATTAATTATGACTGTAAGGTTCTAAATATTTAAAATGGTTTCTGGATTTGGTTATTAATACAAATAACCTAAATATACTTATTATAAATGCACTGTGACAACACAGGATATGGTTAAGAATACATACTTTGGAGTCAGACTGCCTAGATTCAAAATCCAGCTCTACACAGATGTGTAGCCTTGGAAAAGTTTCTTACCATCTCTGTGTTTGTATTGCCTCACCTGTAAAATGCAGTAAAAATAATATTTAGCTTGTGGGGATCTTTTTTTTTTTTTTAAAGTTTGTTCAGGGGCTTCCCTTGTGACGCAGTGGTTAAGAGTCCGCCTGCTAATGCAGGGGACACGGGTTCGGGCTCTGGTCTGGGAGGATCCACATGCCGCGGAGCAACTAAGCCCGTGCGCCACAACTACTGAGCTTGCGCTCTGGAGCCTGTGAGCCACAACTACTGAAGCCTGTGTGCCTAGAACCCATGCTCCTCAATGGGAGAGGCCACTGCAGTGAGAAGCCCACACACCACAATGGAGAGTAGCCCGAGCTCGCCACAATTAGAGAAAACCCACGCTCAGCAACGACGACCCAGCGCAGCCAAAAATAAATTAATTAATAAAACAAGTTTGTTCAACTGTTTTCTGGCTTCCATTGTTAATTTATTAATTAATTTATTTATGACTACGTTGGGTCTTCATTGTTGTGCACTGGCTTTCTCTAGTTGCAGCGATTCAGTGCGCAGGCTTCTCACTGTGGTGGCTTTTCTTGTTGTGGAGCACAGGGCTTCAGTAGTTGTGGCACGTGGGCTCTAGTTGTGGCACGTGGGCTCTTGCATATTTGTTATTATGGCTGAGAACATACTGTGGTTTAAATTTTGTCTTTAGGGGTTAACCTATCTGGATATGTTTACATAAAAAGTAGTCTCTTACACAAAACAATACTATTTTTTGTGTGCATATTCTTTGATCATTTTATTTACTGATAGAAACAATATTACATTACAGAAAAAAATATAGTAAAAAAGTCACCCATAATCTTATCATCACCCTAAAAGAAAGATTCTGAGTTTTCTATTAAAGTCATATTTATGCAATAGATTTCTTTTGGTTTCCATTACCTTAATTTTTTTTTTTTTTGGAATAATTTAGATTTACAGGAAAGTTGCAGTGACACTACAGAGTGTTCCCATATAACTTTCACTGGCTTTCCCCTTATATTTCCTCCCAAGGCTTTATTGAGATATAATTGACAAATTAAAGTTGTATATTTTACCAAACCAAACTTGGGTCTGCTCACCTGCACACAGTAAAGCCAATTCACTGGCACTGGGTTGTGGTGAAGGAAAGTGCAGGGTTTATTACAAGTGCCAAACAAGGAGTCTGGGTGGCTAATGCTGAAAAGACCCCAACTCATTGATGGATTTCAGGGAAGAGTTTTAAAGGCAAGGTGAGGGAGGGGAGTTGCAGGGTGTGTGATCAGCTCATGCACAATTCTCTGATTGGTTGATGGTGAGTTAATAGGGTAGTGTCACAGGGGCTACCATCATCAATCCTTAGGCTCCAGATGGTCTTGGGGCTACGTGTTCATGGTCATCATGCAGTTAACTTCTTCTTCATGCAGTTAATAGTTAACATCTGATGGGGGTTTTAGTGTCTGTAAAATAACTGAGGAACATGTGTCAGACATTGTTATCTATGTCCTTCCGGGAGGAACTAAAGATTCTGACTCCACTATATGGCTGATCTATTGTTTAAATTGTCACCATTTCTCCTGGCCTAACTGCTATCTTTTGTTACTACACGTTCACATGCTTCCAATCAGTAACTCTTGAGCCAGGCTTTTGTGACTCAGGGGAAGCCTGGGAGACTAAAGCTTTTCTACAAACAAGAGTCCAGCAGAGGACATGGAGGGAGGGAAGTTCCTAGCCTGGGAAGGCCCCATAGGGTTGCATATATTTAAGGACAACTTAATAATTTGATATACATATACACTGTGACATGATTACCACAATAAAACTAATTGAGACATCCATCACCTCATGTAGTTACCATTTTTCTTTTTTGTGGTGAGAACACTTAAGATCTATTCTCTTAGCAAATTTCAAGTATACAATAGAGTATTCCTAACTGTAGTCACCATGCTGTACATTAGATCCCCAGAGTTTATTCATCTTATAACTGGAAGTTTGTACCCTTTATCCAACATCTCTCAACCCCCAGCCCCATTCTACTCTCTGTTCCTATGAGCTCAACTTTTTTTAGAATCCACATGTAAGTGAGATTGTACAATATTTGTCTTTCTACACTGTTGATACTGTTAGTGTGTTTTCTGTCTGTTGTAAAATGAATGATCTGAAAATAGCATTCATTCTTAGGATTCTCTTTCATGTAGTTTTTTGTTTGTTTGTTTGTATTTTGTTTTTTCCAAGGGAGGCTGCAATACATTTGAGAGTGGACCCTCTTGAAAAGAGTATCTGAGATGAGCCATCAGATAAAGGGCAGCTTTGTAAAGTGGCTTTGGAAGGATTTTGCCAAGTGCATGCAGAAACTCAACAGTTTTTCTTTCATGCCTTGCCTCTAAAGCCCATATCCCCGAGTATGTGCTCCCTACTCCCTAACTTCACTCATAATAGTCATGTTAGAAATATACTGTCATTTGTTTATAGTAAAAAAAATTGACCAAACCCTAGCTTAATGTGTTTAATTTTTTAGTGTTAGAACTTATAGAACTACGCAGAACATTTCAATAAGTGTGAGGGAGTAGAGAAACAACATTTTTGAACTAAAACCCAGAAATCTGTTTACCTTGAATGCTCCTTTATTCCACCCCCACCCCATAATCATCACATAAAACTAGTTTCTGTGTAAATCCTTTCCCTTGTTACCTTGTAAAATAGTTAACTTTCATAGCACCTACTCTGAAAATGGTCTTCTAAGGGTTCAGAGTTTGCCAAGGCCATTTGAGGTCCAGATTGATGACAAACACTGGGCTCACCATCATTTTGCGTCTCAGTCACGTGGTTCCTGAGACACCCCTGAGATAGGAGTGCAGTTCGAAGGCTGCGGAGAAAGAGCAGCCTGCAGACTAATTGGCACGCAGCGGGAGCACGAGCAGCCAAGTGACTTACAAGGCATCCGCTGTGTCCTAACGGGCATGAAGATGCTCTGCAGACCCCGGCAAGGGGGTGCAGGCTGCGTCTGGAGTAGCTCGGTCTGGAAGCCAGCTAGCAGTGCGGCAGCTGCTTGATTAAAGAAAGTTGTTCAATAGAATCAAGGGAACAGGGATCAACTGTAAACTCTACTCGCTTCTCTGAAGAGGGACAAAGTATGTTTGTACACAGCAGACCAGTGAGGGGTCCATCTTGTTTAGTGCAAAGTTGCTAAAAAAATATCTCCTTTGGGCTGGTCCTATCATAATGTTGGTCCCTCTCTTAGCAAATTAGCCATTTTATACTTATTCAAGATAACTTGCCTCATAGTGTGAATGCCTGTCTTTCTGTGCATAATTTTCTTCACTTACTTATGTTTTCATATGATGGTGAGGCATTTGATAGCATTTTCAACTTTCCATTGTGTTTTATGTACATTTATGTATATTATAAACCTGTCTTACAGGTCAGCATCAATAAACATGTAGTTGTTAAAATCATTTTTTAAAATGGAGACATAAAGGCATATTTTGATTTTAATGCAAAGTTCTTAAAGCAGACATCAAGCTGGAAGATTGTAATCTGGTCATGACTGGCTCCAGTGCCACCTGGGAGTTGAGTTCTGAAGGAACAGCAGAGAAGGATAAACAGGCTCAGCCCCAGGGGTTCTCTGATTTCTTTTCCATGTTTTGCCTCTTTCTTTTGGACATCTGTGAAATTTTCTTTCCTCAACTTTTGTTTCTGATATTGTATTTTAAAAGTGTTTTAAAAGATGATAGTTGTACATGGAAACATCTTATACTCTTTTTACTCAACTGTCTTTAATGTGGAATATTTTTTCTTCCTTTTTTCTCTTTTCCATTTTCTTTCTTGTGTATTTTAAATGTGCCAAGTACCATTCTAAATATTTTATATGGATTATCTTATTTAATGTTTACACAGCCCTATGAGGCTATTATTGTTACTATTTTTGTTATTATTATCCCCATTTTGCAGAAGAGGAAAATAGGCTCTGAAAGGTTAAATGCATAGACCAAGGCTGTTCAGTTTATTTGTATCCAGCAGTTTGGCTTCAAAACCTATGCCATTATAACCACTCTATAAAATGGGTTCCCTACATTCTGAAACTTTTCTCTAAATTTGAAACTTACGTTTTTTGGTTATATTGTGCAAAAAGAAACGAAAACAATGATTTTACCTCTTCTTCATTTTGTGGTTCTACACTTGTTCAGTATCCTTTCTTGCTGATTTTTCTCCTACTAGAAAGAACTAGTCTGGAAGCATGTACACTTGGAAGACACAGTATTTTCTTTTATTCCCATTCTTACAAGAGAAATAAAATAGCTCACTTTACTCAGACGAAAACTAAGATAACATTTAGTTTTGACTTTGTTCCTATTTAAGATATGGATTTGATTTGCAAATGCTCCAAACATCTTGGATCTGTCATTTTAATAGATTTTTCCCCTTTTTTTGCAACTCCCCCAAAACAAAGTGTAAGAGAATATACTCTAGATTTGTCTTTGGACCCTTGTGGATTTTTTTTCAAGGAAAGTATCCTTTCTTTGGAATTTATTGAACACATCAAAGTTTTTCAGAGGGCCTGCTATTCTGGGTATGCGGTAGCTCTGATTGGAAAATTCTAATATACCCTGACTGCACATTATGTCATATATCTAATATAATGTGAGAAAAATGCTTTTAGCTCATCATGGCATTCATGAGCTTTGGGGGGGTCTCACTGCAATGGTCTGCAAACATTTGTTTGTTTCAGAGTTCCAGGGAGGTCCCTAAAATATTAACAGCACAGCTTTGGAGGATCTTTAAAATTACTTCCAGTGGAATTATTTATTTTGTGATTTTTATTGATTATGATTAGTAGTTTCTCTTTTTGTATTTCATATGGAGTTTTTAGTAAATAAAGTGTGCTAAGTTTGTAGGGAGCTTCTTTGCACATATTTCTTCCTTCTCCTAGCTGTATTCATTCATTCACTCATTCATTTGTTAAATTCACACTGTGCCAAAGCAAAACCATGTCCCCTCAAACTAAGTAAGATAACCCTGTTAGAAACTCATTATGGTATTCCGTAGTTTTCCACAGTAATTTTACCACTCTTTTCAAATTAAGTATTTGTATGATGTCTCTGTCACTGGATTGAAAGCTGCAGTAGACCAGGGTCCCTCAGTGTTGGGCACACTACCTGACACATAGTAAGAATTCAAACTATCAGTGTTGAATGAATATATCTCTGTGTCCCCTTACAGAGTCTAGTACCTAACTGAGATTCATTCTATATCTGTTGTGAACAAGTAATCACTATGGAGTGCTGAAGGGGTAGAAAAAGAAGAAATACAACATGATCACTACCTCAGGGGGTGTACAGTTCAGCCCAGGTAAAGGAAGTATCAAACTCATAGCTCTCAGTGAAGTGCTGTGGGAGATGGAGAAAAGGGGAAAGGAGAGTGGGCAGCTAGATACAAGGGCTTCTCAGTGGAGGGAGGCCTGACGTGGAGAAGGATTTGTGAGGAGATACCATGTCAAGGTCACCTGAAGAGCAGGGTCAGCAAGAAAGGTGATGCTGAAACCAACTCAAGGATAACATTAGAGTCTGCGGAATTTTCCCAATCGCTGTGCTGTCTCTGCCTCTCTCCTCATGGGAGAAACAAGTACTTTGCCCAGTGTCAGTAGGTGAAGAGCTGGAGCTATGGCGGGCTGGGGGACTGTTGGAAATTTGTGATGGGGACAAAGGTTTTCAAAAAGAAGAAAGGGCAGCACTGGGACCAATAGCAGGGCTCTGAGTGATAGCCTTGGAGCACAGGATGCCCCAGGGTGGAGAGCAGAGGAGGGCGAGACTTGTGTGGGAGCACAAGGGTGAGATGCTAAAAGAAATGCATAATGGCAGCTAGGCAAGTTCTGTTCTAGAAGGAGACAGAATACCCATGAGCCAAGCATCATCTACGTGTCTCATAAACCTCAACAGGATGAAATTAGGATGGCTGGGGAAGAAGCCAAGCCAAGGAAGGACCATCACTGTGCCCATGCTGGGAGAGGGGTCTTTTGGAGTTGGGTGACCTGCATATGTGGTGGATACTGCAGTGTGACTAAAACCAAGACATCCCAGCAAAACCCCTCAGCATCCACTTCATGTCTATTTGGGGTAATTTCACCTTCTGTCCAGTAATTGTTTTCCCTCTAATCCCTTCCCCCGCACACACACATATCCGCCTCATGAGACCCAAGATAGCTCCCAGATACAACTGTTTTATACTCTCAAGGACAGAAACACTGACACCTTCATCCACTACCACTCCTAATCACAAACTTTCCACAAGTTATAAAGTCCACTTTTCTGCTAGCAGTTTGTTATTTTCTCTCATCATTGCTCTTCCCCCCCCATATCACATTTCACAAGTGAAGCCTGATCTACAGGTTTCATTTCCCTTACTCTTCTTCTTCTTCTTTTTTTTTTTTTCAGTCACAATTTTAAAAACAAAACAAGAATTACAACAAAAAACTCCAACAACTTACAAAAAAGGGAGGGGGGTGCTTTGTAGAGTGAGAAACCACAGCACAGAAACTGAAGTTTACCAAAAATACCCTTAGAGAGTGTCATCAATAGTGTCAACAATAAAATCCTGGGAACTGGGAATCTGGTTCTGGTCATTCATTTTGCACAAAAAAAATCATTTCTGTGGATGTCCGTTCCCAAGTGGTTGACGGTTCCTGGACTCAGTGTTCCAGATGAAAGCATCTGTGCTAAACCCCATTAAAAGTACTTCCAGAATCGCTTCTTCACATCCCCACATTTCAGTAAAGTAGCCAAAATGTAGCTCAAAGTAATTACTTCAGACTAAGCCCTGATAGTAATGGCACTACCTCATTAGCATTGTGGTTCAGTGAGCAGCCAGAGTGTTTTTTTAATGCCTTTAGAATGGTGATAAAATTAAAGTGGAATTGTTGGGCAGAAGGAATATGTAATCCTATTACACTAATGTCTCAACATAAAGGGAATAGTGACGGGGGGTTGTATAGGATTGTATCACTTTTGCTCGTCTCTGCCTTTAATATTCCTGGCTGCTTGAGCTCTTGCCCTTTGGGAAATGCACACCTCCCTCCCCATCTAAACCCCTCCCTTCCTGCAGGTGTCAGATCAGTTTCAGTCTCTCCATGAAGCTCTTCCTGACCACTAGATGCACCTTTCTCTGAAAGCTGATGGTGGTGTTATTTGGGAACCAAAAACTCAGTTCCTTGTTTCATGCCACAATTCTACCTCCCTCTGCGGTAGTGCCACACACAAAACAGCCTCAAAAATTGATTTTATTTCTAGAAAGCATAGGAAGAGGATATGTAGAAAACAGGAGCAGCGTTCAATTTTGTTCAATATTTTTTTGAGAAATTATTGTGTATAGAGCACAATAATTAATTTAATTAAATTAAAACAATTAATCTGAAGCTCTTACTCAAAATGTTATTGAATTAATAGATATGCAAATACATCACACTTTCCAGGACCCCTTCCAGAAGTATGAAATCATCTTAATAAACATCATATGAACTCTTTTTAATGAAATCACCATCAATGAACAATGAACAAAGGCCTGAAAGACATAAAATCATTCCTTCATTCACTCATTCATTCATCCATCCACCTATTTAGAAGCATTAAGTGTTAATGTTAGGTGCTGGGACACAGAAATAAAAAATTTCATGGATAGAGTCTTACCCTCATGAAGATCCTGCCTCTATAAATGTAGGGAGACAGAAATGCTGCCAGAACCAAATCATGAAGGACTGTGTATACCTGTATACCATGGGAAGGCATCTGAATTTTATTCTGAATTCTATGGGAAAATGTAGAAGATGTTAAGCAAGGAAGTAATGAGAATGATTGATATTCTAGAAAGATCAAGAGTTTTTGAGACTAAAGATGTGGCAGAGAAAATTTTGATATAGGGAGATCAGAAAAAGATCATCAGATATTTAAGATAATTTCCCCTAACAGAACTCTTTAAGAATAGGTATCTGGGCCACCAATTGGGGAGCTGGAAATATTTCTTGATGAATATTCTACCAGTTTAAAAGCTTCCTGGTCATGAATTAAAACAACTATGGACTTCTTAGCTTTTGAAAAGAAATTACTTTTGAAAATAAAATTTTGGTTATAATTATATGCTTTTTTTTTTAAAGAAGATGTTGGGGGTAGGAGTTTATTTATTTATTTATTTATTTATTTTTGCTATGTTGCATCTTCATTTCTGTGCGAGGGCTTTCTCTAGTTGTGGCAAGTGGGGGGTCACTCTTCACCGCGGTGCGCAGTCCTCTCACTGTCGCGGCCTCTCTTGTTGCGGAGCACAGGCTCCAGATGCGCAGGCTCAGAAGTTGTGGCTCACGGGCCTAGTTGCTCTGTGGCATGTGGGATCCTCCCAGACCAGGGCTTGAACCCGTGTCCCCTGCATTAGCAGGTAGATTCTCAACCACTGCACCACCAGGGAAGCCCTATATGCATTTTTTATTAAACTTTTGTGCAAAGAGAAGCTATATTTATCTAATTTGTTGAATTAAACATGGAGTCTTTCAAAATAAAGTGGCATTCAAAGGAATTTGAAAACACTTTATGGTTTAATAGAACTTTTTTGTTCTCTCATATAGGTTCTTATTTTATTAATAAAATACACTAAAATTTCATTTGTTTCCTTCATCTTTACTGTGTTCTCTGCCAAAAGTTGAAGTGCTATTTTCATGTAAAAGAATGTATACAAAACAATTTATAAAATTCAATGAAAGTAATAAAATCTTCTCTAGATGTGTAAAGGAAAGAATTTTGCATAAGCAAAGATTCTTTGGTTGACACACCAGAGAAATTTACAGACCTTGCTCTGCACAGCTGTTACCTGCCCTATTGTAAATTTGGTTAAAATAAAATAATTCCTTAGTCCATATCTAGTTCCTCCATCTCCTCCCACTCCTACCTTGGAACAAATAGGACATTCCTAGGTTGAGCATCTTGTGCTGTCCATAAAGATTCTATTTGTGCACATAGCTTGTCCTCTCCAGTCTTAATGGTAGATTTATTACCCCAGCTATCAAAGAGTCAAAATTCTGTTGCCTATTAGTCCTAATAAAGCAGCAGGAGTTTCCTGAAGGGAATGCTGACAAACCTAATTGTTCACAGCTGGAGGGTAGAGGGTACATTCCATCAATGAGACTTTAACCCTTTCTTTCCTCACTTCCCTCTTGACTTTACAGAGCGGAGTTGGGCTCCAAGGATTCATAACAGAGGTATTCATATTTTCATGATAGTGAAAGACTGTGGCAAGACTGAGATATTTATTTGGATTTGGTGATATAGTGATGGGTAATATCAGAGGTCTGTGCAAGAGTGTCAGTGTCTGAGACAAGAGTCAGTGCTGAAGTGTGACTGTTTCAGAGGGTCAACTAAATGAGATACTGGATAAGCTATAGAAGAAAATTCTCTTCCTGGCTTTCCTATGAAGTTCTGTATAAAATATAAGAATGAAGAGTCAGCTTATATATAAATGTCTCCAGAAAAAAAATGTAACATGCAAGTCCTTGTAGAGATATACTCTTTGGACACCAAATCCTTTAGAAATATTAGAAAAGTCTTCACAATCTACACTTGCTGTCATCCACAAATAGTTCCTGAAATCTGTTGTGAGAGGATACTGTAGTGGACACTGGCAATGCAAAGAGAGTCTTATAATAGAAATCTAGAGAGGCAGGGCATGTTCATGTAAAGGTAGGGAACATATCAAGGTAGGTGCTATGCCAACTGCTACAAAACTAGAGGAAAAAGGGGGACCCATAGTAGAATCAAAGGAAATCACAGAGCAATGATATGTATAGTACAAGGTCAGGAAAGGAAAGAATGGGAATTTCAGGAAGGAGTAGATGACCAGCACTATTGATCATTACCAGAAAGTTAATGAGACTAAAGGCTAAAAATGAGTAAGAAAATAGCACTTAGCTATTTGGAGGTCATCTGTGACAGGAACGTGCAGTTTCAGTTGAATGGGGATGATGAATGTGAAGAAGTAAACATGGCCTGAAGTGAGACAAATTCGAGATTATAGTAATCATGAGTAACAAAGTATTAGCAAATTGAATTCAATCGTACATATAAAGATAATACACCATCATGATCTAATGGGGTTTACCTCAACAAGGCAAGATGGTTGGTAAATACACACACACACAGACACAGGCACACATACATGCAAATAGCTGGTTTATCTACTAACACCATATTAACATAATAAGATTAAAAATTTTAAAAGATACTCATATGATCTTCTTAATAGATGCAGAAATACATTTGACAAAAATCTGCATTCATCCATGATTTAATGAAAAGACTCAGAAAATTAAAAATTAAAAGGAACTTTCCTGATGAAAGGCATCTACAAAACCTCTATAACTAGTATCTTACTTAAAGGGAATGTCTGAACAAAATTGAGGAAAAGATAAGAATGACTACTCTCATCATTTGTATTCAAAATTTTACTAGAGGTCCTAGCAAGTGTAATAAGACAAGGAAAAAATAAAACTGGAAAAATGGTACAGGTGAACCGGTTTGTAAGGCAGAAATAGAGACACAGATGTAGAGAACAAATGTATGGACACCATGGGGGGAAAGTGGCAGGAGGGGTGGTGGTGGTGGG
Organism: Pseudorca crassidens; assembly: GCF_039906515.1. Lineage (NCBI taxonomy): Eukaryota > Metazoa > Chordata > Mammalia > Artiodactyla > Delphinidae > Pseudorca > Pseudorca crassidens. Next base: position 24,837,622 of record NC_090306.1, on the reverse strand, counting down.
ATGAATTGGGAGATTGGGATTGACATGTATATACTAATATGTATAAAATAGATAACTAATAAGAACCTGCTGTATAAAAAAAAATAAATTTAAAAAAATCTGGCTTTACTCACAGACATGATCATGAAATTAGTAGATGTTCTAAAAGAATCTGTATATAAAAAAGTTGTTACAACTAAAAAGTGAGTTTAGGAAGGTGATAGGACAGAAAGTGTGTGAAGTACTTCTATATACTAGCAATAAACAACTGCAAAATGAAATTAAAATAATATCATTTACAATAGCCCAAACCATGAAATACTTAGGGATAATTTTATCAAAATACACGCCAAAGTTGTACACTGAAAGTTACAGAACTCTGTTGAGAGAAATCAAGGAAAACAAAATAACTGTAGAGAAATACCATGTTCATGATTCAAAATGTTAAATATGGTTAAGATGTCAATTCACTTCAAATTGATCTGAAGATTCAATATCATTCTAATTAAAATCTCACCAGGCTTCTTTACAAAAATTTATTTTCAAATTTTACAATGCAAATTTTGGGAATTCAAGGATTTTGAATGGTTAGAGCAATTTTAATGAGAAGAAAAAGTTGGAGAACTTATAGTATGTGATTTCAAAACTTACTGATTTTGGCCTATGACAGACATATAGACCATGCAGCAGAATAGAGTCTAGAAGCACTCACACATGATTTGTCAGTTGATATACCAAAGTAATTTCATGGGGAAGGGATTGGTATGTCAGTACATAGTTCTGAGGAAATTGAATATCCTTATAGGGAGAAAACTCCAACATCAATCATTCCCTTATACCATATTCAGAAATTAATTATAAATGGATCATAGACATAAATGTAAAAGCAAAATCTATAAAACTTTTAGAAGAAAAATGTAGTATTTTTGTGATGTTGAAGTAGGCAAAGATTTCTTAGATAAGAGAGATAAAGCCCTAACCATAAAAGGAAAAAACTGATAAACTATCCTTCATCAAAGTGTAAAGCATTATGAAGAAAATAAAGATGAAAAGGCAAGCCTCAGACTGGAAGAAAATACAGATATGTAGAACTTGTGTTCAAAATAGATAAAGAAAGCTTACAGCACAATAATAAGCCAAACAAACAATTTGAAAAAAATGGGCATAAGATTTGAACAGGCATTTCACAAAACTAGATCTATAAATGGCCAAAAAACACAAAAAAAGATGTTTAACGTCATGACTCACCAAGGAAATACAAATTAAAACCACGAGAGCACAATTTGCCCACTTGAATGGTCAAAATTAAAGTCTCATAATATTAAGTGTGAGCAGGTAAGGCAACTGGACCTCTCAGACATTCCTGGTAAAGTGTAAACTAGTACAAGTATTTAAAAAATAATTGGTAGTTTTTAATAAAGTTAAATATTCACTTATCATAAGACCCAGCAATGTCACTCCATGGATATTTACCCAAGAGAAATGAAAACACATGTCCACAAAAAGACATGTGAATGAATATTTATGAAAGATTCATTCATAATACCCAAAATGGAGACTATCTAAATGTCCATCAACAAGGGAATTTATAAACAAATTGTGGCATGTCCATGCAATAGAATACTACTTAGCAACAAAAATCTATGAATTACTGATACATACACTGCTATGACTTCATCCTAAAAATATAACATTGAGTGAAAGAAGCCAGACACAAAAGGGTATATGCTGTATGCATTTCTAGAATAGTCAAACTTCAGGTATAGTGACAAAAAGCTGATCTCCATGAAGGGGAAGGTAGAGAATGACTGCATAGGGACACTTTTGAGGGAGATAAAAATGTATATATCTGTCCAAATGTATCTAAGTGTATGCATAAAAGTGTGCATTTTATGTAAATTATACCCAATAAAGTTGATTCATAAATAAAAACATGGTATATATACAAATTGTATGGTTTGTTTTGCTTTGTCTTTTAAAATTGGATTAATGTTATAGGTAGCACAGTGTCCAGTATAGCAAGATATAATGTAATTAAAACTAATGGTAGAATCCTTTTAGTCCATGATGTATGTTATATTTGAGTTCAGCTCTTAAAATATGAACCTCCACTGTAAATAATCAAGCAACTTTTTGGTTCACTAAGTAAAACTATTAAAACCCATTAGATTGTACATAATAGTTTATTCCAAATAGTCTTAGAACTTACTAAACTCTTGTTCCTCCCATTTCTTCTTGTTATTTTTAAAAAATGAAAATGTGAAGTATGTTATATTGGCTGATTTCAGTATGCTGAAAGAATTTGTCTGACAGTGATAAAGTATGGATGAGGAAATTCTAGTTCTCCTATTTTCAGAATGAAGGAGCTGAAACCAGTTAGTATTTATTTTTCACTGGAGAAACACTTGCTTTTGATACACTTTTTATAGACAGTGGATGAATTGTGGATCCAAAAGACCTGTTTAAGGGAAGATGAAGGAAGTGTTGTTGGGTTTTTATTTGCACTTTCGGTTAGTCTTTATTGCTTGATTCTTTTGCATTGTACCCACTTGTTGGAGGATGGCAGTTTAGTCTCACTTGTAAACTTTTCTTTCATAAATTCAAAAGGCTGAATTAAATGCTTACTGTGTAAAGCCCTGGGTTGGGATGGAAACACAAATGAATAAGACACTCACTGCTCCTATATAGCTAGAAAAATTAAATGACCTTCTTTATTTGGACATTAATTTATATGGCTTGGTGATTGGAAATGCAGCAACAGTGTGAGAAATGAAATGAGATGAGTACATCGGTGAGAAAATGAAATTGGCTGTAAACAAAATGGAAGCATTAGGTTAAACAAGTCCATCGGTGAGAAAATGAAATTGGCTGTAAACAAAATGGAAGCATTAGGTTAAACAAGTCTCTGTGTAGTCATTAGTAATATGAAGCTGTCTAGTCCCTAAGTGTTAAATAATAGTAAGATCAAGGCACCTATATGTGCTTTAGAATGAAGTGTGGGCACAGAGCCCATGATTGCTGTGTGGAGGGCACATTTTGTACGTTGGTATGTAGGCTTCCCTTCCCCAGTACTGATGCAGTCTTCTGCCCTGTTTGTCACCTAGCTGGGCACCCTTACACTACTGCACTGTAGTGGTCTGACCTCAGTATAAAAGCTGAATTAACAAGGAGAATGTTGAAAGTCAAATTAAAGTTTTATTTTTTGGAACAATATTGTGTTCCATTGTGCTTTTCCTTCCAGTAAAGAAGAGATTAACAGACTTTCTGAGAGCTTAGAATGAGAGGAAGCAGTAGAGATCACTCTGGAAACAGTACCAGAAGGACCAGACACTTGCCCAGACTCACAGAACACTAAAATTAAAAAGTTTGCCAAGAAGAAGAGTCCTGATTAACATATCTTAAGAACCAGAACACAGCCTTCATTAGGAAGCCCAGTCAGTGAGTAGCTTGGACCAGTATGTAGTTACTATTTAGGGGCTAGAAAGAGACAGATCATTGCCATGGATAAGGGCTTGGGCTCGTGGGGTCAGCTGGGCCAGAGTGACATGCCAGGTCTGCTGTTCACTTGCTGTGTGACTTTGGGCTGTGTGACCATCTCCATTTTCCAGTAGAGGATGGAATAATAGCTCCTACCTGCTTAGAGGAAAGATCATGTGGGGCCATCAGTGTATAATCATGACTATTATTTGCAGTCTGAGTCATACAGGAATCCAGAGACAATGTCTGAATAAGAAAACCCAAAAACCTACTTTTAACAAGAACACAAAGAGGTCTGGGGGATACATTTGGGGGTTTTTTGGTTTATTTTTGTCTGCATTTGTATTTTTGTGTGTGCCCTCTGGCAATGTGGCCATGTAATTACTATTCACTCCCACACCCAGACCACCTGAGGACCAGGGCGGGGGCTAGGGCCCTGCAGACAGGATTCCTCATTCTCAGGATACATCACAGATATGGACCTCTACAGCTGGACAATCTGTGGTATTTTCCACTGATTTCTGATTTTTGCATTGGAAATATCTTACCCTTTGGTTGATTTGATTAGAAATGTTAAGTTAAAAGCAAATATGCAAACATATTGCATAAGAAAATAGACCAGAATTTCTAGATTTTTAACAACTTTCCAATGTAAACTTCTTTTCCATGTCTTCAATATAGACTTATGGGTCTATGGAGGAATTAGGGGGTTTCAAAAATTACATAACCAAAAGAATTGTATATTTTATTTTTATATAAGCTGTGATTATGCTGTAACATTAACTCTACAATACTGATAGACATGGTAATCAAATTTTTATATCCTGACATGAATAATGTTTGTATATATGTCTTGAATACTCAGTGCTGGGATCAATGTGGTTCTTATTTCTACTCCAAAATGTTATTTATGGCATTCCCCTAAGGAGCTAGCTTTCCACTGAGTGAAAATTCAAAATAAAAAATCAAATTGAATACACATCAAATATTCTAGAAGTGAAGCCTTAGAAAAAATCTACAGGCTGTTTTTAACATAACACAGTTCTTTGTTCTCAAGGTAAAAATAATCTGAGGTCCAAGTGAAGACCTACAGAGCACTTTGTCCAGGCAGCTCTCTCCTCTACATGCCCTTTGATCTCTGGCCACCATGACCTGCTGGGACTCCCAGCTCAAGTCCAGCCCAGGAGACCTCCCTCTATTTCTACTGTGGTCTGGAAACTTTCTCCAAGACAGTAAGCTGGGATGATTGTTTCCATCTCTCAGGGGTCGTTGGCCTTCATTGCCTAAGGTTTTGTGTGGGCTTTTTTTTTTTTTTTTTTTGGGTAGGAAAAATGAACTTTGAAAGTGTTGGCAAGAGAGTGTAGAGAATGACTTATTTCCCATTTTCCAGCCCCATCTGCAAAGATGATTAATCATAGCACCTTAAATATAAAGCCACATTGAGAGTGGGAGGGGGACTGCAACCTGTTATTTGGATGAGTTTTGTTTGGGCTAAAAAAGATTTATTTTCTCTTGTATCAGCATTATTTATACCCTTTAAATTGCACTGTGTTTTATTGGGGCCACTTACTCTGTGGAAGGGCTTTGACCTCAACTGTGAGGTGATCTCTTTGAGGAAGAGCAGTGGTCTGTGGGAAGCTGAGGCTGCAAAATGTCTTCCGTGGCCCCTGCATGAACTCAGCTCAAGAAACGCATGAGCTTTAATTTTTTTTAACTCTTTAGTTTGAAATCATTTTCGACAGAAAAATATTGAAAAAGATCTTACCAATTAGGAAATTAGCATTGATACAATGTTACTAGCTAATCTACAGGTCTTATCAAAACTTGCCACCATTTCCACTAATGTCCTCTCTTTGGTCCAACATCCAAGCTAGAATCCCACGTAAAAATGCATCCATCCTAAGTGTACATTTCAATGAAGAAATTTATGTGCCATGTAGCCACTACCAAAATTAGTAAGTAGAACGCTTTCACTAATCCCCAAAATATTCCTTATACTTCCATCACCCCACAAAACTTATTGTGTCCTTTCCTAGTCCATCTCCACACACTTGCAGCCCTGGCAACCACTGACCTGTTTTCTGTCACTGTAGATGATTTGTCAAGTATTTCAAATAGCTGGAATCATATAATGTATATGCCTCAGCATCTGGCTTTTTGTGTTCAATATAGTTCCTTGGAGATTCATCCATGTTGTGGTATCAGTAGTTCTTTTCCTTTATTACCAAGTTTGGAAATACCCTACAATCTGTTTATTTGCTTACTTGCTGGTGAACGTTTGGCTTGTTCCTGGGATTGAGGTATCCAGAGGCAGAATCATAGGAAGATGGACCCTTCCCTATCCTTCTGCTTATTCTTCCTTTAGGTAGAATTTTTGGTGCACCAAGGTAAATATAAAGAACAATAGCAGACTGGACATCAGAACACCATTAGATACCCCTGATTCAGGGCCTTCTCTTCAATGCTGCATGGATGAAATTGGTTTGGGCTTAAGGCTTAAGTGAGGCTTCTTCTTCCCCTGCTTTAAATCTGAGATATCTGGGGGTGTAATCCAACCCCAGACTAAATTATTCACCCATTACAAGCACAAAACTGAGATAAAGAGAAAGAGAGCTAATGTTGAGAGTGTGGTCTCAGGAACTAGACCCATACAGGTCTGGTCTCTGTTCTGCTCATTACTGAACAGGTGACCCTGGGCAAGTGAATTCATGGCTCTGTGCCTCAATTTGCTTTTCTATAAAATGGGGATTACAATAGCACCTGCTTCCTAGTACTTTTGTGAGGATTAAAAATGTTGTACACACACGTGTTTAGAACAGAGTCTGGCCCCAGCATGCATTCCGTAATTTTTAGCTATTGTTTTTGAAATACTCAATGTGTGCATCTCTTTCAGGCTTCCCTGGATATTCCTGTGGTCAGAGATTCACAGATATTTTTTCTGTCTTTTGCATTACCTCTAGGTCCACCAAAGGGCTGGGCAGGTAGTGGCTTTTCATATAGAATATTGATGTCTGACTTGTTCACCAGTTTTTTTCTTTTTATTTATTTTTTTTTGCAGTACATTAGCTTAATTGCACTAAAATTTATTGACCCATGTATCCTAACTGAAGATTCAGAAAATATGATTACAGCACCTTTGGCTGTTTTTAATCTTCTTAGTGCTAAGGTTACTTGTGCATGTGCATGAGTATGTGCTGCAAGTAGCAGTGATTTTATTTGCATGGATTCCTTGAGTCTGTGCTGTGAAACAAGTTTAGACAGATGGAGATCGAAAAAAAACCTCACTAAATTCCACATTCTTATGATCATGTAGCTAAGAGAGCACTGAACTTCAGAAGACTCAAATTCTGGTTCATTGTTCACTGCCTCTGGCCACTTTACCTCTGTGAGCCTCATCTGTAATATGGGGACAGTGCTTGCTGTCCTGCCAACTTCACAAGGATCTTTCACTCATTAAATAAGAACACGGATGGGAAAGCCCTATGTAACCTATGAAATACAAATACATAATGGGTCTATTTATGTGAGTGGTTAAATATTCTGGCAAATTAAATGTTCTGATAAGAGAGAATTCTCATACATAACAAGTTAATGACCAATTAGTAGAAGATTAAAGTGTATTGAGAAAATGCTAAGCACCTAAATCATATTGATATATATATATTATATACTTTTCTCATTTCATTCTTTTCCACAATTAAGGGAGTCTTTACTTCCTACAATTAGAGCATCCTCAAGATTTCTAAAAGTTCATCTGATTGTATCTCAGATGTTTCCCCAAAGCACTCTTGTCTACTTTTTATTCTGGCTCTCATCATTTATGTTTCCCTCTGGTCCTTGGGCCTTGCCTTGCCATCCTTTATCTTATACCACTGTGGTGCTTTCTGCCATGGATCTCAGAGTGCCACTGTACAAATGTTATATGCTGCAGATGTTACCTTGCTTGAAATCTGATTGTGTCATCTGTCTGCTGAAAGCCCTTTCCTGGCTCCCCACTGCCTTCAGAATAAAGGTCAGACTCCTCAATAGGCCTCAAAAGTCCAGTTTCTTCTGACCCTTCTCTTTTTCTTTCTCCAGCCTCTCTTCTCACCTTTATGCCAGTGGTTGATACTCCCACTATATTTGATTTCCTTGAGTTTTTCCCCACATGCCCTGCTTTCTTTCAAGCCTAAGCTTTTGTGTATGCTCTTCCCTCCAAGTCACGGGCTGTCATCTCGTGAATTCTTCATCATCATCATTCTTGTGCTGGCTGCAGCCTGGGGTGTAGATTTGAGTCTTTGGGGCTGGTTGACTCTCAGAAATTACAATGCAGCCAGCTGGCCTAGGGTTTGCCCTCTCCTCTGTTATGTACTCTTTTTCTGTGCTCAGCTGTTTTCACTTAGGGTTTCTGAATCAGTCTGTTCTACTTGGGGTTCTGTTTTACCATTCAGTATCCAATATGTACATTTATATTTTAAAATATTTTGCAGAAGTCCCTTTAGGCCTGTACACTGCCTAAGTTCATTCTTTTTTTGATGAACATTTATTTTGTACCAACAGTGTGCCAGGGACAATTCTAATTTAAGGAGACATCAAAGATACGTGAATGAGGTTGTTGATTTGCAACAACATGAATGGACCTGGAGAGCATGATGCTAAGTGAAATAAGTCAGATTGAAAAAGACAAATACTGTATGATATCACTTATATGTGGAATCTAAAAAATACAACAAACTATGAATATAACAAAAAAGAAACAGACTCACTGATATAGAGAACCAACTAGTGGTTACCAGTGGGGAGAGGGAAGGAGGGAGGGGCAATATAGGGGAAGGGAATTAAGAGGTACAAACTATTATGTATAAAATAAGCTATAAGGATATATTGTACAATGCAGAAAATATAGCCAATATTTTATAACTATAAATGCAGTATAACCTTTAAAAATTGTGAATCATCATACTGTACACCTGTAACTTATATAATATTGTACAACTATACTTCAACTAAAAACAAACAAACAAAAAATATTCACTGTATTACAGACACTCAGAAATACCAGTGAATAAAAGGTAGGTTGAAAATATGCTGAATAAATAAAACTTTATTTGTAGAGGGTATAGATTAGTTGATGGCTTTGGGTTTGGGTTTGGGTCCTACCTCTACCACTTTCCAGCTCTGGACTCCTGGATAAAAACCTCTCTCAGCCTCATCTGTAAAACAGAAAAGAGTTATGACTCCGATGGTTATTGTGAGGTTTAGATAAGATGAAACATACAATGTGCTTCACACAGGGACTAGTACATATTAAATACACTAAACATCAGATTTCATTATTAAAGTGAAACTTCTCTGAGGTTGTTAATGACAGAAGTGGTCAATAGCACCAAAACTGATTAAAGCTATTAATTTTTTTTTTTGGCAGTGCCACACGATCTTAGTTCCCTGACCAGGGATCGAACCCGTGCCCCCTTCAATGGGAATCCTAACCACTGGACAGCCAGGGAATTCCCTAAAGCTATTAATTGGGAATAGAAATTATTACTCTGGCATCTCTCACTAAATTGCTCATATGGTATATTGAGAAAAACACTGGAATAAGCATAAAGAACCTGAACCCCAGTTGACTTTTCACACTTTGACATTAAATGACTAAGGCTTTATGCAAGTCATTTCATATCTCTGATTTCATTTTTCTTATCTTTAAAACTACAAGAGCTCATACAGTCCTTTCTAATTATACTATAATTTATCATCTCTTTAATTATTTTCAAATTGGTTTAGAGAACTGAAATTATATTCCTACTTGATTCTCACATCCCCTATTTCTACAATTCCCAGTATGATAAAGGGAAGTATTTTCTTGTACATAATCCTTTCTTTGTAAATAACATACTAGAATAAGAATTTAACAGTTCAGGAGGAAAAGTTGTAGCTGCAGAACAGGATATTGAAGGTTAATTTGAGCTTTTGCACAGTGGAGACATTTATGAGTGCTTTCTTTGACTGGTTGGACAGGTCCTTTCCTTCAGAATCTGCCTTTGAAAATCAAAGGAGACATCAAATCTCATTCTGCCCCTCTGTAGATGCCATTGGTTATTAAGGTTTACATGAAGCACTTCATTTGTTCAAGGGAGTACATTCCAGAAAGAACCCATAGACACAAATGCTCTTTGCTGTTTTTGTTAAACTGTAATCTTTCCTGATGTACACTGTGTCTTTGCTATTTTGGTCAACTGAGAAATCTTTTTTCCTATTGTTTAAAAGGAAATAGGATTTTTGAACTTTTATTCTAAAATTTTTGAATTCAAATTCTTTCTTGAAGCTGTAAGTCTCTCTTCTCCTTTATTGTGTAAAAGAATAAGGAAAATTATCTTAGTATGATTAACATTGTAGAAGGAATTTTATATAAAGCTCTTTGCAATTTATGGGTGTAATGTAAAATAGTAACAATCCTTTGCAATGTGAATATTTTGGTCACTATAGCTAGTTTTTAGGAAAAAAGTTATCAAGTGTTTACATATTCTGTGAAAGGCTTGAGACTCTAACAGGATATTTTCATTTAAAACACCAGAAATTAATATGGGGAAATGATGGGCTTCCCTGGTGGTGCAGTGGTTGAGAGCCCACTTGCCGATGCAGGGGACACGGGTTCATGCCCCGGTCTGGGAAGATCCCACATGCCACGGAGCTGCTGGGCTGTGAGCCATGGCCGCTGAGTCTGCGTGTCCGGAGCCTGTGCTCCACAACGGGAGAGGCCACACAGTGAGAGGCCCGGGTACCGCAAAAAAAAAAAAAAGGTGGGGAAATGATACATTCCAAGTGGTCTTTCTCCTCCATCCTGCTGTCCATATCCCAAACTGTGAGTATTTTCACTTTTCACCTTGGTTTAGTGCTAGATGGTAAGAAAAGAAAAAGGGAGAGCAAGAGAGAGAGAGTTAGCAGGGGTGGAGCGAGAAAGTTTTAATTGGAGGGGCAATAAAAGTTTCGTAAGTTCATTTCAGCTTAATAAATATTCACTGATCATCTTGCTATATGTAAGGTATATAGCTGTCATTTGGTACTACAAATGGATAAGAAAGAAAATTCCTTAATTATCCAGGCACTCACAAACTTGTGAGAGAGATGGATAGACGCGTTTTTTACTACTACCAGGCTGATTCTGATAAAGGCTATTATAGACAGTGAGGATGTGTATATACAAAGTTAAGAGCAGAGGCTCCCAAAGAAGGCAGACCTGGCCAAGCCAAGCTCTGCTCTTTATATTTTGGTTAACCTTGGCCAAGGTATTGACTGTTCTAAAGACTCAGTTTCCTCATCTATGGGTGGAGATAATAATGTTTACCTCTAAGGGTCAGTGTGACGATCATAGGCATGGAGGGTTATATAATTATATGCATAGAGGATTGTATGCATAATTAGCTATATGCATTGGCACAATGTCAGACATATAGTAAGAGTTCACAAAATGGTTAACTCTGTGGTGTGAAAATCCAGAGAAGGAGAGATCAACTCCTACTGGGGGATTGCAGACACCCTCTTGGAGAACGTGAGATTTTATTTTTGTCTTAAATATTGAGCAGGTCTCTGACAGGAGCCATGGAAAGGAAAGGAATTCAGGGCAGAGGAAGCTGTATATTCAGAGGTTGCAAAGTATACAGAAGGAGGACCTAGAGAGCATTGGTAGAGGAGATTTGGGTGTGTCTGTAGTGGGTGATCACCTAGATATGCAGCTCATGGTCAGATTTTGGAGGTTTTGAATGGTCAAGAAATTTGGACTTTAGTAAGAGCTATGTATCTGGAATGAATTTCATTGTTTTCAAAGAGCCTTCTCAAACATTCAAAAAAATCATTGTAGACTCTGAGGTAGGTCAGGCAAATATTACAAAAACTCATTATATATCTATAGAAATTTAGCTTCCAAGAGGTTAAACAAGCTGTTCCAGACCACAGAATCAGTAAGTGGTAGATCTAGAACTAGGTTTCAAATCCTTTGACCTAGACAAATGTCTTGCCCAAGGAGCTACCTATGATTGCAGTGAGGGCTACTGAAGGTATTAAGGGGAGACATAACCAGGACTTGAAATAAGGAAACTCCAGGGAAAGTTGAAAAGGAATGAAGAGCCTTTGTGAAGGTAGAATCAACAAGATGGAAGGGCTGATTTACTATGGATGGTGAACTTTAAGAAGAAGCAATTTATGACTTTGAGGTTTTGAACCTGATTAACTGAGAAGGTGGATGTTAATGCTCAGAGAATTTGAGGTGCTTTTATTGTTGGTATGTTGGCTGTCTTTGCAGCAGCAAATCTTGGAGAACTTGGCAGAAGTTGAAAAGTAACTAATGACATTTGAATAGTGCCTTATGTTTACATAGCACAATCAGGTTCTTTGTAGCTGAGAACACTTGATACAATGATTAAGTATTGTTTCTAGTTCTTTGTTCTTCTCATCTATAAAATGGGGATTATAATGATTTGCCCCCTGGAATTATATTGCATGAGTGAATATATTTAAATTACAATAGTGTCTGACACATACAAATTGTTTTCCATTATTGTTTTTGGTTTTGTTGTTGTTAAGTTCCAGTTCTGCAGCTCATTTATAATGGACAGATGAGGAAAATTGCACAGACCAATTTTACAGGGGTGAGGAGCAGAGGAAGAGATTTAGAGAACTCAGCTCCTGGAGTGTTCTCTGCGTTAATTTATTAATTTCAGCCACTGACCTAGACAGGGGAAGCCAGATCACTTTTGGCTTATTTTCTGTTTTATTATGGGTTGAAAAAGAGAAATAGAAACCTTGAAATAGAGGTCATTTATATAACCACTGATCATTCTACTCATCATTGCTATGGAAATCTAATTTTTAATGAAGAGTAAATTACTTGATCCCTTCAGATTCGCTTCTTAAGGAAATAGAATTTTTCATGGAGGAAGAATTGACAAACAAGGGATAGCCTCATACATAAAACTCCTCAAAATAACACCCCCCAATATACTTTCAGGGAAGTAGAATACAAGAAATTTACCTCAATATAACATTTTAAAAGAAATCCCCAAACGTGGAGTTTGTTGGTCTAGAAAAAGAGGAACCACTTCTGATTTCATCCGCTATGTTAAAATTAACAAACAGAAGAAGTTGAGGAAATGAGCCTTCAGGAACACTTTTCCATCCAGCACCAGCCTCCCGACACCTTCTCCACACTGTCATCAGTTCTCCCTTCCTACTGTTTCTTTTAATCCTGGAAAGGAATTTTGGGAATATCCAGAGTTTGGTCTTTGCGGGGCTGAGCTGAAAACAATACCCATAAGGGAGCCCGGGCTGAGAGGAAGAAGATGCTTAGCAGGATCTTAGCAATTTGGGATCACAGATCATATTCAGATTGAAAATCAAAGCTAGACTTTTACCACAGAAAAATATATTAATGCACATATGTGCAAAATGTTACTTACCACTTCAAGGGCTGTGGACTCCCTTAAGACCATCTTGGGGCAGGAACTGTGCCTGTTTCGGGAGAGCTGACAGTACCTCTGGTCCCTAAATACTTGGACAGTTTTCTAAGTACATCCCACTTCTGCCAGAATTGTTGCTATAGTAACAGAGGACCTGATGTTAGGAGAGACAGGGAAGAAGAATGGGGAAAAAAGACACATGATCCAAGTTGGTCATTTCCTCTCTGTGCCATTTAGGCATATTTCACTGTTAGAGAATATATGAGGCCATGTATATCTTCTAAGTGTTTTGGAGTTGCTAATTCATTCCGTTAGGCCTTACAGAAGGATTTTCCCAGAAGATCTCATTCAAGTGCAAAATTTTGAGGGAGGTGGGGGAAAATCCTCTGAGGAAAAATTATATTGAAAAAAGAGTAAATGGATAGGGGAAAAGCAAAAGTCTGTGGAAAGTAAGGGTGACGGAAATGGTTGCAAGATTTTAGGACTAGATACAACTCTTTCTGTCTCCTCTCTGCCCTTTAATATGTAGTTAATTTGCATGTAGTTTGCACATGGAAATTACCTCTGGATATAACCAAAGAATTTATGCAAAATTTGATATTGAATAGAAAGTAAACAGTCACATAATCTAAAGTTGTGATGCTCACAGCCTCCTGCCTCTCCCCTTTACTTGTCCTTAGTCAGTCTGCCAGCCCATATACAGAACATGGACAGAGCCAGTGCACTATCGCAGACTCAGGGCCCTACACTGTCTGCCCATTCTGGAAGATCATATTCTGGTAACCAAGGAGAGTAATTACTTCTGTATATCATCAAAGAATTTATGCAAAAGTTGACATTGAAAAGAAAGTAAACAATCACATAATTTAAAATTGTGGCCTGAAGGTCATGAAGAAAATGACACATGATGTAAAGCAGCTGGCCACTGACCCCACGTTTGATGCTTATTAACTTTGTGACTGTGGAAATCACATAACCTCACCGAACCATGGTATTTCCTCTCTTGTTTAGTATAAGAAATGGGTCTATTGTGGAGATATTCAATAACATAAAATAAATCATTTATTCTTCAGAGTAGAATTATGCAGTAGATACCATTTCATAGTTGAGAAAAATACAGAGGTGTAGAGAGATTATGAAACTTGCCCAAGATCTTCCAGACAGCGAGCAGCAGAGCTGGGAGGTTGAAACGCAGGTGGTCTGGCTCCAGAGGACATGCTCTTAACTTTGGTCTTTGTTGGTTTGAAAATTGAACAAGGGGGAAAGGAGAGACTGAAGAAAGAGACAGACCACTCTAGATTGGAAGGTATCAAGTTTAATAAGCAAGGGAACTTAGGTATGAGGCTCGTCTTAAGTGGCTGCAAGATGAATAGATCTCTGCCCCCACCCACCAGAATCTTAAAAAAAAACAGAGAGAAAAGCCTTAACTGGGTTCAGTCCACATGGCCTCAACAACACTTTACTCTCTCAGGGCTGTGTCCTTGGAACATCTCTCACTGTGGGAACCAGGGGCAGAGTGTACATTCCAAGCACAGGGAGGGAGTGAGGAGCCGCTGACTTCCCAGGTCGAGTTCATGGGTCAACCAGCAGTTCCATCCTCTCGATGACCTCCTGCAATAGTCCTTTTCAGCTATCTGCAATCAATGCAGGTTGAATGAAACATTTCTCAAGACTAAGGCATATTTCTTTTGAAAGAAGACACTACATATGTGGTAGTTTCTTAGCATTGTTTGGGGGGAAATATTTTCCTTCCTGTTCAGATATATGGCTAAAAGCAGCATGAGACCATTTTTTAAAAAAGGACTATTTTGGTCATAAGCTATGTAAGTACATATATGGTTTTGGACTTCCCGATAAAAGATGTTTTTAATTTAATTTGGCTCAGAGACATGACCTGGAATATTTAATAAACTTTTCACTGGAGTCTAATAACATAATCTAATAGCAACGATATTTGCCCATCCACTTCAAGTTGTTAAATCAATAAATAGTCCCACAAACCCAGTCATTCTCTCATGCTGTTGGAGTCTCTTAATCGGCCAGTTCAGGGGGCCAGCCTTGTGGAATGGTGCTCTTTCTCATAAATTTCCTATTGAAAGTTATACATAAAAATATCTTTCTGGGGCTTCCCTGGTGGCGCAGTGGTTGAGAGTCTGCCTGCCAATGCAGGGGACACGGGTTCGTGCCCTGGTCCGGGAAGATCCCACATGCCGCGGAGCGGTTGGGCCCGTGAGCCATGGCCGCTGAGCCTGCGCATCCGGAGCCTGTGCTCCGCAACGGGAGAGGCCACAACAGTGAGAGGAAAAATCTTTGTGGTTATTTGTAATGTTAGCCACTGACATAATGTGATTATTTATCCAACATTAAATATATTTGTGACAGAAGAGGATTATCCTAAAAATGGAATAAAATGGAGATCGGTTTTTTTAAAAAGAGGCAGAAACTTGTGTCTAGAGAATGCTCTTGTAGATAGAATTAAGATAACATTGCCTGCCCTAAAAGTCTTTATTTTTGTTGGTGTGTGTGTGTGATTTGGGAATTGTGTGTGTTACCATGATGAAAATTGTCAAATTTCAATCCATCTATTCATTGAATAATTTATGTCTCAAAAGCCTACTTTCTTTTTATTCATTATTTTTGTTTCCATTATCATATTTCTTTTCATACTATCTTCAGTGAAATCATGTTCTTTGAAGACACTTTTCCTACAAGTTTGGTAGCTGGTGTTGCCTCTAAAATGTCTTTAAGAATTTAAATTTAGGGCTTCCCTGGTGGCGCAGTGGTTGAGAGTCTGCCTGCCTTTGCAGGGGACACAGGTTCGTGCTCTGATCCGGGAAGATCCCACATGCTGCAGAGCGGCTGAGCCTGTGAGCCATGGCCGTTGAGCCTGCGCGTCCGGAGCCTGTGCTCCGCAACGGGAGAGGCCACAACAGTGAGAGGTCCGCGTACCGCAAAAAAAAAAAAAAAAAAAAAAAAAGAATTTAAATTTAGTCTGAAAATTTGCCAATTACCTTGATCTACCCTAAAAGAGGACATTGTATAAGTGTGAAATTGAGATGATGTTAAATTAATGCATACCCACTCTTACACTGATGAGATAATTGGACTGCTGCCACACGTTTATCCCAATTTTTGGATTTGGGCTACTTATTCAAATAAGTCCATGATATTCATTTTTAAATATCCAGCCATGACCACTTCAAAATATAGTTTTTTACTTTTATTCCAGCAAAGACCACCCAGTGACTTCAACAATGACGATGTAATTGGTCCTGACTGAAATGAGAAGAATGCCCAGATTTACCTATGAACAGAATTCATCACGGCATCACTGTCACTTCAGCCTCTGCAGTTCTCTTGGCCAAGGTAGCCGCAGGGCCCTGCTAGTGAATGAGATGAAAAAATGAAAAGAAAAATCTTTCCTTGGGTTCTGTTGAAATAAACTTTTGCTAGTGTTTTGTCTCAGGACATTCAAGAATTGGAGTTCTTCCAACTGTTTTCATGCAAAAAACAATATTATAAATCACATTAAAATAACTACCAGAGGCTGTGTGAGCAGAATGTTTGAGAGCTTAGTCTTTGAATTTTAAAGGCTAGCACCTGCAATTTATTAGCTGTGTGTCCCAGGACACATCAGTTAACTTCTCTCTGCCCTGATCTATTTGTAGGGAGGTGACAGAAACAATGATATTTATGTTCTAGAATGCTATGAGGATAAAATAAAATGTGAGGCATTTAGCACACTGACCACAAGGGCAGAGTGACCAGCAGCTGTTCCCTTTACTCAACTTTGCCTTTGTTCCATCACCTTATTACTGACTCTTCTTTTACGCAGATACTTCCACTCTTCCTATTCAGTTCATCATTGGAATAGAAATGATCCCCATAAGAAGTGTTTGTAAAGTGTCTTGAGATGTCCACTGGGTGGTTATTTTTTTTTATTCCTATTTCTATTATCACTTAGACTACTGCAATAATAATATTATTTTATTATATTAATAGTAATTAATATAATAATCATTCTTTATTAACTCATTTAATTCTAACTGGTCTTGGCTGCTGGAAAACTCAGAGCACAATTTGTAGTTCACCTATGAAAAGTGAACATGCCTTGTGGTATGCATGGTTTTTTTTAGTTTTTTTTGGTTTTTTTGGGAACTGAATGTTTTTTGTTTTGTTTTTTATGCAACAGGTTCTTACTAGTAATCAATTTTATACACATCAATGTATACATGTCAATCCCAATCACCCAATTCATCACACCACCACCACCACCACTTCCCGCTGCTTTCCCCCCTTGGTGTCCATACATTTGTTCTCTACATCTCTGTCTCAATTTCTGCCCTGCAAACCAGTTCATCTGTACCATTTTTCTAGGTTAACACATATATGCATTAATATACGATATTTGTTTTTCTGTTTCTGACTTACTTCACTCTGTATGACAGTCTCTAGACCCATCCATCTCACTACAAATAACTCAATTTCGTTCCTTTTTATGGCTGAGTAATATTCCATTGTATATATGTACCACAGCTTCTTTTTCCATTCGTCTGTTGATGGGCATTTAGGTTGCTTCCATGACCTGGCTACTGTAAATAGTGCTGCAATGAACATTGGGGTGCATGTGTCTTTTTGAATCATGATTTTCTCAGGGTATATGCCCAGTAGTGGGATTGCTGGGTTATATGGTAGTTCTATTTTTAGTTTTTTAAGGAACCTCCATACTGTTCTCCATAGTGTCTGTATCAATTTACATTCCCACCAACAGTGTATGAGGGTTCTCCACACCCTCTCCAGCATTTGTTTTTAGATTTTCTGATGACGCCCATTCTAACTGGTGTGAGGTGATACCTCATTGTAGTTTTGATTTGCATTCCTCTAATAATTAGTGATGTTGATCAGCTTTTCATGTGCTTCTTGGCCATCTGTATGTCTTCTTTGGAGAAATGTCTATTTAGGTCTTCTGCCCATTTCTGGATTGGGTTGTTTGTTTTTTCAATATTGAGGTGCATGAGCTGTTTATATATTTTGGAGATTAATCCTTTGTCCGTTGATTCATTTGCAAATATTTTCTCCCATTCTGAGGGTTATCTTTTGGTCGTGTTTATGGTTTCCTTTGCTGTGAAAAAACTTTGAAGTTTCATTAGGTTCCATTTGTTTATTTTTGTGTTTATTTCCATTACTCTAGGAGGTGGATCAAAAAATATCTTGCTGTGATTTATGTCACAGAGTGTTCTTCCTATGTTTTCCTCTAAGAGTTTTATAGTGTCTGGCCTTATATTTAGGTCTCTAATCCATTTTGAGTTTATTTTTGTGTATGGTGTTAGGGAGTGTTCTAATTTCATTCTTTTACATGTAGCTGTCCAATTTTCCCAGCACCATTTATTGAAGAGACTGTCTTTTCTCCATTGTATATCCTTGCCTCCTTTGTCATAGATTAGTTGACCATAGGTGCATGGGTTTACCTCTGGGCTTTCTATCTTGTTCCATTGATCTATGTTTCTGTTTTTGTGCCATACCATATTGTCTTGATTACTGTAGCTTTATAGTGTAGTCTGAAGTCAGGGAGTCTGATTCCTCCAGCTCCATTTTTTTCCCTCAAGACTGCTTTGGCAATTTGGGGTCTTTTGTGACTCTATACAAATTTTAAGATTTTTTGTTCTAGTTCCATAAAAAATACCATTGGTAATTTGATAGGGATTGCATTGAATCTGTAGATTGCTTTGGGTAGTAGAGTCATTTTCACAATGTTGATTCTTCCAATCCAAGAACATGGTATATCTATCCATCTATTGGTATCACCTTTAATTTCTTTCATCAGTGTCTTATAGTTTTCTGCATACAGGTCTTTTGTCTCCCTAGGTAGGTTTATTCTTAGGTATTTTATTCTTTTTGTTGCAATGGTAAATGTGAGTGTTTCCTTAATTTCTCTTTCAGATTTTTCATCATTAGTGTATAGGAATGCAAGAGATTTTTGTGCATTAATTTTGTATCCTGCAACTTTACGAAATCCATTGATTAGCTCTAGAAGTTTTATGTTGGCATCTTTAGTATTCTCTATGTATTGTATCATGTCATCTGCAAACAGTGACAGTTTTACTTCTTCTTTTCCAATTTGTATTCTTTTAATTCTTTTTCTTCTCTGATTGCCATGGCTAGGACTTCCAAAACTATGTTGAATAATAGTGGTGAGAGTGGACATCCTTGTCTTGTTCCTGATCTTAGAGGAAATGCTTTCAGTTTTTCACAACTGAGAATGTTTGCTGTGGGTTTGTCGTATATGGCCTTTATTTTGTTGAGGTAGGTTCCCTCTGTGTCCACTTTCTGGAGAGCTTTTTATCATAAATGGTGTTGAATTTTGTCAAAAGCTTTTTCTGCATGTATTGAGATGATCATATTGTTTTTATTCTTCAATTTGTTAATATGGTGTATCACATTGATTGATTTGCATATATTGAAGAATCCTTGCATCCCTGGGATAAATCCCAGTTGGTCATGTTGTATGATCCTTTTAATGTGTTGTTGGATTCTGTTTGCTAGTATTTTGTTGAGGATTTTTGCATCTATATTTATTAGTGATATTGGTCTGTAATTTTCTTTTCTTGTAGTATCTTTGTCTGGTTTTGGTATCAGGGTGATGGTGACCTCACAGAATGAGTTCGGGAGTGTTCCTTCCAGTGCAACTTTTTGGAAGAGCTTGAGAAAGATGGGTGTTAGCTCTTCTCTAAATGTTTGAAAGAATTCACCTGTGAAGACATCTGGTCCTGGACTTTTGTTTGTTGGAAGATTTTTAACCACAGTTTCAATTTCATTACTTGTGATTGATCTGTTCATATTTTCTGTTTCTTCCTGGTTCAGTCTTGGAAGTTTATACCTTTCTAAGAATTTGCCCATTTCTTCCAGGTTGTCCATTTTATTGACATAGGGTTGCTTGTAGTAGTCTCTTAGGATGCTTTGTATTTCTGTGGTGTCTTTTGTAACTTCTCCTTTTTCATTTCTAAGTTTATTGATTTGAGTCCTCTCCCTCTTTTTCTTGATGAGTCTGGCTAATGGTTTATCAATTTTATTTATCTACTCAAAGAACCAGCTTTTAGTTTTATTGATCTTTGCTATTGTTTTCTTCGTTTCTATTTCATTTATTTCTGCTCTGATCTTTATGATTCCTTTCCTTCTGCTAACATTGGGTTTTGTTTGGTCTTCTTTCTCTAGTTCTTTTAGGTGTAAGGTTAGATTGTTTATTTGAGATTTTTCTTGTTTATTGACCTAGGCTTGTATAGCTTAAACTTCCGTCTTAGAACTGCTTTAGCTGTACCTCATAGATTTTGGATCATCGTGTTTTCATTGTCATTTGTCTCTAGGTATATTTTGATTTCCTCTTTGATTTCTTCAGTGATTTCTTGGTTATTTAGTAACATATTGTTTAGCCTCCATGTGTTCGTGTTTTTTATGTTTTTTTCCCTGTAATTCATTTCCAGTCTCACAGCGTTGTGGTCAGAGAAGATGCTTAACATGATTTCAATTTTCTTAAATTTACTGAGGCTTGATTTGTGACCCAAGATGTTATCTATCCTGGAGAATATTCCATGCGCACTTGAAAAGAAAGTGTAACCTGCTGTTTTTGGATGGAATGTCCTATAAATATCAATTAAATCTATCTGGTCTATTGTGTCATTTAAAGCTTCTGTTTCCTTATGTATTTTCATTTTGGATGATCTGTCCATTGGTTTAAGTGAGGTGTTAAAGTCCCCCAGTAGCACTGTGTTACTGTCGATTTCCTCTTTTATAGCTGTTAGAAGTTGCCTTATGTATTGATGTGCTCCTATGTTGGGTGCATATATATTTATAATTGTTATATATTCTTCTTGGATTGATCCCCTGATCATTATGTAGTGTCCTTCTTTGTCTCTTGTAACATTCTTCATTTTAAAGTCTATTTTATCTTATATGAGTATTGCTACTCCAGCTTTCTTTTGATTTCCATTTGCATGGAATATCTTTTTCCATCCCCTCACTTTCAGTCTTAATGTGTCCACTGGTTGGTTATTTACTAATTAATTTTTTTTGTTGTTGTTCTCTGCAGTGACTGTGCTTATGCTGCTGTATTTCTGCCTGTGGATAATGTAAGGGTAGGTTCTACTCTTTTCAGAGCAAGAGAATCTATTCTTCTTGACTTACATTTTTTCAAAGTCAGTAGAAATAACATTTTTGAAAACTTATCTTGGTATTCATTAGATAGTTTTTAAAAATCGTCCAATGTTATATTTTGGTTTTGTACTTTGAGGAAAGAACAATCACATCCTATTCAAGATCTGGAAATGTTAAAGTGGCAAATAGAAATGAATTGCTATTTTTGCAAAGATACATTTGATTATGTCACCATTTGTCTGCAAGCGTTCTAGATGTATTAGTACAAGGGGTAGTGTTGTCTGATTCAATGATAAGGTTTTCATAGAAATCAATGGCATTGTTTGTTTGGTTAAGGGACTATTTAAATATTCCATTATATAGTATACATAACATATGGTATTTATATGGGAAGCTATTTAAATAATGCTAAACTAGTTTATTTTTTTAACATCTTTACTGGAGTATAATTGCTTTACAATTGTGTGTTAGTTTCTGCTTTATAACAAAGTGAATCAGCTATACATATAAGTATATCCCTAAACTAGTTTATTTTGTGGTACTTTTTGTTTCTTTACATTTAACCTCACTTTGAGGTTTACCTTTAAAAAAATAGGAACTCAAGAGTTTTATTTGTGGAGGAGGTTATTGATTGCCACCACACTATCAATGATGATTGCAACAAAAATCATGAAAAATATATTTAGAAGCATTTAATAAACTTTCTTTCATGTTCTTTTGAAACCTCTAAAATCAATTTTGAAGAGCATAGGGAGAGCTAGAGGCAGTTATTTGAAGTGAGACTAAAGCATAGTTGAATTTCACTTGAGAAAGTGAAATATTAATGAATATCAACATCTTAATTTCTACATCATTGAGACTGTTTATAAAAACACGGTATCTAATATAAATAACACGTCATGTTTAATAAAATGTCACACTTCAGATTCTTTCCCTTTTATCTTAAAACCAGCTTCTTTGTTTTAGCTGTTTAGATGTTTGTTTTAGCTGCTTTAGATGTTTGTTTTAGCTGCTTTAGAATGACTTAAATAAGTTTTGCTATTTGTCATCCAAATTTATCCTTTAAGAAAAGCCCCCAGCATGTTATGACAGCCTTCTACCCCTACTTTATTTGATAGGCCAATTTCTATCACATGTGACTTGATGGAAGCTGAGAGTAATAAGTGGTATAGATGATGGAGAGTTGGAGGATAATGAGATAAAAATGAAAAGTGTCCAGCACTGTGACTGGTCTAGAGTGTTTCATATATAAGAGTTTTAATTTTTTCTTCTTATTATTATATTTATAATTTTTTTTGTCTCCAGAGCCTTGATAAATCCTCTTATGAAACACACACACACACACACACACACACACACACACACACACACACGCAGAGCAAAGAAATTTGCCTTATTTGGGCTTTACTTCCACAGGACTATACTCTCTGTGATTTTTAATAAACTTAAGCAGCTCTATAGAAAAAAATAAAACAATGAGCCTTAGATTCTATTTATATCTTCTTAGCATTTACTATCCTATGATAATATTATATTACACAATATCAATATATACCTAGTAGTATGTCTCTTATGCTATATGTAAATTTTATATATGCATATATATATCCTTTAAATAATACTTTATTGTAATCTGGATTTTTCCATGACATAGACATTAAGGGGATAATTTTTAAATGCTTACATAGAGCAATTTTAGAGTCTGCTTTTGTTATTTATAATATTACAAGGTGATGTAGGAAATATAGATTTTCTCCCTTTCTGATACTTATTATATTTTTCTTTTCTAAGCAATTCTAAAAAATAATCTATATGAACTTAATTTAAAAAGTGGTTCTTCTGTCTTGTCATTAAATTTTTGCTATTACAGGGTTAGTTTTATGTCATTTATTACTTGATACAGTTTTTAAATTGTATCTTTATTCTTAATTTCATATTTACTAAACTTGACATTGTAAACTGATGAGGCTTCCAGGTACAACAATATTTTTCATTTTTAATCAATTTTTCTTCAGAATATATTATTAACATCTTGGTTGGAACTGACATATGTAATATTGTTAGATATTCTCTTGTTTAATATGACTTTATGAAACTTTATTTAATATAATAGTAACCTTATTAATTTGTCCTAATTTTTGCCATAGTAGAAAACTCTAGATTTTTTCTTTTTGTATTTGCACAGATATTACAAACTTTAACTTATCCTGTAGCTTTTAGCCCACTTATATTTTGTGTGTCTTGTATAGGCATTAGATTGTTGGATTTTGTTTTTTATGCCAATCAGTGAGCTATGCTTTATATTAGAGTTTATTTCATTTGCTTTATATATTTTAATTCACTTTCTGCTAATTCCTTTGTCCTGTACGTTTTTCTTTATTGTGACTTTTTTTATTCCATTTTATTATAATGTTTCTGTAGCTGATTTTAAACTTTTTATTTCCCATTGAAAAGATTATGTATTTTCAACAACAATACATTTTGACACAATTGTTGTCATTACTTTTAATATATTTCAATTAACTAAGTTCATCTTGACTACCCTTTGGAGGGTGATATGATATCCAAATTCTTTGCTGGCATTTCTGTTTAGCATAGTCTGGACCACTTTATTAAGTACTGTTTATATTTTATGCTTCTCAAAATGTGGTTGAATTAACTACTTTATGTGGTATTTCTAACCATTCCTTTTATTAAGCTTGCAATCCATCAGTCCTTAATAGTTATCTGTCATTGTTTTTAGATATTCATTCCTCCTCATTGGAACATTTCTAGCTGTAAGATTTCATTGAGAATGTTTTTCAGGTTTTTGAGATAAATACATTGATTATTTTCAAATTGGATATGCTTGGTTCTTTAGATTTCTCTTTCTTTACAATTGTATGACTGTGTTGTGCCTTTACCTGTTCTATTAATCTGTTTTTATTATCACAGTTTCTTCATTCTGGATGTCAGTTCTTCTCCTAATGGACTCCTCTGATGCTTGATTTCTTTTATAGCATTTGTAAATTTGACACAACTTTTAACAGTGTCTTTGCACCTTGTTTTGGTAATAATTATCTCTTAAAGTAGTGGGAGTATATTGCTCTACATTCATGTGAAGCAGTTTCAGATGATGGATGCTTTCTCTAACTTCCCATACCTTTAGTAGTTGCCCTACTACCAAAGCCTGGCTTTTCTAAAATCTTGTGTTCTATATGTAACTTGTTGATACTTGCTATTACATTTTCCTGTTTCAAATATACTTTTATGAATTTCTCTCTGAGTTTCCTTCTCTTTTGGACATTCTCTTTTTCTGAATTTAGCTAGGAGAAAGTACCCTGTCATTTGTTTGTTAGTCTTTCTTCAAAGTTTTTCTCTTTTGCTTTAACTGAACTGAGGAGAAAGAAAATTTTGGTATGCTTACATGAAAAGGCAGAGAGTACTCCCTCACAATTAATCTTTCCTTCATAGTCATCTCAAATGCATTTATGTGGTACCTTCTAGAATAATCCCTTCCACCATATTACTTTCAATGAAAGGGTCATGATAATAATAATAACAATAGTACTTATGAAAATTTGTCAGCAATGAAAAATTACACAACTGTAGAGTGCTTTCCCAGTTATCATCTATGTTATAATCTTGGGTGGTAAATAAAATGGGCAAATGGTTTCCCAAATTTACCAATATGTAAACTGAATTCAATAGTGTATTGAAAAGATTATACACCATAATCAAGTGTGATTTATCACTGGGATGCAGGATGATTCAGCACACACATTAATGAGAGTGATATAGTCATTGGTAAATCTGTTTCAATGACTTGCTCTTGGTCACCCAGCATGGCCAGACTGTGAACTTATATATTCTGGCTGGAAAGCTTGATATCTTTCTACTATAACATCCTAATTTTAAGTTAATGCTAGGACTCACCACTAAGCAGAAAAGATTCTCTCTTAGTCCAGTAAAGATCATTTTTTTCCAGTGAGGTCTTTCTAAAGCCCTAACATGATGCTGAGCTGATAACTAATCATGCTGCTTATGAGTAAGATAGTCTGAAGATCAGAAGCGTAAGCCTTACCCAAAAAGAGAATAATTGAGAAATAATTTATATTATCAAAAGTTTGGATGCCTTTTGGAACATGACTTCTTAATTTTGATCAGTTGGCCTGTCAAATCACACAGAGGACCACTACTAATTAGGGATCATCATTCAAGATATGCCAGTAACAAGAACCCTTTAATCTTTCACATTCCTATTTTATCTCCAGGGGCCAATTATAGGCTGTCAGCACTTCTGTGTGTTTGATCAATAACTTTTCTGACCTGGAGCGAATACAGTGTGCTGATCAATTGAATGACATGACATTGAACAGCAAATGTGTCTATTTTCAAGTTGTGTAGGAACCTGTAATTAAAAGTTAGAGGATAAAGGAGTCATTATATTTTGACTGGAAGGAAAGTGAAAGGTAGCCTATGCATTAGAACCCTATGAGGAGAGAGGCACACTCTCTGAACAACTTCCCCACCCTATAGAAACCTCCAAGGTTCAGATCACTTTACTAGTTGTCCAGGCCCAAACACCTGGCAATCATGTTGTCTACTGCCTCTCTTTCACCTGTCACAGTCAAGCAGTCACCAGGGCCTGTGGTTTTGATCATTCAGTTTCTCCAGAATTTGACCACTTATCTCCCCCTCACTGCCATCATCTTGGTTAAAGCCCTCATCAAGTCTTACCTTGGTTACTGCAAATAGTCTCCTAGCTTGTCTCCCTGCCCACAGTTTTGCACCCCTTCAGATCCATTTCCCACATTGCTGGCACTTGTTCTTCATAATTATCTTAAAATAGTAAGTGGTTTCCTGTAATATTTAGGGTGGAGACGAATATTCCTTGGCAAGATATATGATTGTGATTTGGCCCTTGCTGATCTTTTTGGCCTTACCTCTTGACACCCGTCCTTTAATGTTAGGCACAATCCATCCTAAATTACTCTTAGTTCCCCCAAATATACCAAATTCCATTTGGCTCAAAGCTTTTTCACAACCTTCTCCCTTTTTCTGGAATGCCCTTTCCTTTATCCTTAGCTCATGCTGCTTCTTTACGTATTGCTTTTAGGACTTCTTGCCTGAACTTTCTTATCCCCAGTGTTTGTTATGTCTGATGCCCCAACACCACATACTTACTTCTAGCTTATTACACTTATCATTGTTTATTAATGGCTGATGGCTCTTTTCTACTTTGATGTGAGGTCCTTGAGGGCTGGGACCATGCCTTCCTTTGTATCTCCAACAGATTTGATAGTGTTGAATCCAGAATAGACCTACAATAAGTGTAGCTTTATTGAGGTATAATTGACAAATAAAATTATATATATTTAAAGTGTACAATGTGATGATACATATACATTGTGAAATAGTTACAACAGTTAACCTAATTAACATATCCATCACCGTTACTTCATATAGCTAACTTTTTTGGGGGGAATGCAAATACTTAAGATCTACTTTCTTAGCAAGTTTCAAGTGTTCAGTACAGTGCAATATTATTAACTACAGTCACCATGCTGTGCATTAGATTTCCAGAACTTATTCATCTTAAAATGGAAAGATTTTACCCTTTGACCAACATCTCCCCATTTCACCAACTGCCCAACCCTTGGTAGCCCCCATTCTACTCTGTTTCTATGAGTTTGACTTTTTTTAGATTCTACATGTAAGTTAGATCATACAGAATTTTTCTTTCTTTGTCTGGCTTATTTCCTTTAGCATAGTGTCCTTTCGGCTCATCAGTATCATTGCACAGGGCATGATTTCCTTCTTTTATGGCTGAATACTATTCTATTCTGTATATATCTAAATCTATACATCTTCTTTATCCATTCATCCAATGATATGGACACCTAGGTTGTTTCCACGTCTTGGCTATCGTGAATAATGCTGCAATGAATGTGGAAGTGCAGATATCTCTTGGAGAGAGTGATTTCCTTTCCTTCAGATATACAGCCAGAAGTGGGATTGCTGGATGATGTTAGCTGTGGATTTGTCATATGTGGCCTTTATTATGTTGAGGTACATTCCTTCCATACGTAATGTGTTGAGACTTTTTATCATGCTGAATTTTGTCAAATGTTTTTTCTGCATTGACTGGGATCGTCATCTGAATGTTAGGAGGTTTTTGATTACTGATTTAATCTAAATTAATTTAATTTAATCTCCTTACTCATTATTGGTCTGTCCAGATTTTCTATTTCTTCATTATTCAGTCCTGGTTGGTTTTATGTTTTTAGGAATTTATTTGTTTCTTTTAGATTATCCAATTTGTTAGATGTTCCCATTTTTTAAAGTTTTTAGCCACCCCTGCCACAGGTGATTTCTTGTTGGTTGATTTTTTTTTTTCTGTAAGCCCTTTGACTTCCATATGTTGCCTGGCCTTTCCTTCTTGCCCTCAATTCCCTTCTCTGTGCTATGCCTTCCCAAATTCCTGCTAGTTTCTTATGCAGTGAGTTACTTTATATATTATCTCTTTGTCTAGTTCCAGACCATATAGGCTTTTCCAGGCTAAACTATCTTTAAAATCAACTCTACCTATGTGTTATTCAGGTTAGGATAGGCTACACCAAGGTATCAAGCAACTCCCAAATCTCAGGGAATTAACACATAAAGATTTCTATCTTGTTCACACAAGATCTACTTTGGGACATCAGAGCAACTCTTTTCTGAGCAGTGACCTGGGATTCTACACTGTGGTGTCCTATAGCTTTACCTCTGAAATAGGTGGCTTTTGGGTCACTACTGCAGGAGGGGAAAGTGAGAGGATCTCACACCAGCTCATTTTTTGAAAACTTTTTATAATAGTAAATTTCAATTATATACAACAATAATCAATCCAGGGCCAATTGTGCTTGACTTGTGTCCCCACTCACCCTGCCTACTCTCACTGGACTATTTTGAAACTGGTCCCAGAAATTTCCTCTGTAAATATTCCAGTACCTACCTTTAAAAGATACAGAT
Organism: Pseudorca crassidens; assembly: GCF_039906515.1. Classification (NCBI taxonomy): domain Eukaryota; kingdom Metazoa; phylum Chordata; class Mammalia; order Artiodactyla; family Delphinidae; genus Pseudorca; species Pseudorca crassidens. Next base: position 24,809,594 of record NC_090306.1, on the reverse strand, counting down.
TCCTTCTAAAAGCACTATTGCAATACCATTATCACACCTAAAGATGACATAATTTCCTAATATTAAATATTCAGTTAGCCTCATCAGCTGTTAGGTATTTTAGCAAAGAAGTAACACGTAACATTTCTTCTCACATCTGTTGGCCAGAACTAGTCACATGGCTCCAACTCAATGCTGGGAAATGCTAGGAAATGAAGTCTTTTTGTGTACCCAGGAAAAGCATTATGAAGCAGGACTTGGTGAATACAACCTAACATCAGGTAAATTTCTGAGCTAAATTTGTTTCTTTTCAAGCATTTTTTTCTTCTCTTATATTTATATATCAATAAAGATTCTCAAGCATGTTGAGTGATGCTGGATTAACTACTGGCACAAGACATCTCAGAAATTTGGGACAGACACACAGACATACATTGTTTATTTAACCCATAGGTATTCCATTCTGATTCCGGCCCGTAAGTTTCACCCATTCATAAAGGCTCAATTCAAGTCTTAACCTCTTTCAGAGAAAGGTTTTCCTGACATAAAACTCACACTGACCTTTCACTTCCTAGTTGTTGAAACACGCTAGTTATTTGTACCCATTGTGAATCACTTCAATCGGATTGCTTTCTTTTTGAAGCACATTTAGGATCTGGTTCCTGAGCATCAAGGTGTTCTACCTGGTGATTTTGCTGCATGAGCCCTCTCTGGAGAGCAGGTCTAGGCACAGGTTGTGATGAGAGGTCTGGGGTAGGCATATGCTCTGAGGGGATGCAAGTCTTGAAGTCAAAAGGAGCTACCACCCATTCACAGAAATGTATCAGTAAGTTAGGTGGGAGGGTGTGCTAATGATAAACCTATTTTCCAGCTTTTCTTATATTCCTGGAAGTAGCAATAGCATTGGTGGCACTGAAAACTTCTTAACACACTTATTGGCTTTGGCTAAAGAAAATAGTTTAGCTGACCTGGCTCCAACAAAATTCCCTGTGTCTTATGCAATGAAGGATATGCCTGTGATACGCTTAGCACCAAGACAGGAGTGAGACTTGTCAAGGTATGTTCTGAAGGAGGGCCATCTACCTGCTGTTTCATGCTGCATCAGTTTTGATAATAATTTAAAATTTCATGCCTTATTTCTTGTCCTGTTTTCTGTCTTAAAATATAGTATCTACAGAAGTTTGTACACTCGTAGGTTTTCTCGAGAGTTCCTGAACTTAAGCAGTGAAAAGGGAAACATGACTTTCTAATTAATTTAAACATAATTTTATACAAAACAAGATATAAATTCCCTAGAGAGTTGGTGAATCCCCTCTGGCTGACCTAGTCTGTCTCGAGTTTTGCTTTTGTCAGTCTGGTTCTCTGATACTCACCAAATGTGTTCTACACAGTTCTCCCATCTTGAAAGTCTGAAAAAGTGAAACTGCTTTTGTATAACAGTGTGTTTATATTAATCTCAGAGATTTCTCTCTATCTTGCATGTAGTTCTTCAATGGTTAGATATTAAGTCACCTTTTTTCTTAATTAAAAAGTTTAGCTCTCACATGTCCAAAGTCCTATATCTCTCCTACCACAGCAGGAATTACTATAGGAGCAGGTGCTAGAATAAAGTTTTCACCAAAAACAAAAGAAGTAAGTAGAGGCAAAGCAATGAAGCAAGAATGAGGGACAGAAAGCCAGGTTGTTGATTTGGAGACTATTGAGAGTGGAAGGAGGTGAAAGCCAGATATTGAGAGTGAGTATAGAGTCAGTAATCCTGAACTTAAAAAGATGGGGAAAAAGGCATATAAAAATGGCCAAAGGTGGAAAATAAGGTTGAGGGCTGGGGCTATTGTCTAGAACAAGCTCTGGGGTGCTTGGCTTGACTTTATGAGCTGGAAAATACTTGGTAAATGGGTGGGTTGGCAGGCAAAAAGGCCAGGTGGAGCAGATGCAGTGAACTTCATCTCCTGTCTCCCTCTCGTTTGGATGTTCTATAACCTTCCAACTCAAGCTTTGTTCAGCTTATTCTGAATGGTGGGAAGTTTGGGTTTCATTTCCACTTTTGTTGTGATGAATAACAGAATTTTAGCTCCATCTGAAAATGTTTCCTTCATCACCCATCAACATGGTGCTGTGTTACTTCCTGAGCCTGACCATGCAAGAGCATGCCCTAGCTGTAGCCATGCAGAGCTGTCTGGTTCACTTTCTACAATCCACAGTATACAGAGCAGTTCCCAAAGCTGGCTGGGCATCAAGGACACTAGGGGAGCATGTTAAAAGTACCAACTCTGGGTGCTGTGCCTGGAGATTCTGACTTAATACACTAGGTGGACTTGAATTCGGGAACTGATATCATAGATTCATTATGTAACTTGTCCTGTTCAAGTAGTGTCATGTATATTGCTGTGATTATTAATCTTTATAAGCAGGATACTTAGCTCTTAACTGTGTAAATCTGAGATTAAAAACAAACAAAGAGCCTGAGTTAACTATGAATCTCCAAAGGATTGCAGCCTGCAGTAGGTGACACAGCTGGCATTTTTCCAAGCGTAGCCAATCTCTGCCTCCTAGTACTTGAAGGAGAGGAGTGATGCAGTGTATGCTTGATCAAAGATGTTCTGCTTTTATAATACAGAAAATCTTGGCTTCCATATCTACATAAATGGATAAAGTTGGACCCATAGGGAAAGAAAGGAAAGACCCTTTGTCAGCATCATGTTATTTTCATGAGGTGTGGTATGGGAGAGAAGACAAAATAGATATATTTAAGCGGACAGGTCTGTTTTTGCTAGAGAGAAATGGAAGAAAAGACATGTGCTACTTTTTTAGGAAAACAATAAGATAGAAAGTGACCAAAAAGTCTATTTAAAACAAAATTCAACATTTTTCTTTCCAGAAAGCTTTCTCCTGACTTTTCAATTGCTATTGATGACATCACAGAGACTCAAACCCTCAGATTTTGTTTGTTACTGCCTTATTGGCTTTACGTTAGAGGGAACTACCACCCACAGGACAATTCTGGCTCCTACCTGTTTGTGCAAGACCCCCAAAATTATTTTTACATTTTTAAATGGGTGGGAAAAACTCTAGATGAGTTTTATGAGTGATATTTCATGACATGTAAAAACTACATGAAATCCAAATGTTAGTATCCATAAATGTAATTTTGTTGGAATGCAGCCAAGCTCATTCATTTACATATTATCTCAGGCTCCCTTTACAATGGCAGACTGAATATCTCAGTGGTCCCCAACTTTTTTGGCATCGGGGACCGGTTACAGGGTCGGGGGAACGATGGCTCAGGCGGTGATGTCAGCGATGGGGAGGGGCAGATGAAGCTCCGCTCGCTTGCCCGCCATCACCTCCTGCTGTGCAGCCCAGTTCCTAACAGGCCGCTGACCCGTACTGGTCGGCAGCCCATGGCTTGGGGACCCCTGAAGTAGCTACACAGAGGCCAGGTGGCCCACAATGCCTGGAACACTTACTCTCTGGTCCTTTACAGAAAAAGTTTGTCTTAGTAGACTGTAAGCTCCTTGAGTCCAGGAACTGTATTTCAAATACCTATATCCTAAGAAACCTCTAACAGAGTGCTTGGCACAGAGGTAATTCTCAAGAAATGTTCGAAAAAATCTGCTTCGACAGTATAAAATGAGCTACTTGTTTTTCCCTGCAGCACCTAATCCAGGAACTTTACTCAGCAGGGTGTCAATATATGTTTTTTGAATTGAAATTTAATTATTCTTTTATTTAAGTCAGTGGTTCTCAAACTTCACTGTGCATCAAAACCACTTGAAGGACTTTAAAAAACACCGATTCTGGGACCCTGCCCATACAGTCTCTGATTCAGTAGGTCTAGGGCAGGACCTGGGAATTTTCATTTCTAAAATGTTCCCAAGTGATGCTGATGCTGCTAGTCCAGGGACCACATTTTGAGAACCACTGATTTCATGAATACTTCCCAAACCAGGGTGAAAATCAGAATCACCCAAGGAAGCATGTTAAAAATACAGATTCTAGGCTTCACTGACAGAAATTCTGACTCAGTGTATCTAGGATTGAGCCTGGGAATCTGTGTATTTAACAAAGCATTCACAAAACACAAAAGTGTTTTGGGGATTTCTGGAGGGATCACTTTTTTGGGGTCCACAGGTGTAACAACGTCCTCTGAGGTGTGACTCCTACTTAATATTCTTAATGCTTCTACTTAATACTTATATACTTATAGCTTATATACTTAAAGCATATACTTAATGCTTTGTTCATAGAAAAATAGTTTCATGGGTTTAGAAGAGATCATCTAGTTTGCTAGTTTGGTTTTCAAAACTCAAATGACAAAATGGTTGGGTGAAGTATTTAATTTAAAAAATATCTCAAACCTAGGAATGACAGGAAATAATATTAAGCAGCTGAGTAACCTATGTTGTCTCTGGGGATGGTGTCTGAAGAGGGAGTTGTTATGGCTGACAAATTGTGCCTTCCAGCAGTTGGAAAATACTGATTCAGTCTAACAATTGGCCTTTTACTTCTCGGAGAAAACGACATAATCCTACATACTAATATTTCCATTAAATTTTTAGCTGCTGAGAAACCAATGGAAGTTAATCCTTTTCTTCAAAAATTGGAACATAATGACAAAAATAGTCTTTATAATGACAAAAATGCCAGGCTCTGGTGAACACTCTGTAAAGCTTTTAATTTACAGTTTTATTTCTGGCTGTGTGATGCTCTAACAAAAATTTTCAACAGTATAATCATCTATTGACCATGCTGTTCAAAGAGATCATACACTCATTGTAAGCTCATGTTAACCTTGATTTAGCCACGTGGAAGGTCAAGTTCACCTGGGCTGCACTGCTGAACAGCCTGGGGCTCAGGCAGGTGCTTCCGCAGAGGCAATATTTGACACAATATATTCCCTGTCCATTCTCCACATTAATAAAGAAGTGGGAATGAGAGGCCACCTGCAACAGCACAGAATTGGATTTGGAGCCAGACAACCCAGTGTCACGTGGGACTCTGCTGTGCACTTGTAGTGACCTTGAGAGAATCACAACAACCTCTTTGGGCTATCTCTTCTACCATAAGATTGAAGGGGTTTTGTTGGTATCACATGATTCTTATACAGAGGTGCTTCATAAACCAGACAGCACTGTCCCCACTTATGGCATGGTTGATGTGCTCGTGAATGTGTTCATTAATAGATAAGAAAGATGCTTGTCTGGAAGTCTTGGAAACAGACTGGTGCCTGGTGCAGACTATGCAACCTGTATAAGTTTCTTGAGTGAAACTGAGAGAATGATTGGTTTAAAATAAACCAATATATAAAACAAAACTTTAAAGAGAAGAGCTAGACTGTAGGTAAGAAATTAACCAAGTATATGTTTTGCAGAAGGGCTCATTTGCTTTTTGCAGATATGTGGTTTAGAATTCATTGTTAGCAGTGTTAGATGTAGAGATTTGCTTTTTTAAAATCCCTATGACTCTGTCTCTGTTAATAAGATAACTGTATTAACGTCATGTTAGAAGACTCAGAGAAGGGCTTCCCTGGTGGCGCAGTGGTTGAGAGTCCGCCTGCCGATGCAGGGGATGCGGGTTCGTGCCCCGGTCCGGGAGGATCCCACGTGCCGCGGAGCGGCTGGGCCCGTGAGCCATGGCCGCTGAGCCTGCGCGTCCGGAGCCTGTGCTCCGAAATGGGAGAGGCCACAGCAGTGAGAGGCCCGCGTACCGCAAAAAAAAAAAAAGAAGACTCAGAGAGTCTTAATGGCATTTCAGGTCCACTTTAGATTTATCCAGGGTAAGAAAAATTCCCATTTAAACGATGTTATTGTTCAATGTGAAATAAAAAAGAATCTGGTATAACTTTATTTATATGTTGATATTTCTGTAGCCTGTAAAAGGAACTGCATTCTCATTCATTCCTCACTGGTTAATGTCACTAGGCACTAAGGGGTTGTACAAAAGAAGCAGATTTTCAATGTGTGCCCTCTGCCAGATGCCTGAACAGCTGGAAGGATAGAAGGTGCTTTTATAGAAATGTCGAGATTTATAAGGGAGCCTCAGCAAGAACAAAATGTATAAACAAAGTATTTCTAGATTTGTAGGTATTTCTTTAATACAAGTTAATTTATCAAAACCCATCGAGTCCATGTTTATTTATTTAAAAAGCTGGGTGCTGGGGAGATAACTATACAAAGACATAGCTCCTGAGCCTGGAGCTTCTGTTTTAGTGGGAAGATAGGCACATTAACAGGCAGTTATTGGGCAGTTTGTAAGCCCTGAGCCTGTGGGAGTTCACAGTGGGGAAACCAGTCTGGCTAAGGAAGGGGCTGTGACAGGGAAGTTGGTCAGAGGAAGGGACATCTTTGCTGGAACTTGAAAGATAGAGAGGCGGTGGAGCTTAGCGACCTGTGAGACTTGATTCCAGATGAATTGAGCTAATCAGGTGCTTTTCTCAGGAATCTGAAACCTGGGAATGAGCTATGAAGACCGAAGTGACAGGTATGTGAAGACAAGAGAAGAGGAGAGGTCAGTGGAAGCCCAGAGGACCATGCTCCAGGTTCAGTTATGAAAAGTGTGAAGCCCATGAACAGAGGCAGGAAGTGAAGCATGGTGGCATGAAGGAGAGAGGGTGCTGCCTCGCCTCCGGGAGGGTTGCCCTGTCTGATTTCCAAGACTCCTGGAGTTACTATTATTTCCTGTCCTGGGCTTCTGTGAGATTTCTCAATTCTCAAAGCGACCTTATCTGTACTTGAACTAGCTTGAATGGGTCTTTGTGCTTCACGATCCAGAAGATCTTGAACTCAGTGGGAGGCCAGCCAGAATGTCTACCATGTTTCTTTCTGAACGGTCTTGCTTTCTCTACTCCTAGGTGTAGAAGCATTGTACTCCTGTTGGGTCAAAACCCTGGAAAAACCCCCTGAGAGAGCTACGCCTCTTGTCTGGACCTGTTACTCTCCTCCCATGGGTTCAAAAGGCTCTTCTGTGTCCTGTTAGGGGGACAGGTCACTGAGGAGCACCATCCTCTATCTTATCAATTGACTGGGAGTTGCCTGTCCTGTGACCCTGAGGTTTGGCCCTATTCCCAGTCAGTTCAACCTTGGCTTTATATCATTTTCCTCAAATGAGCCTCCTTTGTTGCACATTCATCATTTGCTCCCAGAGCTTTTCAAGCACCATGGTCTGTGCCCTTTTTCTTGATGCCTGCTTAGTGGTTACTGGAATTTGCCATGACTCTACATCACCTTGATCTATGATTGTCACCCCTTCTCAAGGTGACATTGTTGCTGCGATATTGCCATATGACTCTTAAAAAGTCACTAGGAGGGCTTCCCTGGTGGCGCAGTGGTTGAGAGTCTGCCTGCCGATGCAGGGGACACGGGTTCGCGCCCCGTTCCGGGAAGATCCCACATGCCGCGGAGCGGCTGGGCTCGTGAGCCATGGCCGCTGAGCCTGCGCGTCCGGAGCCTGTGCTCCGCAATGGGGGAGGCCACAACAGTGAGAGGCCCGCGTACCGCAAAAAAAAAAAAAAAAAAAAAAAAGTCACTAGGAGGTAATCTGAGCACCCTTATTTCTCCAGTTTAACATTTGAATGTCAGTTGATTGAGGTTATTAGAATATAAATTCCCAAATATATAAAGTGTTACTTTCATTTTTATATTTTCTTCCAAAATAAGAAGGGAACAAAAATGGTAACTGTCATTGGTCACTGCATGATGTGAGATAACGTCAGTGAATGGGGAATGGGTAGATGGGTGGAGGTGAGGCCAGCCAGCATAAAGACACAGAGTGAAGCTAATGGGACACTCCCAGTGACAAGAGGATGGAAATAAAATCTCATGGGTCACAAGAAGGGGGAAACCCCTATCCAATGGAAGCTGTGATTTGATTATCCATATTTGACAGATTTTAGAGCCTGGAGGTGATGAAGTTTTAGTCAGTAGCAGAACCCATGTCTTCTGGCTCTTGAAGTGACTCAGACTCCTGAGATAATCAGGAAAACAACTTCTCTAACTCAACACACATCAGCTACTGGACTAGACATACAAGAGTTAGGACCCTGGGGCAGATCTAGCCCCATTTGCTGCCTGAAGCAAATATTCTCACTACAACGAATGCCCTTCAGCAGCAAGCTTCTTGCCATATTCCTATAATTTCTGTTATTCCAAACTCAGGTTGCCAATAAGAGGACATTTTCTCCCCCAACGTGTTCTATTCTATAAACTTGAATCCCTTTCCCACAGGCTCTATTCTGACAATACGCTACCAATTTCCAGTCACCTAAGCCAGAAACGGCCATCTCTGATAATTCCCTTTCCTTTTCTGTGTTAATGACAGAATCCTGGTTTGTTTTGTTTTGATTTGTTTCTTCAAAGCAGTTTTTATCCTCTTCCTTTTTCTCTGTTATCACTCTCTTACCCCCATCAAGATCTTCATTATTTTGTGCTCTGTCAATAACTTTCACACCAGATCGATTTTTCTATCTCATTGATTTTGCCAGAGCTCTCCTCTGCTTTTCAAAATCTTCTCCAGAGAAAGGTGCAAAAATGAGCTTTATTGTGCCATTCTGGATTTTAAGTCTTTTTATAGCTTGCTACAAATGGCAACCTCTCCTACATAATTTCATAATTATTGCTACTGTATGGTCCACAGTCTGAACTGTAGTTTTACTATTCTTAGAAAAATGCCACTTTTGTGCATAATATGAAGGCTTTTTTATTCAGTGGTCCCTGCTGGACCTGACCCTGTCCCACCATTCCAACTAAATTCTGCCTAGAAAATTGACAGATCTTCCATGTTCTTCCCTTCTTCATTGATCTCTCATTTCTTGAACTTCACTGACACTTGATGCTGGTGACACCAAACCATTCAATCGTGCCGTGTGAGTATGTATGTGTATGGGATTATTACCACTGGAGTATAAGCATAAACATATGGGGGGCAGGTTCTGCACATCTATTGAATTTAAGTGGGAGTTGTGGTTCTATTGAGGAGAAAAGTGCTGCGTAACTTTCTTTGATTGGTCCTGGAGAAGATAATTGACAAGGAAATGAGAAGGTAGAGATGTTCATGAGTAGAGGGCAGGTGATACCTGCATAGAGCTATTGTAGCTGGTGCTAGGTAAGACTTGGAGGCCCTCTGAAGCATCAGTGCTATCTCAGAAGGGTTGAGAGAAAAAATACGAGGATAGCCTTGGCAGACAGGTCAGATCTCCCACACCTAATAAGTAGAACAGAAGGGGTTGGGGCGGGGTGATAGACCACATACTTGTCTTAAAGGTGTTCGATATCGAGACTTCTGTCCTTCCCCAAGAAGGCAAGTTTTATGAAATAGACCAACCTACTGTGTCTTTATAGAAACAAGGAGTTTTTAAGTGAAAGAATCAGAGGGATCTTTTGGCTTTGAGCAGTAACATTCTGATATAGGACAAATCATTTTTGCTTTTGTTTTTTGATTTTTATACATACTTATCACAAGCATATTCCCATGCTGAGGAAGTATTTGGGGCTTCTGTTATTTCTTCCCTGAAAAGGTTTCTCAAAGGAAAAAGAACACAGCTCTGATTATATTTTTGAAGTTAATGCATTCTGGAAATTTAAAATTTTTTCTTGATTAAAATGACAGTTTGAATTTAAAGGGCCACACAATTTAATTAAGTGCCAGTTGACGAATGCCTGTTGCCCCATTGTGTCATCTTCCCTTTCCCATTCATGTGTCCTTGTTATGAATTTCTTTATTCCTTACTGATTAACCAATGAAAATGCATGACTAAACTGCTTAAGCTTGATTCAAGGCTTATTTTTGCTGTATATTCTATTTTGTTGGAAGATATTTTAATGGCTTTCCTCCCATTAGCAGAATTTATGGTAGAAAATTGCTTTTGCTTTGCAAAAGAGACCTGGCAGGGCAGACCTTTCAAGCTGATCACTTAGTTTCTGAAATCGTAGTAGAAATAAACAAGATGATTAGTTTGAAATGTAATTCATAGTCAATGAGTTAAAAAAATACTCGAGTTGTTGATTACAGCTAGCTCAAATAGACCTTCTAAAATGTAATTCACTTTTGGAGTGTTTCCAAATGGATTCTTTCCGCTTAAATTTGCAAAATTTCCCAATGTTGTGTCAATATTTCAAACAGTATTGAAAAAACTTTATAAGCAGCATTGATCTGACTTCAAATGCATTGAATTTGTAGGTGGTGTCTTGAATTTTCTGAGCACAGTATTCACAGATTGAAAGGAGACACGAGTTTGGATAAATAGTCCTGATTCTTGCTAGTGCATTTGCAGCTCTATTGCCCTTTTCCTGTAATGCTTTTCTTTTTTTTTCCCTTTTGAAAATTTTTATTATGCATAATTTCAAACATACACAAAAGAAAAGAGAATAGCATTATAAATGTCCAAGTAGCTAATACTCAGCTTCAAGAATCATCAACTCACGGCCAATCTTGTTTCATCTGTACTCCAACCTATTTTCTCCTTTTCCCTACAGTCAGTTATTCTGAAGCAAGTTCCAGACACTCAAGTCATTTCATGTGTAAATATTTTAGCATGATCTCTAAATTATGATTCCTTTAATATCATTACCACATCTTTAAAAATTGAGAGTGATTTCCTTCAGGAAATATCCAACTCAAATTCTCCATTTTGTCTCATATGGTTTTTATAGTATATTTATTCAAATCAGGATCTAAACAAGGTCTACATATAATATTTGGTCAATATTTCACTTAAATACCTTTTAATTATAGGTTTTCCCTTCCTCTTTTTATTCCTTGCAATACATTTTTTTGGAGAAACTGGTTATTTATTCTTGTAGATTTTCTCACAATATGGACTGTTTTCCCATATCTTTATTTAACGTCTTGCTCTGTCTCTTGCATTTCTTTACTAATCTGATCATCGCATGATCTGCCCCTGCCTGACTCTTCAATCTCATCTCATACAGAGCTGTCTGCACTCCACCCAGAACAGAATTTGCTCACCTGTACTTAGAATGGTCTTTTGGCTGCTCAGCTGAAATGTCTCTTTCTTAGGAAAGCCTTATCTGACCAGCACAGGAACCCATCATATGCTCATATAACACTTTTTTTCACTTAAGTTGGCCATTGATCATTTTGTATCAAAAAATGATGAATCTAATGATCACCTTAAATGAGTCAATTTAATGAATCCTATCCACCTTTATCTTATTAAATATTATTTAATACAAAGGAGGTAATCCTGAGTTGTGTTTCAGTTATTCTTTATCTGACTCCTACCTCCTGGCCTTCCACTTGTGGCTACTTTTTCTCCCACTATCCTGTGATACTACTGACAGGTGGTCAGTATTTTTCTGGCAGAGACCGTAATGGACATGCGGAATTTAGTCACCTTTCTTCAGGTGGTCTTAATGGCCTGGCAAGCTTATGTTGCTAGGCAGTCTTCATGGAGATTTTCTCAATATACAATTAACTCTGAGTTTAAAAGGAGATGATTAAACTCATGTATTAGTCTGCTTGGGCTGCCATGACAGAATACCACAGACTGGGGGGCTTAAACAACAGAAGTTTATTTTCTTACAGTTCTGGAATCTGGAAGTCCAAGATCAAGATGCTGGGAGAGTTGGTTTCTGTTGAGACCTCTCTTCTTGGCTTACAGACAGCTGCCGTCTCACTCTGCCCTCACATGGCTTTTCCTGTGGGCTTTTCCTTACATGGCTTTTCATGTAGAGGAGTCTCTGGTGTTGCTTTCCTTTTTTATAAGGAGATCAGTTCTATTGAATTAGGGCCTTACCTCATGACCTGATTTAACCCTAATTACTTCCTTAAAGATCCATCCCAAATAAATTCACACTGGGTGTTAGGACTTCAACACATGAGGGGACACAATTCAGTCCATAAAAACGAAGTAACACTTTCCCCAGGGGTCTGGGTCTAAACTGAACCTACTCTGCTAACTACAAAACATTTGTTTCCTTTTATTCTTTAGTGAAATGTGACCTTTTTTTCATTTTAAAATTCAGTTTAATAATACACTTCCATAACTATTTTTTTCAGTAATTAAATTATCCAAACTTGTCCAAAACAGCCTGTTCAAGGGGGTTCCCATTCTTTTTGACATAGCTCTTCCCACCACCTCTTTCTTATTCTTTAAGCAGTTCCTTTCTGGCACAAGATGTTCCAGGCTCAACTTCTAGTTTTCTCAGCCCCAACACTGGATTCAACCATTTCTCCAAGGAACCCTGATTCATTTTAGTGGAGAATGGTATTTAGAAACCAAGATCTGAGCACTGGGTGGGCTCACCATTACTGGGATGGCATTTAGTTAGTGAACAGAGATACAACTCTTTTTTGAATCATGGAGTCATAATGATAGCACCAGTTCAATCCAATACCACTGAATTACCTTCTTTCTTTCCATATTCTTATCTCCCCTTTTCCTACACTGAGAATCCTGATTTTCAACATCAGCATACTCATTCATCTGTTCAATCTATAACATCATACAGTACAGTTCCAGAATTATACCAATGTCACTACTAACAAGACTACTAAGTTTAAGATTTCTCTGTATTTTTTTTTTGTCCTTAGAATATGTCCCATTCAGAGTGTGTAAAGGGCACCTTGATCATGCTGCTGAATCATGTCAGGTAGTTCTGCAACCCCAGAAATATGCACAGGTGCCAGGGAGGAATGTCTTGTACAGTGTAAATCATGTCCGATTTCTGGGGGTCTAGACTGCCAGGGCTATCCAAGCTCTCTTGGCGAGACAGCTCTTTTCTGTGATGCCATTTTCTGTTGTGTATATTGCCATGAGCTCGGTGTCTTCATCGTCGTGTTCACCACTGGATGTGGCACCTCCACTGAACACCACCAGAAGAGTAAAGAAAGCGAGGTGCTTCTCTTCATCTTCATCTTGCCTTCAGCTGAACTTCCAGCCTCCATGGATTCGGATGTAGTGTTTTTACCAATGCACATCATTAACAGAAAACGAGAAGCTTGGCCTTTGAACTGAAGTGGCTGCTAGTTAAGGCTTGTTCAAGGGAGGAGCCCAGGATCAGAGTCGGCTCTTCCAGTGCCTGAAACCCCTGATTCTTAGGCAGAGATGAGCCCCATAAGTGCCATCTCTTAGCACCTGGCTGCAGCTTTGGGGTGCCCACTGCCCCCTCCAGGTAACTCATATTTTAAAAGACTCTATCAGGGTTAAAAGGCCAGCTTAACTACAACATTCTTTCATCTGTTTCTACCATCCTAGGAAAATTGGATCAAAAGTTTAAAATTAATACATATGAATTTTATTTTTCTGTGATTATCAAATTTTTAAACAATTGATTTAATATAGTGGTTAAATTAGATAGTTTTAAATCCTAAAATATATAGTTAAACACATACAAATAGAGTAAAAGTCAGGATAAATTTAGAACTAAGATTTGAGTACAAAACATAATATGTATTTCCGAGACTTTTTGTAAAGTACTTAAAAAAACATAATTACTTAAAAGGAATTCTGACATAAATACCTCTGTAAATCAATTTATAAATGGGCCTTTTAAAGATGATGTAAAAAAGTCAACCTCTAACAAACTCTCACATACCAGTTAGTTATGTGACCCAAAGTTCAACTTTTACCTACTCAGTAATGCAGACCCTGGCCACATTATTCATGCTTCTTCTCATCAATTCCCCATCTTCCTTTCATTGCTTTATGTTTTCAACAACAGATCATCTGAAATACTTGATATCAGATGTGTCAAAATTTAATTTGCTTATTTTGTTTGTCTGCCTGCTTCAACTAGAAAGTAAGCTCCATGAGGTCAGAGTTTGTGTCTGTTTGTTCACTGCTGAATTTCCAGCCTCCAGAGCAATGCTTAGCACAGGATGGACCCTTAATACACATTGGATAAATAAATTAATAAATTCATAGTAGTCAAATTATTCTGTTCAATTGGATATTGACAGCCAGATTTTTTTTTAATGTAAACTAAATAGAACTTATAAAGCAATGCATCAAAATCAACTGGAGAGCTTGTTACAGCACAGATTGTTGAACTTTACCCCCAAATTTTGGATTTTGTAGATCTGGCATGAGGCCTGAGGATTTACATTTCCAATGAGTTCCTAGATCATGCTGATGCTGGAGGTAGAGGAAACACTTCAAAAAATACAGTTTTACAGAAACCAAAACTCAATAGCACCATGAAATATTGGGGATGGATATGAATTGCTAGCATCTGGCCTTAGCTCATGGCTTAGTACATCTGCTATATTGTAATTAACCTGCAAGAGCAAATGTGATGGAACATAGGATTGGTATGGCAGTAAGTAGTTTCCTTGACTCTCTCCCAACAAATTAAGGAGAGTGCTGAGTCCCCATAGTCTGTCATTTTGTTCAGGTGTGTTAAATATGGACCTTCATGATGGCAGTAGACTCACATAAAGCAAGCCCTGGCCCTCCCCAGGGTGTCTTTGTTAACATGATGAATGAATGGAAATTTTCCCTTTGGAAGACTGTTATGGCTTCTCTTTTGATGAAATCTTCTTAGAAAAGTCTTTAAAGCAGCATGAAAAACGTAGCATTCCAATTACTGAGATAGTAAGATACAGCCCTTCTACAGTGGCTTTCATCCCGACAATTCTTTGCAAACATTAACTAATGCCTCAGGCAATCCTTGGAGGCAAGTTATACTCTACATTTTGTTCCTTTAGAGATTGGAGACAGAGGTTTGGCTTCTAGCTCATGTTTTTGTGGGCTGAACTCTCTCCTTTTTGGTCTGTTTATTCACTGGAAGGGAGATGAGAATCAGGCCTTAAAAGTAAGAGTCTCTGCAGCTTAGTAACCTCTTGAGGCAGGTTATTTCTTGCCGCAATCGTTATTTCCAACAATCCAATTTTTCATGTGCAAAGATTAGTTACTAAGGCAATGATCTTAAGGACTATGACATTGTTTATTATCCAGTAGGGGTGAACTTATAGGAAAATAGAAGTCTTGGTTTTATAGATATTCTTCTGTGTTAAAAAAGAACAATGAAAGAAATATATGCAAAATTGTCAGCAAAATAAGCACAACTCTGTTGACCTAGAAGCGTTTTCAGTAACATGCTCACTTGTATTCAGTAAGTACTCTGTTAAATTTATCTTATAATCTCTAAATATGTTCTTAAATTTTGATAGTGTGGAAGTCCATTACCAGAAAGAGTATCTTTTATTGGATGAGAAAGCACATACACAGAGTCCAGAGTATCAGACAGAATATTTCTTTGATTCTCAATTATACTAAATCCACCTTTACCAGTAAAGGGAGGGCAGCCCCTTTTTCTAGTCTTTCTTCTTTTTCCTTCCTTTGTGTAATATTTGTTGAGTGCCTAATATAGGCTAGGAACTTGACCAGTTGCTGGGATTAAAGCAGTGAACAAAACAAAGGTTCTGGCCTCATGGATTTAGATTATAGTAAAGGGGAATAGTTAAACGAATAGTTAAACAAAACTGTATGTGTGTATCAGAATGAAGAGTTGATAAATGCTGTGTAGACATCAAGAAGGAGCTCTCAAGTAAGATGACACTTGGGACAGGAAGGAAGTGTGGGAGTGAGCCACTTGTATATTTGAGGGAAGAGCATTCCAGCAGAGGGAAATTAGGTGCCAGTGCCTTGAGGGAGAAGCCTGGCTGACATATTCAGGAGCAACAGGGAAGAGATGGGGTGCAGTACAGCGAGTCAGGGTGGAGAGGCACTAGATGAAGTGAGAGAGGTGCAGGACTATACAGAGATACAGATCAAGCCTACTCTTCATTTTAAACTTCCCACAAACTAGTTGGAGGGTTAGCATAAGTAGGAGACCCACTGAGTAGATATGTGAATTTTACAAGGTATTGTCCAGAATTGGGTAGAAGAACTAAGAATATGTTAGTTTTTCTCTAGAATAATTACAGATTGAAAATACAGATTGTTTTGAATTTGTGTTATTTTTTCATAGAATTAGAAATTTAAGACCTCAAGCTTAATTTCTTATTTATCAAAAAGCTCAGGTTGCATCTCTGAGGATTGTGCCCCTTAAAGGGAATCACAATGAGAATTTTTGTATAGAATATTTGGCCCTTTCTGTGCCTTTCCATAATATCCTCCTACTATTCCCATTCTGCATGCACTAAGATTGAATTTGAAGTTATATTATCACATATAAACAATGATTTAGGAATTTAGTTTTGGATTGTATCCTTTGTTAACAATACATTTTTAAATGAACTCATTTGTCATTGACCATTATGATTAGAATAATCACCCCATTGGAATGTATGTACAGTAGAGATAAAGGGAATTAAAACTATGAAGGCTGATTATTCCATTTCCTTTTATGAATAGTTAATGTTATACCCCAGGAGGACCATAGTCTGAAAGCACACTAGGGTTTCCTTTATGACTTGTACAGATTTAAGCTGGACTAAACATGTTGGTTTGCAATAACTAGTAACATAAATCAGGAAAATAGCCAATCTAATTTTGATTGGCAGAATTAATGTCATTAAATCTATTTTTTATAGTTCTCTGTTTCCTATGTCTTCTAATGTGGTTTCTCTGCATAACACGAAGAAATATCATTGAATTTTATTTATGAGTAATTTATTTTGTATTGGTTTTTCATTACATTCTCACAGGGTGTCTTGAGGTTTGAGGTTATTTTTATTATGTATTTCACATTCAAGTGGCATACTTCTAACTGGAGAACTCTGAGTGGGGTTGGGTGTGTAAGAGAAGATCTGACTTGCCTAAAACAATGATATGTTCTTTGGTATAATGATATGCTTCCAGCCTCTACCACTACAACCCTAATTCCAGTCACCATCACACAGTGGTAACATACAAGACAAAATATTAGATATTTTGCTAACTGTGGCGAATAAAAATGGAATAAGACCTAATAGCTGTCTTGAGGAAATTGGCTTTCCCTACTTACATTCCATTCACCCTACTATGGATATGATCTAAACATACCACTCCCCTGCCAGGAAATTATCATGGTCTCTTTGTTCTCTATTAAGTCTATATTCCTTAGCAGAGCGTTCAAGGCCCTTCACAACCTGGGCCCTGCCACCCTTCCAGTTTCAGTTCTTCTTTCTTCCCCTTATTTGTCCAACCTTCCAACAGCATAAGGAACAAAGTTCCAGATTGTGGGCTCTTCCTTTCACAGACTTTTCGCTTCAGGTCTATTTGTCTTTTCTCTTGCTCCATTGGTATAAATTCCCCGCCCCCCCACCCCCCCACACACAAATACATTTACACGTATGAACATACACACACACACACACACACACACACACACACACACACATACACACCTTCCTCTATTTAGAAAAATCCTTCTCATTGTACAAGGCCTGATTCAAAGATCACTTCTAAGGGCAGCATTCTTCTCTGACTTAAGCAGAATAAACTTCTTCCCTTTCTATACTATCATGATACTTAATGCAGTCCTATTTGGATTTTAGTCTTTATGCTTTTGTCCATCAAGTATGAAGTCTGAGACCAAGGGTTGGGTCACATTTATCTTTTTGTCCAACAGACCCCCCACTCTTTCCATGTAACAATTTTCAGTTGAATGTTTATTGAAACAAAATAAAACTAAGGAAAAATAATGATTCTTCTTCTCTGTACTTTGAAGATATTGAATAGATTTTTTAAAAATTTAACTATGATGGTAATCAACACATTCTGACGTATAGTTATTTGCACTATAGGTACATTTACAGACATTCAACTATACTAGATCAATTTTTAAAAATCAGAAGCAAAAATAAATAGAGAAGGAGAAAAAGAGAGAGAGGAAAAAAATAATTTCAATAGTGTGGGGACAATTTCTCACTATTGCCCTCATTAAGCACAGTCCCAGGGGAGAGCAGGAGATGAGAGATATGGATTTGTCCTCTCAGTCAGTTTCAGTTTCAGTTCCTGTGATGCCTCATGCTGTGAGCATCTGCTGTGGTGAACAGGATTCTAATGTTTAAAGATGTGCATTTTTCATGCAACATTGTCTCTGAGAAGAGGCCAACTACTTTTTTTTGTACAGTCATCTGTCCCAGATCTGGACAGCAACCCATGTCTTTGAGACATTCTTAGAGATGGCATGTCCCTCTCCACCATCAAGACTTTCTAACAGGATTTAGGAGTCATTTTGACTTTATATAATTTTGCTTCATTTCCTGACTTTTGAACTCAACTCCTACACAAGATACTCAATTCCATAGTAATCTGTAAGCACCATGGTACAAAGAACAGGTCATATTTTGATAGGGTAACTAAATTTATGGCTTTTCTAACTTAAATAGGTAAAGGAAAAATCAGATGATTTCAAGTAGAGCCACAAAGATAGTTTTAACACTTATGAAAGATGAATATCTAAGAAAAATTTAATCATTATACTTATTCCTTCTGTTTTGGCAAAGAAGGTTAGATGGATGTCCCAATAAAGGTCTCTAAATGAATTATGATTTCTCACACAGAAAATGGTGACCAGCTGTTTTTCTTCTCCATTGAGTACACAACAGCAGGAAATGTTTAAAATGTAGCATGAAGGATTTATCTCAGATACAGAAAGATTTCTGTTTGCTGGACACTTAGACAACTTCTTGAGAGATGTTATAGAATCTCCTACTGAGGAAACTTCTTTATAACCTCATTCTGCCTAGAATAGTTTATGTCAACATTTTTCAAAGTATGTTCTAGCATTTTATGGACTGTTAAGGGAAGTTAATCAAAATAAAGACTATATATTGGAAGGTGGTAAATTAAGTGAACTCTTGTGCAATGTTTAAAAATATTTCTCAATTACCATATTCCTACTCTTAAAAACAACAAATATCTCCGCAAAAATACCTCACTTTTTAAAATTTGAATACAGGGGCTTCCCTGGTGGCACAGTGGTTGAGAATCTGCCTGCCAATGCAGGGGATATGGGTTTGAGCCCCGGTCTGGGAAGATCCCACATGCCACGGAGCAACTGGGCCCGTGAGCCACAACTACTGAGCCTGCGCATCTGGAGCCTGTGCTCCACAACAAGAGAGGTTGCAACAGTGAGAGGCCGCAACAGTGAGAGGCCCACGCACCGCAATGAAGAGTGGCCCCTGCTTGCCACAACTAGAGAAAGCCCTTGCACAGAAACGAAGACCCAACACAGCCAAAAATAAATAAATTTATAAAAAAAAAAATTTGAATACAGTTGACATATAATATTATGTTAGTATCAGTTGTACTACATACTGATTTGCCATTTGCATACTTTATGAGATAATCACCACCATATGTCTAATAACCATCGATCCCCATACAAAGTTATTACAATATTATTGACCATATTCCTTATGCTGTATATGACATCCCCATGATTATTAATTATATAATACAAACTGGAGGTTTGTATCTCTTAATCCCTTACACCTATTTCAGCCACCCCCAACCCCTCGCTTCAGGCAACCCATCCCATATTTGTTCTCTGCATCTGTGAGTCTGTTTTCATTTTGTTTTGTTTGTGGTTTGTTTTTTTTTTTTTTTAGATTCCAATTTAAGTGCAGCATTTGTCTTCCTCTGTCTGACTTATTTCACATATCATAATATCCTGTAGATTCATCCATGTTGCCATAAATGGCAAGATTTTTTCTTTGCAGCTGAGTAGTATTCCATTGTGCATGTATTACATACCACGTCTTCTTTATTCATTCATCTATGGATGAACACTTAGGTTGCTTCCATATGTTGGCTATTGTAAACAATGCTGCAGGGAACATTGGTGGGCACATGTCTTTTCAAATTAGTGTTTTTTGTTTTCTTTCTATAAATACCCAGAAGTGCAATTGTTGGATCATATACCAGTTCTATTTTTAATTTTTTAGAGGAGGCACTGTTTTCTATAGCGGTTGCACTAATTTTCAATCCCACCAACAATGCACAAGGATTCGTCTTTCTCATCCTCACCAACACACTTTCTATTTGATGTTATTTTGATAACAGCCATTTTGACAGGTGTGAGGTGATATCTCAGTGTGGTTTTAATTTGCATTCCCCTGATGATTAGTGATGTTGAGCATCTTTTTAAGTGTCTGTTGACCATCTGTATGTCTTATTTGGAAAAATACATATTCAGGTTCACTGCCCATTTTTTAATTGATTTGTTCATGTTTTTGATGTTGAGTTGTATGAGTTTTTAGTATAATTTTAGAATATCAGTCCCTTGTTGGATATATCATTTGCAAATATCTTCTATTCAGTAGGCTGCTTTTTCATTTTGTTGATAGTTTCCTTCACTGTGCAAAAGCTTTTTAGTTTGATGTGTTCCCATTTGTTTATTTTTGTTTTTCTTCCCTTGCCTGAGGAGACATCCAGAAAATTATTGCAAAGACCAATGTCAAAGAGCATTCTGCCTATGTTTTCTTCTAGGAGTTCTATGATTTCAGGTCTTACATTTAAGTCTTTCAACCATTTTGAGTTTATTTTTGTATATGGTGTGAGAAAGTAGTTCAGCTTGATTTTTTGCATATAGCAGTCCATTTTCCCATCATATAAGTCCATTGCCCATGTTAGTGTGGGTTCATTTCTAGGCTCTCTATTCTGTCCTACTGATCTATGAGTCTGTTTTTGTATGAGTAGCACCTTGTTTTGATTACTGCAGCTTTGTAGCATAGTTGGAAACCAAGAAGCATGGTACCTCCTGCTTTGTTCTTCTTTCTCAAGATTGTTTTGGCTATTGGAGGTCTTTTGTATTCCCATACAAATTTTAGAATTATTTGTTCTAGTTCTGTGAAAAATGCCATTGGTATTGCATTGAATATTGTATTAAAATGGTTATTTTAATAATATTAATTATTCTAATCAATGAGTATGGTATATCTTTCCATTTGCTTGTATTATCTTTAATTCTTTCATCCATGTCTTGTAGTTTTCTGACTACAGGCCTTTTACCTAATTGGTTAGATTTATTCATAAGTATATTACTCTTTTTGGTGCAATTGTAAGTGGGATTCTTAATTTCTCTTTCTGATAATTTGTTTTTAGTGTATAGAAATGAAACAGATTTCTGTATATTCATTTTGTATCTTGCAAAATTACTGAATTCATTTATTAGTTCTAATAGTTTTTTGGTGGCAGCTTGAGGATTTTCTATATACAGCATGATGTCATCTAAACAGTGACAGTTTTAATTCTTCCTTTCCAATTTGGATTCCTTTTACTTCATTTTCTTGTCTGATTCCTATGACTAGGACTTCTAATACTATGTTGAATAAAAGTGGTGAGAGCGGGCATCCTTGTCGTTTTCCTAATATTAGAAGAAATGCATTCAGCTTTTCACCATTGAATATGATGCTGCCTATAGGTCTGTCATATATGGCCCTTATTGTGTTGAGGTATGTTCCTTCTATACCCACTTTGTTGAGAGTTTTTAATCATAAATGGATGTTGAATTTTTTCAAAAGCTTTTCCTGCATCTATTGAGATGGTCATATGATTTTTCTTCTTCAATTTGGTAATATTGCATATCACATTGATTGATTTGCAAGTATTGAACCATCCTTGCATCCCTATGATAAATCCCACTTGATCATATTGTATAATCTTATTAATGTATTGTTGAATTCAGTTTGCTAATATTTTGTTAAGCATTTTTGCATCTGTGCTCATTGGGGATATTGGCCTGTAATATTCTTTCCTTTTTTTTTTTTTTTTTTGTAGTGTGTGGTTTTGGTATCAGGGTAATGCTAACTTCATAGAATGAGTTCTAAATCTTTCCTTCCTCTTGCATTTTTTGAATAATTTGAGAAGGATTGGTGTTAGCTCTTTAAATGTTTGGTGGAATTCACCCGTGAAGCTATTTAGCCCTGGACTTTTGTTTGTTGAGATGTCTTTTTATTATTGATTCAATTTCATTATTGGTAATTGGTCTTGTCAGATTTTCTATTTTTTCCTGATTTAGTCTTAGATTATTGTATGTTTCCAGGAATTTATCCATCTCTTCTAGGTTGTCCAATTTATTGGCATTAAATTGTATACAGTAATCTCTTATAATTCTTTGTGTTCCTGTGGTATTGATTGTAACTTCTCCTTTTTCTATTCTGATTTTATTTATTTGGGTACTCTTTCTTTTTTTCTTATAAGTCCGGCTAACGGTTTATTTATTTGTTTATCTTTTCAAAGAATCAGCTCTCAGAATCATTAATCTTTTCTATTTTTTTAGTCTCTATTACATTTATTTTCGTTCTGATCTTTATTATTTCTTCCCTTATATTAACTTTTGATTTTGTTTGTTTTTCCTTTTCTAATTCCGTTAGGTGTGTGGTTAGGTTATTTATTTGAGATTTTTTTGTTTGTTTTCTGAGGTAGGTTTGTAGTACTACAAATTTCCCTAAGCTGCTTTTGCTGCATACCATACCCATTGGTCACTTAGCATCATATTACTTAGCCTTAAAGTGTTTATGTTTTTTGCAGTTTTTTCTTATAGTTGATTTCTAGTCTCATACTGTTGTGGTCAAAAAGATGCTTGATATGATTTCAATCTTTTAAAATTTACGGAGACTTGTTTTGTGGCCTAGCATGTGATGTATCTGGACAATGTTCCATATATACTTTAAAAGAATGTATTCTTCTGTTTTGGGATGGAATGCTCTCTATATATTTGTTAAGTCGATCTCATATAATGTGTCATTTAAGGCCAGTGTTCCTTGTTGATTTTCTGTATGGATGATCTGTTCATTGATGTGAGGTGTTAAAGTCCCCTACCATTATTGTGTTACTGTCAGTTTCTCCCTTTGTGTCTGTTAACATTTGCCTTATATATTGAGGTACCCCTATATTCAGTGCATATATATTTACATTGTTATATCTTCTTCTTGGATAGATTCCTTTATCTTTATGTAATGTCCTTCTCTGTCACTATTAGTTTTTGTTTTAAAGTCTATTTTGTCTGATATAAATAATGCTACCCCAGATTTCTTTTCATTTCCATTTGGATGACATACCTCTTTCCATCCCAGTCTGTGAATGTGTCTTTTGATCTGAAGTGGGTCTCTTGTCGGCAACATATATATGGGTCTTGTTTTTGTATCCATTCAGCCCCTTTATGTCTTTTGAATGTAACAATAATCCATCTACATTTAAAGTAATTATTGATAGGTATGTACTTATTGCTTTTTTTGTTAATTATTTTCTAGTTTTTTTGTTTCTTTGGTCATTGTCATTCCTTTCTTCTTTTGCTCTCTTCCCTTGTGATTTGATGACTATCTTTAGTGTTACATCTGGAGTCCTTCTCATTTATCTGTATATATCCATTATAAGTTTTTGGTGTGTGGTTACTATGAGGTGATATATACCAACCTATATGTATACCTAATTATTTTAAGTTGCTGATCTCTTAAGCATTCTAACAACCCTCCAATTTTACTCCCCCCCCACCAGCTTTAATGTTTTTGACATAATATTTTAATTACTTTTATTTTTTGTGTCCCTACTTTTGTGTCCCTACTTTGTGTCCCTAGAAAACTACTTTTTCTGGATATAGATGATTTTACCACTTTTTGCCTTCTAGTCTTCTAACTAGCTTTATCAGTGCTTGATCTGCCAACTTTACTATATATTTTCCTTTACCAATGAAATTTTTCCTTTTGTAAATTTCATATTTCTACTTGTAGTATTTTCTTTTCCACTTAGCAAAAATCCCTTTAACAATTCTTGCAAAGCCAGTTTAGTGACACTGACTAACATTTGCTTGTATGTAAAATGCTTCATCTCATTTTTCAAACCTGAATGATAGCCCTGCTGGTTAGATTATGCTTGGTTGTAGGCTTTTTCCTTTCATCATTTTGTTTTTTTGTTTGTTTTCTTTTTTTGTTAACTATAAATGCCTACTTAATTTTTTTATGTTTATTTTTTATTTATTTATTTTTTCTTATCAGTCATCCATTTTATACACATCAGTGTATACATGTCAGTCCCAATCTCCCAATTCATCACACCACAAACCCCACCACCTGCCGCTTTCCACCCTTGTTGTCCATACGTTATTTATTTATTTATTTTTGTCTGTGTTGGGTCTTCGTTTCTGTGGCTTTCTCTAGTTGCAGCGAGCAGGGGCCACTCTTAATTGCAGTGCGCAGGCCTCTCACTGTCACGACCTCTCTTGTTGCGGAGCACAGGCTTCAGACGCACAGGGTCAGTAGTTGTGGCTCACGGGCCTAGTCACTCCATGGCATGTGGGATCTTACCAGACCAGGGCTCGAACCCATGTCCCCTGCATTGGCAGGCAGATTCTCAACCACTGCGCCACCAGGGAAGCCCAGTCCATACTTTTTTCCCTACTCCTGTGTCTCAATTTCTGTCCTGCGAACTGGTTAATCTATACCATTTCCTAGGTTCCACATATACTCCTTAATATCCAATATTTGTTTTTCTATTTCTGACTTACTTCACTCTGTATGACAGTCTCTAGATGTATCCACATCTCTATAAAGAAAACAACTTGGTTCCTTTTTATGGCTGAGTAATATTCCATTGTATATATGTACCACAGCTTCTTTATCCATTCGTCTGTCAATGGGCATTTAGGTTGCTTCCATGACCTGGCTATTGTAAATAGTACTGCAATGAACATTGGGGTGCATGTGTCTTTTTGAATTATGGTTTTCTCAGGGTATATGCCCAGTAGTGGGATTGCCTGGTCATATGGTAATTCTATTTTTAGTTCTTTAAGGAACCTCCATACTGTTCTCCATAGTGGCTGTATCAATTTACGTTCCCACCAACAGTGGAAGAGGGTTCCCTTTTCTCCACACCCTCTCCAGCATTTGTTGTTTGTAGATTTTCTGATGATGCCCATTCTAATTGGTGTGAGGTGATACCTCACTGTAGTTTTGATTTGCATTCCTCTAATAATCAGTGATGTTGAGCAGCTTTTCATGTATTTCTTGAAGAGAAATGTCTATTTAGGTCTTCTGCCCATTTTTGGATGGGTTTTTTTTTTAATATTGAGGTGCATGAGCTGTTTATATATTTTGGAGATTAATCCTTTCTCCGACGTTCATTTGCAAAAATTTTCTCCCATTGGAGGGTTGTCTTTTCATCTTGCTTATGGTTTCCTTTGCTGTGCAAGAGCTTTTAAGTTTCATTAGGTCCCATTTGTTTATTTTTATTTCCATTTCTCTAGAAGGTGGGTCAAAAAGGATCTTGCTGTGATTTATGTCATAGAGTGTTCTGTCTATGTTTTCCTCCAAGAGATTTATAGTGTCTGGCCTTACATTTAGGTGTTTAATCCATTTTGAGTTTATTTTTGTGTTTGGTGTTAGAGATTGTTCTAATTTCATTCATTACATGTAGCTGTCTAGTTTTCTCAGCACCACTTATTGAAGATACTGTCTTTTCTCCATTGTATATCCTTGCCTCCTTGTCAAAGATTCATTGACCATAGGTGCATGGGTTTATCTCTGGGTTTTCTATCCTGTTCCATTGATCTATATTTCTGTTTTAGTGCCAGTACCATATTGTCTTGATTACTGTATCTTTGTAGTATAGTCTGAAGTCAGGAAATCTGATTCCTCCAGCTCTGTTTTTTTCCCCTCAAGACTGCTTTGGCTATTCGGGGCCTTTTGTTTCTCCATACAAATTTTAAGATATTTTTGTACTAGTTCTGTGAAAAATGCCATTGATAATTTGATAGGGCTTGCATTGAATCTGTAGATGGCTCTTGGTAGTATAGCCATTTGCACAATATTGATTCTTCCAATCCAAGAACATTGTATATCTCTCCATCTGTTTGTATCATCTTTAAATTCTTTCATCAATGTCTTATAGTTTTCTGCATACAGGTCTTTTGTCTCCCTAGGTAAGTTAATTCCTAGGTATTTATTCTTTTTATTGCAATGGTAAATGGGAGTGTTTCCTTAATTTCTCTTTCAGATTTTTCATCATTAGTGTATAGGAATGCAAGAGATTTCTGTGCATTAATTTTGTATCCTGCTACTGTACAAAATTCATTGATTAGCTCTAGTAGTTTTCTGGTGGCATCTTTAGGATTCTCTATGTATAGTATCATGTCATCTGCAAACAGTGACAGTTTTAATTCTTCTTTTCCATTTTGTATTCCTTTTAATTCTTTTTCTTCTCTGATTGCCATGGCTAGGACTTCCAAAACTGTGATGAATAACAGTGGTGAGAGTGGACATCCTCATCTTGTTCCTGATCTTAGAGGAAATGCTTTCAGTTTTTTACAATTGAGAATGATGTTTGTTTCAGGCTTGTTGTATATGGCCTTTATTATGCTGAAGTAGGTTCCCTCTATGCTCACTTTCTGGAGAGTTTTTTTCATAAATTGGTGTTGAATTTTAGTAAAAGCTTTTTCTGCATCTATTGAGATGATCATATTGTTTTTATTCTTCAATTTGTTAATATGGTGTATCACATTGATTGATTTGCATATATTGAAGAATCCTTGCATCTCCAGGATAAATCCCACTTAATCATGGTGTTGATCCTTTTAATATGTTGTTGGATTCCGTTTGATAGGAT
The DNA here is from genome assembly GCF_039906515.1 of Pseudorca crassidens. Taxonomy (NCBI): domain Eukaryota; kingdom Metazoa; phylum Chordata; class Mammalia; order Artiodactyla; family Delphinidae; genus Pseudorca; species Pseudorca crassidens. The sequence continues at coordinate 24,783,124 of NC_090306.1, read as the reverse complement.
TTTGTTGAGGATTTTTGCATCTATATTCATCAGTGATATTGGTCTGTAATTTTCTTCTCTTGTAGAACCTTTTCTGGTTTTGCTATCAGGGTGATGGAGGCCTCATAGAATGAGTTTAGGAGTTTTCCCTCCTCTATAATTTTTGGAAGAGTTTGAGAAGGATGGGTGTTAGCTTTTCTCTAAACATTTGATAGAATTCACCTGTGAAACCATCTAGTCCTGGACTTTTGTTTGTTGGAAGATTTTTAATCACAGTTTCAATTTCATTACTTGTGATTGGTCTGTTCGTATTTTCTGTTTCTTCCTGGTTCGGTCTTGGAAGGTTATTCCTTTCTAAGAATTTGTCCATTTCTTACAGGTTGTCCATTTTATTGATGTAGAGTTGCTTGTAGTAGTCTCTTAGGATGCTTTGTATCTCTGCAGTGTCTGTTGTAACTTCTTTTTCATCTCTAATTCTATTGATTTGAGTCCTCTCCCTCTTTTTCTTGATGAGTTTGGCTAATGGTTTATCAATTCTATTTATCTTCTCAAAGAACCAGCTTTTAATTTTATTGGTCTTTGCTACTGTTTTCTTTGTTTCTATTTCATTTATTTCTGCTCTGATCTTTATGATTTCTTTCCTTCTGCTAATTTGGGGGGTTGTTTTGTTCTTCTTTCTCTAGTTCCTTTAGGTGCAAGGTTAGATTGTTTATTTGAGATTTTTCTTGTTTCTTTAGGTAAGCTTGTATACCTATAAACTTCTGTCTTAGAGCTGCTTTTGCTGCATCCCATAGGTTTTGGATCATCATGTTTTCATTGTCATTTGTCTCTAGGTATTTTTTTATTTCTCTTTGCTTTCTTCAGTGATCTCTTGGTTATTTAATAATGTATTGTTTAGCCTCCATGTGTTTTTGTTTTTTACATTTTTTCCCCTGGTATTGATTTCTAATCTCATAGTGTTGTGTTCAGAAAAGATGCTTGATATGATTTCAATTTTCTTAAATTTACTGAGGCTTGATTTGTGACCCAAGATGTGATCTATCCTGGAGAATATTCCATGCACACTTGAGAAGAAAGTGTAATCTGCTGGTTTTGGATGGAATGTCCTATAAATATCAATTACATCTATCTGGTCTATGGTGTCATATAAAGCTTCTGCTTCCTTATTACTTTTCTGTTTGGATGATCTGTCTATTGGTGTAAGTGAGGTGTTAAAGTCCCCTACTATTATTGCATTACTGTCCATTTTCTCTTTTACAGCTGTTAGCAGTTGCCTTATGTATTGAGGTGCTCCTATGTTGGGTTCATATATATTTATAATTGTTATACCTTTTCTTGGATGATCCCTTGATCATTATGTAGTGTCCTTCCTTGTCCCTTGTAACATTCTTTATTTGAAAGTCTATTTTATCTGATATGAGTATTGTTACTCCAGCTTTCTTTTGATTTCCATTTGCATGGAATATCTTTTTCCATCCCCTCACTTTCAGTCTGTATGTGTCCCTAGGTCTGAAGTGGGGCTCTTGTAGACAGCATATATATGGGTCTTGTTTTGGTATCCATTCAGCGAGCCTGTGTCTTTTGGTTGGAGCATTTAATCCATTCACGTTCAAGGTAATTGTCAACATGTATGTTCCTATTATCATTTTCTTAATTGTTTTGGGGTTGTTTCTGTAGGTCCTTTCTTCTCTTGTTTCCCACTTAAAGAAGTTCCTTTAGTATTTGCTGTAGAGCTGGTTTGGTGGTACTGAATTCTCTTAGGTTTAGTTTGTCTGCAAAGCTTTTGATTTCTCCATCGAATCTGAATGAGATCCTTGCTGGGTAGAGTAATCTTCTTTGTAGGTTCTTCCCTTTCATCACTTTAAATATGTCCTGCCACTCCCTCTGGCTTGTAGAGTTTCTGCTGTGAAATCAGCTGTTAACCTTAATGCAGTTCCCTTGTATGTTGTCATTTTTCCCTTGCTGCTTTCAATAATTTTTCTTTGTCTTTAATTTTTGCCAATTTGATTACTATGTGTCTTTGTGTGTTTCTCCTTGGTTTTTCCTCTATGAGACTCTGTGCTTCCTGGACTTGGGTGGCTATTTCCTTTTCCATGTTAGGGAAGTTTTTGACTATAATCTCTTCAAATATTTTCTCGGGTTTTTTCTCTCTCTCTTCTCCTTCTGGGACCCCTATAATGTGAATGTTGTTGCGTTTAATGTTGTCACAGAGGTCTCTTAAGCTGTCTTCATTTCTTTTCATTCTTTTTTCTTTATTCTGTTCCACAGCAGTGAATTCCACCATTCTGTCTTCCAGGTCACTTATCCGTTCTTCTGCCTCAGTTATTCTGCTATTGATTTCTTCTAGTGTACTTTTTATTTTAGTTATTGTATTGTTCATCTCTGTTTGTTTGTTCTTTAATTCTTCTAGATCTTTATTTAATATTTCTTACATCTTCTCAATGTTTGCCTCCATTCTTTTGTCGAGGTCTTGGATCATCTTCACTATCATTATTCTGAATTCTTTTTCTGAAAGATTACCTCTCTCCATTTCATTTAGTAGTTTTTCTGGGGTTTTATCTTCTTCCTTCATCTGGTACATAGTCCTCTGCCTTTTCATCTTGTCTATCTTTCTGTGAATGTGGTTTTTGTTCCACAGGTTGCAGAATTGTAGTTCTTCTTGCTTCTGCTGTCTGCCTTCTGGTGGATGAGGCTATCTCCTTTCATCATTTTGAACATATCATGTCACTCCCTCCTGGCCTGCAGAGTTTCTGCCAAAAAGTCAGCTGATAAACTTATGGGAGTGCCCTTGTATGTAATTTGTTACTTTTCCCTTGCTGCTTTTAGTATTCTCTCTTTATCTTTAATTTTTGCTATTTTAATTATAATGTGTTTTGATGTGGATCTCTCTGGGTTCATCTTGTTTGAACTCACTGTGCATCCTGGACCTGAATGTCTCTTCTTTCCCATGTTAGGGAAGTTTTCAGGTACTATATTTTCAAATATGTTCTCTGCCCCTTTCTCTCTCTCTTCTCCTTTTGGGACCCCTATATAAGGCAAATGTTAGTACACTTAATGTTGTCTCAGAGGTTTCTTAAACTATTTTTACTTAATTTTTTTTTCTTTTTTCTGTTCAGCTTGGGTGATTTCCATTACTCTGTCTTCCAGTTTGGAGATCCATTCCTTTATATAATCTAATCTACTGTTGTTTCCTTCTAGTGTATTTCTAAATTTCTGTTATTGTATTCTTCAGTTCTGTTTGATCCTTCTTTATATTTACACACTCTTTGTTAAAATTCTCACTGTGTTCATCCATTCTTCTCCTGAGTTCATTGAGCATCTTTATAATCATTTCCTTGAACTCTTTATTGGGTATATTGCTTGTCTCCATTTTATTTAGTTCTTTTTCTGAGGTTTTGTCTTATTCCTTTGTTTGGGATATATTCCTCTGTTGCCTCATTTTGCCCAATTATTTCTTTCTTTTTTCCATGTATTAGGTAAGTTTGTTACATTTCCTGATCTTGGAGAAGTGGCTATAAATAGGAGCTATCCTATAGGGCACAGCGTCAGACCCAACTCTGGGCCATATGGGTCCTTCTTTTGTGGCAGGGCCAACAAATATAGGTGTGCTGATAGGCAGGCATGACTCCCAGCCTTGTTGGCTGCCAGGCCTGACTTGTGTGTCTGTTGCTGAGTTCCAGTGTGACTGGGTGCATGGTCCAATGTTCCTGGGACTTATGTTGGCCTGCTCATGGGCAGGTAAGCTCCTGGCACTAATAGGTTAGAGGGAGGATTCCAAATGGTATTTGTCAGCATCAGGATATTTATGATAGAATTAGCTCCCCAAAATGGCTGGGTAGATTATCTCCACTTAGCGTTATTCTTCTTCTGAGGTTTTGTCTTGTTCCTTCATTTGGAACATACTTCTCTGTCTCCTCATTTTGCCTAAATCTGTGTGTTTATTTGTATATATTAGGTAGGTCAATTACACTTCCTGATCTTGGAGAAGTGGCTTTGTGTGGGAGATGTTCTATGGGGCCAAGCAGAACACTCCTCTCTGGTCACTAGAGCTTTATAATCTAGGGGTAACCCCTGTATGGGATGATTGGGCCCTTCTTTTGTGGTGAGACTGACAATTCTGAGCACACTGGTAGGTGGGGCTGGTCCCCAGCCTAGTTGGCTTCCTGGTCCTGCCTCATGCAGAGGTTGCCAGCTGCTGATGGGTGGGGCCAGGTCTCGTCACCACTGGCCATGGGGCCCAGGAAGTCCCAGTGCTGGAGTTGGCCTGCTGGTGCACAGGGTTGGGGCCTTGAAAGTCCCGGGGCTGGTGCTGGCCCACTGGTGGGTGGGACTAGGTCCCCATGTGATTAGCTGCAGGGCCTTTGAAGGTCCCAGGACTAGTGGCAACCAGCTGTTAATATTCTAGAGGGATGACTCCAAAATGGTGCTTTCCAGCACCAGTGTCCTCATTTTAGAACAAGCTCCCAAAATGGCTGCTGACAGTGTCTTGTTCCCATGGGGAGTCACAGTGGCCTCCTCCCTCTCTGAGAGTTTTCTCCAAGATCAGTAAGTGGGTCTTACACAGACTCTTGCAAATTACCGCCTCTGTGCTGAGTCTCAGAGCATGGGAGATTTTGTGTATGTTCTTTAAGAGTGGAGTCTCTGTTTCCTACAGCCCTCTGACTCTCCCATTTGTAAGCCCTGCTGGTCTACAAAACCAGAGATTCTGGGGCTTGTCTTCCTGGAAGGACTCTTGAGCTAGGGAGTCCAATGTGGGACTTAACCCCCTTGCTCTTTGGGGAGAACCTCTGCAATTGTGATTAATCTCTGGGGTTGTGGATCTTGACTATACTGAGTCTCTGCCCCTCCAATCCATCTTGTTGTGGTTCCTTTTTTATATCTTTAGTTGTGGAAAGTCTTTTCTGCCAACCTTTAGGTTGCTCATTGATAATTGCTCTGTAAATAGTTGTAATTGGTGTGCCTTTGGGAGGAGGTGAGTCAGGGTTGTCTTACTCTGCCATTTTCAGAAGGGATCCAAGATATCCTTTTCAAAAAAATAATTTAAATATGTATTCTTTTGGAATTATTTCTTTTATAGTTTTAGATATTGTCCAGTGAGCCATAGTGAAGTGACATCAGTGAGTTTTCAGAATCAGAAGTTGATTCGTGGAATCTTAATTCTCATTTTGGTTTCTAAGTATATTATTTTTGTTTTCAGTGGAAGCAGAAGCTGTAATTATAAATGTGCAGATTTTTTCTAGTGATGAATGCAACTCTGAAGGCTCCTAATGAAATGAGGGGTAAGTACAAGACCATCATGTGATGGAATAATTTTGGCAGGAGAATTTCTCCTTGAAATCTTACTCATCACTATATTAAATGACAGCATCCCCATGGAAAGTGAAAGCATCATCTTACATAACTCTTCACATACTTCTATTTACCTTAGTAAGTTCTCAAGTTTTTGAGTGAATCTTTCAGGAGCTATATATACATAACTGGAAATATGTACTGGGGAGAAGTTATCTTTACATCCATGTATATGTCAATTTGAAATGAGACAAAAAAATTAAATGTTGCTAGAAGGGCTGATGAGGGAAGAGACCCACAGAACAAGGTGATGTATTGTCTGTGTGGTAGTTTACTTTAACACTATGTTGAATGTTTATGAGATTAGGTGAATTTTAATGTATACTCTAGAGGTGGTTAGTTAGCATTTGAAGTACCCAAATCAAGAGTCTGTGCTCCTTAGACATCTACATTAGGTAGAGTTCCCCAGAAAAACAATATGTATATATATTTGTCTTTCTGGAAGGACTCCTGAGCTGGGGAGTCCAATATATTGGACTCCTTTATATATATTAAGGTTCTTTAGTATATATAAAATATATATTTTTAAAATATATATAATATATATATTTCCTTAAAATAAATCTCATATATATATATATGAGATTTATTTTAAGGAATTGGCTTATGTGATCATGGGGGCTGGGAAGTTTGAAATTTGTAGGGCAGGCTGTAAATTAAAGAGGAAGCGTTTCTATGTTGCAATCTTGAGGCAGAATTACTTTTTCCTCAGGAAACTTCAACTTTTGCTCTTAAGACCTTCAAATGATTGGATAAGGCCCATCCACATTATGAAGGGTGATCACATTTACTTACGGTCTACTGATTAGAAGTTTTAATCACATCTAAAAAACTAACTTCACAACAATTTCTTGACTGGTGTTTAACCAAACAATGTTCACTGTAACTTAGCCAAGTTGACCTATGGACACTATAGCAAGTCAAACATCACAGGGTTTACACAAGCACTTCCAATATTGTTGCCGAGATATATACCAGAGGTTTGTTCTTCATTATGAGGGTTGTTAGAAAATAATATTATATGATTGAAATAAATAGTGGTCAATCTAAGTGGTTGGCCAGAAAAAGTTACAGGCACTATTGCCCTGAAGTGGAAAAAGTCCAACTCTGGCAAACCCAACAGTCTTATGGAGCTAGAACCCCAGCTCTGTTTGGTTGTGTGTCCTTGCAGAAGAGACTCTGTCCACCGTCCTGACTAGAAGGTGAGCTGATCTTGCCTCAGGGTATTGGTCAACCTCCTCTGAGTGAATCTGTCATGCAAGGTTCTTGTGAGAGAGCCCAAAGACAGAGGAGGATTTCCTGAGCATCCAAGAGCAGGTGATGTAGATTCTTTGTATCTACTTGCTCATAAAAGTTTGCATTCCACAAATCAAAACCACAATGAGATATCATCTCACACCTGTTATGAATGCCTTTATCAAAAAGATAAGAAATAACAAATGTTAGTGAAAATGTGGAGAAGCAAGAACTCATGCACTGCTGGTGGGCATGTAAATTGACACAGCCACTATGGTAAAGAATATGGTGATCCCCCCAAAAATTAAAAATTGAACTACAATATGATCCAACAATCCTGCTCCTGGGTGTACATCTGAAGAAATTGAAATCAGTGTCTCAAAGAGATATCTGCACACACATGTCCATTGTGACATTATTCACAATAGCCAAGATATAGAAACAGTTGAAGTGTCCTTCAACAGATGAATGGATAAAGAAGTTGTGAAATATATATATGTGTGTGTGTGTAAATATATATATAATGGAATATTATTCAGCCATGAGAAGAAAAGGAAATCCTGCCATTTACAACAAGGACAGACCTTGAAGACATTATACTAATTAAGCTAAGTCAGACAGAGAAGCATAAATACTGGTTGATACAACTTATACATGGAATCTTAAAAAACTGAGCTTGTAAAGACAGAGAGTAGAATGGTGGTTACCAAGGGCTGGAGGGTGGAAGAATTGGCGAGATGCTGTTTAGGGACACAAACTTACAACTAGTAGAAATATAAGTTCTGGAGCTCTAATGCACAACAAAGTGATTGTAGTCAACAATGCTGTATTATAAACTTCAATGCTGCTAACAGACTAAATCTTAACTGTTCTCAACACAAAAAAGAAATAATAAATATGTGACATGGTAAAAGTGCTAACTAATGCTACTGAAGTAATCATATTGCAATGTATAAAGGTATCAAACCAACATGTTGTACACCTTGAACCTATACAGTGTTGTATGTCGATTATATCTCAGCAAAAAATGTTTGTTTTTCAGCAGAATTTTGCCTAACACTTGTTTCATGATTATGTCCCATCTGGCTCCTATCACTGGGAGCTTTTATAAAGGCTATGGGTGTTTGTAGATGGCCAAATTTACTTATCTTAGTTCCCAGCAGGACTCTGGAATTCAGTATTAAAAGGCAATCCATTGGGTGGGTTACTGGGATTTCCTCTCCATTGCAATCAACTGCAGTCCTTTTTTGATGTAAGTGACTTTGGTCATTGAACTCCAGTCTTCGGTTTCCTACAGATTTAGGTTCCTTATTATGAATATGTCTTCATGTAGGAATGATTGAATGCCAAGACTTGTAGGAAAAACAACTTCACTCTTTTTCCCCCCTGTTTGACACTCTTAAATTTTTTTTTTTTTTTCGGTACGTGGGCCTCTCACTGCTGTGGCCTCTCCCGTTGCAGAGCATAGGCTCCAGACATGCAGGCTCAGCGGCCATGACTCATGGGCCTAGCCGCTCCGCGGCATGTGGAATCTTCCCGGGCCGGGGCACGAACCCATGTCCCCTGCATGGGCAGGCGGACTCTCAAACACTGCGCCACCGGGGAAGCCCACTCTTAAAATTTTTAAAGGAATTTTTCAGGGAAGAAATAACTCTCAGTTAATAATTTATGTGTTGGGCTTTCACTCTCAGCATTAATGTAATTTTAAGCATTATATGAAACATACAAACTTCCTCTTTTATATAGACTTAAGAGATGTAGATTGATGCCATTTGATGGAAAACAGTCCTTTTAAGAACGCATTTTCCATACCATGAAACAGTGCAAATAGTTGTGTGAATATTTGAATTCAGAATAATACAGATATTTGAACAATTTTAAGACACAGGACTTTTACTACATATTATTAGCCCATTAACACTTCCCTTTTAAGCTATGTAAGGTAGGCATTTGCACAGTTAAAAGTAGAGAAAGGGAACTGTTCACTCAAGTAAGTTTTCTCTAAAAGTAGTTTTTTAACCACCTCTTAAGAAGTTAAATAATTCATCATGCTTTATCACCATGAACTTGGAAGTAGGAAAGTGGATATTGTCCAAAGAGATACGCTCACTATATTTTGATTTAGAAGATATTTTACTTTTGAATGAATACATTATAACATGAATCAACTACACCATTAACAGTAGCTCCCCGCTAAGCTCCACTATACAAATAAATCTCTCACATCTTTTTAGCTGCTAAGATAGATGCTTACTAAATTTATCACTCCTTTCATATAATGTGACCAAGAATTTGACTGCAACTTTGTTTGATAAAGCATAGTAAATTCTTATCTGCCTTTAGGAAATATTGCTCTAAACTATTCAGACCTTCACTGAGTGAAACTGTAGAGTTTTTGGTACTTTCCTTTGTTTATTTTAGATTATAGAATGAGAGCACCACTTTCCATGTGTCAAAATTTAGTGACAGATGAATAAGTCATTCTTTTAGTGAGGATAACTAGGAAGAGTTTGGTTGACAAATTTTTTCCTAAAACAGTGCTAAGCATTGGTAGAGGTTACATGTCCAGGTATGTACCTTTCTATAGAAATAAAACTATTCATACATGCACCTGATTTACACAAATATATATTAACTATCTTCTCATTTTCTCTTCCTCTGTTTTCTTCCTCAAAACTAACTTCGCTGATGACTCCACTTTCAAGTTTAAGTGTTCTGGACCTAGGAGTCCATGGCCCTGACCTTACCTGAGCCACACTCATCTCCAACCAGGACTGAGGTGTGGTGAATGAGGTGCAAGCCTGGGCCTCTGAGAAGCCCTTGAATGGTTGCATACCCTCCTCTTCCCTGTCTGCTCTAGATTCGCTCTGAGCGCAGGAATGGGGCTTTACTTAGGTCTTCTCTCCTTAGTTCTCATGTGTTACCCTGTCTAGTGCCCTGCCTAGTGCTTATGCTCATGCCATAGCTTTCCCCTAAGTCAGGTGGGCCTGATGGGGATCCTGTTTGACCCTTAGTTTACTCAGTTGGCTTTGGTCCTGCGTGCAAACACATCTCTCTTAGGCACTGCTTAGATTTTCCAACTCTGCCCACCAGAAAGAATACCCAGCAACGAATACCCTGAAATACTGACAACACAGCCATCCTCACACAAGTGAAAATTGATAACTGAGTGGATTTTCTCTCCCCACATCTTCCTGATTTCAGCTCCTCCCACAGCGGCTTCCTGTTGCCTTAGGAACCATACTGCTTGTGATGGTTGATTTTAATTGTTAACTTGGAGAGTGTTTTGGGATGAGACTAACATTTAAATTGATGAACTCTAAATAAAGCAGATTGTCCTCCATAATGTGGGTGGGCCTCACCTAATCCATTAAAAGCCTGAATAGGACAAAAGAGACCGGCCTCCCCAGGCAAGACGGAATTCTCCAGCAAACTACCTTTGGACTTCATCTGCACCACCAGCTCTCCTGGGTCTCAAGCCTGCCAACCCACACTGTGGGTTTGGACTTGCCAGCCTCCATAACTGCATAAGCCAGTTCTTTATACTAAATCTCTTCCTATAAACATGTACATCCTATTGGTTCTGTTTCTCTGGAGAGCCCTGACTAATACACTGCCTTGTGTTGTAGTACCTCAAACTCAACACTGTTATAAATGTATGTGTTTGTGTTTGTATTTGCCTCTGTCTGTGTGTGTGTGTATGTGTGTGTGTGTGTGTGTGTGTGTGTGTGTGTGTGTGTATATATATATATATATATATATATATATATATATATATATATATGCTGTGGGAAAAATGAGGCTTCATGTTGACTTTGGATCAGAGCTCCAATAAGTGATTTTATTTACTGTAGTCATGGGAAAGAGTCAACCAAAAAGCCTTTTAACAGAAAGCTTTTGCAGTTGCTGTTCCCTCTGCCTGGAATGCTCTCCCCTGATAGTTGTAGGGTTTATTCCCGCATTTTAATTTAGGTCTATATTCAAATGCCCCTTCTCAAAGCAACGTTCCCCAACCACCATCTAAAATAACACTCTCTGTCATCCTCCATAGCCTTACTTTAATTGATATTTTTTCATAGCACATACAACTATTTGACATTTTACTGTGCATACATTAATTTCTTTGATGTCTAGCTCTTCGTTAGCATGTGAAATCTATGGACTTTGCTTTATTCACTGCTGGATCCCTGATGGCAAGACAGGGACTTGCACAGACTAGATGGCTTTTTTTTTGAGTGAATGAATTTGTTGAGTGAATGAATAAATATTCTATATAGTAATAGAGGAATGCACATAACGCTTGTGAGTTTATGTACTACTTAATTTGAGCAAAGTCAGAATCCTATAGCATACATTATATTACATCAGTGAAAAATATAATTTCCTGTAGCAAATACAAGTTTGAGAGGTCATGATAAGATGACATTACTGAGGAGTTAATAGAAAATTTTATGGAGTATAGAATTGTGTATTAAAGAGAAACATTGTGGTTGTGATGACAAGGAATAGAGTATGTGTGGGCTTAGAGTTTAAGAAGACCTTCGACCCACCTGGCAGATTTCCAACTGTGCTGTTTGTTCATGAGCCCTCTGTGGTCCCTGGAATGTGAATGTTCTCCAGCTTTCTCTGGCTTTTCTCACTGTGAAGGGCAATTTCAACAGAAAATTTGAATGCTTATGTTAAAATAAACAGGGAGAGACAGATGTTAGTATGCAATTATTTTTCCCCTAAGGTAACATATTGTGGCTAGTGCACATCAAGTGTCTAGTCTCTCAGATGCTGAGTGCTAGCATAAGCAAGTGGTCCATATAAAATAATGGGATAGACTAAATGGTATCTCATATTCTCTATTCGTATCTCTCTAGGTTATAAAATAGCTATGTCTCCGTTCAGCTGGCAAAGTGAAGAAGTGATGCCTTATGTTAGAGACCCAGAGGGTAGAGGTAGTTCTAAAACACCATTGCAGTCTTACCTTGCATGATGAAGAAATTTCATGTTATCAGATACTCCCCAGATTGCTGTAAAGCCCTATAATGGTTTCTTTCCAGTTGGAAAAAGATTTATTTATGGTTGTAATTCCCTAAAACCCTCTTTCTCTCTAGCAATTGCTTGCCTCACACCATAAGTGGAGCTCAGCATTAGTCCCTGTGTTTTTCCAATCTTGCTGCTTCCAGAAAAGTGATTTTTAAAGGGTTTTGACTTGTTTTCCTTTGAACATTTCAAAACATATAAACAGAGAGTAGCCCACATTTCCAAATAGAGATTGTTCATTCATGTTCATAGTAAAAACATTTTGTTCATGAATTTGTTCATTCATGTTTATAGTAAAAACAAAAAAATCTTAGAGCTGCAGTATTCCACCCCACTTAACCCAGGATAGTAAAATTTTGTTCTTGTAAGATTAAAGAGTTCTACTTTTAATTGAGATATAATTTACACACAATAAAATGCACTGATCATAATTTTTATGAGATTAGAATTTTTAAACTCACGGCCTAGTTTGTGAGAAATTTAAGACTATCAATTAAAAACAAAACAAAACTACACTAAAAGGGCCATTCAAAAGATTTAGTTCAGAACTCAAAAACCAAAAATACAAAATAGTATATGAACACTCTGAATTTCCCTCTACTTTCAGCTCCTTGATCATTACTACATAGGGTAGCACCTCTTGCAGAAGAAATTGGCCTTTGAAGAGGCCAAATTGTAAAATTTGTAAATTGTAAAGGCTTACTGTAATTCTAATTAGCTTCACCATTGGTACTATTAACAAGTATAAAGACTTTCTTGGATTCAAAGTTCTGTGCTATTTTAAGTAAACCTGGCCCTCTGACTTACTCCATTAACAACTTTTCATTTCATTTTCTGCAGTCAACTGGAAAGGTTGCAGAAAATTCTTAACAAGCACTTGGCAATTCCTGAGTTTTTGCTGTTTGCATACCCTTCAGAGTCTTCACATTTGCTGGCTTGATGTTTGTTATTAAAATTATTTGTGAGGGACCCAAAGGTCTAAGATATATATTGGTTTTGAATGGGGATGATAATACTTACCTCCATCACAGTGCTATGAGGATGATATGAGCATTTTTTGGTACCTGGTATGACTTTGGATTGCTATGCTCAAGATTCACACATGGGAAGTGTTTAACTAGTGAATGCCTATCTGATGGCCCACTTTTTAAGAATTAAAAAAAAAATTTATATCCTTTCCTTTACTGAATCCTCTTAAGAGCCCCAAGAATTAAAAATGGTGCAACACTCTCACCCATGTAACTGGGATGTGAACACATTTCTCAGGGATGTCAAAGGACTGTGCAATCAGATGATGTATATGGGTTTCAGTTGATTACAAAGACTTAGCATTCTCTATTTAAAATTTATTTTAACAATGAAAACAGTAAATATCTCTGAAATATGTTGATTACTCCAAGCAAGAAAATTATTACAGTCATCAGAGAACAAATAGTAACAAAGAGTAATGAATGTAATTAAAGAATTTCAGACAGCGGACAATGTATCCTGATGAAAAACTCTCCTGCAAGTGTAAAAGCTGTCAGACCATCTGAAACACTCTTGTGTGCTCAGAGCCTGAGAACTTGCCACCTCAACTTCCTGTCCCATCTACTGTGGTGTCAGTGGGTTATCAGAGATAGATTACCTTCATGGGAAGGCCCATAAAGCCACACAAGTGCCCGAAAAAATCCCTGTGATAAACATGCAGCCCTAATTGTGAATTTTTCTGAACACATCACATTTTTATCAAGTACCTATTCTGTATGTGCCTGGTCCTGAGATGACAGATCTGAATATACTGGGCATATTCCTAAGGAATTTGAGTATAATGTGAAAAACAGCCACATAAACAGATACAAAAAAATGAGTTAAAGATGAGGCAGGAGAGGAAAGCCTAGTGGCTCAAGGCATGGAGGCTTCCTATCAGAATACTGCCTGGGAGAGACCTTAAAGATGACGGAGGAGTAAGATGTGAAGATCACCTTCCTCCCCACAAATACATCAGAAATACATCTACATTTGGAACAACTCCTACAGAACACCTACTGAACACTGGCAGAAGACCTCAGACTTCCCAAAAGGCAAGAAACTCCCCACGTACATGGGTAGGGGAAAAAAAAAAGAAAAAACAGAGACAAAAGAATAGGGATGGGACCTGCACCTCTGGGAGGGAGCTGTGAAGGAGGAAAGGTTTCCACACACTAGGAAGCCCTTTTGCAGGCGGAGATGGGGGATGGGCAGGGGGGAAGCTTAAGAGCCACGAAGGAAAGTGCAGCCACAGGGGTGCAGAGGGCAAAGTGGAGAGATTCCCGCACAGAAGATTGGTGCCGACCAGCACTCACCAGCACGAGAGGCTCGTCTGCTCACCCGCTGGGATGGGTCGGGGCTGGGAGCTGAGGCTCGGGTTTCGGTCGGATCCCAGGGAGAGGACTGGGGTTGGCTGGGTGAACACAGCCTCAAGGGGGCTAGTACGCCACAGCTAGCCAGAAGGGAGTCGGGGAAAAAGTCTGGAACTGCCGAAGAGGCAAGAGACCATTATTTCAGGGTGCACGAGGACAGGGGATTCAGCGCACCACCTAAACGAGCTCCAGAGATGCGCACAAGCCGCAGCTATCAGCGCGAACATCAAAGATGGGCATGAGACGCTAAGGCTGCTGCTGCAGCCACCAAGAAGCCTGTGTGCAAGCACAGGTCACTATCCACACCTCCCCTCCCAGGACCCTGTGCAGCCCACCACTGCCAGGATCCTGTGATCCAGGGACAACTTCCCCAGGAGAACGCACGGTGCACCTCAGGCTGTTGCAACATCACGTTGGCCTCTGCTGCCACAGGCTTGACCAGCATTCTGTACCCCTTCCCCCCACGGCCTGAGTGAGCCAGAGCTCCCTAATCAGCTGCTTCTTTAACCTTGTTCTGTTGGAACGAAAAACTGATGCCCTCAGGAACCTACAAGCAAGGGCAGGGCCAAATCCAAAGCTAAACCCCAGGAGCTGTGCAAACAAAGAAGAGAAAGGGAAATCTCCCCCAGCAGCCCCAGGAGCAGCAGATTAAATCTCCACAAACAACTTGATGTATGTATCCTGCATCTGTGGAATACCTGAATAGACAATGAATCATCCCAAGATTGAGGTGGTAGACTTTGGGAGCAACTGGAAACTTGGGGTTTGCTTTCTGCATCTAATTTGTTCCTGGTTTTATGTTTATCTTAGTTTAGTATTAGAGTTTATTATCATTGGTAGATTTGTATTGATTTGGTGGCTTTCTTCCTCCTCTTTTTTCTTTTTCTCTTTATGTGAGTGTGTACAAGTATGTGTCTTTGTGTGATTTTGTCTGTGTAGCTTTGCTTTTACCATTTGTTCTAGGGTTGTCTTTTTTTTTTTTAGTACAGTTTTTAGTTCTGATTATCAATGGTGGATTTGTTTTTTGGTTTGATTACTCACTTCTTTCTTTCTTTTCTTTCTTTCTTTTTTTAATTACTTTCTAATTTTTAATATTTCTTTTACTTTTTATTTTAATAACTTTATTTATTTTTTCTTTCTTTCTTTTTTTCTCACTTTTCTTCTGGGCCACGACAGGGTCTTGGTGCTCTGGGCGGGTGTCATGCCTGTGCCTCTGAGGTGGGAGAGATGAGTTCAGGACACTGGTCCACCAGAAACCTCCCGGTTCCACATAATATCAAACAGCAAAAGCTTGCCCAGAGATCTTCATCTCAACGCTAAGACCCAGCTCCATTCAATGACCAGCAAGCTACAGTGCTGGACACCCTATACTAAACAATTAGCAAGACAGGAACACAACCCCACCCGTTAGCAGAGAGGCTGCAAAAATTATAATAAGGTACCCAAATTATAATAAGGTACCCAAATTATAATAAGGCACCCAAAAACACACCACCAAATGTGATGTTGCTCACCAGAAAGACAAGATCCAGCCTCATCCACCAGAACACAGGCACCAGTCCCCTCCACCAGGAAGCCTACAAAACTCACTGAACCAACCTTAGCCACTGGGGGCGGACACCAAAAAAATGGGAACTACGAACTTGCAGCCTGCAAAAAGGAGTCCTGAAACACAGTAAGTTAAGCAAAAAGAGAAGATAGAGAAACACAAAGCAGATGAAGGAGCAAGGAAAAACTCACGAGACCAAACAAAAGAAGAGGATACAGGCAGTCTACCTGAAAAAGAATTCAGAGTAATGATAGTAAAGATGATACAAAATCTTGGAAATAGAATGGACAAAACATAAGAAAAGTTTAACAAGGACCTAGAAGAGCTAAAGAGCAAATAAACAATGATGAACAACACAATAAATGAAAATAAAAATTCTCTAGAAGGAATCAATAGCAGAATAACTGAGGCAGAAGAATGGATAAGTTACCTGGAAGGTAAAATAGTGGAAATAACTACTGCACAGCAGAATAAAGCAAAAAGAGTGAAAAGACTTGAGGACAGTCTCAGAGACCTCTGGGACAACTTTAAACACACGAACATTCAAAATATAAGGGCCCCAGAAGAAGAAGAAGGAAAAAGAAAGGGACTGAAAAAATATTTGAAGAGATTATAGTTGAAAACTTCCCTAATATGGGAAAGGAAATAGCCAATCAAGTCCAGGAGCACAGAGAGTCCCATACAGGATAAATCCAAGGAAAAACACACTAAGACATATATTAATCAAACTATCAAAAATTAAATACAAAGAAAAAAGATTAAAAGCAGCAAGAGGAAAACAACAAATAACATACAAGGGAATCCACATCAGGTTAACAGCTGATCTTTCAGCAACTCTGCAAGCCAGAAGGGAGTAGCAGGAAATATTTAAAGTGATGAAAGGGAAAAACTACAACCAAGATTACTCTACCCAGCAAGGATCTCATTCAGATTCAATGGAGAAATTAAAAGCTTTACAGACAAGCAAAAGCTGAGAATTCAGCACCACCAAGCCAGCTTTACAACAAATGCTAAAGGAACTTCTCTAGGCAGGAAACACAAGAGAAGGAAAAGACCTACAATAAAAAAAACCCAAAACAATTAAGAAAATGGTCATAAGAACATACATATCGATAATTACATTATATGTAAATGGATTAAATGCACCAACCAAAAGACATAGACTGGCTGATGGATACAAAAACAAGATCCACATATATGCTGTTTACAAGAGACCCACTTCAGACCTAGGGACACATACAGAATGAAAGTGAGGGGATGGAAAAAGATATTCCATGCAAATGGAAATCAAAAGAAAGCTGGAATAGCAATTCTCATGTCAGACAAAATAGACTTTAAAATAAAGACTATTACAAGAGACAAAGGAGGACATTACATAATGATCAAGGGATCAATCCAAGAAGAAGATATGACAATTGTAAATATTTATATACCCAACATAGGAGCACCTCAATACATCAGGCAAATGCTAACACCATAAAAGGGGAAATCGACAGTAACACATTCATAGTAGGGGACTTTAACACCCTACTTTCACCAATGGACATATCATCCAAACAGAAAAGTAATAAGTAAACACAAGCTTTAAATGACACATTAGACAAGATGAACTTAATTGATATTTATAGGACATTCCATCCAAAAACAATAGAACACACTTTCTTCTCAAATGCTCATGGAACATTCTCCAGGATAGATCATATCTTGGGTCACAAATCAAGCCTTGGTAAATTTAAGAAAATTGAAATCATATGAAGTATCTTTTTGACTACAATGCTATGAGACTAGATATCAATTACGGGGAAAAACCTGTAAAAAATACAAACACATGGAGGCTAAACAATACGCTACTTAATAACCAAGAGATCACTGAAGAAATCAAAGAGGAAATGAAAAACTACCTATAAACAAATGACACTGAAAACACAACAACTCAAAACCCATGAGATGGAGTCAAAGCAGTTCTAAGAGAGTTTATAGCAATACAATCCTACCTCAAAAACAAGGAACATCTGAAATAAACAACCTAACCTTACACCTAAAGCAATTAGAGAAAGAAGAACAAAAAACCCCAAAGTTAACAGAAGGAAAAAAATCATAAAGATCAGAGCAGAAATAAATGAAAAAGAAATGAAGGAAATGAAGCAAATATCAAAAAAACTAAGAGCTGGTTCTCTGAGAAGATAAACAAAATTGATAAACCATTAGCCAAACTCATCAAGAAAAAAGGGGAGAAGACTCAAAACAAAAGAATTAGAAATGAAAAAAGAGACATAACAACTGACATTGCAGAAATACAAAGGATCATGAGAGATTACTACAAGCAACTATATGCCAAAACAATGGACAACCTGGAAGAAATGGACAAATTGTTAGAAATGCACAACCTTCCGAGACTGAACCAGGAAGATATAGAAAATATGAACAGACTAATCACAAGCACTGAAATTGAAACTGTGATTAAAAATCTTCCAACAAACCAAATCCCAGGACAAGATGGCTTCACATGCGAATTCTATCAAACATTCAGAGAAGAGCTAACACCTATCCTTCTCAAACTCTAACAAAATATAGCAGAGGGAGGAACACTCCCAAACTCATTCTATGAGGCCACCATCACCCTGATACCAAAACCAGAGAAAGATGTCACAAAGAAAGAAAACTACAGGCCAATATCACTGATGAACATAGATGCATAAATCCTGAACAAAATACTAGCAAACAAAATCCAACAACACACTAAAAGGGTCTTACAACGTGATCAAGTGGGGTTTATCACAGGAATGCAAGGATTCTTCAACATACACAAATCAATCAATGTGATTCACCATATTAACAAATTGAAGGATAAAAAAACATATGATCATCTCAATAGATGCAGAAAAAGCTTTCAACAAAATTCAACACCCCTTTATGATAAAAACCCTGCAGAAAGTAGGCATAGAGGAAACTTACCTCAACATACTAAAGGCCATATATGACAAACCCACAGCCAACATCGTCCCCAATAGTAAAAAACTGGAAACCATTTCCTCTAAGATCAGGAAAAAGACAAGGATGTCCATTCTCACCACTCTTATTCAACATAGTTTTGGAAGTTTTAGCCATAGCAATCAGAGAAGAAAAAGAAATAAAAGGAATCCAAATTGGAAGAGAAGTAAAGCTGTCACTGTTTGCAGATGACAGGGTACTATACATATATAATCCTAAAGATGCTACCAGAAGACTACTAGAAGTAATCAATGAATTTGGTAAAGTGACAGGATACAAAATTAATGCACAGAAATCCCTTACATTCTTATACACTAATGATGAAAAATCTGAAAGAAAAATTAAAGAAACACTTCCATTTACCATTGCAAGAAAAAGAATAAAATACCTAGGAATACACCTACCTAGGGAGACAAAAGACCTGTATGCAGAAAACTATAAGACACTGATGAAAGAAATTAAAGATGATACAAACAGATGGAGAGATATACCATATCCTTGGAGTAGAAGAGTCAACATTGTGAAAATGACTCTACTACCCAAAGCAATCTACAGATTCAATGCAATCCTTATCAAACGACCACTGGCAATTTTTCACAGAACTAGAACAAAAAATTTTACAATTTGTATGACCCCTAATAGCCAAAGCAATCTTGAGAAAGAAAAATGGAGTGGAGGAAACAGGCTCCCTGACTTCAGACTATACTACAAAGCAACAGTAATCAAGACAGTATGGTACTGGCACAAAAACAGAAATATAGATCAATGGAATAGGATGGAAAGCCCAGAAATAAACCGGGCACATATGGTCACCTTGTCTTTGATAAAGGAGGCAAGAATATACAATGGAGAAAAGACAGCCTCTTCAATAAGTGGTGATGGGAAAACTGGACAGCTACATTTAAAAAAATGAAATTAGAACACTCCCTAACACCATACACAAAATAAACTCAAAATGGTTTAAAGACCTAAATGTAAGGCCAGACACTATAAAACTCTAGGAGGAAAACATAGGCAGAACACTCTATGACATAAATCACAGCAAGATCGTTTTTGACCCACCTCCTAGAGAATGGAAATAAAAACAAAATAAACAAATAGGACCTAATGAAACTTAAAAGCTTTTGCACAACAAAGGAAACCATAAACAAGACAAAAGGACAACCCTCAGAATGGGAGAAAATATTTGCAAATAAAGCAACTGACAAAGGATTAATCTCCAAAATATACAAGCAGCTCATGCAGCTCAATATCAAAAAAAACAAACAACCCAATCCAAAACTGGGCAGAAGACCTAAATAGACATTTCTCCAAAGAAGATATACATATTGCCAACAAACACATGATTGGATACTCAACATCACTAATCATTAGAGAAATGCAAATCAAAACTACAATGAGGTATCAGCTCACACCAGTAAGAATGGCCATCGTCAAAAAATCTAGAAACAATAAATGCTGGAGAGGGTGTGGAGAAAATGGAACACTGTTGCACTGCTGGTGGGAATGGGAATTGGTACAGCCACTATGGAGAACAGTATGGAGGTTCCTTAAAAACTAATAATAGAACTACCATATGACCCAGCAATCCCACTACTGGGCCTATACCCTGAGAAAACCATAATTCAAAAAGAGTCATGGGGCTTCCCTGGTGGTGCAGTGGTTGAGAGTCTGCCTGCCAATGCAGGGGACGCGGGTTCGTGCCCCGGTGCAGGAAGCTCCCACATGCCGCAGAGCGGCTGAGCCCGTGAGCCATGGCCGCCGGGCCTGCACGTCTGGAGCCTGTGCTCCGCAATGGGAGAAGCCACAACAGTGAGAGGCCCGTGTACCGAAAAATAAAGAGTCATGTACCACAATGTTCATTGCAGCTCTATTTACAATAGCCAGCACATGGAGGCAACCTAAGTGTCCATTGACAGATGAATGGATAAAGAAGATGTGGCACATATATACAATGGAATATTACTCAGCGATAAAAAGAAATGAAATTGAGTTATTTGTAGTGAGGTGGATGGACCTAGAGAATGTCATACATAGTGAACTAAGTCAGAAAGAGAAAAACAAATACTGCATGCTAATACATATATATGAAATCTAAAAAAAAGAAAGAAAGAAAATAGTTCAGGAGAACCCAGGGGCAGGACAGGAATAAAGATGAAGACGTAGAGAATGGACTTGAGGACCCGGGAGGGGAAAGAGTAAGTGGGATGAAGTGAGAGAGTGGCGTGGACATATATACATTACCAAATCTAAAATAGACAGCTAGCAGGAAGCATCCACATAGCAAAGGGAGATCAACTCAGTGTTTTGTGACCACCTAGAGGGGTGTGATAGGGAGGGTGGGAGGGAGACACAAGAGGGAGGAGATATGGGAATATATGTATATGTATAGCTGATTCACTTTGTTATAAAGCAGAAACTAACACACCATTGTAATGCAATTATACTCCAATAAAGATGTTAAAAAAAAAAAAAAAACATGAGGCAGGAGATAGATGGGCCCCATGCTGAGAAGTTGGAGGGTGTCCCCTACTGACAGATATTCCAAGATGAAGATAACAGGAGGATAATAGGAGAGGCTGAGCCCTGCTCACATAAGAGATAAAAGACCACATATTACTCATTCTTGAGATTAAGGAGACCTTCCCAAGTACACATTTGCAGAAAGGCTCCTTGGAGTTCAAAAGGGGAGAAATGTCAGCCTACCCATAAGCCTGTTCGCTGGAATCCATCTTGGTTAAGAGATGCGTGGGCACACCTGGGAGGATCCTGAGATATACCAAATACGGACTCAGAACCAGGCAAAGCAAGATGACTGGCCAAGGGAAGAATGGAAGAACTGCCCCATAAAAGTGATTTAAGCTACCACGAGGGTGCGACTCTCTCTCTGAGTCCGCCTGTGTGTCTATCCACACGTAATCTTTTTCCTCCTAATAAACACTTTGCTTCACTACTTTCCGTCTTTGTGGGAATTCATTTCTGCAAAGCCAAATGGCCAGGGCCTTGTCACTGGTCACTGGTCTACTGGCTAGGATTCACCTTTCTCACTGCCACAGCCTGATGTCAAGCTCTGGCCGGGAACCGAAATCCTGCTTCAAGCTGCTGCTGGCCGAGGCCACCCGAGATCGAGGACAACGACAGAATTTTGTAGAGGGTATTGGAATTTTCCAGGAGAGGGACATCTAACCAAGACAATGGGAAGAGAGGTGTGTGTAGAGCAGTCAAGGAAGCTTTCTTGGAGAAGAGGAACACGTCTTAAAGAATGACTAAGAGATCTGAAATACTACAAATCGCCAACTGTCTTGCAACAGCATAAAAATGCAAACACAGTGATAGAAAACACCCATACATTTAGATCTGTGTCTCCTGCGTTTCACTCTCTGGATTGTAATTGAAAGCATGCGGAAAGACACAGTATATTTATTGAGGGAGGAGAGGCAGAAAGGAGAGGAAGCCTCAAAGAGGGATGCTTAGACCCCCCTAATTGCAGACTTCACTGTTTCCTGGTTTGCCTCACACCTGTTGGGCATGCCTTTTCTGGATGGCTGTGTCTAATACTTTTCATTGGGAAGGATTATGAATTTTCAGAATATGTGGCCTCTGATGTGAATGCAGCAGGGAGTCTAAGAGATGCAGAGATGCAGCCCTGCCAGTTGTCAGCTTGGCAAGTGTCTTAATCCAGGGCTGAAGTGGGGAGCTTGACTGTCATCAGCTTCTCCGAAGATTTATAAATTACATGCAGACAGCTAGGGCCTCAGGCTGTCAAACAGATCTTTAGGATCGAAATATAGCTGCTATGTGTGGAACTCTGAGAAACACCCTCATGCCCCAAACACATCAGGATCCTATTTAGAGGTAGAACATGTTAACAGCCTTCAGGGGAGGGAGTCTGCACTGGGTGGGTAAGAGGCCTCTTGCTCTCATGTACACTCAACCCCATACTGCCCGCCACAGCAGAGTCTGGAGAGAATGCCTCACATCGGTGTACATGTGGATTTGTGTGTGTCTGTCTCTGTCTTTGTGTATGTGTATGCGGGGTGTGTGTGTGTATCTGTCTGTGTACACATGTGGGTATGTATGTGTGTGTGTGTGTGTGTCCGTCCATGTCTGTCTTGTCTATGTGTGTGTGTGCATCTGTGTGTGTGTCTTTATGGACTGGGCATACATCTGTGTATTTGTCTTCATATACATGTGTGGGTATGTGTGACTCTCTCTCTGTCTTGTTTGTGGATAAGTGTGGAGGACTGTGTGAGTATCTGTGTGTGTATTTCCCCCACTCTGCTGCATGCTCTGGAAGCCAGGCTTCTAGGCTACACTTAAGCGGCAGGCTGGGTTTCCTCTGTGGTCATTTATAGCACCGAGCAAGGCCAGTGTTGTTCTGTTAGCTGCTTGACCAGATGCATGGCTGTGCCGATGGCAGCTAAGGCACTTTCTGTGCTGACACTCAGTCACCTCAGAGACTCAAACAGGAGTGTTGAGAAAAGATGCTTACCTCCTTGCAGCTCAGGAAGACCTGCCCAAGCCAGAAAATGAAATTCAGGCTCAGTAATACCTACTGTGGGAATCTATTAATGTCCCACCAATTGTTTTCACAAGTTTGCTAAGAGGTAGAATAGGTCTGTAATTACTGTATTTTTTAACATATACCATGTGACAGATTAAAATATAGAAAAGTCTAAAGCCACATAATCAAAGGCAGAAATACTATGTGTCGTCAGTGGCAGTGTCATTAGCTGTCTTAATTCTCACGTCTCTTCTGTTCCTTGTAATTGGGAATATGTACCTTTCCATTGGCCTCTTTTCCTAGAAACGAATGCACTATGTTTGTTTTGGAAAATGCCACAAATGCCTCATTTATGGTCCTTTGCATTGTGTTTGAGTTTCATCTGAATTTATTTGGCTAAAATAAGCTATATTTTTAAAGACAATTTTGTCAAATAAGCTACAAAAAAGTTTAGCCAATTTTTGATTCCCAGTTTCAAAACTGGGCTGCTTTCCCAGTCTTTCTTGTCCTTAGAAATTCAGAATCATCTCAGTGACATATTTTTGCCTAATTTTCCAACTTTCTACTTCGCAGATGGATGTGCAATTTAAAGAAATATCATCTTAAATATTTTAAATCCAACTTGGCTGACTGGGGAGGAGAGAGGGAAAATAGTGTTATGAACAGTAGAATTTGAAGTTAAAGAAATTTGAATATTATTTTCAAATTTAACCCCACGGAGTGTGGGCATTTTGTCATGGTCTTGAATTGAATATTTTAAAAATAAAGAAAAGCATGGATCTGCTCCTCACCCGTCAGGCAGGTGGAGCAGACAGTTGGAAGGTGTAGCTCGCAGCTCGTGCTGCGTGGAATCTCCACCTCCATCACCCCATGATGGCCCCCTGTCTCAGGCTACAGTAGCTCAGGTAACGTGGACTCTCAGAGCTGGAGAATCTTTGCAGTGACTCAGCCCCACTGAGCCCTGAGCCTTATCAGGCCCCTAAAACAGGAAGAGCCACGAGTTGATTCCCAGTCTGCTGACCCCTGACCTGGGGAATTTTCCTCCCCTGCTCCTGGGACTCTTCTGTAGCTTCCCACTGGCTTCTCGGTGAGGGTTGACTGCAAGCAGGGCATGCGAAACCCTCACTTTCAGTTTCCTGCCTGCACGTCTGGTCTGATTTCCTGCCATTCCTCCCTTGCCCCTATACACTCAAGAAATACAGAATGGCTTGTAAAAACACTGGCATTCTACATCTTCCTGTTTTTGTATTTTCTGGAACTTCTGCCTAGAATGCTGCTGGTAGAATTTGAAAAATGCCAAGGAAACTCTCCGGCTCAAACAGTCTCCTACTCAGGCCCCTGAAACACACATTAATTCCCTTTATACTCAGCTTTGCTTCTCTTTGTGCTTCCCCCCTCCCCACCCCATAATTCTTCTCATTTCTGAGAAGACAACAGCTTAAAATTCTGTTGGTACCTTCCTGTGACTGGCTTTTCCAGCTGCTTTGTTGCCAGGGAGGACTAGGTGCCTGGGTGACAGGGATGCTCAAAGGGGCAGAAAGCAAAGAACAGGGGCTACTGAAGGCAGTCTCCTCTGGTTAGGGTTTTGCTTAGGCCCAGCCCAGTGACTGCACCATAGAAATATCAGATGTTTCTGGATGGCGGTCGTGTCAGAGGTGCAACATGTAGATGTTTTGACCTCTGGGCTTTCTCTGTTATATTCAGCACGCCGATCTACAAATGTTCACACTGGTCGAACCTGTTCATTCCTTCAATGAAAATTTGAAAGTGAGAGAGATAATTAAAAGCCAATAGAATAGAATTAAATGAAAATTAGTTTGTACTTTGTGATCGTGCCTTTCAAAAACTGGATGCTCTGGTCATCTCTTGCTGAGTAGCAGACCACAAAAGCAGTGGCTTACGATGACGTTTACTTTGCTTAGGAATCTTCAAGTTGAGCTGGGCTCAGTGGGGCTAGCTCATCTCTGCTCCACTTGGTGTCAGCCAGGCAGCTTAGTCTGGGGTTGAATTACCCGAAGGCTCCCTCCTCATGTTTCAGCAGCTGATGCCGACCATAAGCTAAGAGCTCAGCTGGAGCTGTCACCTGTGTCACCTACAGGTGACCCCTTTCTGTGGCCTGTGCCTCCTCACACATTGTGGCTGGGTTCCAAGATGAGGGTCCTGAGACCAGGAGCCAGGCAGAAACATATCTCCTTTATGACCTAGCCTGAGAAACTATGCAGAATCACTTCTGCCACTTCCATTTATTCTGGCTGCCACAAAGCACTGCTCAAATTCAAGAAGGAACATGAGGGACCAGAAATATTGCTATGGCCATTTTTAGAAATCACAATCTGCTACAATGGAGCATAAAGAAATTTTAATTGACTTGTTATTCCTGGTTTTCCCATTCTTTCCAGCCAGCAAACTCTTTTTCAGGGTGGGTTTCGTGGTGGCCCAGAAAGTTTTTTACATACCTAAGTGATTACGGTATTTGGTTTCTTTTTAAATGAGACCTGCCCTCCATCACCAACATCTTTTTGTTCAGAGAGGAAAAAAATCTTTGTACATAGAACAGATTCACTTGGATCTAAGGTTTTTATTACAACAGCTTTAAAAACAACCTCACAAGCTATTGTACAAGATTAAATTCAGGCCCACCCACTTTAGTTTTTAAGGCTTTTTGTACTATTGAAAGATTTCCAGGAAATTTTAAATATTGATTTGGGTACATATAGGTTCTTAGCAGCAACAGCTTAGCACAAAGTCTTTGACCAAATATCTACGTTTTCTGGAATATAATTAAAGTAGTTGTCTAGAAATGGGTTGATTTGCATAAAATCATTAATTGTGTTTAATTGCAGAACCTAGTTTCAATGAAATTTTTCCTCTTTAAAAAATTAAAGATAAGGAACTTTCATAAGAATTTGGCCTTGAGAAAAATAGTATAAAGTTGAAAGTTTTTAACAGTATTCAAGTATTTATGATTAGATAATGCCATTTCATTTTTGGATATTTGAACTCTTTTGAAGCTCTTCTTTTCTATTATTCATCCTGCATCATTCTGAGGATGTGTTTCGTTTCAGATGCCTAGAAAATCCCTAAATCTGGAGAGAGACTTGGTTCTGCCACTAATCAGTTGTGTGACTATAAGATGATACAAAATTTGTTTGTACCTCATTTGCAGAATGGAGGCATTTCACTGAACAATATGTAAAATTATTTACTTTATGAAAAATATATAATAATGACATTTACTGGAAGGGAATGTAATAAATCCAAATAATATAAAGAAATAATAAGTTTTTTTCTTTTTTGATTAGAAATGATCACAACCATATATTTTATTTAGAAATGCATTTCAAAATCTTATTTCCCCAAAACCTACAATTCAAGCTCTCTTGAGACAATTCAGGGTCTTGTTCGATTGGGCTTGATTAAGAAAGCAATCATCCCTTGGCTTGCTTTATATGACTTCATTACAATTTGAGAATCAGGTGGTTACTTAATAAATACTATTTGATAAAGGCAAAGCTAGGCAAAGCCCTTTCATCTTGAATGGGTCTTAAAATAACAGTCTTATGAAGCCTTGCCATAATGAGGGCTATAACCATGTTACAGACAGGCAAAAGAAGGCAGGGACCTTTGTTGTAGGCCAGTTGTTAATGCCAAGGTCTTCTTTAGGGGTTTTGATTATTATGATAGATTAAATATGGACTTCATTAAATACTCATGATCATTCTGAACAGCTTTTAATTCAACTGATGTTTATAGACCACCTTCACTAAAGTAGGTGCTTAGTATTAGAATCTGAGCAACAAAAGTAAATGTCATTCTGTGTGTGTCCCCAAGGAACCTAGTCATTGTCAGTGCTTAAGCAGAATACTCTATAAGCTGTAATATCCCTCAGAATGTTATTATATTAATTCTCCTTCATATTAATTGAAACATTCTTTTGATATTAACAAAAAATAGCAAAGTTTTACTGATTCCTTATAATATGTCAGATATGCTATGCACATTGCCTCATACAATACTCATTTTAAGTCATCTTTTTCAGCATGGCTTCTACAGTCAGAGATTCCAGATTTGAATTCCATCTTAAACACTAACTGTGATAACTTCAAGCTTCATTGTACTGAAGTGTTTTGAGAATTAAGTGAGATCATCATGTAAAATATTTCACAATATCTGGAATAGTAAATGTTTAATAGATGTTAACTATTTATCATTACTGTTGTCACTCTCAGCGCTATCAGATAGGTAATACAGAAAAGTATAGCTTTGAATAGTAAAGTAACTTGCCCGGTCACACAGCTCTTAAGCAGCAGAGTTAATTGGTGTTTAATGCCAAATTTCTTACCTTCTAAAGTATATTTCTATCTAATAGTTAAAAATGATAAAACTTAGTAAAATATTTCAGTTCTTTTAATTCTGTTAAGTGATCAAAATTTGATACTTCCAAGAATCCTGCCATCAAAATCACAGTGGTCTAGTTTTGTGTAACAAAGATTTGCAAGTGAAGAAATTCAGTTTTCTCATATAGAGTTTCTGGAACCAGGAAAATATTTAGTTTGTGACGGGGGAAAAGGGCAGAAAAAAAGAACAGGGATTACAGGTGCCCTTTTTGAATAGGCAGGAGTCTTTGTGGTTTGTATTATTCTTCCTGAAACTTTTGATCTCTTATTATTTTCCTAAGAATAGCATATATTTATGCTCCTTTTTTGTCTTTTATAAAACCCATGTTAGAATGGGTCAAATGTCTAAAATTTCTTAGGATTAGTGAAACTGAAATAGCTGCTGAGAGCTTTCAAAATAAAGTCATAGAATGTGAACAGATATTCATTCACATGCCAGATTAAGGGTGATTTATTCACTTTAGGGCCCAAGAGCAAATTCCTAAACTACTTTAGGAAAACATGAATGAGAAGAATGTGGAAAAATAGACTGGAAAGAGAAAAGCTGAATTCATATCTTAGGATAGAACTACTCAAAAATAACACAGACTATGGGAGTAGAAATTGGATAATGTTAGAGAAAGAGGGGAAAATTAAAAATAGCTCTAAGCTTACGAAGTGATACTGTTTGACTGCTCAGTCCCTGAGCTTGCACACACATGGGATATGAAAAAATTTGAAAAGAACGGCCTCTGTTATTTTTAGTTTTGAGTAAAATCTTCAAATCAAAGCACTCAATTTAAAAAGCAAATTTTTATTAAATAAGAATCGCTACTAAAATGATGCTACAGTATTTATTTCTTGGAATTACAAAACCAGGGGAGCTGTTATTGAAGTCACACTACTTCTTGTATCTGATATGCGAGATCCCTTCTGGTGAGACATCTATGGACATGAACTCTAAGATTCTCAGAGTCTCAGCAGTTCTAGAGGAGAGAGACGGTTAATTGAGATTAAATATAGTTGTTGATCATTTAACGTGACCAGAAACTTAACTTAGCAAATGTAGTGAAAGGAACATTGAACCAGAAATCATTATGCCCCATATGCCATTGATTGGTTAGTAACCTTGGGTAAATCAGTCAATTTCTCATCTGTGAAACCAGAGCCTTGGGCCTACTCAGTGATTCCCAAATACTGGTTAGGCCCATGAAAGAGTTTTCATGAGTATGAGACCAAATAAGTCAAAAAAAGAAGAAGAATGAGGACAGATGGTTACTAGACTTGTCATGGTAATCATTTCATAATGTATGCAAATATCAAATCACTATGTAGTACACCTGAAACTAACATAATAGTGTATGTCAACTACATTTCAATTTTTAAATTGACAGAGACAGTTTTGTCTGGGATTTTTGGCTGGAGTAGGGCAATTATTGTGTCATAGTGTCCTGTCTTGCCAGGACGCCCCTTCCTGGTCCTTTAGCTGGAGAGAACAGGTTCTAGTGGGCCTTTTGTGTCTGCACTGTTGGAATTTCTGAGTTGCTGGCTTCCCCATTTCTAAATCAGGGATACAGAAGGCAAAGAGAGAACCAGGGAACTTACCACTGGGCCATTCCTTGGGTCCTGAATGGACCTAGATGGTCTGCCTTCTTCTTACCACCCTTCAGACTTTATAAAGTCCAGGGATTTTAGTTGTACTTAACAAGCAGAATAGGGAAAAGTATGTATATTCCACTTTCCCAGAAGTGGAAGTCAGTTGCTTACATCTGATATGAAATTAGTTAAAAGACCCATCCTTCTCCTTGCATTGTTCATTTACTTGCTCAGTCACTCTGGAGCGCTGAGTGGGAGCCGCACATGTCAGTACAGGAAGGCTTCCAGCTGGGAGGAGCGGCCCTGGGAAGCGGGGAGGCCATGGCCTGGCCTGGCCTCTTTCTTCCCAAGCTTCTCCTCGGCATCTCCAGCTCTGTCACCAGATGCCATAGTGACTCGGCCAGGTTTCCCCAGACTCAGCTGGAACCAACAGGATTATAGTAAGGCCATGAAAGTAAATATTAAATACCAATTATAGTACATAGCTAAGCTTGTGAATAATACATGAAAGAATTTTCCAGAGGAAAATGTTCTAACAGAGTTTTTTCTTTGTAACATGCCATTTAAAAAACTTTTATTAGAAAATAATCTCCAACTTACCAAAACGTTGCAAAAATAAGAATAATAAAAGGGCACCCATATCCCCTTACCCAGGTTCACCTCTTGCTGTTATTTAACTTTATTCTGTTTTCTTTATTATTTGCATGCTCTCACGTTCTACAAACACACACACACACACACTAATTCCATATGCCACCTGCACTCCAATTGTGTCAACTGATTCAATAATGTCCTTCATAGCACTGTCTGCTCTGGTACAGGGCCCAGTACAGCATCAAGTATTGCACATATTTGTAGAGTCTCTTTAGTGTCCTTTAATCTGGAAAAGTACCTGTGATTGTTTTAAACAATAAGGTGGTAAAACTGTATCTGTCTCATATCATTAATGTTATTTATAGGTACTCTCAGCAGATTGTGAACTTATTAACATGCAAAAAGGTAGAAGTTCAGTACTCTGTAGCAGAAAAGAGGATCTTTTAGCAGCATGTAACTAAATCAAAAAGTGAAGCCACAGCAAAATCATAAAAACCATAATATGGTTGACCCAAAATTAGAAAGTTGTTTATGTTATTAAGTCAGAATGGAAAGTATTGTTCTTTCATCACTTAAAAGCTTCTGGGGTGATTAATGAAAGTGCATCTGTACAATCTACACAGAAATTAAATGCTCAGAAAGTTCTAAAATGACAGGTTTTAAAGCTTAGCTAGAAAATTGGTTTTATTCTAACTTGAACAGTCAAATATTCCTAACTTGCCTCTCATGATAAATCCCCTTTGGACATGCACCATAAAAGTATAAGTGAGAGAAGCACAGTATCTTTACTTATTCTAAGCATTGAATTCTGAACTGCCTGTCAATAAAATTATGTCAAAATTGGAGGTACCATTAGTCTGCAAAAGAATCTTCACCTTTATGTGTCAGGGACAAGCTCCATTCCCTGAGACTTCAGTGGCACTTCTCAACATGCTTTGAAAGTACACGTTTGAAAGTGCAAACGTGTATTCTTAGTATGGAGCAAAACCAAACATTTGCAACCACACTTTATCTTATGGTTCTCATGTGTCAGTGGCTTGCACTGGCTCTTTTGTGGTCTGGACAAAGATCTCTGGACAAAGCCCAGGTTTTCCTTCACAATCAGGACCCGCTGAACTCTGGTTTCATCTCCCGAGGGGCCAGAAAAGCACACTGTTTCTTATTCACTTGAATTTCCATTTTAAAACAGAGGCCTCGCCCTGCTCCTTAGAGATGAAGAGAGAGTACTCTTCTCAATACCTTGGACTGATGAGGTGTGGATTAAACCAGATATTGAAACATCTTTCCTGTTGGGGAAGCATCTTAATCTCTATACTATTTATGCTAGGATCTTAAGCAATGTGACACCTGTCAAGATATTTTCAAAACTGAGTAGTGATTATTTTGGATGAATTATAGCTTCTTTAAACCATATCTCATTTCAGTGATTTTGAAAAAGTTATCTCACTTTTATTTTATATAGATATCTCTGGGCTACTGTATTGTGTTAGGGACAGGCTCCAGAGGCAAGAATGCCCTGATTTCATCCCATTACTAGAGGGCAAGTTACAGAACCCTCTAAGTCTCAGTTTCCTCATCTGTAAGCCGATAACAGTCACAACTTCATGGGATTTTAGGAGCAGTAAAATTTAAAATTAGATGATACACTTAAAGCCAGTATACCTCAGACCCGGGCACGAGGCTCCCATCCTGGACCTTAGACTCTAGGGGACTCTACTCTAACCCTCCTATAGCAGGGTTCTTTCCTACAAAGAGAGGAATCTGGGAAGGGTGGAGGGGTGGCAAGGAAGTGGCCTCTCCCCTCCCTGTCTCCAGTTTACACTATCCCACCTAGAAAAAATTTGAGCACCAAGATTTGGCAGGGACCCAAATGTCCCCACATCCCCTTGCAGGGACCCAGATGTTCCCACATCCCCAGGGCCTTTGCAGCCTTCTTTTCTGCACCTTTCCTCCTGAAGGCTGAGCTCTTGCTGGTGTGAGCATCTCCCCTCCTGAGGGGGCCCAGAGAGTGGCAGTTAGTAAGGCTGGGGGGACTTGGCCCTGTGATATGGGATATTCATATGTCTCACAGTGAGTAGGAAGGGGGTGAGCTAGGAGCTGACTTTTCCTGGGCTTCCACGTTCTTACACAGAATGTCGGGGAGCTTGAGCCTTAGGTTCTCCAGGTTGCTATGAAGGAATATTTGTCAAATAGGAGAACAGACTTATTTTAAGTGTTTAGCTTGAATAGTTTTTTTAATATGCAAACACAGAGCATATGACCTCTGTTTGTACACTTGCCCTGGGCCCCGCAAATGTGGGGCGTGAGGATGTGTTGAGGCAGTGACTGACACGTAGTGAGAACTCAATAAATGCCAGCCACCACCATCATCATTGTCATCGTCATTGTTGCCTCTGCCATGTATAGCATGTAGTCATTTCTCTGAAACAGGTGGGAAACCAGCTTCTTCCCTCAGCCCTGCATCGTGAGATGCCAGCTCAGTTTCTTACAAGAGGCACTAAAGAGACTTTAGACTTTACGGATGGAGTCTTTGGGGCGGCGGCAGGGAAGCAGTGTAACAGTAGCAGGGGTGAGCAGATCACCCAAGACACCTCATGCAGCCCTTTGCTGTTGGCTCTGTTCAGTCACTATCATCCTACAGGTCCCCACTCCGCACAGTTCTCACAAACTCTAATGGCCTCGTTCCCTTAGACCAGGGGTCCCCAACCTCCGGGCCAAGGACCGCTACAGGTCCAAGGTCTGTTAGGAACTGGGCTGCGCAGCAGGAGGTGAGGCCCGGGGAAGCGAGCGAACCTTCATCTGCCGCTTCCCATCACTCCCCGTCACTCCCCGTCGCTTGCCATCACTCCCTGTCGCTTGCATTACCGCCTGAATCATCCCTCCCATGCCGTCTGTGGAAAAATTGTCTTCCACAAAACTGGTCCCTGGTGCCAAAAAGGTTGGGAACCACTGCCTTAGACTATGCATTAACCAAGGTCATTCGGTAAACACAGGTGCGCTGACATTCAGCACTTCAACTTCCTCTTAGCCTCTGCTTCATTTTTCTTTCATCTTTTAAATGTTAGCAATTTTTAAAGAAACTTGAAGGTCGTTCTGTCCTGGGGCAGGCTGCTGCTTAATAAAAGTACCCACAGTCTAATAGCAGCATTTCCATGGGGACTGTATCTTTGTCAGATAGCATTTTATTTCAAGGATTAAGGATTGGTGCTCAAACCCTCCACAGATGATGCCAACAGCCCAAAGATATCTCACTGACTTGCATCTAGGATGGTCTGTACTGGAAGCAATCTTACAGAATGTCCTAGCATAAGCCTTTGTGTTAGAGAAAACACACATTTTTTTCAAGTCCCAGCTTTTTCAAATGACCTTCTTTGTACGAAAGAAATCCTACCGTCTGGTGCATTTTCAGGAGAAACAGATACAAGGTCTGTCTCCTCAGCTTTGTGAGTGATGTGCCTCCATTTGCAAGAACAATGAGGACCACAGGAATACAGCACTTGGGTTTCATCAAGCTGGGTAATGCTAATGACAGAGACCATTTATAAGGGTGCCTGCCAGCATTCTAATCAATGATATACATACAGTGTTTAATCAATGAGGGCAACTAGTGGTCCAAATTAACAAAGCTAGTAAAACAGGAAGCCAAGATTTGAACCCACATCTGATTTAAAAGCTAAAAGATGTTAAACTCCACCCCATTTTTGTTTGGGAGAGAAGGGCATTTTCCAACCTAATCTATGTCCAGTATAAATAAGACATGTTTATAATTATATCATCAAGAAATTAATTTCTATTAACAAGAAGAGTGTTATATCCTGGAAACAGTGATGACTGCAGTGTCCAGCCAGGGACAATTACACTTTATAGTGCCTTACATTTGTTTGCAATAAAATAACACCATAACAATATGATTTGATAAACTCTCTCCAACCTTCAAAATACCAAATAACATGGATTAATACATTCTCAATTCTTTCCACTATTTTATCTTCCTTCCTGGCTGCTCTCTTCACTACCTCAGTCCAGGCCAGGGAACAGATTGTAGAACCAAACTCCTTGGGCTGGGCTTCCAGCTCTGCTGCGTACCAGCTGTGTGACCTCAAGACAAATAACTCAACATCTCTGTGTTTTTTCGATCAGTAATTTGGAAATTACAGTACATAGTTCATAGGGTTACAGAGATGAAAGAAGATAGATAATAAATTAAGAGTACTAAAAATAATGATGATACACATAAGGCTACTGTCATTAGCCTCAGAACTACATTCTTGTTAAATCAACTACCTCCTCAGAGTCATTTTCATTTTCACCTCATTTTGTCAGGAAAATTATCCCAGACTTATAAATGGGCAAAAAGATTTGCTGCCTATCCTTTCAGTGGAGTGCTGGTATCTTGTCCAGTGGACCCTCCAGGGATTATCTGACTCTATAGCTGTGGACAACTTTGACCATCTTTGCCTTGATTAGACTATTTTACAATATTGCATGGATAAAGGTTATGAAAAACTCATAGTAATCCAAACATCTTTGTCGTAAAAAATGCCCTCAAATTTTGTGTTATGAATATACAATTGACTTCTACCCTGTGGAAAAGAAAACCTCAAAATATTACATTTTCCCACCCTATATGGTACCAACCACTTTTGCCTGTTAGCAAATATATTTCATCATCCCTAATTTATGGGTATGTGTCTTTGTATGTGTGTTCATGGAATTCTCCTTTGAGATATTTTTAACATCTACTAGTACCTTCATTAATTATTGAGTTAAATTACATATATATATATATATATATATATATATTTTTTTTTTTTTTTTTTTTTTTTGCGTTATGAGGGCCTCTCACTGTTGTGGCCTCTCCCGTTGCGGAGCATAGGCTCCAGATGCACAGGCTCAGCGGCCATGGCTTACGGGCCCAGCCGCTCCACAGCATGTGGGATCTTCCCAGACTGGGGCAAGAACCCGTGTCCCCTGCACCGGCAGGCGGACTCTCAACCACTGAGCCACCAGGGAAGCCCTAAATAAAATATTTGAAATGCGCAAAGCTCCCAAACAAAACTCAGCCAAATGAGTGCCTCTAATATTAAAAATTTTTTAAAACTTCTCTTTTTCTCATCATTTTCTAAACCCGAGAAAGGGCCCCAAGACAGACTTAAGGCAACACTGAGAACTGATAAACTTGTTGCTAGTATTTCCTTCTCCCTTTCTCTTCTCTACTCTTTCCTGCCAACTAAAAATTGGCACTTGTCATCTGCCTCTACAAAAATTAAGTCACAAGCTGCTGTAGCTGCTGACATTCAACACACCCTGAAAGGAGTTCAGAGTGGAGACCAGGAATGACACACTCTGTGTTCTGGAAAAAACTGGCAGAACAGGCCTTCAGATAGTTAGATATTTTCAGGAGAAGATTCTATGAGCCCAATTCTTCCATCTCCTCATTTAGAAAAGCACTAAAATCATTAACAGTGACATCTGTTCCTCATGACAAGCAGCAAGTCTCTGCCAAAATGTGTGCTTGACTGCATGTACCCCCTTCACCAAAATCATATATACTACTACTTTCTCCCCCTCCCTCTTCGGAGCAGTTTTTCAGAGCTATCTGAAATACTATCTCCGGGCTATAGCTCTTATTTCACCCCAAATAAAATTTAATTCACAACTCTAAGGTTGTGCTCTTTTTTTTTCAGTCGACATTCTAATGCCGCCCCCTCACCATCATAACAGGTGCCCAGTATCCTATGGGGCTGGAGAACATCCATTCACTGCAGCACCCCCTCTACCCAAACCCCGCCATATGTTCCTCCATGATCCTCACCTTAATAGCATTTAAAAAAAGTTTTTAACATCTTTATTAGAGTATAATTGCTTTACAATGGTGTGTCAATTTCTGCTTTATAACAAAGTGAATCAGTTATACATATACATATGTCCCCATATCTCTTCCCTCTTGCATCTCCCTCACTCCCACCTTCCCTATCCCACTCCTCTAGGTGGTCACTAAGCACCGAGCTGATCTCCCTGTGCTATGCAGCTGCTTCCCACTAGCTATCTATTTTACTTTTGATAGTGTATATATGTCCATGCCACTCTCTCACTTTGTCCCAGTTTACCCTTCCCTGTATCCTCAAGTCCATTCTCTAGTAGGTCTGCATCTTTATTCCCATCTTGTCCCTAGTTTCTTCTGACCATTTTCCTTTTTTCTTTTTTTTTTAGATTCCATATATACGTGTTAGCATACAGTATTTGTTTTTCTCTTTCTTACTTACTTCACTCTGTATGACAGTCTCCATCCACCTCACTACAAATAACTCAGTTTTGTTCCTTTTTATGGTTGAGTAATATTCCATTGTATATATGTGCCACATCTTCTTTATCCATTCATCTGATGATGGACACTTAGGTTGCATCCATGTCCTGGGTATTGTAAATAGAGCTGCAATGAACATTTTGGTACATGACTCTTTTTGAATTATGGTTTTCTCAGGGTATATGTCTAGTAGTGGGATTCCTGGGTTGTATGATAGCCCTATTTGTAGTTTTTTAAGGAACCTCCATACTGTTCTCCATAGTGGCTGTATCAATTTACATTCCCACCAACAGTGCAAGAGTGTTCCCTTTTCTCCACACCCTCTCCAGCATTTATTGTTTGTAGATTTTTTGATGATGGCCATTCTAACCGGTGTGAGATAATATCTCATTGTAGTTTTGATTTGTATTTCTCTAATGATTAATGATGTTGAGCATTCTTTCATGTGTTTGTTAGCAATCTTATATCTTCTTTGGAGGAATGTCTATTTAGGTCTTCTGCCCATTTTTGGATTGGGTTCTTTGTTTTTTGATATAGAGCTGTATGAGTTGCTTGTATATTTTGGAGATTAATCCTTTGCTTCATTTGCAAATATTTTCTCCCATTCTGAGAGTTATCTTTTCGTCTTGTTTATGGTTTCCTTTGCTGTGCCAAAGTTTTAAGTTTCATTATGTTCCATTTGTTTATTTTTGTTTTTATTTCCTTTTCTCTAGGAGGTGGGTCAAAAAGGATCTTGCTGTGATTTATGTCATAGAGTGATCTGCCTACGTTTTCCTCTAAGAGTTTGATAGTGTCTGGCTTTACATTTAGGTCTTTAATCCATTTTGAGTTTATTTTTGTGTATGGTGTTAAGGAGTGTTCTCATTTCATTCTTTTATGTGTAGCTGTCCAGTTTTCCCAGCACCACTTATTAAAGAGGGTGTCTTTTCTCCACTGTATATTCTTGCCTCCCTTAGCAAAGATAAGGTGACCATATGTGCGTGGGTTTATCTCTGGGCTTTCTATCCTGTTCCATTGATCTATATTTCTGTTTTTGTGCCAGTACCATACTGTCTTGATTACTGTAGTTTTGTAGTATAGTCTGAAGTCAGGGAGCCTGCTTCTTCCAGCTCCGTTTTTCTTTCTCAAGATTGCTTTGGCTATTTGGGGTCTTTTGTTTCTCCATACAAATTGTGAATTTTTTTTTCTATTTCTGTGAAAAATGCCACTGGTAGTTTGATAGTGGTTGCATTGAATCTATAGATTGTTTGGGTAGTATAGTCA
Source organism: Pseudorca crassidens (assembly GCF_039906515.1). Taxonomy (NCBI): domain Eukaryota; kingdom Metazoa; phylum Chordata; class Mammalia; order Artiodactyla; family Delphinidae; genus Pseudorca; species Pseudorca crassidens. The sequence goes on along the minus strand of NC_090306.1, from coordinate 24,745,968 downwards.
TTTTCACAATGTTGATTCTTCCAATCCCAGAACATGGTATATCTCTCCATCTATTTGTATCATCTTTAATTTCTTTCATCAGTGTCTTATAATTTTCTGCATACAGGTCTTTTGTCTCCTTAGGTAGGTTTATTCCGAGATATTTTATTCTTTTTGTTGCAATGGTAAATGGGAGTATTTTCTTGATTTCACTTTCAGATTTTTCATCATTAGTGTATAGGAATGCAAGAGATTTTTGTGCATTAATTTTGTATCCTGCTACTTTACCAAATTCATTGATTAGCTCTAATAGTTTTCCGGTGGCATCTTTAGTATTCTCTATGTATAGTATCATGTCATCTGCAAACAGTGACAGCTTTACTTCTTCTTTTCCGATTTGGATTCCTTTTATTTCTTTTTCTTCTCTGATTGCTATGGCTAAAACTTCCAAAACTATGTTGAATAAGAATGGTGAGAGTGGGCAACCTTGTCTTGTTCCTGATCTTAGTGGAAATGCTTTCAGTTTTTCACCATTGAGGGCGATGTTGGCTGTGGGTTTGTCATATATGACCTTTATTATGTTGACCTTTATTACATATGACCTTTATTATGTCTACTTTGGCCTGTTTTTTTAATTGGATTGCTTGTTTATTTGATCAGGTTGTATGAGTTCTTTGAATATTGTGGATATTAACCCCATATTGGATAAATTGTTTGCAAATATATCTAAAGGTGCAGCTGAATCCAGGTGAAACCCCTGACTGAGTGAGCCACCTCCTAACAGGCTGAGGAGTTAAGGATGTTCACAGGTGAAGTCCAACAGCTCAATACAGGGTAAGAAAGGTCTGCTAAGAGCAGGAAAATGAGGTGGATTAGGGCCCAAGAGGTAAGCAATACATATTTAGATTATTGTATTGGACAAGTCAAAAGATAGATAGTAGAAAGTGAAGAAAAATCTGAGCAGAACTGATGTCTAAAATGAAATGGGGAACCATGGCGTTATGGCGTGTTATGCTATTCAAGTATTTAGGTTTCCCCAACACTGTTTGACCACTGAGGAGAAAGCAGAAAGTTGGGCTGTTTCAGAGTTTGTGACTGGTCAGGCTTGTGCTGCAGAAAATCAGGCGGGAGTTTTCTGCTTATGCCACAGTGTGTGATTTCAATGTTTAGTGTTTTTTTAGGTGGTGGTGGCTACCTTCCCATAGCCACCCTAGATAAAGCTATCTAGCTGTATTAGCGTGAATGTGTGTGATTGTGTGTGACAAAAAAACTCAAACCGACTGAGATAATAGAGGCAATTTGTTTATTTACACAACAGGATTCAAGTTGGCAACATACCTTAGAGGATTGTTATGGGGATTAAATAAATTAATCCTGTAATGTAAATAAAATAGCTTCTAGCACATAATGGGTGCGCAATAAAGGATTTGTTACATTAACATTCTCATCCAGAAGCCATATCTTTGCCTTCTGCCTACCATGTTGTTAGCTTCCTCCTTGTTCACATCCAGTAGGAAGGTACCTGCCTTCTAGTTTCTCTCCCAGGATGGAGAACCATCTTTCTCAAACATCTTACAGCTCATTGGTCTGATTTGGGTCTATACTAACTTCTTTGGCAAAGGAAATGCCATTTACTTATTAACATAGTCTGCCTTTACTAGGACAGTAACTGTGGTTGGAGAAATGGGTTTTCAACCTGGATAGGTAAAGAAGAGCTTACCCTAAGTTTGGGGATGGGGTCCACTTTCTTATCCAGATTACATGTCTATTACATCTCAGGGAGCAGTGGGATATTTGCTACAGAGACAAACACAAAATTCACTCTGATCACTGAAATAGTCAAGAAAAATATATAGTTACCTTAATTAGGATTGAACATTCTCCTAGGCATCCAGGGAATTGTTTTATAGTCACAAGACAGAGATAGGATTGTTCTAAACACACAGCTGGTCCTGCTGCACAATTACTATCAGGAAAACTTGTATTAGTTTTCTTTGGCTGCTATAACAAATTACCCCAAACTTGGTGGCTTAAATTTATTCCCTCATAGTTCTCTAGACTAAAAATTCAAAATCAGTATCACTGGGCTGAATGAAGGTGTCAGCAGGGCTACACTCCCTCTGGAGTCTCAAGGGAAGATTGTTTCTTGCATTTTTCAACTTCTGGTGTCTGCAGGCATTCCTTGGCTAGTGGCTGCATCACTTCAGTCTTCAAGGTCAGCATCCTCAAATCGCTCTCTGCTCTGTCTTCACATCAAATCTCTCTCTTATAAGACTACATGGGTTACATTTAGCCACCCCCCTCCCATACCCAGTTATTCAGGGTAGTCTCCCTGTCTCAAGACCATTAACTTAATTACATCTGCAAAGATTTTGCCACATGAAGTAATATTTACAGTTTCTAGGGATGGGAATCTGATATCTTTGTGGGCCATTATTCAGCCTATTAACTACCTTTAGATCAATTACTCTAAAATAATTATATTCAGTTTCACAGAAACTCTTATATAACCAGTAGCCCAGTATAGTAGGACAACTTTTAGAAAGATATTTCATAATTACTGTATTTCCTTAATTGTAAGACAACCTCAGCTGAAAATAGATTTTGAGAGGAAAAAACTAATAACTATATTATATGTTTACATCCATCCTGATTTTAGAAACATTACAGTGTAGGGAAATTGTGCATTTTAGAATTGAGGAAATGTGGTAATTTATCTTGGTAATAGCACCAGGAAGTTACATCATTTAAACCTAGATGTTTTATGGGTAATTACTGAGATTCTTCTGAAGAGTTATCAAAGATGAGTGGTAATGTTTCCTTGAAAATTTCCCGGAGTAAAATCATCATGACTATGAGTAAAGCATAGAAATCACTCCCTTGTTAGGAATCTCAGAACTATTTCTAGAGATAAATTTTGCTCATTTACTCAGATTTTTCCTTGAGCCACTTCTGCTCTGATCTCTTTTTCCCCTTTTGTAATGATTCATTTCTGTCAGCCACCTTGATTTTCTTTCCCTCATATACTGTAAGGCTATAGGTGAATGAAGGAAATAAGAGAGGACAAAAACAAATTGACTGAGCATACAAGGTTGATTCCTGAGGAAGCATTTATCACCAAGTGGTATTACTTCAGTTTCCTGAATATCTCCTGAATCCTTCTCCCAGTGCCCACTGTGGCGGACAGGATAATCATCACCCAAAGATGCTGACATCCTGATCCCCAGTCTTTGGATGTATGTTGCATGGTAAGGGGAGATTAAGGCTAAAGATGCAATTAAGATTGCTAATCAGCTGACCTTAAAATAAAGAGATTCACCTGGATTATCCAGTTAGGCCCAATGTAATTACAAGGGCCCTTAAATGGGAAGAGGGAGAGAGAGGATTCAGAACCAGAGAGATGACAATATGGAAAAGAGTTGATCAGCCATGCTGGCCTTGAAGATGGAGGAAGGGGGCCATGGCACAAGGAATGGGTCAGCCTCCAGAGACTAGTAAAGGTAAGGAAACAGATTCTTAAGCCTCCAGAAAGGAACGCAGCCCTGCTGACTGCTTGCTTATAGCTCTAGGGGACCCATTTTGAACTTCAGACCTCCAGAATTGTAAGATCATACATTTGTGTGGTTTTAAGCTGCTGAGGTTGTAGTAATTCTTTATAGCAGCACTACTGTGGTTCTGGACAGTCTCCCCCTTTCCTAAGTTATGGAAACACAACCCTGATACGACTTCCAGTCTTGCTTCCTTCTGCTCTGTTTCCGCTCGGCACTCAAAGCTGTCTTTCTAAAATGCTATACAATTGGTCTCACTCATCTATTTATCACCTTCCAGTGACTTTCCACTGCTCTTAAAACAAAGCCCAAGGTCTCTAATGTGACCACAAGGCTCCTTCATGACTGTTCCACTTCCAGACTTCCCTCTATGAGCCAGCCAGCCTGAATTTCTCAATCTCTCAAAAGCCCCACACTCTCTTCTCTCTGGATTCCCTGTTTAGGGGATACTTCTCCCTCCCTGGGTGCTCCTCCTTCTCCAGAGGCTAATTTCTACCTATTCTTAGAGTTTCAGCTTAGCTATCACTGCCTCCTGAAAGATTTTCCTGGTCCCCACATCTAACTAGATGTCCCTCTCTTTGCTCCCATTAGACTCTGGTCACCACTCTTACAGCCATGTTGTAGTTGCCCAGATTTTCTGCCCTCCTGTAAGCTCCTTGAGGGCAGGAACTCAGACTGTCCCCAGTGCCTAGCACAGTGCTTGGCACATAGCAGGCCCTGCAAAAATATTGGATGACTATACCTATTACTCAGATCACAGAAATGCTTGAAATTAATTTGACCAAAACATTTCAGCTCAGGAATTTCAACTTTTAATGGTTTTGTGTTGGCTCACACATACTTTTTTTACCTTTTCCCCTCCTTCCTCCATTACTTAGAACTGTACTCTCCCCCACTTTTTCCAGATCAGGCTTGTGATAATTATCTCAGCTAAGCCCAGCTCTATCCACCATCATACTTATGTGCTTGAAGAGTTTTACAAATCCCCATGCACAGCCTCGAGGTCTCGAATGTGTTTTCCTTCCAAGCACGAACCCCCTGAGATTTATGCAAACAAAAGTGAAAACATGGAGAGAGGGAGAGAGTCCTTGAACCTCCAAATATGCCAACTGAATTGAGTCTAATGTTGAAGGAACTAGAATGGAGGAAGTAATGAAGGTAAAGAAAGCAGAGAATGAAGACATACTGCTCATTTTTAGTTTGCAGAGGAAGTTGTGATTTTAGGCTATTTTCATGTTGTAAAAACCAATTAATCCTCTTTTTATTGTGCTCACATTTTTCAACTGGGGCTATTCTTCAAAGCTCCATAATTAAAAAGCTATCCTTTTTAAATGGATAGATATGAAAGGAAGAAAGGGTTTGCCTAAGGCTGGCTCCCCTAGCAGGATGAGTGCCTGTCATTGTCCTCTGTGGGGTCTAGCTTTGCAGCAGTGCAGACCCAGTGTCATCATCACATTTTCTGCCCACCACACCCTAAATCAGGAAAGCCAGACTGGCCAGATGATTTTGAGTTACATGTTTCCCTGGTTGCATTATGTGCCCTCGGTTCTCTAATTGGGCCCTGCTCTGCTCCTGAAGATGCTCAGGAGATCCTTGGGTGAGACAACAGAGCCCTGAAGAGGCTCCAAGTGTGTTTCTGGCACATACAAACCCTTTTGTTTTACATGCTAACAGCATTTGTTTCGTATGCACTCAGCATATTTGTTCAGATGGGTACTCTTGCCTTCTCCATAGTTTTGAGTATAGGTGTGTTTAATAATTCATGTAGTTCACTTCTTTTGGAAGACTTGCCTTAAAGATAATGAATCATTTCAAATATAAGTTCACAAAGCCATGAATTTAAAAATGAGGTAAAATGACAACTTCCTAATTTCACTCTTTGTTTTCATTATTTTCAGCTCAGAAGTCAATTCTGCCTCACAAGGCCTAGGTATACTACTTATGTGATAATTTCCTGAAAGCTCAAGGTTGGAACAGCAAAGTAACCTTCCACTATCCTCAAATAAGTACATGATACACATTAATGCTTTTCAGACATTATTTCACTTGTCTCCTATCAGTCTAGGAGTGGTTTTGTTTGTTTCCCTTGGAGATGGTATAGTTCTTGGGCCCCAAGTCTTTTGCTCAAGTTTCAAGCCTGTTATTAAATACAGCAACTTTAAATTGTATTTTAGTTCTTTATATTTACTTTAAAAAGCTTCTGTAGTTCTATCTTAAGAAATGAAAAAGTAACAGTTTAATATATGGAAGTAAACAGAAAGCGGTTGTCAAAATATTTTGGTGAGTTCTTAGGACATTTTTTCCGAAAATCACTAATGACACATATCTGATATAGTCTAGGCTTCCACAGTTTGAGAAGGATTTCTGTGGAGACATTTAAAAGCAATTGAAATATTCTACCTTGTTAGTTATATTAAATTGAGAATAAACTGAGACAGCACTTTATTGCCATGTTGGGAATGTGAAACTTAAAAATTTATATTTACTCTTATAAAAATACATAATTCTTATACTCCCCTTATATTCTTCATTGGGTGGCAGGACACCAAGCATGCTCTGACTTTATTGGGGAAGCAAAGATTTAAATACTGTGTTAATCCACAGCTGGATGTAGTGGTTGCAGGCACCTTGCTCACATCACGACATTGACTTTTCACAATGATCATCTCAGAAAGGTTTCAGATTAGAAATGTATTTACCCTTAAACATGTTAGAGACTTGGTAAATAAACTTTGCCTCTGGATCTTGCAAATATGAGCAAGACAAAGCAAGGTAAGTCCTCTTCTGTACTTAACAATAATAATAGTATATGATAAGTCATCATCTATACCTAATAATAATAATAATACATGTATATATGGTAAACAGTAGAGCAGTCCTTAAAAGTGAAAAATAAAGAGCTAACATGCCAAAAGAGGAAATGCAGTAGAATTCAAAAGAGGATCGATTATTTCAACAGAAAGCAGGAAAAGTTGGGGGAGGAGAGCAAGGAACAGAAGAAACAAATAGAAAGTATAGCAAGATAATAAATTTAAATCCAAAAAATGATAATCTCTAGAGGAAAACAGTCTAAATACTTCAATTAAAAGGCAGATATTATAAGATTGGGCTTTTGTTAAATCAAGGCAAACTATATGATACCCATTAAAAACCTACTCTGACTATAAAGATACAGGTAGGTTAAAAGTAAAAGAATGTAAAGAGATGTACTGTACACATATAATCAAAATAAAACTGGAGTGACGTTATTAAAATCAGACAAAAGAGTTTAGAGCAAGGAATGTTACTAGAGATAAAGAAGGAAACTTCAGAAATGATAACTGGATCAATTCAGAAGACATAAAAAATCTAAATGACTTTGCACCTAATAAAAGAAAATTAAAAGAAGAAATTAGATGAATCATAACTTCAGCTGGAGACTTCAGCTCTCCTCTATCAATCAATATTTGTTACAGTAAATAGACAAAAAATAAATTCTTGATAGGTAAAATGAAAAACACAATCAAGCAATTTTATATCATGGACATTAATAGTATCCTTTCCTCAGCAATAGCAGAAAACAAATTCTTTTCAAGTGCATATATAAATTCTCTAATAAAGTACATATTCTGGGCCATAAAATGATTCTCAAGAAATTTAAAATAATCAAAATTATATACAGTATGTTCTTTTACCATATCAGAATCAAATTAGATGCCAATAGCAGAAAGATAACTAAAATTACCTACATATTTCAAAATTAAATGATTTACTTCTAAATGATCTATGTGTCAGTTTTTAAATATTTCAAAGCAAGTGATTAAGAAAAATAAACAGCACATCACAATTTGTGTTAAATGGGAAATTTATAATGTTAATTACTTATATTAGAAAAGAAAAAAAGTCTAAAATTAAATATCTAAAATTTCACTTTAACAAACTATAGAACATTGAACCCAGAAAAGGTAGAAAAAAATAAGAAAAATGAAAAGAAATATCAATGAAATAGAAAATGAACCAAAAAAAAAAAAAAAAAAAGGTGGAGAAGTGTCAGAGAAACCAAAAGTTAGTTCTTTAAAAAGATCATTAAAATTTATACACATCTAGCCAGACTAATGAAGGAAAAATGTGAGAAAACACAAATTACCAAGAATGAAAGAGAGAGTATCATTTACAATCTTAAAAGACTATTAAGGGAATATTATAAACAATTTTATGACAAATAAATTCACAAATTGTATGACATGAACAAACTTCTTGAAAGACACAAACTATCAATGTTCATTCAAGATTAAATGGATAATTTAAATAGCTCTATATTTATTACAGGAAATGGATTCATTGCTTAATATCTTCCCAAGAAGAAACCGCCAGGCCCAGATGACTTTACTGGTGAATTCTATATAAAAATTCATATAAAAATATATAATCTCATTTCTTCACAAAATCTTTCAGAAAAATAGAAGAGGACGGAATTACCAACTTATTTTATAAGGTCAACATTTCTCTGATAACAAAAGTAGACCTAGACTGTTCCAGAAAAGGGAACTACAGTAAATATCCTTGTGAATATGAATGCTGTATATTAATTTTTTAAAAAATCAAACTAAATCCAACAACACAGAAAAAGACTGATGCACTTAGAACAAGTGGGGTTATCACAGGTATGCAAAGTTGGTTTACAATGTATAACTAAATCATAGTTCAACATTTTAACAGATTAAGAAAGAAATGTCATACAATCATCTCAATAGATACAGAAAAGGCACTTGGCAAAATTCAACACTTATTCATGAAAAAATTCTCAACAAACTAGGAACAGAAAATAATTTCCTCAATTTGATGAAGAATATTAAAAAAAAAAACACAGATAACCACCTAAGAGTAACAGACTGAATATTTTCTTGATAAGGTCCAGAAGAAGGTCAGGATGTGTGCTCTTTCTACTTTTATTCAACCTTCTCTGGAGTTCCTAGTCAGTGCAATGAGGCAAGAAAAAGAAATGGCATGCATATGTATTTGAAAGGCAGAAAAGGTGACTGTCTATGTACAAAATCCTAAGAACTAAAAAGTCAGTTTATCAAGGTAATGGGACACAAGATCAGTGTACAGAAATCAATATTACTATATATTAGCAACCAATATTTGGAAATTGCAATTAAAGAATAACCTTTATCATAGTACCAAAAATGAATAATTAGGGTATATTTAACAAAATATATGCAAAACTTGTACATTGAAAATTATAAAACATTGCTGAGAAAAATTAAAGTAAACCTAAAGAAATGGAATAATATATTCATTGAAGAAGGGTCAATTTTATTAAGGTGTCATAAATTCCCAGATTGATTTATAAATTTAATGCAGTCACAATAAAAATCTCAGCAGGTTTTTCTGAAGAAATTTACAAGGTGAATGTAAAACCTATATAGAAATACAAAGAACCTGGAATAGACAAAATCATTTTGAAAAACAAGAAAAAAATTGGAAGAATTACACTACCTAGTTTAAAGACTTCTGTTGAAGTCACATTAGTTAATAGAGTGTGGTATTGCTTTAATCATGGACGTATAGATCAGTGAAACAGAATAAAGCAACCAGAGATAGATCCAAACATATAGGGTCAATGGATTTTTGATAAAGGTCCACAGTAACTGAATGATGGAAAAGTTCATCTTTTTGATAAATGGTGCTGGTAAATTGGGTATCCGTATGAAAACAATGAACCTTAACCTTTACTTCACACCATATATAAAAATTAACCAAAGAAGAGATATCAATGGCCAATAAGCACATGAATAATTCTCAACATCATTAGTTGTTAGGTAAATTCAAATTAAAACCCGAATGATACAGCACTATACACCCACCAAAACGGCTACAAGTTTGGGGGAGTATTCTAACAAAATAGTTCTGATGAGAATGTAAATGGTTTGTATCATTTTGGAAAACACTTTGGCAGCTTTTTATCTAGTCAAACATATATTTACCCAGTATTTCCACCCAGCAATCCCACTCTTAAGTATTTATTTACCCAAGAGAATGAAACACATCTCCACACAGAACTTTTTACACAAATGTTGATAGTAGCTTTAAACATAATAGTCCTAAACTGGAAACAACCTAAATGTCCATCAACTGGTGAATAAACAAACCATTGTATAACCATATAATGGACTACTACTTACTAATGAAAATAACATTGTACTGCTGCATACAACAATATAGATGAATCTCAAAACTATTGTTAAGGGAAAGAAGGCAGACACAAAAGATCATATCCTGTCTGATTCCATTTATGTGAAACTCTAGAAAAGACAAAGCTATAGCAATAAATGGCAGATCAATTGTTGCCTGGTGCCGTGGATGAGCAAAAGAGATTGGCTGTAAAAAGGCACAAAGGAATTTACAGGCATGAGGGAAATGTTTTATGTCTCAATTGTGTTGTGATTACATGAGTATATCAAGAGTTATCCTCTTCCACCATATTCCACACAGGGTGTTGCTCATCACTAGCTTAACACTCAGCCTGGCAAATAATTTAAAACGGCATCCATCAAAAACTTTCCCAAAGATTTCAAGAAATATAAATTACAAAGAGATAATCAGACCAAAGTTTGATGTTTTATTGAGGAACAGAAGATATGCTTAAGATTGAATAAACATTCATATTCCTTCACTGGGAGACAGTTTACCAAAATTTACAGTGATTATCTCTGGGTCATGAGACTATTCTTGACTTTTATTTTCTTTTTAAGATTTTCTTATCTGCGAAATGTTCTATAATGAATGTCATTACTTTAGCTATTGGAAAATGTCACTTTGAAGTGAAAGGACACAGATTAGTGATGTTGATCTTAACAATTAACATTTAGTAATTTTAGATGACATTCTAGAATGAAAAAAGAGTTCTAAGTTTATCTGCAAACTATAGGATGGAAAGAAATGTTTTAGTAATTTCTTTTTATTCTAAAAGTTTATTTTTCTGTTAGACTCAAACAGAAAAATAAAACAGTCCTTAAAGCAAAGCTCAGAATAAGGATATGAAATGAACAAAAATCACTGGCAGTTAATTTTACAGAATTATTGAAGCTGGCTAGATAATTCCAACTCCTCTCTGGTGAAATTATAAAAATAAATCATGTTTTATCAACTGTGCTTCTGGAAGAAACACGTCTCTTGAGAAAAGAAAAAAAATAAAGCTACAAAAATACTGCATAGTAATTTTTGAAATATTTTATCTTCTCATACCAGGCTGAAAGCACTTTCTGCTTTGAAAATATTAGCATTTTGGTGTGAAGACCCCTTCTGCAAATATTCAAAGAATGTTGGTCATTTTTTAAATAAATTGTCATTTTTTAATGTGCACTGGAGAGAAAGGGGAAAATGCAGATGGTTCAACATTTTAATGATTATTTACACAAATGATTGGAAGATTGTTTTTACTTCGATATTGCTGTTTTTTGTAGCAGTTCCTGAGGGAGGGATTCCTCTTCTCCCATTTGTCCCATTCCCACTCTAAGTGCAGGTTTCTAGCGTTTTCCATATTCATATACAGCAGGGGGGAGAATAATTTGGGAAATACAGGGATAAGGTGATAGTATGAAATCACTTCTAACAATGGTCTTTTGCTGCTGCCATGAGCACATTGATTCCAAAGACAATAGTTACATTTGTCATCAGGGCTGTATTTATCTATAACAACCAGTCTGTTTTGTCTGACTTATATTTTTCAAATGAGTACAGTATTAAATTGGTATTCATAGATTACCTAACTGTTCTGCTTCTTCGTCTTTTTGTTTTACTTTTAAAATAATGTAGAACTAGCACTGCACTTTCTCTTTTTAGCATAGCATATTTTATTTCTGCAGTATGAGCAAAATCATCCCTGGAAAATGCTGCTTCTAAGGTTATAGATTTAATTTTAAGCCTGAGTCAAAGAAAAATGTCAGAACCCCTTTCTTAAAGCTTCAACAAACACGAGTGCTAGCTTTCTTTTTTAGTGTGGAGGCGGCTTTCTTATTTTTACTATAGCTGGTGCATTAAGGCTTGTGATCATATATTTCTGGACACCAGAGAAGAACTGGGACATCTGCCATCGGCTTCCAAAGTTTTGTGGCCATTCAGTTTTGTGACAGTTACTTATTATTGTGTAACAAACTGTCCCCCAAATCAGCAGCCTAAAATAACAACAATCATTTATTTGCTCAAAATTCTGCAAACAGGCGGGGCTCAGTCAGGCAGCTTGCTTCTGCTCCATGTGGTATCAGCTGGGCAAACTCATGTGTTTGCAGTCAGCTGGTGTTGTGACTGGGTTTGGAGCATCCAAGATGGACTTAACACGTATGTTTCACATCTCATCTGTGATGGCTGGAACAAATGGGTGCTGGTTTGGCCTCTCTTTCTTCAAACAGGTCTTTTATCTTCCAGACTCTCCCTCTTTACATGGCTTGCAGTCCATGAGAACGCTGGCTTGGGCTTCCTTGTATGGTATCTCGTGACAGCAAGAGAACAAAAGGTTTGAGGCTTCTTAAAGCCAAGGCCCAGTTGTGCAGCACTGCTTTTGCTATATTCTGTCTGCCCAAGAAATTAACATTGGAAGATCGTTACACCAAGGGTATGAAATCAAAGAGGAGTAACTCAGTTGGAGCCATTTTGTAACAATAAACCCCCGTTATCTTGAGGAATGTTTCTATCATTTCATTAAAGTGGATGCAAATCAGAAGTTATACATATTTTCTCCTTCAGTGACCATACAAAATCAGGTCACTATTCCTACATGGAGCAGTCCTCCAACAAAACCACAGAAGAAATTCAGTGAGGCTGCCTGAATAAAGTACAGAAATAACCTCTAAGTGAATGGGTACTTGGCTGATTAATTTTAAAAGTCAGTTAAAAATGAAGAATCATAAAACAAATTGCACATAATCTTACACATTTTGTTTTAACCTAAAATGAGCAAATATGCATTCATTCATCAATATTTTAATGTTAAACCAAGGGCTTTTCTCTAAGAGCCCACTGCTTAGAATACACTTCATCTTTCTTGTATAAACCCACTAATAATGATAATTAGTCATTATGAATCTTGATAGCTTTGAAGCAGAAGGAAAACTTAAACACAGTTGCATATCAATCTATTTAGAGAATCTGAGATTTTTATATTTTCTTCCAGTTTCTTACAGTTGTTTTCCCCATACCTTATTCACTAGCAATTATTTGAGCAATCATGACCTTATCTTTCCACATCACTTACGTAGTTTTTGTAAAAATAACTAGTCCTTTTCATACGTGTATTTTATCAATTTATAGATCCTTTAATTTATGCAATTATGATCAAAAAGTACAACCAGGATAAATTTGGGAATAAACTCAGCTGCCACTGACCAGTCATGCAATTTTGGGAGCAGAAGTGCACAGGCTACTAGAGAATGTTTACTAGGTTGTGGATATCCACTGATACGTTTTACAGAGGAAATGGGGAATGTTTATTAACCTGGTGACATGATGAAGTGGAGATTGTTTAAAAGAGTTTCTGCTGTAGGTGAAATATATCTATCATAGGTAAATTAGTACCAACTGTGAATTTTACTATTATTCACACTCCCTGCATGACTTAATTATTGATTGATTAATGTGGGCTGGTCATCAAAAACCCTGCATCTAAGAATGTAAAATAGAATTCTTTATTGCCTGGTGGTTTGGAGGGTCTCAGTGCTGTCACCAGAAAATTATCCATGTTCCCTTGAATGTTTGTTCACCTAGACGCCCTTTCTCCAACCCCATTCCCATATGGCCTTGCTGCACCCGGTGGTCTGAGGCCTGCTGATGTGTCCCAGTTGTTTGGTTACCAGCCATGTGCAGGATTCCTACCTGATAAAAGGGCTGTGATCCTCAGTTAAACTCGAAGGCCATTTTCTTCTGCCAAAGTATTGGTTTTAGGATTAAAATGTATAAATCAAATAAGATTTCTTTCCTCCCTGCTGTTTTGGACAAACAAGATGTTGCCACGTCCTGAAGGAAACACAAATGTACTTACACAGTCATCGGACTGTGGAAATGACTGGTCAATTTTAGTAGAAACTACAAACTGAAAGAAAAATGTGTTCAAAGAGTTTGAAATTCTTACCTTTCTATTGGTAAACTAAAGGAAGGAATGTGCTTCTGCACAAAAGGAATCCTCACTCAATTTTTAATTTGCTAACCCAGGGGAAAGGAAAGGATTCAAAGAGTTTTGATTAAAACTCATTTAATACATAGAGACTTCTCCTGAGAATGGTATCTGCTAATGTCCTATTGTGTCATCCCTCCTGTATGGAAACTTCACTAGACTCTGATAAATGGACTTTGAGTAAACTAAGTAACATATAAATGGATATTGAAGAACCACTACTGTTTGTATTGTAATGAAATCCACAAAAACATACCTAATCTCAGCTATATATTACCCTACTGTTCAATTATATCTTATGATATCATTTAATAAGATTATTTTATTATAATTCCAAATGGAAAGTGTAGTCAATAAAATTAAAAATAAAATTAGAATTTATTGAATATTACAAAAAAGCACACTTCTTTACATTGCTTATTTGAAAGAACATTTGAAATAGCTCTCTCATGGTTACAGGTAGCCTTTGAGACCAACTGCCATATATTTCTGGAAGAATTAAAATACCGATGCCATTTGTTACCTGTGTTTAATAAGTAGAGAGAGGTTCCTCTGCTGGAGTGGTGTTGCTATTTTGGGACTTTGTGATAGAGTCCCCAAAATATCCTTTTAATATCACAATTAGAAACTTGAATTTATTTGTCTCTTCTTGTTAATAAAATTACATTCTCACTATGTATGCTGTATTAATTAAGTCAGTAAAGTAACAAATGTATGTTCATTAAATCAAAGAAATTAAATATTATTTAATTTTAAAAATGTACAAGCATTTTAATTCATAGTGATCATATTTATAAATTAAATTTCAAAATCAAAGCACAATTATTTTTATTCAAAAAGGATTTTGTCCATAATGGAAAAGAATATGAAAAAATATATATATATGTATAACTGAAGCACTTTGCTGTACAGCAGAAATTAACACAACATTGTAAATCAACTAGACTTCAATAAAATTTAAGAAAATAAAAAAAAATTTTAAAGTGTTTTGTTTTGTTTTTGGCTTCATACCTCTCGTACACTTCAAAAATAGCTTAGTTGATATTCTGTTCTGTAAGTCAATATGGCAGTTTGGGCAGGATATTCTTTAGACTGTTAAAATGGAGTTAGTTGTGGTACCCACCTCACAGAGTTATTGTGAGAATTAAATGAGTTAATTCATGGGTAGCTCTGGGAAGAGTCACTGGTACTAGTAAACTTTGTGCAAGTGTTAGTTATTACTATTTCCAGAATCCAGACCCATCTCCACCACTGCCCCCACTGGAGCCGCCAGGATCCCCTGCTGGATCACAGTATAACTTCTGCTGGTCTTCCCACCTCCACTTTTGTCTCTACCCCATCATTTCTCACCTGGGCAGCCTCAGAGATTCCTGGGTCCTTGGTTCAAGTCACTCGTCTGCTCAAAGCCTGGTACCAGTTGATGCCCTCACAAGGTCCAGCCCATCCTCTGTCCCCACCGCCTGTTGCTCCCTCTTGTTGCTTTAGCTTCAGCCATATTGGACTCCACAGGCCCTGCCTATCTGGGTTTTGGTGCTTAATGTTCCCACTGCCTAGAGGGCTTTTCCCTCACATCTGCATGGCTCACCACTTCCTTCTCCATGAGGCCTTCCCCTACCACCCTACAGAAATCACAACTCCCCACCCCCAGCACTTCCTCCCCTTCTTCCCTGATTTGTTATCCTCTGTAGCTCTCATCACCCTCTTACTGTTTTGTTAATTATCAGACACTTTTGTTTATATCCCAGTACATAGGACAGCATCAGGCCTACAACCAATATCTGTTGAATGAATGAATGTTGCACATTACACACATCACTAGTACTGTTTTGATTTTGTAATGTATGAATTGTCTGAAATAAGAAGTGTGTTTAACTGGTACACCCAGGGAATCAAAGTCATTGTAGGAGGAGATCCTCAGCTTCCTCATGGCAAATCCATAAATACATCCGCCTTCATTGCTCTCCTCCCCTCCTCCCTCCTGTGCTTAGGATTCCAAGGTCTGGGTTCTGGGGAGGGTAAGGGGGGCCTCACTTAGCAGTTCTACTCCCCCCTTTAAAATTGAATGGCTCCTTCCCATTAGTATTTAAATACTCTCAAGTTTCCCTCATCTTTAAATGAACAAATAAACACAGGTCTCTGCACCTCTTTCTTCCCTCCAGCTACTCCTCCACCCCCTCTCTCTTTTTCTATGTCGTGTCTACCTTTCTGGGGCGGTCGACTCTTCCCTGAGAGAGTTGCAGTGTCCTCTTCCTCTGTTCCTCTCATTGCTCAGCCACCTGCAGCCTCACTCCTGTTCCCAGCCCACCTCTGAAATGTCCCTCCAAGGGTCCCAGCTATCCCTGGTTGCTGAATCCAGCTGACACTTCCTAGGAATCAGCCTCCTGACTGCTTAGCAGACTGTGACACCATTGACACTCTCTCCTCCTTCAAACTCCCTCTTCTCTTGGCTTAAGATACATCACAATCTCTCCAACTACTGTTTTTTTTTTCTTTTCCATTCTAGTTTATTACAAGATATTGAATATAGTCCCCTGTGCCATACAGTAAGACCTTATTGCTTATCTATTTTATATATAGTGTTTGTATCTGCTAATCCCAAACTCCTAATTTATCCCTTCTCTACCCCTCTCCCCTTTTGTAACCATGTTTGTTTTCTATGTCTGTGAGTCTGCTTTTGTTTTGTAAATAAGTTCATTTGTATCATATTTTAGATTCCACATATAAATGATATCATATGATATTTGTCTTTTTCTGTCTGACTTATTTCACTTAGTATGATAACCTCTAGGTCCATCCATGTTGCTGAAAATGGCATAATTCCATTCCTTTTTATGGCTGAGTAATATTCCATTATATATATCTATATATCTATCTATATAGATATAGATAGATATAGATATAGATATACCACATCTTTATCCACTCACCTGTTGATGGACACTTAGGTTGCTTCCATGTCTTGGCTATTGTAAATAGTGCTACCATGAACATTGAAGTGCATGTGTCTTTTTGAGTTAGAGTTATCTCCAGATATATGCCCAGAAATAGGATCAGTGGGTTCTATGGCAACTCTATTTTGAGTTTTTTAAGGAACCTCCATACTATTTTCCATAGTGGCTGCCCCAATTTACATCCCCACTAACAGTGTAGAAGGGTTCCCTTTTCTCCACACCCTCTCCAGAATTTGTTATTTGTAGACTTTTTAATGATGACAATTCTGACAGGTGTGAGGTGGTACCTCATTGTAGTTTTCATTTGCATTTCTCTAATAATTAGCGATGTTGAGCATCTTTTCTTATGCCTATTGGCCATCTGTATGTCTTCTTCTCTCCAACTACTCTTAATCCTCTTTCTCAGTTGCTTTGTCAACTGTCTTCTCTCACTCTAAAATCCTTCCTCTCAAGCTTGTTTTTCTTGAGAGATCTCTTTAGTTTCAACAGCTTCTGTTACAATTTATGTGATGACCAAATTTCAAATCTTTATTTTCACCCCATAACTTTCTCCAAATGTCAGAGCCATGTATCCATCTAAAGTTTGCCCTCTGCACTTCAACCCAGAATATCTAAAACTAAGCTCATCATCTTCTCTCCAAAGCCTTTTGTCCTTTGTTCTCCTCACACCTACCCTGTGCCTCACCAGAGTGAAATGTTTTCAGTTGCCTGAGTTTTGCTTGGGTGTTGCTTTCTCTTTGGAAAGCCTTCCTTCCTCCTCCTCCTTCTCCTTTTACTCCCTGACCCCGCCCTAGCTCCAACTCTTCTGCCTCTCCTGGTCCAGCATCATCTCCTCCGCAAAAACCTTGGTGAGTGCCTGGTCTTCACCTGTGTTACTCTCTGTTTCAGCCTTCATCACACTGTGTTGAAATAAATTGGTTTTCTTGTTTTTCTTCCACCATGGATGCTTCTTGAGGACAGGGACTGCATTCTTTTTTCTTCTGTGTCCTTTGCACCTAGCAGAGGCCCACCATTTTGTAGGTGCTTGATAATTGCTTGTTGAAAGAAAGACTGAATGAGCATGAATGCATAAGGGCCACATGGCCCTTAGGACAGAGAACAACTTGGTAATATTAAGCAGTATCTCAATGGGACACCTGTTGACATTTTGGGTGGAACAGCTCTTTATTTGGTGAGACTGTTCAAGTCACCCGGCTGCTCAGAGCCTGGTTCCTGTCCTAAGCATTGCAGGATGGTTAACACTACGGGCTCCTGCTCACTCTATGCTAGTCATGCCCCCAAACACTGGAAAACCAGAAATACCCCCACACATTTCTGATGCTTCTTATGGAGACAGCTTGCCTTGGGCTGGGAAGCTCTGAGCTAAGATTGTACTCCAGGTCGTGGAGTGGGAATACTTGGAGAATCAAAAAGAATTAGGCCCCTCATTGAAACTATCAGATTATATAGATCTCAACTGCTCTACTAGAAATCGGAAGGCTGATGCTTAAAGAAAAAAATGTACATCTCCACTAGAAATTGATAAGGACATTAAACTATCACAGAATTAGTTAGTTATTGGCACATATTAACCTTATGAGACCTGGTCTCAGAAAAGGCATCTGTGATTGTGCCTTTTCTCTTCCCTGAGTCTATCCACCAACCAGAGAGCTAGCCATGCTTTGAAGTATTATAACAGGGATTCCATGAGCACCTTGATCAATCACACAGGCACCTCACAGAACTTTGAATGTTATTATAACCTTAGACGTAGATATTTAGATTGAGCAGGCCTGTAATTCTATTTGCTGTTGGCATTTCAGAGAGTCTTTAAGAAAAACCACTCAACTGTCCATAAGATCATCTGCCCTGGATGATGAAGGATGACAAATTTTGGAGTGAACTCTCAACACGCACCTTCTTACTGTCATGAAATAGAGACAGTCACTCATCTTTCACAAACAAAAAGCACTTAGTAGAAGAGAAAGTTGTCTTGTGTGTCACTGGGTTAGTGTTGGAGAAATAATGGATGATACCTTGACTGATGTGAGCAAGTAGAAGGTCGTTGACAGCAGTGAAGAAAATAGTTTGGGGGAAAATAAATAAAGACTGGGGGAGAAGCAGAGCCAGGTGTATCAGCCTGGCACGGGCTCATCAGTGCTGTGGAGTCAGCTGAGCACCACTGCCCAGGGGTCCTGCAGTTGTCCAGGTGACACAGCCAAGTGTCTTCCCACTCCCGGGGAGCAGGTTCAGAATGAAGACAACCACATTTAATGCACAGATTGTAAATGTGTAAGAGGGAGTGGTTTTACATAAATCATTTCATTTGTTCACATAGCAGCCCAATGAGATATCATTGGCCCTATTTTTCAGGGAAAGGGTCTAAATCACAAACATAAACCCAAATCATGCAGCTATTAAGTGCCATAGTCAGAAAACTCACTTAGGACTTCAGAATCCGAATCCAATTTCCATTTTACGTGTTTATTATGCATTTAAGTTTTCTAATGTTTTAATTAAAAGGCTTAAAATTCTCAGTGGATTAGAGATTATTTCCATGACAACTAATTTCTTCCTTTTCCCTTCAGCACATTAAACTATATTTCTGTATTTATTTTGTCTTTTAAACAAAAATTAACTTTTTTCGACCTCAGAACTACTTAAAACATCAAACACAGCACTGTATAATGAATTTTAAAAATTCAATTTACAGAAAAAAGTGAAAAAATAATAGCAAGAGAGTCCCCATAAACAATACAAATGCTGAATAAGACTGTAAGGTGGAAAATACAGTGGCTATTCACACTGGTCTTCAAAAGAGGGCGTGAAAACCTCCAGTCTGCTGCAGTTCGGTGAAGCTTATGTTGAGTTATATCAATGAGGCTCTGTTCTTTTGTGATGGGGTAGGAAATAAGTAACAGCAGGAATTTTTGTATGACACACCTATAGAAATCAAAATCAAGATGAGCTTAAATGTATTCAAAAGATATCTCTTGAATTATTCATCTTTCCAAAAGAAAATACCCTTACTTGACTCTTCTTGGAGACCTCAAGCCCTACTCCAGCTCAAACATGTTTAAAAGGGAAACACACAAAGTGTGTTTTGTTTCTGCCTGAGTCTGTGGTAAATAAATAAATGTATGTATGTATATGTTTTAAGAAAACATTACTTTATAGAAAATTTAAAAAAGTGATACTTTTCCTAAACTGATAGTTAAGAATTATTTTAATGAGATAGAGCTTGGTTTCATAACTAATGCAATGCTTTCACATGATTAGATGAACCCCAAAGGAATTTTCACCTAATGAGATACCTGGTAAGAAGCCATTGCTTCCAGACATTTACAATTACCAGAAACAAAAAATATCTGCACTTTATCCATGTGGAGAGCTACACTTGATAATAGAATCAGTAAGTTGCTATGAATACTAGCAATTCCATTCTTTGACACTCTGAGGCTATTGAAACAAGTCTCTCCTTCACTGTGACCATCCTGAAGTCCTCTCCCTGTAAATTTCATGATTCTGCAGCTGCAGACAGAGTCTTTGTGCATAGATTACATGAAAGGCCTTCTCTGCTTTCAGAGTTTATATTTGTTTCCCTCTCCTAAGGAAAGGATCAGGCTTTAAGAAATTACTTCTGTGATGAGGGAGCAAAAGGTCCCAGGTAGGCTTGTATTACTGCTTGTCATCAAGGAAGCTGTCAGCATGGGAATAGCCTCACTGTGTTCACTGAACATTTCTTAAATCTGTCATTGGTCAGAGAGCTTAGCCAGCTAGGTAAGTAGATTGAGATAGATAGATAGATAGTAGATAGAGATAGATAGTTAGATAGTAGATAGATAGATGATAGATAGTTAGGACAAACTTCTGAATTGCATTCCTGGCTGTGTGGTGTTCTTATAACCACTTCCAAGATACAGCAAAGTAATTCTTAGATATAAACTGTCCAGGAGAGTTTCTAGGGCAAGGCTTGAGTGGTTTAGCACAAGGGTATTTTGTGCTACAGTCATAGTTATGATATCCACTAGTCGCCTCTCAAAGACAGCACCTGAGATTTGCTGTTCCCTAGTTACTGCCTACAGTGTGATTGGGAGAATAAGAAGGCTCTTGAACTGTCTTTGTCAATTAAAGATGTCCAGAGAGAAGCAGTGGGGCCTTCTGAGGCTCAGTGTGCTTTCTTTGTCCAGCTGCCCCTTATATGTCTCTCAAAACGGTTTCCTAAGCTTTTGTGGGGACCTTTCAAGCTAATGCAACATGTCTTCCCTGGACTTTCCATAGAAACTGGTTCTGCTCCTTGTTAAATTGATCCTCTTAGATGGGGCAATACAGGGGAGCAAGCTTGGCATTTAATTGTCCAGAGACTTGACAAGCACTGATGCTGTTTTTATTACTTGGTCATTGTCTGTCGTGGCTTGTCTACATTAAAAGCCTTATTTCTACTACCTTGAGAGAGAGAGAGAGATGGGGAGAAACCATTAAACGCCGAATATGTCTACACTAAATGTAACAAAACAGCTAAGTCATGTAGGAGTGCTGATTTGGCTTTTTTATAGTTTAGAATTAAGGAAGTAAGCTAATTCTCTTCCTTCCTTAATTGGTACAAACTTTCTTTACTGATGTACATACAACCAGTCCTCCTTTGCAACTGCTTCTGAACTTGGCGAATGTTGACCTAGTTTGGGTTTTGTTTTTATTTTTTTGGTTTTGTTTTGTTTCCACATAATTGTGCATTGCTTAAATATTTTTAATAGTGTTTTGCCAGGATTTCAATGCTAAAAACTATATCATGCCAGGCAGAGTCTCTTGGCAGAAGAAGAGGGAAATAAAACAAAACAGAATAGGAAATCAAGAGAAAAGAACCATTTTGGCAGAAACTTTGGCCATTTTCTTTTCTTCGTAATATACTTTCTTTACCCAAGGAATTTCCACCATCTTGTGCAAACAGAGAGCACTGTATGAACAGGTGGCCAGCAGCCCCCAAAAGCCAGAAACTCAGAATCTGAGGCCAGGAGGACTTTCTAATGAAAGAACTTGATAGTAATTTTAACCCCAAGTGAACTAAAATTTATTTAATACTGGTAGCTTTGGCCAAGTAGCTCCAAATCATGTATTATTGGATGGTTATTTAAAACTGTAAAATACACAGTATTTTAAAACTGTGTCAAAGGTTTTCTTATTGAGAGAAAATTTACCAATATTTGATTTTAATAGTGGAATATCTGGGGACAAAAGAACAAGCAAACCGTGCCTAACTTAGAGCTTTTTGTACAATCAAATGACTTACCATATTTATTTTTTCAGGGTATATCTCCCCATGCAAGTGCCCTGAACAACCATGGACACCTTAGAGAAAAGAAGGTACCATCAGAGAGCTCCCCAGCTAGATCCATAGCATGACCAGTCCATTTAAATCTTGCAAATATCCTTCAAGAAGTGGAAGGTCAAGGGGCACTGTAATTTAAACACCTTTTTAGTTACGGTGACACAGCCTCTTCCTAGGGCAGAATAATTGGGGTTTTCAAGCTTTAGGAGGATGTGATGTTCATCTGAATTTATTCCTTCCCTTGTGGATCAGTGACATTTCTCAAAATGTCTTCCTGAAAATACTAGTTTTGAGGGATTTCCATAGCAGTTCTTTAAGGGGTGGAGTGGGAGGGGGGAGTTCGCCTGTCAAAGAAAGTTAGAAAATGTTGGGTTAAGCAAAGATAAGTAGATTCCTTTATTGCAGGAGCCTTTAGAGTGCTAATGAACTGTGGAACTTTAAGAAATAGAGACACAGGGTTTCCTGAAGAGTGATTTTTTAAAAAAAAAAATCTTTATCGGAGTATAATTGCTTTACATTGTTGTGTTAGTTTCTGCTGTATAACAAAGTGAATCAGCTATACGTATACTTATATCCCCATATCCCCTCCCTCTTGCACCTCCCTTCCATTCTCCCTATCCCACCCCTCTAGGTGGTCACAAAGCACCGATCTGATCTCCCTGTGCTATGCGGCTGCTTCCCATTAGCTATATGTTTTACGTTTGATAGTGTATATATGTCCATGCCACTTTCTCACTTCGTCCCAGCTTACCCTTCCCCCTCACTGTGTCCTTAAGTCCGTTCTCTATCTCTGCATCTTTATTCCTGTCCTGCCCTAGGTTCTTCAGAACGATTTTATTTTTTTAGGTTCCATATATATGTGTTAGCATACGGTATTGTTTTTCTCTTTCTGACTTACTTCACTCTGTATGACAGATTCTAGGTCCATCCACCTCACTACAAATATCTCAATTTTGTTTCTTTTTATGGCTGAGTAATAATCAATTGTATCTTCCTTATCCATTCATCTGTTGATGGACACTTAGGTTGCTTCCATGTCCTGGCTATTGTAAATAGATCTGTAATGAACATTGTGGTACATGACTCCTTTTGAGTTATGGTTTTCTCAGGGTATATGCCCAGTAGTGGGCATACTACTGGGCTGGGTCATATGGTAGTTCTATTTTCAGTTTTTTAAGGAACCTCCATACTGTTCTCCACAGTGGCTATATCAATTTACATTCCCACCAACAGTGCAAGAGTGATCCCTTTTCTCCACACCATCTCCAGCATTTATTGTTTGTAGATTTTTTGATGATGGTCATTTTGACTGGTGTGAGGTGATACTTCACTGTAGTTTTGGTTTGCATTTCTCTAATGATTAGTGATGTTGAACATCCTTTCATGTGTTTGTTGACAATCTGTATATCTTCTTTGGAGAAATGTCTGTCTAGGTCTTCTGCTCATTTTTGGATTGGGTTTTTTGTTTTTTGATATTGAGCTGCATGAGCTGCTTGTATATTTTGGAGATTAATCCTTTGTCAGTTGTTTCATTTGCAAATATTTTCTCCCATTCTGAGGGTTGTCTTTTCGTTTTGTTTATGGTTTCCTTTGCTGTACAAAAGCTTTTAAGTTTCATTAGGTCCCATTTGTTTATTTTTGTTTTTATTTCCATTTCTCTAGGAGGTGGATCAAAAAGGATCTTGCTGTGATTTATGTCATAGAGTGTTCTGCCCTTGTTTTCCTCTAAAAGTTTGATAGTTTCTGGCCTTACATTTAGGTCTTTAATCCATTTTGAGTTTATTTTTTTGTATGGTGTTAGAGAATGTTCTAATTTCATTCTTTTACATGTAGCTGTCCAGTTTTCCCAGCACCGCTTATTGAAAAGGCTGTCTTTTCTCCATTGTATGTTCTTGCCTCCTTTATCAAAGACAAGGTGACCATATGTGCATGGGTTTATCTCTGGGCTTTCTATCCTGTTCCATGGAGCTATATTTCTGTTTTTGTGCCAGTACCATACTGTCTTGATTACTGTAGCTTTGAAGTCCAGGAGCCTGATTCCTCTAGCTGGTTCTTTCTCAAGATTGCTTTGGGGCTTCCCTGGTGGCACAGTGGTTAAGAATCTGCCTGCCAATGCAGAGGAAACGGGTTCAAGCCCTCATCTGGGAAGATCTCAAATGCCATGGAGCAACAAAGTCTGTGTGCCACAATTACTGAGCCTGTGCTCTAGAGCCTGCAAGCCACAGCTACTAAGCTCATGTGCCATAATTACTGAAGCCTACGCACCTAGAGCTCATGCACTGCAACAAAGACCCAATGCAGCCATAAATAAATAAATAAACGAATAAATAAATAAAGATTGCTTTGGCTATTCAGGTTCTTTTGTGTTTCCATATAAATTGTAAAATTTTTTGTTCTAGTTCTGTGAAAAATGCCATTGGTAGTTTGATAGGAATTGCATTAAATCTGTAGATTGCTTTGGGTAGTATAATCATTTTCACACTGTTGATTCTGAAGAGTGATTTTTAAGGAAAGACATTTCTCAAGACCAGCATTCCATTTGGGGAAACATGCAGGATTATAACTCATTTATAATGCCTAGTTTATGCCATAAATATTCTGCTTTATCTACAAAGAGGAAAAACTAAAATTAAATTTTTTCTAAAATATTTTAAGTTTAAAGTTTCAGAAATAAAAATTAAAACATTTTGAAAGATTTTCTTTTGAAATTTGAAAGTTACTAAACTAATTTTAATGAGACAATAAGATTACTTTTCATTTTTTGTTTATAAATGCTTTTGTCCCATCGGCATGAGATATAATCCTAAACATTCTGGTTATTCTAAACAGACATAATCCTATTTTATTGTTTCTTATAAAGTTACGGTTGACCAGCTGAGCATATATATACGTTGTTTGACATAGTTGCCTTCAGTTCTGTCTTTCATGAATGCTTTGTCAAGGGCTCTCTTCAAATAGCCCTTAAAGTTAAAAGGTTACTTGTGTTCTTCTAGCCTTTCTGTAATAGAACTGGGTAACTGCAGTATAACGCATCTGCCAATTTACCCTATGAATCTTGGGGTCATATTTACAGAGAGACTTGTGCCTTTTTATGCATGTATGTGTGTCCATGTTTTTCTTTAATCCTATCAAATGGAAGCATTGATTTTGGTCAGTTATGGGATAATTGTAACATAGTATATGGTGATAACATTCATCATGGGTATGAAGTAAGTTGTATGCTCAGAATGACCTTAGGTTTCATGATGGAATACAAAATGAAGGGGACTTACAACACAAAAAGTGAATGCCATTATTGTTTTATTGAAGAATACTTTAAAAGTAAAAATCAGTAAAAAAAACTTTTTTAACTTAATTTGAATACTAGGTACTAATATTTAATAGAAATTGCAAAAGATGAACGCTGAGGATGATTGAAGAAGTAGATACTGAGACAGAACCGCCATTTTAGCACCATGAAGCTCCTTAAGAAAATAAAAAGAAATCAAAAAATGAAAGAAAAATGAGTATAGGTATTATAGTATTTACTTAGAATTCAGGACTAGATGGTATTTATTATTTTATTCCACTAGTTTTGGATTTTTACGGTCACTTATTTCTTCATGTGTAGTTCTAAGGACTCATTTTTTTAAAGTTATTACTGTTTTTCAATCTGTTTTACTTAAAGCTGAAATAACAGAAAGTCTGGGAAAATTCCTTCTTATACCTTTTTGGGTCCCTGGATCATATAATACAATAAAAACTGATTTCAAGTATCATGTAGATGTGTATTTTTTTTCTTCGCTAATTTTTTTCAAGAAAAGGAGCCTGCCTACAAAACGATGTTTCATTCTTATGAAAGATACCCTGCAGTTATGTTATAACATTGTGCTGAATGTGGCTCTACACAAGAAGAATCGCAGAGATTCTTTTAAATTTCATTTTCCAAGACGTAAACAAGATATCAACACAATAATCTTCCCTTTTCAAGTCACATAAGTTTCCAGTAACTGTTTTGTTGAATTGGTACATATGAGTTCAATTTAGGAAAAAAAATCATTTTGAAGGGTGGAAATGACTCCTTTTCGCAATAAAAGGGGTTCAAGAAAAACCAACATAGGAATTCTTTTCTCCAGTTCCACTGCCGTAAGGTCAACCTATCCCAGCTAATGACTATGCCTTACATTTGTTTGGTACTTTGTTTTCAAAGTATGGTCTTTTCTTTATTTCATGAGAACTGCACAATGAGTGGGTGAAGCAGATCAGAATGAAGAGAAAGTGAAGTCCTGAGAGATGAAATGGCTTGTAGAAGGCCACACAGCTAACTGATGACAAGACGTGGATTGTCACCCTGCTTTAAAGTCTATTCTTTTGCTTGTTTGTTTGTTGCAAGCAGAATGGCTACATTCTAGGGTAGTTAATTCAATTCAGTAGTTTAAAATAATTATAATTGTTAACATCTGTAAATACCTTCCACTTTACAGCATTTGTCTTATTTAATTTTTAGGGTAACTTTAGCCATACCTATTTTTATCATCCTCATCCCCATTTTACAGATGAGGAAACCAAGGTTCAGAGATCTCATATGACCTTAGCCTAGGCTAGAGCAGAGCCAGGGTTGAACTCCTGCCCTTAAAACTTCTGTTCACTTTCCATTACCCATGCTGGCCAATAGCTCAGCAATCCAAAAAGTGCTTCTGTTCAAATTTAATGATTTGTGTTTCCCATATTGGAGAAAAGCACACTCCTAACTGTGTCTCTCTGAAGGAGATATTAAATTTGGTTTACATTCCTCTGATCCAGTATCTCTAAGTGCAGAGAGGAGTGACCCAGAAAACAGCAGGGCTAATCCACATTTAGATAACTTTGAGCTTTACTTCCACTTTCCTTAAGATATTTATGTTTCTAAGTAGCAGTGGGTCAAAGTCTGGAAGCAGGGAATAATATTTTAACTTTGACTTGATTTGTTTTAGATGTGTTTTGTCTCCCTGCCTTACAACACCATACTGTTTTATTTTTTTTAAGTATGTCCTTTAAAATCATTGTTCTTTTTTAAAAATTTTTGAAACAATGTTCATTCCAAGAATCAAAGTTAACTCTTTTGATGTGAACAAATTAGATTAGATGTGGGCACCTCTACAAGGTAGAGACTGTCTTTATTCCTATTCTGTAAACAAGCAAACTATTCCCCAAGACCCCAGAAAGAAGACCTGGGAATGAACCCAGACCTGTTCGCTCTGAGGACTCATATTCTTTTTTTTTTTTTTTTGAGGTACGCAGGCCTCTCACCGCTGTGGCCTCTCCTGTTGCGGAGCACAGGCTCCGGACGCGCAGGCCCAGCGGCCATGGCTTACGGGCCCAGTCGCTCCACAGCACGTGGGATCTTCCCGGATGGGGGCACGAACCAGTGTCCCCCGCATCGGCAGGCGGACTCTCAACCACTGCGCCACCAGGGAAGCCCCCTGAGGGTTCATATTCTTCACCACCTCATTCCACTGCTTCCCGGGAGCCACCTCAGAGCTGGAGTATTCCCCAGAATCCTTTATTAATGACTCTCACTGAAATAAATGTGAGATCTTTGACCATCCTAAAACCTCTAAAAATAAGGGGCTAACAGAAAGTTCCATTCCTGTGGGGAAAGTGCTATAGTGCTGGGGACACATTGTATTTGAATCCTTGGACCCATAAGACAGTTCACTATGTTTGAGTCTTTTCACATCAAAAGAACTCTCTGAATCTTAGTACTTTGACTTCTTCCACAAACATTTGTGTTCTTCCATGAAACTGGAAGGTGATCAGCCAAGATTCTATGCAGCATAGTTCCTGTGGAGAGATTGATAAGGAATAAGCTTTCATGAGATATTCTTAATTTATATTAATTACCATTAGCTTTGTTTAGAAATTTAAATATAAAGGTTTTTTTCCTGAAAATAGGCAAAATTAGGATTAGTTTTTGTAGATGAGCAGAAGTCTGTAAATGCCCAGATTAATGTAATAGAATATTGCACATTGGGATGCTAGAAAAAGTATTGTTGTGGATCCTTGGATAAAGTGTTGATGTTTGTTTTTGAAACCAAAGATGAAGAGTTCATGGTAGCATCATATCTTTCCCCATCCCTAAAACTATCTTTTCACTACATGAAATGTGGTTGTTATAATAAACCTTAGAAGCAAAACTCAGAACGAAATGTAGTAGTTTAATAATTGAAAAGTACAGGCATACCTCATTTTATTGTGCTTTGCAGATATTGAAATTTTTACAAATTGGGTTTTGTGGCAACCCCGCATCGAGCAAGTCTATTGGCACCATTTTTCCAATAGCATTTGCTCACTTCATGTCTCTGTGTTACATTTTGGTAATTATTACAGTATATCAAACTTTTTCATTATTATTATATTTGTTACAGTGATCCATGATCAATGATCTTTGATGTTACTATTATAATTATTTTGGGGGCACCCTGAACTGCACCCACATCTGATGGCAAACTTAATCAATTTGTATGTGTTCTGACTACTCCACCAACTGGCCATTCCTCTGTCTCTCTCTCCTCCTTGGGCCTCCCTATATCCTGAGACACACAATATTGGAATCAGGCCAGTTAGTAACCCTACAATGACCTCTAAGCATTTAAGTAAAAATAGTTGCACATCGCCCATTTTAAATTTATTTATTTATTTATTTTTGCTGTGTTGGGTCTTCGTTTCTGTGCAAGGGCTTTCTCTAGTTGCAGCGAGCGGGGGCCTCTCACTCTCGTGGCCTCTCCTGTTGCGGAGCACAAGCTCCAGACGTGCAGGCTCAGTAGTTGTGGCGCACAGGCCTAGTTGCTCCGTGGCATGTGGGATCTTCCCAGACCGGGGCTCAAACCCATGTCCCCTGCATTGGCAGGCAGATTCTCAACCACTGCACCACCAGGGAAGCCCCCAACACATCGCCCATTTTAAATCAAAAGTTAGAAATGATCAAGTTTAGTGAGGAAGGCCTGTCGAAAGCTGAGATAGGCTGAAAGCTAGGCCTCTTGCACCAAACAGTTAACCAAGTTGTGAATGCAAAGGAAACGTTCTTGAAGGAAATTAAAAGTGTTATTCCAGTGAACATACAAATGATAAAAAAGTGATATTGTTGATATGGAGAAAGCTGTAGTAATCTGGATAGAAGATCAAACTCGCCACAGCATTCCCCTGAACAAAAGCCTAATCCAGAGCAAGATTCTAACTCCCTTCAATACTATGAAGGCTGAGAGGTGAGGAAGCTGCAGAAGAAAAGTCTGAAGCTAGCAGAGGTTTGTTCATGAGGTTTAAGGAAAGAAGCCATCTCCATAACATTAAAGTTCAAGATGGGACTTCCCTGGTGGCACAGTGGTTGAGAGTCCGCCTGCCAGTGCAGAGGACGTGGGTTCGTGCCCCAGTCTGGGAAGATCCCACATGCCGTGAAGTGGCTGGGCCTGTGAGACATGGCTGCTGGGCCTGCACGTCCGGAGCCTGTGCTCCGCAACGGGAGAGGCCACAACAGTGAGAGGACCGTGTACCGCAAAAAAAAAAAAAAAAAAGAAAAAAAAGAAGTACATTTCAGTAGTCTAAAACTGCCATAGATAGTGATTCTCTGATGGATCTGGGCAAAGTAAACTGAAAACCTGGAAAGGATTCACCATTCTAGCTGCCATTTAGAACATTTGTGATTCATGGGAATAAGTCAAAATATCAACATTCACAGGAGTTTGGAAGAAGTTAATTTCAATCTTCATGGATGACTTTGAGGGGTTTAAGACTTCAGTGAAGGAAATCACTGCAGATGTGCTGGAAATATCAAGAGAAGTAGAATTAGAAGTGAAGCCTCAAGGTGTGATTGAATTGCTGTAATCTCATGATAAAACTTGAATGGATGAGAAGTTATCAATACTTCTAATGGATGAGCAAAGAAAGTGGTTTCTTGAGATGGAATCTACTCCTGGTGAAGATACTGTTGAAATGACAATGAAGTACCTAGAATATTATTTAAACTTGGTTAATAAAGCAGTGACAGGATTTGAGAAAATTGACTCTAATTCTGAAAGAAATTCTACTGTGGGTCAAATGCTAACAAACAGCATTGCATGCTACAGAGAAATTATTTGTGAAAGGAAGAGTCAATAGATGCAGCCAACTTCACTGCTGTCTTATTTTAAGAAACTGCCACAGCCACCCCAGCCTCCAGTAATCACCATTCTGATTGGTCAGCAGCCATCAACATAGAGACAAGACCCTCCATCTGCAAAAAGATTTCTACTCGCTGAAGGCTCAGATGATGTTTACCATTTTTTAGCAATAAAGTATCTTTAAATTAAGGTATGTATGTTATTTTCTTAGACATGATACAATTGCACATTTAATAGACTATAGTATAATGTAAATGTAACTTTTATATGCACTGGAGAACCAAAACATTTGTCTGACTCACTTTATTGCCATATCCACTTTATTGTGATGGTCTGGAACCAAACTCGCAATATATCTGAGGTATGCCTGTATAGAAAATTGATTTGATAATGAGATATATTTAATGTTTCTTAATCTAATTCTTTGGCAAATTGATTTTCAAGCCAAAAGATTGTGAAAAGAATGACAACCATTATATTTGGGGGAATATTTTTCTTTATATCTTTGGAACAAGCCACACAACTTTTCATTCTAAAAATGGATATTCAGAGACTCAAAATAGCAGATCTCTCTTTTCCAGCTCTCTTCCCAAAGCCCCAAAGAATCTAAAACTCCAGTCCCAACTGATATGACCACGCTGTAATGTTGATACTCCAATTAGAATCTGGGGTTGGCAAGTTATGCACACGTGCCACCCCTTGATGGTAACACATTAATATTAAGGTTACCTCCTTCCTTATCCTTCATCTCACCCTCATTATGTTCTTCTCATCTCTTCCCTGTCCAAATTGTACATGGCCCTTTCCAGGGCTTTTTGCCCAAGTTTTTGAAGATTGCACCCCAAAGCACACCCACCATCCTCCTTGATGTCACCTCACAGTGTCCTGAACTTTCTCCCATATATTACAGCACTTAAGCCACAGGGCCACCATTTTCTGTTGTTATCTATCTTATGCTGTTGTCCTTGGTGACTGTCAATACTGATCCCCCAGCTCCTCTTCACACTTCACTCTGGGGCCTTTCATTTCTATTCTTCTTCAGACACTCACCAGTATGGCCAAACCATTGACCTCTTCATCACTGAGATCTTTTCTTCTTTTAATACCTGAATATTGAAATGTTCCTTTTGACCATAACATCTTTTCTTTTTTACTCTTCCTTTCCTTCACTCCCTATCCCCTATATACTCTGGTCTTTGGGTCATGATTAAGATTGCATCTTCCATCAGCATGACAGACCTCAGCCGAGCTAAGATGGTAACCCCATGCATGCCTGGAGACAAACTGAAGCAAATAAGCAATATATGTAAAATGTCAGAAATACTTGGAATTTGGACTTTGGATTTATGAGTGCACAGGAAAAAGAGTACCTACATAGGTCTTTAAGAAGAGCAGAATTAGAGAGATCTTTAAAAGAAAAAATTAATAATTGTTATAACAAAGCATTAGAAAAACTAATGTAGAAAGACTAAGAAAAAAAGTCTAAGAGTATAACCAGTCTCCATAGCAACTGCAGTGACAGCTCACTTAGTGATTCTTCATTAGATAGTGAAGAAACATCTACCTCATTCTCCTCAGAGGACAGTGACACCAATGAAATCTCCTCTAGTTCATCATCTTCAGCCTCCTTCACAAGCTCTTCTTTCTCCTCTGATTCAGACTCAGATTCCAGCTCTTTCAGTAGCAGCAGTACCAGCATGGATGGCAACTCCAAGAATAAACCAACAAAGAAGAGATAGAATTACTCCATCCATATTGGACTGATGAACTGCAAACACTGATGTGATTCTTAGAAGGGAATTTAGGATGTGCTAAGGCCAAATAGGTAAACTGGTCAAAATTTTTAGAGTTTAAAAGTTTCTAAATTTTTGCATTGTAAGAACACAAAAAATATTAATAATGGAATATATATTAAAAATTTTAATTTTAAGGGTGAATCTTGGTTTTCTTTTTAATCTTTAAAATGTATCTTTAGAACTTAATCAAAACTGAATTCCAGAAAACTTGTTTTTGGGATGAATTATTATCTTTTATCCCTGTGACTCAAATGCCATACTTTGGTATATGTTAGTGGAATGTATCAGACATGTTTCCAGGATAGTGCATCAGAATTTCTGGCAGTGAATTTCTAATGAAAGGTTGAAAACTTTTCTTCTAAAATCAGTAACAAGACTAGGGTGCTCACTTTCACCACTCTTGTTGAACGTAGTGCTGGAAATCCTAGCCAGAGCAATTAGGCAAGAAAAAAATAAAGACATTCAAATCAGAAAGGAAGAAGCAAAATTGTCCATTTGCAGATGACATGATCTTATGTATAGAAAAGTCCAAAGACACCATCAAAAAACTGTTAGAACTAGTAAACAAGTTCAGTAAGGTTGCAGGATACAAAATCAATATACAAAAATCAGATGCGTATCTATACACTAACAACAAACTATTTGAAAAAGAAGTAAAGAAAACAGTCCCATGTGCAATAAGATAAAAAACAATAGAAATACTTAGGAATAAATTCAACCAAGAAGATAAAATATCTGTATATTGAAACTATAGGAAAATTGATGAAAAAAATTGAAGAAAGCACAAATAAATGGAAATATATCCCATGTTCATGGATTGGAAGAGTTAATATTATTCAAATGTCCATAACAGCCAGAGCCGTCTATAGATTCAATGCAAACCCTACCAAAATTTCAATATAGAAATAGAGAAACTATACCAAAATTTGTATGGAACCACAGAAGATTTCAAATAGCCAAAGCAATGTTGGAAAACAAGAACAAAGCTGGAGGCATCACACTTCCTGATTTCAAAATCTTGCAAAGTTGTAGTAATCAAAACATTAGAGTACTAGCATAAAAACAGACACATAGATCAATAGAACAGAATCAAGAGCCCCAAATAAACCCATGCATATATTGGGTTGGCCAAGAAGTTTGTTCGGGTTTTTCCATAGGATGCATAGCAAAACCCGAACGAACTTTTTGGCCAACCCAATATGATCAATTAATATTTGACGAGGAAACCAAGAGTACTCAATGGGAAAAGGATAGTCTCTTCAATAAATTCTCTTGGGAAAAATGGATGTACACATTTGAAAGAATGAAACTGGACCCCATCATAAGCCATTCACAAAAGTTAACTCGAACTGTATTGAGGACTAAACATAAGACCTGAAACCACAAAACCCTTAGAAGAAAACATAGGGAAAAAGCTACTTGATATTGGTCTTGGTAATGATTTTTTTGGATATAACAACAAAAGCACAGCAACAAAAGATGTATATCTATATATACACATCTGTATATAATGGAATACAGCCATAAAAAGGAAGGAAATCTTGCATTTGAGACAACATGGATGAAGCTTGAGGGCATTATGCTAAGTGAAATAAGTCAGACAGAGAAAGACAAATACTGTATAATCTCATTTACGGGTAGAATCTAAAAAGTCAAACCTATAGAAACAGAGAGTAGAGTGGTGGTTACCAGGAGCTGGAGGGTGGGAGACTGGGGGAGATACTGGTCAAAGGATACAAACTTTCAGTCATAAGATGAATAAGTTTGGGGGAATCTAATGTAAATCAGGGTGACCATAGTTAACAATACTCTATTATATATTTGAAATTTATCAAGACAGTAGATTTTAAACATTCTCACCACCACCACGCCCCCCCCCACACACACACAAATGATTTAAGGAGACAAGCAAACTTCCTAGATAATTAGTTTTTTTCAGGAGTTACTGAAATGAGAAACAGGAGAGGGTACTAAAAAGACATACAGGAAATTTCAGATAATCATTATGCTTTTTCTTAATATGAATGGCCTATTTACTCTGACAACAGAGATCACCCCTGAGATGGCATCAGCAATATTAAAACTTCCTAATGAATGCATTTTGACTGTGTAATAAATAATTTAGGGAAACTGGAAGCCAAGTATTGACTTCAGCTCCATCTATAAAGGAATATCGTATGAACCATGTGAGCTGGATTGACAGGTATATTCAGAAAGGAAAAATAGTTAGTAAAATATAGCTTTCCCTGAATTGGCCAGGCAATTGTGATATGTAACAAAGCGTGCATGTTGTTTTTTCATATTATATTGATGAAACCTGAAACCCCAAGGTCATTTGTGTTGAGCAAATGAATAAAATAAGAATGGTTGAATCTGCTGTACAACTAGGTAACATGTCAGTACATATTCTGTCCAATTAGCCACTTTAGTCTGAAGTCAGAGAAAAGAATGCTTGAGTCCCTTGTGAAAATCATTTGATATTGAGGGCAACACAATAATGACTCTCAGAACTTCTGTTAAGGGTGTTGCAGTTGACACTGGATGGAACTAGGGAATTCTGGTTGCTATGGTCTGAATGTTTGTGTTCCCCTAAAATTCACATGTTGATATCCTAATGCCCAATATGACGATATAAATAGATGGGGCCTTTGGGAAGTAATTAGGTCATGAGTGAGATTAATCCCTTATAGAGGCCCAAGATAGCTCCCATCCCCCTTCCACCATATGATGATATAAGAAGTCTGCCACCCAGAGGAGAGCCCTCACCAGACCACACTAGCACCCTGATCTCAGACTTTCAGCCTCCAGAACTGTGAGGAATATAGTTCTGTGGTTTATAAGCTACCCAGTCTGTGTTGTTTTGTTATAGCAGTCTGGACTAAGTAAGATGCTGGTTAAACGAGATGAGCAGAGAAAAAATTATTCTATCGATAGGATAATGCAGTATCATTTTCCTCTAGAAATCTGTACTTCCTTAGTCAATTGTGTAAATAAGTACTGATTCTCTATGACCTTTCCCCTAGATCTACAGTTGTCAAATCTCAGTGTCATAAGTATTACTTAGAGTACTTATTACAATTCATGGCCCCAGGCCTTTCAATGATATAGTGGGTGTGGGGCAGGGCCCCGACATCAGCATTCATAAAAAGAACCAAAGGGGATGCTGCTGGAGGTGGTATTTAGGCTACATTTTGAGAAACACTAGTATGTGGGATTTCTTGATCACTTAGTGCTTGATATCATACTAAATGTATCAAGATGGTAAGAGCAAACACATTAAAATAGATTTCCGGGGACAATTTGAGCCAAGGTCACAGCAGCTGGCTCACTTTCCATTATCATAATAACTGTGGTTACCTCGTGAGGTGAGGCGGCTGGGTATGAGATGATACTGGGAAATGTTGCAATAACAGGAGAAATTTATCTTTGCCGTAAATTTCTTTGTCCTGATTGTCCACTTTGACTTGGAAGCAACCAGGTCCTAGCTTTCAAGGGTCCAAATGTCTATCACAACATGAACAAAAATTTTTAATGTTTTGCAAGCAAACCCTGCAATCCACCTCTACATTTCTTGCAGGAACCTCCAAAAGGTCACATCCCTCAAAGAGGGATACTGGGACCATGAACAGCTTCATCATAGATTTTTTTAGGAGGAACATTTACTAGAATTCAAAGTGTGTACATTTTCCCAAGGAACATTTGTGGCTTCAAAGGGAATTTTCCCTTTGCTTATCATTACTGACACTTCTTTCTCATGTGCTGAATAAAAGCATTTGTATCATCTCAGTTGCTGGCTCTATCATAAGGAGAAGAAATTTAGCAAAAGCAAATAAAGATTTTACTACATTTTTTTCAGTAATTAAGGACTTGTTAGTTTATCAATTTAGATCAAATTTTCAGCTTTCTATCTAAAGTTTTTGACACATTTATTTAAAGTGAAAGCAGATGCTTGTTTTGTAAAATTATTGACATTTGGGGAAAATTTAAGAAATGCCAGTAACAGAAATAAAGGGCTTTGGTGGTTCACTTAGCAGCAGTGATCCTGGTGTGCTAGGAACTCCCTTAATTACTATGCCCTGGTTGGTTTTTGTTATTGTTGTTGTTGTATCTCAAAACAACATCTCTCTCAATTGAAAAAGATTATTGTTTTCTTTTGTCTGACAGGCTAAGTTGTAAATAGAATTAGACATTACCACTTTTCTAAAATAAATTTTCAGAATTAAATTCTAAATAGTCTGACAAAGAATATCTTTCTAAAGCATCCACTTTTTCTACGACTCGACCTCGCAGTTTGAATATGTTCTCCCGCTCAAAAAGAGGAAAATTGGATCATGTTCTGTGTAGCTTCCTTCAGGTTGAAGTTTACTGAGTGCATTTCTGGGCAATGCAATGGAAATACAGCATTTGCCCCCATTTTTCTGCTTGACGCTTTACGGAACTGTCTTGAGGACAGGTTCGTGTTATGCGGTGGTGAAGACCGCAAAGCCACACTCACTATAGTTAGAATTATGAGTAGATCCCCTGCAATCCCCCCTCCCTCTCACAGTGGTTTTGCAGGACGAGTCAGGTCACTCACCGGAGAACAATGGGAGGTAGTCGGGTGCCTGCCCCACCCTGTGTGGTGTGCCTGGCCTTTAACACCTCTCTCCCCAGCTGAAAGCTGAGGAAGGGAATGAGGGACAGTTCTGACGCTGTCTCGTCACACAGCTGCAGGCACGGAGACAGAGCTCACACAAAGACCTCACACAGGGGCTGGCACGGAAGAGGTCCTGAGGAAAGGTTCCTCCTGAGTCCCCTCCTCCCTTACTCCTTTGGCACTTGAGGTCTTCATCTGCTTGGTGAGGTCCCTGCCCTGGACGCCGGCAGCAGAACGCCTGCCCCCCGATGGCCTTGCTCCTGCACCACGTGTGCATGGAGGTGGGCTGGGAGGGGTGGGGGGACGAGTCCCAAGCCAGCAACTCTTCAAAGCACACAAAATATTTATGCCAAGCTTTTCCGTGATTTGAAGGAAAGCGTAGAAACCATGTCCCCAGGTTGGAACCTGGCAGAGAAGGCAGCTGAGACTAGCCTGGTTTAGCCAGGATTCACCTACCCCGTAGATAAAGAGTCATTTTGATGATGCAGTGGAATGCACTTCCCTGGCTTTGGCTCAGGCGGGTTGCTGTCTAAATCCCAGCTCTGCCCTCACCAGCTGTATGACTTGGGTTAGATGTTCCACCTCCATGAGCCTCAGTGGCCGAATCTGTGAAAGGTGCACATTAATCCCTCCAGGCTCCTGTAAGGATGGAATAAACACGCACAGGCAGTGAGCTTAACAGAGCAACAGGCATGTGGGACGATGCAGTAAATGTTAGCTCCCTGGGCTCCTCCCCGCCCCTTCACTAATTCTCACCAAAAATTTCCACCAGAAGCTTCATTAGCTGATCTCTCCCACAAAAAGGAGGAGCTATTACTATAAAGACAGACACTGTGAAATGCAAATGTTTCCCCTTGAAATGGGATGAATATTCCATTTTTTTCTTGTTCCTGTGCTAATAATACATAGCTAATGCTTATGGTATCTTAACTATGTTTCTGGCATCTGAGCCAAGCATTTTACATCCATTCCTTTTTTTCTTTCTTTCTTTTTTGTTATATTCACTAGCTTTATTTTTTAGATTCCATATATAAGTGATATCATACTGTATTTGTCTTTCTCTGTCTGACTTATTTCACTTAGCATAAAACCCTTCAAGTCCACCCATGTTGTTGCAAATGGCAAAATTGCATCCTTTTATATGGCTGAGTAGTATTCCATTGTATGTATGTATGTGTGTGTATATATATATATATATATATACCACATCTTCTTTATCCACTCATCTGTTGATGGACACTTAGTTTGCTTCCATATCTTGTTAACTGTAAATAATGATGCTATGAATATTGGGGCCATGTATCTTTTCCAATTAATGTTTTCTTTTTTTTCTTTTTTTGAATATGTACCCAGGAGTGGAATTGCTAGATCATATGGTAGTTCTGCTTTTAATTTTTTGAGAAACCATAATGTTTTCCACAAAGGCTGCACCAACTCCAAAAGATGTTAAAAAGAAAATGGATGGAAGACCTGAATAGAAATTTTTCCAAAGGAGACACACAGATGGCCAACAGGCACATAAAAAGATGCTCAACATTGCTAATAATCAGAGAAATGCAAATTAAAACCATAATGAGATATCACCTCCCACCTGTCAGAATGGCTATCATCCATTCCTTTTTAATACTTATGAAATTTTTAGGATGCAGGCATTTTCACTATTTCCTTCTGTCTACTTTCTTTGGGCTCTATTTGCTGTACCTTTTTTATTTTCCTGAGATGAAAATTAAAATCACCAATTTTCAGTCTTTCTTCTTTTCTAACGTGCATTTAAAGCTAAAATTCCAAGCACTTCATTAGCTGCACCTTAACAATTTTAATCTGTCAATCTTTATTTTTACTGACCTCAAAATATTTGCTAATTCCCAATGTGATTCTTATTTGAACCAACTGTGAAATTTAGACATACATGCTTAATTTCTAATCAGTTGGAGATTTCTAGTTATGAGATATCATTAATGATATATACCTTAATTTCATTGTTATCAGAATAAATACTCTAAGTGATGTCAATCTTTTAAAATTTGTTGATGCTTGCACTATGGCTTGGCATATGGATGGTTTTGGTAAATGTTCTATTGTGTACGTGAAAAGACTGTTTTCTGCCATTGTTGTCAGCTTGGTAAATTTGCTAATGTGTTATTCTGACTATTTGTATTCTTCCTGATTGTGTGTGTATATGCTTGTTCTATAGCTACTGAGAGAAATGTGTTAAAGTCTCAAGTTGAGGTGGTGTGTCTGACTTTTTCAATGTAAGTATCCTAGTGAGTATGAAGTGGTATCTCCTTATGATTTGGATTTACATTTCCTTGTTGACTAATGATTTGGGGCATTGTTTCATGTGCTTATTGGCTATTTGTACATGTCCTTTGGAAAAATATCTTTTCAGCTTCCTTGCCCATTTTTAATTGTTTTTCTTAGAGTTTTGTACAAATCTTCCTTGATTTATGATGGGATTATATCCCAACAAATCCATTGTAAGTTGAAAATGTCATAAGTTGAAAATGTGTTTAATACTCCTAACTTACCAAATATCATAGCCTACCTTAAAAGTGCTCAGAACACTTACGTCAGCCTACAGTTGCACAAAATTATGTAACACAAAGCCTACTTTATAATAAAGTGTTAAGTATCTCACATAATTTGTTGAATACTGTATTGAAAGTGAGAACAGAATTGTTGTATGGGTACAGAATAGTTGTAAGTGTGTGAGTTGTTTATCCTTGAGATCTGTGGCTGACAGGGATCTATGATTTTTATATATGGTGTGAGGTAAGGGTCCAACTTCATTATTTCCTGTGTGGTTTTCCAGTTGTTTGAGCAACATTTGTTAAAAAGATGATTGTTTCCCCACTTACTTGTCTTGGCACCTATTGAAAATCAATTAACTGTAACATAAGGATTTATTTCCAGATCCTTATTCTATTCCACTGATCTATATGTCTATTCTTATGCCAGTACAACACTGTCTTAATTACTATTGCTATGAAATTAGTTTTGAAATTGGGAAGTGCGAATTCTTCAGCTTTGTTCTTCCTGTTCATAATTGTTTTGGTTACTTTGGATGTCTTGAATTTTCATATGAATTTTAGGTTCAGTTTGTCATTCTGTGCAAAGAATTCAGCTGAAATTTTGATAGGGTCTTCACTTATCTGTAGATCAATTTGGAGAGTATTGCCATCTTCACAATGTTGAATCCTCTGATACAGGAACATGGAATACCTTTTCATTTATTTACGTCTTCTTTAACTTTTCAACACTGTTTTGGGATTTTCAGAGTATAAGTTTAGCACTTCTTTGTTCACTTTATTCCTAAGTATTTTATTCTCTATTATGCCATTTCAGTGGTTTTGTTTTCTTAATTTCATTTTCAGTTTTGCTCATTGCTATTGTATAGGAATACAGTTGATTTCTGTATATTGATTTTGGTATCCTGAAAATTTGCTGAACCCATTTATTAGTTCTAATAGATTTTTAGTGTATTTCTTAGGATTTTTTTATGTACAAGATTATGTCAGCTTAGTGTAGAAAAATGTATTTTATTTTCTTGCCTAATTTCTCTGGCTATCATCTTCAGTAAAAGGTTGAATAGAAGTGGTAAAAGCAGACATCCTTGTGTTGCTACTGATCGTAGGGAAAAAGCATTCAATCTCACCATCTTAGTTTTTTCTTAGCTAAGTATTTGCATTTAGTAATAATCCCACAAAATGTAGATTTACTCCCTTGATTATCCCTAAAATCTGTTCAGGGAAAAGTCATTCTGAAGACTTACTTAAATTTTCTGTAGGGTAATATGAGCTACAATATTCTTCTTGATTTTATAAATTAATTAAGAAATATGTTAGGTTTTAATTGGTGATATTTAAGAATTTAAATAAGATAATAATAACAAAATTGCCTTATATGTACCAGGCGCTTTTCTAAGCATTTTAAACTGTTTAATTTTCAAGAATTATGTAGGTACTATTATTACCCCATTTCAAAGATCAGGAAACTGAAGCAAGTGCAAATAAAATAATTTACACAATAAGCTCAGCTAATAAGTAGAGGGAGGATTTGAGTCCAAGAAGTCTGATTTTAGAGACTGTGCTTTTGACCACTAAATAGGAATAGGCAAATAAATCACTTAGTAGAATCTGTTAGGTAATAAATGCTCAAAAATTGGAGACGTTAACTGTTATTATTATTCTAAGTTAGGCTTAAGATTATTCTATTTTCTTTAGGAACATGTTTCTATGATTTGCAGTGCTACAACAATCCAGACACATGAATTATTAAAATGTTTCTCAATAGCATTCAAAAACAGGAAAACTTAGGGAGGTTTATAAAGAGCTAGAAATATGTAAAATTATAACACTGTGTTTTATTTGTTTAGCAAATGTTTATTGAATTGCCACTACATGCAGATCACTGGAATAATCTCCGGATTAAAGAGGTAGATGAAATTAATATGATATGGGTCTTTCCCTTCTCAGAGTTTATAACCCAGCAAGGATCACAGATCAGTACATAACAACATAAGAGAATAAATGAAAGAAGGGGATGCTGAGTGTGGCCTACCCATAGCATTGGCAAGATGTGATGTTGCAAATGAGAACTGTGGTGCTATAGTATTTACAGAGTTAGTGTCATGCAGTGGTTGAGGAATTGGAGTCAAGTGTGTCCAGATTCAAATCCCAGCATTTTCACTGGGTAAGCAGCTGGGCTACTGGGAAAATGCTGTGACCTCCTAAACATTTTAATTTTAGAATGAGAATAATATTGCCAACTTCAATATGTTTAATGAGAATTAAAACATATTATGCATCATTAAGCATGATACCTGGCAGAAAGAAAATGGTCACTGAATAGGGAACTTTCTGGAGTGCTGGAAATGACTGGGGTGATGGTTACATAGAGAGATATATATATATATATCTCAAAGCTCATTGAACTGTACATTTTGTTGCACTTAATTGTATGTAAATTATCTAAATAATTTTGATTTTAAAATTCATCAATTGCCTCTTACAGATTTCTTGGTCTTGATGGCTTTTTTTTTTTTTTGTGGTAGGTGGGCCTCTTACTGCTGTGGCCTCTCCCTTTGCGGAGTACAGGCTCCGGACACGCAGGCTCAGCGGCCGTGGCTCACGGGCCCAGCCACTCCGCGGTATGTGGGATCTTCCAGGACCGGGGCACAAACATTTGTCCCCTGCATTGGCAGGAGGACTCTCAACCATTGCGCCACCAGGGAAGCCCGATGGCTTCTTTTTAAAAAAGTTTTTAAACACTGCTTTCAAAATGGCATGGACCAAACTTGTTAGCCTGAGTCTTCAGTACCTAATGACTCCCCAAAACCTCACAAGCAAAGATAGAGTCTTCCTGCAGTTCAGAGCCTCTATGCCTCAGGCTCTGCATCTGGTAATATTCCTATACTGCGATGGTTAATTTTATGTGTCAACTAGGAAAGTGTTTTTGGATGAGATAACATTTAAATTGGTTACCCTTGAGTAAAGCAGATTGCTTTCCATAATGTAGTTGAGTCTCATCCAATCAGTTGAAGGCCTGAACAGAACAAAAGATGGGCCTCTCCCAAGCAAGAAGGAGTTCTCCGACAGACTGCCCTCAGACATGAACTGGAATATCAGCTCTCTGGGGGCTTTAGCTAGCTGGCCCACTCTGCCAATTTTGGAGTTGCCAGTCTCATTACCACGTGAGCCAATTCTCTTCCTTTATATGTGCACACGCTATTGGTTTGTTTCTCTGGAAAACACTGACTAATCCATATACTAAATTAACTTACTTGATGAGATGCATTTCTTTGTGGTGGTTCAGACTTTTAGAGGTAGAGCTTCCTGTGAAAAAGCAATTTCCAATGAATGACTTTGATGACACTTTATGATTTGGCCAAAAAATGTGAAAGGGGGACCGGAAATACTTAAATTCATCATTTGTGTTTATTGCCA
Organism: Pseudorca crassidens; assembly: GCF_039906515.1. Lineage (NCBI taxonomy): Eukaryota > Metazoa > Chordata > Mammalia > Artiodactyla > Delphinidae > Pseudorca > Pseudorca crassidens. The sequence goes on along the minus strand of NC_090306.1, from coordinate 24,703,544 downwards.
CGTACTCTAGTGGGGTCATTACATAAAAGGTCAGTAATGGTATAAAATCAAATAAATTAAGCACTGTTAAATCTTTACTATCAAATTGCTGTCTTTTTTTTTTCTGCTGATTTTGAAAAGCACACAAATATATTAATATGAAAACAGTAAACCCTAGGAATTTTCAGCCTTTGTTTTCTAAGTCTACCCCTCCATGGGACAGATTTCCAAGGAAAAAATTGATTAAAAGTTTTCAAATACTTAAGTTGGAAACTCTATTAGCCATAAAATCCATGATCAACTTACCAACACTCTAAAAACAGTAACAACAAAACTTCATTACAAAAGGATATGACCATTGAAGAATTACTTCAGGGGATATTTTAGTGTAAAAGCTGAGTATGTATAAACATGCTGGATTTCTACAATGCTTTGCACACACTCTTTAAATATTTGTTGACTAAAGAAATGAACGACTCAACAAGAAAGCAACATTAAGAGAGCTTATCTTTATATATATATGCAGATCTTTATATTTTCTTCCAAAATTTCATGAGTGTCTAGCACTATTGTCTTCAATATCAACAAACTACTAACCAATATTACAATAACTTAAATCAGTGCAAATATGTTAATATATTAAAATACAGTTTATGTTTTAATAACAACCTGATGTTCTAATTGAACAATTGGTCTTGGAATGATTATAGGTTCTAAATTGATCAACTCCAAATTCATGAAAAGTAAACTATTTTTAAATAGCTTGAACAGTTTAGTGAACTAAAAATTAATTTTAGTGTCTTTCTGATGGTCTTTGGATTCATTCTTACTCTGACAATTTTTATAGGAGATGGAAGTTTAAAAAGATTATATATATATGTCTTATATATTTAATAAATAAATTTAATCTTAGTAAATCTCAAGGGAAAGTTGATGTGAAGTTACTGCATTTCACATATTTGAGGTTGTTATTCATTTTAAAGAAAAACCAAAGTGTAAGTAAAATCACGATCTTGTCCTACATCCAAAGATCATGTCCTTTGCCAGTCTTGCTTACTTTAAATGTGATTCTAAAATGCTATGAGATCTGAGAAATAAATTGAAAGTTTGAAAGATTCTTTCTTCAGCATTTTAGGTAATTGATTTTAGCATCAAAGAAGCAGAGTAGCTGGTGGGCATTACTCAAGATTGTTCCCTCTCTGACTTTCATGATCTCATTATCATACTTTGAATTTTATAATGACAAACACATGATCCTACACTCATGCAAAGTTCAGACAATCTGTTAACAAAAAACCCACTTGACTCAGCATTCTTTAGCAGCAAATTCCTTTTGTGATGACATCATTTTATCATCCCAGCACTTCAGGCACCCACATTGTATGAAATCATTGTCTACAAACCTTTGTCAACTTGTCGCCGCTTATGAAACCCTCTGTCAAACCACCTGTCACTTTTCAGTGACACCGTCTATCCACATGTAGGGTCCATGTTTCCTGTAGATGAACATATTGAGTTATGGGGAGAAGATTAAATAAGCAGCAGCACACATTAGCTGTTATCTCCCTTTCTCAACCCAACATCCTACAAAATGCAGGAATCCCCATATATAATACACATCCCAAAGGGAATTATCTAACAACTGTCTGAAAACTTCTGGGAGAATGTATCTCACTCTTACACAAGAAGACATATTTTATTTTGAGGACAATTGAATGGCTAGAAATGCCTTCTCTACGCTGAGCTGAAATCAACCTCTTCGTAATTTGCCCCTGATAGGCCCTGTCTTCCCACCTGAGAGCCTGTTAAGTGTATGACCATGGCTACCATGTACCTTCTCTAGTTACGTCTTTTCTAAACCAAACACCCTATTTTTTTCTCTAGGTGTCCTCATTTGCCAGGTTTTTCATACAGTTATCTTTCTGATAACAATGCCTTGCCTAGTCTTCAGATTATCTATGACTCCCATTGAAACATGACACTCAGAATCTGAAAAGGGTTTTTGAACTGTAGATCAGTAACTTCAGTGTAGGGAGAGAATGTTTACTTGCCTAACACTGGATTGATCCCGTATATCTATAATCCAACCTGAAATAATACATGTATATTTTTACATTCAGATGACTTTATAACTCATATTGAAAATGTCAGTCAAGATGAAGCTCTGTTCTTACAGTTGTTTTCTTAAATGTGAACATTTGTTAAGTTGTGTTTCATTCATACTGATATAAAACTGAAAGGACCCATACATGTATTTAGTTTCACCTTCTTGCTATCAGCCTGAAATTTTTGGTTTCCTGGAACGACTTCTTTTTTATAGAAGTAGAGTTCACTTACAATATTATTTTAGTTTGAGGTGTAAAATACAGTGATTTTATTCTTTTTCAGTGTTGTATATTTTTATTACTACTTATTTTTAAATTAATTTTTATTGAAGTATACTTACTTTAAAATGTTATGTTCAGTCCTCCTGCCGCTGCAGGGGACACGGGTTCATGCCCAGGTCCGGGAGGATCCCACATGCCGTGGAGTGGCTGGGCCCGTGAGCCATGGCCGCTGGGCCTGCGTGTCCAGAGCCTGTGCTCCGCAGCAGGAGAGGCCGCGGGAGTGAGAGGCCCACGTACAGAAAAAAAAAAAAATAATAATAATAATAATGTTATGTTCATTTCTACTGTACAGCAAAATGAATCAGCTATATTTATACATATATCCACTCCTTTTTGGATTTCCTTACCATTTAGGTTACCACAGTGAATTAAGTAGAGTTCCCTGTGCTATACAGTATGTTCTCGTTAGTTATCTATTTTATACATAGTATCAATAGTGTATATGTGTCAATCACAATCTACCAATTCCTCCCACCCCCCCTCCTTTTCTCCTTGGTATCCATACATTTGTTCCCTATGGCTGTGTCTCTATTTCTGCTTTGCAAATAAGATCATCTATACCATTTTTCTAAATTCCACGTATATGAGTAAACATACAATATTTATTTTTCTCTTTCTGACTTACTTCACTCTGTATGACAGTCTCTAGGTCCATCAAACTCTCTACAAATGACCCAATTTCTTTCCTTTTTATGGCTGACTAATATTCCACTAACCACATCTTCTTTAACCGTTCCTCTTTGATGGAAATTTAGGTTGCTTCTATGTTGTGGCTATTGTAGACAGTGCTGCAATGAACATTGGGGTGCATATATCTTTTTGAATTATGGTTTTTCTGGGTATATGCCCAAGAGTGGGATTGGCTGGGTCATATGGTAGTTGTATTTTCAGTTTTTTAAGGAAACTTCATACTGTTTTCCATAGTGGCTGTATCAATTTACATTCACACCAACTGTGCAAGAGGGTTCCCTTTTCTCCACACCCTCTCCAGCATTTATTGTTTGTAGATATTTTGATGATGACCATTCTGACCGGTGTGAGTTGATAGCTCACTATAATTTTGATTTGCATTTCTCTAATAATCAGTGATGTTGAGCATCTTTTCATGTGTCTGTTGGTGATCTGTTTGTCTTCTTTGTAGAAATGTCTATTTAGGTCTTCTGCCCATTTTTCGATTGGGTTGTTTGTTTTTTTTTGATATTGAGCTGCATAAGCTGCTTGTATATTTTGGAGATTAATCCTTTGTCAGTTGCTTCATTTATTTTCTCCCATTGTTAGGGTTGTCTTTTCATCTTGTTTATGGTTTCCTCTGCTGTGCAAAAGCTTTTAAGTTTCATTAGGTCCCATTTGTTTCTTTTGGTTTTTATTTCCATTACTGGAGGTTGGTCAAAAAAGGATCTTGCTGTGGTTTATATCAGAGAGTGTTCTGCTTATGTTTTCCTCTAAGAGTTTTATAGTGTCTAGCCTTACATTTATGTCTTTAATCCATTTTGAATTTACTTTTGTGTATGGTGTTAGGAAGTGTTCTAATTTGATTCTTTTACATGTAGCTGTCCAGTTTTCCCAGCACCACTTATCAAAGAGGCTGTCTTTTCTCCATTGTATATTTTTGCCTCCTTTATCATAGATTAGGTGACCATAGGTGTGTGGGTTTATGTCTGGGCTTTCTATCCTTTTCAATTGATCTGTATTCCTGTTTTTGTGCCAGTACCATGCCATCTTTTTTTTTTTTTTTTTACATCTTTAATGGAGTATAATTGCTTTACAATGTTGTGCTCCTTTCTGCTGTATAACAAAGTAAATCAGCTATATGTATACATATATCCCCCATATCCCCTCCCTCTTGCACCTCCCTCCCACCCTCCATATCTCACCCTCCATATCCCACCCCTCTAGGTGGTCACAAAGCACCGACCTGATCTCCTTGTGCTATTCAGCTGTTTCCCACTAGCCATCTATTTTATATTTGGTGGTGCATATATGTCAATGCTATTCTCTCACTTCCTCCCAGTTTACCCTTCCCTGAGCACCTCTGTCTTCAAGTCCATTCTCTACATCTGCTTCTTTATTCCTGTCCTGCCTCTAGGTTCATCAGAACTATTTTTTCTTAGACTCAATATATATATTTTAGCATACGGTATTTTTTTCCTCTTTCTGACTTACTTCACTCTGTATGACAGACTCTAGGTCCATCCACCTCACTACAAATATCTGAATTTCATCTTTTTTATGGCTGAGTAATATTCCATTGTATATATGTGCCACATCTTCTTTGTCCATTCATCTATTGATGGACACTTAGGTTGCTTCCATGTCCTGGCTATTGTAAATAGTGCTGTAATGAACATTGCAGTACCTGACTTTTAGAATTATGGTTATCTCAGGGTATATGCCCAGTAGTGGGATTGCTGGGTCATATAGTAATTCTAGTTTTAGTTTTTTAAGGAACCTCCATACTGTTTTCCATAGTGGCTGTATCAATTTACATTCCCACCTACAGTGCAAGAGGGTTCCCTTTTCTCCACACCCTCTCCAGAATTTGTTTGTAGATTTTTAGATGATGGCCATTTTGACTGGTGTGAGGTGATACCTCATTGTAGTTTTGATTTGCATTTCTCTGATGATTAGTGATGTTGAGCATCCTTTCATGTGTTTGTTAGCATCTGTATATCGTCTTTGGAGAAATGTCTATTTAGGTCTTCCACCCAGTTTTTGATTGGGTTGTTTGTTTTTTTTGATATTGAGCTGCATGAGCTACTTGTATATTTTGGAGATTAATCCTTTGTCAGTTGCCTCCTTTGCAAATATTTTCTCCCATTGTTAGGGTTATCTTTTCATCTTGTTTATGTTTTCCTTTGCTGTGCAAAAGCTTTTTAGTTTCATTAGGTCCCATTTGTTTATTTTTGTTTTTATTTCCATTAGTCTAGGAGGTGGGTCAAAAAAGATCTTGCTGTGGTTTATATCAAAGAGTGTTCTGCTTATGTTTTCCTCTAAGAGTTTTATAGTGTCTGGCCTTACATTTAAGTCTTTAATCCATTTGTGTTTATTTTTGTGTAGGGTGTTAGGAAGTGTTCTATTTTCATTCTTTTACATGTAGCTGTCCAGTTTTCCCAGCACCACTTATTGAAGAGGTTTTCTTTTCTCCATTGTATATTCTTGCCTTCTTTGTCAAAGATAATGTGACCATATGTCTGTGAGTCAATCTCGGGGCTTTCTATCCTGTTCCATTGATCTATGTTTCTGTTTTTGTGCCAGTGCCATACAGTCATGATTACTGTAGCTATGTAGTATAGCCAGAAGTCAGGCAGTCTAATTCCTTCGGCTCCGTTTTTCTTTCTCAAGATTTTTTGGCTATTTGTGTCTTTTGGGTTTCCAGACAAATTGTAAAATATATTTCTCTAGTTCTATGAAAAATGCCCTTAGTAATTTGATAGGGATTGCATTGAATTTGTAGACTACTGTGGGTAGTATAATAATTTTCACAATACTGATTCTTCCAATCCAAGAATACGGTATATCTCTCCATCTGTTTGTCTCATCCTTGATTTCTTTCAGCAGTATCTTATAGTTTTCTGCAGACAGGTCTTTTGCTTCCTTAGGTAGGTTTATTCCTAGGTATTTCATTCTTTTTGTTGCAATGGTAAATGGGATTGTCTCCTTAATTTCTGTTTCAGATCTTTCATTGTTATTGTATACAAATGCAAGAAATTTCGTTATTAATTTTCTGTATTAATTTTATATTTTGTGACTGAGTAAATTCATTGATTAGCTCTAGTAGTTTTCTGGTGGCATCTTTAGGATTTTCTAAATATATAGTATCATGTGATCTGCAAACAGTGACAGTTTTACTTCTTCTTTTCCAATTTGTATTCCATTTATTTCTTTTTCTTCTCTGATTGCCGTGGCTAGGACTTCCGAAACTATTTTGAATAATAGTGGTGAGAGTGGACATCCTTGTCTTGTTTCTGTTCTTAGAGGAAATGCTTTCAGTTTTTCACCATTGAGAATTATGTTTGCTGTGGTTTTGTTATATATGGCCTTTATTATTGAGGTAAGTTGAGGTAGGTTGAGGTAGGTTCCTTCTATACCTACTTTCCGGAGACTTTTTATCATAAATATGTTTTGAATTTTGTCAAAAGAACATTTTTCTGCATCTATTGAGATCATCATATGGTTTTTATTCTTCAATTTGTTAATATGGTGTATCACATTGATTAATTTTCATATATTAAAGAATCCTTGCATCCCTGGGATAAATCTCACTTGATCATGGTGTATGATCCTTTTAATGTGTTGTTGGATATGGTTTGCTAGTATTTTGTTGAGAATTTTTGCATCTATATTAATCAGTGATATTGGCCTGTAATTTTCTTTTTTTGTGTGATATCTTTGTCTGGTTTTGGTATCAAGGTGATGGTGGCCTCGTAGAATGATTTTGGGAGTATTCCACGCTCTGCAATTTTTTGGAAGAGTTTGAGAAGGATAGGTGTCAGCTCTTTTATAAATGTTTGATAGAATTCGCCTGTGAAGCCATGTAGTCCTGGACTTTTGTTTGTTGGAAGAATTTTAATCATAGTTTCAATTTCATTAGTTGTGATTGGTCTGTTCATATTTCCTATTTCTTCCTGGTTCAGTCTTGGAAGTTTGTACTTTTCTAAGAATTTGTCCATTGCTTCCAGGTTGTCCATTTTATTGGCATATTGTTGCTTGTAGTAGTCTCTTATGATCCTTTGTATTTCTGTGGTGTGAGTTGTAACTTCTCCTTTTTCATCTAATTTTATTGATTTGTGTCCTCTACCTTTTTTTCTTGATGAGTCTGGCTAAAGGTTTATCAATTTTGTTTATCTTCTCAAAGAACCAGCTTTTAGTTTCATTGATTTTTGCTTTTATTCTCTTCATTTCTATTTCATTTATTTCTGCTCTGGTCTTTATGAGTTATTTCCTTCTACTAACATTGGGTTTTGTTTGTTCTTCTTTCTCTAGTTGCTTTTGGTGAAAGGTTAGATTGTTTATTTGAGAGTTTTCTTGTTTCTTGAGATAGGATTGTACTGCTATAAATTTTCCTCTTAGAACCGCTTTTGCTGCATCCCATAAGTTTGAGTCATCGCGTTTTTGTTGTCCTTTGTTTCTAGGTACTTTTTGATTTCCTCTTTGATTTCTTAAGTGATTTCTTGGTTATTTAGTAGCATATTGTTTAGCCTCCATGTGTTTGTATTTTTTACAGTTTTTTTCTTCCTTTCATTAATGTCTAATCTCATAGCATTGTTGTTGGAAATATGCTTGATATGATTTCAATTTTCATAAATTTACCAAATCTTGATTTGTGACCTAAGATGTGATCTATCCTGGAGAATGTTCCCAGGACACACTTGAGAAGGAAGCATATTCAGCAAACAAATAGCTGCAACAACAACACAAAACACACACAGAAAAAAGAAAAAATAATAGAAATAAATTTAAAAACAACAAGAGAACAAATAAAACAATCCAAAAATGAGAATAGTCAATAAATACTAAGCTAACAAAAACAAAATATTAAAAATAAAACAGAAAGCAAACAAACAACCAAAAAAGCAAAGAAAACATAAAATGTACACATAAAAACAATCAAAAACTAAAGAAAAATAAAATAAATAACAAAAACAAGAAAAAGCCACAAAACAACAAAAAAGTAAAGTAAAAATAGAAAAAAATATATATATATTTAAAAAATTAAAATTAAAAAAGCTAAAAAATAATAAAAACAACAGCAACTGAACAAAATAAACAAAAAAAGAAAAATAGTAATAAAAATATTTTCCTGGGGCCTTCCTCTGTCAGTGTCCTTGCTCTCACAGTGAGCTACAGCCAATCCCCACCTCCATAGGAAGCCTTCCAATACCTCTAGGAGGTCTCTGGACCTGCTGTGGGCACTGTGGGACAGCTCAGACTCTGACCTGGCCCAACTTCCACGTGTACTTGTCCCAAAGTCTACTGTTGCAAAGGCTAGACCCGTCTCAGTTGTGGGAACACTCATTGTCTATTCAGGTATTCCACAGATGCAGGATTTACCAAGCCAATCTTGGGGATTTAATCCTTAGCTTGTGCAGCTGCATGGAATGATTTCTGTTCCTATTGCTTAGTTGCACTGCCCCTGGGGCTCAGCTTTGGTTTTGATCCCACCTCTGCGTATGTGCCACCCTCAAGTGTCTGTTCCCCTCCCAGGCAAGAGGGAGCAAAAGTAGCAGCTGCTTGAGGCACACTTACTCACTCAGGCCTGAGTGGGTTGTGACAGCCACAGTTGGGGTGTGTACGAGCTGTCTATGCTGGTGGGACCAGCAGGCAGTTGCAACAGACTGTGGTGTGCTTGCTCCAGTGGGAGTCCCTCCCAGTGCTCACAGAGGCAGCAGCTGGTGTGTGCGGACAGTGGCAGCCCTGCCCCCTGCACACCTCTCAACAGTGGTTCCTCACTTTCCAGGCAGACCAGTCTTCCTCTAGGGGCATTCCCGGCTGCACATCCCCTCACTCCCATCCCCTCTGCCGTATCCAAGCAGACAATAGCACTCCTCTCCCTGGATCAGTTCTCCCAACCCCACGCTTCAACACTCAGCCCCTGCCAGCATCGGCGGCCTCTCATCCAAGGTAGGGCTGCCCTGGGCTGATTCCCAAGGAGGCTTTGGGCTGGATGGCGCTCAGGCCCCTGGAGCCCACTCAGGTTGGAGGAGACCCCAGCCTGAGGGGCAGGTGGGCTCACTCAACTAGGAGCACCTTCCAGTGTCTTCAGAGGCTGAGGAACCCAGAGGGTGGGGAAAGGGATTGTAATGGAAGCTCCACCCCTTCCACGTCCCTCAACAATGATGCCTTGCTTCTATGGTGCCTGGGCTTTTTCCACAGACTTTCCCAGTTGTGGAGGTCCTTACTCCTGTCCCTTCAGGCTGTCTTTTCACAGCCAACTTCTGTCCCTTGCCTGGGTCCACACTCCAAACCCCACTTCCCAGCACCCAGCCCCCCTTCACAACAGGTAACTTACAACTCAGTCTGGAATGCTCAGAGCTGCGGGGTACACCATATGTGCAGTTCTTACTTTGTCCTCCCTTCCACAGACCATCCACTGTGTTCTCCTTTGATCCCCCCAAAGGTCCTTTTCAGTCCCAGCTGATTTCCCCACCATGAGGGAGTTTTTCTGAGTGTGGGGACCTCCTCTCACCTTCAGCTTCCCACCAGGGCTGCTGGTCCCTTTTTTGATTCTTCTTTTCTTTTTTTCTTTTTCTTACATCCTACCCAGTTGTGAGGGGATTTTTCTTGTCCTTTTAGGTGTCCAAATTCTTCTGCTAATGTTCAGCAGGTGCTCTATGAGAATTGTTCCATTTGTAGATGTATTCTTGATGTACTTGTGAGGAGTGACGAATTCTGCATCCTCCTATTCCACCATCTTGACTCCTCCCCCATAATGATTTTATATGTTTATAGATTATACTCCATATAAAGTTATTATAAAATAGTGACTATATTCCCTGTGCTGTGCATTACATCCTTGTAACTTGTTTATTTTATAACTATATACCTCTTAATCCCCTTCACCTTGCCCTTCATCTTACCCTTCTCACTATGCCTCTTCCCTCTGGTACCCCCTCGTTTTTTTCTGTATCGGTAAGCTTGTTTCTATTTGTTATATGTGTCAATTTCTTTTATTTTTTAGATTCCGCATACATATAAGTGAAAACATACAGTATTTTTCTTTCTCTATCTTATGTCATGAAGCATAATACCCTCCAGGTTCATATGTGTTGTTATAAATGGCAAAATTTTATTGTTTATGGTAAGTAATATTCCATTGTATGTATGTATGTATGTGTGTGTGTGTGTGTGTATATATATATATATATATATATATATCACAGCTTCTTTATCCATTCTTCTGTTAATGGTCACTTAGGTAGTTTCTGTATCTTAGCTATTGTAAATAATGCTGCAATGAACACTGGGGTGCATGGATCCTTTTGAACTAGTGTTTCTATTTTCCTTGGGTAGATACCAAAGAGTGGAATGGAAGTTCTAGTTTTAACTTTGTGAAGAGCCTCCATACTATTTTCCATAGTGGCTGTACTAGTTTACATTCCTGCTAACAGTGTACCAGAGTTCCCTTTCCTTCCCATCCTCACCAACACTTGTTATTTCTTGTCTTTTTGACAATAGCTATTCTGACTGGTGTGAGGTGATGGTGATACCTCATTGCAGCTTCAATTTGTGTTTCCATGATGATTAGTAATGTTGCGCATCTTTTCATTGCCTGTTGGCCATCTGTATGTCTTCTCTGGAAAAATGTCTATTCTTTTCCTCTACTCAATTTTTAACTGGGTTGATTTGTTTTTGATATTTAGTTGTATGAGTTCTTTATATATTTTGGATATTAACCCATTATCAGATATACCACTTGCAAATATTTTCTCCCAATCAGTAGGTTGCCTTTTGGTTTTGTTGATGGTATCCATCCCTGTGCAAAAGCTTTTAAGTTTTATTGGGTCCCCTTTGTTTACTTTTGCTTTTGTTTCCTGGCCAGAGGAGACAGATCTGAAAAAAATATATTGCTAGGACCAGTGTCAGAGTGTACTGCCTATGTTTTCTTCTAGGAGTTTTATGATTTCAGGTCTTACATTTAGGTCTTTAATCCATTTTGTGTTTATTTTTGTGCATGGTATGATAAAATGTTCAAATTTTGTTCTTTTACATGTAGCTGTCCAGTTTTTCCAACACCACTTATTAAAGAGACTGTCTTTTTCCCATTGTATATTCTTGCCTCCTTTGTTGTAGGTTAATTGACCATGCTTGCATGGGTTCATTTCTGGGCTCTCTATTCTGTTCCCTTGATCTCTATGTCTGTTTTTGTTCCAGTACCATACTCTTTTTGATTACTGTAGCAGTGTGATTCCTCTTGCTTTGTTCTTTTTTCCGAAGTTTACTTCAGCTATTCAGGGTGTTTTGTGGTTACATACAAATTTTAGGATTATTTGTTCTAATTCTGTTATAAATGTCATGGGTATTTTGATAGGAATTATGTCAAATCTGTAGATTGCTTTGGGTAATATGGACATTTTAACAACATTATTTTTTCCAATTCATGAACACAGGATATCATTCCATTTATTTGTATTGTTTTCAATTTCTTTCATCAATATCTTAGTTTTCAGAATATAGGTTTTTTACCTCCTTGGTTAAATTTATTCCTAGGTACTTTTTTCTTTTTGATGCAATTGTAAATGGGATTGTTTTCTTGCTTTCACTTTCTTATAGTTCATTATTAGTGTACAGAAATGCAATAGATTTATGTATATTAATCTTGGATCCTGCAACTTTACTGCATTCATTTATTAGTTCTAATAGTTTTTTTGGTGAAGTATTTAAGGTTTTCTGTATTTAGAGTATTGTGAAATCTGCAAATAGTGACAGTTTTATTATTTTCCTTCCAATTTGGATGCCTTTTATTTCTTTTTCTTGTCTGGTTGCTGTGGCTAGGACCTACAATACTGTGCTAAATGGAAGTATTGAAAGTGGACATCTTTGTCTTGTTCCTGATTGTAGAGAAAAAGCTTTCAGCAGTTCTCCATTAAGTAAGATGTTAGCTATGGGTTTGTCATAAGTGGCCTTTATTATATTGAGATATGTTCCCTCTATAACAACTTTGATGAGAGTTTTTTTTCATGATTGGATGTTGAATTTTGTCAAATGCTTTTTCTGCATCTATTGAGATGCTCATGTGGCTTATATTCTTTCTTTTGTTAATGTGGTGTATCACATTGATTGATTTGCAGATATTGAACCATCCTGCATCCCTGGGATAAATCCCACTTGATCGTGGTGTATGGTCCTTTTTATATAGTGCTGAATTCAGTTTGCTGATATTTTGTGAGGATTTTTGCATCTATGTTCATCAGTTATATTGGCCTGTAATTTTCTTTTATTGTAGTGTGTTTGTCTGGTTGTGGTATCACATGAATGCTGGCCTTGTAGAATGAGTTTGGAAGTGTTTCCCTCTCTTTTATTTTTTGGAATAATTAGAGAATAATAGGTGTTCACTCTTCTTTAGATATTTGGTAGACTTCTCCTGTGAAGCTACCCAGTCCTGGACTTTTGTTTGCTGGGAGGTTTTTGATATCTGATTCAATTTCAATACTATTAATAAGTCTGTTCTGATTTTCTATTCTTCCCAATTCAGTCTTGGAAAACTATGTTTTTAGGAATTTTATTAATTTCTTCTTGGTTGTTCAATTTGTTGACCTATAACTGTGCATAATATTCTTAATGATTGTATTTCTGTAATATCAGTTTTAACTTCTTTTTCATTTATAATTTTGTTTATTTGGGGTCTCTTTCTTTTTTTCTTGATGAGTCTGGCTAAAGATTTATCAGTTTTTTTTATCTTTTCAAAGAATGAGCTCTTAGTTTCATTGATCTTTTCTATTTTTTTTTTCTTTTTTGGTCTCTATTTTTATTTGTTTCCACTCTGATCTTTACTATTTCCTTCTTTCTGCTGACTTTTGGCTTTTTTTTTGTTCTTCTTTTTTTAATTCCTTTAGATTGAAAGACAGGTTGTTTTATTTGAGATTTCTCTTGTTTCCTGAGGGAGAACAGTATCACCATAAACTTTCCTCTTAGAACTGCTTTTGCTTTTTTCCCTGGGGTTTTATCTTGTTCTTTCATTTGTAACATATTCCTCTGTCTTCTCATTTTGTTTGTCTTTATGAAATTAGGCTAAACAGTTACTTATCCCAGTCTTGAAGGCATGTCCCTGTGTGGGAGCATCCCAATGCAGTGCCTAGTGACTTTGGTTGGAGAGCTGGATATGAAGTAAGCACAGGCCACTCTTCTCTCAGGTTGTGCTGGCTACCACTACCTTGGTGGGAGGTATGGCTGGAGTCGGAGGGGCGAGACACAGAGCCAGGTGTGAGCCAGGTGTTCTCCCAGGCTCAATGGCAGTTGCTGCCATGTTGTGGGGCAGGGCTGGGCCCCAAAGGGCTGGAGCAGGAGCCTGAGGTAGCTGGGATTCTCCCTAGGGTGATGTCAGTCTCTACCTTGGTTAGGGGTGAGGTCAGGGCTCCAGGGGAGGGAGAAGCATTTCTCAGCTCATTACCCTTTTCCCTGGTGCATGCGTGTACACAATTGATTGTAATGGTGATCTCTATCTTAGTGGGGAGCAGTGCTGGAACAGGAGCTCAGCATGGGATGGGGTGGGGTGCACTGGCAGGTCAGCCAGAGCAGGAGGAAATTTGCTCTCTGTTGCCTCTGTGCTGGGACTGGGAGCAAGGAATTCTGTGCATGCACCCTTTAAGAGCTGGATCTCAGTTTCTTACAGCTCTCCAGTAAACTACACTGGTTTTCAAACCAGATAAAGGGGTTCATCTTCCTTCTGCCAGACCCCATGGCCGGGATGCCTAATGTGGGGTTTGAACTCCTCTTCCTTAGAGAGGATACGTGAGCCTGTGATATCCCCTTCCTCTTCTATGTCACCCACTTAGGGGTGTGGGTTCTGACTAGATCAGTTCTGCTCCCCTCCTATGAGACTCCATGTGCTTTTTTCTTTACAACCTTGGTAGAAGAGCAATTCTGCTAGTCTTCTAGTCATTCTCAGCAAGAGTTGCTCTATATGCAGTTGTAGTTTCATTGTGTTTGTTGGGGGAGGTGAGTTCAGGGTCTTCCTGCTCCACCATCTTGATCCCACTCATTTGGAACTTCTTGTTTTTTCTGCTGCTAATTGTCTCAATATACTTTTCCAGGTATTTTAATTGACAAAGTTGGTAAGAACACCTTTTATATTTGTTCAAATCATTGATAAATGTGTTAAGCAATGCAGAACTAATGTTAAGCCTTGTGACATGTCTGTAAGACCCTCTCTTCAAGTTGACTTCTCTCTCAATCAAGATTCTTGGATTCAGTTATTCCATTAGCTATGAATTTACCTACTTTATTATCATCCAACTCACAGTTCTCAGTCTCATCTACAGTGATATCATGATTCTTTGTCAGGTATCTTGCTGAAAGCATTTGCCTGATCAAGGCTAATGAAATCTATTAAAAATATGGTTAGTTCTGTTAATAATACCTCAATAAAGCTGAAAAAATATATTGTTAGTTTGGAATAACATTCTTATTGTTTTACTGATCATATTTCTTATCCTTAGTGATAGGGTGTTCTAATTCCTTCTAGTAGTTTGCCTGTGATTGATATTATGTTCACTAATCTGTTATTTCTGGAATATGACTTTCCAATTCTTAAAATTTGGAAAATATTAGTTTTAAGTTTTCTTAGACCTTTTCTATCAACTATATATTTTTAAAATAATTATGCTATCCTATAACAATATCTTGCATAATGGCTGCATATCTTCAAATACTTTCTCCTATTGATCCTTACTAATATTTAGAAATTCCATGGAAATAAGCATCAGGAAGACCTAGAGTAAATTTTCATCAAATTGGCAGATTTGAACAAGAGGAGTCAGACAGATGGGTGGGTACATATCATGGAGGTGAACCCAGAAAATGTTGCTTAGCCGAAGTAGAGAATTTGAAATGGAGACATTTTCAAAATAAGGTAAGAAGTTGAAGAAAGATTATATAAATGGAGTAGTAAGATACACACTGGAGGCCAAATTTGAATTAGTAGAGAATAAAAAGCAAAAGTATGTTTTGAGGAGGTAATTTTGAAGCACTATGTGAGGAATAAGACCCTTGTGGAAATATGTAGAATATGTGGAATTTATTAAATACATTCTGGTGAGAGTGGCTACAAGTCTGGAGTTGGGCAGAAAGTGTTGAAATGGATTGAATCCATCATGAAAGATTTGGTTGCACTTGGGAACTGTTTGAATGTGAGGACAGAAAGAGTAAGATGTAGAAAATTAAAGACCCTAGGACAAAGAAGGGACTTCTAGAGGACTGAGAAGAAGTACAGCCACTGATGTCACTGATAGGGAGACTGGGGACAGACAAGATTTTAGGAAGCAATGAAATAAAATCAGATCTGTTTTTCATTTATACAGTAATATAAAAACATAAAGAAATATTTGAAAAAAGAGAAAGCAAAATAAATAAATAAATAGCCCTCCCACCAACCACAATATATATATATATATATATATATATATATATATATACATACAATTTATTATTTTAGTTCTTCCCTGTAGAATATATGCTTGTGTATTATCATTAGCCCTACCATCTGAATCAAATTTTGCATGGGGCATTCTTCCTTTTTCCTCCCTTTGTGGGGAAATAAAGCTAGCTAGCTAATTAGTCAGGGGTTCTCCAGAGAAAGAGAACCAAGAGGATATATAGAGTGATATAGATAGATTGACTATGAGATACTGTTATAAGATATTGGCTCACACTATTGTGAAGGGTAAGTC
The DNA here is from genome assembly GCF_039906515.1 of Pseudorca crassidens. NCBI lineage: Eukaryota > Metazoa > Chordata > Mammalia > Artiodactyla > Delphinidae > Pseudorca > Pseudorca crassidens. Next base: position 24,687,793 of record NC_090306.1, on the reverse strand, counting down.
CCAGAATTTGTCCTCTGAAAGCTGGAGATACAAGGAAGTCAGTGGTGCAGCTGGGAGGCCTGAGAGTCAGAGAGCCAATGGTGTAAATTTCAGTCCAGATCTGAAGGCCTGAGAAGTGGGAGCACTAAGGGCGGAGGAGATGGACATCTTGGCTCAAACAGTAAGGGACAGAGAGAGCAAGTCCAACCTTTCTTTGCCTTTTTGTTCTATTCAGGTCCTCAGTGAATCAGATGATGCCCACTCACATTGGGCATGGCCTTCTGCTTTACTTCAGTCCATCTATACAAATGCTAATCTCTTCTAGAAACATCCTCACAGACACAGCCAGAAATAATGTTTAATCAGCTACCTAGACATCACTTGGCCTGTCAAATTGACACATAAAATTAACCATCATTCATAGATAGATAGATAGATAGGTAGATAGATAAATAGAAAGAATTCTAAACATGGCCCTGCTAAGGTGCCCATCCCCTGCTTATTTAGTCAAACACTAATCTAGGCACCGCTGCTGTCTAGGAATTTTGCAGATTTAATTAAAGTCCCAAGTCACTTGACCTTATGATACAGAGATTATCTGGGTGAATCCAATCTAATCACATGAGATCTTCAAAAGGCAGAAGGCGAAGTCAGAGAGATTTGACACGTGACAAGGATTCCATGGGTTTGAAGATGGAAGGGATCACATGAGAAGGAATGCAGCTGGTTTTCAGAGAGCAAGGAGATGTGACATTGGTCCAATAAACACAAAACCTGAATTCTGGCAAAAACCTGAATGAACTATAAGCAGATCCTCTAAATAAGAACCCACACAACCAACATATTGACTTTGACCTCATGAGACTCTAAGCAGAAAACCCAGTTGAGCCCCAGGCTTGTGACCTTACAACTATAAGATAAGAACTGGATTATTTTCAGCTGCTAAATATGTGCTAGTTAGTCACAGTGCAATATAAACCAAATATTCTCTCTATATATGCAGACACATATTAAATTGTTTACAAATTTATATTCTTTTCTAGTTACTTGTCATCATACTATATAAAATATTGCATGTCTTTTATGTTACTACATGGCCTTCATAAATAATATCTTTGTAACTGCTTACTAGTTACCAAATTCATGTTTCAGAGATTATTTAATAATTCCCCTATTGTTGATCATTTACATTCCTTTCTCTTTTTTGTGGAAATGAATATCTTCATGCATATGTTGACTGAAAAAAATACGCAACCTAAAAGTTGAGAATTATGTTTTATTTGGTGAACAAAATTGAGGACTTAAGCTCGGGATGCAGCCTCTCAGATAGCTCTAAGGGACTGCTCCAAAGAGGTCAGGGAGGAGCTGGGATATATAAGGGCTTTCGTAACAAAGACCTGGTAGTCAGAACATCAAAAGATTACTGTTGGATCACCTTCCTCCCCACAGATACACCAGAAATACATCTACGCGTGGAACAACTCCTACGGAGCACCAACTGAACGCTGGCAGAAGACCTCAGACCTCCCAAAAGGCAAGGAACCCCCCACGTGCCTGGTTAGGGCAAAAGAAAAAACTAAACAGAGGCAAAAGGATAGGGACGGGTCCTGCACCAGGGGGAGAGAGCTGTGAAGGAGGAAAAGTGTCCACACACTAGGAAGCCCCTTCGCGGGTGGAGACTTCGGGAGGCGGAGTGGGGGAGCTTGGGAGCCGCGGAGGAGAGCACAGCAACAGGGGTGCGGAGGGCAAAGCGGACAGATTCCAGCGCAGAGGATCGGGCCGAGCGGAACTCGCCAGCCGAGAGGCTTGTCTGCTCGCCCGCCGGGGCGGGCGGGACTGGGAGCTGAGGCTCCGGCTTTTGTCGGAGCGCCGGGAGAGGACTGAGGTTGGCGGCGTGAACACAGCCTGCAGGGCGTTAGTGCACCGCGGCTGGCCGGGAGAGAGTCCGGGGAGAAGTCTGGAACTGCCGAAGAGGCAAGAGACTTTTACGTCCCTCTTTGTTTCCTGGTGCACGAGGAGAGGGGATTAAGAACGCTGCTTGAGAGAGCTCCAGGGACGGGCGCGAGCCGCGGCTAAAAGTGCGGAGCCCAGAGACAGACATGAGACGCTAAGGCCGCTGCTGCCGCCACCAGGAGGCCTGTGTGCGAACACAGGTCACTAGCCACACGCCCTTCCGGGGAGCCTGTGCAGCCCGCCACTGCCAGGGTCCCGGGATCCAGGGACAACTCCCCCGGGAGAACGCACGGCGCGCCTCAGGCTGCAACGTCACCCCGGCCTCTGCCGCTGCAGGCCCGCCCCACACTCCGTGACCCTCCCTACCCCCCGGCCTGAGTGAGCCAGAGCCTCCGAATCAGCGGCTCCTTTAACCCCGTCCTGTCTGAGCAAAGAACAGACGCCCTCCGGCGACCTACACGCACAGGCGGGGCCAAATCCAAAGCTGAGCCCCTGGGAGCTGTGAGAACAAAGAAGAGAAAGGGAAATCTCTCCCAGCAGCCTCAGAAGCAGCGGATTAAAGCTCCACAATCAACTTGATATACCCTGCATCTGTGGAATACCTGAATAGACAACCAATCATCCCAAATTAAGGAGCCCTGTGGATGAAAGGCTCTTGGTGCTGCAGCCAGGAGTCAGTGCTGTGCCTCTGAGGTGGGAGATACAACTTCAGGACACTGGTCCACAAGAGGCCTCCCAGCTGCACATAATATCAAACAGCAAAAATCTCCGAGAGATCTCCATCTCAACACCAGCACCCAGCTTCACTCAACGACCAGCAAGCTACAGTGCTGGACATCCTATGCCAAACAACTAGCAAGACAGGAACACAACCCCACCCATTAGCAGAGAGGCTGCCCAAAATCATAATAAGTCTACAGACACCCCAAAACACACCACCAGACGTGGACCTGCCCACCAGAAAGACAAGATCCAGCCTCATCCACCAGAACACAGGCACTAGTACCCTCCACCAGGAAGCCGACACAACCCACTGAACCAACCTTAGCCACTGGGGACAGACACAAAAAACAACAGGAACTACGAACCTTCAGCCTGCAAAAAAGGAGACCACAAACACAGTAAGATAAGCAAAATGAAAAGACAGAAAAACACACAGCAGATGAAGGAGCAAGATAAAAACCCACCAGACCTAACAAATGAAGAGGAAATAGGCAGTCTACCGGAAAAAGAATTCAGAATAATGATAGTAAGGTTGATCCGAAATCTTGGAGATAGAATGGACAATAGAATGGACAAAATGCAAGAATCAGTTAACAAGGACCTAGAAGAACTAAAGATGAAACAAGCAACGATGAACAACACAATAAATGAAATTAAAAGTACTCTAGATGGGATCAATAGCAGAATAACTGAGGCAGAAGAACGGATAAGTGACCTGGAAGATAAAATAGTGGAAATAACTACTGCAGAGCAGAATAAAGAAAAAAGAATGAAAAGAACTGAGGACAGTCTCAGAGACCTCTGGGACAACATTAAACGCACCAACATTCGAATTATAGGGGTTCCAGAAGAAGAAGAGAAAAAGAAAGGGACTGAGAAAATATTTGAAGAGATTATAGTTGAAAACTTCCCTAATATGGGAAAGGAAATAGTTAATCAAGTCCAGGAAGCACAGAGAGTCCCATACAGGATAAATCCAAGGAGAAATACGCCAAGACACATATTAATCAAACTGTCAAAAATTAAATACAAAGAAAACGTATTAAAAGCAGCAAGGGAAAAACAACAAATAACACACAAGGGAATCCCCATAAGGTTAACAGCTGATCTTTCAGCAGAAACTCTGCAAGCCAGAAGGGAGTGGCAGGACATATTGAAAGTGTTGAAGGAGAAAAACCTGCAACCAAGATTACTCTACCCAGCAAGGATCTCATTCAGATTTGATGGAGAAATTAAAACCTTTACAGACAAGCAAAAGCTGAGAGAGTTCAGCACCACCAAACCAGCTCTACAACAACTGCTAAAGGAACTTCTCTAGGCAAGAAACACAAAAGAAGGAAAAGACCTACAATAACAAACCCAAAACAATTAAGAAAATGGGAATGGGAACACACATATCGATAATTACCTTAAATGTAAATGGACTAAATGCTCCCACCAAAAGACACAGATTGGCTGAATGGATACAAAAACAAGACCCATATATTTGCTGTCTACAAGAGACCCACTTCAGACCTAGAGACACATACAGACTGAAAGTAAGGGGATGGAAAAAGGTATTTCATGCAAATGGAAACCAAAAGAAAGCTGGAGTAGCAATTCTCATATAAGTTATATATATATATATATATATATATATATATGTAGTTTGCTTGAGTGCAGTGTTTTTTGTTTTCTGTACTGAATTCATTAGCATGGGTCGGTATAAAATTTAGCATAGGTCAATATGTAATTTGTAAACTAATAAGGTCTTAAAAGTGAGGAATTAAGTCTTTTAAATTTAACTATTTATTGTAAAGAGCAGAATAGCATACATAAACAGGTGCCTAAGGAAAACTTGTATTCTAATATGGAACTCTCATGAACACCTTTTTTTTTTTCTTCTAACGGTATGATAGTAGGCCATTTGATTATTTTTATGGCTTTAACTTTACAACAATGAAATATTCGTAAATTTTAAAAAGTATTTTTCTTTATTTGATGCGGGTGGGATACTGGAGAAATGAAAGGTCAAACACCTATTGAGGAATCCATACTTGTCTATATATTGTGTACTTTTATTTCAAGAACTGATTTAAAATTCCTAAAAGGATGCTATAATAAGTTATTATGCCATTTTACAGACTGAATTAAGTGAATTTCAGGGAGGTATGAAACTTGCCTAAGGCTATCCAGCTACCAAGCGGTAGAAGTGAGAATTAAAACCAGGTATACCTATTGCCAAAAAAAAAAAAAAAAAAAAAGTAAAGGCATTAACCCTTTTTTGTCATATTATATCAAATGTCTCAATTTGCATTCGTGTCTGTATTGACTGTGCTTTTGCGTGTGTGGTAGGGGAGGCACTGGTATGTATTTTCTTTGCCATATATAAGTTTTAATATAATTAATATTAATGATATTATTTCATGTAGATACATCTTCCTTTACCTTTAGAATATCAATTTTTGGTGTACTGATAAAAAATTATTTCCCCATCTAAAGATTTTTTAAATATTTTCTATTTCCTATAATACTGGTATTTTTTATTCCAGATTTTAAACAATTAATCCATTGTAAAATTATTATTGAGGATAATGCAAGTTTTATAGATTTTTTTTCAAATGGAGATCAGATTTTTCCTGATTTAAAAATATCCTTACGTTTAATACAGAAATAACTAAAGGCTTTACCTTGCATAATCATGGTGCAGTGTCACACTCAAGGAAATGTGGGAGTAAATCCATCCCTCTCTAGAACTGGACAGTGATTGGTGCAGAATGTTCAACTTGCAATCCGGAGTATCACTTCTTGAAAGCCCTTGTTGCTTTTTCCTCTTACTGGCCATCCTCCCAGCTGTACCATCTTTTCATTCTTGGCACAAGTTATAGAGTGATTTGCTAATAATTAATTTAACTATTTGTGTGTATAATCTGTATTATTTCCCATAAAATCATTTTGCTTATACAGCAATATAATACATTTTAAAGTAATGACATAAAACAAATACTAACATAATTCATTAATTTTCCCTTGATTACCACTAGATTAGGTTTCAAAATATTAAGAAATATTCAACATAATTGCCAACTCCTTTAATTATTTATTGGCAATATATTCCTTAATTTATTCAGAAAGGAATGGCCTTGATTATTGTAAGCTACTAATGTTGTTATTTATTATCAAGCAATATTGATTTTTTACTAGAATAAAAAATGTTGCAGAATATTCTTAATCTTAATTTTCTATAGGCGAAGAAAAATTCACCAATCTAATTCAGTTAATATCATTTTAATAAAGTGACAAATACTACCACAGGGATGAATGAATAAATGCTAAGATATGTTTTCTTATTTAAAATTATAATTAATTCTATTTATGTTTATCTTGTTAAATTTGTTATATGTTTAGAATGTGTTTATAATATATTTTGAATATATTTTGAACACTTTTAAAGGACGATCTCATTGTGAATAAAACAATGTAATTCCTTAAAAAAAAAAATACATTTAAAGTGACATTGTTATTTAAAGAGAAAAAAAAAAAAAAAAAAGATTACTGTTAATTAAAGAAAATCAGATATCTCAAGTTTAAAAATTTAACACTTTTCTATACATGGAAAGATGCAAGAGTGTGGGCTCACTGAAATCATTCCCTTGATATGCACCTCAGCTATCTGGGGCCAGTATCCTGTGCTTTCTCATCCTGAGTCTCCTCAGGGTATACCACTGGGGGCGGGGGGAGGGTAGTGGCTGCAGCTACTGACTGCTAGATGGCAGGCATCCTGTTTCTATCCTGAGTTTTCTCAGGGCTCACCTTCTAGGCGGCTGTAATGTGATGGCTTGATGGCTGCAACATAATTTGTCTGCTGATATGACAGGCAACATTGTTTCATTGACACATATGACTTCCTTTTTTTTTTTGGTATGCAGGCCTCTCACTGCTGTGGCCTCTCCCGTTGCGGAGCACAGGCTCCGGACACGCAGGCTCAGTGGCCATGGCTCACGGGCCCAGCCGCTCCGCAGCATGTGGGATCTTCCCGGACCGGGGCACGAACCCGTGTCCCCTGCATTGGCAGGCGGACTCTCAACCACTGCGCCACCAGGGAAGCCCCACATATGACCTCTTAAAAATGGATTTGGGATAAGCATGTTAAGATAGATTCCTAGTTGAATTCTTGGGTCAAAGGTAATAGGTATTTCATAGTCACCCATACCATTATATGAATGACCAGGTCAATCTAACTAATTCTCAGCTGAAGGTATCCAGGAACACAAACAGTAACTGTGCCTGAAGGTAGAATGAGGGTGAAAATGTCATGAGATGAATCTGGAGAAATAGGAAGCTGCAACTGTATGCAAACTGCAGAAAGTTGTTTTTGTTTTTTCCCTTTTCATGGACTCCTGACAGTGCTATAGTCTTGTGCTACTGGCTCATGTCAAACTTTTTCTTCAGCTTCTTTTCAGTAATGTTTGGCATTTCCTCTTTAAAGTGATACTTCTCGCCTGCTTAAATTGTCACAGTTTGATATTGATAACACCCTGCTAGCTGCTGAGAAAACCCCAGATTAGAAAAGAACCAACATTTGATGAGTAGGGGCATGGGGAGAATGCCAGATTAAATGGTTCATTTCAGCCGTATGTGAAAGATGAACTAGAGAGGAGATACAGAAACGGAGCTGCTCACGAAATGCCTGTATTGATCACAGATGAGTGTGAGAGCTATTCTGTAAAGGAAATAAATGCAAAGGTAGAGGATGAAAGAGGATGCATGTCTATTGGATCATTTGAATTAATGGGTCTTGAGGGTATGTTTCTTAAAAAAAATTTTTTTTTTAGTAAACAAACATTAATTCCCATTGGTCCTTGTTCTAGTTTCCTGTGGCTGCCACAACAAATTATTGCAAACAGTTGCCTTAGAAAAACTATAATTTATTTTCACAGACTTCTGGAGGCCAGAGTCTGAAATCTAGTGTCAGCAGGGCCATACTCCCACTGGAGACTCTAGGCAAGAATCTTTCTTGCCTCGCCTAGGTTCTGATGGCTCCACGCACTTCTCGGCTTCCTTGACTGGTGGTTACATGGCTTCAATCTCTACATCTGTCTTGACCTGAACTTCTCCTCTGTGTCTCCTTCTCTTCTGTAGCTTACAAGGATACTTGTCATTTGATTTAAGGCTCACCCAGGTAATCCAAGACGATCTCATTCTAAATTCTTTAACCAATTACATATGCAAAGACTTTTTTTTTTCCAAATAAGGACATATTCAAAGATTCTAGGGATTAAGATATGGGTATATCTTTTGGGGGCAAAGGAGGTGGGGGCACAGTTCAACCCACTACAGTCCTTAATTTACCAGAGGTCAACTGTTTCAGAAAAGAATGTTTATGGGAGATATTTTATGACTCATCACTAACTAGGGTGAAAAATACTTCCAGAAAGTGGTTCGGCACTAGAACAACTTCCCAGTGATGGTAACCCAACTCCATCTCCCTCTCTATAGCTCCTTCATGGCTGTGAAATACCACCCCTCCTCTTCTAGGCAGGAAGCATGTGTTACCAGAGAGTATCTATTAAGCAATGTTTATATGTTAACATTTCTGGGTATAGCATCTGTCAATTTCCATGGCATAAGCACTCCCACTGTGGCTCATTTCAAGCCACCTGTGTGATGTCACTGAACACCAAGTTGAAAGAATATGCCAGGTTGGATCCAGCACACCACTATCATTAGACAGTATTACTATCAGAACCAGCTTCTATGTCACATGTATTTTTAATTCAAGGTGACTTGTAAATATTTTATCTTCCTTTTCTCATGAAATCACAATGTCTGTAGAGACCAAGAATGGCCACATTTAGTTCAGGAATGTCTAACTTGGTAAGTTAAATGGAAGAAGAGCTGCCTGGAATCAAGCTTCAATGCTTGATATTAGTACTATTTAGGATAAATGCACTGCCTGTACAGAGAACAAAGCAATAAATTGATTTTCAATATATTATATATCATGTCTTTTCTTCCTGCAGTAATTTCTCTTCATACCTTTAAAAGTGGAGTCTTAATTCCTCCTTGAAATTCAGAGTTATAGGTGAAAGGATAAGAAAGACAAACATGGAAGACGCAGAACTGCAAGACTTCTTTGGGTCTAAGGAAGTTAGAGGTGTAGTTACACAATATTGATATGTGTATTAATTTGAATTCCCTTGTTAATATTTTGGACTTCAAAATTTGCATCTCTAGTTAAACTTAGCTGAGTAACTCAGTAGGAGAAGTTTTAGATGAAAAACAGTGCTCTTTTTGACAATTTCAGAGCAACAAAAAAGGGAAGTAAAATTAATTCAGGTAGGAAAGTATTGCACTATTGTTTACTGTCATATTCTGTCTCCGGAAGTTACCTTGTGAGGGAATTGATTTCTATCCTTTCAGGAAAAACACCTCCCCTGAGTTTATTTATAAGGCTGTCTTTGAGACCTAAAGTGTTCATGGATTTTTTAAAGCACGTGTTTATACTACACATGATGCTGGAATTAGTGCGCGGGAGAAAAGGGAGATGGTTCTCTGAGGAGTTTGGTGTCACCTCTGTTCCTTTCTTCTAATTGGTCTGGGCAGATGTGGGAGGTGACTTCTGGTCTCCTCCCACTGCAAGCAGCATACAGGAGTTTTCTCCTATTTCTCTCCATCATCTCTCCTGTGAAATCCTAGTAGGATCACTACCTTGTCCTAGTTATAAAACTGAAAAAATCTCACATCTTGGAGTCCCCTTCTGTCCCAGGTAAACCAGGAGAGGACATTTGGTCACCCTAGAGCCTGGTGGGGTTCCTGGAGGGAAACCCAGCAAGGTCATGGGGCACTCCCCATGTCTGTGGTCTCCAGAAGCACCACACTCTCCCAGCTAGCCCACACTCTGCCTTCAGCAGTTTGCTAGCATTTCTGGTTTAATATTCCTACTGGTTTATATGGCGTTTGGTAGCGTCTTCCCTGACGCTGCAAGCATCCGTCTCTTGGGTTGGTTGTTTGCCCTGTGACCTCAGTCATCTGAGAGGCTCAAAAAAAGTCATTTGCAGTTTGTCCAGGTTTTTTCTCATTGTAACAGTGGGAGTGACGGTCTTTCCAGCTCTGCATCTTCCAGCTGAAACCGGAAGTCACCTAAGGGTTTAACTAACTAAACCTGAAGTGAACATGGATATGAATTGTAGGTATCTTTGCACGGTTAAATTGACATCAGTGCGTCCAAATATTTAAAGAGTGAATCATCATGCCTGGCGTACAGTAGATGCTCTGTAAGTGTTAGTTCTCTTCTCATTTTACCCACACCCTCAGTGGAGATTATAATATTAAAATTTTTAATCTCTCGTGCATTTTCTTTGTTATTCTTTTTTTAAAGTAATTTAAGGAAGATGAAGAAATGAATTATGCTGGAATAAAGAATTGTCTAGGGAGCTCAGACTTTTACAGCTATGGACTTTCTTAGTTGGCACTGGCAAGGGAGATTAAGGAGAGCCTGTTGTGTTGAAATGAGATCATGCTGATCAGGTCTACCTATCAAACAAATGACAATAACCCAAATAATGCCTCAGAAATCAAATTCATTGAGCCTGGCAGGAAGCTCAGAATGCTGACAGCCATATTCAACCATGGAACTGTGATTTTTTCGAGCTCTCCAAATTCAGCTCTGTGAAATCTGCCCAGTGTTTATAATCATATCTCTAAGGAAACCTCTCCAGGCTTCAGAAAGTAGTACTGATGATTTATTGAGTAGCAGACTTCTTTTTACATCACTTATACAAGCTTTTATAAATCCACAATGAGGAAATGTTCCCCTACAGTGATACAGAAATTTCATCTACACTAGATGCAGGGTGGACACCAGCTTTCTACAGATGATCCAAGCCTCCATTATTGTTCTTTCTTTACTTATTTAATATACATGATATAACCACATTTATGATTGACAGAATGTTCTTATATGGAGGCACTCTGTAAAATGCCCTTACTACAGTTTATTCAAACCAACACTGTTTGGAAAGGGATTTTTTTTCCTTTATTATCTGAGCAGGACCACAAATAATGGCATATAATGAGTACTTACAAATAGTAAAAAGAAAAACTTTAGGTTTAATGCAAAAACATAACAGCATTCTCCTTGCCCAATAGACTCCCTGCCCTGCAGTATGATTCTTTTTTTAACTATTTTTCCAAACTGAAATGCGCACAGGATTTTTATTTTCTGGTAAATTTGAAACGCTCTTGTTTTCAAGAATATGTTTATATCTTGAATTTATTTAATGCTGACCTGCTTAAGAAGTTTTCTTAACACTTAAAATTGTTCTATATTTCTGTTTGCTGACTTGTTAGCAACATAATACAAATTAGGTGTTACACACATTAAGAAATTAACAAAAAACAGAAGAGAGTTTAAGAGGGCTTAGCCCTCTTCTACTTTATTGACAAACAACGCCCCAAACAGTCCACTAACTGCTCTACTTATCTTACCAACAATATTCTTTGTCTTTGTGCATCCATTGAAGTTCCCCCAATTCTTCCCCTGCCACCTACTGTATATCTGTATATAGATTTGTCTCTTTTCACCTGCCAAACTTGCATTCGAAAATGGCAATCCTGATAAGATTACTAGGTAGAGAGTAAACTTTTCACTAGGGCAAATGTACATCAAGTTCAGTTATTTCTGTATAAGTCCACTTGGATGCTAATTTGGAAGAAGTTGTCTAGACTAGAGACACCTGATTCTGCTTTTCCCCCGAACCTCTTTTGCCCTGAGATCTTTGTCAAGACATGTAACCTCTTTATGGTTTAGCTTCTGTGTTTGTAACATGGTAATTTTGTTTAGGCAGCTAAGTGATTTAAAAAAGAAAAAAAAAATTGGATTTTAAGAGATCACACAAATGAAAGGTTTCACTAGACAAATGTAAGGGGGCCTATCGTATGGCTAAAAGTCCTATTAAAGTAAACACCAGCCAAACAAAAATGTGTGATTGGAAAAGAAATTTTCAAGCTTCAACTTACATACATTTATTTAGAGCAATGCATCAATTACTGTGCCCCAGCTTAGTTATTGAGGCAAACTCTTAAAATTTGCTGCAAGATGATTTTCCTTCTAGAATACTCTATTATTTATCTTAATTTAAGGCAAATTTGGATAAATAATGGCCACTGATAATTTCAAAATATCATATTTGCTAGAATGTTGGTGAGTAAACATTTTTATTAAACTTCCACAAATAAAAAGAGATATGAGGTTTTGTGTTTTGTTTTATTTTTTGTTATTATATTCTTTGATGACTGGAGAAAATAGTGAATGGCCCAAAGTTAGGCATTAACAAGAAGAAACTCCTTGTTATTGGGTGTGACCCTCTAATAACAAGGAAGCATCTTATAACAAGAGAGATCAAAGAGTTGTTTTTATAATTAAGAGAGCTCTGGTATTACCAAACCTTCACTGATACAATTTCCAAAGAAGGCAGTGCCCCCTTATCAACGGGTCATCAACCTTAGCTCAAGTCAACACGACGCTGTCACGTGACCGGGGAGGCTACAGGCCAGTGGGAGAGAACCACATGGCCGAAAATGGTGAAGATCCTTTTCTTCACTTTACAAGTTGCTCAGAAGCCTGCACAATCGCCCATTAACTTTGACCAGCTTTTTAAGTGTTAGCAAATTTCAAAAATTTAGGTGGCACTGAATCTCTTCCTCAAAAAGAAAAATAAAACACTATAAACACAATCCTAATTAATAGTGCTTGGCCACCTTGCTGATTACAACATGGAGTTAATGAAGCTCAAATTGGAATTTGTCTATATTTCATACAAGCCCAAAATCCTCAACAAAAACTAGCAAGTTTTAAAATGGGAGTAGATGAAAAACTGTGTAGTTGACAAGTCTATCACTGCCGATGGGAATGACGCTTGGTTCCTATTAGTAGTCACCCAGTAGAGGGAGGCATCCTTATATCCAGAGAATAGTACCATAATTATTTTACCTTTTACTCTTTTCTTCATATAAACTCAAGCATCATGTTAAAGCGTAGTTTCAGTCTCTAGATAGTCTCCCCAAATTTTTAACACCTTTTAGAAATGTACTTTTTGAAAGAAAAGTATTGATTCTTAAAATTTGTTGCACTGAAGGTGATACATAATTGGGTGATATTTTCTCCGGGAGTGCTCCACCACAGCACTGGCAGGATGAAGCAGCTTTGCAGATTTACTAGGAAGCTGCAGCACACAGGGACCTTGGTCTGGTACTGTTGAGTGGAGAGACTGCAGAAAATAAAGCTGGGAAAATGAGTAATATAGGGAGGATTTGATGAACCTCAAAGCTGGAACCAAAATGTTTACCGTATATATCTATTTAATACTGAGGTGACACCAGTATTACATCCATTCACCAAAACCACAGACACCAAAATTGCTTTTTTATCTCAGTTTTCAGTTCCATGCACTTCCTTCTCATTAAATATGCAGTTTATGAATTTTTTCACCTACAAATATGCTGTTCTCTTGAAAACATGTGAAAGCCTTTGGTAGTGTAACTCTGGATCATGATTTGACATACTTAGGCATTTTTTAATTGAAAAGCACAAGTGATTTCTCTGAGCTTCCTTTGGGCATCGTTACAGTCACACACACACACACACACACACACATACACACACACACTGTAAACTGTGGTAATTCAACCCTCGCTAGAGTCACAAATAGATGCTGAGCATTTTTGTTGGGAGTATTTCCTGAATGCCAATATTCAGGGATGCTTTATTTGATAAGGTGATAACCAAATGTCTTCTAAGCCAAGGTCAGTGTGGTTTTGCAGGCTCAGGTTTTGGCCGTGATGGGTCAGACAAAAGAAGCTGGAAAAATGACCAATCACTTTGTGTGTCAGAGGAAACTGTATGTCTTGAATGCTGTTGCCTGGTGTCTGCCATCTACAGCAAGCAGGAGCAGCACAGCAAGCAGGAGCAGCACAACAAGGTAGAGAGGACACTGTTTGGAGCTGTTTGGGTTCACAAGTAGAAACTAGACTGCACCTGAATGACCCTCCAGCCCACACGCTCACAAGGCTGAGCAGTCTTGAACAGGGTCAGTTGGCAGAGCCTATTTTATGAGCACTTTTGACAGATACCCACTTAATTCCTTAGACTTCCATGTTGAAATCAAATTTTCTTGGCTTATTTTATGGGTTATTATTTCAGTTTGTTTTTAGCTATTTCCATTATGAGAGATTCTCATATTTGTGTGCTTTGTCTTTTGCCATGTTCCTCCTAATATACTGTCTCTTTTTTTCCTTGTAAAAGACAGATAAAACCCTTGTTAGGCAGATGAACCACCTTGTGTAGCAGCTATTATAATTATCTCCACTTTAAAAGGCACACAGCCATTAAATTCATGAAATAATTCAACAAATGTTTTCTGAACAAATGTTTTCTGCTGTGCGCTAGATACTGTGAGAAGCGATAGGAATAGAGGAGTGTTAACAAGAGCAACAAAACAAATGGCACGGCACTTGTCCTCATGGAACTTACAGCCCAGATAGAGACAGATGTCAACCAAACAATCACACCATAACTTATATAAAATTGTAACTGCACTCAACCATGACATGAAGAATAATGTGGTCTCAAAAGGGCAGAGGCAGGGATAGAACATTCCAGGCAAAGAAAGAGTCCACACAATGGCCTGTTGGAGGAACTGAGGGTGAGGGAGTTGAGATGCGAATTCAGGGCTGGTCAGGGAGTGTGTTTGTTATCCTGGCAACAATGGAAAGTTTAGGAGTTTTAAGAAGAGAAGTGTGAGCAATCTGTGCTTTGAAGGGCTCTCTGGCTGCAGGGGGTAGGGCAGTGGGTGCTGGGGGCAGAGCGGGCACCAGGATCCCCAAGGAGGCTGCTGGAGTGGTCCAGATGGACACATGGCCAGGGCAAGATGTCCAACCCCAGATCTGATTTTCTTTCAATTTTATAACATGACCCCCCCCCCGTAAAGTTATCAGAGACATGTCATTGTCACTAATTTATAAATGGAAAATCTGTGAATTTGTGTCAGGACCATATTATTTCTCAAAAAGAATGCCAGGAACAGTATGAGTGTTTTGATTCTCACCTCACTGCATTTATTTCACAGCATACCAACTAATTTATTTTCTATACAGGCGATTATATGTATAATATATTAGAATATATAAAGATTTCTATATTAGGATATTATATGTGTAATCATATACATTATGATTAAATGTATAATATAATATGTATAATGCCCTAAACAGGACTGGAAGTTCCATGAGGAGACAGACTGCTTCTGTGTTTACATCACTGTTCTTGAATCTTGCAGCTCGGCATTCAACATATACAGCATTGAAATAAAACTCATACACAGCTTGCATGTTAATATGATATTTACAAATAAATGTAAATATTATAAAAGACCATACCTTTTCTATATTTTTCTGGTAAAGCATCTAGCTGGACTTATTGAAGTCACAAGAACACACAATTATGTTATATGCAAGGTAAAATTCCAAATGACAAAACTATATCATAAAATTAATTATTGAGTTACTTTTAAAATATTATTTAAAAGAAAGTACAAAGACTTTTGGTAAAATGGATTTAAACTTGAACGCTTAAGACAGAACACCATGACAGACTTGAAACAGAAATTATCTGAATATTCCTTCCCTGAAAAATCTTTTTAACACGTGCCTTTTTAAGTTATGTTCTATAACTAACAATATAATTTTCTTTATAAATATGTATATACATACATATATACACACATATTGCTAAGTGCATTAATACATTGATTTTGAAAACAGGGATATTAATGATCATTATGTAGAGGACAGATATATAATGATTAGAATATTGGGCTATTAATGATAATGTACACGTACTGTGTTTCAGGCACTATTCAAAGAGTTTTACATGTATTAATTAATCTAATCTTCACAACAGTCCTATAAGATCAGTACTACTGTTAACTCCCTCTTAAAGATGAATCAACTTATACATAAAGTAACTTGTTCAAGGTCACACAATAAGTGACACAACCAAGGTTTTAACCCAGGATTTTGCCTCCTATATTCTACCCCCACCCATGTTCAATATTAGTTAATCTGCCCTACCACGTGACACGCTGGCCACAAACCCCACGGAAGCTGGGGCCCAACACTTGCACTGGGTAACACAGACCTTGGAGCCAGATTTCCTGGGTTTGTACCTTAGCCCCAACATTTAAGCGCTCTATGGCTTTGGGAAACTCAGGTAGCATGAATCTCATCAGTACAGAGAGAGAGCTTCACTGAAAACTGATTGCGGAGCGGCAGGGGAAGCCAGATTCCACGATGGCTGCAGCAGTATTCATGGCAAGAATCATGGCTTGCAGGCTGCCCCAGGCAGTCTCGTCTTCCTGCAGCTTGTAGACCCTCAGGCTCACAAGCTGTTTCAAGCACACCACCTTGAGAGTGTAATGTGTTTTTGAGACCATCTGTACCAAATCTGTGACTGAACCCAGTGAAGGCCTCAATACAAATGTTTAAGATTCGGGCAGCACATGTGGAGACCTACTCTTTTAGTCACCAACTGCTGGAGATAACCTCATAGACAAAGTGCTCCCAAGTCAGCCTGTTCTAGCTAAACAGCTATTGCAGACCCTCATAATCTGACTTCAGAATGGAGACCACCACATTCACTGTCGTGCAGTTGACAGGGTCTTAGTGCTCCAGCCAGGTGTCAGGTCTGAGCCTCTGAGGTGGGAGAGCTGAGTTCAGGACATTGAACAACCAGAGACCTCCTGGCCCCATATAATATCAATCAGCGGGAGCTCTCCCAGAGATCTCCATCTTAACGCTAAGACCCAGCTCCACTCAACAACCAGCAAGCTACAGTGATGGACACCCTATGCCAAATAACTAGCAAGACAGGAACACAATGTCACCCATTAACAGAGAAGCTGCCTAAAATCATAATAAGGTCACAGACACCCCGAAACACACCACTGGACACAGTCCTGCCCACCAGAAAGACAAGATCCAGCCTCATCCTCCAGAACACAGGTACTAGTCCCCTCCACCAGGAAGGATACACAACCCACTGAACAAACCTTAGCCACTGGGGGCAGACACCAAAAACAACAGGAACTATGAATCTGCAGCCTGCAAAAAGGAGACCCCAAACACAGTAAGTTAAGCAAAATGAGAACAAAGAAACACAAAGCAAATGAAGGAGCAAGGTAAAAACCCACCAGACCAAACAAATGAAGAGGAAATAGGCAGTCTACTGGAAAAAGAATTCAGAGTAATGATAGTAAAGATGATCCAAAATCTTGGAAATAGAATGGAGAAAATACAAGAAATTTTAACACGGACCTAGAAGAACTAAAGAGCAAACAAACAATGATGAACAACACAATAAATGAAACTAAAAATTCTCTAGAAGGAATTAATAGCAGAATAACTGAGGCAAAAGAACGGATAAGTGACCTGGAAGATAAAATAGTGGAAATAACTACTGCAGAGAAGAATAAAGAAAAAAGAATGGAAAGAATTGAGAACAGTCTCAGAGACCTCTGAGACAACATTAAACACACCAGCATTTGAATTATAGGGGTCCCAGAAGAAGAGAAAAAGAAAGAGGCTGAGAATATATTTGAGGAGATTATAGTTGAAAACATCCCTAACATGGGAAAAGAAAGAGTCAATCAAGTCCAGGAAATGCAGTGAGTCCCATACAGGATAAATCCAAGAAGAAACACACCAAGACACATTTTAATCAAACTATCAAAAATTAAATACAAAGAAAAAATATGAAAAGTAGCAAGGGAAAAGCAACAAATAACATACAAGTAATCCCCATAAGGTTAACAGCTGATCTTTCAGCAGAAACTCTGCAAGCCAGAAGGGAGTGGCAGGACATATTTAAAATGATAAAAGGGAAAAAACTACAACCAAGATTACTCTACCCAACAAGGATCTCACTCAGATTTGACAGAGAAATTAAAATCTTTACAGACAAGCAAAAGCTAAGGGAATTCAACACCACCAAATCAGCTATATAACAAATGCTAAAGGAACACAAAAGAAGGAAAATACCTACAATAACAAACCTACAACAATCAAGAAAATGGGAATAGGAACATACATGTAGATAATTACCTTAAATGTAAATGGATTAAATGCTCCAACCAAAAGACATAGACTGGCTGAATGGATACAAAAACAAGACCCATATATATGCTGTCTACAACAGACCCACTTCAGACCTAGGGACACATACAGAATGAAAGTGAGGGGATGGAAAAAGATATTCCATGCAAATGGAAATCAAAAGAAAATTGGAATAGCAATTCTCATATCAGACAAAATAGATTTCAAAATAAAGACTATTACAAGAGACAAAGGAAGACATTACATAATGATCAAGGGATCAATCCAAGAAGAAGATATAACAGTTGTAAATATTTATGCACCCAACATAGGAGCACCTCAATACATAAGGCAAATATTAACAACCATAAAAGGGGAAATTGACAGTAACACAATCATATTAGGGGACTTTAACACCCCATTTTCACCAATGGACAGATCTTCCAAAATGAAAATGAACAAGGAAACACAAGCTTTAAATGATACATTAAACAAGATGGACTTAATTTATATTTATAAAACATTTCATCCGAAAACAACAGAATACACTTTCTTCTCAAGTGCTCATGGAACATTCTCCAGGATAGAGCATATCTTCAGTTACAAATCAAGCCTTGGTAAATTTAAGAAAATTTAAATCGTATCAAGTATCTTTCTGACCACAACACTATGAGACTAGATATCAATTACAGGGAAAAAACTGTAAAAACTACAAACACAGGGAGGCTAAATAATATGCTACTAAATATCCAAGAGTTCACTGAAGAAATCAAAGAGGAAATGAAAAAATACCGAGAAACAAATGACAATGAAAACACAATAGCCCAAAACCTATGGGATGCAGCAAAAGCAGTTCTAAGAGGGAAGTTTATAGTAATACAATCTTACCTCAAGAAACACCTCAAATAAACAACCTAACCTTACACCTAAAGCAATTAGAGAAAGAAGAACAAAAAAACAGCAAAGTTAGCAGAAGAAAAGAAACCATAAAGATCAGATCTGAAATAAATGAAAAAGAAGGAAATGACAGCAAAGACCAATAAAACTAAAACCTGGTTCTTTGAGAAGATAAACAAAATTGATAAAACTTTTGACAGACTCATAAAGAAAAAAGGGAGACAACTCAAATCCATAGAATTAGAAATGAAAAAGGAGAGATAACAAATGGCACTGCAGAAATACAAAGGATCATGAGAGATTACTACAAGCAACTATATCCCAATAAAATGGACAACCTGGAAGAAATGGACAAATCCTTAGAAAAGTACAACCTTCCAAGACTGAACCAGGAAGAAATAGAAAATATAAACAGACATTCACAAGCACTGAAATTGAAACTGTGACTAAAAATCTTCCAACAGGGCTTCCCTGGAGGCACAGTGGTTGGGAATTTGCCTACTGATGCAGGGGACACGGGTTTGTGCCCTGGTCTGGGAGGATCCCACATGCCGCAGAATGGCTGGGCCCGTGGGCCATGGCCACTGGGCCTGCACGTCCGGAGCCTGTGCTCCACAGTGGGAGAGGCCACAATGGTGAGAGGCCTATGTACTGCAAACAAAATAAAAAATAAATCTTCCAACAAACAAAAGCCCAGGGCCAGACGTATTCACAGGCAAATTCTATCGAACATTTAGAGAACAGCTAAAACCTTTCCTTCTCAAACTCTTCCAAAATATAGCAGAGGGTGGAATACTACCAAACTCATTCTACAAAGCCATCATCACCCTGATACCAAAACCAGACAGAGATACTACAAAAAAGAAAATTACAGACCGATATCACTGATGAATATAGATGCAAAAATCCTCAACAAAATACTAGCAAACAGAATCCAACAACACATTAAAAGGATCATACACCATGATCAAGTGGGGTTTATCCCAGGAATGCAAGGATTCTTCAATATATGCAAATCAAGCAATGTGATACACCACATTAACAAATTAAGGGATAAAAACCATATGATCATCTCAATACATGCAGAAAAAGCTTTTGACAAAATTCAATACCATTTTTGATAAAAAGTCTCCAGAAAATGGGCATAGAGGTGACCTACCTCAAGTTAATAACTGTCATATATGACAAACCCACAACAAGTATCATACTCAATGGTGAGAAACTGAAAGCATTTCCACTAGGATCAGAAACAAGACAGGATGTCCACTCTTTCCACTCTTATTCAACATAGTTTTGGAAGCCCTAGCCATGGCAATCAGAGAAGAAAAAGAAATAAAAGGAATGCAAATTGGAAAAGAATAAGTAAAACTGTCACTGTTTGCTGATGACATAATACTATACATAGAAAATCCTGAAGATGCTACCAGAAAACTGGAGCTAATCAATGAGTTTGGTAAAGTAGCAGGACACAAAATTAATGCACAGAAATCTCTTGCATTTCTATACACTACTGATGAAAAATCTGAAAGAGAAATTAAGGAAACACTCCCATTTACCATTGCAACACAAAGAATAAAATACCTAGGAATAAACCTACCTCAGAAGACAAAACACCTGTATGCAGAAAACTATAAGACACTGATGAAAGAAATTAAGGATGATACAAACAGATGGAGAGATATACCATGTTCTTGGATTGGAAGAATCAATATTGTGAAAATGACTATACTACCCAAAGCAATCTACAGATTCAATGCAGTCCCTATCAAGCTACCACTGGCATTTTTCACAGAACTAGCACAAAAAATTTCACAATTTGTAAGAAAACACAAAAGACCCTGAATAACCAAAGCAATCTTCAGAAAGGAAAATGGAGCTGGAGGAATCAGACTCCCTGACTTCAGACTATACTACAAAGCTACAGTAATCAAGACAGTATGGTACTGGCACAAAAACAGAAATATAGATCAATGGAACAGGATAGAAAGGCCAAAGATAAACTCATGCACATATGGTCACCTTATCTTTGATAAAGGAGGCAAGAATATACAATGGAGAAAAAACAGCCTCTTCAATAAGTGGTGCTGGGAAAACTGGACAGCTACATGTAAAAGAATGAAATTAGAACACTCCCTAACACCATAAACAAAAATGAACTCAAAATGGATTAAAGACCTAAATGTAAGGCCAGACACTATCAAACTCTTAGAGGAAAACATAGGCAGAACGCTCTGTGACATAAATCACAGCAAGATGCTTTTTGACTCACCTCCTAGAGAAATGGAAATAAAAACAAAAATAAACAAATGGGACCTAATGAAACTTAAAAGCTTTTGCACAGCAAAGGAAACCATAAACAAAATGAAAGGGCAACCCTCAGAATGGGAGCAAATATTTGCAAATGAAGCAACTGGCAAAGGATTAATCTCCAAAATATACAAGCAGTTCATGCAGCTCAATATCAAAAAAACAAACAACCCAATCAAAAAATGGCAGAATACCTAAATAGACATTTCTCCAAAGAAGATATACAGATTGCCAACAAACACGTGAAAGGATGCTGAACATCATTAATCATTAGAGAAATGTAAATCAAAACTACAATGAGGTATCACCTCACACCAGTCAGAATGGCCATCATCAAATAATCTACAAACAATAAATGCTGGAGAGGGTGTGGAGAAAAGGGAACCCTCTTGTACTGTTGGTGGGAATGTAAATTGATACCACCACTATGGAGAACAGTATGGAGGTTCCTTTAAAAACTAAATATAGAACTACCATACAACCCAGTGATCCTACTGCTGGGCTTATACCCTGAGAAAACCATAATTCAAAGAGTCATGTACCAAAATGTTCATTGCAGCTCTATTCATGATAGCCAGGAAATGGAAGCAACCTATGTGTCCATCGACAGATGAATAGATATAGAAGATGTGGCACTTATATACAATGGAATATTACGCAGCCATAAAAAGAAACAAAATTGAATTATCTGTAGTGAGGTGGTTGGACCTAGAATCTGTCATACAGAGTGAAGTAAGTCAGAAAGAGAAAAACAAATACCGTATGCTAACACATGTACGTGGAATCTAAAAAAAAAACAACAAAATGGTTCTGAAGAACCTAGGGGCAGGACAGCAGTAAAGAAGCAGACGTAGAGAATTGTCTTGAGGACACGGAGAGGGGGAAGGGAAGCTAAGATGAAGTGAGAGAGTAGCATTGACATATGTACACTACCAAATGTAAAATAGATAGCTAGTGGGAAGCAACCACATAGCACAGGGAGATCAGCTCAGTGCTTTGTGACTATCTAGAGGGATGGGATAGGGAGGGTGGGAGGGAAGGAGATGCAAGAGGGAGGGGATATGGGGATATATGTTTACGTATAGCTGATTCACTTTGTTATAAAGCAGCAACTAACACAACAATGTTATGCAATTATACTCCAATAAAAATGTTTTAAAAAATGTTTAAATTTAGAAAAACAAAATTTTAAAAATAATATTAGTTAATCCAAAGATACACAGTCTATTTTAACAGTTACTTTTAAGGGAATGTTTTCTCATTTTGTCTTATATAAAACTGAAAGATAATGGACTTGATTTTGTTTATTTGATGCATCTGTTCAGTTGTAGTTTGATATTTAAAACAATAAAGAAGTTAAAGTGTATTACTAATTTTTTAAATGTATAATCTATACTTCAATTCACAGCAGCTATTAACCTTTGGCTTTAATCTGAGCTAATATGTTTATGGTGTTCATGTTATTGAAATTGAATATTGTTTGAATTTCTTTACTGCAAATCAAACTATTTAAAGAAAATCCTCATAGATATTGCATTTAATATACTTCTTCTTTAGATTAAAATTTAAGAGGCAGATACCACATATTTCAAACATTTGAAGATGTTTCATATGGCCGGAAAAACTCATTGTGTATTGCTCTAGACTAATCAGTAAATTTTACGTTAAAATTAAGATATCCTAGTAATTCAAACTTCCACCGGTGATTAAACAGGCTCCCAAGGAGTAAAGAGCATCCAGACGTGGAGATAATTGTGCACAGACTGGATGACCATGTCAGTGGTGATGTAAAAGGCGTGACTGCATTGAGTGCTGAGCTGGGTTAGGTAAATGCTCTAAGATTCTATGGTAATAAGAAATTATTCTTACAAACCCCATATATAATGAGAACAGCTGAAACCACAGTTTTCCTGCAGGTCAAAGTCGGTGAGAAATGATGCACTATAATAGAAATCACCTGCATTCCCTGCAGGCCTCTTCAGCCTCTTTTCATCCACAAGGTTATCTCTGCAGGGAAATTACACATTTCAGCTTCCTCCACTTTGGAATCAGCAACTTATGCTGTATGTGGGACTTTAATAAATAATAGAAAGAAAATGGGTCATTTTGCGAGCTGGTAGTGGCTGTTTGCATGATGGCAATGATTGCAATCATCATTTTAAGTTTTGCATGTGAAGAGAGAGCTTTCTTCAGACCTGCAGGAATCTAGTTTTGTGACATGATCTTCGTGTATGTATGTTTTAAAATTTTTATTTAGAGCTATAAAGCAGTCACGGAAACAAATCAAGATCAAGCACAAACCTGGATGAGCATGGGTAGACTCCAACACATCAGAGGTATAAGAAAGAATTTTTAGATGGAATGAGTTTTCTTGGTTTTTCCTTTTATCTTTCTTCTCTCAAATAATTTAAGGCAATAGGTTATTTTCTCTTTGAATTATTTTGAAACAAAAAGAGAGATTTTTGAAAAGTGAATTTAGTGTGGTTTGTGTTTTGCCAAATGTTAACTGAGTACTGAATATCATGACTCCCTTGTTTTGTTTTCTTTTTAATATGTCTTTGCAAATTGGGTACCAGGGTACCATGATTTTATTGATCATAAAAAGAATTATATGTACTTATGGGAAGTATCATTTAATATCAGTTAAATGGAAGTTATTGAACTAAAGTCCTGGTTGGGCATTAATGGGGTTTTGCCCCCGAGGGAACGTTTGGCAATGTTTGGAGAGAGTTTTGGTTGTCGTACTTGGGAGTGCTAGTGGAGTCTAGAGTGTAGAGGTCAGGTATGCTATCAGACATCCTAAATCACACAAATACACTTATCCAGCCCCCAACATTAATGTGACCAAAGTTGAGAAACAAAGTGTTAAGAGTCCAATGTGGTTCCTTTTCTTCACTTCTTAAGTGTCAAGACTTAAGTGTTACTTCAAATATTATTTTGCCATTTCTCATGCATAGAACACTTGTTCTTCCTGGTAAACAAGCTTCCTTTATTCAATAGTAAAAGCTACACTTGATGAATCTTTCTGTCCAGGAGAACTGAAAACAGGAGGGCCACATTGGTTATATCTAATAAAAGCCAAGATTCCTGATTCATTTATTAATCCATTTATTCAACTAACATTTATGAAAGGTATTCTAAGTGTTAGGTACTCTTCAAGGTATGGTGAAGACAGAAATGAACAAAATTCTGACTCCATGGGGCTTTTATTTAATAGAAGAGGGCCCATCGATCAAAACATATGTAACATATGTGCATGCAGACAGACGTGCTTATAGAGATACAGACATGAATGCTGCAGAGAGGCATAAACAGAGCAGGGGGTTGGGGAGTGATGGAGGTAGAGGTTGCAGTTAAAAGTAGGGTGTTTGAGGAAGGCCTCAGTGAAAAGCACATCTCAGTAAAGATCTAAAGGCCACAAGGGAGCAAGGCACTTGGCTATCTAGGAGAAGGGCATTCCAGACAAAGCGAACAACAAGTGCAAAGGCCCTGCGTTACAGCAAAGTGCCACGTGGCTGAGGCAGAGTAAGTAAAGGGTTGAAAGTAAATCAGGGGTGCAGGAGCCAGATCACCGAGGGCTCTGAAGCAACAGCTTTTACGCCAGAAGAGCTGGAGACCTTGAAAGGACTTTGAGCAGGACCTCTCTGGGTCCAACCGAGCTATTGTGAGGCTTCATCTCTCTCAGCCTCTGTGCTCTTCAATCATATTCAAAAGTGTAAGCAGATGAAATGGCAGGGCAAAGATTTGAATGTCAGCCTTGGCTTCTAGCTGTGATGAATACAGTGCTCCCTGGCCGACAGAGCTTATTCATGTGCAGAAACTGGACACTCTAAAGAACATGACACAACAAAACCCCCAGACCAGAAAGGTAATTTATAGCACTGGGGATGAAAGGGAGGCAGGTGATGTGGGTGTGACACTGAGACTGGCAGGCCATGATCAAATAGGGAGCATGAGGGTGCCGGTGAGCAGAAGCTTCATCAGACTTGCTGAACCAGAATCCTGGTCTCAATGATAGTAAACCTGCAGGACAGGTGCACTGCATCTGATATGGCCCTGTTGATGCCACCAATGGATGGGAGTTATTCTCACTTGACATAAAGGTTCCCTTCTGTCTTGCCCTCAAGTCCTCCTCCCTCCTTCCCTGAGACGGAACAAGGCTTAGGATGAGTTAAGGGCTGAGGAAAAAAGGTGAGGGTGCAGATTGAAGTGAAGCTGAAGGTGAGGGAGCATGATGGGGAGCATTGATGTCTCTGGTTCAAAATGTTTGGAAATAAAAAGAAGTACTTTTACAGTTTGGGTTAGGGTTAAATACCAGATCAAAAAAACAACACCAACATTCTTCATGAACAAATGATAGCATCAATCTGTTCATATCATATTTTCTTCACAAAATATCCTATAACAGTAGTAATATTACCTAGAAACAAGACTTAATTTCTTAGGAAATAGGGAATAAAGATATTAAATCAAAGGTTCTGAACCTACTTTTAATGGCTTCTGTTAGGGAATTTGGGGAGAGAAAATACAAAAGGGACATTTGGGAAACTAAGTAATGCCATATTCAGCCTGGATTTTGAGTGAGGGATCAGAAGAGAGAATCCTGGGGTGACCAAAGGAGATTCCAAGGCCCCGCACTGGATCCTTCAATTCAGGGGAACTTCTTGGAAAAATAATTTGATGACCAACTGCGGCAGAAACATGTTTTGAAAATTCTCAGTTTACATGTGTGTGAACCTTAATAAATATCAGAAGCTAAATGTATGACAAATGTTTGGGTTGAAAAAATGTAATGAAATGTGCTGTCCCAAGTTCTCACTTCTTCAAGATTTTGTTAATCCTCCTCCTTAGACTAAATATTAATAATAAGAACAAATTGTAACTGTGCTTGGTCACATAGAGAAGCTGAGGATTCACTCAATCACAAGGGCAGTTCTCTGTTCGTTCTTTCCTTCTCTCCTTTTCACCTTCTTGACGAGTGAAGCTATAAGGAACAGACACTTTGACACAATGCCTGGGTGGTGATCATAGGACCAATAATGACCGCAGAACACTGTGTGGTCTCTGTGACTCAGGCTCTGCTCTGGCTCTGGACCCTCCCACAGAACACAAGCTTCAGTAGATGTTAGTTCTTAGTCGCAGAAAGCACTTTTACTCCAAGAGATATTTTAACCTAGGATTGAAATACAGGAAGTTGGGCTTCCCTGGTGGTGCAGTGGTTGAGAGTCCGCCTGCCGATGCAGGGGACACGGGTTCATGCCCTGGTCCGGGAAGATCTCACATGCCGCAGAGCGGCTGGGCCCGTGAGCCATGGCTGCTGAGCCTGCGCGTCTGGAGCCTGTGCTCCGCAACAGGAGAGACCACAACAGGAGAAGCCACAACAGTGAGAGGCCCGCGTACCGAAAGAAATACAGGAAGTTAACATTTCTCATCCATAGGTGAGCTTTTTTTTTGGCCACACCACGCGGCATGTGGGATCTTATTTCCCCCACCAGGGATCAAACCCGTGCCCCTGCAGTGGAAGTGCGGAGTCCAAACCACTGGACTACCAGGGCAGTCCCCATAGGTGAGCTCTAAATAGAGAAGAAAGTGGAGAGAACTCATCTTTTTGGAATAGGGAAAACTAAGAGGAAAACTTTGAGACTGTGAAGGAAATGGAGGGTGAATCAGATAAGGGAGAAAATGGATTTACAGCTGTAAAGGGTTTGGAGAAAATTAGTAGTTGACACTGATTGGCAATGACCTAGGGCCTGGTGGATCTGATGATGCTAGTTAGGGGGTTAGTTAGGTGGGACAAACAGAGGGTAGGACAGTGTGTTTACCAGGTCAGGAGACAGACAAGTGGGGCTAGAGCACCGTGTCTTCCCTCCAGCATTAAGCATCACATAGGTATGTACTGCCACATGTCTCAGGGACTGGGTAAATTTGCTACTGTTACTCTTACTTATTCTGTTCATTTTAAAAAACTGAGATTTTCTATTAAACTATACTGTGTAAGAGGTACTTATATGTACATAGTTTTGTAAGAGCTACTTATATGTACGTAGTTTTAAGTAAGAAGCTTTAGAATAACTCCACTCACTAGGTATGATACGCTTAGACTCTTTCATTAACACTCTTGTGGTTTCAGAAAACTATTTCCTTCCTTCCATCCTTCCTTTCTTCCTTCCATCCTTCCTTCCTTCCTTCCAATAATTTGAGTCTCTAGCCAAGACTCTAGCTGATGAGAACACTATGAAATTTTAGTCCAGCTGTTACTTCCAGAAGGTTCAACTGATGTCCTCATACCTTTAGAAAGCAGAATAAAAATCTGCTCCTCTGCTATTTAACCTTGTGGTACAACTCTTTTCCTTCACATTCTCCTGCTGGTCAGGGACTTAAAACTGACAATGAGTTTTTCAAGACATAAACTGGCCAGGATAACATAACTCATACAGACAGTGTTTTCTTGGTTCACCCCATTCCATTCTGAGAGCAGTCTTAGGAATCAGGATATAGCTGTTCTCTTCCTCTTCTCTCAAAGGGGACTGGGCGTCTACAAGGGCTCATTATGAGAAAATCTTACCACCGGTTTCAGATGGCAAATTACTAAAAAATCTTGCCAAACTGGAATGCCTAGGAAGAAAAAAACAGTTGGAGGAAATTCAAGAAAAGGGTCATACATAGCAGTTCCTGTACCCAATCCCATGAGACAAAGGGATAGAAGGCCTAATTCTGACATGGGCAAGAGCATAAGCAATGAAGATTTCTTCTCATACTGAGTTCAGGATGGTATATTTTGGAACATGTTCCCATAATCCTGGTGCCAAGAGATTTACATTTCCATGGCAGAGTATATAAAATGCAAGAAAAGATAAAGGATGAAGGAGGAATAAAAACAAAATCTTTTAGCATGATTTATGCTTGATTTAGTTTCTGGTTTACCATCAGACATTGCTCTGCCCTTGCAAATGGAACATGGAATTCCATTTCTGAGTAATTTGTGTCCAAAAATGCAAAAGCTTACAGGGCTATGGAGGCTTGAGCCTCTACTCTTTATGGAGTAAGATATTTCAAAAATGGCAGATCCTCCAGGGATAAGACATTTGGGAAATGCTATCAAGAGGAAGTGCATGCAGTTCTCCAGCACCAGAAGTAAGGTGTCTGTAGTCTTTGTAGAACATTTGGGATGATGTGGAGAAAGGGGATGATATTAATTGAGCCAGGAGTATATTATTAGAGCCCTGTTAAGATGCAAACTAAATTCCACTCTAACAGAAGCTTTTCCATTATCTCAATATATCAGAAGGAAACTACAAAGTCATAAATGGATGTCTTTGCCCCTAGGAAATATCAAAGAACTTGGTACCACTAATTCTTTTTTTTGGGGGGGGGGTACGCGGGCCTCTCACTGTTGTGGCCTCTCCCGTTGCGGAGCACAGGCTCCGGACGTGCAGGCTCAGCGGCCATGGCTCACAGGCCCAGCTGCTCCGCGGCATGAGGAATCTTCCCAGACCGGGGCACGAACACGTGTTCCCTGCATTGGCAGGCGGACTCTCAACCACTGCGCCACCAGGGAAGCCCTACCACTAATTCTTTATGAAAACGTTTAAACTTATTTTAGGTTTATTACAGGTATCACTAGAATATTTTTTTCTCATCTGAGGTTTTAAAAGTGCTTTTAAAATCATAAATGTTTCTCCTCCAACATATTATGTTGAAGGGAAAATAGTATAATTCTACAACAAAAATATTATACTATAAACTATACCTATAGTTATGTCTCTGATTTTGTTCCTGATACTGTTTCTTTGGACCTTCTTTGTGTTTTCAAAATTATTTTGGCAGAAGACATTAGTCTGCCTTAATCTTGATTCAAAAAACTATCTTTTATTTGATCCGATTGTGTAATTTTTTCCTGTTTTATTAATTTATGTTCTTACCTTCATTTCTCATTTCTTTTGAGTTAATTCTATTGTCCTCCTAACTTCTTGAGTTGGACTTTTATCTCATTAACTTTGTAGCATTTCTTAATTTCTAATACAATCAACCTCTAATATATTAGTCTTCATTCAGGGAGTTTTAGTGTAAAGTGATGATTTTTTTCCAAATTTTATATATGAAGATGCTCATATATACATTGTTCATTGTTACAGCAGCAAAAAGATATAACAATTAGGAAATTGCCTTGCATATTTTGTATTCACCTACTAAAGCATTATATAATCTAAAATGATCAGAAAGCCCATGTGGTAAAATGGTGAAATGATTTAATTGAAAAGTAGAGTACTAATTAATGCTTACCTTTATGAAAAAGAAGTTCAAATGGACAAGGAATTAAAAGAACCAGAAAAATTGTCTCAATGAATAGAAATTTAATTTGGTTTTAAATCTTTTTTGTTATAAATTTTAGATGAATAATTTTCATTCATGTGGAGAATTTTTGCCTTCAAGAGGAAATGTTAGTTATATGGACAATCAGTTGTTATAGTCTACTTCATTTTTCCAAACACAGACAAGTGCATTATTGTTATTCCTTTATATGGCATTAGAGTAGAGTGGGTAGAAGGACTTTTTATTTTTATTTTCCTCTTTTGGGTTGGCAAGACTATGTGAGACAAATGCTTCACATAAAGTTGGTTAAGCTGTATGTAATACCACTCACTGCTGGACTAAATTATAGTAACCACTCAGACGTTGAATGAAGATAAAAGAAAAGATGCAGAATGCACATACTAATAATAGGAGACTTGAAAACATCATTTGGCAAGTGGATAAAATATAAGTATAGATATAAAACTTCTTAAAAACTTAATAGGACAAATCTTTTGGATTTATCAGACTACACCTTGACAATAGAGAATATACCTTCTTCACTGTTAGGGAAAGAAGTTACAAATACAAGAATGGGGAATACTAGAATGAACCCTTTTGAGGGCTGGGAAGAGTGATGTCTAACAATAATCTGCGTGGTCTGGGAGGCACTGATCTAAATTCTTCCAATTCCGTAGGCTTAGCTTGAATTCCTTCTCCATAAGACTTCTTGTGGAACCTCTTCCTCCAAAATTTTTCTCTTTGGAGCTGATAGCTCTTATTGCTTTTACCAGTCACCTGAGAAAATATTACCTGCTCATTATTTATTCCTGTGAAATTTGACTCTCACTCCAAACCTCTATTAAAACTCTTTTCTTGGAAGTTTTCACCATCACCAAATTCAAGAGTGTTTTTCTCAGCTCTTAATCTCTTAACCCCATTATTTCTCAGGGCTCCTTGTAAAGGTGGCTGATTCCAGACTGGAAAAGTGTAAGTATAAGATAGGGAATATTTTGTTATACCACAGAGTAAAGAAATATTCAATAAATTGATGGGAAATGTTGTGAGTATAAGGGGTCCATTTTGAAGAGACTCTTGCTGACCAAATATGGTACAATTTGAACAGCAAAATAATTAGGTACAACAATGAGTTATAAACTATTAAAAAATTAAAATTAATGCGTTCATACTGATGAGAGGAGCATAGGAGAGAAGAAAGAGGCAGAGGAGGATGAGGAAGAGATGGCAAACCCTTGCTCACCTTAGAATACCATGTGTCGATGGTAAATGTGGAGAGAGTGCTAGAGCTCAAAAATCATTTTACAAATGTCATTGTAAAGCTTGGGTCAGGCAAGGATCATCAATGAATGGTAAACCCAGGGGAAAATTTTTGATAATGAGTGTAATATTTGTATAGTATTAAAGTGTCTCTCCACAGACGTCTCATTAGTTACAAGAGAAAAAAAAAATTATATATTGGAGACATCCAGCAATGCTGATAGGTGATCAAATTACATCACCAATAAGGAAAACGTAGACATCATGTACCTATCCTCAGATGTGATACCTGAAATGGACATGACATTAAAGTCACTTATGCAGTTTTCTGGGAGAGGGAATATAAAGTGAACATTTCTAGGTATATATTTTATATAGAGGATACATAAAAATGTATACTTTATATATATATGGAATACATATATATATTCCATGTCTTTTTTCCCAGCTTTATTGAAATATAATTGACATATAACATTGCATATCTTTAAGATGTACAACATAATGATTTGATACACATATATATTGCAAGTGATTATCAGAGTAAGGGTAGTTAACACATCCTTCACCTCACATGATTACCATTTTGTTGTTGTAGTAGTGGTGAGAACATTTAAGATTTTCTCTCTTAGCAACTTTCAAGTATATAATACAGTACTGTTAACTATAGTCACCATGCTATACATTAGACCCCTAGAACTTATTCATCTTATAAATGGAAGTTTTTGTACCCTTTCACCAACCTTATCTCATTTCCCCCACCCCCTGACCCCTGACAACCACCAACCTACTCTCTGTTTCTACAGGCTCAGTGTTTTTTAGATTCCACATATAAGTGAGATCGCACAGTATTTGTCTTTCTCTGTCTCACTTATTTCACTTAGCATAATTCTCTCAAGGTTTATCCATGTTGTTGCAAATGGCAGGATTTCCTTCTTTTCATGGCTAAATAATATTCCATTTCATAGGTATATTACACGTTTCCTTTATCCATTTATCCATGAGTGAGTGAACACTTAGGCTGTTTCCATGTCTAGACTATTGTAAGTAGCACTGCAATGAACATGGGGGTACAGATATCTCTTCCAGATAGTGATTTCATTTCCATTGGATATATATCCAGAAGTGGGATTGTTGGATCATATTCATATGGATTTATTTCTAATTTTCCAAGGAATCTTTAATGTTCTCCATTAGTGGATACACCAACTCACATTCCCACCAACGCACAAGGGTTTCTTTTTCTCTACATCCTCGCCAACACTTGTTGTCTTTTTGATAATAATTATTTTAACAGGTGTGGGTGATAGCACGTTGTGGTTTTGATTTGTATTTCCCTGACAATTAGTGATATTGAGCACGTTTTCATGTACTTTTTGGTCTTTGGAAAAATGTCTATTCAGATTTTTTGCCCATTTTTTAATCAGATTACTTTTTTCTATTGAGTTGTATGAATTCCCTGTATATTTTGCATATTAACCCTTTACCAGATACATGCTTTGCAGATATTTTCTCCCATTCCATATGTTGCATTTTTGTTAATTGTTTTTTGGTGTTTTGTTGTTCTTGTGTAGAAGTTTTTAGTTTGATATAGTCCCAGTTGTTGATTTTTGCTTTTGTTGCTTGTGCTTATGGTGTCATATCCCAAAAGTCACTGCCAAGACGAATGTTAAGGAGATTTCCCGCTATATTTTCTTCTAGGAGTTTTACAGTTTCAGGTCTTATATTTCAGTCTCTAATCCATTTCAAAGTAATTTTTGTGAGTCGTGTAAATAGGGGCCCAGTTTCATTCTTTTGCATGTGTGTATCCAGTTTTCCCAGCACCATTGATTAATGAGACTATCATTTCCCCATTGAATATTCTTGGCTCCCTTGTCAAACATTAGTTGCCCATATTTGTGTGGGCCTGTATCTGGGCTCTCGGTTCTGTTCTATTAGTCTATGGTCTCAATGTCACTACTATGCTGATTTGATTACTATAGCTTTATGATATAGTTTGAAATCAGGAAGTAGGATGCCTCCGGTTTTGTTCTTGTTTATCAAGATTGCTTTCACTATTCAGGGTCTTTTGCATTTCCATACAAATTTTGGATTGTATTTCCTATTTCTGTGAAAAATGTCATTGAAATTTTACAGCGATTGCATTGAGTTTATAGATGGCTTTAGGTAGTAGGAACATTTTAATAATGCTAACTCTTCTGATCCATGAACATGGGATATCTTTCCATTTATTTGTGTCTTCTTCAGTTTCTGTCATAATGTCATAGTTTTCATTATATGACTCTTTCATCTCCTTGATCAAATTTATTCAAAAGTATTTTATTGTTTTTGATGCATGGATTGTTTTCTTTACTTTTTTTCTGAGAGTTCATTCTTAGTGAATAGAAATGCAGTCAGGGGAGAAGCTTCAAGATGGTGGAAGAGTAAGACACAGAGATCACCTTCCTCCCCAGAAATACATCAGAAATACATCTACATGTGGAACAACTCCTACAGAACACCTACTGAATGCTGGCAGAAGACCTCAGACTTCCCAAAAGGCAAGAAACTCCCCACATACCTGGGTAGGGCAAAAGATAGAAGAAAAAACAGAGCCAAAAGAATAAGGTTGGGACCTGCACCAGTGGGAGGGAGCTGTGAAAGAGGAAAGGTTTCCACACACTTAGGAAGCCCCTTCGTGGGCAGAGACTGGGTGGCAGAGGGGGGAAGCTTCGGAGCCACGGAGAAGAGCCCAGCAACAGGGGTGCAGAGGGCAAAGCAGAGAGATTCCCACACAGAGGATCAGTACCAACCAGCATTCACCAGCCCGAGAGGCTTGTCTGCTCACCCACAGAGATGGGTCGGGGCCGGGAGCAGAGGCTCTGGCTTAGGTCGGACCCCAGGGAGAGGACTGTGGTTGGCTGCATGAACACAGCCTGAAGGGGGCTAGTGCACCACAGCTAGCCGGGAGGGAGTCCGGGAAAAAGGCTGGAACTGCCGAAGAGGCAAGAGACCTTTTCTTACCTCTTTGTTTCCTGGTGCGCGAGGAGACGGGATTAAGCACGCTGGTTAAAGGAGCTCCAGAGACGTGAGCGAACCACGACTATCAGCAAGGACCCCAGAGAGAGGCATGAGAGGCTAAGGCTGCTGCTGGCACCACCAAGAAGCCTGTGTGCAAGCACGGGCCACTATCCACACCTCGCCTCTCGGATGCCTGCAGCCCACCACTGCAAGGGTCCCGTGATCCAGGGATAACTTCCCCAGGAGAACACACAGCATGCCTCAGGCTGCTGAAACGTCATGCTGGCCTCCGCCATCACAGGCTCGCCCCAAACTCCATACCCCTCCCTTCCCCCGGTCTGAGTGAGCCAGAGCCCCTGAAGCATCTTCTCCTTTAACCCCGTCCTGTCTGAGTGAAGAACAGATGTCCTTAGGCAACCTACAGGCAGAGGCAGGGACAAATCCCAAAATGAATCACAGGAGCTATGAGAACAAAGAACAGAAAGGGAAATCTCTCCCAGCAGCCTCAGGAGCAGCGGATTAAATCACCACAGTCAACTTGATGTACCCTGCATCTGTGGAATACCTGAATAGACAACGAATCATCCCAAATTAAGGAGGTAGACTTTGGGAGCAACAATATATATCTTTTTTTCCATTTTGTGAGTGTGTATACATATGCTTCTGTGTGTGATTTTGTCTGTATAGCTTTGCTTTTGCCATTTGTCCTAGGATTCTGTCTGCGCATTTTTTTTGGTTTGGTTTGGTTTGGTTTTTAGTATAGTTTTCAGCACTTGTTATTATTAGTGGAATTGTTTTTTGCTTTGGTTGTTTTTTCTAACTTTTTTTAATTACTTAAAAAAATTTTAATAATTATTTTTTAGTTTAATAATTTTTTTTAAATTTCTTTCTTTCTTTCTTTCTTTTCTTCTCCCTTTTATTCTGAGCCATGTGGATGACAGGCTCTTGGTTATCCAGCCAGGCATCAGGGCTGTGCCTCTGAGGTGGGAGAGACAAGTATAGGACATTGGTCCACCAGAGACCTCCCAGCTCCAGGTAATAGCAAATGGTGAAAATCTCCCAGAGATCTCCATCTGAATGCCAAGACCCAGCTCTACTCAATGACCAGCAAGATACAGTGCTGGACACCCTATGCCAAACAACTGGCAAGACAGGAACACAACACCACCAATTAGCAGAGAGGCTGCCTGCAATCATAATAAGGTCACAGACACCCCAAAACACACTACCAGAGGTGGATCTGCCCACCAGAAATAAAAGATTCAGCCTCATCCACCAGAACACAGGCAAGAGTCCCCTCCACCAAGAATCCTACACAACCCACTGAACCAATGTAGCCACTGGGGACAGACACCAAAAACAATGGGGACTACAAACCTGCAGCTTGAAAGAAGGAGACCCCAAACAGAGTAAGTTAAGCAAAATGAGAAGAGAAAGAAACACACAGCAGATGAAGGAGCGAGGTAAAAACCCACCAGACCTAAGAAATGAAGAGGAAATCAGAAGTCTACCTGAAAAAGAATTCAGGATAATGATAGTAAACATGATCCAAAATCTTGGAAAGAAAATGGAGAAAATACAAGAAACATTTAACAAGGACCTAGAAGAACTAAAGAGCAAATAAACAATCATGAACACCATAATAAATGTAATTAAAAACACTCTAGAAGGGATCAATAGCAGAATAACTGAGGCAAAAGAATGGATAGGTAACCTGGAAGAAAAATAGTGGAAATAACTACTGTAGAGCAGAATCAAGATAAAAGAATGAAAAGAATTGAGGACAGCCTCAGAGACCTCTGGGACAATATTAAATGCACCAACATACGAATTATAGGGTTCCCAGAAGAAGAAGAGAAAAAGAAAGGGACTGAGAAAATATTTGAAGAGATTATAGTTGAAAACTTCCCTAATATGGGAAAGGAAATAGTTAATCAAATCCAGGAAGCACAGAGAGTCCCATACAGGATAAATACAAGGAGAAACATGCCAAGGCACATATTAATCAAACTATCAAAAATTCAATACAAAGAAAAAATATGAAAAGCAGCAAGGGAAAAACAACAAATAACATACAAGGGAATCCCCATAAGGTTAATAGCTGATCTTACAGCAGAAACTCTGCAAGCCAGAAGGGAGTGGCAGAACATGTTTAAAGTGATGAAAGAGAAAAAACTACAACAAAGATTACTCTATCCAGCAGGAACTCATTCAGATTTGACAGAGAAATTAAAATTGTTACAGACAAGCAAAAGCTATGATAATTCAGCACCACCAAACCAGCTTTACAACAAATGCTAAAGGAACTTCTCTAGGCAGGAAACACAAGAGAAGGAAAAGACCTACAATACAAACCCCAAAACAATTAAGAAAATGGTAACAGAAACATACATATCAATAATTACCTTAAATGTAAATGGATTAAATGCTCCAACCAAAAGACATAGCCTGGCTGAATGGATACAAAGACAAGACCCATATATATGCTGTCTACAAGAGACCCACTTCAGACCTAGGGACACATACAGAATAAAAGTGAGGGGATGGCAAAAGATATACCATGCAAACGGAAATCAAAAGAAAGCTGGAATAGTAATTCTCATATAAGAAAAACAGACTTTAAAACAAAGACAATTACAAGAGACAAAGAAGCACACTCCATAATGATCAAGTGATCAATCCAAGAAGATATAACAATTGTAAATATTTATACACCCAACATAGGAGCACCTCAATACATAAGGCAAATACTAACAGCCATAAAAGGGGAAATCGACAGTAACACATTCATAGTAGGGGACTTTAACACCCCACTTTCACCAATGGACAGATCATACAAAATGAAAATAAATAAGGAAACACAAGCCTTAAATGATACATTAAACAACATGGACTTAATTGATATTTATAGGACATTCCATCCAAAAACAACAGAACACACTTTCTTCTCAAGTGCTCATGGAACATTTTCCAGGATAGATTATATCTTGGGTCACAAATCAAGCCTTGGTAAATTTAAGAAAATTGAAATCGTATCAAGTAGCTTTTCTGACCACAACGCTATGAGACTAGATATCAATTACAGGAAAAAAATCTGTAAAAAATACAAACACATGGAGGCTAAACAATACACTACTTAATAAACAAGAGATCACTGAATAAATCAAAGAGGAAATGCAAAAATACCTAGAAACAAATGACAAAGAAAACACGATGACCCAAAACCTATGGGATGCAACAAAAGCAGTTCTAAGAGGGAAGTATATAGCAATAAAATCCTACCTTAAGAAACAACAAACATCTCAAATAAACAACGTAACTTTACACCTAAAGCAATTACACAATGAAGAACAAAAAAACCCCAAAGTTAGAAGGAAAGAAATCACGAAGATCAGATCAGAAATAAATGAAAAAGAAATGAAGGAAACGATAGCAAAGATCAATAAAACTAAAAGGTGGCTCTTTGAGAAGATAAACAAAATTGATAAACCATTAGACAGACTAATCATGAAAAAAAGGGAGAAGACTCAAATCAATAGAATTAGAAATGAAAAAGGGGAAGTAACAACTGACAATGCAGAAATACAACGGATCATGAGAGATTACTACAAGCAACTGTATGCCAATAAAATGGACAACCTGGAAGAAATGGACAAATTCTTAGAAATGAACAACCTTCCGAGACTGAACCAGGAAGAAATAGAAAATATGAACAGACCAATCACAAGCACTGAAATTGAAACTGTGATTAAAAATCTTCCAACAAACAGGGGCTTCCCTGGTGGTGCAGTGGTTGAGAGTCCGCCTGCCGACGCAGGGGACACGGGTTTGCGCCCCGGTCTGGGAAGATCCCACATGCTGCAGAGCGGCTAGGCCCGTGAGCCATGGCCACTGGGCCTGCGCGTCCGGAGCCTGTGCTCCGCAACGGGAGAGGCCACAACAGTGAGAGGCCCGCGTACCACAAAAAAAAAAAAAAAAATCTTCCAACAAACAAAAGCCCAGGACCAGATGGCTTCACAGGCGAATTCTATCAAACATTTAGAGAAGAGATAACACCTATCCTTCTCAAACTCTTCCAAAATATAGCACAGGGAGGAACACTCCAAAACTCATACCATCACCAGGGTGAGGCCACCATCACCCTGATACCAAACCAGACAAAGATGTCACAAAGAAAGAAAACTACAGGCCAATATCACTGATAAACATAGATGCAAAAACCCTCAACAAAATAGTAGCAAACAGAATCCAACAGCACATTAAAAGGATCATACACTATGATCAAGTGAGGTTTATCTCAGAAATGCAAGGATTCTTCAACATATGCAAATTAATCAATGTGATACACCATATTAACAAACTGAAGGAGGAAAACTATATGATCATCTCAATAGATGCAGAGAAAGCTTTTGACAAAATTCAACACACATTTATTATAAAAACCCTCCAGATAGTAGGCATAGAAGAAACTTACCTCAACATAATAAAGGCTATATATGAAAAACCCACAGCCAACATCGTCCTCAATGGTGAAAAACTGACACCATTTCCTCTAAGATCAGGAACAAGACAAGGTTGCCCATTTTCACCACTAATATTCAACATAGTTTTGGAAGTTTTAGCCACAGCAAGCAGAGAAGCAAAAGAAATAAGAGGAATTCAAATCGGAATAGAAGAAGTAAACTGTCACTGTTTGAAGATGACATGATACTATACATAGAAAATCCTGAAGATGCTACCAGAAAACTACTAGAGCTCAATGAATTTGGTAAAGTAGCAGGATACAAAATTAATGCACAGAAATCTCTTGCATTCCTATACACTGATGATGAAAAATCTGAAAGTGAAATTAAGAAAACACTCCCATTTACCATTGCAACAAAAAGAATGAAATACCTAGGAATAAACCTACCTAAGGAGACAAAAGACCTGTATGCAGAAAATTATAAGACACTGATGAAAGAAATTAAAGATGATACAAATAGATGGAGACATATACCATGTTCTTGGATTGGAAGAATCAACATTGTGAAAATGACTCTACTACCCAAAGCAATCTATAGATTCAATGCAATCCCTATCAAACTACCACTGGCATTTTTCACAGAACTAGAACAAAAAAATTTTGCAATTTGTATGGAAACACAAAAGACCCAGAATAGCCAAAGCAATCTTGAGAAAGAAAAACGGAGCTTGAGGAATCAGGTTCCCAGACTTCAGACTCTACTACAAAGCTACAGTAATCAAGACAGTATGGTACTGGCACAAAAACAGAAATATAGATCAATGGAACAGGATAGAAAGCCCGGAGATAAACCCATGCACATACGGTCAATTATCTTTGATAAAGGAGGCAAGAATATACAATGGAGAAAAGACGCCTCTTCAATAAGTGGTGCTGGGAAAACTGGGCAGCTACATGTAAAAGAACGAAATTCGAATACTCCCTAACACCATACACAAAAATAAGCTCAAAATGGATTAAAGACCTAAATGTAAGGCCAGACACTATCAAACTCTTAGAGGAAAACCTAGGTAGCACACTCTTTGACATAAATCACAGCATGATCCTTTTTGACCCACCTCCTAGAGAAATGGAAATAAAAACAAAAATAAACAAATGGGATCTAATGAAACTTAAAAGCTTTTGCACAGCAAAAGAAACCATAAACAAGACGAAAGGACAACCCTCAGAATGGGAGAAAATATTTTCAAATGAAGCAACCAATAGAGGACTAATCTCCAAAATTTACAAGCAGCTCATGCAGCTCCATATCAAAAAAACAAACAACCCAGTCAAAAAATGGGCAGAAGACCTAAATAGACATTTCTCCAAAGAAGATATACAGACTGCCAACAAATACATGAAAGAATGCTCAACATCATTAATCATTAGAGAAATGCAAATCAAAATTACAATGTGATATCATCTCACACCAGTCAGAATGACCATGATCAAAAAATCTACAAACAATAAGTGCTGGAGAGGGTGTGGAGAAAAGGGAACCCTCATACACTGCTGGTGGGAATGTAAATTGATACAGCCACTATGGAGAACAGTATGAAGGTTCCTTAAAAAACTAAAAATAGAACTACCATACAACCCAGCAATCCCACTACCGGACATATACCCTGAGAAAACCATAATTCAAAAAGAGTCATATACCACAATGTTCATTGCAGCTCTATTTACAGTAGCTAGGGCATGGATGCAACCTAAGTGTCCATTGACAGATGAATGGATAAAGAAGATGTGGCACATATATACAATGGAATATTACTCAGCCATAAAAAGAAATGAAATTGAGGTATTTGTAGTGAGGTGGATGGACCTAGAGTCTGTCATACAGAGTGAAGTAAGTCAGAAAGAGAAAAACAAATACCATATGGTAACACTTATATATGGAATCTAAAAAAAAAAAAAAAAGGGACATGAAGAACCTAGGGCCAAGACGAGAATACAGACGCAGACCTACTAGAGAATGGACTTGAGGACACAGGGATGGGGAAGGCTAAGCTGGGAAAAAGTGAGAGAGTGGTAGTGTATATATGGACATATATACACTACCAAATGTAAAATGGATAGCT
This sequence comes from Pseudorca crassidens, assembly GCF_039906515.1. Lineage (NCBI taxonomy): Eukaryota > Metazoa > Chordata > Mammalia > Artiodactyla > Delphinidae > Pseudorca > Pseudorca crassidens. The sequence continues at coordinate 24,647,647 of NC_090306.1, read as the reverse complement.
AGTGGGAAGCAGTCACATAGCACAGGGAGATCAGCTCGGTGCTTTGTGACCACGTAGAAGGGTGGAATAGGGAGGGTGGGAGGGAGGGAGATGCAAGAGGGAAGAGATATGGGGATATATGTATATGTATAACTGATTCGTTTTGTTATAAAGCAGAAACTAACACACCATTGTAAAGCAATTATACTCCAATAAAAATGTTTTTTAAAACCCCAAAAAACAAACAAATGAGAAAACTAATCTGCCTCACAATGAACCTCCAGGGACTTCCCTGGTAGTCCAGTGGTTAAGCCTCTGTGCTTCCACTTCAGGGGGCACGGGTTTGATCCCTGGTTGGGGAACTAAGATCCTGCATGCCAAGAAGTGAGGCCAAAAATTAAAAACAAAAAACCAAAAAAAAAAAAAAAAAGAAATGCAACCAGTTTTTGTATGTTAACTTTATATCCTGCAACTTTACTGAATTTGTTAGTTCTAACAGTTTTTTAGTGGAGTCTTTAGGATTTTTATATATAATACTATGCCATCTGCAAACAGAGACAATTTTACTTTTTTTATGATTTGAATAACTTTTACTTCTTTTTCTTGCCTGATTGCTCAATTTACATCTTTTTATATTGTGTATCCATTAACAAATTGTTGGGACTATAGTTATTTTCAATACATCAGTCGTTTAACCTTTATAGTAGAGTTAAGTGACTAAGAGTCCATCATGTTACAGTATTGGAATATTCTGAATTTGACTATGTACTTACCCTTACCACTATATTTTTTTTTTCATATGTATAATCCATGTCTTTATCTTCATGTTCTTGTTGTCATTTCTGGAAGATTTTCCTCAAATTTATCTTCCAGTATTACACTGAATTTTTAATTTTTGCCAGCATGTTTTTAACATCCAAAGTTTTCTTGGTTGTTTGATAATCCCTTTATATTGTCTCCTCTTGCTTCATGGATGCAATAGCTATTCCTATCTCTCTGAGGACATGATAGATGTTTTAAATCTATTTTTTTCTCCCTGAACTATCTGTTTCCTCCATGATCCTTTCGTTTGCTTGTCTTGGTCTGTGTCTTTCATATTAGAAGCTTTCTTTTCTATTGTCTCAATTGTATCCCACAAAACTATCTCATTGTGAAATATTTTCAACATATTATTGAGCACCCACTCTGTGCAGTACACCACAGAGGATATGAGAGAGAGGAAGGGACCTAACCTCTAATCTAATGCAGTGGCTGGAAACCCAAGAAAAGACACATGTAAACCATAAACCAAGAGGTTACACAGGAAACTTCCCTGCATCATATGTTTCATTTATTAAAACGTAGAAGGAGGGGGAAGTAAAGAAAAGAGAAGAGGAAAAAGAAGGAAGGAGAAGAAAAAGAGCTTTTAAAAAAGAAAAGAAAGCTATGTATAAGGTATATGTGACAAATGAGTGATAGAATATCTACTATAAGAGTCAAAAGCTGAAAGAGATTTGTATGGCTTGGATGATTGGGAGAAGATTAGGAAGCAAGCCAGGCTTGACCTGGTCATTGAAGGACAGACACATATCAAGGCAGAGAGAAAAAGGAAGGATAATACAGAACTCGGGGGGAAACAAGCTTATTTACGAATATGGGATTAAGAAGTGTGTGCTATAAGATGGTGGATTCCAAACACTGGAATCACTTAGGAGGCTTTTAGATTTTGGGTGAGGCCTGAAAATGGGTATTTTAAAAATATACGTCAGATGCTTCTTAGGTAGTCAGCCAAGAATGTGTCCTTGTTAAAGAATAGAATGGAATTGGTTTGGAAAAGTAATCTGGGGACAAATTGTAGCATGCTTAAATTCTGGACTAAGGTGACCTTATGCCTTATCCAAGAGAGTATTGATTATGCTTTTCCTAAAGGTGGTGACTTTACACCCTTGTGAGTGACCAGCAATATTATCAGGCAATTATATGCGAGAGGAGCTAAAGTGGGTAAACTCAGGAGCCAATAGCGAGGAGGTTACTTTATTAATTTAAGAATGAGCCAGTAAGTGTCTGCCCTGGTTTTGGAAGCATGGTTGATGGGAAGAAGCATATAGGAGAAAGACATTTTAAAAATCAAGATGAATGATTGTGGAGAGAACATTGTTGAAGATGAGAAAAGTATAGATTAGTTGACTGGGAGAACAATAGAAATAGTGATGGAAATGGGCAGAAAAAGATGATTTTTTAGGTAAAATGTTGAATCTGGGTTTAAATGAGCTGAATTTCAGGTAACTAGCCAAACCAGAGTTAACTAGCATCACATTTCCAAAGTGAAGAAAAAAATGAATTTTAGACTCCTTATTGGTTGGTGCCCCAGGCCACACCTTAGTTGGCCAGCCTTATATTTGGGCTGTAGTTGACTTTATAAACCCTCCATCATTAAGAGGCTGAACATCATTTCTTTTTTTTTTTTAACATCTTTACTGGAGTATAATTGCTTTACAATGGTGTGTCAGTTTCTGCTTTATAACAAAGTGAATCAGCTATACATATACATATACATATATCCCCATATCTCCTCCCTCTTGCATCTCCCTCCCACCCTCCCTATCCCACCCCTCTAGGTGGTCATAAAGCACCAAGCTGATCTCCCTGTGCTATGTGGCTGCTTCCCACTAGCTATCTATTTTATATTTGGTAGTATATATAAGTCCATGCCACTCTCTCACTTTGTCCCAGCTTACCCTTCCCCCTCCCCATGTTCTCAAGTCCATTCTCTACATCTGCATCTTTATTCTTGTCCTGCCCCTATGTTCTTCAGAACCATTTTTTTTCTTTTTCTAGATTCCATATATATGTGTTAGCATACGGTATTTATTTTTCTCTTTCTGATATTTCACTCTGTATGACAGACTCTAGGTCCATCCACCTCACTACAAATAACTCAATTTCGTTTCTTTTTATGGCTGAGTAATATTCCATTGTATATATGTGCCACATCCTCTTTTTTTTTTTTTTTTTGTTTTGCGGTTCGCGGGCCTCTCACTGTTGTGGCCTCTCCTGTTGCAGAGCACAGGCTCCGGACGCGCAGGCTCAGCAGCCGTGGCTCACGGGCTTAGCAGCTCCGCGGCATGTGGGATCTTCCCGGACCAGGGCACGAACCTGTGTCTCCTGCATCGGCAGGCGGACTCTCAACCACTGCGCCACCAGGGAAGCCCGATGGCACCATCTTCAAAAGTCGTAAGTCAAACTGTTGTTACTCCTTTGGAAGCTCACTCTCTTAACTACTCACTGATACAACAGAAATCAAGAGAATGTGCATGGTTTCAAATCTTAGGTGGACTCTGTAAATCAAGGTAAAAGCAATGATATAATTGCCCAAAAAATCCATTTAAAGCTTAATTTAGTTAAAAAATAAAAGTGAGATTACTGTAATTATTGTGTAATTACACTAGAAAATGAAAGCTTTTACATTTTAAGTTCAGAATTAAGCTCTCTTTTGTACTTGATTAGGTCCTTTGTACCATTTGTGGAAGAAGCTGGTCTCAGTACAGTCGGCTCTTCCGATTCGGATGCGGAACCGCAGATACCAAGGGCCCGAGCACACTACGTCATTTTATATAAGGGATTTGAGCATATGCAGGTTTTGGAATCCAAGGGGGCTCCTGGAACCAGTCCCCCCAGTGGATATGGGGACTTAAATAATGCATTTGGAATAATCTTCCCTGTAGGCCTGCTAGTTTTATCTGAGCTGTTTCCCTTACTGCATAGTTTCTTATCCATCATGAACCTGTGGGTTCTCAATAAATGCCAGTTGAATGTATCTGGATGTTAAAGGCACCAAGTGAAGGAATCAAGGCTAGAAATTGTCCCCCTGTCTTCTTTGTAGAATAGATGCTCTTGGAGTAGGTGCTCATTTGACAAAATGAAATCAGAAGACACCACACCACATGAATTTGGTTTGGTTCATTCTGACAAGAAAATTTCCAGTGATTCATCTGAGCAATATTTCTCCTTTTATCAATCATAGCTCTGATAAATGACAGTTTCTATTTATAAATGTTTTTGACCCCCTTGTTTAAGCAGTGGTGTGCTCAGAAAGAATGCTATCAAAGGTATAACATCTCAGAGTGTAGTACGTTCATCCATCCGTTAGCTTTACTAAAGCTTTTCCTACTCTTGTTAGAAATTATAAAAGGCACGAATGGAAAATGTCTAATTTAGAATCAGAACCCCATAGAGGTCTAAATAAAGAGTCCTAAATTGTTGCCAATTTTAAAAACAAAGCATAACTCAGGGCAGGAGAATTAATCCCTTCATAATAATCTTACAGAGGTTTTGTGGAGCCTAAAAAGCAGGATTCATTATTCTAATTTAATGGTTCTTAGTACAGCAGAATAAATTAGCAACTAAGTGCCAGGGATCGTCCTAGGCCTCGGGGCTACAGCAGGAAACAAAACAGAAAACTCCTGCCCTTTTCAAGTGTACCATCTCATACAAGGAGATAGGCAATAAACAAATAACTAAAATACCATACTTTATTTTGAGGTACACACCTCAGAGACTTGTCTTACAGCTGCTGTTGGCCTGGCGTCAATCAAGATGTAGCTGTTACTGTCTGTTCACATGCCTCAAAACTGATAAGAGTGAAGTTAGCATTTTGGGACAAAATCCTGGAGACACCAGCAGAGCACGCTGAGAATGGTGCAACACCAAACTCCTGATGGCACAAAATATGGTGCTGAGTGGAGAGATGCCATGTCAATGGGTCTGAGTTACATGATCCAGGGCATACTTAACTTCGTCTGAATATGACGAAGTTTCAGGAATATCTTAAACGATGTATTTTGCTGATATTTTCCTGTTTGGTTTGCACAAGAGTGATATATAATAAAACCAATGTGTAGATAAGTCTAAAATAGCTCCTTCAGTGAGTGTAAAGTAATTCTGAAGTAATAAAAAAAAGCAACATGTCAGTCTTATAGGTAGTAATTTTTAATTTAATTTATTTCATAATTAATTAAATTAACATAACATTATAGTGTTTCTTGTAACTGATGGTTTCTTTGGTGTGAGGAAATATAATATTTGTTTATTACATGGTAATAGGTGCTTTAAAGAACACTAACTCAAGGAAAAGTGAATAGGTAATGTCATTGAGTGGGGCAGTTTGCAATTTTAATCAGGGTAGCCAGGGAAGCCCTTGAGAAAGTGATCTTTAAATAAGCCTTGAAGAAAGACTGAGCTGTGCAGACAGCTGAGAAGAGTATTCCAGGTGGAGTAGACAACCAGTGCAAAGGCCCTAAGCAGGAGCATGCCCAGCTTATTCGAGAAATAGCAGAGCCATGTGGCTGAAATGGAATGAGAAAGGGCTGAAGTGGTAGATGAGGCTGAACGTTAAGGGGGACCAGCTCACACAGGACCCTGTAGGACACTGGAACGATGTACTTTGAGATAATAAGGATTTTCACGTTTAACTCTAAATTATACAGGGATCCATCACAGGATTTAAAGGATCACTGAAACTGCTAGATAGAGAAACAGACTGAAGGGAGACAAAGACAGAATCAGAGAGAATGGTTAGGAGGCTATCACCATGAACCAGATGGAAAATGATGGTGGCTTGGACCAGGGTGGTAACCTTGTGAAGATCATGAGAAGTGATGGAATTCTTGACTCATTCTGAGGGTAGATCCAAAAGGTTTTGCTGATAATTTGGATAAGGAATGTGAGAAAATGAAGATTCAAGGTGACTCCAAGTTTTGTTGTCTTAGCAACTGCAAAGATGAGGTTGGCATTAACTAAGATGGGGAAGACATCTAAAAAGAACAGATTTGGATTGGCGTCTCTGGCGTTTGAAGCCGAGGCTTACAGCAGTCGAGCTCCACACCGTAGCAACAGGAGGTGGCTATGAAATTATCACAGGACTACGGGAAATCATCTTTGGGGATCTTATGAAGAACTTCCTATGCATCCAGTTCTACCAAGCCAGGCAGATCAAAGTTTTCCTGTGTTTGAGGCACTTCATTGAACAAAAAGTCCCAGGAACCACACGTTCCACCTGTTTCTACTTGCCACTTCCCCCAAAATTCACCTGAATTAAAGGGATGAATAACAACTGCTTTTGATCACACATCAGAAAAGGACATCGTATACGAAGTCTGGGGTAAGACCTGCAGAAATTTCCCTTAAGCACGTGAAAGCTACAGGCAGCCTACATGTGCAAGTATTTACTATGGTTGGGAATAAGAGGAACAAAACAGAGTTCAAGGAAGTAAATGCATTGCACTTTATAGAATTTAAAGTAAACGTTATATAAAGAGGACACGAGGCAGGAAGATGGCGGAAGAGTAAGACGCGGAGATCACCTTCCTCCCCACAGATACACCAGAAATACATCTACACGTGGAACAACTCCTACAGAACACCTACTGAAGGCTGGCAGAAGACCTCAGACCTCCCAAAAGGCAAGAAACTCCCCACGTACCTGGGTAGGGCAAAAGAAAAAAAAAGAATAAACAGAGACAAAAGGATAGGGACGGCACCTGCACCAGTGGGAGGGAGCTGTGAAGGAGGAAAAGTTTCCACACACTAGGAAGCCCCTTCGCGGGCAGAGACTGCGGGAGGCGGAGGGGGGAGCTTCGAAGCCGCGGAGGAGTGCACAGCAACGGGTGCGGAGGGCAAAGCGGGGAGATTCCCGCACAGAGGATCGGTGCCGACCGGCACTCACCAGCCCGAGAGGCTTGTCTGCTCACCCGCCGGGGCGGGCGGGGCTGCGAGCTGAGGCTCTGAGGCTCGGGTTTCGGTTTCGGACAGAGCTCAGGGAGAGGACTGGGGTTGGCGGCTTGAACATAGCCTGAAGGGGTTAGTACACCACAGCTAGCCGGGAGGGAGTCCGGGGAAAAGTCTGCACTTGCCGAAGAGGCAAGAGACTTTTTCTTCCCTCTTTGTTTCCTGGTGGGTGAGGAGAGGGGTTTAAGAACGCTGCTTAAAGGAACCCCAGAGACGGGCGCGAGCCGCGGCTGAAAGCGCGGACTCCAGAGACGGGCGCGAGCCGCGGCTAAAAGCGCGGACCCCAGAGGAGGGCGGGAGACGTTAAGGCTGCTGCTGCCGCCACCAAGGGGCCTGTGTGCGAGCACAGGTCACTCTCCACACCCCTCTTCCGTGGAGCCTGTGCAGCCCGCCACTGCCAGGTTCCCGGGATCCAGGGACAACTTCCCCGGGAGAACGCACGGCGGGCCTCAGGCTGGTGCAAAGTCACGCGGGACTTTGCCGCCGCAGGCTCGCCCTGCACTCCGTGCCCCTCCCTCCCCGCCGGCCTCAGTACGCCAGAACCCCCGAATCAGCGGCTCTTTTAACCCCGTCCTGTCTGAGCAAAAAACAGACGCCCTCCAGCGACCTACACGCAGAGGCAGGGCCAAATCCAAAGCTGAGCCCCTGTGAGCTGTGAGAACAAAGAAGAGAAAGGGAAATCTCTCCCAGCAGCCTCAGAAGCAGCGGATTAAAGCTCCACAATCAACTTGATATACCCTGCATCTGTGGAATACATGAATAGACAGCCAATCATCCCAAATTAAGGAGGTGGACTTCGGGAGCAAGATCTATGATTTTTTTCCCTGTTCCTCTTTTTGTGAATGTGTATGTGTATGCTTCTGTGTGAGATCTTGTCTGTATAGTCTTGCTTCCACCATTTGTCCTAGGGTTCTATCCGTCCATGGTTTTTTCTTAAAATTTTTTTCTTAATAATCAATTTTAATTTTAATAACGTTATTATACTTTACCTTCGTCCTTTCTTTCTTTCTTTCCTTCCTTCCTTCCCTCCTTTAGACAACGAATCACCCCAAATTGAGGAGGTGGTCTCTGACAGCAAGATTTATGATTTTTCCCCCTTTACCTCTTTTAGTGAGGGTGTATGTGTATGCTTCTGTGTAAGATTTTGTCTGTATAGCTTTGCTTCCAACATTTGTCCTAAGGTTCTATCCGTCCCTTTTTTTTTTTCTAAATAAGAATTTTTTAATTCAATAACTTTATTATACTTTATTTTATTTTTACTGTATCTTCTTTCTTTCTGTTTTTCCTTCTTTCCCTCCTTCCTTCCTTCCTCCCTCCCTCCCTCCCTACTTTCTTTCCTTCTTGCCTTCTTTCCTTCTTCACTTCTTTCTTTCTTTCTTCCTTCCTTCCTTCCTTCCCTCCTTCCTTCCCTCCTTTCCTTCTTTCTTTCCTCATACTTCTACTAATTCCCTCTACTTTTTCTCGCTTTTATTCTGAGCCGTGTGGATGAAAGGCTCTTGGTGCTCCAGCCAGGAGTCAGGGCTCTGCCTCTGAGGTAGGAGAGCCAACTTCAGGACACTGGTCCACAAGAGACCTCCCAGCTCCACATAATATCAAACGGCGAAAATCTCCCAGAGACCTCCATCTTAACACCAGCACCCAGCTTCACTCAACGACCAGCAAGCCACAGTGCTGGACAACCTATGCCAAACAACTAGCAAAACAGGAACACAACCCCACCCATTAGCAGAGAGCCTGCCTAAAATCATAATAAGACCACAGACACCCCAAAACACACCACCAGACGTGAACCTGCCCACTAGAGAGACAAGATCCAGCCTCATCCACCACAACACAGGCACTAGTCCCCTCCACCAGGAAGCCTACACAACCCACTGAACCAACCTTAGCCACTGGAGACAGACATCAAAAACAGGAGGAACTACGAACCTGCAGCCTGCAAAAAGGAGACCCCAAACACAGTAAGATAAGCAAAATGAGAAGACAGAAAAACACACAGCAGATAAAGGAGCAAGATAAAAATGCACCAGACCTAACAAATGAAGAGGAAATAGGCAGTCTACCTGAAAAAGAATTCAGAATAATGATAGTAAGGTTGATCCGAAATCTTGGAGATAGAATGGACAATAGAATGGACAAAATGCAAGAATCAGTTAACAAGGACCTAGAAGAACTAAAGATGAAACAAGCAACGATGAACAACACAATAAATGAAATTAAAAATACTCTAGATGGGATCAATAGCAGAATAACTGAGGCAGAAGAACGGATAAGTGACCTGGAGGATAAAATAGTGGAAATAACTACTGCAGAGCAGAATAAAGAAAAAAGAATGAAAAGAACGGAGGACAGTCTCAGAGACCTCTGGGACAACATTAAACGCACCAACATTCGAATTATAGGGGTTCCAGAAGAAGAAGAGAAAAAGAAAGGGACTGAGAAAATATTTGAAGAGATTATAGTTGAAAACTTCCCTAATATGGGAAAGGAAATAGTTAATCAAGTCCAGGAAGCACAGAGAGTCCCATACAGGATAAATACAAGGAGAAATACGCCAAGATACATATTAATCAAACTGTCAAAAATTAAATACAAAGAAAGCATATTAAAAGCAGCAAGGGAAAAACAACAAATAACACATAAGGGAATCCCCATAAGGTTAACAGCTGATCTCTCAGCAGAAACCCTACAAGCCAGAAGGGAGTGGCAGGACATACTGAAAGTGATGAAGGAGAAAAACCTGCAGCCAAGACTACTCTACCCAGCAAGGATCTCATTCAGATTTGATGGAGAAATTAAAACCTTTACAGACAAGCAAAAGCTGAGAGAGTTCAGCACCACCAAACCAGCTTTACAACAAATGCTAAAGGATCTTCTCTAGGCAAGAAACACAAGAGAAGGAAAAGACCTATAATAACGAACCCAAAACAATTTAGAATGGGAATAGGAACATACATATCGATAATTACCTTAAATGTAAATGGACTAAATGCTCCCACCAAAAGACACAGATTAGCTGAATGGATACAAAAACAAGACCCTTATATATGCTGTCTACAAGAGACCCATTTCAGACCTAGAGACACATACAGACTGAAAGTAGGGGGATGGAAAAAGATATTCCATGCAAATGGAAACCAAAAGAAAGCTGGAGTAGCAATTCTCATATCAGACAAAATAGACTTTAAAATAAGGACTATTAAAAGAGACAAAGAAGGACACTACATAATGATCAAGGGATCAATCCAAGAAGAAGATATAACAATTGTAAATATTTATGCACCCAACATAGGAGCACCTCAATACATAAGGCAAATACTAACAGCCATAAAAGGGGAAATCGACAGTAACACATTCATAGTAGGGGACTTTAACACCCCACTTTCACCCATGGACAGATCATCCAAAATGAAAATAAATAAGGAAACACAAGCTTTAATTGATACATTAAACAAGATGGACTTAATTGATATTTATAGGACACTCCATCCAAAAACAACAGAATACACATTTTTCTCAAGTGCTCATGGAACATTCTCCAGGATAGATGATATCTTGGGTCACAAATCAAGCCTTGGTAAATTTAAGAAAATTGAAATTGTATCAAGTATCTTTTCTGACCACAACGCCATGAGACTAGATATCAATTACAGGAAAAGATCTGTAAAAAATACAAACACATGGAGGCTAAACAATACGCTACTTAATAATGAAGTGATCACTGAAGAAATCAAAGAGGAAATCAAAAAATACCTAGAAACAAATGACAATGGAGACACAACGACCCAAAACTTGTTGGATGCAGCAAAAGCAGTTCTAAGGGGGAAGTTTATAGCAATACAAGCCCACCTTAAGAAGCAGGAAACATCTAGAATAAACAACCTAACCTTGCACCTCAAGCAATTAGAGAAAGAAGAACAAAAAAACCCCAAAGCTAGCAGAAGGAAAGAAATCATAAAAATCAGATCAGATAAATGAAAAAGAAATGAAGGAACCAATAGCAAAGATCAATAAAACTAAAAGCTGGTTCTTTGAGAAGATAAACAAAATAGATAAACCACTAGCCAGACTCATCAAGAAAAAAAGGGAGAAGACTCAAATCAATAGAATTAGAAATGAAAAAGGAGAGGTAACAACTGACACTGCAGAAATAAAAGAGATCATGAGAGATTACTACAAGCAACTCTATGCCAATAAAATGGACAATCTGGAAGAAATGGACAAATTCTTAGAAATGCACAACCTGCCAAGACTGAATCAGGAAGAAATAGAAAATATGAACAGCATATTTTCTAAGCATATTTTCTAATATGCTTCTAATATGCTTCCAATCACAAGCACTGAAATTGAAACTGTGATTAAAAATCTTCCAACAAACAAAAGCCCAGGACCAGATGGCTTCACAGGCGAATTCTATCAAACATTTAGAGAAGAGCTAACACCTATCGTTCTCAAACTCTTCCAAAATATAGCAGAGGGAGGAACACTCCCAAACTCCTTCTACGAGGCCACCATCACCTTGATACCAAAACTAGACAAGGATGTCACAAAGAAAGAAAACTACAGGCCAATATCACTGATGAACATAGATGCAAAAATCCTCAACAAAATACTAGCAAACAGAATCCAACAGCACATTAAAAGGATCATACACCATGATCAAGTGGGGTTTATTCCAGGAACGCAAGGATTCTTTAATATACGCAAATCTATCAATGTGATAAACCATATTAACAAATTGAAGGAGAAAAACCATATGATCATCTCAATAGATGCAGAGAAAGCTTTTGACAAAATTCAACACCCATTTATGATAAAAACCCTGCAGAAAGTAGGCATAGAGGGAACTTTCCTCAACATAATAAAGGCCATATACGACAAGCGCACAGCAAACATCATCCTCAATGGTGAAAAACTGAAAGCATTTCCACTAAGATCAGGAACAAGACAAGGTTGCCCACTCTCACCACTCTTATTCAACATAGTTTTGGAAGTTTTAGCCACAGCAATCAGAGGAGAAAAGGAAATAAAAGGAATCCAAATCGGAAAAGAAGAAGTAAAGCTGTCACTGTTTGCAGATGACATGATCCTATACATAGAGAATCCTAAAGATGCTACCAGAAAACTACTAGAGCTAATCAATGAATTTGGTAAAGTGGCAGGATACAAAATTAATGCACAGAAATCTCTGGCATTCCTATATACTAATGATGAAAAATCTGAAAGTGAAATCAAGAAAACACTCCCATTTACCATTGCAACAAAAAGAATAAAATATCTAGGAATAAACCTACCTAAGGAGACAAAAGACCTGTATGCAGAAAATTATAAGACACTGATGAAAGAAATTAAAGATGATACAAATAGATGGAGACATATACCATGTTCTTGGATTGGAAGAATGAACATTGTGAAAATGACTCTACTACCCAAAGCAATCTATAGATTCAATGCAATCCCTATCAAACTACCACTGGCATTTTTCACAGAACTAGAACAAAAAATTTTGCAATTTGTATGGAAACACAAAAGACCCCGAATAGCCAAAGCAATCTTGAGAACAAAAGAAGGAACTGGAGGAATCAAGCTCCCTGACTTCAGACTATACTACAAAGCTACAGTTATCAAGATGGTATGGTACTGGCACAAAAACAGAAAGATAGATCAATGGAACAGGATAGAAAGCCCAGAGATAAACCCATGCACATATGGACACCTTATCTTTGATAAAGGTGGCAGGAATGTACAGTGGAGAAAGGACAGCCTCTTCAATGAGTGGTGCTGGGAAAACTGGACAGGTACATGTAAAAGTATGAGATTAGATCACTCCCTAACACCATACACAAAAATAAGCTCAAAATGGATTAAAGACCTAAATATAAGGCCAGAAACTATCAAACTCTTAGAGGAAAACATAGGCAGAACACTCTATGACATAAATCACAGCAAGATCCTTTCTGACCCACCTCCTAGAGTAATGGAAATAAAAACAAAAATAAACAAATGGGACCTAATGAAACTTCAAAGCTTTTGCACAGCAAAGGAAACCATAAACAAGACCAAAAGACAACCCTCAGAATGGGAGAAAATATTTGCAAATGAAGCAACCGACAAAGGATTAATCTCCAAAATTTACAAGCAGCTCATGCAGCTCCATATCAAAAAAACAAACAACCCAGTCAAAAAATGGGCAGAAGACCTAAATAGACATATCTCCAAAGAAGATATACAGACTGCCAACAAACACATGAAAGAATGCTCAACATCATTAATCATTAGAGAAATGCAAATCAAAACTACAATGAGATATCATCTCACACCAGTCAGAATGGCCATCATCAAAAAATCTAGAAACAATAAATGCTGGAGAGGGTGTGGAGAAAAGGGAACCCTCTTGCATTGCTGGTGGGAATGTGAATTGGTTCAGCCACTATGGAGAACAGTATGGAGATTCCTTAAAAAACTACAAATAGAACTACCATATGACCCAGCAATCCCACTACTGGGCATATACCCTGAGAAAACCGAAATTCAAAAAGAGTCATGTACCAAAATGTACATTGCAGCTCTATTTACAATAGCCCGGAGATGGAAACAACCTAAGTGCCCATCATCGGATGAATGGATAAAGAAGATGTGGCACATATATACAATGGAATATTACTCAGCCATAAAAAGAAACGAAATTGAGCTATTTGTAATGAGGTGGATAGACCTAGAGTCTGTCATACACAGTGAAGTAAGTCAGAAAGAAAAAGACAAATACCGTATGCTAACACATATATATGGAATTTAAGAAAAAAAAAATGTCATGAAGAACCTAGGGGTAAGGCAGGAATAAAGACGCAGATCTCCTAGAGAACGGACTTGAGATTATGAGGAGGGGGAAGGGTGAGCTGTGACGGGGCGAGAGAGAGTCATAGACATATACACACTAACAAACATAGTAAGGTAGATAGCTAGTGGGAAGCAGCCGCATGGCACAAGGATATTGGCTCGGTGCTTTGTGACAGCCTGGAGGGGTGGGATAGGGAGGGTGGGAGGGAGGGAGATGCAAGAGGGAAGAGATATGGGAACATATGTATATGTATAACTGATTCACTTTGTTATAAAGCAGAAACTAACACACCATTGTAAAGCAATTATACCCCAATAAAGATGTTAAAAAAATAAATAAATAAAAATAAAAAGAACAGATTTGGTGGGGATAGCAGGAGTTCATCTCTAAACATGTTCTGTTTCAGATGTCTATTAGTCATCCAAAGGAAGATGTCATGGAGATGATCAGATGTGTGAAACTGCAGTTCTCACCACCAGTCCTTTGTCAAAGTTTCCCCAGTCATCTATGCATTGGCTGCACTGTGTCTTGTAGTTTCCTTTGAAAGAGTAATTGTTCCACTGGATACCATGTTCACATGAACAATATTCCCTGAGCTCTTACATATTCAAACTATCTGATAATACCAAGTCCTGGAGAAAATATCTTACAACAGGATCTGTCAATTTCAGCTTACAATGTAAATTGTTACAACTACTGTGGAGAGTGGCTTGGTAAAATAGTTTAAGATTGAACTTTCACAAACTCTGAGAGCCAGCAATTTCACAACCACATTTCCATCCAAAAGAAAATCTTGACAAATATATTTGAAGACAAGTGCAAAAATATTCATGATAGTATCGTTGCAGTAGCAAAACCTGGAAACAATCCAAAAGCTTTCCAACAGAAGAATAGATAAATCACAGTATATTCCCATAGTGGAATGTTATACAGCAGTCGAAGTACCTACAGCTAAATCCAATAATATGAGCCAATCAGCAATGTACCATATTTCAACTATTCTAACACGTGCAATTTTTCTGATGACATCTCAGAAATCTTAGCTTCCTTGGCAGAACTTTTTTGTTGTTAGTGGTTGTGTCAGGTATAAAGGTGTTGTCCCTTAGCTCCAAGTTCACTCTTCTACAACCAGCCTTGTGATATAGACACTGAGAGACTGCAAAGCCCACTGCTTTCCCAGCGGTCTCCATTAAAAGCTCTGTCAACAGGGGGCAGTAGATGAGGCTTCAGTTCCACGGGAGGAAGAAGGGGCTCCCTCCTCCTGTCGGCTTCCCCTTTCCTGTCCCTGCAACCTCACCCCCAGCAACCCTTCTTCACAGCAGCAGTGGCAGCTCATTCCTGAAGCAGCAGCTGAATCCAGCTTGTAGTTTTCCCATCACTTGCAGAACCAGTTCGGTAAGAGCACCTCAGCAGAGGCAGCCACCCCTCCTCAGAGGCCTGGGGCCCCTCCTCTGGGCTCAGAGAGGCCTGCATCACCTGAGCAGTGCTGCCTCCTCAGAGGCCTCTGTTTCAGGCCCAGGAGACCCTTCTCTAAGTTTGTCCCTTAGTTTCCTTTGTTTTCTTAGCCATAGGGGACAGTAGCGCCTTCCTACAGTTTCTACCTCTGTGATACCTCAGAGTTCTCATTTTACCCTTTCAGTGGGAAACAACTTTATACCTGGTACCAGTGCTTTAGATCAAATCTCTCTCATCAAATATCTGGTGTGGTTTCTGTCTGACTAATAAAATGGTATATGGACTAACTGTACCCGTTATCATTCATGGGGTATTAGATTTGAAGTTTCAGAAGGTCATATACAGCAAAATACATTTACACAAAGTTAAAAGCAAATAAAACATTCACACACACACAATTTAGGATCGATCTTACGTCTGGTCTAAGGAGGCAGAGCTAATCTCATGTATACAGCTGTGGATGCACACATGTGTAAGACAATGTATTGAACTTTGATAGGAGTATAAAAGAACTCTGATTAATCAGATTCCCTAAAGATGACTTCAAAATAAAATTAAAAATTTCCCCTTTTTACTTAAAGTAAGCCTTGGTGGAGTTAGAATTCTTGACTCACTTTCTTTTCTTGAACATACTGTAGATGTTTCTCCACTGTTTTTCATACTGACACTTTCTATAACAGAAGTCTGATGCCTTCCTGCTTTTATTGCCCTCAAAAGTGAGTTCATCCTATTGCCTGGCTTCCCAAAAGGCAATGATTCTTTCTATATCTTTAAAGGATTCCAAAAGTGCTTTGTTTTGTATCTTTAGACAACAATTTCACCAAAGTGTGACTTAATGTTGATGGTTCTGGGCCAACTCTCTGTTGCTTAGTATGCCCTGAACTTTCTTTAATTATATGTTAAAATATTCATTCTGTTGCTGTCTTTTGGGTTTCTTCTTTGGAATTCCAATTAAGCATGTAGACTATGCTTTGTTTCACTTCTTCACTTCTGTAGCTGTGATTTGTTGCTAATTCTGTCTCTTTATTTCTCTTTTATTTTGCTTGTTTTTCCCATTTCTCTCCTCTGTGCTCTTCACTGTTGTCAAATCTCCCTTGTGCCGTTTCCAATTTTTTTGTTATTTCTGTAACTTTGTTTTCTTTCCTGAGTTCTGCCATCATCTTCTGTTGTCTGTTCCTCTCTTCCTTGAGTTTATCTATCTCGGCTTTGATATTTGGGATTCATTTAATTTTTTTTTCAAATTAATGATATAGTGTTTGATTATGATTCTTGTCTGCTCTATGGCAATTTTTCCTGAAAACTTTTCTTTGGCTATAGAAATACCTTGCTGTTCTTTCCCACGTATTTTCTTAGAGGATTTTTGGATGACTACTATTTCTATTCTTATAGGGATGACTTCCCTATAAGTTTTGTTGTTGCATTGTCCTGAACCAGCTTTTGTAAGAGGTTAGAGGTGGAGGGATAGATGAGGAGGAATAAGGGCCAAGGTCGCTTTCCTGCCTTAGCAACTTAGAGCGCTACCTCCTCTGTGTATGGTGAGGAATGTCTCCTTTTAACAATGGCACTCTTGTGTAGCCACGTCTTGTCTGCCTCCCTGAACTTACCCTGGTTCAAGGTGTCTTCTGCAGCCAGCTCTACACTCCCCTATGTTCCCTCACCAATTACTGCAACCAGGAGACAGAATCTGCCTTCCACCTTCCAACGTGGTCCCCACACTTTTTGAGTGTCTATTTTGTTGACGCTTTCTGAAATGTGCCAACTTTGGATCCCTCAGGCACCTTCCACACCTTTCTTTCTCACCCTTTCCCAGCATTTCTAATCTCTTTGATCTAATCCTTACTTGCAGCAGTTCCCTGGTAGGGTAGAGCATTCCCCTGCTGAGGGAACACTTCTCTAGAGACTTCTGAGATTCCCTTCCACTAAGCCCCCTGCATCTCCCATTCTTCCCTTGATGTGTCCCACCTGGATTCCTGTGGCCTTGTACCAGTCTCAGCTGTTCTTGGCAGCTCTTCACATGTAAATGGAGTGGATAGGTTTTCTCTGTCTCCTGGCTTCGGTGTAAACAAATTTTGTGACTTTTCAAAAAATTCTTTGTGTGGTTTCTAGGAGGAGTTGAAGCAAGATTCAGAATTAAGCTGGCAGCACATCCTTAACAGAAGTTCTACAACTGTATTTAAAACAGAAAAAAAAAAAAACACCCTGCCATTGTATTCTCTTCAAAATCTGTTTTCGATCTTTCAAAGAAAGATGTGAAAGACAAATTAGGCCAGAGGTTTGAGGCAGACATCGTGACTGACTTGTGTTCATCTCCCAACTGTTTTTTTTTTGAGAGTTTGGGAGCAGATAGGTGTGGCAGGAATTGAGTGGGAGTGGCTAAATGGAATGTTGGGAATGCTTAGGCAAATGCCTTCCCAGGACCAAATTTAGTACACAATTATCATGATTTCGTGGTTTTCTTCAATTAAATATGGTGAGAGAAATCAAAGGAGCAGAGAAAGAGGGAACAGAGTGGAACTTTGCCACTGAGCCTGTGAAAAGGAATAGAAGTAGAAAGGTGCCTGAGGAGATTGGGTTCTGAGCCTCAATGCAGCCAGAAAAAAAAAAAAAAATCTCCCTCAGACAAAAACAGTTACATAAAATTTGGTTCTGAAATATAGTTTCAGAGCTGTACAGTGTTAAGGAAAATTTCACCTTAATTTTGGATGCCTAGGTAAGTAAAATTTCAATCTTAATGTAAAGAGGTATCATGTTATTCATTTATGTCTTACTAAATGAAGTAGCTCTTGCATTTAGCTAGTATGTCTTTTTTTTTTTTTTTTAAATCAAATGGTGGGACAGAATTAGCCACCTAGATTGTTAACCTCATCACACCTCGGGGTCGTCCAGGATGAAATCATTGCATTACTCAATTATATGCTTATCATATATCAGCATATATCATATGCTTAGTTCAAGCGCCATCCATCTAGTGACAGCAGTCAGAACCGCAAGTCTTGTGCCTTGAAGAAAGAACCAAGTCTCTTTAGCAACAGAAATGTTGAAAAGTCTGAAAAACCCTTAAGATCCAAAGGCCCATAATCCTGTCAGAGGGCAGAGGATATGATTTTGGTTTAGAGACTATTTCCAGAATCTCCCAGATCACATTTAGGTGGTCACTTTCCACCTCTAAGTCTGACCCCTAATTATTCTGACATCCCTGGCCAGATGCACTGTTAAGTCATTCCAGGGGCCACTGTGAGTAGGTGTCAATGTGACCGCAGGAAAGTGCAGATGAAATGGATCTCCCAGTCCCAGGATGTTGTTCTGCTTTGCAAACACTGTAATGTTTGACTTTATTGTAGGGATTAAGACCTACGATTTAAGTGGTGTAACATCAACAATCCTCTGTTAATCCAATAATGATTCAACGTCTGCTCTTTAGATCCTTTGATTTAGCCAAATGTAATGGGGTTGTTTTTAGATTCCTGAGTTCCAACTACATTAATTGCTATACTTAGACTGCAGCTGTCAAACCTTTAATCCCTCTTTACTGCAATGATATTTAATGGAATTGAATTACATTAAATTACCCTGAATGTTCTAGTCACCGTTCATTTGTACTATATTAATTTTTAAATTTTTTTTATTTTAAAAGCAAACAAACTTTGAGCTACTGACCAGGTTGCTTCATGTTTTCTCATATAAACCTAAAATATAGGAAATAAAATAACACACTGGTAAGGCAAATGGGGCAGTTTCTAAATATTGCTTTTTTTCAGAGAAATTTGTCGCTCCTTAATGGTAGGTAAGTTGTACTGTATGTATGGCACTTTCATAGTGCCAGCTCCCCATTCTCAAGGGCCTCTGGGAAAGAAAGTCCCACGTTCCTGTTCCCTTTCACTACTGTTTCATAGGAATGGGGTGTTTATCTCTCAGCCCATTATCCTGACCGGTTCACCAATCAGTGAATCCTTCTCTGGGGGAGTTGGAGGGGACAGAAATGAGCAGTGGCAAAAACAGAGCCTAATTTACTTGGCAGAAATAAAAGCTGGGAACACTCACCTAAGCTGTCATTTTAATCCTATCCCATGTAGAATAACTGTACGAGGAATAGCCAAGTTATTATGTTCCTACTGGGACTTGGGCTCTAGTAATGACATGATAGAATTGGGTTACCTGTCCCTGTCCTTGAAAGCCTTGTGTCTTAGTGATCTGCGTAGTGCCTTATACGTGGCCCAGAAGGTACCATATAGGCTCGAGAGAGTGATGATAATGAGGTACTTTCACAGGATCAACCTGGAAAGTGTTTTCCGGGAGCAGGAGTTGCTGAGCTCACAATGATTTCTGAGAATCTTTAGAGAGCTGGCTGATGCCTGTGACAAATACGTTTTCACTGGGGGTAAAGAGAGTCTGCCTTGTGTTTGGCAAGCAGAGAGAAGAGAAACTAATTTGGTTGAACTAGAATTCTATAAAAGTTTGGCATCTGTCCCTCTATAATTTGATGTGTGGAGAAATGTAAATTTTTTGGACCAGAAGCTGCTGAACCATCATCTTTTTGGTTCCATTTGAATAAATTTTGCAGCTTCTTCATAGATGGTACTCAAATAGAAGTATTTAGAATTAAAGAAGAAAGTGCTAAGGGAACAAATGTCTTAGGCTGAGGACCTGTGCTGGTAGCATCCTTCAACTCAACCAATTTTGTTGTAAATGTGTTCAAGTCAAGTAAATTCAGCTAGAACTGATGAAAGGTTCACTTTATACCCAGCACTACGGAGATGATGAAATACTTTCTTCTTTATAAACTGGGGAAAATGATACTTCTCAACAATAATGTGACTGAGAGGATTCAAAGGATAATGAACATAAAATGGTAAGAACAGTACCTGATACAGAGCAGGAGCCTGATAAGTATTTGGGGGAACTCTCTGGCGGTCCAGTGGTTAGGACTCCGCACTTTCACTGCCGAGGGCCCGGGTTTGATCCCTGGGTGTGGAACTAAAATCCCACAAGCTGCCCAGTGTGGCCAAAATAAATAAATAAATAAAAATGAAAATAAATAAGTAAATATTTGGGAACAAATGAATGAATGAATTATAGGAGTGGATTAGCCTTCTTGCTCTCTAAGCTATAAATTTTTCTGATTCTCTGAAATAAATCTGGGACTGAGGAGTGAAGAGTCATGAGTTCTGAACTGAGATCAGCTTAGAAAAGTTGGTTTTGGACTCAGGTTTCCTGGTCTGAACCCAGCACCCAATATTTATCAGCTCTATAACCAGGGGCAAGTTACTTTATTCCTTCCCCCTTCACTCTCCTCACCTGTAAAGAGGAATAACAACAGAGCCTACCTTGTAGCATTATTGTTAAAAGAACTTGGAAGGTCTACCATAATGAAAACTCCCCTGCCCATTTGGAGCAATTACCATCCCACCCAACCACTGCTCTCTTCGTTTCCCTGTCGGGTCCAAGTGTCTTCCTCTCAATCATCAGACATGAGCACCATGTTCACAGTCGAACAGGACCCTCTGCTGCTGTAATATTTTGCCTGGAACACAGAGCTCTGAGCCAGTAGCCTGGCCTCAAAGGCCCTTGGTCTCTTACACTCTGGTGACCTTCACCTCTACTCCATGTCAGCTATCCATTCCAATGGTCACACTGTGGACATTTTTATACCCAGCTCTTGCCCTCTGAAACTTTGAATTCCAGTAGTCCCTCACAGTCTACCATATTTTACTCTCCAAAGTCTCTAACACCCTCCTCCCACTTTACCCATCATTTGACTTCTAACTAGTCTCAATGAGCTTTTCTCCCCATTTATTCCTAGTCCATCATTCATTTACTCTGTCTCATGCATTGAGTCCTCAATACATGTCAGCCCACTTAACACTGGGCTCTCAGAGATGAATACCATGAATGAGGCCTCTGTACTCCAGGAGTTTACATTACTAACAAGGAAAGAAAACAAATAAACAAATACAAAAATATCAAGATATTTTCAAATAATGGTTTATGCTGTGGATACAGTAAAACTCAGAACGGTGAGGCCTAAGAGAGGAGAGAGATTTAGGGAAAGCATTGTCCAGGAAGTACAAAGGCTATGAAGTGGAATAAGCTTGATGGTTCCTAAAACTAGAAATAAGGCAAACATGTGGAGTGTGGTAGATGAGGACGAGGGTGGTACAAGAGGAGGATGAGAGGTGATCATGATTCTGGCTTGCACGTACCCAGGGATTAATCCTTGAGTAGTCTCTCTGACTCATCACCAACACTGAATCCACAAGTCCTGCCAATTTTACCCACATCCCCAGTAGTTCTCAGATATGTCCCCTCTACTCCATCCCTTTGATCATTGTCCCATCTGAAGCCCTCAACCTTCATCATCTCTAATCTAAACTCTTGGAAGAATCTCCTAAATTGCTTCTTGCTGTTAGTCTTCCCTTCTCAAATCCAATCCGATAGTCAACTGCCCTATCTAAAATAAAAATCTGATCCTGTTACTTTCCAATATCTACAGGATATAAAATCCAACCTTCTTCTAACAGTAGAAAGCTCTTCATAATCCAGTAGTAGAGTATAGTGATTAAAATTATGGGCTTTAGAAACAAATGGACCAGAATTCCAGCTCTTCTCCTTACTTGTGAGGGCTTAAGACAAATCATTTAACCAGTCTGTGGCCCAAGTTCCTTTTCTGATGAATAGGGACATAATAATAGTACTGTGGTGAACAGACTCCAAGATTGCTGCCACTTGTTCCCACCTCCTGGTTCTCCCACCCTTGTATAATCCACTCCCTTGGATGTAGGTGGGACCGGCAATGGTTCTAACCAATAGAATATTGTAAAGGTGACAAGATGTCATTCCATGATTACATTACATAAGATATCAACATCAGCCTTTTTAGAGATTCTATCCCTTGCTCACTTTGAAGAGGGAAGCTGCCACGCTGGGGAGGCCCAAGTGACAAGGAACTAAGGGAGGCCTCGGTTGAACAGCCAGCAAGAAACTGAGAACCTCAGTCAAACAGTTCACCAGCAACTGGATTCTGCCAACAATCATGTGAGCTTGAAAACAGACCCTCCTCTAATCAAGCCACAGATTAGACCCCAATCCCAGCCAACATCTGGATTACAGCCTTCTGAGACTCTGAAACAGAGGATCCAGCTAAGCTGTGCTTGGACTCCTGACCCACAGCAAGTGAGATAATAAATATGGATTGTTTTGAGCCACTAGATTTGTGGTCATATTATTTTGCAGTGATAAATAACTAATTAAAATATTTGCCCAAAGCAGGAACAGTTAGTGTCACCAGATATCCATGTGCTTCTCTGCACTTCCCAGCCTCTCTTGCAGTGAAGTTGGGGCTATGTGACTATTTCTGGCCCATTGACTGCAAGTGGAAGTGACTATAAGCAGTTAGGAATGAGAGCACCTCCCCTATCTTTCTTTTCCTCTGCTGTGTGGCCCAGGAGGCTACACGTTCCAGATGTCATGGCTGCTAGAGATTAGAAAGGCTGCCTGACCCACAGTGAAACTTATGAGATGGAAAACAGACTTTTATTGCTTTCCATCCAAGGAAGCAACAGCAAACTGAGAGTTCAGGGTTTATATATTATGGCTGAATTAATTACCTTGACTAATAAAATTATCCCACAAATGTTATCATAGGGTTAACCATGATAATGTACAAAAGTGAATAGCATAGATCATACAAATCAACACTTAATAAATTATACTACTTTTTACCCTGTCTTGTATTCTACCTGCCTCCACTTTTGAGCTGTTTTTTAGTTCTGCAAACATACCATGTCATCTCAATCCTCCATGCTGTTCCTCTGCCTGGAATGCCCTTCCCTGGCTGACACATTCTTCAAAATAGTATCTTTCTTGAGTTAGGTTCCCTTTTCTTTCCATAGCAGAATGTTCAGTCCAACCCCTAGCACTGACCACATTGTTCTCACCACCTCCCTGGACAGGTGGTGAGCACCTTGAAGGGAGGGGTCACTTCTGGGCACTTCATAAATGCTTGTTGCTTACCATGTCAGATTTACATCCTTCCTTATTACATATATAGTTAAACTGCATTTTTTTAAAATTCAAACCATTCTCTTTCAGTATCTTCCTATAAACCACCCCCCAGGCACTACTCATAGGGCAATAGCTCTTTATTCACATGAAGGGTATTAATTTCCCATTTTCTTCCATCGCTCTCTACGTTAGACTGAGTTCAATACTCCTTTTAATCTTTCTGTCATAACTTAAATTCTCAACACTATAATCATCTTTCCAAACTCTCTCCTTGTTTGTGAACACAAGAATCACACAGATTGTTCTAGAAAGGGTCCATCATGACCAGGGGGACTGGCAAGCCTGTGTACTCTCTGTGACTTTTTTGTTCTTGAACTCCAGGTTGCTCTCTTAGTCAGCTGCTTGCCTCTGGGGCCCCAGCACCTATCTGTCTTACATTTGTGTGCTCTTGTATCTTCTCCCTCCAACATTCCAGGCTCAAGGTCAACTTGTTGAGAAGGAAATTAATTCTATCTCTCCATTTTCTCTAAATGAGATATGTAATTTGAAATTCTAGCTCTAACCTTTAGTGTGCTCCTTCCATAATGATCCTTGATAATTATGAGCAGAATCTCATTAAAAAGATTTAGCTATATTGAGCTCAGTCTCTCTGTGTCTCAATTTTGCACCTCAAAGTTGGCATAACAGTAAGTGCTAACTCTTGTGTAAAACTCACAATGTTCTCAGGAGCTTGAAAAACAAAACTTGCACATGAACCTCACAAGCTTGTTAATGTGTTTGCAACAGATTCACAACAAGTAGAAGTCAAGACAGCTGTTCTGATTTTTTGCTGCATTTCATTTTGGTCTTGGACATCACAATATTTTCCTCCTTAAGATGCATTCATTTTCTTAGTCACTATTCACATCAGCTGTGCATGTGAAATAGAGTTCTCTGTAGACCTGCCATGGCCAGTGACCAGGGAAAAGAGAAAGTATCTCTCATTTAGAAAATTGCACTCCAGATATGATAAATGACACTCAAGAATCAGTGAAGGGCTGAGATGTATCTAAAAGCACCTACATCATGCTCCAGGAGCTTAATAAAGGTAGGATATTATCTTTAATAATATTAATGAAAATGATAACTTTAAATAGCATTGCCCAATTTTCCAAGCATTTTCACCTTATTGCATTAGATCATTGCATAAATCCTGAGCTTAGGCATACAGTGTAATTCCTATTTTAAGATGTGGACTCAGAGAGAGGACTTCCTCATGTTCTCACAGCCAGAGCAAGTAGAGTTGAAAAGATCACCCAGTATTCTCCATCCTGAAGCCACTTCTATTTTCACACAGTAGAGTATTTTTTTCACTAGTCACTAATAAAACCCTTTCCAAGTTGTGTTTGATTTTATTGCACAGGAACATCTAAGCAATGATTTCTCATTGGAGGCTTTACATTGGCCAATTGTTGTGCTCAGGGCTACAAAGTGGGGGCCACCCTCAGCTTCTGGAGACTTCTCTCTGGTCCCTGCATGAGGTCCCTATACCTCAGAGCCAGCATGTTGAATCTTTCTCATTCCAGTCTCTCTGACTTACCTTTCTGACCCATCTCTTCTGACTTCTTCCAGCATGAGACTGTCCTGTGGTCTTAAGAGCAGAAATTTTTCTTTGGGTAGGCTCTTCCAAGGTTTCAAAAAGAGAGCAGGGAGTATTAGCAAGTCCACCTGACTAGCAGATCCAAGCCCTGTTCTCCAATATCTACTTCACAGGTAATATGTTACATTAATATTGTCGTCTCTTTATATTTTTAGCTTCCATCTGCTCAACTCCTATGTCTAACTTGCAATTGGCTCTGAACTCCAGTGAGGAAAAGATTGTTATCTATTGGTTTCCCACAAATAAAACATGAATAAGACTAGTAGCTTCTTTAGAATTTTTTTGGTGATTATTTTGTTTGTTTGCTATGCCTTCCGTATTAGTTTTCTATTGCTGCTGTAACAAATTAGCTCAACCTTAGAAGCTTAAAATAACAAAGATTTTGTGGCCTACCTAAGAATTTTTTGTCTACTATGAGGTCATATATATTGTCCCATATGCTTTCTTCTAGAAGTTTTATAGTTTTCATTTTTATATCTAGATCCATGATTCCTTTTAAGTTGATTTTCATGTATGGTATGAGGTAATGGTATGGTTTGGCAAAGGGCAAGGTACATTTTTATTTTCGTAATGTGTATCTAGTTGTTCTATCACCATTTATCGAAAAGACTACTCCTTTCCTGCTGAATTACCCTGGCAGCTTGTCAAAATTCAATTGACTAAAATACGAAAGGTATGTCTAGTATGCCACCCTTTAAGTAAGAAAAAAGGGAACATGAGAAATTATACATGTACTTGGTCACTTGTACAACAGGCACACAGAAAGGATAAACTGAAAACTAATGAGATTACCTACAGGGAACAGGAGACAATGAGTGGAAAAATTGAGGAAATGGGAACAGGGCAGTAGGGACTAGAGGGAGAGGCCTTTCTAATCAGGAGTTTCTACATAGCTCTGACTCTTAGAACCATGACCGTGTTTCACATACGTAATGAATACGTAAGTAATTAAAAAGCAAAGAGGATATAGGAGAACTCAAAATGGAATACGAACAGTAAAAACTCAAACTTAACTGCATTACAAATGGATAACATAGTTACACTAAGGGGATAGGGAAAAAAAACCTAAGCAACTTTGAGAGACAGTATTTTGACTGTTTACTATAAAGCCAAAATCAAAAAGAACAGGAACTGTACACAAATACTGAAAGAAGTGACAGATTAAAAAATGTAAGACCCCATGGTGTAGGATTAGAATTACAGATGTCAGAATGTGAGTTCATGGTTTTTAATATACACACATATAGAAAGATATAGAAATAAATATATGTATGCATGTGTTAGTATGTGTTTGTGTCTATATGTAAGTATATATATGTGTATGGGTGTACATATGTACGTGTGTGTGTGTGTGTGTGTGTGTGTGTGTGTGTGTACACTTCTGGAAAAGGACAGGATTGGGTTTGGGATTTGCACCTGGCCCTCTCACTGCAGGCCCCACTCCCTCCCTCTATTGCCCTGCAACCCACTATCTGCCTGCTCCTTACCCTGCTTTGTGTTTTCTACCATGTCCTTGGCGATGTGAACAGATCTCCCGGACTCAAATGCTAAAGAAACAAAGGTGGAGGGTGTTATGGGGGGGGGATTTTTGCCATGTTTTTGGAGTAAACTCTGTTTTTCCTTAGATTGATTAGCTGCGAGTTGAAAAGTTCCAAATATAATTGCCTTTAAAAATTGGTTAAATCTGGAAGGGGGTGGGAGTCTTCAGCAGTCTGGCAGTCGTTTGCAGATTGTTTGACTTTAATATATTTAAAGAAGCTGTGGCTGTCACCAGGCCTGTGGGAACACTTGTACTATTTAAAATATAAATTAGAAAAATATGCTGATGTACTTGTCTGCCCTAAGGAATTTTCCCCTAATCACAGCCTTCATGCCAATGTAAAAAAACCCACTTGACTGTTCCTCTCTAGACAAATTGGAGTACGCAGATGAAACTTAACTTATGCCTGAAATTCTCTGTCCCAACACAAGTTCATTTCAGAGCTCCCAATAGACAGCATCTCTATCCTTCCTTCTCCTTCTGCTTTTCCCCAACCTGGAGCCGGACGCTTTGCCCACTCCCCTTCCCCACCTGCAGGCATCTGTGGCTTTGCTGTGCTGTCCCTTCTTGGAGTCTTCAGGGGTGTCTCGTGCCCACCCCTGAGGCCATAAGACCCCATCAGGATCTGGATCCAGCCAACTGTCCTGGCCTCCTGTCGTCCCCTCCTCCCCTAGGGCGCCCCTGGTCCCCCCACATTTGCGTCTGCGTTGTCCTGGATCCACCGCGCTGCGCTCCCGGGTTTGGTGAGGGCTCTATGGAACCCCTGTCAGAGGTCACCTGTTCTGCTTCACGAAGCCTGAGGTACTTTGTCTGTAAGATCGGGGTCCTTTTATAGCATCCTCGCTATTATTGATGGCACGTTGTTTATATTCCCTGCTAACCCAAAGCTCTAGGAGAGCACAGAGTCTGAGACAGCAGAGGTCAAGCGCCTGGCACCCCACCTGGCAGGCCCACAGAAGGCTTTGATAAATAGCAGTTTTCACTGTTTCTCCTTCTACATAAAAAAAAACAAAAAAAAACAAACAACAAAAAAACAGTTACCCACAATGTCTGGCTTTTAGTAGATGACCAATAAATATTTTTAAATAAAGAATGTGTTGTGGCAGAAGTTACTAGAGAGAAATTTGAAACAAGTATTTAAAAAACATCTCTGGACTCAGATTTTCTATTTGGGGAGTCCAGAGCCTGGATATGAGACAAGGACTCTTCTCAACACAGCAGTCATTCAATGCTGTTAAAATCACAATTTTAGGCAGATCACAATTGAGTTTGAACCCCAGGACACACCAGTGACTATACATCCTTACAGTGCCTACAGACCCCACCTGATTTGGTCCCCTACCCTCTCCAACCTCATCTCCTACTTGTTGCCCTCTTTCCCAGTCTGCCCCAGCCATTCTGCCTCTTTGATGTTCTCTTAACCTGTTAGGCATGGTTCTGCCTCAGGGCCTTTGCACATCCTACTCTCTACCCATTATAAGATATTTATGTGGCTCTTTCCCTTCCCTCAGTTAAGTCTTCTCTCAATGTTACCTCCTAGTGAGGTCTTTCGTGATTTTTCTATTTAAATTTGCACACACACATTCACACACACACACACACACACATTCCTTATCCTCCTTCCATGCTTTTCTCCCTAGTGCCTTTATTTTCTTCTAATATACTACATAATATATTTACATTGCATATTTTTTCTTTCCTTTCACTTCTATGAAGGCTCT
Source organism: Pseudorca crassidens (assembly GCF_039906515.1). Taxonomy (NCBI): domain Eukaryota; kingdom Metazoa; phylum Chordata; class Mammalia; order Artiodactyla; family Delphinidae; genus Pseudorca; species Pseudorca crassidens. The sequence continues at coordinate 24,619,709 of NC_090306.1, read as the reverse complement.
CTAAGAGCAGCGATTTTTTTTTTCACTTTATTATCTTCTACCTCTCTAACCTAAAACAGGACCTGGAATGTGGCAGGTCACATATAAATATGTATTTATTCCATATATATGAATGAAAGGAATGAAAGCAATCAAGTAGAATACCAATTTCCCCTAATCCTCTAAAGAGATGCCCCTGTCATTTATGGCCTTCTCTGTTTGACTACTGTAGTCTCCCAGACGCATTGGCTAGTGAGCAGCATTTGCGTTGCATTAAGATAAATCACTTTAAATGAATTAATTATTTTAAATTAATTTATTTTAAATTAAAATAAATACTTTCTCATCTCCCTGTGTCTGAACATTGTTGCACAACTTTATCGTTACAATCATAAGTGCTGAAATAGAAGTCTGGAAAATACCAAAATTATAGAAAAAGTTATAATTTGAAGGAAGGTTATAAACACATAAAGCAGAATAAAATGTATACTATAGACCACTTTAATTCACCAATTCAAAAAATATTTACAGAGAGTCCATCATGGTCCAGCCCCAGTTCTGGCTGGAGTCGCAGTGGTGAACACAGCAAGTCCCGTCCTCGTGGAGGTATGTCCGCAGACAGTGAACCAATGTGATTCAGGTCAAGGTGAATGCTGGAAATAAAATTAATGTGACGTAAGAAGATAGAGTGTGATGGGATCTATTTTGTACAGGTGGGTCAGGAAAGGGAGAATAGAGAGAATCTGAGCAGAGATCTGAATGAAGTGAGGCAGAAAGTCATGTGATGATAAGGATAGAGTTCTTTTGTTTTGTTTTGTTTTTTATGGCTAAAGGAGCAGCAAGTACCAGTTCCTGAGGCAGGAATGAGCTTGATGCATTTGCCAACCTCATCTCATTCACTGCTACTAGGAGTTTTGTGAGGTAGGCACAAAAGGTTAAGGGACCTGCCCATCTCCAGGGTAGAAATTGAGCTGGTCTCGTCCCTCATCTTTAAATAGATGAAATCAGTACCTTTCTAATGCAGTCCTAGGACTTGCAGCATCAGGAAGATCTGAGAGCTTGCTGTAAAACAAATTTTGGGGCCACACTCCCTACTTAACTGAATCAGAAATTGTGGGGATAGAGTTTTTTTTTTTTTTAATTTAAGTATGGTTTACATGTGATTCTGAGGCACCAAAGTTTGAGAAGTTTTGAAATAATCTCAAATATCTAAGTTTCAATGTTTTTATTAAAATGAAGCAAAGACGAAAAGCTAGATTGAGGCAGCCTCCATGCTAGGATGGCAGAGAGAAAAATATGGAAGGCACTGTTAATTCCCAGCTATCATTTCTCTGCCCCTCTTCTCAAGAAGCATCCTGCAAATCGTTTCTAGCCAGGCACTTCCAGTGTCGTCCTTTTAGAAAACCTCTCTAAATGCACAAATTATGCAAAGATCCATAAATGCTAGGAGCAGCTTTAGGAAATGAACAAAACTTAAAGGGTCAGAGAAAGTGGTATCTGTGGAATCAGCTGCCCTCTTGAATAATCCTCGGCATATACCTAACCTTTCATATCCTAGAGGTTCTGTCTTGTTTTGTTCGTTTGGGTCCATGGTGGTTCAGGAACATGATAAGCTCCTTGAAATTTTGGGCAAAATGGTGTGTGTATGTTCATTTTTCACAGGAGAGGGTCAATAGTTTTCATAAAATTTTCAAAAGTGTCCGTGACTCAAAAAAGATTAAAAAACACTGTATAAAAAGGGTGGTTACTGAACTCTGGCCAAATTGTAAATACAACTTGAAAACCAAAAAGATTGGCTTTCTTATCCCAGAGCTTCTCCGCTTAAACTCAAACATGGAAAATAATCACTTCTGTGGGTGGCATTTTTCTTTGTATACACTGTATATCCTTTCAGGACTTATAACCTCATAAATAGCAATTTCATGCCTGTCAGTATTGTTTCGGCTTAAGAGGGTGGGGTTACGAATTCTGCTGGCCTCATTCCAGACCCATCATCTTGTTTCCAAGGCTTTTGTAGATAACAATAGTCTTTAGAATCCACCTTTTTAAAAAATCTATGTAAGGACACACAGGCACACAAAAATTATAAGTTCTTTTGGTGGTAAATGCTCCTTTCTTTTTTTGTTCTCCATATATAAACCCCCTTCCTTCTCTTATTCCACTGGCTTCCCTCTGTTCTAATTCTGCTCATAGTGTTTCAGAGTTTTCACCCTAGAATCCAAGTGTCATAAGCAGGCTTGGTGCTGCCATGTGGTCATATAAGAATTCTTTTTTAGGTCATAGAGTCAGGCCACCAGAGATGGAGTTATTGGAAAAATAGTAGTAACCTTTTAAGGGGACGATCTGTACCGTTTGTGGTCTGATCCAGACAGCTCTCATTTAATGTCTTAACTGGGCAGATTTTGTGCCTTATTCTTCTGTCGAATTCTTCTAGATTTCTGGGAAGACAAACATGGTCAGGCTATCAGTTATGGGTTTTTATTGTAGAAAAGAACAAGGAAAAAATGGAAGCTGCTGCATACGTAGGAAGCAGAACCTCATTCATAGTTGTTTATTTGTTTACTTGCAAAGGTCTAATGGTCCAACAACCAATTTGGGGCAGGTGTTGGGGGTGGAAGGTAGCCAGCCCAAGGTATCGAAGTCCACTGTATCTCTGATGAGTTCTTGGGTCTCTGGTCGTCCACCTCCTGCTTTGCCTTTCTTCTGGACTACCTGCACCTACCCACTCTTCTCTCAAACTCATGGCTTCTGTTTACTGCCTTCATTCCTTGTACCTCCACATCTTCACCACTCTACTAACAGGCCATCTTCTTTGTGTGTCTGCAGTTCAAGCACCTCAAAGGACAGGATTTGATTGGCTTGAACTCTCTCCCTCTTGAATACAATGTCTCCACTGGGAAGGCCTCTAGAAGCAGTCCTTTGGACGGACAATCACTGAGTCAAGAGGCCCATTCCTAGGTGAGTGTGGCTACATTTATCACAATTAAAACACCTGTGAATACTTTTACAGGCCCAAGAAAGAAGTTATGAATGGGACTAAGTGCATGGCAAGCTATGATAGAACAATGTCCCCCAAAGATGTCCATGTCCTAATTCCCAGAACAATGAATATATTGCCTTAAGGGGCAAAAGGGACCTTGCAGACTTGATTAGGTTAAGGATCTTGAGATGGGGATATTAGGCTAGATTATCTGAGTGAGCCCATTAAGAGAGAGATTTAAAAATGCTACCCTGCTGGCTTTGGAGAAAGATGGAGGAAGGGGCCATGAGCCAAGGAATGCAAGCAACTTCTAAAAGCTGGAAAAGACAGTGTCCCAAAGGAATGCAATCCAGTGAGACTGTCAGACTTCTGATCTCCAGAACTGGGAGATAATAAATTTGTGTTCTTTTAAACCACTAAGTTTTTGGTAATTTGTTACAGAAGCATTAAGAAACTAACAGAGAGGGCTTCCCTGGTGGCGCAGTGGTTGAGAGTCCTCCTGCCGATGGAGGGGACACGGGTTCGTGCCCCGGTCCAGGAAGATCCCACATGCCACCGAGCGGCTGGGCCCGTGAGCCATGGCCGCTGAGCCTGCGTATCCGGAACCTGTGCTCCGCAACGGGAGGGGCCGCAGCGGTGAGAGGCCCGCGTACCGCAAAAAAAAAAAAAAAAAAAGAAAGAAACTAACAGAGAGACCCTCAAAACATTCTCTCTAAAAAAATTTGCGTTTATGAAAAACAGCTTCCAAGGGAATTATAGATGAATACATCTTCATTCCATACTGGACATAGCTTATCTGCCACTTTCCTGCCTATCCACACAGACTTTTCCATTATCTGCTCTCATCTATTGTCTTGGTTCTTACCCAGTGGGGAAACTTTGGAGTCATTTGAAGTTTGGCTGGGGCTGACACTGCCTTCCCCTCCCATTTTCCTGTTCCTGCAGGGAGTGGACATATATCCCAAACTTGGCCATAGTTGTTGACCTAGGGAAAAACACAGAACACAAGCAGCAGTTTCTCTGACAGAGCCATGGGAGAAGATGTTCTCTTTAGTTAGTTGGTGACATATGCGCCATCAGCGTAGGGCTTTATGTAAACATCATGCCTGTGGTGTACAATGAGCCATCTGAGAAATGAAGAAGGATGGAGCCCTGACTTTATTGTTTTAGCCCCTGGACTGAGCTATGCCTGATGTCTGTTCTATTCCTGGTGTTTCTAATTACACAGTTCCACATTTAACGCATCAACACATCTTGTTAGCTTTATTTTCAACATGTATCCACTTGTCACTACCATGATGCTATTCCCTAGCCCAGCTCATCATCGTCTCCCTGGGTCACTGCAACCTATTACCTGGACTTCCTGCTCTGCCATTGGCCCTCTTCACTCCATTCTCAGCCCAGCAGCCACCAAGATATTCTAAATTGTAACTCAGATCACATCACTCCACCATCATGTCCCGTTTTTACTCAGGGTCAAAGTCCTTGCAGTGTCCACAGGACCCCATGTCATCAGCACTCCCCTGCCTCTTACCTCTCTGACATCACATCCTTCCCGTCTTTACTCAGAGGCCATGTTGCTCATGCTTTAACTTTCTTTACAGTTCTCTTATGATCTAACACACTCTATATTTCATTCCTTTGTCTTAAAAGACATATTTGGTGTCTCGCTGCAAATTACAAAACAGTGACCTTTCCTCCAATCCAACAATGCAGCCCACTGGAATTCAAGGTGTGACTGTGGAGCTCAGATCTGATTTCAGCCCCGCTTGCCCGCTTATCTGAGTCCTCTATTGGGCATCGTGCAAACTGTACAGTGTGTAGTCATGGATATAGAGCTAGAGATAGACATAGATATCGACATATATATCAGCCTGTATCTTTTTTTATTATCTGTTTCCCTACTAGAATGTATACTCCATGAGATCAGAGGTATTTGAATTTTCTGTGTGCTTTGTTAACTACTGTATCCCCAGTATTTAGAACGGGGCCTGATACATGGTAGGAACTCAAGAAATGCTTGCTAAAACAGTATGTTTGTAAGTTTTCTTTTTTGCTTGAGCTAGCCTGAATTGGTTTTCTGTCACAACCAAAAGAGTCCTAATATACCCACGAAATACTCAAATATTTATGTTGAACAGCAGTAGTGACCTAAATTGCTGTCCTCCTGAACAACTAATTTCGTGTTTCAATATTTATGCTTCTTTGAAAATTCTTTCTGGTATTGAAATGAAATCTACCTCCCTGAAAATTCCATACATTTCTTACTTACAGATTAAGCAACACAGAAGAAATTTAATTCTTCTACCACATGACAACCCCTCCAATATTTGAAGGAACCCCTTCAATATTTGAAGGCGACTATTATCACTTTTGTATCTTCTCTTTCCTTGATTAAAACCCCCCAATTTCTTAGCTGTTTCCCCTACAATGTTGTTTTAAAAAATGTCACTCTCCTTATTAACTGTCTTTGAATGTCTCAGGTTTTTTTTTAATTCCTCCAAATCAGAACTGAATGTAATACTCTGAGTTGGATTCGACCACTATAGCAAAGAAGAACAGAATTATCACCTCTGATCTTGAAGATATTCTGCTTTGATTAATGCAGTCTATGATTGAATTAACATTTTTGAAAGTCAAAACGTAATAATAATTTATGTTGAGCTTACCATGAATTAAAACCCTGAAGTCTTTGTCAAGAAGGCTATTGTTGAGCCATGCTACATCCCATGATTGAACAATTGACACTTTGGACCAGAACCATCTGCAGTCAGGTGCTTGAGCTTCTCTCCTTGCAGCTTTCTGTCAGCTTTGTATGTTAAAAAATTCTTCCATTATCTTCATCCAAATCCCTTCCCCCCTCTTCTTCCGACCATCTTTCTTTCACTTGACGGTTCTGAGGCAGAAGGCACCTAAGCTGTTCCAAGCTCACATTCTGGAGCTGGATGGCAAGTCACTCTTACCTGTTCTCTCCCTCATGTCCACCTCATGTCCACCTCATATCCAAGGCCCAGTATCCTCCATGCAGCACAAGTTACTGGTTTTCTGCCTTGGTTCTATGGAATTTGCCTAGAGTCTCAGTTTTCTCCTCCCTGTCCTGCTATGACCTTTCTGGGGGGTATTGGAGCCTTTCTGTTGATCCTCCTTTTGATGAAAGAAGACCTAGTACACAATGGTAAACCATAAGATGCCAGCACCTGCTTGCCAAGACTTGTGAACGTTAGCCAACCCCAATGCCCCACAATGATATTCTGTCTTCCTATTGGGATACTTGATATTTCTACTGAGAACTATATTCAAACCATAATTAGAAATTATTGTTCTTATATAAAACATGTTAAAAACATGAGTAAGTGGAAAAGACAGAAGAAGACCCAATTAGAAAGGTAGGAAGATAGATTACATCCAAGAGAGAAAACCGTTTTAAACAGAAAATTGTCAGCAATGCCAAATGTTGCAGAAAGACCAGAGAATTTGAGCACCACGAAAACAGAACTGTGTTTGGTAGAGTGTCTCTGATAACAGCAGAGAGAAGTGTTAATCCCAATCTTCAGTACAATGGGGCACAATCATCGCACATGTTGAATACCAGTTCAAAGCTGTCACCTTTGTTGGATTGAATGGATCTGTCCTTGGTACCCAGCTACCATGACCCATCCCAGGCCATGCAGGTCTCCAACAGCAAGAGACTGAAATAGAAAACTAGAATTACTATTCGTACTGACTACCTGCAATTGACAGAATGAGTAGAATCCATTGCTTGCAGGAGACAGAAAATACTCAGAAACTCTTAGTCTTATCCAACAGAATTAGTACAGTCATGAGACTGTGAGAGATATAGAGGCTTCTCAGGACTTCTCAGATCTATGCACAAAGGAAAAGTCAGAGAAAGAACTACTTACTAGAGGTTTGGCATGATAAGCGCTGTTCTCTGGGAGATGCCTCTGGAAACAGGATGTAGTGGGTATTTATCACTTTTCTGCTGTGCAGCATCTAGTCTTTGATTTTAATAACACTAACGGTCTTTAAAAGTGCCCTGCCCTCATCTAGCCAAGGGTGGAAGAGTGACTCATACAAAACAGTTTGATTTTTTTTCCTGGAATTTTGAATCTTGAATGCAGTATAGCAAAGATTGAAGAAAACAAACAAACAAAAACAGCTGATGTTCAGTCACTGCTGTGATAGACTTCTGGGGTTGTCCACCCTCTCTACCCTCTCTGGTTATCCCAGAGTTACCTACTGTCCTACTAATATAGTTCCTACATGATAGTCAGAGTTAGTTCTGTTGCTTGCAACCAAAGAACGCTGATTGACACAAACACCACACCGAGAAGCAGACCAGCTCCTTTTTCATCCCCCAAACTCCAACTTGTACTTCCCTTAAGGAAGCCTTAGAACAGAAAATTCTGAGCACATGCTCCCTCTTTCCTCTGATGGTAGTATTAAAGCAATTGTTCCTCCTCTGACATTGTCTCTCTTCAAGCCACTCATTACCCACAACCTTTTCTCACATGTTGTGGCTTAAGCCACAGCAGAAAACAGAAAGCCTGAAAATCATTTAAACATAAATAGAATTGAATTTGTAAATGAGACAAAATTAGACATACACACATGCTATATACAAAAGTTGGTAATGAAATAAGAACAGACCACATGAGACAAAAGCAGTATAATATGTCCCAGAAAGAAATGAGGTCATAATTTTGCCAGAAAACCCCAGCTATAAGGAGTACCTCTTTATTATCACTTCTCTAGCCACACCAAACTTTGAAGGAATGCTGTATAGAATATATTACACTACTTTCTCTTTGTATTTTAGTCTGACATTGTTTCTGTTTACAATTATATTTTTGGCTGGCCTTATTAATTAGCACTGCCAAAACCAATCATGTAACCCCAAATCTGATCAAGTTACAGTCTACAATTGTGGTAGGTGCTGGGACATGCTGACTTTCCATCCAAGTTACCCTAAATTAAATGGCATCTGTTTGATCAGTGAACATCCGGAGGGCATAACCAATGCTCAAGTTAATTAATGTTTGTATGTTTCATTTTTTCCAACAAATTTGTAAGTTTTGAGAAGACAAGAACCAGTGTAGTGGAAAAAGCACAGACTTAGGAGACAGACCTGAATGTGAGTCTGTGTTCCATGCTCTGCCGCTTATCACCTGTGTTAAACTCAGGCAGTTTACTTAACCATCTAAGCCTGTGCATCTTCATCAGGAAATGGAGAAAACAGTCACTACATGGTTGTCAGATATGTTACTGTATGTTAATCCCAATCCTATTTCTTCTGTTTTCTTATCACAATGCCTGATGTAGTGTTCTGCATACAATGGACACTAAGTAAATATCAGGCATCATCCATTCAACATTTATTGAATACTTTGTTCCAGGAACTGCAGTTGGTCTTGGGGACACATCCATGAAAATAGCAGCCTTTGATCAGCCTGCATTCTCTCTCCATCATTGGGAAACATGGCTGCTGCTGGCTTGTGGCGCATGGCCTTACATAACATTACAGTCAGAATGGACTGAAACTTGTTCTCTGTGGTGAGATTCAAAACATCCAAGAACGGGACTTCCCTGGTGGTCCAGTGGGTAAGACTCTGTGCTCCCAATGCAGGCATCCGGGGTTCAATCCCTGGTTGGGGAACTAGATCCCACATGCACGCTGCAACTAAGAGACCCCGCATGCTGCAATTAAGACGTGGCACAGCCTAAATGAATAAATAAATCTTTAAAAAAAAATCCAAGAGCACAAACTGATTAAATTTAAGTAGCGTTTCCACCCGGTTCCAATTACCTGTGGCTAGAGATTTCAGCTTCTTTACTGACTGTCTCAACTTGGATCTGTTCCATACTCCAGAGATAATTAGTGTCTGTGAAAGAGCAGATTCCATAAGAAAGCGATGCCTCCATTTGATTCGTTCAGTGGGTAAAGGGACGTGTCCCAGAAGAAAGGGTGTGCATGAGGAAAATATTATTCTAGGGTGATAATACAGCGCATGTCCATGTCAGCATTTCTTAACAGTAGGATTTTGTCTTGCTGGTCTTTTTCATCTACATTCATTTGCACAATGACACATACATATGTGGATTTGTAAGTGTATGTGGAATGGAAGAATATTAAAAAAACAGAGAAAAATTAATTGCTAAATTATAGGGTGATGGTCGTAACTGCAATGCGAGCTCAGAGAAAGGAAGAACAGTGTGGGGTTGGACAGATCAAGGATGGGGTAGGACTTTTATTGGGCCTCCAAGAACAATGTAAGTAAGATTTGATTAAGTGGGCATGAAGGAGAAAAACAAATATCACATATTAATGCATATATGTGGAATCTAGAAAAATGGTATAGATGATTTGTTTGCAAGGCAGAAATAGAGACACAGAGGTAGAGAACAAATGTATGGATACCAAGGAGGAAGGGGACGTTGGGATGAATTGGGAGATTGGGATTGACATATATACACTACTATGTATAAAATAAATAACAAATGAGAACCTGCTGTGTAGCACAGGGAACTCTACTCTGTGCTCTGTGGTGACTTAAATGGGAAGGAAGTCTAAAAAAGAGGGGATATATGTATACATATGGCTGATTCACTTTGCTGTACAGTAGAAACTGACACAGCAGTGTAAAACAAGTATACTCCAATTTTAAAAAAAGTGGGGATGAGAGGAGAAGGCATTATAGAAATAAGCACACTGTACATGTTTACTATTTCCTCACTGTTCCAGTAAGGCCCATCTGCACCATGATTGCGTTCCCCCAGCAATCATGGTGCAGATGGGCCTTACTGGAACAGTGAGGAAATAGTGAAGAAAGATGAAGAAATTGTTGGAGACAGACTATGGGAACACCAAGAAACAGGCAGAGGCTTCTTCTCTGAATGTATTAGCGAAGAGGCAGCCATGTAGTTTCTTGAGCAAGGGAGGGACACATAAACAAATTTAGGAGGAATTACAGTTGCAATGGTGAGGAGATTGGTCATGGAGACATTTATCTGCGAAGTTAACAATTGAGCCCTGAGGTGAGGCCCTGAAACAATTACTGAATTTGGGACAGATTGTATGTCTATAGTAGACATTCTACTATTATATTCTATTCTATTATCTATATTCTAACATATAGACGTTCTATTATTTCAGCAAAGGGAAACCCAAAAATAAGTACAAGGTTTCTATAATAAACATGATAACATGGGAATGAGTTAGATGGCATGGAAGGGAGCCATCTGCTGTGGGTTGGTGGGAATAACAAACTTCACTTTTGACATGCTGAGCTCTAGGAGGTGACAGAGCACCTGAATGGAGATCAGTAGATAGCTGGAAATACTACCCTGAATTTCAGTTAAAATCTGAAGGTTTATTTTAGGAAGCCAAAATTATTTTGATAATTTTTTTTTTTTTTGGTCACACAGCATGGCATGCGGGATCTTAGTACCCCAACTAAGGATCAAACCCGTGCCCCTTGCAGTGGAAGCACAGAATCTTAACTGCTGGACCGCCAGGGAAGTCCCTTGATAATTTTATTTAATAAAGATGCATTGAGTCTTTATTAAATGGAAACTTCTGGACTAGGTGTCCTGTCAATACAAGAGGATACAATCTCTGCCTTTTAGCCACTTCCCTTCAGTGGGGGCGATGTGACCAGAAAATGCATCACCATGATACTAATAAGCCTTTGGCTTTAGGCGTAGGTTTGTGCTTCTTAATATTTTTTAACTGAAAAGTGGGATTCTACACTAAAGACAATATTAGAAAGTGTTCCTAAAAACAATGGGGCAGCAACATTTGTTTTCATTAGTTGCCATGGCAATTGAGCTTAGCATTTCCTGGGAAAATGTGTACTTAAGACTCTGAGCTAGGCAATATTAAAAAACAAACAACCCAATCAAAAAATGAACAGAAGACCTAAATAGACATTTCTCCAAAGAAGACATACAGGTGGCCAAGAGACACATGAAAAGATGCTCAACATCACTGATTATTAGAGAAATGCAAATCAAAACTGCAATGAGGTATCACCTCACACCAGTCAGAATGGCCATCATTAGAAAATCTGCAAACAACAAATGCTGGAGAGGGTGTGGAGAAAAGGGAACCCTCTTGCACTGTTGGTGGGAATGGAAATTGATACAGCCACTATGGAGAACAGTATGGAGGTTCCTTAAAAAAATTAAAATAGAACTACCATATGACCCAGCAATCCCACTGCTGGGCATATACCCAGAGAAAACCATAATTCAAAAAGACACATGCACCCCAATGTTCATTGCAGCACTATTTACAATAGCCAGGTCATGGAAGCAACCTAAATGTCCATCAACAGACGAATGGGTAAAGAAGATGTGGTACATATATACAATGGAATATTAGTCAGCCATAAAAAGGAATGAAATTGGGTCATTTGTAGAGACATGGATGGACCTAGTGACTGTCATACAGAGTGAAGTAAGTCAGAAAGAGAAAAACAAATATAGTATATTAACACATATATGTGGAATCTAGAAAAATGGTACAGATGAACCAGTTTGTAAGGCAGAAATAGACACAGATGTAGAGAACAAAAGTATGGACACCAAAGGGGGAAATGTGGGGGGGGGGATGAATTGGGAGATTAGTATTAACATATATACACTAATATGTATAAAATAGATAACTAATAAGAACCTGCTGTATTACAAAATAAAGTTTAAAAAAAAGACTCTGAGCTAGGGCATCCTGAGGTGGCCTTTGTTTGGCTCCAACGATTTCTTAGATTTACTATTATCTTTCACATCATGACCCCAAGTAGGTGAGTTACTCTGATAAAGACAGCTTCCATTTATTAAGCTTGTGATTTTTGGAGCTATACACTCTATGTACATTATCTCTTTTAATTCTTGGAATAGCCCACACAAAGTCTCAAAGTGATGAGTAGCTAGGTTTAGATTACACAGATAACCTTTCATTCATCCACTCACTCAGAAGATATATATTAAGCACCCACTCCCACCCAGGCACTATATTAGGCCCTAGGGTTAGACGGTCCCTGCCATTGCAGGGCTTACACTCTCAAGGGGAATGAAGACACTAAAAAAATTATTTACAGTATTTGTCATACTGGGAACATATATGTTCCAGGGAGCTCTGGGAATATATATCAGGGGCAGTAAAAGACTTGCTGAAGAAATAAGTAACCTTTAAGCTGAGACTTGAAGGAGAAGTGATATTAGCTCAGCTCAGAGGGGACAGAAAGAGTATTCCAGGCAAATACATTGAAAAACATGTCTGCAAGCTTGGATGTGAGAAAGGACCTAGCTGATTAAAGGAAATGAAAAAAGTTCTGTGTATTTGATCTTAGCATTGGAGGGGCACAGTGGGCCCAGCTGAGCCAAAAAGTTACTGAACCAAGATGAGAATTCAGTCCTGATGGACACCAGTGCCTGCTTTGGACACCTCTCCCCTAAGCCCATTAAAGTTTATAAAGAATCTGGATTAAACTGCCATTTTCAGATATCCCCAAAGCCCGAAAGAAATGGATTTCTCATTTCAGGATCGCAGTGAAGCCCTGTTCAGGTCTGAAGTTCTGAAAAGCAAGAATGGGTTTTTGAATAATGCTTACTCTGGTCAGTTAGGATTTTCCACAAGCAACCATGCTTTAAGATTCAAAGAAAAGTCCAGTGAGTTGTAAGAAAATTCAGAGGGGAAATGTCCAATGTTTTCTCTGGTTGATCAGTTGAAACAACTTGCTGTCAATGTTCATTGTATAAATGACTATATTAAGACTGAAGTTCTAGTTAATATTTTTTTTCCCTGTGAAAATTATTCCCATTTTCAGAGTGGTCCCTCTAAGAACTGATATTCTATATCAGACGCCATTATGGTGTCTTTAACCTAGCGAGGGGGTTTAATTTGTAATGCTAATATGATACTTTTCACAAGCAATGTTTTTATCTCAAAAGTATAGATAAAATGTTTGTGTACCATATAGAACTGTTTTATGTATTATCATTAAAAACTGATTAAACTGAGATTTCATTTTTGTTTTGCCCTTATAGTAAATGAATAAGCCTAATACTGCAAATTCTCAAGGCAACTTTGGGGAAGACAAGGAAAGTTCAGTCATTAATCATATTGTGAAACTAGACATAGCAGAAAAAGAATTGAAACAAAACTCACTGGACCAAAAATAATCCATATTGGAATGTGTAGATCTGCCTAGTCAGATGTGAGCAGCAAGTAATATTTGTTTTTCTGAGCCATCTCCTGATCTAAAATAGATAACCATGGTGAACAAAACATACATTTCCCTTCTGGGCCCAGTAAGTTGGAAATAAAACAACATGCCTCATTACTTGGGTTGGGTTAGTCGGTTGGGTGATTGCTTTGGGTTGGTGCGGGCATGGTTAGCTGGGTAGAGCTAGTGGGATGGGATAGGTTACTTGGGTTTCTAGAACTGGGCCCCCTTAAGAGAGATTGGGTTGGTTGGCTTGTCTGGCTTGGGATAGGTTGGCGTGCTGGGCTGGGTTGTAGGCTGGCCTGGTCTGGCCTGGGTTCCAGCTGGCTGGGGTATAGCCACAGCGCTGTGAATTCTGCTCCGTCTCCAGTTCTGAGCCAGCGTGTGATGGGGGCGGGTGGGAGCCTTGGCCACAAATAGCTGTGGGGAACACAAACAGTTTGGTCTTCAAAGACCTCAGTGGTGTCGGCTGTAACTTTCCACACAGCCCATCGAGCACACCTCTAGGCTTCGTGTTCAGGCCCAGCTGTGGCTTCCTCTGTGAGCAAACCGCAGTGTGGGGGGCGGGAGAGGTAGGGAGCATGGGAGCTCTGAGCCCCTCCTTGCCAGGCATCCCCCAGCTCACATGCAAGCTGCTCTCTGCCAGGGAGACGGAGATTGACCCCATGGTGGGCAGCATCCCCTCCCTACAGGGGGCCCGCACAGTGTGTGTCAGACCTGGCAGGGGAGGCTGAGACCAAGAAGGACTGCAGGGAGGTAGGAGCCAAGGTGGGGTGATGGTTAAACTACAGGCCTGGGAGATCTCAGGGGTGCCTGGGACTGGTTCCTGCACAGCCGTGGTGGGAGTTGGGCTGGAATTCATTCATTCATACATTCATTCATTCAAAAAACTATTTCTTGAGCACTAGGTGCAAAGACCTGGCAGGAAGGAGTCAAAGGAAGGAGTGTGGGTGATGGCTACGAAGACAGACTTAGTCTTCCTGAATGGCTGGGTCACCCCACTGACCCCTGTTCTCTTACCCCCTCTGCTCAGCCCCCGCTGTTCTCCTTTGAAGGCACCCACTGTGAGCACCTCAGAGCCCTCCTGTGCCCCGATAAGATACGCCTGTGAGCAGACAGACACATGATGGTGGCCAAGCCCAGACAGCAGGGCTTGGCACTCAATGCCCAGTAACCACCCCTGGCCCCCAGCTTCCCTGCCTGTGCTCTTGCACCACACCTCACCTTCCCACCCATGCCAGCTGAGCCGAAGTTAGAGCATCTAAACCCAAGGGACCGCAGAGGCTGTCAACTCTAGAGATGAGGATATTGGGCCCCAGAGTCAAGGAGAGCCTTGCCTGGGACACACAGCAAAATTAAAAAAAAAAAAAAAAAAAAAACCCTCTTAAATTGGAAGCACTTCTTCAAAACTTCTTATAAAATTCAGCAGTTTAAGGTTAAGGTGAAGTGATCATTCATATTGGCAGAATTAAATATTATGAGGATTAAATAAAAGCAAAGATTTATACTCTGAGTTTATATATAATATAAATAAAGTGATGGATAAAATCTGAGATTACTGAAATAATTGAACATAATAAATGGATTCTTCAGAGATTTTCATCATCAATGAGCTTTAGAAATTTTATCTTTAAAATTGCTGGAAAGGATTTCTAGATAAAAGTTTGGGTTATTTTAGGAACATGGTAAATGTAGAAGAGCTTGATAAAACTGGGGCTTGCCATGAGTAGGTTTCTTTTGAAATTCCTAATAGTTAAGGTGCTCAAGAAATAATACATCAAGACCTATTTGCTTTGCTCCCTCCTCAGTGATGGTCCCTAAGACTCATGAGATCATGGTGAATTGTTCTATTTCCCGTTTCTTTTCATTCAGCCCTTCCCCAAACCCCTGAATTTTCTCCCAGAGAATGTTTCTGGCTTGAGCCTCCTTGTCAAACCGCATAGCCCTGGCCGCTCGCATCAGCCGACCCTGGAGGGCAGCCCCCATCCCTCCCTCCTCCCTCTTTGCTGGTGTGTTCTACACTAAACTCCTGGAACTACTGTTTCTCAGACAGTTTTTATCATGTCATTTCCTGGCTCAGTCTCCACTATTTACTTTCTCTCTCTCTCTCTCTCCCCCCTACTCCCCTCTCTGCCACCCAACCCCCGGCTTTGTTTCACCAACAATCAGTTCTCTAACATGGATGGACTCCAATACACTTTTCATGCATTCATTTAGCAAATATTTATCAAGGGATTGGCGACATCAGATTTGTCTTTTGGAAGAGACACTCTGGCTACAGTGTGAAAATTGCCTTGGACGGGGGTGAGGCAAGGGACCCCACGGGGTTTTCTGCTGGGGGCCAGTGCAGGAGCCCCGGCAGGAGGTGAGGGTGGCTTGAAGCGGGGTCTTGGTAGTGGAGATGGAGTGAAACAATCGGTTTTGCAATCTGTTTAGGGGGTGGGCAACCCTTATTCCTACTGAATGTGACTTTCCAGACATTCAGTAGTTGTCTCCCAAAATGTTTACCTCCAAGCTCCACTTGCTACTAGATGCATGACCCACTATTCTGTGTAATCTATGGAGAGGACTTTAACCCTGCATACCTAGTTTCTTTATCTGTAAAGTGAACCTAATAACAGAACCCGCTTCATAGAACTGTTTTAAGGCTTAAATGAGATGATTTTAAAGTATTACGCTCAGTGTTAAGCCCATAATAAGAGCACAATCTGTGTTAGTCTCTGTGTTACCACTGCAGCCATTCTTTCCTGATTAATCCCCAACATCCTCAACGCTTTGTTTTTAATGCCTTCAACTATATCTACTCTATATTAATTCGTGTTCTTAAAACATAAAATAAAGCAACTTGGAGGTGTGGCCTCTCTTCTGGTGGTTGGCCCCGGGCTCAGACAGAAGCCCACACGTATCTACAGCCCAAATGGTAATGTGGAAATGAATTCTGACACCTTATGCTACAAATTAGGTTAAATGGATTTAGGGGCTAAGCCATTTTCAATTCCTGCTCACCTTATAATGAGAGAGATTAAAGCACCCTAAACGATGAATACTTTGTCTAATGACCATCTTACTAGGAGTTCAAAGTCTTCTTAAAATAATCATCTAACACTCTCAGAATTGAACTATTCCTTGGGCAATTCTAGAACTGCAATAATACTGTTAAGGTATTCTGTGTACTCAGACCAGCACTTCCAAACGGGCTCTTCCCGCTCACTGGGGAGAATCGGGCTTCTGTCTTTTCTTTGGCGAAGCCCCTTTGGAACCAGTCATCACAAAACACAGACGCACGTCCCATTGCGCTGGGGCAGAGGCTGCTTTCTAACACGCTTAACTGTTCAGCTTCTTTCAACCTGTCTGGAGTGTCTTTTCAGAAGTTTCAGAAGGAACCCAGTGGCAGGATTCCACCTTTTGAAACTTTTGTTTTTCTAACATAGTGTGTTCTTCTTCTTTGCCGTTTGTAACCACACAAAACATTCCTCTTAAGTGGCGTAATTGGAATCTTAGAATGCTTACTTTCCCAGTGACCACAGACCAGGAGGTGAGCTTCACTGGCTCAGTTACCTAAGACTCAGCAACACTGAGTTCATGGTTTTGAGACTCATGGTGAAGAAATAAATATAAATACAATGTCTTCTTGGAACACCTGTAGACCACAGTTCACTACATAATTTTTATATTATTCATGTATCTGTTTTGACCACCTCACCCATCTTTCTTTCTTACTCTCAGTTTCTCAGTTTTTAACTTAATTTTTCTTTTACTTTTTTACTTTTTCCTCACCATTTTTTAACAATTTACCCTGATGAAACTTTGTTGTTAAGAAATTCCTCTACTACCTCCAAAATTACAATACCAACTAAAACAGGAAAATAAAAGTATCATCATCTTATTATTATAATATGTGACTCAGGGAATGTCCATTTACTTAGAATCATAGAATTTTAGAATAGGAAAGAGCCTTAGAAAATTTGACAATTAAAATACAATTTGGGATAACTAGAATGTTTTATGAATAGCTCATTTTAATTCAGTGAAGAAGTTTTATTTCATTTGTCAGAAAAGTTGTCAAAGCCTTGGAAATGGGCAAGAGAGATGACTGAGGTGTCCATGAAGTACTTATGGAATTGCCTAGCACAATTTCCAGGGATCTGATTCTATGGGGTGTGGACCTTTGATTGTCTTTGACCAGGCTTTTCACAAATCTGTACTGATAGAGTTTTACTTGGATAGAAAACTGATGCTAAGGTAAGTATTTCTTGTCCATAGCAAAGCAAAAGATAGCTATTCCTAGTGATGCACATGAGTTTTATCCAGTAGAGAATATAAATATTTGTAACCTAATTTCTCATTTGACTCAGTTTTAATATCTTACTGCTTTCCTCATTTATCAATGAATTGAATAAAATATTTAAAGAAGCTCATTTTGTACTTATATAAGAATGATGATTTGGCCATTTTGAAAGTTATGCTTTAACACAATTTGTTCCAAATAAGTATACTCTTTAAGATTTTTAAGGATTTTGCAATGTTTCAGGGTTTTCATGATAGACACCAATTTGCAGCTACCTAGGAGAAACAGTACAGTGTAATCTCTGGTTAAAATCCAGACTCTGCCCCTTAACAGCTGCTCTCTGGCCAGTTGCTTAGCCACTCTGTGTTCCAGTTTCTTTACCTTTAATATAAATTTGATGTGAAAATTAAATATATGTAAAGCACTTGGGACAATCACACACCATTTTATTGTGATCTGTATTAAGTCACTGTCGAAAACAGTGGAGTCTTACCAAGCATTGTAGATGTTTTTAACTTCTGAACGCTCAATCCTGTCATCAGCAGAGAGAAAACCATTTTTATGATGCGAGCGATTCTTGCCTACCCAGCAGTGTGTGAATAAGTGTGTCTGACCAGAATCAGGGGTCAGTGATCAGGCAGTGCTTGGGTTCTCACCCTGAGCTACATTCCAACTTGGCCTCTGAGATAGCTTTGCAATGCGTCCAGTTGGCTTCCATGAAATACATATCCAAGGATTCTTCTTGTGTATTTCTGGATAAGGAAGGTCCCAGGGGAGAAGCTTGCAAGAGTTTTAGCAGGCAGAAGGGAAGCTGCAGCCATTTGTAGTTAACACACATGGTTACTGATCTGCTGACTCCCCTCACTCAAGAGAGACAGCTCCTGGGCCTGTAGAAGCTCTACCATCCCCTGAATCCTCCTTCAGTTTTCCTGAAGGTGTATGTGTTCAGTTCTATGCCAAAAGACCCCACCTTCTGCAGGATACACTCATCACCAAGGAGAGGCAACAAGAACAGACACAGGCTTCAGTTCATCCTTGTGGGATCCCAGCCTACTGGTGAATGGCCTTTCCTGACCGTCTATCTTGTGAACTTAAACTCCAGCCCCGGTCTGGGGGTTGCTTAAACAGTCTCTGTAAGGCTGTATGCCTGTTTAAACAAGCCTTGGAATAGCATAAGCCAATCCCTTGTAACAAATCCCCTTATTTATAGTATATAGATGGCAGATAGATGGATGGATAGATAGATAGTTAGATAGATAGATATAGTTGGATAGATATACCTACTGATTCTACCTTTCTTGTTGAATTGTGACTCATGCAGAATTTGGTACTGGGAATAGGAAAGCCAAGAAGAGCTCATTCAATTATTTATCTATTCACTTAAAAATGGAGTCATGCTATACATATACATACATTACACCTTTTTCACCTAAAAATGTATCATGAACATTTTGTTCTGTGTAAGTACCTCATCAAATTTTAATGGTCAGATAACCCCTTGAAAATAGGTACCATAATTTACTTAATGAAGTAACACTTCCTGAAGCATTCAGTTTGCTTTTAATGACAATATCACAACAAACAATTCTATATATCTATCTCTGTATATTTTTCTGATTATACTCTTAGAATAAATTCCTAGAAATTATTTAGTAAAATGATGTGCACAGTTCAGTTTTTGATACATTTGATCAGAATAGTTGTTTCAATTTACTCTTCTGTCAGCTGTGTATAAAAGGACCTAATTCTTCAGAACATCCTTGGTATTTTAAACCAGGGCATCCCCCGGTAAATTTCAATGGTTTGTTTTGTGGACCAAGCTGGATTTGCTGGTGCTTTTAGAGATCTCTAATTGTCAAACGCTCTTCATCAAGCCAATTGCCTGCTTTCCCACTCAGGTCACACCTCCATAACCAATCCTGGAACTCTCCGCATCAGCGAAGGAAGCCAGAACCACTCCAGTTCCAGTTCCTGCCCACCTACAGGAACCTCCATCAAGGCCATCTCTGAGCCTTGGAGACTGTGCTCGTAGTGAGCAATAGCCCATTGCTAGCTGAAAATGTTTGCTGCAAGCAGCTTACTTGGGGTAGCGCTGGTGTGCTTTCATTCACCAGTGTTTGCGAAGTACTAAAGTAACTGGGGATCTTTAGCAGAAAATTCTTGCTGACTGAGAGAGGTGGAACTGCTGAAATCCTCTAAACTTCCACCGCACTTACTCAGAAGCATCCTAATGCATTTAAAGTATTTTCAGAGGATGCTAAGAGGAGTTTGAAAGTTGTCACCAGAGCCTATCCAGATGGCAGTGCTCACACAACTGTTTATTTTCCATCCTGTTCAAAAGGATGTTCTCACACTGCAGGTTTAGAGGAGGCAAGGGGGTCTCAATATGACATAATCCATTTTAACTGTAAGCCATAAGTATCCATTAGAATCTTATCTCAGGGACTTCCGTGGTGGCGCAGTGGTTAAGAATCCGCCTGCCAATGCAGGGGACATGGGTTCGAGCCCTGGTCCGGGAAGATCCCACATGCCGCAAAGCAACTAAGCCTGCAAACCACAACTACTGAAGCCCGCACACCTAGAGCCCGTGCTCCGCAACAAGAGAAGCCACCACAATGAGAAGCCTGTGCACCGCAACGAAGAGTAGCCCCTGCAATCTGTAACTAGAGAAAACCTGAGAAACACAGCCAAAGACAAATAAATAAAATAAATTAATTTAAAAAAATCTCATCTCACCCATACTCTTTTCCTTTCCAAATGTCAAAGAAAACAAGCCTCCTCTTTAAAAAGAAATCACTGTGAAACCTACTCCACAATAAGAACAGCAGTTGAAATGGCTTTACACCATAATCCATGGCCTTTTCTCCTCAATCTTTCTTCCCTGATTCTTTTTTTTTTTCTTTTCTGGTACGTGGGCCTCTCACTGTTGTGGCCTCTCCCGTTGCGGAGCACAGGCTCTGGATGCGCAGGCTCAGCGGCCATGGCTCACGGGCCCAGCCACTCCGTGGCATGTGGGATCTTCCTGGACCAGGGCACGAACCCGTGTCCCCTGCATCAGCAGGCGGACTCTCAACCACTGCGCCACCAGGGAAGCCCCTCTTCCCTGATTCTTGATTCAGGTGAAGAAACTCCATATCCTTTCTACAGACAGCTACATACAGAAGAACTTCGCATGGATAATGGCAGCATTTCAATGAGTAATGGCTTAAGGAAGTACTGGTTATCCCATGAGTACAATTAAGTGATTAGTCACCAGTATCGGTGTTAATATTAGATGAATAGATTTAAGAGGTTTTATATCTGGCTTGGAGACCAGGAAGAATACTGGAACTGGTGGACTAGGGGACTGAAAACTAATTAAAATAATGGATATATAACAGAGATACAGTAGCATTTTTTATTTCAGAAATGTGAAACTGAAAGAGTCTTAGCAAGTGAGATTTATTTAAGAGACCTGGGAAGCGTCCTACTCCTAAGTGGCTTCTTGGATGTAAGATTGCTGTCTACTTATTAAGAAAAATGTTAGGGCATAAAACACTGTGTGTTTGCATGTTGGCAGCCACTTAGGTGAACGTGCCTCTGTTTATCAACAAGGAAACCTCCTCCATCATTTGGAATCACGTGAAACGTTTTTTGGTTTCCTTAAAAATTTCTGATTGGGCTTCCGTGGTGGCGCAGTGGTTGAGAGTCTGCCTGCCGATGCAGGGGACACGGGTTCGTGCCCCGGTCCAGGAAGATCCCACATGCCGCGGAGCGGCTGGGCCCGTGAGCCGTGGCCGCTGAGCCTGCGCGTCCGGAGCCTGTGCTCCGCAACGTGAGAGGCCACAACAGTGAGAGGCCCGCGTACCGCAAAAAAAAAAAAAAAAAAAAAAATTCTGATCTCTGTTATCCAAGTGATCCAGAAATGACGTTCTTTTTCTCCTAACAGCTTCCCTACTGAGGAGCTCCTTTATAAGTTGCCATCTCTCAACAATACCAATTATTTTTAAGAAAGAAAATTTTTGTCTATAGAAATAAAGTGTGTCCTTCATGCTCAGATATGCTGTGCCTGGCAGCTGGTGGTTATCTCTGGAGACAAAGCAGCTTCTCATTGTCTTGGTGTCCTGCTTGTTAATAGGTAATAATCATTAGGGTATTTCAGGATCTGGATCCAGTAATATGTTAAGAAGGAGAGTTGGGCAGTAAGAAGGAAATGGGTTGAGAAGAGGGGACTTTAGATTTTTTTTTTTTAACTTAGGAGTTTAGCTAACTTGACCAATCTGAAGGCAACTTAAGATGCCTAGGATGAGTACTTGAAACAGATGTCTAACTCTGTTAGGAAATTTTAGAGGCCACTCTAGTTCAATTCCCTCATTTTATAGATAAGTTATGGAAGTGAGGACTTTGACATTCCATTCATCTATAAGCTTTGCCTATTCACTCAGTAGGTGCTCAGTAAATACATGTGCAGTGAATGAGGACACGGATAGAGAAATTGGCTGGATGATGGAACAAAAGAAATACAGAAAAATGTGTCAGGCCTGGCTAGGGGAACTACTCAAGTTAATGAAATTGTTTTCTAAGAGAGTGCTGCTCTGTTCCAAGAATACACAAAACTGAGCAGTGGAAATAATTTGCACTCTTCTGGTTTGAGGAGGCAGTGTGATTGTGTAATCCTTCAGCACATTTGTGAACATCCATCGCCACTCTACTGGTGGAGCTCTGCAAGTGTCATTGGAGACATTTCTGCTACACAGGATGTCGGGTCAGAGTTAACTATCAAACCAGAGCATTGCCCTTTAGGAGCTGACCAACTAAGGTGGGTGACCTCAGTAGAACCATTTATTCAGGATGTGTAAACATCGGCCATCAGATCTGCTGCCAATGACATGGACTCACTGTTTAAGCAGGAAACAGGTTCTACTAAGGCACCTTCAATTTCTGACCTGGTGCCATTGGCAAGATGGTACTGAATGGTGGAGTGAGCACAGCCTGTGACTTTGGGACAGAGTGTCCCTATTTGCAGAACAAAGTAGGGAACAAAGCTATAGTCCTGATCTGTAAACAGCAATGCTCTAACCTCATGATCGCCAAACTTTTTTTGATCATGTACCCTTATCATGCTTCTTTAGCATGAACCCTGATGTATGTACATTTATCTACTTAGAAATTATAGGTGTCTTGTTTTACTAATACATAATACGCTTCCAAATCAGAAGTATAAAAAGATAAGATAAAAATAAATATAAACATATAGCTACTGCATTTCTGTAACTCACCACAGGCTGTGGCTGATATTTATAACTTCCTTCTTCCATTACATAGCTCATGTTTCCTTCCCCACCAGTCAGGACATCAGCTTGTCAGGGCTCTTTACCTAAAAGTCTGAATCGTCAGTGGCTCTTTCCTTTATCGGTTGATGTAGTTTTCAGTTAACTTTTATTATAGAAAATCATGGTACTAAGAGCTATCCCAGAGAATCCCCCCGGGTTCCAGAGATGGTCCACTCTGTTCACATTTTCTAGCATCAGTTGAAATTCCTCTTGGCAATCAGGATCAACCACCCTCTCAGATCAACGCCTTTCTTGGCCTGCTGGTATAGTCGTAAGAGGAACTCAAAAAGATGCAACAGCAGAGCCAAACTCCGGTTGCACAGAACCACTGTTCTAAGGATTTCTCTTTTAGAAACCAAGATTTCCAAATCTCAGAAATGAAATTGTATGATAGTTATGGATGTAAAAACTCTGCAAAATGTGTTATTTGGTGTGATAATGAGAGGAGCCATTCCCTCTTCAACGCACTGATTCCTGGACGATCCACGTAGTCTGACTGAGCAAGACAGCACTCCTGATTGTTCCCTGATCAAAAGTATGTACAGGGCTTCCCTGGTGGCGCAGTGGTTGAGAGCCCGCCTGCCAATGCAGGGGACGCGGGTTCGTGCCCTGGTCCAGGAAGATCCCACATGCCGCGGAGCAGCTGGGCCCATGAGCCATGGCCGCTGAGCCTGCGCATCCGGAGCCTGTGCTCTGCAATGGGAGAGGCCACAAGAGTGAGAGGCCCGTGTACCACAAAAAAAAAATTTAAAAAAAGTATAGAATCATAACACCTCAAGGTTTTGATGCTATCGTATATGGAAGTCTTAAATTTAATTTTCATGTTGTTTGCTGTAGTATGTAAAGATAAAACTGATTTTAGTATACTAACCTCCATCCTGTGACTTTGACAAGTTCATTTGTTAGTTCCAGTAATTGTTTTGTAGATTCTTAGGAATTTCTATAGAAGCAATCACATTATTTACAGAGAGAGAGTGTTTTACTTCTCCCTTCTTGATCATTTTTCTTTTGTATTTCTTTTTTATGTTTTGCCTTATTGCGATGGCTAAGACCTCCAAGATGATGTTGAAGAGAAGTGGGGAGAGTGAGCATGCTCACTTGGGTCTGGATCTCTGAGCTCAGAGAAGGGGTCTGGGAGCCAGACCCATAAGGAGGGCGGGTGCTGATTGGCCGGCGCAGGTGTCTCCAAGGGGTCTTATGAATTTGGATCTGCAGGTGTTACAAACTTACAAGGGGAAACTGCCACCACTAAGGTCAAGCATTTGGAGGGTGATACAGGAACAGGAAAATTGGTGGGAAGCAGACAGAAAGGAGCAATCCTTTCTTCCTCCTCAACCTTTCATCTCCCTCTGGTGCCCCCTGCTGGCAAACAGAGTCTACCGTGTGATCAGCCAGCAAAACAGAGGTGTGGTTTGCAGAGTCCCAAACCCAACAACACAAGGCAACTACAGGCAGGTGGATTTGAGGCCAAGAGACAATACTTTAAAAACAGGCACCCAGAAAGTACACCTATGGGTTGTTTGATTCAAGCATGCCTTCTCTTCCATCCCAGAGTGAGTCCCAAGAGTCATTAGAACTTTACCTCTCTTCTGTTTTGTTTTCCTTATTCCGAGATTTGTTTGAGAAAGGCTATCATGTCTGCGACTAATGTGGTTTCATTCAGCCCCAAAATCTGCCTCCTAATGAGATGCGAGGAGCTGGCGCTGTGGATTTGAGCTGGCCACCTGAAGCCTCCAACCACTTTCACTGCTAATCTAAATTCAGAGCCTCCCAAGTTTTTTCCTTTATTTCCCCCCCACTTTCCCTGACTCATTGTAACTCCCTTTCATTATTCTTGGCCCTGAAAAATGAAAACATTCTTTTTAGCAATTCCTGTGTTAAATAGTATGTTCCATTCAATATACTGTTAGGGCGACCATTCCACCCCTCCCTCCTTCTCACATATGCGTGCATACACATTCACATACATCTCGAGTGTACACACACCTGGGAACATCAGTATATAAAGCTTGACAGGTTTTGTTCAAAGAGGTTAAGAGAATTTCTCACAGTCACACAAGTACAGAGAGGCAGAGTTGATATCCAGCCTCCAGACTGATTCTTAAGCTCTTACCCTTCCCATTTCCTTACACTGTCTCTCTTCTTTTCTTTCTAATACTAAAAATAATAATTCCACTTACATCATTTCATTCTTTGAAGTGTTTTCACGTATCTTCCTGTCTGTGACAATCACAACTCCTCTGGAAAGTAGGGCAGATCATATTATTTTGTCTATGTTGCAATATAGGAAACTTGGCTTATAACATTTCCCAGTAGAAAAAGGAAAACATTTCTGAAAGGAAACATCCAAGTAGCTGTTGATTCTGTCTCCATTTCAATGCACTTTTCATTAAAGCTCATTTAAAATTTTAAAAAAGTAATCCTACATTTATAATACCTGTAGTCTCTTTTACTTTCACTGCTTGTATACTACTGACCACTGCTTTTATTTTTATAGATGGTTTTATTTTCAGGGGAGGGTAGGGGGGTTGCATGTGTAGGATGTGAATATCTTTGCTGAGCTCTTCTGAGTCTGAAACATATCAGTCCAGGCAAGAATCATTATCAGTAGTCAAGTCAGAATGAAATTTGTGTTCAGTTTACTAGTAGAAAACTTTAGCATTGTAAAAGTTTGTTGCCCATAGTGTTCATCAGTGCATTTATATTTTTATTCTGGTACTCTGTTCTCTGCTTGCACTATTTGGGGTCATATCTTTTGGAATATCTTTTTGGTTGTTCACTTTGTGAATGGTTTGGAAGAGAAAAATACAAAATGAAGAGTATGCACTTATTTCTTACTATGGTGTTGGCCTTGCATTACTCCAGAGCTAGGAGAGTGCAGCTATTTATCATTGATGAATCATCCTAAAAACCTTCTCTTTTTCTTATTGAAGTACAGTTGATTTACAATATTATATTAGTTTCAGGTGTACAACATAGTTGTTCAATATTTGTATAGATTATACTCCATTTAAAGTTATTATGAAATTGATATATTTCCCCATACTGTACAATATATTCTTGTTGCTTATTTATTTTACACATAGTAGTTTATATCTTTTAATCCCCTACCCCAACTTGCCCCTCCTCCCTTCTGTTTCCCACTGGTAACAGCTAGTTTGCTCTCCATATTTGTTTCTGTTTTGTTGTATTCATTTGTTTGCTAAAACTCCTCTCTTGTTTTACATTAGTGAGAGTTTGTAGTCCCAAATCCTTCCAGGGTCTTTTGTTTTTCTTTGTGAAATAGGGTAGTTAACTTGCTGCTTTACAAACAACTCTAGTCTTAAACAGTAAATTGGCCATCACTCCACCTTTTCTTAGCTATATACCAGCTGATCCTTATCAGAAACTTTCAGCCAAAAAAAAAATTTCTCTTAAAATCAGCAATGTTACCCTCATCCTTTATGCCACTGGAATGCATAAAATAATGAGAATTTTGTATTGAATGCTTATTACTCTCTGCCTCTCCCTCTTTGCAAATCTTACTGCACTGTGAAGGTTCATTTTAATATGTCAACTTGGCTGGGCCACAGCGCCCATATATTTGTTCAGTCTTCTGGATGTTTCTGTGAAAGTGGGTTTTTTTTTTGGAATGAAATTTTAAAATGTGTACATTTTGAGTAAAGCAGATTACCCTCCATAATGTGAGTGGGCCTCATTCAATCAGTTGGCAGCCTTAATAGAACAAAAATTGACCTCTCCCAATAAAGAAGGAATTCTATCATAAGATTGCCTTTGTATTTGAACCGTAACTCTTCTCTGAGTCTCCAGCCTACTGGCCCACCCTTTCAGATTTTGGTCTCTCTCTCTCTTTCTCTGTATGTACATATATGTATACATGTCTATATATACATATATATGTCTATACATACAC
Organism: Pseudorca crassidens; assembly: GCF_039906515.1. NCBI lineage: Eukaryota > Metazoa > Chordata > Mammalia > Artiodactyla > Delphinidae > Pseudorca > Pseudorca crassidens. The sequence continues at coordinate 24,593,011 of NC_090306.1, read as the reverse complement.
ACACACATATATATATTCTCTGTCTCTCTTTATATATCTCTATATATATACATATATAAATATATATATATTTGTATATATAAATATATATGTATATTTCTCTATATATATAGATATGTATATATAGATACAGATACAGATATTCCTGTTTCTTTGGAGAATCCTAATACACTCACCTAATTCTTAAAACTGGTAGGTATTATTATCACATTTTCATACGGTGAAACTGAGGCTCAAAGAGATTATATAAATATACCCAAGATCATACAAGTAATACGTGGCAGGACCGAGATTTAAACCTATGCTGTTTTCAAAGTCAGTGTTCCAACTATTACTCTATATATTTGTTCTATGATGCTATGCTATGCTATATTACAATACTAAATCAAATAATCCTCACTAAAACTTAGAAGTGCATCCAAAGAGCCACTGGCATCTTACGTTTCAGAATAATTTTTGAGTTACATGATACAACCCACATGCTGTTTGGCATGAAGTGATTAAACAGTAATATCAGAGATCCTGTTGCCCGAAAATGCTTAATGGTGTTGCTCAGGAAATGCCACATCACTTGGCTAGTGGGAGATCCACTTTCAGCTTAGACTCCAAACAGAAAGAAATGAATTCCCCAAAGATTTTAAACATCACTCTTCCTCACAGCTTTGAAAATACACTTAGTACCATCTGTATATAAGAGTATACTACACATTACATTATACTAATCATACTAAACAAAATTATAATAACAAAGAGAAAAATTTTGCCACTCCAACACCACAAACGTTTCATTTTATGGTTTTCTTTTCAGTGTGCCTCCATAAACATTGTTTGCAAGTTATAGTGATAGTAGTGATATAATTTTATATTCTCCTTTTATCCAAAAAAGTATCTCAGTAGTGGGAAGAAAAATGTTTCTCTTTTCCTGAATTTCAGAAGGAAATTCCAATGCCAAAAAGAAAAAGTTGGTGTTGAAACTTGGATACTCTGTGTAACTAGGCATCTAGGGATAACAATAAAAACAAATTGACCTCATTTACTGGTTCATTTTCTTTGATTTAGTTCACATAATTAGAACTTGATTTACACTGGGAGTGAGTAAAGAAAAGTCAGGAAACCCCAGCAAACAGTGCCTGCTCTACAAGCCATTGAGAACTTCATCTTCTCTAAAGTTAAATTTTAGCCACCTATGCAAGCTTCACAGCCATTCAGTAACCTACTTATCTGCATAAATCTTCCTAATGCTAACCAAGTAAATGAACTGCAATTAGAAGCTTCTGTCAAATTGATTCACTTTACTGTACACCTGAAACTAAGACAACATTGTAAATCAACCATACTCCAATAAAAATTAGTTTTTAACAAAAGAAGCTTCTGTCAAATAGAAAAGGTAAATCAATGGAAAACTGTGATGCTGGAAAGGCATAAAAGGCGTATAGGATTATAGCAGAAGGATATAATCCTTCTGTTCTTCCAGAGACAGAAGTGAATGGATAAATGAGGCTCCTCTCTCTGGTTAGTGGGGACTGAGGTTTTGTGGCTGTGTGTATTGTGCTGTATCATGTGGCCATCTGTTCTGATTCTATGAAAATTAGGGATTCCTTGGGAAAGCGTTAATTTTTACAACATCCTAAGTGTTTCTTGCAAAATAAGTTTAAATTGGTTTGGAATAATGAAGGCACCTATATGAGAGTGATGAATGTCTCCCCGGGGAGCTCTCAGAGAAGCCAGCATTGAACCCTGGGAACTGGTATTAGGTCCCGTCAAAAGCTGATGTCTTCACTAATGATCTGGAAGAGGGAGTCAATGGCTCATTAATGAAATCCACAGTTGAAATGAAATGATTGATTGGATGCAAGAAAGCAAAGAAAGTAGTTATGTTGGTCAAATGAGGTGCATCTTATGGAAATTCTCATTCATCCTTTAAGCAGAAAATCACCATCTGAAACTCATTTAATGGGACTAATCAGTCCAGAAAGCACCACTTCCAGCAGAGGCCTGGAGGTGATGCCAGGAAGAAGATTAGACGGGATATGGGAGGCTGAGCCAGCACAATCAGAGCTTCTCTCTGGAAAGACCTCAAGACATTTGGCCAGTGTCCACGTGCTTCCCACAGCTCCTGACATCGAGCCACAGCCTCTGAAGTCCACTCTGCTGCTGTCTGGTGGCCAGCCTGTCCTCTGCCTTCTAGTTCTGGCTGGAAAAAATGGCTCCAGATGGGCTTTCTAGCATTGCATTCAACAAGGCAAAGTTGACAGTGTCCAACACTTTGTTCCTTTGAGGGTAATGACTGGGCCAAGGCCAGAGGTGTGGGTCCAGCAACAGAATGGAAAACTGGCTAGTGTTGCAGTTTGGATTGGGAATTGTCGTCTTCATCTCTGGCCCATCCTCCATTCTGAGATGGGTGTGTGTTCTGTTCACTGTCCTTCTGCTCATGGCATTTGCTGCTTGCAAGCTCCCAAGGGTAGAGCATTGTGAGTTCGTTGCCCTGGATTCATGTGCACCCCTTCACTGTCCTGTGACCTTCTGAGGCAATGTGTAAGATTGAAGAATGTAAGTGTCCATCAGTGAAAACCTGTGAGTTTGAAAGGCCTGGTTTCAACCATCTGTTTCCTCCAGTCTCAGGAGAACCCAGTTCTGTTCTCAGGTCTGGCTTTACCCCTCCCTCTCATCTCCTTGCTCCTTCCCCATCTTGAGTGTGAGTTTGACACAGGCTCCTAACCTTGCCCTGAGGTAAAGGGAGCTCAGGCCTCCTGGATTAATAGCCCTTTTACCATCTTTAATAATGTCTCCACCCCATGTAGGGTTAGGCACAGCAAATTTCTCTATCACATCACAGCATCATATAAGTTAATCTTATATTAGGTTTTTAAATCATGAAAATATAGGTTGTTTCCTCATGAGAGCCAGAAATCCATTAAAGGAGACTTTTCCAACACTATTTTTTGGGGCCATCCAGAGACCTTATTTAAGTTTATAGCAATAGCTATTTAATATTTGGAATAGTTACGGATTACTGGCTGAAACTTGGAAGTAAACTATTACATGATTGTTAGGTTACCAAAGAAGAAATAGCAATGGTAGGCAAAATTTTCATCATTTGATGCATTTAAAATCAGACAGTATCCGATGGGCTGTGGATTTGGATGGGGGACCCAGAAACTAGGTTCTTCAGGGTTACAGTTAATTGATTACTGTTACAAAACTGTCTTGGGAGACCAAAATCTCACTTGTAACCCCTCACATCACTTTGGTCTAAATTTCCTTAGCGTGAATCTCTCTTTAGGGCACTGAGTCCGGGATGCACATCCCTTCTTGTAACATAAAGAGACCCATTTTCGAGGCACAGCCCTCTGAGAATGCAGTAGAGTGAGAACGCCCAATACACATTTCAGTCTGGCTCAGCTGTGATGGGCTTAACCGGGGAGGATCCTTCCCTTGGTTTGTAGCTGCTACTGGAGCTAGAACCATTGCTTGTCAAATCATGACTGGATGACCCCATCCAGCTTTTAAGAGAAAAGATCTGACATTTCCCAACCCCTGCAGCCTTTGCTTCTGTTGTTCATGACACGAAGCCTCCACTCTGGCCAGACCGGAGCCCAGTTCTCTGATTCCTGCTCCAGTGGTCTTTCCCTTGGAGCCATCACAGTGGCTGCTGCTGAGATTACATTTAATGTCACCCTCAATTAAACTGACAGGATCCAGTCCTCCCAAACCCCTCCTGGACTGAGAGAAAAGAAGAGGCTTTGGGTGGGAAACTGAAAAAGGCTCTTGTGTTCCTGGCTCTTTTGCAGGTATATCTCTCAGAAAATTGCTGTTTTGTTGTTTCTAGGCCCTGAGCTCACATTACACCAACTGACGCCTGGAAGGATCTGTCAGGCCATCCATCAGCTTTTACGGGGTGAAGACCTTTGAGAAACATGGAAAGCACTCAACAAGTTGGAAATGTTAATGACGTAGTCCAAGTAAACACCAGATCTTCATGTCTGGACATTACCTTCCAATTCCTTCTTTCAGATAAAAATATCATGGAACTCTAATGCAACAGAAACAAACAGGATAGTGTCAGAGCCAAATGCATGGGGAATTTTCCAGAGGAAATTAAAATGTAGTTCCTGTCAACGTTTTTCAGAGAAGCCATTCTTTCTTCTCTGGAAGTTGGATCATATGCAATCCAGAATCATTACAGTCTTTACTGAAGTAATGGGGTATTGGATATTTCATCATATACAAATGAGTTTTTTACTTAATTACTTACTTTCTACCCATACAACGAGTAACATTTGTTATCCAGAAAACAACATCAACAATATAACTGAAACATAAGAAAGGAACCCTCCTAGCTTGTTCAACCCCCTTTTAATTTAGGAATACATTAAGTATATTTTACAAAATCCCTGATGGCTTTTGAACTATTATTTCACTGAGTTAAATTAATCATTACAAGAGCAAGAGATAGAGTTGATGGATAATGCAAATAAAAATACAGAGCACCCAGATAATTCTGCCTTTCAGATAAGTAACAAAGACTTTTTAGTACAATAAACAAATATTGCATGGGATATACTTATAGTAAAAAAGTTTATCTGAAATGCAAATTTAACTGGTCATACTGTATTTTACCTGGCAATCCTACAATGTATTTTACCTGGCAATCCTACAAGAAACCAATTTCATCAGAAATGCTTCTAGTGTATCAAATATACTGGCTTGTCCTTTAGAAAGTAACCACTCTTTGACAATTAATCTAACTACTTGGAAGTCAGCAAGGAAAATACTAAGAAGGAATTTAAAAAGAGCAAAGGCTGACTATGTAGTCATTGTTTGCCAGGCTGTCACAGTCAATTTACTTCTCTTAATTCTTTATTCTATTTTTATAATAATGCACCTTGATCGTTTTTTTCCCAGAAGGATTTCTTTTTTTTTTTTTTTTTATAATTTTATTAAAGTACAAATTGCATTTTACTCCCTTCTTAACTCTCCATGATTGTTCCCTGCTCCCTGAATGTTCAACTATCTCACTATCGCGGTCTCTCCTGTTGCGGAGCACAGGCTCCAGACGCGCAAGCTCAGCAGCCGTGGCTCACAGGCCCAGCCGCTCCGCGGCATGTGGGATCCTCCCAGACCCGGGCCCGAACCCGCGTCCCCTGCACCGGCAGGCAGACTCCCAACCACTGCGCCACCAGGGAAGCCCCCCAGAAGGATTTCTTGACCACAGTAAAAAAGTAGAAACATGAGCACAAAAGGACAAAACAACATGAAAAATAAGAATTTCATGCTGATATTTGAAATTGACTACATTGATTGCATTGTTGTAATTTTGTCTGAAAATCTGGTTTCAAATGAGGCAAGTAACATTGTTTCACTTGCTGTCAACAAGGGTACCTTAAATTTGATTTTTAAATGCTTTTTATAACTCTTGTTAAGAAGTTTTCTGAAGATTGTTTTCATCCAAAGAAATTAGTATTTCTAGTTTTCTACTAAGGAAAAAATAAAAATATATTTTTGACTTGTAAAATTATGGTTTTAAACCATCTTCTGACATATTCTTGAGGGTATTATGTTTGTTGAGTTAAATTGCAGAAGGTGGGGCTACATCACTCTGTTAGAGTTGATCAGAAGTAACTAGGTATGAGAGATCCTAAAACTTACAATAAAAATAGCATTTAGGGCTTCCCTGGTGGTGCAGCAGTTGAGAATCTGCCTGCCAATGAAGGGGACATGGGTTCGTGCTCAGGTCCGGGAAGATCCCACACGCCGCAGAGTGGCTGGGCCCGTGAGCCATGGCCGCTGAGCCTGTGCGTCTGGAGCCTGTGCTTCGCAGCGGGAGAGACCACGGCAGCGAGAGGCCCGCGTACCGCAAAAAAAAAAAAAAAAAAAAACTAAAAAAAAAACGAAACTAAGTGGTCCTTCCTCTTCTACTTTCTGAAAGACTTTTTACAGTGTTGCTATTATGTCACCCATAAGTATTTATAGAGTTCACTAGTAAAATCCTCTGGCCCTTGAGTTTTCTTTATGGAAGTGTTTTAAATTACATATTCATTCAATTAACTTGATTTATTTTGATCTATTTCATTAATTTCTGCTACTATCTTTATTATTTCTATCTACTAACTTAGGGCTTAATTTGTTTATGGGTTTAGTTGAGAAGTTTTCAGGGCAGGATAGCAGAAACTGGCTGAGTGTTCTTAATTTTGGGTGATTTCTTAAGTCAAGGATTAAGGCAGGCAAGATGAGGTTCTGAGTGAAGAAGGAAGTGTTAGGTGAATCACAAGACATTCTGAGACTGCAATTGCACAACTAATAGAGATGGTACTGTAGTTCTTAGGGCCCCCTTTTAGCCATTCTCCAACTAGTCCAGAGCTTGACCACAAAAACAATCTCACTCCAGATCTATGTTACTGTCAGAAACTCTAGATGATTCTGCATCTCAAAATAAGAGTTTGGTAGTAGAATGGGATCTGGCCTTGTTGATCTTTTTGTCAAGTGACAGTAACTGCATGGTAGCACTTAAAACTCTGGGGCTCTATGCTAGGGAATTGTAATATACATGAAGAAGATGGGCAGGAGAATGATTAGCCTTTGTAGAATGCCTTGCAGACACAATCCCAAACTAGTGAACCCAAGCCAAGAACACCTCTCCCAGTGTCCATTTGGGTTTCACCTTGGAGATCCAGACACCATCTCCCTTAGTTTAGAGGTGGTTGTTCTATATGACCAGTGCATCACAAATTGTTAGCAAAGGTACAGGTGCTGCCTAGATTAGCTAATAGGAAGTCAAAAGCAATTGGATTATCCAATACTATGTGGTTAGCTGTGAAGTATCTTTTATAACTTTGGCCAAGTTAAATAATATATTTCTGACAACTTTTCCAATTGTATCAACCCTAATGTAGAATTGTGCATAAAAAGTTGGTAAATCTCGGGCTTCCCTGGTGGCGCAGTGGTTGAGAGTCCGCCTGCCGATGCAGGGGACGCGGGTTTGTGCCCCGGTCTGGGAAGATCCCACATGCCGCGGAGCAGCTGGGCCCGTGAGCCATGGCCGCTGAGCCTGCGCGTCTGGAGCCTGTGCTCCACGGCGGGAGAGGCCACAACGGTGAGAGGCCCGCATACCACGAGAAAAGAAAATTAAAAAAAGTTGGTAAATCTCTAGAGTATATAATTCATTCTTCATTTTGTAAGTTACTGAATACACACTTCAATGCGATATGGTCCAGAGAAGGTGGAGGGATCTGGAATATGGGAAAGTCTCCAAAAATTACCTCACAGTCATAAATCAGATTTGTGTGTAGTAAACAAGTAAAGACTTAGTGTCCACCTAAGAATAGTAGTCTAGAGGGGTATAGGTACTGTCGGGGTTATAGGTGTTGTTTAAGATGATTGAAATTTGCCAGCTAGACAGACGTTCCTTGAGGAGAGCAGAATTCTTGGTAAAGCTGAAAATCTCTCTGAGGATAACAAGTGGAGAAAAGATAGTCTCAATATGTATTCCTTACTTCTGTGTTGTCCCTAGCTCCAGAAATAGTACCGTAATTTTTTTTGCAGTATTTTGCTGTTTGGGGCCAGGGTCCAGTATTCATATGTTTGGAGTGTAGAGTTAATAATATGGAGGCAGGAGTGTCCGAGGACAGTTACAGACACTTACCATTTGGTCTTTGATTGATTTTGAGGATGAATATAGCAGTTGGGTTTATTATCAGCAGTGTAACACTTATAAGAAAACTGTGAGTTTGACCTTAATAGTTTAAGAGAAAAAATTAAAGTCAGGTGCCACATTACTGAATTTACAAAGCCATTACCTCATTTTGCTTTTGTTCTAAGAACATCTCGAAGCGTTTGGTCAAATCTGGTGGGTATATTAAAGAAGCAATTACCAATTCTAGCCTTTGCTTGTGTATGAAATTCCCTATTTCTAGCTAGAGGCTATGCGCAAAATTGAGGGTAATGCAGCAGAAGCAACTGCCTGTGGATCTATCCAGCATGCTGTCAGAGAGAAGTGAAAAGATGTTTTTCAAAATTTCCCACGGATTTACCCTTTCTTTGCTTATAAAGTATGTTAATATCAACTCAGTCTTTACTGAAAATGCAACAAGTGTGGCTCTAATAAATAAGCCTTGTCCCTCATCTTATGTTTTTTATTGTTTTTATTCTATTAGAAGAAACCAGGAGTAGCTAGATCCTTTTCTGAGCCTTTCAGTCCATATTTTAGAGCCAGATGTTAGAATCTCAAGAACCTACTAATGCATTCTAGTTGATTTAGTTCAGGAGGCTGGTATTCTTCGTTTCCAGTAGTGTAGAATCTTGTCTTTTCTCTTGGGACTTGAGGAAAGCCTTTTGCTTAAAATCTACCTGTTCCTCATCCTATTTTGGTGGACTTATTTTTAGAAGAACTTGTACTCTGGGGATGGAAACACAGCAGAAGTATATGTTAGAATAGCAGGCTTTGGGGGAAAGGGAAAAGCATCCTGGAAGAAGTGAGAAATAGGAGTTGACAGCTGGGGGCAGTATTCAAAGGAAGAAGAGTTAGGGTGGGGTTAGGAAATGACAAGATTTTAGAGGAACCAAAATGTCTTAAGTTTTTCCACATTTTTTGTTATCTTTGTACCAAAAAAAATGCTTTAATGAAGTTATATTGAAGTCAGAATTTCGGTTAGAAGCTTTTTACCACTAAAAAAAGGCAACACAGTGAATACTAGAAATTGTCTTGCCCTTTTGCTCTAAGTTATGTTTAAGATGAACAATTTTGATTATATTAAAAGTTCCCCAAAGTGACCACTTACATTCCAAATTATCTTCAGTGAAATTGCTCCATTTTGTAAGATATGCACAAAAATTTAGGTTATCATGAGAATACATATCTGATGAAGACATTTGGCCTGGGAGGTGTTAATATGTCATGAGATGATTCCATTAGACTCAACAGAGACTAGTCGCAGGTGTCGCCTCTTCGCCCCTGTGTCAGGCCCCCATCAGTCTTCAGCCATCTCTGACATCAGACCTGACAACTGTCAGCCTCCAGTAGGTGGAGTTTTTGGAAATTTTATCTCCCAAATCAACTCTCAGGAACACAAAGATAGGTCAGAAAGACAAATAGAACTTGTAAGGTTTCCAGATAGTAACCCAGAACAAAGTTTATTAAGGGATGCTGGCTTGACAAAACCTTGAAATGGTCAGTTATCACAACAAGTACTGAAAAATAGTGACCAGTGTTCATATCACTGAGTTTTGGCTGGGACTTAACTAGAGGGACTTGTGAGAGTTCTCTCTGTTTTTTTGTAGTTCATATACTGATGCTGCAGATATGTAGTGTGGTCAGGTGGGTTAGGGCTGGACTAGAATAGAGTTGGCAAACCCATGGCACTTATTATGGCCACTACCCTTTCCCTACCCGTGGAGTGCACTGTTAATCAATCACTGTCATTTTTTTTTCTGGTCTGGACAGTGTTCCAGATGACCACTATCAATAGATTATATTGGCTCAACTGAGCCCTTACTACGTGCCAGACAGTCTTCTAAGCACTTTATAGGAATTAACTCCTGTAATCCTCACCTCAGTGCTCTTTACAGATTATGTAACCCTGCCCAGAGTCACACAGGTAGTAAATGGCAGGTCTGGGGTTCAATCCCCAGCGAGCTGTAACCAGAGCTGATGTTATCAGGGTGCATTGTAAAACAGGTTGTTAAAATATTTAAATACTTCCATAAGGTATTATAAATAGCATCCCTCTGCTGCCTTAGCCTGGTCCCTTTCTTCTGACCTCCTCTCCTAACTCTCTAGCAATAAGGAGTTAATGCCCAGCACAGAGGAAGGCTTCCAGAAGCCAGATCCAGAACCAAGGCTGGGTTCTGTTCTGGTTGGACAGTGTTGGCCACTGCCCATGTCTCACGAGTCATTAAAGATGGAATTTTAAATATCATCTCTGGGTGCGACCCTTTCAGATTTCGGCTGATACAATGTCAGTATTATTTACATAAAATATTTGTAAAGTAATATTAATTCACACATCATACTATAGTAAATAAAACCATAGCAAAATATAGAAAAAAAGGTAAGTAAACATATGATAACAACATTACTCTTTTCTAATGAACCTTTAATTATGTTTTTCTAAACCCCTTTTCTCATCACTAGCCAAAGCTCCTTTTCCATTGATGATATCATTCTTGTCACAAGAATGATAAAATTAGGCACCTTTGCTTAATTTTTTTTTTTAAGTTATTTGTCCAAGGTCAAATCACCAGGATCTCTCAGACACAGAGTGCTTTTTTTTTTTTTAAGAAGATGTTGGGGGGTAGGCGTTTATTAATTAATTTATTTATTTTTGCTGTGTTGGGTCTTCGTTTCTGTGCGAGGGCTTTCTCTAGTTGTGGCAAGCAGGGGCCACTCTTCATCGTGGTGCGCGGGCCTCTCACTATCGCGGCCTCTCTTGTTGTGGAGCACAGGCTCCAGACGCGCAGGCTCGGTAGTTGTGGCTCACAGGCCTAGTTGCTCCGCAGCATGTGGGATCCTCCCAGACTAGGGCTCGAACCCGTGTCCCCTGCATTAGCAGGTAGATTCTCAACCACAGCGCCACCAGGGAAGCCCCTGCTTAATTTTTTTTAAGACCAACCCTCTGATTCCATATTCCTCAGTGGAATGAAATCTCACTTTTATGACTCATTTCTGGTGCAGACTATCTTGTTCAGAACAACTTCCCCATCTATCTCTGAGCTGTGTCTTATTGCTTATCAGAAGCTTCTGGGTATCTTTGAGATGCCCCAGGACCAGAGTCCCTGCACAGACCTGGCAGGTCAGTGAAGGTCGGTCTCACCACAGCCCCGGGGAGGCGAGGTATATCCTGGTGGCAGGTACTGGAGTTCCCTCTGTTTCTGTCTTTCTGCACAAACACCCAACTCCTTTTCTATTCCAACATTCCACTTCTTTCCAGGACTCTGATTTTCTGGCTCCTGCATTGAAATAACCACTGGCATTTCCCCCTGTGAACCTTGGCTGTGGACCCATTCTCTGTCTCAATTCCTCCATTCCTCTCTCTACTGCAGACCCCACCTCATGGCAGCTCCCACCACTGACCCAACCAGGCCTGGACTCCATTTTTGCCAAGCACCGTGGGGCAGAACTGGCATTCTTTGAGTTAGTTTCTTCTGAGATATAATTTAGATACAGTAAAGCTTATGAGTTCAAACTCCTCAAGTTGAAGCTGAGCTGTCTACTTGGTAAAATTGAATTTTACAGGGACCAAGTTCATTTTGACATTCAAGCAACATTGTTAAATAAGCAGAGAACCACTTAACAATAACTAGGAAAACAACAAAAAAATGTATATTAGAAATTGTTCTCTTTTCACACTTGAAGCGTAATGAGAAGTGGTCTTAAATTGTAGACATCGATTAATGTTAAAATTTCTCTTCTGTAAGTTTTTCTTTTGAGTAAGAAATTGTGAGATTTCCTTCTTTGGAGGTCTTAGAACATTTGCAGTAGTTTTAGGCAAGGCTGTCTGGAGGAAGAGCACTGACCTTGGGAGATTCCTTCCAAAAAGCAGGTAGAAGTGGTTCTAAATCAGAAGTCAGGATTTACATCACTTAGAAGAAGTAACAATGTAGAACTCAAATTGCATTTCTAGTGATAACTGTTACCTACTTCCAGAGTGTGAATCAATTCAATTTCACTTAGAAATTTATAAAATTCTATAAAAGTGTCACTTTTGGTTTTTTTAAGCTTTGAAGATATTTAAAATATACATTGCAATTAAAAAAAAAGTAAATTTCCCTCCTTCCTGCAGAAAACCCTGAACATCCAGCTTCAGAATATCCTGTCTTCTACCCATTTATGAATGCATTCAAACATTTAGCCATTCCATCAATTAACAAACATCTGATTTGTTACCGTGTGCAGGCAATTTGTTAAGCTCTAGGGGCAGACAGAACAGAGCTGGTCCACCCTCTTGCACTGTTGGTGGGAATGTAAATTGATACAGCCACTATGGAGAACAGTATTGAGGTTCCTTAAAAAAATAAAAATGGGATTACCATATGACCCAGCAATCCCACTGTTGGACATATACCCAGAGAAAAGCATAATTCAAAAAGACACACGCACCCCAAGATTCACTGCAACACTATTTACAATAGCCAGGTCATGGAAACAACCTAAATGCCCATCAACAAACGAATGGATAAAGAAGACATGGTACATATATACAATGGAATATTAGTCAGCCATAAAAAGGAATGAAATTGGGTCATTTGTAGAGACATGGATGGACCTAGAGACTGTCATACAGAGTGAAGTAATCAGAAAAGAGAAAGACATAACGTATACTAATGCATATATGTGGAATCTAGAAAAATGGTACAGATGAACCGGTTTGCAAGGCAGAAATAGAGACACAGATGTAGAGCACAAAAGTATGGACACAAAGGGGGGAAAGCGGGGTGTGGGTGTGGTGGTGGGATGAATTGGGAGATTGGGATTGACATATATACACTAATATGCATAAAATAGATAACTAATAAGAACCTGCTGTATAAATAAATAGATAAATAAATAAATAAAATGAAATTCAAAAAACAAAAAAAAAACAGTGCTGGTCCAGCTTCTGGTAATTAAAAGCCAGTGAAAATGGTTTACAACAGTAAAACATTTAAAAAATGGTTAAATATTTGTAAAGTCCTACCCTTCCTACTGTAAGTCAGTTGTATCATTTAAGACTTATTTTTTCATTGTCTGGGGTGATCTGTATCTACTTTTTAGTAAGTTTATTCATACTGTACAGTGGTACATTTACCATTACCTTACATTTACCATTACCTTACATTTACCATTACCTTACATTTACCATTACCTTACATTTACCATTTTAGGCAGAAAACAGGAGAATTTTATCTTTCCACTCTGTCTGCCTGGAATCCACATCACTCTTTTGTTAGGGCTTCTTTAAGAAGGAACTGACTGGAAAACTAGACTGTTTGTTAGCATTAACCCCTTTGGCTCAGTTGCCTCTCATTCTTTTCAAAAAAATGTGTGTGTTGGGCTTCCCTGGTGGCGCAGTGGTTGAGAGTCTGCCTGCCGATGCAGGGGACACAGGTTCGTGCCCCGGTCCGGGAAGATCCCACATGCCGCGGAGCGGCTGGGCCCGTGAGCCACGGCCGCTGAGCCTGCGCGTCCGGAGCCTGTGCTCCGCAACGGGAGAGGCCACAACAGTGAGAGGCCCGCGTACCGAAAAAAAAAAAAAAAAAAAAAAGTGTGTGTGTGTGTGTGTGTGTGTGTGTGTGAGAGAGATATGACATGACACTCCTATAGAATGAGAATAAAACATAATTGTAAAGCCTAATGACTAATTCCTAATTTACCCTCTTTCCAGATAATTCAATGATCTCAGAACACTTCAAGTCCATGTACCCCTCTCACTTCACATGCTATTGATGGCATACGTTTTGTCTTCTTTTTTTTTTTAAAAAGTTTCATTGAGAGATAATTTACCTACCATAAAATTCACCATTTTAAAGTGTAAAACTCAATGGATTTTAGTGTACCCTCAGAATTGTGCATTACCACAATATAATGTTAGAACATTTTCATGACTCTAAAAAGAAATCCTGTGCTCATTAGCAGTCACTCCCCATTAACCGGCTCCCCAGCTCCTGGCAACTGGTAACCTACTCTCCGTCTCTATAGATTTGTAAGCAGGTAATTTTCAACTAGATTTAATCACATAGTACCACATTTACAATTTAGATTGCATTCTTGTTCTTCCTCTGTCTCTGTACTTTCATCTGGAATTATTTTCATTCTGCTGGAAGACCACCCATTAGTGTTTCCTTTAATACTGGTCTTCTGGTGATAAACTCTTCCTTGTTTTGTTAGTAAAAATTTTTCTTTCACCTTTACTGAGATGATCAAGATCCCTGGAAGCTGGACTGGAGTTAGAAGTGGTGGTGGACTTCCAGTTCCTCTTATTTCTAGGGTGTCTTCTACAGGACCCCACCCCTATGCCTAGCTGGGGTCACTTTGTACCTATTCTCGGTGGAAACTGAACTCCTTCTTGGTCCCCAGAGGGTGTCAATGCTGGGCTCTGCCTCTCGCTCATCCCTAGGGCAAAAAGGGTCCCAGGTGCTGGGCTCATCCTTTATCTTCTCCTGGCACTTCTCTACTCTTAAAAATCTGCTGTTATGAGGCAAGTGTTGTTGCTTAGTCTTATTTTCTATGTATCCTTGGATCTAGTGCTCCACTATAGGGAGGAAAAGTCTATGGTTTTTTATACCCATGACATTCCTACTTACTCCAGGCTTAGTACAAGGATATTGGTTCACTGTCTCCTACCTCAGAGTTACAACAAATAGAGCAAAGGAGGGCAAGTTCCAGACCTGCAACTTTAAAGGAAGGAAACCAAAGATTTCCTTGAAAATCTAGGAAATAAATATTCTGGGAAAAATAGGTCTTTTCAATACCTTCCTGTTTTTTCGCTAGTTCATTTTCACTATAAATTCAGCTTCCAAGGATTTAAAAAAATGTTTTAAGAAGATTAAAGAAAGGGATACCCATTAGTGATAAAATAGCCAAATAGTTTTGCTAGTGATTTCTTTGTAACCATGGGGAAATCTAAAAAAATTCCTATGAAGTAATTGTTAAAAATTTATGTCCTGTGATGTTAAAGATTAAAGTTTTGGAAAGAAAAATGATTAAAGTTTCCTTGGGAAGCAATTTGATCCTGGCAGTCAAATTACAAAAAAACAGAACAGCTGGGTGACTCATTGGTGATGGAGGCATTCTCTGGCATCAGGAATTGAGAAGTTTCATAATCTTGATCCCATGACTGCAGTGAGGCAACGGTGAGCAAGACAGACTATGGTTGTCCAGAGTTAAATCCAAGTTAGGCTGATAGCCCCATTCTCAGAATGAATGAATGAATGAATAGCTGCTTAACAGCAGATTTTCTATGTTTCTATAATGGAGAAAAAATAGAAGTAGCAAGATATTACTGAGAGAAAAGAGAGAGAAAAATCACCACCACCATTATCATAATCTTTCATCATAGCTAACTTCTACTGAGCACACTTACTATGTGTCACTATGTCAGGCACTTGGCAAAGCTCTTAACTGAGCTCATTCAATCTTCACAGTCACCCTCTGAGGCATTTTCACAGGCTAGGAAGACGGCACCCTGTACAGTACTGGTCAGACAGAGAAAGGCCCAGTTTTCTGTGCACATCCTGACTTTAAACCATTCGAAGCAAAATAGAGTGATTCGTTCAAGAGCAAGTGTGAGTAGTTGGAACATCAAAACTTTGCTACTTCTAGGGAACGCAGATTAAATGGAACCCTCCTTTATTCAAAAACGAGTAATTTTCAATTTGGGGGCAGACAATAAAACTCAGGATTAGATTTAATGATGATAAATTATAGCTAAAACTGTATTAGCCGTTAAGGCACTTATCTGTGCCTAAATTACTGACTTCCTTTAATAAATGGCTCTAAATAGCATTTTTTCATGGATTTTTCACATTTTCTAGGCATCTTATTCATAGAAATACTCTAATATGGCAATTTAATTCTTGTGTGGTAATTTTCACTTATTTGGTAATTTACTTTCAGAATAGTGAAAATTCTTATGGGAGTCTCCTAAAAAACCCCCCAAAATACAAGAAGTATAATCTTCTTAGACCTACTTAAAACTTAAGCAGAAATACATTTATTCATATAGAAGTCTTAACATCTAAAGCTAAAAAATTATATATACTCATTTCATGTGTGAGATTATATATACTATAAAACATATTCATATATTCATCTTTGTATATAAATATGAAAATGCTTTGTAATGCCAAACTTTTATTTTTATGCTTTCGCATTACTTCTTTAGTTTCCATGCCTCCCGGCAGACATATTTCACTGGCTCAGGGATAATAGAGGGATTTCAACTCACAGGCCAACCTGTCCACAGAGTGGCAGTCTGGAGGGTTGTCTTGAGAAGGATTCTAACACTGCGTCTGGAGTTCACGTGCAAAGCTCTCACAATTGATTAGTCACATTTTTTCATGAGCATAGAAGGGAGGAGGATTTATGGCAAGTTTCCTGGGTTTGGCATCACTGTCACTCGTGACACCACCTCCCAGTAGCTGTTATCTGAATTTTGGGCCACGTATGAAAGAAAAAAAAAACAGCATTTGGGTGTTTCCATAAATACAAATCGGTCAGCAATTCAGCATTACCACGACACTCTGATTCTTAGATGGTGGGTGTAATTCTCATTCTCTTAAAAAAAGTTTGTCAGATGGATAAAACACTCTCCTAATCCCTCCAACTGCATAAGAGGGAAAGAATGAAATCACTGAACAAATGGGAAATGAAAGTGACAGGGTTTGTGAAATAGATTGCAAAGCAAGTACCTCCTACCTTGTCTTCTGTCTGACCGAACAGGCCACAGTATTCAGCACTCATCCAAGAGGTACAAAGAAGACTTAAAATTACTTAAAACTCCACCACCACCACAACAACAACCTCTGGTTATCTCATTCATAGAAACAAAGTCAACAATAAAATCCAAAGGGCATTTTTCATTTTTTTTTTGTAAGCTGCAGTGGGGCCTGAAAAGATTCATTCATATCTCTCTCTATAAATTCACATGTGGAAAAATAGGCCAAGAAATAAGACTTAGCAGCACAGCAAGGAAAGATGGGAGATTGTTATTTCTCAAGGGAAATTGTTTATCTCCAGACAAAATCTTTACTGCTTGGCAAAAAAAAAAAAAAATGGCTTGGTAGGTTCTCCAACTTCTTTAATAATATAGGATGCAAGTCATTGGCTTTTGCAGGTATTTTATCAAGTCCCTTGTGCCCTGAGACTATTAATTTTTGGCTGTGCCCAGACCCTCTAAAGAGAGGAGTGGGGAGTGGACCTCAGCACCGTCTGTGAGGCAGGGAATTTCTTAGCAAAATAATTCTACAATTTAATAAAATAAAAATAAATGTTATGCATTAAACACTTTAAAACAAAATATTACTGTACTACATAGAACATAAAACACTTAATATTGATGACTAATAAATATTTCATATAGACAAGGCAACATTCAGATTCTTCACGTTATTTGTTCTCCTTTTTTGAAAATAGTCGTTAATTTTGAGCCTCATCCCCTACAAACTGACAATCACACGTGAGTTCCTGAACTTAATCCCCCAGCAGCATTTATGCAGTGGATCTGGGTTTTTATGGGTTTCTTTATTCATTCATCTCCTTCTCTTCCTTCCTTCCTTCCCTCCCTCCTTCCTTCTTTTTGTTTTGTCTTGATTTATTCTTATAGCCTTTAAAGATCTTAAGTGGGGGGAAAAAGAGAGTTTAACATTACAGCTTTGGGGGTGCCTATTGCTTCTTCCATTCTTCTTGGCTGACAGCTATTACGATTTTTAAAAGAAAAAAGTTTGCATTAAAGAAAACATTTTAAAGTAGAAAAATAGTATTAAGGGGCATTTGGGCCAGTCTTCACAGGGATGCCCTCACTTCTGATACCAATTGCAAGTTTGGGGGGTTCCCAAAACCACCCCCAATCTCAATAATTTGCAAGAGGATTCACAGAACTCACTGAAAACTGTTATACTCAACAGTTCTGGATTATTACAGGGAAAGGATGCAGATAGAAATAAGCCAAGAAAGAAGCGAACAGGACAGAGTCCAGGAGAAACACCAAATGGAGCTCCTGTTGCCTTCTCTCCATGAAGCCAGGACACGTCACACTCCTGGCATTAATGTGTGACAATATGCACATCGACTGCCAACCAGGGAAGCTCACTCAAGCCTTTGGTACCTAGAGTTTTTATTGGGGCTCATCACATACTGCCTGTATGGCTGACCTATGGGCATCAGCCCCTCCCAGAGGTCAGGCTAATATCTTCGAGGTCAGAATTGATACTCCGTGACCCAAGCTCCCATCATAAACTGCATTGTTTGGCTGTCTGGTGCCCAAAGCCCCCAGCAAAGACCCTCCTGACAGGCAGGATATTCCAGGGGCCTAAAAATTATCTCCTAGTAGCCCAGGGTAAAGGCCAGACCTCTTTAGGTAAGGTTAATTCCTCACTACACAAGTATAAATGACCTCCCTGCCCTTGCCCATACTTATCACTGAAATTTAAAATAATAATACCAATAGTGGCCAATCTTATTTCATCTGAAAGTGTGCCAGAGTCAGTTCATACTAGTTCACAAAAACTGATTGTTAAATATTTAAGAATTTTGTAAGCTGGTTGTTAAACACAGCCATTATAAAAAGTTTAGTTATATACACTTATATAAATTAAACACAAAGATAATAAATGTTCAAAACTCATCATTTTCTAATTATTTTACTGTTAATATACTCTTCATCCCATCTACATCTACTGTATCTATATGGTGAAAATTCTATAGAATGTCATGCATCTCTTCCCATCTCTGTGTTCAGTGATGGTAGCATGAAATTGACTGTGGTTAGAATATTTACACTGAAATTCAGCAAATGCTATGAATCAAGACTTTTTTGGATACTCTTTAATTTTGAGAAGCATCTTTCTGTTGATCCAACTATTACTAGAGCTGTTAAGAATATTTTATAGGCTGTGAAAACACTGGGATAAATTTCTGATAAATTATTTCAAAATATAGTATTTCTAGAGCTGATGATTCTGATAGAATAATTTTTCTAAAAAAATTAACTCTTCATACAAATCAGTTTATTGTAAGTCTGAATTTAATTTTAAATGTAAATTTATACAATGGCATTTTAGTGTTTCCTCTGACATTTCCTGTAAATTGTGGAAGTTGTACAAGAAACTAAAAGTGACTTTTTGATTTGTATATAATTAAAATGTAAACTAAAAATGTATGCAATTAAAATTTCATTCATATGAAAATATTGTTTTTCTGTTGTGTACAATAATCTTACATTTTAATTTCCATTTCTAAGACTGTGGATATATGCTTTCCAATGTTGTGGCAGTTTTCAAAACTAGAGATTGTAGACTCTGAAGTCTAGTAAGCACTTCATGTGCTTTATTGCAATGTACATGTGTATGCTTTTGTCTTGTAGTAATTTGTTGACAACATTTATTGCCTGAGAGCCAGAAATTGCAAGATCACAGGTAATGTTTTATATTCTTTCGTTTTAATTCTGTGCAGATGCCACAGAGACAAGTTCTGGGGATGAAAGGGAAAGCCAGTTTACCCTCACTAGGAGCCAGCCCCTCCTCTCTCCTGAGGCTGCTGCCACCTCTGCTGCCACCAGTCAGGACCCAGGTCTGGGCGCAGCCATTGCTCAGCTCACGTGGCATCCCAGACTCCAATATTTGCCCTGCCAGGTGCTGGGTAGCTTCTTAGAGTGCATGTTGCCTATCTTGCCATGGCCCAACGGGTGGAGTGGTAGGTATATTTCAATTTCCTTTTTTTCCCCCCTATTTCTCTGTATTTTCTTCAAGAACAGGTAATAGTTAAATAATTAAACAAGAATTTATTTTTTGATGTAAATTATGTTATTAGCACTTTTCCTGAATTTCTGTCTTGTAACATTGCATTTGTCCTGCCAACTAAAGAATGTTGCCCACCATCCAGTTCTACAAAAAAATCAAGTCGTTAGCCACTATAGTCTCTGACCTACAATTCACCTTGAGAGGAATTCAGGGTGAAGTTCAGGATGAGGCACTCTGTGTTCTGGGAAAACTGGCAGAACAAGCCCTCAGAAAGTTAGATATTTTCAGGAGAACATTCAGTGAACCAAGATTCTTGCATCTCCCCATACTTAGAAAAGCACTAAAAACATTAACTGAGATACCTGTTTCTTGTGACTAGCAGTAACCTTCTACAAAGATCTGTGCTTGATTGCACGTACTCCTTTTTTTTTTTTTTTAATTGATGCCTTTTAATTTTTTTTTTTTTTTGCGGTACGCCGGCCTCTCACCAATGTGGCCTCTCCCACCGCGGAGCACAGGCTCCAGACGCGCCGGCTCAACAGCCATGGCTCACGGGCCCAGCCGCTCCACGGCATGTGGGATCTTCCCGGACCGGGGCACAAACCGTGTCCCCTGCATCGGCAGGCGGACTCCCAACCACTGCGCCACCAGGGAAGCCCGATGCCTTTTAATTTTTATTTTTTTCTAATGTTATTGAAGCATGGTATTGATTTACAATGCTTTGTTAGCTTCTGCTGTATAGAAAAGTGAGTCAGTTAAACATACACATATATCCGCTCCTTCTTAGATTCAGTTCCCATATAGGTCATTACAGAGTATTGAATAGAGTTCCCTGTGCTGTTCAGTAGGTCCTTATTAGTTAAATATTCTACATATAGTAGTGTGTATATGTCAATCCCAATATCCCAGTTTATCCCTCCACGGTCCCCTTTCTTCCCTGGTAACCACAAGTTTGTTTCCTACATCTCAACCTCTGTTTTGTAAATAGGTTCATTTGTACCATTTCTTTAGATTCCACATATAAGCAATATGATATGATATTTGTCTTTCTCTGTCTGACTTACTTCAGCACATACTTCTTTGCCAAAATCACATGTATGCAGACCTCCCCATCAGCTTTTCCGAGCAATTACTCAGAACTATCTGAGAGGCTATAGTCCTCAGCAAGTCCCCAAATAAAACTAAAACCCAGGGCTTCCCTGGTGGTGCAGTGGTTGAGAGTCCGCCTGTCGATGCAGGGGACACGGGTTCGTGCCCCGGTCCGGGAAAATCCCACATGCCGCGGAGCAGCTGGGCCCGTGAGCCATGGCCGCTGAGCTTGCTCATCCGGAGCCTGTGCTCCGCAACAGAAAAGGCCACAACAGCGAGAGGCCCGCATACCGCAAACAAAACCAAACAAAACAAAACCCACAGCTCTCACATTGTGAGTTTTTTTACTTCAGTCAACAGTTTCTTTATATCCTGGTACCTGAACAGGGTGTATTGGGCTGAAATTGCAGTGGGCAGTAATTTGAAATTTGTTTTATTAAATTATCTACTTGCCCTTGATTTATTTTTAGTTGTGTCCCAATTTCTTTCAGAGTTATGGTCCACATTAATTTGTATGAGCCTCAGAGAAGCCCTTCATAATAATTTATGTTTTAAATTGCTCTGAGGGGACAAAAGGTGTCTTAGAAGGTAGTATTGTTCTAATTACAAAGCCTTTAAAAATAATCAGAGACAAAGTAACAAGAATTAACTTAATTTGCTTTGGGGCCTCTTTGTTAGGCAAGGTGAGTGCTTTACACCTTAAGCAGAGGGATAATGAGGTGGCATATCAGTGTAGACCTTCTCTCTCTGACATCAATACTTTTACACTATTTTTCTGTAACACAGAACCGTATTGGATCAGGAAATGATGGGGCTGCAAAGGAATGGTTTACTTTTATTTTTTAATTATTTTTTTAACATCTTTACTGGAGTATAATTGTATTACAATGCTGTTAGTTTCTGCTTTGTAACAAAGTGAATTAGCTCTATGTATACATATATCCCCATATCCCCTCCCCCTTGCATCTCCCTCCCACCCTCCCTATCCCACCCCTCTAGCTGGTCACAAAGCACCAAGTTGATCTCCCTGTGCTATGCAGCTGCTTCCCACTAGCTATCTATTTTACATTTGGTAGTGTATATATGTCAATGCTACTCTCTCACTTTGTCCCAGCTTACCCTTCCCCGACCCCGTGTCCTCAAGTCCATTATCTATGTCTGTGTCTTTATTCCTGTCCTGCCCCTAGGTTCATCAGAACCACTTTTTTTTTTTTTTTTTAGATTCCATATATATGTGTTAGCATACATATATAGTATTTGTTAGTATTTGTTTTTCTCGTTCTGACTTACTTCACTCTGTATTACAGACTCTAGGTCCATCCACCTCACTACAAATACCTCAATTTCGTTTGTTTTTATGGCTGAGTAATATTCCATTGTATATATGTGCCACATCTTCTTTATCCATTCATCTGTCGATGGACACTTAGGTTGCTTCCATGTCCTGGCTATTGTAAATAGTGCTGCAGTGAACATTGTGGTACATGACTCTTTTTGAGTGATGTTTTTCTCAGGGTATATGCCCGGTAGTGGGATTGCTGGGTCATGTGGTAGGAACTGTTTACTTTTAAAAATTAGTTACTTATTACTTTGTCCTTGAGAGGACTTGAAGTATCTCATTATTTTAAAGTACATTCATCCCAAATTCATCATCCGAACTAAATAGAATGGAGATGCCAGTCAGTCTACAGCCAATCTTGATGAAACTCTCTGTGCTCAGAAACCTGGAATCCTACTTAGAGGTTTCCTTCCTCTTTGCTCCCTTTTATTGTCTTTTTGGAGTCCAGCTTTGTCCTTCTTCATTTCTCTCTATTGTCATGGAGAATTCTGATAAGTGTTTTCTTCTAAAAAAGATAACAACTCAGAACAGAACAGGGTGGGCAAGCTGTGCCTCCCACAAGGGTGATTTAAGGGAGAAAAGGCCTGTTCTCTTTAAAAATCTACAATTAGAGGCACTCTTTGGGAGTAAGATATTGTCTCAAGAAAGCCTCTATTAATTGTAGGTAAGGACTGATACATTGGCTTATTACACCTACTATCATTTCAGCAAGGACAAATTCACTGTCTTAGTCAGCTGTTAACTCAGAAGGTTGTTAGACTTTTATGGTATTAATCTTACACACACACACTTACACACGTACACAATTTGAGCAGCTTTGGTCATCCAGCCCAGTACTTAGCATATTGTAGCACAACATATACTTTCGTATATTTTTATTAAGTTAATGGGCAGGTGAAGAAGAAAGGCTGTAGTGTGTTCTTTGGGGAGATGGTTGACACAGGTGTGTGTAGGGTCTGGATATGAAAGCTACCCAGGGTTAAAAAGTTTTGATGCAAGGATGAATACATTTCTCAGTCACTAATTTCTAAGTCACTAAAAAAAAAGTGAAACGGATAAAAACATCCTGACTTGGAATATATTCGTCTTATTTCATTGAGTTTTCAACTGCTCAGATATATCTTAAATTTTTTAATAAATAAATTGGTGCCCTAAAGAGTCACAAAAACATTCAGTGAGTGTAAGAGTGATTTCTGCCTTTTTTTCTACTCTCTTTTTTTTTTTTTTAGATCATCAAAACTCTTAAGGATTTTGGAAGGATGATAATAATATGACGAATTTTGTATATATTTTAAGTTTCTCTATCTGGATGCATCAGATTCCAGGTAACTTCAATGACACACAGCAATAGAAATTTACAAGGGCCTCAAAGAGTTAACAGATTTTTCAAACCTGGACAAATTCTACTGATCCTCATCTCAACGGTATACTTAGCTTATTTACATATTATAATTAGTATTTTTTAAAAAAGAAAACAACCGTTCAGAAAAACTGGAAGATGGGAAGCCAAAGCCAGAGGCCTTAAAGCAGTTTGGTTTTTTGTTTTTGTTTTAAATCGTATTGACTTAGCAGGAAGAGTTCAAACACGCTCACAGCGTAGGAAATAATCAGACCCAAGTGACCCACTTAGATGGGAAGAAAAAGTAATTTGCTTGGCATCTCCCAGATTGTTTTAAGAACCGTAGTAAAAAACAAAACGAGGAGGAATGTTTCAGAAGCCAATTCGGAGCCCAAACCCAAACCAAAAATCGAACCTGAGACTTTATAAGGGTGAGCAGAGCAATGGGCGGTAAAGGAAAACAGCCGATGGCTCCTCGGAACAAACCTGGGCAGGGCGGGCAGGAGACGCCCCCGCCAGGGAGACCCTCGCTCGGTTTTCAGAAAGATGCTTCAGAAGCTCCATTTCCCTGCGGTTTCCACCCCCGGAGGCTGCAACCTCTGGTCGCGGGGCGGTGGGGACCGAAAGCCCGGGAAGGAGACCGTGGAGGGGACGACGGGACGCGAGCGCGAAGCGGGGCGGGAGAGCGTGGCCCGCGGGCCGCCCCTGCTGTTGTCCGGGGTGCTGAAAAGCCGGGGACGTCCCGGGCGGCGGCAGCCACTGCTCCCTCCCTGAGGGCGGGCGGGGGGTTCAGGCTGAGCACTTGCTAAGCCCGTCCTGGCCCGGGGCCTGGAGGTGCCCACCAGAAGGCGCTCCCCGGACCCTGCTGGGGTACATGTTGGGAGGCGGAGAGCATCTCGGATGCCCCTTCCCCGCCGCTCCGGGTAGCCCCGCGCGGCGACCCCGCTCCACCTGAGCGCTGACTCTCGCCGCCCGGCGCCGCTGCGCCCGCGGGCTGAGCGCGCAACCAGCCGGGGCGCGGGGGGAGGGTGCGGGACATGGGGGCGAAAGCGGCGCCGGTCCCGGGATTGGGGGGTGGAGGCGATTGAGAGCGGGGCATGCGCAGTGGGGCGGAGGAGGTGGCGATGGCCAGGGGAGGCGGGGGGACTGCTGTTTATTTGCAGCTGGGCCAACTCGGCGGCGCAGGCGGCGGCGGAGCGCGGGGCGCTAGCGGCAGGTCCAGCTGCCGCCGACTATGCCCGAGCCCACCTCCGGGCAGCCGCCGCGCGCCGCCCGGTCCCCGGCTGGGGACGATGCCAGACACCCGGGAGAGGCCAGGGCAGCGGCGGCGGCGCGATGGTAGTGACAAGCTCTGCCCGAGGCGGCGGCGGGGACCGCGCGCCCTCCAGGCGGCGGGGCTGCGGACTTTCGGCGCCTGGGGCCGCGGCGCTGCTGGTCGGGGCGAGCTGCCTGTGCTACGGCCGCTCCCTGCAGGGCGAGTTCGTGCACGACGACGTGTGGGCGATCGTCAACAACCCCGACGTGCGGCCCGGCGCCCCGCTGCGCTGGGGCATCTTCTCCAACGACTTCTGGGGCAAGGGCATGGCCGAGAACACCAGCCACAAGTCCTACCGGCCGCTCTGCGTCCTCACCTTCAAGTGAGTCCCTCACCCCTTGCTCGCGGCCGCCGCCGTTTCTCCTCAGCCCCAACCCGGGCTGGGAGAAGTTACGGGACTGGCTTGGGGGCCGTTTCTTTTCTCGCCGCCCCTTCCCCTCCACGCCTCCCTCCTCTCCAGGCTGCCCACGCCCCTCTGCTCAGTGGTCCTCCGCCCGGCTGCTTGGGGCTCCCGGGGCGGTTCAGGAGGCGCGGGCCGGGACTTGGAATTGAGTTTCTCGAGAGTCTGCACTCTGGGCGGGCTGGTCTCTGGGGCCAGGGCTGGGAGGGGTCTGGTGGAGCCCACCCGCCTCCGCACAGCTCACCCCCGTGGTACGGTGGCCAAATGAGACCAGCGCGGGCCCAACGAGCTCCGGGCGGGTGGCTGTGGTGGTGAAGCTTCGAAGTTGGGGGTTTCTCGGCGGCTGCTGGTGAGCTGTGCAGACGGGGAGTGTGTCAGCTCCTTGGGAGTCGTGAGCTGCCAGGGCTTGCGTGGGTTTGGGGAGGAGCAGCACAGCGGGCAGAGGCGCTCTCCCGACCTGCAGACTTGGCTGCTCCTGGAGCCTCGCCGATCTTCGGGAAGGGCTCCAGATTTAGACTTTAAAAGGTGCAAAGGAAGGCAGGAAAGCGTGGGATCCTCTGGGGGTCCTGGCGTCCCAGTTGAAGTAGTGTTTCTTTTACAATCTCGGAGTCATGATTCAGCATTTCAAGTGTGAATAAGGTGCAAAGGGAATCGGGAGAACGCCAGGGTTTTGCGGGCTGGAGTATTTTCTTGAATTTAAAAGACGGCTAGCTTCAGGTGGAAGGGGAGAAAGGCTGATGCTAGGGGAGTGCTGGCTCGCGCGTCATGAGCTTGACTCAGCTCCTTATAATTTGGCTCAGCATTTAAGCTTAAAATGTGCTGGACAGAACTGTTGAAATAATATTGGTTCAGTAACATCAGCGTTTTAAGCATTTTCCAACGGGTGTAATATGAACCCGTCTTTGTGGTACTGGTCATTCGAGACAGGGTAAACAGCTTGAAAAGCCTGCCCAGGCCGGGAGGCCGAGGTCTCTTGACAGGTGGCTGATAACTTAGAAAAGGAAACCAGAGCGATTGTACTTAATTCTTCAACTGAAAGTTGAATGTTTTAAGGCGGGTGAGGAAATAGCACATTTGACTCTGAAGAGAGTATTTTATAAACATTTATCCTTTTGGAAAGCGGTTTTGTTTTTCAGCTGAAAGATAATCTCAGCTACTAAGTTGCTCAGTCCGTTTTTTCCCTAAATGTTTCTTAAAATGGCACATTCTTAGATGGCACGATATGTGTATAACTTCTAAATTGACCTGCTTTTTCATTTATTACAGAGGTTTGTTGATTAGTTTAAGGTGTGGTAGCTCACAGCATGAGGTGTGCTGGGCTTATAACAGCCACGGAGACCATCTAGGTCCCTCCTCTGAGCTTTTTCCATGTACAAAGATCAGGGTCAAATGCCTGTGCCCACTTGGTGGAGGGTGGGGAAGAGTGTCTTCACTTCTTGACTTTCTAAAAAAAAAATTTTTTTTAAATTCGTGCAGGAGGTGGCAGGGACAGAAGAGAGAGAAGGGGAGGAAAGGAGTAGACAGTGAGGCAAGGCTGTTGATGAAGAGGAAAGCAGGCGGTTGTGCAGAACAGGGGCAAAGGAGAAGGAGAATTGAGGGGGCAGGGGGCACCTCTTCATTTATGATGCTCACTGGTTATAAAAAGCAGCCTGGTTGCTAAGATGCATTGCTCTTTGCAGAGTGTGTCTTACTGGCTGTGTAAGATATACCTTTTTTTTTTGAGATTGAGTTACAAGTCTAGGGTGCACTAACTGGAAAGTAATAGTGCCTCTTCAGAAAGAGAAATTTAACTAACCTTTCTGTACTCACAGGCATTGATTCGAATAAGATGTGGAGGCTTTCTCATCACAGTCACCTGAGGTGAAACTGCATCTTCCAGCGCAATAGCGTGAGGATGGGCATGTATAAGGGATGCCGTTAACGATGTTAGGCCCACACAACTCTGAAGATTGTTGTAAGGAAGGACAGAAAATCACATTTATTAACTATTCAGTGTGAACCAAGCATTGGCCTAGGAACTTTACATAGATCATGACTTTAATGATTTTTATTTTAGGTAATCGGTGAAAACACAAAGTGGCCTTTGAAATATATTCAAACTATCTTAACTGTATCTTAAGCTTGTTTGAGCAGAAATTTTGAGAATTGAAAACCATTCAATTAATTAATGATTAATTTTGTTGTAAGAACACCTAACGAGATCTGCCATCTTAAATTTTTAAGTGCACAATACAGTATTGTCAGCTATAATGTTGTACAGCCGCTCTGTAGCACTTATTCCTCTAGTATAATTGAAACTATATACCTGTTGAACAGTAACTCTTGGTGCCCCTCTCCTCTCATCCTGCCCTTGGCAACCACCATTTTACTATCTATTTCTATGAGTTTGACTACTTTAGGTACCTCACATAAGTGGACTTCTGCGACTGGCTTATTTCACGTAGTGTAATGCTCTCCAAGTTCTTCCATGTTGTTGCACATTGCAGGATTTCCTCCTTTTTAAGGCTGAATAATATTACATCGTGTATATATATCACTTTTCTTTATCCATTCATCTAACGATAGACACTTAGGTTGTTTTTATATCTTGGTTATTGTGAATAATGCAGTGAACACGG
The DNA here is from genome assembly GCF_039906515.1 of Pseudorca crassidens. Classification (NCBI taxonomy): domain Eukaryota; kingdom Metazoa; phylum Chordata; class Mammalia; order Artiodactyla; family Delphinidae; genus Pseudorca; species Pseudorca crassidens. The sequence goes on along the minus strand of NC_090306.1, from coordinate 24,565,480 downwards.
GAGTGCATATATCTCTTCAATATCCCGATTTCAATTCTTTTGGATATATACCCAGAAGTAGGATTGCTGAATCATATGGTAATTGTATTTTTAATTTTTTGAGAAAACTCTATCCTGTTTTCCATGGTGGCTGCACCATTTTACTTTCTAGCCAATAGTGTACAAGGGTTCCAAATTCTTCACATCCTTGCCAATGCTTACCTCTTTTTTTTCATAAAAGCCAACCTAACAGGAGTGAGGTGATAACTCATTGTGGTTTTGATTTGCATGATTAGTGCATGATTTGCATGATTAGATTTTGATGATTAGTGATGTAAGCATCTTTCCAAGTACCTATTGGCCATTTGTATGTCTTCTTTGGAAAAATGTCTATTCAAGTTCTTTGCCCATTCTAAAATCAGGTTATTTAATTTCTTCTGCTTTAAGTTGTAGGAATTCCTTATGTATTTTTGATATTAACAACATATCAGATATTTGGTTTGCACATATTTTCTCCTCTTCTGTAGGTTGCCTTTTCACTCTGTTGATTTGTTTCCTTTGCTGTGCAAAGGCTTTATGGTTTGATGTAGTCCCACTTGTCTAATTTTGCTTTTATTGTTTGTACTTTTGTTATCACATCTAAGAAACCACTGCCAAACCTAACATCACGAAGTTTTTCCCCTGTGTTTTTCTTCTAGGAGTTTTATAGTTTCAGGTCTTACATATAAATTTTTGATACATTTTTGGGTTGATTTTTGTGTATGTTGTAAGATAAGGGTCTACTTTCATTCTTTTGCATGTGGATAACCAGTTTTCCCAATACCATTTATTGAAGAGACTGTACTTTCCCCGTTGTGTATTCTTGGAACCCTTGTTAAAGATCATTTGACACATATATGTGGGTTAATTTCTCTATTCTTTTCCATTGGTCTATATGTCTGTTTTTATGCCAGTACTGTACTGTTTTAATTACTGTAACATTGGAATATATTTTGCAGTCAGGAAGTGTGGTACCTTTAGCTTTGTTCTTCTTGATCTATTCAGGTTCTTTTGTGGTCAGTATGAAATTTATGATTTTTTTCTTTTTCTGTAAAAAATGCCTTGGGATTTTGATAGGAATTACATTGACTCTATAGATGGCTTTGGGTGATATGGACATTTTAACAATATCAAGTCTTCCCATTCATGAACATCGGATGTCTTTCCATTTATTTGTGTCTTTAATTTCTCTCATCAGTGATTTGTAGTTGTAAGTGTATACGTTTTTCATCTCTTTGGTTAAGTTTATTCCTAAGTATTTGATTCTTTTTGATGCTATAGTAAATGAGATTGTTTTCTTAATTTTGGATAGTTCATTCTTAGTGTATAGAAATATGGCTGATGTTTGTACGCTGATTTTTGTATCCTGCAACTTTACTGAATTTGTGTATTAGTTCTGATAGATTTTTGGTGGCATCTTTAGGGTTTCTGCATATAAGATCATGTCATCTGTAAACAGTGATAATTCTACTTCCTCCTTTCTGATTTAGATATCTTTTATTTATTTTCCTTGCCTAATTGCTCTACCTAGGACTTCCAGTTCTATGCTGAATAGAAATGACAAGCGTGGGCATTCATGCCTTGTTCCTGATCTTAGGAGGAAAATTTTCAGTTTTTCACTGTTGAATATGATGTTAGCTGTGGCCTATTCATAAATGTTCTTTATTATGTTGAGGTAAATTTCCTATAAACCTAGTTTGTTGAGAGTTTTTTACCATTAAAGTGTGTTGAATTTCATCAGATGTTTTTTTCTGCATCTATTTACGATGATCATGTGATCTTTATTGTTCACTTTGTTAATGTAGTGTATCACATTAACTGACTTGCGTATGTTGAGCCATCTTGGCACCCCAGTGATAAAAGCCTTGGCACCCCAGTGATAAAAGCCATCATGGTGTATGATTTTTTTTAATGTGTCGTTGAATTTGGTTTGCTAGTATTTTGTTGTGGATTTTTGCATCTGTGTTCATCAGGGAAATTGGCCTATACTTTTCTTTTCTTGTAGTGTCTTTATCTGGCTTTGCAAACCCATTTTTTAAAAAACACGTTGAATTTTGAGATAATTGTACATTCCCATGCAACTGTAAGTAATAATATAGAAATCCGTCATATCCTTTATCCATTTTCCCTGGTGGTAACATCTTGCATAACTATAGTACACAGTCACAACCAGGGGGTTGACATAGATACAATCCACAGTTTTTATTCAGGTTTCATCAGTTTTACATATATTCTTTTTCTTCTTGTTGAATGTATATTTAGTCTATGCAGTTTTATCATATGAGCCTACCATCGCAGTCAAGATATAGAACAGTTCTATCACAAAGAGCCTTCATGTTTTCCTATCATAGCTATAGACACCTAATTGATAACAGCTACTAATATGTACTCCATCTCTATGTAATTTTGTCATTTCAAGAATGTTCCATTTAGAACCATACAGAGGGTAAACTTTGAGACTTTTTTGCACTCGGAATAATTCTCTGGAGTTTATTCAGATTGTTGCATGTATCAGTAGTTCATTCCATTTTATTGCTCAGTAATATTCCATTGAATGCATGTATCACAGTGTGTTTAGTTATTCATCTGTTAAAGGACTTCTGGGTTGTTTCCAGGTTTTAGCTATTACAAATAGTGCCACTACAAACATTCATTTACAGGTTTTTATGTGAACATAAGTAGTTGTTTCTCTGGGATACATGTTCAGGAGTACAATTGCTGGGTCATATGGTAGTTGCATGTTTAGTTTTTTAAGAAACTGATAAACTGTTTTCCATCCATCCTATCAGCAGTGTATGTTTCTCTGCTTCCTCACCAGATTTGGTATTGTCACTGTTTTTTATTGTAGCCATTCTGGTAGGTGTGAAGTTGTGGCTTTAATTAGCATTTCCCTAATGGCTGATGGTGTTAAATTTTTTTTCATGTGTCTATTTGCCTTCTGTATGTCCTCTTTGTTAAACTTTCTCTTCATATTTTTTGTTGATTCTCTAAATGGATCTTTTTCTAAATGTCGAGTTTTGCGGTTTCTTTATACATATTAGATATAAATCCTTTGTCAGATATGTGGTTGGTAAATATTTCCTTCTACTCTATAGGTAGTCTTTTGAGCTTCTTAACAGGGTTTTTCCCTGTGCAAAACTCAAACTGATTTTTTTTATTAAAAGTATTATCTTTGATTTAGTGAATGAATGTCACACATACTAACGGCTAGAAATTCCCTTAAGAATAAACAATAAAAAAATTATTTATTTATTTATAAAGATGTGTAATGCTTTTTTTTTTTCCTTCTTTTTAATTTTTTGGCTGCACCAAAGATCCGTACTGGGGATCTTAGTTCCCTGACCAGGGATCAAACCTTTGCCCCCTGAGGTGGAATCTTAGCCGCTGGACCACCGGGGAAGTCCCTGTAATGCTTGTTATTATAAAGGTACTTACTTGTGTAGAAAGAGACTATTCACAGTTTTTCTCACATAAGAAATGGGCAGCAGTTGAAGTGAGGAAATGGATTATTAGAATGTCTCCTTTTACCAGTTTGGAGGGCAGGGCACAATGGAAAATGAAGGCAGCTTATGAAGGTGCAGTGATTTGTATCATATCAATTTAGCTAACTGGAACTGCGACTTAGAAATTCCTTTCCTGTGTTGTACAGGGCAAGGGCTGGACAGGAGAAATTTCTTCAAGGTTTGGAAAGTGAAGGTGAAGTGGTTACCGACGAGGATTCTTGGCCTCCTTAATCAATAGAAATTGAACTGAGGCCAGACTAAGTCAGGCAAGGCTTTACTGGGGCCCCTGCTGCAGCAACAGGTTCCCTTGCCTGTTCTCGCTTCCAGAGGGAGGCCAGCTTGTTCCTTACAGGGGGTGAGGGTAGGAGTGTGTCCAGGGGTCAGGCCAGAGGGGTGACTTAGGTGGTTTGCCCACCCATTAGGTGGTGTCCGGTGCAGGGGGCGTGCGCAGCGTCCTGCTTGTGCTCAGGGCCCTTCAAAAGTGGCAGTTGGGTTTTTGGTCTCTTTGAATGTTTTATCCAGAATTTGCCCCAGCTGGGCATGCACGCAGTTATTTTTAGTCCCATATAGTTTCTTTGTATTTTGTTGCTCAAGGAGAGGTTTCTCCAGGTGCAAGCATTGCAGCACTGCAGCAAAGGGTCTCAGGTTCCAGCCTGTCTCAAAGTGGCCATGTTCCCGAAAGTGCAGTCCCACTGCTCACCGCTGGAAAGCCAGTACTTGAGAGGAAAGGTTGGTGGAAAAGAAAGTTTGCTTATTTCGGAGGCGACAACTGGGGGAGAAGGTGGACCCATGTCCAAAGTCCAACTCCCCACTGACAATCAGCGGACAGGAGCTTTTAAAGGGGTGTTTCAGGGATGTATAGGCGGAGGGAGGGGGCCGTGTACAGGAACAGCACAATCAGCTCTGACAGTCATCTTGAACTTGGTCATGCGGTGGTGGTCTGATCAGCATCATCTTGATTGTTTTAAACACAGGGTCAGTCCCAGGGTTGGTTTGTGCCCATTTCTTTGAGGCCAGTTCTTGGAATTGTGGCAGTTTATGTGATGGCTACAGTCTGGTCATCATGTAGTTAACTTCTTCCACCTGATGGGGGTTTCAATATTTACAAAACAGCTCAAAAGATATGGCTCAGGATATTATCTATAGCCCTTGAGGAGGAACTAAAAGTCCTTGACTTTGCTTAATGACTAAACTATTTAGTCTTGTTTGACTGCTTTCCTTTGCTTCTGCATTTTCTCACTTCTCTGATTAAATTTTTTCTTTGACTAAAGATTTTCTACAGACAAAAGGCGTGCGGAGGACATGGGGTCGGGGTGGGGTGGGGTCTGTCCTGGGAAGGCCACATAGGGTCCTGTTCTGTTTCAGCCATGTACCCACTCAGAAGGTGTGTGTAGGTTTGGTGTGTCGCAGCTCATGCTGGTTGCCCCAGGCTTGCTGAGTAACCTGCTCTGGTGTGCAACAGCAGCTAATTCTGCAGCTCCTCCGGAATTCTTCAGATCTCCTTTAGCTACTTGGAATCATAGTGCAGGTATGTGTGCAGCACTGTGGAGACTGCTGGCCTGTTTGCAAGCCACTCCCATAGTTAAAGTTGGAGCCTAGGAGGCTGCAAGAAACAGAAGTGTATTCTAGTTAATCTTCGTGGGTTCCAGTCCCTCCTTCCTTTCCCCTACTTCAAGTCCATCCTTCCTTCTCGAATGCCTGCCCTGCTGGCGTTCCACTTGTTATAGACACAGGAGCAGCAGCCTTGCATAGGCTATGTAAGGAGTTCCCATGATTGTGGAAGGTCAAAACTCTGCAGCAAATTCCTGCTGCTGTATCATTCCTGATCTGCTTCTCTGGTCAAACTTTAACTGATACAAATAATAATTTCTTTGTGTTGCTTGAAGTGAATTTAGAATTCTAATGAATTTCTGTCTCAAGTCAAATCTTCTGTTCAGTCTTTTCATAATCTCATTTCCAAGGACACACAGGAATATTTTTGGACTGTTGTAGAGCAGAATCAAAACATCTGTGAAAACTTAATCTGCAGCAGTAACCTTTTTTATTTTTCTTCTTTATCCTTCACTGGCCATGACATGTTTTTCACTGTGGAATCAGGTGAAGCACATTAAGTCACTTTGTAGACACTGAATTGACACAGAACCAAACCTCCTAATGCCCATAACGCCCACCTTGAAAAATGGTCCTGATTGATATAAAAGGTGCTTAGCTTTTAAAATTTTATTTCCTTTCTACCCCCCTTTCTCTTGAGGAGAAGCTCCTGCTGGATTGTTAGCAGTGCCATTCCATATCAAGAAGCAAGGAGAAGCTTCCTTCAACAAGAAAGGACCAGCGGTTTTTCCATGTTAATGATGGGGAAGCGAAGGCAAATTAAATGACCTCAATTCTCTTTCCAGGTTTAGGCTGTTGAATGATAGTATTCTACTAGTTCCCTATAAAGTTTCATTTTATTGAAGGCTCTGATGGTAATATAAACCAGATGAGTGAAAGTGGCTGGTTTAAAATGTCAGAGTTAAAAAATAGAATATCTTAATATGTGCAGCTGTAAGGATTTGCAACATTTTAATGTTTAGATCTTGAGAGTTTTTTTGCATCAATTTGCATCTTCTAGTCACAAATGATATGCCAACCATGAAAATCAGCTCTAACCGCTGTGCCCAAAACCTAAAAGAAATGGTTTGATTTGACCTCTATGGGAATTCATTTTGAGATAGTCTATTGCTACAAGACATAATTCTGTTTTCTAAGTCTGTGATAGGAGACAAGTGAAGACTGTTTAGGATGTTTGACTAGATTGTCTAGGATGTTCAGTGATGGATGTAGTTAAGGAAAAATGTGATTGGAGGCAATAAAGATTTTATAGAGAAAAATGAATTAAAAAAGTCCTCTGAAAATTTCATGCCAAACTAAGTTTATCTTAGAAACCCCAAGACGAGGAGGTTAGCATCCTTGCCTGTTAGGATATGCTTTAGACGTAAGATAGCCTTTAGGCTACAGTCTGTCTGGTGGTGTAGGAGGGATAGAAGATGAGAGGAATATATTTCTGTATCATGAGGGTATTTTTTTTTTTTTTTTTGCGGTATGCGGGCCTCTCACTATCGTGGCCTCTCCCGTTGCGGAGCACAGGCTCCGGACGCGCAGGCTCAGCGGCCATGGCTCATGGGTCCAGCCGCTCCGCGGCATGTGGGATCTTCCCGGACCAGGGCACGAACCCGTGTTCCCTGCATCGGCAGGTGGACTCTCAACCACTGCGCCACCAGGGAAGCCCCAAACATATATACCTTTGAAAGAAAAAAACATTTGCTAAAAATTGACAGCTCAGTTATAGGTATAACTAACTATATTATATTTGGTGTTGATCTGTTCATTTTTGTTATTTACTGCCTCACTTCTGGAAGATTTTTCTTCCGGGACTTGATTCCTTCTGTGGTCACTGATCTTCCTGCCCTCAGTTTCCTCACCCTTTCTTTGATGCAGTCGCTACTCTGAGTACTATGTGACAACAGAGACTGTAACGGCCTCCTCCTGACCGGCTCCCTTTTGCCTGACCCCTCCCTACGGCTTCCTCAGAGCCAGGTGAGGATGAGTTTTGCTTTGGCCTCAGGGCACCATCTCCCTGCTGCACTTCTGTTTACATTGGTGCCTTGGAACCGCATCCTTTGGTTCTTTATATACATGAAGTGATGACGATTTGCTGATTTATTCCTGGTCCTGGAGGGAATGCAAAAGAAGAGCAACTAAAATGATTAAGGGCCTAAGGGATTCTCCTTAGAGGAAAAACGAGAAGAACCAGATGTCGTTGTTTATTGGCTGAATGATCTAAGACTATGGAAAGCATTTAGAAGTATGAGAGCTGTAATGAAGGCAGGAGGTAAGAAGAAGAAAAATGAACGGGGATATAGGAAGACGGGAGAACTAGAACCGGGCTGTGGAAAGTCACCCGGAAGGTGTTGGAGAACCCACCATTTGAGACACCAAAAACAGAAGATGAGGGGTACATTTAATTTTTTCTTTTCCCAGGTTTATAGTCTTACTGGAAAAGAATGTATGTTGTGTTGCTGCTGAGAAAACTGGATATTTTCTGGCAAGCGTGGCAACCATATGCAGCCTTACCTTAAGCTTTGAGACCTGGGTATTGTTGTTCTGAGTATCACCTGTCTTGAATCACTGGGTTGCTTAGGGCAGACCTCTGGGCTCCATCTCAGATCTGCTGGCTTAAAATATCTTGGGATGGGATTAGGAAATCAGCGGTTGCAACTAGCACACTGGTGATTGAGAATCCAGGGAAGCACTGGGACTCAGTGGAAGTCTATGTTTAATGAGGTTGAGATGCCCAAATCTGCCTGGCATGGCAGAGAAAGGACTCCAGAAGCTCATTGAGATAGGAATGCCGGGGTGCATTTATCACCTCGTCTGCACACACCTCACTCCCACCCTCTGCTGCATTCCCTGAGAGGGCCAGGTGCTTCTCCCTTCATTGAGACATTGAGAAATACATTAGTGAGGGAGTGCCTGCAAGGTTGGGAAGCTCTGTGTCGGCTCTTTTCTGTAGGCCGAGTGTGATGTGGGAGATGCTGCCATTGAGGTGGGTTTTCCGACTCCACTGGGGGTGATGGGAACCTGGAGTTCCAGAGGCCAAGTGACAGAGCTTAGCTGCCAAAGACTAGGTGAGAGCATTTGCTATGACAGGCATGAGGATGCGGTGATAATCAGAATGTTTTGACCCACAGGGATCATTGGTGGTGGCATGAAGTAGTCAGGCGGCCCTCTTAAATGTTACTTGATCTATATACCAGGAAAATTGCAGGTTCAGGGCCCAGAACTAGACACGAGTCACGGCGATGGAACATCACGACCTCTCACGCAGTTTCCAGACCCCTGCCAGTTCATTGACGTACGGCTGTTTGACTGAAATAGAGTTGGGGTCCCCTTGAGGAGGGACCCTAGTATATTCCCTAGTAGAAGTCTCTTGCAGAGATACAGGCTGTTTTTATTTTTTTCCTAAACCAGAGGTATTTTTCAAAGAAGAAAACTAAAAGACAGTAATGGGCTTTACCTAGAGCTCTAGGCTGTGAGGTGTGCATTGCTGGATGAGGGACAACCAATGACTTTCTTCTCCTCTCCTACCCCTCCTCCTGTGGCTGCTTGATGCCAAACTGTGTGACCCTGTGACCTTTCCTGGGAACAGGTGCCTTCCAATTGCTGTGAGCTCAGTATGGCCCACCCCCTTTCTGGGCACTTTTACGAAGAGGCCGAGGATTTCAGACAGAGACGGGGCTCTTTACGTTCTGTTTGCCAAAATCTGGAAGGCTTTCAGCCAGTAGGCATGACTATTAAGATTATTTTAGAAAAAAACGTTGTTTTACTTCCTATTGCTTGGCCTACCTTTATATGAGAAAGGAAGGCTAAATCAAATAAAGTTAGAGATTCTTTGAATAGAAAGAGAAAGATGATCTTTTCCAACTTCCAACTTCATGTAAGTTTATTTGTTCGTCCAGTAAACCTTCACTTAGAATCTACTGTGTGCTAAGTGAGATGGATACAGTGACAAAAAATTAATTTCTAAAAATGTATGAAAATGCTCATAACATTTGAGGAGTGTAGTAAAAGAGTTTTAAAAAACTGATTAAATTCTTTGATGGAAGTACGTTCAGGGTGACGTGGAACCTGAGAGACTGTCCTCTTTAGGTGGTGTTTAAGGTAGGCTGTTATCGCATCTCTGTGTGGACATTTCTGGTTATCCCAAACACCGATTCTAGTTTTAGATCTTACATCTTTCTCTGAGCTGAAGTCTGCCTCTCAGTAGTTAGTTAGCAGGCCCCGTGGCAAACTGTGAGTACTTGAACCACCTAAATGGGCACCCAGGTATGTCCATGCAACCACGGAGGCCCAGAGTTGCCAGGTCTTCTAATATTTGAAGAGAAGCTGGAAGTTTTTATATGAAATCATCTGTTTTATTGTGTGACGAGCATGCACCAGGCACTGTGCTAGACACTGGGGATGTAGCTATGAATATGTCACAGAGCCTTTCCCCTGGAGAACTTGGTATCATTTCTGTCTGCCACCTTTCTCCAGGCTGAGTGTCCCCCATTTCCTCAAACCTATCTCCCTGAGACATCACTTAGAGACCCTTCCCCCAGCATCCTGGAGCTGTCCTGTGAAGGTGCTCTGGTTGAAGTAGCGCCCTGAGGGGCTGCTGCCCCACACTGGACACGACCCACGTTCCCTTTCCCACTTGCACAGAGAATGCCTCCCTCTTCCTTATCTCTGTACCTGGTAGGTTCTCCTACTGCTAGAATTCTCTCACTTTTAATCATCTTTCTCTGTTTCTCCTCTCTTTCACCTGCTATGCTGTTAACTCTTCAGTAGCCAATGCTGTGTCTTCTCTTTGTATCTCTGGGCTCCACGTTATACCTGGCATCTAGCAGTTGCTCAATAAATATCTGTTGGAGTGAATTGAAATGAAAAATATTGACTTAGGCGGTTCCCTGACTGTCTATTGGTAGTTTGGTCTGTTTCGGTAACCAGGACACAGTAACTCGGAGCTTAGGATAGACTAACAGCCCTTGGACATACCATGTGTAGAGTTTTAATCTGGATTGCGAATATCTTGTTCTCTTTTATGTCCAAATGTGGGTCTTTACTGTTACCCATATTCTGTCGAATCCTCTTAGAATGAAGTAACAACTTCAAGCATTTAAATTCTTTGTGAAACTCAGTCTCCCAGTACAGTAACTAACTCTCCTTCCCAGATACAGGCCTTCTGCAGGTTTGGTTAGCATATACTATAGATTCGTTTAAGATTTTGGTAAAAATATTGAACAGCTCAGAGATATTATCAGAACCTGTGACGTACCCTGGAGGTCTCCATCCGAGGAGACATTGATTTATTATTCACCACTCTTTGTGTGCTCAAACCTGTCTTATTCTATCTTGTATGCAAGGAGATCCTGAGAGAGTCTGATAAATGTCTTTGTTAAAATAAAGATGTCATGCATCTATCACATCCCGTCTCCTATTAACATGTGAATTAGTCAGTTAACTCCCTTTTTGTGAACCCCTGTTGGCGCCCAGAATCAGATTCTTTTTCCAGGGCTCACAAATAGAATAAGTTCTAAAATTTTGTCATCATTTCATCTTAAGCTCACTTGTCTATAATTTGGAGAGTTCTTTCTCCATCTTTTAGACATTTAGAAAACTCTCCTAATTCTAGATTTTTGGTGATTTCTCAAAGCTTAGATTCACTAGTGTCAGGTACCATGTGAGAGGCTTTCACACTGCTACCTCATCACTGCAGTGGTTCCCCATTCAGCAATTAAAAAAACATATTTTGGCATCTACTTGAATTCACTTAAAACACCAGGCACTCTGTCCTAACCAATTTCCAGATATAATCTATATGGATAACATCTGCATATTTTCAGATATGATACATATGGACACAAAGGTGACTCATGCCTACTATTTTATATCATTTTGGAAGGGGAAAGGAATGTATGTTAATTACCTCATAAAAGTGTGGTAATATAGTACGGTCGGTCGTCTTCAGTGATGCTTTTTACTTTCCAAATGGTTGAATAACAAATAAATTAGAAAAATAATAGGTCTTTTGTTTTCTTTTTAGAAACAGTGCTATTATTTGTAATCCAGAGTTATGATCTAAAGTATAATATGTGTGGGAATAGTCAAATCCATAAGGGTTTTGGTTTATTAGGTGTCTTTCCTTCTCTGTATTGCCGTTTTTGTAATTAACACAGTGAGGTGCATCTTTTAGATTGACAGGGCCATTTCCATCTCTTCCTCTACTCACACTCACAAGACTTCTTGTGGGAGTTTGCTCCCACACCAAGCAATTCTCCGACACCTGCTGGGTGTCCTAGAATTCGATTCAGTCCTGACACTCCCTACCTGGAGTTAGCATCAGATCCGCCCAGGGAAGGGCTTGGTTCTACACGATTGCCCCACTTCAGACACCAGTCGCAAGTACTGGGTCCCCAGGTTACCCCCATTTATGTCTGACCTGGCTACAAGTTGGGGGTTCCCAGAACCCCCTCCTCAGCTTTGATAATTTGCTGTAATGGCTCACAGAACTCAGAGAAACACTTATGTTTACCAGTTTATTACATAAAGAAGGGTATGATAAAGTGTACAGATAAACAGCCAGGTGAAGGGATGCACAGACTAAGGTCTGGAGGGTCCTGAGTGCAGAAGCTTCTGTCCCTGTGGAGTTGGGCTGCATCACTCTCTGGGCATGTTGATGTGTTCACCAACCTGGAAGCTCTCTGAACCCCATAGTTCAGGGAATTTTATGGAAGCTTCATCACGTAGGCATGATCGATTATTAACTCAGCCTCCCTCACCTATGCCCTCCCTGAGGATGGGGGTAGGGCTGAAAGTTCCAAGCTTATAATCGCACGTGATCTTTCTCGTGACCAGCCCCCATCCTGAAGCCATCCAGGAGCCCAGTAAAAGTCACCTCATTAGAACAAAAGACACTCCTATCTCCCAGGGAATCCAAGGGATTTAGGAGCTCTGTGTCAGGAACCAGGGCCAAAGACCAAGGATTAGAACAAAAGGTGCTCCCATTGCTCTTATCACTTAGGAAATTGCAAGGAATTTACGAGCCCAGTGCCAGGAACTTGGGGGCAGAGACCAAATATTAAAACAAAAGACGTTCCTAGCACGTGTATCACTTCGGAAATTACAAAAGTTTTAGGGCCTCTGACCAGGAGTTGGGATGAAGATCAAAATATATATTTCTTACTATATCACAATATCACATATATATGTATATATATTTTTGAATACTTTTCTGGTTATTTCCTTACAGAAAATTCCTAGAAGTGGAATTTTTGGCCAAAAGTTGTATAATTTTTAAAGCCTTTGATACATGTCGACAACCTAGAGACCTTTCAGTTTGGGCACCCACCTACCACATGTGAGATTGCCTGTTTTCTCTCATTGAGATGGGTGTGAATGAATTTTAAATGAATGGCTTAGCTGGTCTGGAAAACTCAGCCTGATGAAGTGAGAAACAGTGTAAAATCAACCTCAGGGGGATGGGCTGTCAGGGAACTGCACCCCCGTTCCCCGAGGATAGGGACTTAGTCTTGTCCTTCTCAGAGCTCCGCCATCCTGAGCTTTCTGATTTCCGGCAGCTCTATCGGCCTGTGGGCGTCCTCTTTTACTGGAATGGGAGGGATGCTGTTCTCCCTTCTTTAGCTGGACGTGCCAGTCCCCTAGTTCACTGCCCTTTCCTCTTTCCTTCTGAATGAGGTATTTCACACTGGGCTCCTATCTTAAGGATCTTGGGGGTGTGCGCAGACTCATGGGTCTGTCAACACAGCTGTCTGGAATCTTGCTTTGGAGCCCTGGAGTTGGATCCCTCACAGCAATTCATTTTTCTAGGCTTAGTTAGGACGATGATTACTTCAGTGGGAATGAAAATTGAGTTGATTAAGTGACTATGACATTTAGATTCATATGTCCAAATAAAGCCTGAGATGTTTAAAATTCTGTAGGTTAAAGCTGTGTATGAATCAAGTCAAGTGTTTAGAATATGCATATGCCATCGCTAAAGTTGACTTTTAGATTCTTCATTGTTTTTGGCAAACAGGAGGTGTTTGTGTAGGAGAAGCAGATCAAGAGCATGAGAATAAAGATGTGGTATTACTGTTTTGGTAAACTGGGCTGGAGTCTAGACAGCTATAGGCAGTACCACTTAGGGTGTGTATGCTCTCCCAAGAGAAGAACCCTTCCCTATACAATTGTATCTTTTCTATAACCCTACAGACTCAGTTGGGGACATTCTGTCCTGTTTTTAAATTAAAGGCTACCTTCAGAAGTCTCTCTGTTGTGCATTTCTGTCTTAGGAAAGTGTTTTTTAAGATGTTGAACAATTAATTTCCCTTCTCTTTGTGGTTCTCTTTTTAGTTTCTTTGTTGTAATCCTAGAATTCAGATTCTGAGATCTATAGGAATTTATGTTAGAAAACATTTAATACAAATTCTGAAATGCTATGTTCTTTCTCATCCTTATAATTTCTGCTACAGCTGGTAATTGTGGATAGGTGCCCTGAAGATCCCTTGTGGAGTGGTAATTAACGATGATTCCTTGTGCGTAATCTGAAAATTTGGTTCCTGGTGGCACCGTAGGTGAGAGAACACAGTCATACCTGGTTTGTCTCAACCTTGACCACAGCCGCAGTTTCCTGCTCTCTTTCTAATCTGTGGTGGCCATAGCTCAGACCCACAGCGCTGTGGACTTGCCTCTAACACTCAGCTGCTTAGGAAGAGGTGGCCATGATACGGGGGGGTGTTTGCATCAGCCAGGGAGTGAGGGAAAAAGGGGTGGCATGCCTGTCTGCCTGCCTTCTCAGTGAGGCCACAGTTTTCTGAAGTAATATTGTATTGCATTTGCAGTGATTTCTGCAGATAGCAAAATTTTTAGATAGGAAAAAAGTTACACTCAAATGTACAGAATCACCTGATATTGGGAATCATTTAAAAATAATTGAATAACTTATCTTTTAAAATGATGGATTTCCTTTGTTTGTGCTTATGTTCTGTTTGTAGCTAATTCAGTTTTTGTTTGTTTTTACAGGCTAAACATCTTTTTGACTGGCATGAACCCATTCTACTTTCATGCAGTAAATGTCATTTTACACTGCCTAGTGACCCTTGTGCTGATGTACACCTGTGACAAAACTGTCTTCAAGAATCGTGGACTTGCTTTCGTTACGGCATTGCTTTTTGCTGTGCATCCTGTTCACACAGAGGCGGTGAGTGTCATTGGAACTCAATGAAATAATGAAGCAAAAAAGTGATCCTGGGCTTCCTGGTGGCGCAGTGGTTGAGAATCCGCCTGCCGATGCAGGGGACACGGGTTCGTGCCCCGGTCCGGGAGGATCCCACGTGCCGCGGAGCGGCTGGGCCCGTGAGCCATGGCCGCTGAGCCTGCGCGTCCGGAGCCTGTGCTCCGCAAGGGGAGAGGCCACAACAGTGAGAGGCCTGCGTGCTGTGAAAAAAAAAAAAAAAAAAAAAGTGATCCTTTTCCCCTTTCGAAATCATGTGAATTTAAAAGTCTACTAAAGTGTTTATCTTTATATATAAATCATTCTGCATGACAGCTTTTCTTTCTGAATGTTCAAATGGCCTTTACTGCACCTTCAGGATTTCACACCTGTTTTTCACACCTGTTATTATTACAGGTGGCAATAAATGACCACAGTTCTTTATCTGCAGAAAATTTAAGTCCTAATGTGTTTTAAACAGCAAGGGCCATTTTGAGATACTTAACGCTGAGTCATTGTTCGTGCTCTACAGTTTTTTAACCTTTTCTCACTCTGCTTTATGTTTATAATATTCATGATGCACAGCTGTAAGTGCTAGGTGAGAGACTATAAAAAGTTGAACTAACGTTCCTCAAGTTAGACACATTTAGGAGACTTACCATCAGTTTTCCAAGTTATTTAGTATGAATTGTAGTTATTTGGTGGATAATGAGAAATTTATTTAGAAAATATAGATAGTTTAGATCTGTGCTCTTATTTAAAATATGGACTTAATCATTCACCAAGATGGCATCATCCAGCTAACCTTGTTTCACATCTCAATAACCACAGTTGGTGTATTTCATGTGTATTGCTAAGGGTGGATGAAGACCTTCCAAGGGGTATGTGGGTACCACAGTTTTAAAAGAATTGTTTCCAGAGGCTCGGATTGCATCCGGACACTTTCCTGCAGCTCACATCTGGGTCTGAGTGCACACCTGGGGGAAAGGTGTCAAATTGATTCTCCTCTCCCTGTTCCCCTTTCAATTGCCTTTTTCTTATTTAAAGAAAAATAACGAATGTCTTGCATACATTTACTATGCCCCAGGGGTACAAACAGGCACCTTACAATGAAACAATTTGATATATTGGTGTCAGCCAGGTCTCCTCTAATTAAGGCATCATAAACCCAAAGTAGGGCTTCTTGTCTTTTTCTGTCTTTACATATTTCTGTGAGGAATGCAGCATGGCATTAGAAGTAGGCTGTGGTGGCCTGTGAGATTCTGGTTGTCATGGGGATGTATAATATGTTCATTTGATCTGGCACAAGAAGTCTGATTTGGCCAATTGGCTTAATAATGAGAAATGGTTAGGCCATATGATGGACGTTTGCCACAAACAAAATTCTAAATCTGTAAGCTCAAGGTTTTGACACAAGTGAGAGTGATAAAGAGCGAGTGATAAAGAAGAAAATTATTTTATAAAAAATTACTTTCTTAAGGGTACTTTTTCCAGCCCTTTCTGGGTATTTTGGACTGAACAAGGTACCTGTAAGTGGAAGACTATTAAGTATAAGTAATAGTCCTTTGCAATTAAGTATAAGTAATAGTCCTTTGCAAAGTCTCAGTCAAGCCTTTTTGCTGTACTTCTGAGAAACTGTGAAAGCAAACGAAACTAATAACAGGTAACTCTAATGATGGGTACACTTCATTTATTTGCTTTCAGCCAGATTAAAGGAGAACCTGATAGAATTGTCTGCTGGTAGATCATTAAACATTATGCAAGATGATAGATCACCATGATTTTTCAAATAACTTGGGTGTTCAAAGAATTAAGTCACTGTATAACATGGCTACTTTTGTCCTCATTTATGTAAGCAGTGTTTAAATACAAAAGCTACGGATAGGACTGATGCCGCATGCTTTCTTATTCTAACAAAAAATAATATTCAGTCATAGATAACTGAATTTATTAAAAAGAAAGCTACAACTGTATTATTAAGAGGTGTATGTTTTATATTTAATAATTATTTATCATTTTTTCTAACTTACGATGTATTTAATAATTGAAAATAATAGTAATTGGACTAATAATACAAAATTGAAAATTAGCACTTAGGTGTTTTGATCACAGGAAATTTAAAAAATAAATTTAATTGCATATGTATTTTTACTACAGAGAGAGATAATAAGTAGAATATTTAAAAATGTAACTATAACACATTAAGAAAAAATGCTGAGGGGGAAATAAAATGGAAATATGAGTTTAAGGGGAAAGGGTGTAAGATGTCTATCATTTAGAGAAGAGCCTGTTCATATTTGTGTAAGGGGGACATGATGAGCTTCAAATTGCTGTGGTATGTTTCAGGTGCATTTGGTGCATTTAAAGGAGTAACATTATGGCGTTATTTTAAAATGTCAGTTTCTAAAATGCACAGGAAGTTAGATCCTTTGAATTATTTAAAATTATGATGAAAAATTTTAGATGTGAATTTTAAAAGATGAGAGCAATGCATAAGTTTTCAATATGATTGTTAGATGAAGAGAAATAATCAAGGACCACTACTCCTAGCCATATAGAATATATGACACCAGGTCAGTGGCAATGTTTTAATCTAAGCCCATCAACAATATTATGTTTCTGACAAATAATTTCATAAGTAGAGTTAAAAATTCGTGCTTAGAGTGTCTTGGAGAAAAGTTTTGTAGGAAAGAACAAATGAGTAGAATAAGAATGGTCCTAATTCTGTGCTTGCAGAGAGGGAGAGCCTAAAATGCAGGTAATCTCGGGCAGTGTGATCATGAGCTAGCTGGAGTTCTAAGAAAAAAGGAAAATCCTGTTAGCAAAATGACCTGTAAGAAAGGGTTTCACAAATACCGTATGCTAACACATATATATGGAATCTAAAAAAAAAATAATGGCTCTGAAGAACCTAGGGGCAGGACAGGAATAAAGACACAGACATAGAGAATGGACTTGAGGACGTGGGGAGGGGGAAGGGGAAAGCGGGACGAAGTGAGAGAGTAGCATGGACATATATACACTACCAAACATAAAACAGCTAGCTAGTGGGAAGCAGCTGCATAGCACAGGGAGATCAGCTCAGTGCTTTGTGACCACCTAGAGGAGTGAGATAGGGAGGGTGGGAGGGAGACGCAAGAGGGAAGGGATATGGGGATATATGTATATGTATAGCTGATTCACTTTGTTATACAGCAGAAACTAACACACCATTGTAAAGCAGTTATGCTCCAATAAAGATGTTAAAAAGAAAAAAGTTTTCAAGCAGCTTTTGTACTAATCGGAAAAAAAAAAATCCATGGTAACACAATTATGGGGACAAAGGAGCCTGAGAGCTAGACATTTATTTGGGGAAAAATCTTAAAGAAACTATTTGCATTCACAAGGAGATGGGGGAGGCATAAGAAGGCAAAGAAATTTGACCTGTATAATAAACTATACTGGAAAGTAAAATCAAGAGACTGTTATTTAATTATAGATATTAGTTCAGGTTTCTAGAAAGGAGGGCAGAGAAATAGAGAAAAAGAAATGTGTGTTATGAAAACATAGTGATACATTATTTAAGAAAAAGAAAAACAGACCATAGTGTGATGAAAGAGGAAGTTAGTAGGTTGTGTCTCCTCTTTGTTAAACAAGAACAAAAATGAGACCATAAATTACAGCAGGAAGGATGGAGGGCTTAACTTACGGGGGGAGGGTTTAGTGTAAACATGTTGATATGATTAAGGATTTGCTTTCTTAATTACGTAACCAACAAATTGTTAAACGAGTGCTTGCTTAGTACAGGCCCTCTGCTAGGTGCCAAGGGGGTATGTGGGTGGGGAGTGGGGTCCCTACCCACAGTTTGTTCATAAGCTCCTAGAAAAGCCAAAGAGTGTACACATAAATACATACAAGACAAAGCAATATGTTGTAATAAAACTGAAATTCCAGCGAAGGGAAAAATTATTTCCAGTTTAAGTAGAGAGGAATAAATTCATTTAGTTATGTAATTTTTCAACAAATATTTGAGTGACTATAATACAGTCAATCAGTGCAGGGCTATAGCAGTGAATAAGGTAGACCTAGAGCTTTCCTCATTGAAGGCCTTGTGATTCTTGGGTTTCCTGACAGTATATTTCTTGGGAAATTTATGTTTTTCTGAATCCCGAATCATGAGAAAAATCAGAGAAATTGGGGAAATGGGGAAATCATTGTAATTCTCCTATGAGAATTAAAAGTTAACAATCATCATAGAGACATTACTGTTTGAAGGAATGCACTTCTGTCCAGTCAAAAGCAAGAGCAGGAAATGCTGACACATGGAGTTGAAGGTTAGGGTTGACGTTTCCACAGCTGGGACAAGAGTACTTAGGAGAAAATTGGTCATGATCTAATCAGCCAGTTTGGCTTTCAGCTGTTGCCATGTGTTAAGTGTGTGTTCCTGGCTCAGTCTGCCACCAACAGAACTCATTTTGCAGGTAAAATAATTAATAAATATAATATAATAGTGATAGTCCAAGAAATAACAAGTTTTGGGGGCAAATTAAGTCCTTACTTGGCAGTTTCCACATGTGATTCTGTTAAGCCTGCTAGGAGATCTGAATGTTACATTATTTGAATTCTACTCAATTATGTTCACTGATTTTTTTCAAATATTTGAATATTTGTTAAAGGAATACGGTTCCCAGGTTACAGCTACCTGCTTGGTGATGGAAACTTGAAGCTTAAGGGAAGAAATACATGCTCTCCATCTCTTTGTATATTTGACCAAGTCCTTTTGTACTTCCCAGCACCCTAGGTTCAGCCTGCATTGTCACGGGATCAAGCCCAAGGGGTGACAACTTGATGTTCCATCTTTGCTTCTTGTTGCCCACTCCTACCCCCTTTTCATTTATTCCATGCTCTCATCACTTTAACCTCCCCTTCCAGGAACACCCAGTATGCTTTCAGGACTCTCTTTCCTCTGCCTGGAATGCTTCTGCATTCCCTCTCTGGCCCAAGATTCACATCCCCCTGTCTTGAGTTTCCTGAAGTCCTCCTTGCTTGACCTTTAAGTCTCAGTGAATAAGGCCAGCCTTTCCACGAAGCCTTCCCAGATCCTACAGTCCAAATTAATGCCTTCAGTCTTCTCATGGCAGTGATTTCTCCCCTTTACAATACATGCAGTTTCCTTGTAACCTCTTAATACCCTCTTTGACTCCTCACCAGATGTTAACTGCTTGGGGCAGGTTTAATCCCTCCAGCTGGCATAAATACCTGGCAAATAGGAGGCACTTGTTAAATGTTTGTTGACCGGCGTGAAACATGCAATTACTGAACAAGATGATGTTGACAAATTGACTCACCGTGTGGCTAGTCTGGCCAGATAGTAGTTGATGACAAGCACCTTGTTTTTAAGACACTAACCCCCTTGCCGCAGAGACCCCAGCTTAACAGGGATACAGAGTAACTGTTCAGTGACTGCTTGGTGGTTTGGAGCTGGCAGCAGAGTCTCTCAGTGTTAGCACTGACATTTCAACCCCCGCTCTGAGCTTCTGCTCCAAGGGACACTCCATTCTTCAAATCTGGGCGCGTCCAGCTGGCACACGCTGCTATTGCTGCTGCTGTTTCCCGGCAGAGCTAACTGACTACAGTTTGAGAAGCAGGGCTTCAGGCGCCTTGAAGGCATTAGTTATGCCTGCCTAGCTTGTGATTGCCTCATTCCAGCTTGCCACACCCAATATCAGCTTGCCAGTCCTGCTGTTGTCTGGGTTGGCCACAGCAGTAGTTCTGTGTTGGGTGTCCCCCTGGGCCCAGACGCCTGGGCCTTATCCCAGGACTTTGTTGCTGGCGAGCTGGGCTCTCTGTTTAACCTCCCAGAGGCCTTGCTGGTGATGCCGCGCTCAGTGCTCAAAGGGGCGGTGCCTGTAGCCTGAGCAGGCCTGGGCTTCACAAGTGAACCATGTGCAGTTGTTGCTTTATGTACTGTGAGTCTGAGCTGGGCCTTGACACCGAGGTGAAACCACACTGTCACTAATAGACATATTGGATTATCTAATAAAGTTAACATAAAATATCATACATGTAAACCTTAAAGTAAAAAGATGGTTTCCATACATCACGCAGAAAAACCCGTCTCACTGTTAAGAGTCTCACCCCCTTTCTCTGCAGGGAAAAGGAAGAAAGAAGGGCATCAACAATGAGTGGGCACTTTGTTACTTATTACATCTTACTTATTACAACAGTAACGTGAGTTAGGGGGTATAATACTCATTTTAAAGATAACAAAACCAAATCTCAGAACTTAAAGATAACAAAGTTGAATCTCCCTCAGTTGGTTAGGGGAGCCTGTATTCAAGCCTTGGATGGTCTAGCTCAGCGGTCCCCAACCTTTTTGGCACCAGGGACTGGTTTCGTGGAAGACAATTTTTCCACAGACCTGGGGTGGGGAATGGTTTCAGGATGATTCGAGCACATTACATTTACTGTGCACTTTATTTCTGTTGTTATTCTGTTGTGATATATAATAAAATAATTATGCAACTCACCATCATGCAGAATCAGTGGGAGCCCTGAGCTTTCAGTTGCTACTCACTGATAGGGTTTTGATATGAGTCTGCAAGGAATTGATTTATTATGGTCTCTGTGCAGTCAGACCTCTCTGCTAATGATGATCTGTATTTGCAGCCGCTCCCCAGCACTAGCATCACTGCCTCAGCTCCCCCTCAGATCATCAGGCTTTAGATTCTCATAAGGAGCGCACAACCTAGATCCCTCGCATGCGCAGTTCCCAGTAGGGTTCGCGCTCCTATGAGAATCTAATGCCTCCACTGACCTGACAGGGAGCAGAGCTCAGGCAGTAATGTGAGTGATGGAGAGCGGCTGTAAATACAGATGAAGCTTCGCTCACTCACCTGCCGCTCACCTCCTGCTGTGCGGCCCGGTTCTTAACAGGACACAGACCACTACCATCCGTGGCCCGGGGATTGGGGACACCTGGTCTAGCTCCATGTGTGTGTCATTGCCTCTCCTTTATGACTGCAAAATTTGCTTATTATATGAAGAGATTTATAGGTATATTTCCCAGAAATCTATTTTCCACTATTAATTGTTGATTGATTCTCCAACACACCATGGGCTTCACGTCTTCTGTGATTCGGGTAAGGCTGTTTTCTGTGCCTGAATGTCAAGTCTGTTTATTTCCCTTGCAAATTCTTCCTCATGTGTGACCTTTTCTTTGAAGCATTCTTTGAACCATACCCCGTTTTTTTCCTTTACAGTTTTATTTCCTGGATTTCAAAAAATTAAGAGAAATGTACACGTTTGGAGTAGTGAAATAATACAAAGATTTATAAATAGCCATCTGTCCCCACCCTTCTTCCATTTCAGTCCCTTTCTGAAGTAACACAATAAAAAAATAATTTCAAGCTTAAAAAATGTAGTGACCATACACTCTTTATCCAGAGTCACCAATTTTTAACATTTTGCAGCAGATGTTTTATCATCCTTCCACTCTTTCTCCTTCAATATATAAAAATATTACTTGCTTTCTGAAGCATTTGAGAGTAGGTTGAATAATTCATGCTCCTTTACCCCTTAATAATTTCGTTGTCTATTTTCTAAAACCAAGGCCATTAGTCACTGTTTCTTTTTAGCCTCTTTTAGTCTTAAGTTTTGAACAGTCACCAGTCTTCAGTGTCTTTCTATTATATTATTTATATCTTTAAATGTAACTTAAAATTTATATTAGGAGTATATATAATATACAGTGTTATTAATATATTTGTCTTAATATTGTAATTGACAGTGGTTTATCATTTATTGCTGTCCTTATTTATTATGATGTTCAAATTGTTGCATATTTGGTCAGTGGGAGCCCATTGTTACTGGCTTCTGTGTCCTATTGACATGTACCTGTCATTTTTTGAGCACTTACTTTCTGACGTGAGACGATGATCCAAGTGCTCTTGTATCTCCTGAGTCTCAACCCTGGAATCAGCTGCTTCTCCAAGGGGCCCATGTTCTCTTTAGTGGATAAATGGCCTGTGGTTAGTGTCAGGATGGCTCTTTGCTACTGGGGTATTTTGCTTTCAGACCCTTTTGGTGATGTTGCTAAGAAACACATAGACGCATACATGTACACTCACACATAGTGATGGTGAGTTCATACTCCTTCCCATTCTTGTCTTATTTTTTTCCTAGTGCTCTGTAAACATCCTCTGTTCCATTAGCACTCTGGTGCCCAAAGACTAGCACAGTGTCCAGAACTCAGTCATTGCTCAAAAAAATATTTTTGAAAAAAACCAGTAAATGAATATACTTTGATGCTGTGAATTGATCTTCAATAGAAGAAAGGTTAAAAATGAAGTTAAGCATGAAAATCTTGCCCCTTCCTTCCTCTTTTTCTCCTTCTTTAAAATTATTGTTAAATATAACCAGAAGTGGTTAGTCATATATCAGAATTTAAAGAATAATGTGTTTTCTAATTTATTATTCCTTTCATTCCTCTGAAAACAAATAACATTTCTGTAATGCATTTCTGAAAGTGGTTTTCTGAGGTTTTTATTTTTTCACACTTTCTAGGTGGCCGGAATTGTTGGCAGAGCTGACGTGTTGGCATGCTTGCTGTTTCTGTTAGCCTTTCTCTCCTACAGTAGGTATGTATGTCTAAGAATGCCCTTATCTGTTTACAGTCATGCTGTCCCCTGGGAGTTTCTGGGGGGTGTGTGTGTGTGTGTGTGTGTGTGTGTGTGTGTGTGTTGACTCTGAGCTCCTGCCTGAGAGAGGAGGGAGGCTTCTTGGCAGTGAAATGCCCAGTGAGCTTCCTGGAGACCTGGGATAGGAAACCGTCTCCTTACCAAAAGCTAGGCTGTTCTCTCTTCCAGCCGCATTCTGAACCATGTCATAGCCTTTTAAAAGGACTGCTCTCCCAGTGCTGGGAAGATAAGCTCTTGCTTCTTGATTTCTCTTACTTGTAGTTTCTTACTGAGAATGGAATTTGAAATCTTAGCTCTGAGCCAAAATATACTGGGTCTAGTCCTCTCTTCTATTTAACTATGATTTGTTTAATTTCTCCTTTTCATTTTGGTCCTACATTTTGTTTTGTTTTTTTCCTCTTTATTATCCTCATTAAAGTAGCTCAAAGCTTAAAACAACAAGGCTGAATTGAAAGTAGTATTTCTCAACTGTGATTTTCCAATTTGCACATCCTTTCATCAAAATACAGAAGCTTCTTGCTTTGGTAGACTGAAAAACAGTAAAACAATTTCCCATTATATTGCCCCTTTCCCCCTAACTTGATCAGATTCTCACCTGAGTCGTGACATATCCACATAGGGAAAGGGGTGGGTAAAAAATGAAGGTAGGGCTTCCCTGGTGGCGCAGCAGTTGAGAATCTGCCTGCTAATGCAGGGGACACGGGTTCGAGCCCTGGTCTGGGAGGATCCCACATGCCGCGGAGCAGCTAGGCCCGTGAGCCACAACTATTGAGCCTGCGCGTCTGGAGCCTGTGCTCCGCAACAAGAGAGGCCATGATAGTGAGAGGCCCGCACACCGTGATGAAGAGTGGCCCCCGCTTGCCGCAGCTAGAGAAAGCCCTCGCACAGAAACAAAGACACAACACAGCAAAAATAAATAAATTAATTAATAAAATCCCTGTTTCCACTTCCCACCTCACGTCATTGTAGTCATTGTTTATTTAAAAAAAAAAAATGAATGTAATTGGGGCAGGTGACTCAGAGGGTGGCCCAGGAGAAAGGGGGCCAGTGAGCCACATTGCCCTGCTTCCTAGAGGGATGCCTGGTTAAGGATTTGTGAACCTTCATCTCTGGGTCAGTTCATTGGCCTATAATCTTATAAAACCCAGTGACTCCAAGGAACACTGTTCTAAACCGGTGGTTCTCAGTAGGGGGCAGATTTGCCCACCTTGCCCCAGGGGGACATTTGCAATATCTGGAGGTACTTTTGCTTGTCACAACTGGAGAGGTACAGCTGGCACGTGAGTAGAGGCCAAGGATTCTAGAGTGTGCGGGACAGCCCTTGTAACAAAGAATCATCTTCCCTAAAATACCAGTAGTGCTGAAACTGAGAAACCTTGTTGTAAACCAGTTTAGAGCTTGGGTCAAAGATGGACTGAATTAAGCTTTATGAAGTTTTGCTTTAAGACCAGAGTCTCTTCTTAATATAGTACCAGGCTTCTAGTCCTGGCTTTGTAATCTCCCACTGCATTGCTAGGTATATAAAAGAGTGTTGTGAAAATATTAAAAATATAAACCCAAATTCAACAGTTGTTTCCTATTTGCTCTGGTGTTAGAACAAGATTAATAATCGCTTTTGAGTTTGAACTTGATCCTCAGCCTTCTTCTCTGTGTTGATCAATTTGGGAACATGAGTGGGCCCGCAGCATATCCACATCTGTGTGATCATAAGCTACACTGTTACAGCTTTCTGTTGTGCAGGCCATTCGCACTTTGAGTAATTTTAAGCTATAAACCAGCTTCGGAGAAAAAGCCTGTCTCCTACAAATTTGGCATATAATTTAGGTGATTGTTCTAAGACATAACAATAAGGGTAAGACGTCACCACTTCAGATATCTTGGCCTTCAAAAGAGTAGGAGCAAATTGGTGTGCCACCTGCGGAAGGAACAGTGGAATTTCTTGGTGTGGCGCTGACTCTGTTTTGTAAGGTGAAAAAAGACTTTACAGCAACTGGAGGGTTTTAGAAAATCCCTGCTGGAAATTATGCTGAGAAAAAAAAAAGCTTTACTTAATACATTCTCATGAAAAACAAATTTAAAACTACAGTTTAGAAACTAATACAACATTGTAAATCAGCTGTACCTCAATAAAAAAAAAACAAAAAAACAAAAAAACAGATTAGCCAGAAGAAAAGAAAAAGACTAAAACGTGTATTTTCATCACAGAAATGATGATTGTGTTTGGTATATATCCACTGATTTCTTTGTACAGAAGCATATAAAATACCTTCACAAAAATAATAATAATGATAAACACTTAACATGTAATAAGTCATTTACTGAATCTTCCCTACAACACTGTGATCCCATTTCACATATGAGGGAACTGAGGCACAGGGAGGCAACCGACCTGCCTCATGTTACCCTGTTAGTTAACAGCAGAGCTGTGATTTGAACCCAGGGAACCTGGCTCCAGAGTTCATTCATGTGGCTTAGTAACCTGTTGTATTCACTTAAAATATATTCACCTAAACATCTTTCCATGTCACTAAATACATCTCTGTGGTAGCATTTTACATGGCTTTTTAGTGTTCCTTTGTTATATGCCATAATTTACCAGAATTTTTTTTTTTTTTGCGGTACGCGGGCCTCTCACTGCTGCGGCCTCTCCCGTTGCAGAGCACAGGCTCTGGACGCGCAGGCCCAGCGGCCATGGCTCACGGGCCCAGCCGCTCCGCGGCATGCGGGATCCTCCCGGACCGGAGCGCAAACCCGTGTCCCCTGCATCGGCGGGCAGACCCTCAACCACTGCGCCACCAGGGAAGCCCTACCAGAATTTATATATGCCTTAATTTAAGTACCAAATTCAGCATTGTTGGACATTTCCTTTTTTCCATCTTTGCAAATTTTAAATAACACTGTGATGAACATGCTTCAAGAAATCTTTGCTCACCTACTTACTCAGAATACAACGAAATTGGTGCTAGATCTTATCTTTAAAAGGTGGTTATTTCTTAGCGACCCACATTTCTTCTTAGAGTAAAAGCAACTCAACCTTGTTTTTCAGGAGTGTGGACCAGTGTTGTGTTGGGGAATGTTTCCCTCCCACGGCTTCTCCCTTCTTCCTGCTGCTCAGTCTGTGTCTGGGGACCTGCGCTATGCTGGTGAAAGAGACGGGCGTCACGGTGTTTGGCGTGTGCTTGGTTTATGATCTCTTTTCTTTATCCCACAATCATGATAAATCGTAAGTCATTTTAAAGTTTTGCTGTCAAGCAGTCCATGATGTGCAGAGAAGAGTTGCTTAAATCAATAGTTTTCAAACTCTCATTAAAAAAATAGAGGTATAACATTTTGTTAAATGTAACCTCCTCTTAGACTATCATATCGTAAGGCTTATTTCCTTAGGATAAATGCATTATATATGTTTAAACTCTTCACGCTTTTATGAAAATCCATGAGGACTATAAAGTTTTTGTGAGCCTCAAATTTGGAATTGAAAAGTATCATTGCTGATTGCAAGTTTATATCGCCAGATTGTTTTGGTTGCATACTACTGAGAGATCTTGATTCACACAGTGGAGTAGTTACAAATGGTAACAGTCTGTTAACAGCTTGACTTGAATCTCTGCCTTCAAATGCTAAATTAGAGTCGTTTACTTGCTCTAGGGATGATGCTTTTACCCAAGAGTTTTGGAAGGGGCCTTTTGGAATTCCACAGAGGGCCAGTCTAAACCCTACAGGAATAATTACATGTCATATTCAAGTTAAAGAACAAGTTTATTTAGTAGCCTATTTTCATTTAAAAAACTTAAGGTACATTCATATTATCCTGTGGATTATAGATGATAAGAGTGACTAAGGCATATTAAAAGTTCAAGTACATACTATAATTTTCTTCCTCTGTCAAATCCATAATTACTAACAATTTGACATGCAGACACTATTTTTCACTAATTATAAGGCCCTTACATTTGAACTTTTAATAAATGTCACTGATTTATTCTCCAGCCTTGTCCGATGAAGAATTTTATCTTAAAAAAAAAAATCCTGTCTTTTTAGCCCATTCCCTACATCTTTATGCTTCTTGACGTAAAGATAAGAGCAGTGCTAGTGAGTGGCAACAAGCTGAGATGAGTCATTAGATTCTGATCACCTTCCTGCCTGGGTGTACTTGGAGATAATTTAAATAGATTTTAGTGCTCTGTTGGCTCTCTGTAAATCTCAGAGGCATGTAAAAGGAGGGAGCCCAGTTATCATTTTGATCCAAGCTCAAACCAAGAAAGCTGTGAGCCAAAGCACCTCCCCTAGGCTTATATGAGAATGCCTTTCGTCTGTATCCTCTCCACCCGTGGTAGTAATTGCATTGCTGACCTTACTATTTAGAGAGCAGCCTATCCACCCCTCTGGCTTTCCACTTTCTTCTGGCATCTGCTTTGTATCTTCCTCCCATCGTCTTTCTGCTTCGCTCTACTGACAGCAGAAGATGTAGCAAGTGCCTGCAGACCCTTGCCTTTGGTTCAGTCCAGAGATATTTTAACCTCATATCGACTGAAATAAAACACACAACTTGTGGGTTGAGAATTATGTTTTATTTGGGGACATTGCTAAGGACTACAGCCTGGGAGGGCAGCCTCTCAGATAGCTCTGAGGGACTGTTCCAAAGAGGTAAGGGAGGAGCTGGGATGTATGAGTTTTTGCTGAAGAGAAATTTAAAAAAACAACTGTATAGTCGAAACTCAAAAGATTAGTGCTAATCACAAAAGATCAGGCATCTCAAGTTAATGATTTCAGTGCTTTTCTATATATGGGAAGATGCAAGAGTCTGGGCTCATTAAAATTGTTCCTTTGATGTGCATCTCAACTCTCTAGGGTCAGTATCCTATTTTTCTCCATCCTGAATTCCCCTCAGGGTGCACCTTCCAGGCCCGCTGCAGTGGCTGATAATATGATAGCAGGCAGCATTCTTGTTTAGCTCATCTTTGAAGTCATATCTCCTCTGGTCTGAGGTCTCTCCAGCGCACTCCTTTTTTCTTCATCTGGTCACTGTTGAGCTAGGCTTTTTTCAAAGACAATAATTGTCGTTTTTATTCCTTTAGTAATTGTTCTTGACCTTCATTATACCAAACTGCCAGAAGTTCTATTCTATGAAAAAAACAGTACTGCTCATCTGTAGCTTGGATGTTGCATAGCTCATAGTTGGTGGGGTTTCTTTGTTTTAGTAACTTTTAGCTCTCACAACCGCCAGCATCTCTGCATAGGTGGAGGCATTCATTCTTTCCACCCACTTAACACATTCTCATTCTGTGCCTGGCCAAGAATAAGACAGTTAAGATTCCTTCCCTCAAAGAGCAATACTGGGGGAGACAGACGTTACATAAGTAGTTACGCGAGTAACTGAGTACAGTGGTGAAAGTGGTGAGAAGGAACTGAGAGCAGGTAACAGGGAGACCTGGTCGATCACAGTATCTCTTGAGTGCAGGCCGTGTGCCAAGCACTGGGCCATGCCCTTTACAGGTATGAAGTCACCGATTGCTCACAACAACTTTTACCCTCATTTTACAGAGGAGCGCATTCAGGCAGGCATAGAAAGTAACCTCTCCAGAGTCACCCATCCCCTATTGCGACTTCTGTCTGTGTGACTCCAGAGCCACAGGGTTACCCCTGAGCCTCCGTGGAGCACACAGGACAGGGATTTGGAGACCCCCCCAGGGCATCTGCATCTCAGATCCTGGGCTCCCATTTGTACCAGGAGACCAGCTCAGAGGATCTGTGTGTATTGGGGGGTCCTGACCCCTTTCAGAATCTCACAGAATCGTGTCCCCTTTTCCCAGAATAACGTACACACAAATTCTTATCTGCTCATTTAGAATAAACATCTTGGTACTAGGTTGTTCTTGAGGTCTTTTCATTGTATGATTCAGGAAACAGGAAAGAAACAACAGAAGCAAGTGTTGGAAGCCCTCTCCTACGTGAAGAGCAATTTATTCCTAAATTTTAAGATTGGACCACACGAACAGAGTTAGATTTCTTTTCTGAGACATCACCTTTAGGAAGAAACATTTTCAGTGAAAGAGCAGCTCCTGAAAGTTAATTTTTTTTCTTTTTAAAAAATTAGCATATAATTGCCAACACGCAGAAGATAACGTTCCCTGACCCCAGTCCCTACCCTCTCTCTAGAAATAACCATGATCCTGAATTTGGCATTTTTCATTTCTAGGGCGGTTTGCTTGTTATTACGTCATAAGTACATACCACTGAATATCAAATAGCATTGTTTACATACTTGCAGACTTTATATAAATTGTGTCTCTTGCTTTTCTTTTCATTTAACGTTGGATTTTGAGATCCATCAATGTGGATACATGTGGCTATAGTTTATTCATTTTAACTGTTGTGTAGTATTTAATTATCACAATTTATCCATCCTTCCGGAGTTTGAATTTAGGTTATTTTTACATTTTTGGCTATTATATAGCATGCTTCAGGTAACCTTTGTGTGCACGTACTTCCTGGGGCATAACCACAGAAGTATTGCTGGGGCCACAGATGCATCCACGTTCACTGTGTTGATCTCACTGTGAACTGTGATTTCACTTGTTCACTGTGAGCAAGAGACATTGCTTTTGAAATGACTGGAGTGCAGCAGTGGATGAGAATCCCCTTTGTTCCACATTCTCCCCATCACTTGATAGTATCAGACTTTAAAAGTTTTGCCCAGCTGGTGGTTATGAATTATATCATCTCAGAAGATTCATGAAGGAAAATGTGAGAATACATTGGGGTGGATCAGCTGTGAAAAACATTTCACAAGATCATAATAATGTAAATCCCGAATATCACTTCAACTGAGTTAGGAGAATTCAAATTATATTTATTATGAGAGAAATATATGTGGAAGGTGAGAAGAGGGTGGTTGTGAATGTGTGTGTGTGTGTGTGTGTGTGTGTGTGTGTGTGTTTGCGTATTGGTGACCACGTAAAAGGGACTGAGTCCTCATCTTCTATGGTAGCAACTCAATAAGACAAGTTCTAAAATTAGTAATAAGATTATAATTTAATCTTATTTTTAAAATATCGTGATGAATACTAGAAACAGAAGAGCTAAAAGACTTGTGGACGGTTGCTTCCATGGAACAGGGCTTGGCGATGGGACAAGGGATTGCTGTTCCTTGTTGCAGGTCTTATCATTCTGTCTGACTTTGTTTCCCCTCCATTCCATGTACAATTAGGAGCAATGGGGTCGTCCATCAGTGCAGCCCACAGCAGCCCGGGAGCTCCCTGCCCACTGCACCGCCCGCGCACCCTCTCCGGGAGAACGGGAAGCAGCAGCGGTTCCCTCACAAAGGAGCTTGGGGTGGCTGCCATACTCCATTGCCACCTGAACCCAAGAGCAGTGGATTCCCTGTGTCTCCTCGAGCTGTGTGGTCCTTGATGAGGTACTGGGCTGTGCTCCTTGACCTTGCGTGTTTTCACCATCCAGCATCACCTGTTGCAGGGGAATCGCTAGAGAAGTGAAGCACCGAGTGGGTTCTTTGTGACACCCGCCCACACTTGTTTCCCTCCTTCTTTCTTTTTCCTTCCCCATCTCCCTTCCTCCTGCCTCCTTCCTTCTCTTCTTTCCATTCCTTCCTTATATTAGAGCAGATGAGAAAGGAGTAGCTGGAAGAAGCAAGTAGAAGCCCTGCTGTCTGCTGTTATTTGGAAGGAGAGGGTGAGGCTCTGAAGCCTCCATTAAGAAATGCAGACATATTGCTGCTTCCCTGTTGGAAGAGCCCTGGGCATCAGAGAGCAAGGCCCCTCAGTTTTCTGGGGGAGGATAGCTCTACCTTCTGCTGCTCTGTCTCTCCCTGCTCTTGGTGTGTGATAGGAATTTATTACAGCACAAGTATGGGAGTAAGCCCAGGGGACACTGCCTCTCAGAAATGTTTTTGAGGGTACAGGAAAATCTTTTTTTTTTTTAAAAAAAAAAAAAACATCTTTATTGGAGGATAATTGCTTTAAAATGGTATGTTAGTTTCTGCTTTATAACAAAGTGAATCAGCTATACGTATACGTATATCCCCATATCCCCTCCTTTTTGCATCTCCCTCCCACCCTCCCTATCCCACCCATGTAGGTGGTCACAGAGCACCGAGCTGATCTCCCAGGGTACAGGAAAAACTTTAAAGGATTTTCTCTCTTTTTTTGAATCTTTTGACCTAGCCATGAAAATTAACATAGATTTATCAGAACTCATTAAATTAGCTTGCCTCTAAAATAGCTCAAGCCATGGGCAAGTCAGAATTTAATAAAGATGGAAATTTGACTCATACGATTAGTGGTTAAACAGCAGATTGCTATTCTTATTCTTCTGTGCAGTCCCAGAAAACTCCCTCATTTCTGGGTCTTTGTTTCCGATTATTCCTGCGGAAACCTGTCTTTTGGATCGTGCTCCATTTATTTGTTCATCAACAAAGATCTATTGAGTGTCTACCACGTGCCTGGCATGTTCCAGGCACCAGGGATGTCCTGTTGAATAAGGAAGACAGAGTCCTTGCCCCTGTGTAGCTTCCCTTCCCGTAGAGGAGGACACACACTAAGTAACTAACAAAGAATGAACAGTGTGGTGGAGAGTGGTGGGTGGGCCTGGCTGGAACAACTCCATGTT
This sequence comes from Pseudorca crassidens, assembly GCF_039906515.1. NCBI lineage: Eukaryota > Metazoa > Chordata > Mammalia > Artiodactyla > Delphinidae > Pseudorca > Pseudorca crassidens. The sequence goes on along the minus strand of NC_090306.1, from coordinate 24,533,864 downwards.
GGTTGGTCAGGAAAGGCCCACAGAATCCTCCTGGATGAGTGGAGGAGCTAGCCCTGCTCAGATCTGGGCACAGGGTTCCAGACTTGGGGAAACGAGCAAGTGGGGTTTGGAAGGGGCGAGCTCAGGGGGTGGGCAGGCCCAGATGGGGAAGGGTGTGTTGGCCATGGAAGTGAGTTTGGATTTTATTCTGAGTGGAAAAGGGAGACTTTGGAGGGTTCTGTTTGTTATCGTTGTTGTTGTTTGTTTAATGTGGAGGAAAATGGTTACATTAAGAATGTTCACTCTGGCTTCTTGTAGCGGATGATTAAGGGGCAAGAGTAAAGCAGGGAGACTTTCATACAGACTGAGGGGAAAAGAAAGGGTCTTGGCCGAGGCTGATAGAGACTGAGGTGGAGGGATGTGGTGGATTTGGGATAAGTTTTGGATATACATCTAACAGGACTTGCTGATGTTTGGGGTGAGGGGTGAGGGAAAGGCAGGAAACAAGGCTGTTTGTGTTTCTGGCTTCAATAGTTGGGTGCGTGGTGGTGTCAGTTACTGAGATGGAAAGGCTAGAGGAAAAATACGTTTGGGAAAGGATAAAATCACAGTGATGCTTGAAATTCCTGAGCAAGAAAGCAGAGAGGTAAATAGTCAAAACCTTGAGGATATCTTGACTTTTTCCATAACACGGCATGAAGGAAAAGAAGACAGAATATTTGGGGAAATTGTAAATTTTTTTAAGGAAGGCAGAGGAGGAGAAAAAACAAGAGTTAATCGCACATTACAGACTTTCAAGGAAGGACAAAGGTCAGGCTGCAGTGTGACTGAGTTCCATCAGGGCAGGGACCATGTCGGCTTCTGATCACATTTGTATTCCCAGTTCTTTTCATAGTGTCTGGCTAAGAGTAGTTGCTCAAATATTTGTGAAATGAATAAATTAATGAGTAGGTGGTAAGAAAGTATTGGAATTAAGCATAAATAGAATATTTTCAGTAAATTTGGTAATGAAGGAATGGGGCAAAGGATGTTAACTCCAGGGGTGTTAGGTTTTTGTTTTCATTTTTATTTTAAATTTAATGCGTGTGTGTATGTAGGTAGATAACTTGTAGAGAGTAGAGATGGAAGGTGCAGGAGCAGAAAGGAATAAGATGAAGTATGAATACCAGTGGTGCACTGGTAAATGCTTAATAACTGGCTCTCCAGAGAAAGTAAATCCTGACTGGTGTTGGCCAATTTCCATGTAAATACTCTTACCATGTAGCTGATTTGAAGCTACAAATGTGACATTGCTGAACATGGAGCTGGGAGAGGTGTGCCATAGCTCACCATCATGAAGCGTTTCCACTGCTCAATGGACAATATATGTAGTAACCTCAAGAGCGTAGATAACAGTAAAATGAAGGAAACTAATTAGGAAGTGATGAGCCTTGAGTACTTATTACCTTTGTTTTTAGCATGATTTACGTTTATAGAATTATTTTAAGATATATATTAATATATACAATATATTTACATACGTATGATTTATTATAGTTATATAATTTAATTTTCAATAATGGCTGTATTTAATAACTGGCCTGCAAAATTTCTGAAAATTTAATAGTCATCTCTAGCAAGCCAGTGTGAGTCAGCTCCAGCACTCCAGTGAAGAAGGTCTTTCAGGAGGGGAAGAAAACTTTATATCTGTGATCCATCCACTATGTACCAGGAGGTGGGCTGGCATTTCCCGCATGTTATCCCATGCAGCCATCACAACTTTCGTGTAGGGTAAACCTTAGAGTTTGCATTATCAGGTGGATATGGAAGAAGTTAAACGATCATTTAAAACGTTTGCATAGGGGCCACCGGTGGCGCAGTGGTTGAGAGTCCACCTGCCGATGCAGGGGACACGGGTTCGTGCCCCGGTCCCAGAAGATCCCACATGCTGCGGAGCGGCTGGGCCTGTGAGCCATGGCCGCTGAGCCTGCACGTCCGGAGCCTGTGCTCTGCAACGGTAGAGGCCACAGCAGTGAGAGGCCCGAGTACCGCAAAAAAAAAAAAAAAAAACAAAAAAAAAACAAAAAAAAACATTTGCATAGTTAGTAAGTGGTAACAACAGGATTAGAACTCAGGCTGTTTGACCCCTAATCCTTTGCTTTTGCCTGTTTGTTATGCTCTGAAGTCCAGCTTCCCGGTTGAGGACTTGGCTTTGGGAAGGAGGCAGGACACTTGTTTCATGCTCTGTGGAGCTGGCCTCCCTGTTGAACTCTCGGGGGTAGAAGATTCTTGCAGCCATCCTTGGGTCAACAAATGAGGCACCTTCTGACTTACTTCGATATAGGGTGTTGGTACTAATACATTGAATTAAATGACATGCTTTTTTTTTTTTTTAACTCCGAGCACCAGCCTGTGAAAGAATTATGTTTTTAGAAAGAATTATGCCTGGAGAGCAGTACGTAGGACAACTGGAACTGGTCGGGGTCTTAGTAAGTTAACATGTTTGTGGGCAAGAAAGACCATTATCCTTTCTTGGAGGGGAAAGTTGTCATGTATTTTCTTTCTTTGGAAAGGAAAGGTGTCATATATTTGACTATAAATTTGATTAGTATCAAAATTATTTTAAAAAAACTGTGTGTGTCCTTTTGTCAGAAGGTGATCAGGTAAAGAAAATAAAAGTTCAAAGAGGCAATGTTATTTTAGTTCTGAAGATCTCTGCAGACAGTGTTTAAATCATGGCTCCTTCACTTGATCCTAGACAAGTTATTTTATCTCTGTGAGCCTCAGTTTTCTTATCTCCAAAAGGTGGAACTAATCATGGCACCTTACTCTCAGATTGCTTGTCAGGACTCAAAGCTATAGCCTGCATAATAAACATGTAAATAGGTGCCTGGCCCACAGTAGCCAGTGTGGCAGCCCACAGCATCATTAGTAGTAGCTTAGTATTATGAATATTATTATTCCTGTGTGAGTTTCTAAACACCAGGATGTATCCTGAAACTGGTGAACCTGCAGTATGCAGGCAAGGGATGAGTTTGTGTGAGATTTTTTTTGCTTGAACTTTGAAACTATTTGCTAATATGTATTTACATTGCATGCATGGCATTAGGCTGTCAAAAAATTGGACTAAATACTATCAGGTTAAACATTTTCTGTTACCAAATACAGGAGAATTCCAAAATCCTACTGCAAGTCATTTATTTAGTTTCCTGTTTTTCTATGTGACTTAGTGATTGGCTTATGGGTAGCAAGTACAATGAAGAACCTAGGACGTAGGGTATACACTCTGGAATCAGATGAAATTTCAGTTGATACCACCTTTTACTCAGTTGTTCCATGTGCAATGAGAAATGTTTTGTATGTAAACCTTCCTTCTCCCTACCCTCTTCATTATATCCAGTTCATTCACGCATGGACACATTTTCCCTTTCACCTTAGAAAACTCAGTGAATTCTGCCTGAACTCTTATCCTCGTAACTCATGCCTATATCTGTAACTATATTTAGTCATTTTTCATATAGAGACTTGATTGATTTCACATTTAAGTGACAGTGATTATGGTTGGTGTTGAAGACAGTTCTTGGCTCAATAAATTCTTGCTCTTTTCCTCTTCTCTTGCTCTGCAGCATCTGTCACGAATCATTCATTTGTCAGTATTTACTGAATGCCTCCTATGTGCCAAGTAATGTTTTAGGTGCTGGGAATATATGGCAGTGAAGTAAACAGAGCTCTGCCCTCCTGGAACTTAGCTGGATGATGATCATGATATTTTTACTAAAATGGGCTCGTTTCCTACCTTTGTGGGTAAGACAGCGGTCATATTTTTCACTTCAGTGTGTCTTAAAAGTTTTTCTTGTGTACCTTGCACGGAGGCATGCAAATCAAGAAACTAAGACAGGTTTAGGGTTAGAGAACAGGTTGGCACTAAAGTGAAACTGTTAGATAATTAAATTAAATTTAGAGGACTTAAGGAAGCATATAAATATTTTGACCTTCACTGGCGGAATGAGTCACTGATCTTTCACAAGTGTCGTTTTAATGCTTTACTTCTGTAGACCTTGCATTGTATTCTTTTTCCCTAAAGTAAGAAATGCTTTGTAGATTAAATTCCTCTGAGCAGGGCAAATGTGTTTCAGATCATTATTAACAGCCTCATGTAAGCTTTGAAAGAAGCTTAGTAAGTTTGTGAAATGAGATTTTCAGGTGACAGGAAAAAAATCTCTGTTGAAAGCCTGAATTACTGATGAATAATTGGGCTATCCCCCCACCATTTTACACACCTTTCTGGTTGACTGATCTCAGATGGGCTGTTTTCAATCTCACTCAGTTACTGCTTTAAAAAAATGAAATGACCAAATGAAAGAGGGGTGGAGTAAACTAAGAGATCTACACAGAAAATACCTCCCACAGTTAAAAGTGAAGTTTGTGGGTTCATATTAATAAATCCCCTCCCCTACTTTAAAGTCTCTTAATGTAAGTATAAAGCTCAGTGATGAATCCACCTTAAGAACACAAGCCACCCTCTGGAAGTAGGTATGGGCTAAGGTCTTACTTTAAAGAGACTTTGTACATTCTTTCATTGCTGTGGATCATTTTTCCTCATTTCCATTGCTTTGTTTAAAGATGAGCTGGGCCACATTTTGCTATGGAATACTCTCTCTTCTTCAGTGGTGTAAATACTTCAGTCTTCAGGTGTAGTTCTTAGGTGGCTGCAGCCAGATCACTATGACGTTTTGGCACATGATGGTGGTGGAGCTAAGAAAGCAGTAGCTCTCAGGCTGTATTTTATAAAGACAGCTGACCAAACCTACTAGCATAATTATTGTTAAAGTTATTTCTTATTAAACAACTTAAACACTGTTTACACCCATGATTCTATCACTTGGACCCAATATCCAAAGGGTATCCTCTCTTGTTACCTTTGGCCCATACATGCCTGAGCTTTTTCATAGCTTGTCAATTTCTTTTTAATATGCTGAACTGACCATAGCTTTTACTAAGACCCTGTAGTGCCTCCTGGTGTGACTGAACTGCAGACTTGCTTAGTGGCTGGGAAGGCACTGGAGAAGGGAGGTGGGTGATTGCTGCAGGCATCTGTCTTCCTATGGAGGACACATTTTCCTGGGAAGGGTGAACAAATGCTGCTGTTTTGCTATAGGAAGGATGAAAATAGTGGGAAATTTATTTTTAAAAACTTAAATAAAAAAGTAATTTTCCAAAAGAACTGTCAGTTAGTGTTATCAGGCTTCTTAATTTTGAACTGTGTTTATTGGGATAGCATCATTAATCTGCCTTTAACGTTCTTTGGTGGGTTGATTTACCCAAGATGGGCTCTCAAGTTCTTTTTTTTTTTTTTTGTGGTACGTGGGCCTCTCACTGTTGTGGCCTCTCCCATTGTGGAGCACAGGCTCCGGACGCGCAGGCTCAGCGGCCATGGCTCACGGGCCCAGCCACTCCACGGCATGTGGGATCTTCCCGGACCGGGGCACGAACCCGCGTCTCCTGCATCGGTAGACGGACTCTCAACCACTGCGCCACCAGGGAAGCCCTCAAGTTCTTTTAAAGTAGCTTTTCTTAAACATGGAACTTACCAGAGAGGTATTCTCTTATGTGGATAGAGAATTAAAAGAGAGTTTTTTCTGTCACTACTTCCTAACCATTAGTTGAGAGTGATGTTATTCCATCTGAACCAGACCCAGAGTATATGGTAAAGCAGGTATTACTTTGATGAGTTTGCCTGAAAGCTTATTGAAATCTGCTTTGCTTCTTGAACTGAACTCAGCACTAAAATGGATCATTTCAGTAAAGTGTTTCTTGGCTTCGTTCAGAACTTAGCACTAAAAACCTCTTCCAAATAAATCACGTGCTAAGAAGCAAAATTCCTTTTAATTTATGGATAGCAGTTGGTAGAGTTCCTAACTGCTGACAGCCCCTGGTTCATTCTGCTTAATCTTGACTGGGTACCGGCTCTTGGCAATATTCTATCCCCTGTGAATTTCAGTCAGTGGATGGTAAGTTCTTTCCTTGCTCAGTGTAGAGCTATCAAGCTTAGGCATCTGCTTTCCAATTGGATTCATGGGGACATATGTTGAAAGAGAAAATTATCAGAATGTAGGCATTTCTGGTTGGCATTCAATTTTGTCACTGCCACAGTAGGCTCTTAGAAGAGGATGCCAGGCCTCATGGTTTCCTATCAGCTCATCAGTCACCATTGGATACTCAACCTCTGTCCTGTGCAGGTTAGAGCCTGGGTGACTTCAAGGACACCAAACATCTTTCCCTACTTTTGCAGAACACAGGTAGGGCCCTTAGGGTGTTGTAGGGAGTCCGCTGCCAATTTCTTTGCTCTTTTAGTTAAAGCTGCTGTCATCCAGCTAATTTTTTTTTTAATTTATCTTTTTTAATGTAGCCTGCTGAGAGGTTGTGGAGTGATTGCAGTAAAAGCAGTATCAGTTCATCTTAACATTGTAAACACTCAGGGGATATATAAATAATTCTTTCATGGGAACATTATTCTACACTAGGCAATATGGTTTCAGATAATTTGGTGGGATTTCCAGTTTGTTGCTCTGAAAATTGTCTGCCACATGTTTTGAACTGCTACTATGTTTTCTAGATTAAATGTGACAATGTTAAAAATGTAAATGCTTGAAAAAGTACAGAAACGGGTGCTCTATGAGCTTATTGTGAGGAACAAATGAGTGAATACATGAAAAGAGCTTAACATGGCTATTAGTTGTGGCTTTTCATAAATGGTAGGGCTATATCCCTACCAGCATGCTTATTTTATGCCAAAGACAGTGTGGAAGAATTACTGTTTAGAAATCTTTTTATAGTGGTCACTTTTCCTTTGCTGTATTTATGAAAGTGGTATAGTCTTGATTTGATTTGTTTATGATATTTACTTATTTTCTCTCTTTTTATAAGCTTACAGTATTTTAGAGGAAAATGACTGTAAAAGAAAGAAACATTCTTGTAGCAAAGATGGATTTCATCGACGTTTAGCAGGAAAACAGAATGCCTGTGTTAACACTTCTTTTTTTTTATAAATTTATTTATTTTATTCATTTATTTTTGGCTGCATTGAGTCTTTATTGCTGCGCGTGGGCTTTCTCTAGTTGCGGTGAGCGGGGGCTACTCTTTGTTGTGGTGCGTGGGCTTCTCATCATAGTGGCTTCTCTTGTTGCAGAGCATGGGCTCTAGGCGTGCGGGCTTTAGTAGTTGTAGCATGTGGGGTCAGTAGTTGTGGCTTGTGGGCTCTAGCGTGCAGGCTCAGTAGTTGTGGCACACGGGCTTAGTTGCTCCACGGCATGTGGGATCTGCCCGGACCAGGGCTCGAACCCGTGTCTGTCCCCTGCAGGATTCTTAACCACTGCGCCACCAGGGAAGCCCCAACACTTATTCTTACCTGATGGATACCATCCTCATTATAAGTTGCATGTGTAAAGTTATTCTTAGTTGCTGAGACTAGCAGTGGACTTTTTTTAATTAAAATTTTTTGATGTATTTAGAATTACTATTGAATAAAGCATCACTTTAATAAACAAACCATTAGGTTGAAAATCAAATAATAAAGACAATTTACTAGCTTTTTAGATTGATGACCTTATAGACATATAGGAAGGTGTGTTTCATGTTGTAGATTTATGAATTATTAACGCTATTCACATTATTCAAACCATGCTCTTTACTACTTTATATATAATCTAGAAAATACATATTGATTTTGAAATCACCCTAAGCAGCAGTCTCCGTGAGGAACCTGGCATTAAAGATTTGCTTTTAATGATTTAACCTCCAAAAGGATTGGTAAAGAGAACATAGTATGGGTTTTTAGGGGATGAAGGCAATTAATTATATCATAATTCAGAAAAAAAAAAAAAAAAACCACCACATGCAAACAACCAGCCAGAGTTGGATGGAGGGAAGGAATGTTTGTGTCTTATGTTAAGAGCTAGACATGCCCTCAGTTCTTAATGAATAACCAACCAATGTGTTTCAGTTTTCAAGTGGTAGAGCTTCTATTTCCTGACAGTTAAGTCTTTATCCTAGATTTCTTTTTGTACTTTACCTTTGGTTCCCTTAAGTAATTTTTCTTTGTGAAAGGAATATCACTTTATGAAAGGAATTATGATCCATACTGCATTTATGATGAAAAAATTTTGATTTAAAAGGTTGGTTATTTAATTATAAAACTGCACTTTTAGTTTTCATGTGGAGTCAGGAAGAGACTGTATGTGTATCCTCAATACAGGTTGTTTCTCTCTTCTTTAAATTTTTTAATTAAAAAATTTTTAAATTGAAGTATAGTTGATTTACAATGTTGTGTTAGTTTCAGGTGTACAGAAAAGTGATTCAGTTATATATACATATATATCTATTTTTTCAGATTCTTTTCCCTTGTAGGCTATTATAAAATATTAAGTTTAGCTCCCTGTTCTATACAGTAGGTCCTTTTTGGTTATCTATTTTATATATAGTAGTGTGTATCTGTTAATCCCAAACTCCTAATTTATCCCTCTCTGCCCCTTTCCTCTTTGGTAGCCATAAGTTTTTTTTTCTATGTCTGTGGGTCTATTTCTGTTATGTATATGAAGTTCATTTGTCTCATTTCTTTTTTTAGATTACACATGTAAGCGATATCATATGATATTTGTCTTTCTCTCTCTGGCTTACTTCACTTAGTATGATAACTTCTACATCCATCCATATTGCTGCAAGTGGCAATATTTCTTTCTTTTTTATGGCTGCGTAATATTCCATTGTATAAATCTATTACATCTTCTTTAACCATTCATCTGTCAATAGATGAATTGCTTCCATATCTTGGCTATTGTAAATAGTGCTGCAATGAACACTGGGGTGCATGTATCTTTTCAAATTATGGTTTTCTCCAGATACATGCCCAGGAGTGGGGTTGCAGGATCATATAGCAGCTCTATTTTCAGTTTTTAAGGAACCTCCATACTGTTCTCCATAGTGGCTGTACCAATTTACATTCCCACCAACACTGTAGGAGTGTTCTTTGTTTCTCTCTTCCTTATGGCACATAATTTATAGCCACAACGGATAGGTAAACCATTAAGATAAGTCAAGATTGGGTACCAATCTCCAGATATTTTTAAGCAGAAAATACATGTGTGATGATATCAATAGTTGACGACTGAGTACATGTCTTGAACAATAAAACTTGTATCATTGTCCTCATTGCTGTTTTTGAAAAATCTGAACATTGTAGAATTGCTGAATCCTTTGAAAGAGAAGAGCGGTTTCCCAGGTTGGGCTGGACGTAAAGAAACGCACGGTAGTGTAAGGAGCCATGGCCTGGTTGGGGGGAAGCTGAGTTCTGCTCTGATTCTGATTTGCTCTGCTCCTTGGGCCAGTTATTTTACCTCCCTGGATGTTTGTTTTTCTTATCTGTGAAACGACACAAGTGAGACAGGTGGTCTCAGGTCATTTGGCACTCTCTCTGACTATTGGCCAAACTCTTATGAAACGTTGCTGTCACTTTTCCTTTTCTCTTTTAGTCACTGCACTCCATTGGCGTGCATGTAGTTCGAAGTTGTATGAGAGTCAGAGGCTGGCCCTGAAGTGAGATACGATAATGGGCTACCCTCGTGAGTGACTAGGCAGACTGTGGAGGAGATTTCACTGGTGTGCATTCGGCTATTTTTGTTTTCCTTTTCCATCTTGAATTCTTGACTACTTAAGTCTTTGGAACTTCAGTCAAATGTATTGATGAGAAATATCAATAGCAAAAAAGGTTAAAGTTTACACATATTTCGCCCTCAACCATCATAGAGGTCATCAAAGCTGTGCATTTGCAAACTGATACCTGTTGACTCTTCAGAGACAGTTTGTTGATTCATTTGATTAATAAACATTTATTAAACACTATATACAGATGTCATAGGGATCATTTGCTTACAAAGAACAAAATTTTTAAAGAACTTGTTTAAGAAAAATTGAAGTTTTCGTTAGAAAGGTACACTGGACTCTAATGGCACCCCAGTCAGGGTATTGAACCTGATTTCTGGACACAGGAACTGGCAAACTCAAAACATTTCTTTTTTACATTTTGGAGGGTTCATGGTCTCTCTTTTGCTTTTTAAAATCCATGTTGTTGTCCTTTCCTCCTCTTCTTAAAGACTGACTTTTCTTAATTTGGTGAGTTGCAGGGCTGCCTCAGTCCTAGCTTCATGTAACCTCTCAGTTCAGTTCTCTGTTAAAGATGGACTGGAATTAATGTGTTCTGACTCCAGATTCTCAAAAACAGAGATTCTGATTGGGCCAGCATGGATAAGTTTACACCCCAGTGGGGAAGTCATACAGAGAAAAAGATAATCTTACTGAGGGTGGCAAATGTGATGATCAATGTGTGTACCCTGAATTGTGGGATTCACAGGATAGGGTACCTCAGCCAGCCTGGGAGGTTTGGCATAAACTGAGTCTTAACAGCTGAGAAGATGAACTAAAGGGAAGGAGGGCTGTCTTCTATGTATAAAGCACAGCAGGAGGGAGGACACAGAGGCCTGAACCTGCAAAGTGTGCGTGTGTGTGTGTGTGTGTGTGTGTGTGTGTGTGTGTGTGTGTGTAACTACAGGCAGCACAGGACATGAGTAGTGGAGACAAGGCTAGGAAGGTAGGCAGGAGCCCCGTCATGGAGGAACTTGGGAGAGATGCCAAGGGCCTGACTCCTGTAAGGAGGGCAACAAGTGCAAAGCAGGCTCATCTCTTTTTTTTTAGATTTATAGGTAAGAAAACTCTGATCATAAAGCCAGATGGCACATCTTATTGAAGGGTGAAGATTTAAAAAAAAAAAAAAAAAAGAGTGAAGATTTAAAAATTCAAACCACTTGCTATTAATGATTACACTTTTGAGAATAAAAAGCAGTAGTTCTGAGTTTTTACCGTAAATGAATCCTGCATATTTGTGAAAGCTCAGTATCTTCTCTTTGTCGTTTAAGATTGTATCATATAAAATTTTCTTTACACATTTTTGTAATTTTGGTAGAATTCTCATATTTAAGAAAAATGGATAGGTGACCTAAGAGTACGTTTGCCCATGATAGGGTGAAGCTATGCTATTTACCCACACCTTAGTTGATTTAAGCCTTTTCCATTTATGATTTTCCTCCAAAGAGCAGAAATTAATAGAAACTTCACGGAGGTACTAATCCCTTTCTATTATACATTCAGTACGGTAAGTTTATAATTTTGACTTCCAGTTTCTGATTAAAATCATCTCTTCTTCTTATGTGTATTATGCCCAGGCAGTTATATTTTATATTGGTGCAGATAATTGCTTTTCTACTTGGCAAAGAAAATGAGCAGATGCAAGATAAGTATCTTTTTCTGGCATGATCGATTGGAAGCTCTGCCACCTAATGTTGACTGCATTTTCAGAAGTGATGTAGCAAGCACAGCTCAGCATCAGACTACAGCTGTTAGCTGTCAAGAATTCACTTTGGCAGAGGTAAATTCTGACCAAGTCTGTATGTCAGACTCTTAGTCTCAGAGCTTGAGTGTAAGAAACAGAGTTTAGTTTTCATATAAGGAAAATAGTGTGCTAACTCGAAGCCCTGTGTGGATGCAGTTTTCTCCAAAAGTGATTCTAGAGTTTCCTTCCTTGTTTTACCTTTAATAATGATGGAACAATGGTGTGCTCAGGGTGCGTATATCCTAGAGTTACAAATAGTGGATTTACATCTGCGATTTCTATTTTAGTAGCAGTATGAACTTGGATTAAGTGATTGCCATATGTATAAAATAGGGATAATTAGTAACAATTATTATAAATGGCAGGAAGTATGGAAAGTTTAGCACCGAGCTAGGCACAACACAAGCACTCAATTGCACTTATAGATGGTGCGCTAATGTGAGGATGTCCAGTCTTTCGACAGTTTGGCCTGGGGGAGATAAGCTGTCTGTCTCAATGTCTTGAGAGTTTGGCTTAATTATTCATTACCTCTTTCCCACTGGGAGGAACAGGGAGCCAATATGGAATGCCTATTACAAGCCAGGAGATAAAACCTGGATCAACCTGATAAACCTGAACTGTCACTGTGTCCTTGGGAATTACGTCTTCTCACCACATTTCATATGTGAAAGGCAAGGCTCAAGGGAGCTTGCATAATTTGCACAGAATTGTACAAGTATTAAGTAGAAGATGTAGAATTGAATCCACACGCATCTGATTCTACTGTGTAGGCTGCCCCAGGCTGGAGAGGTCAAGCCCTTTACAGTGTTTCCTGCAAGGATTTATGAGAAACTTCTAGAAAGGACTCTTCTGGGGAAAGCAGAAGTGTCCTGGGAGCATTAATCTGCTTCTCTTTTCTCTGTATCTCCTGGAGCCAGAGTGGCTTTATCCCATTTTGCATGTTGGGTGTTGATGCTCTGCTTGGCTCTCATCCATGTCATCAACACCCTGGAAATAAGGGAGTTTTTCTGTTTAGAGCACCCAGCTCAGCGCTCTTTATATGGACATTCTTCACCTTAACATGAAATGCTGGGTGGGATGTGTCACATTTCATCTGTAAGCAGACATTAAATACCATCAGAAGCTCTCTAAAGTGATAGTGAGCTAGTGGTTCAATGGTAGATGCAATCCTGGGCCCTTAATTATTGTATCTGCAGAGTTTTCTGTTGGATAGTTGTGCTGCTCTGCGGTGAAACTTCTTTATGTATGAGATTATGAAAGAAGGGCTGTGTGTGTGTGTGTGTGTGTGTGTGTGTGTGTGTGTGTGTGTGTGTGGTAGTATTGCATTATGGACTTCTTTTTTTATTTTTTTATTTTTATTTTTTTTGCGGTACGCGGGCCTCTCACTGCCGTGGCCTCTCCCGTTGCGGAGCACAGGCTCTGGACGCGCAGGCTCAGCGGCCATGGCTCACGGGCCCAGCCGTTCCGGGGCATGTGGGATCTTCCCAGACCGGGGGCATGAACCCGTGTCCCCTGCATCGGCAGGCGGACTCCCAACCACTGCGCCACCAGGGGAGCCCTGGACTTCTTTTTTTAAATAAATTTATTTATTTTTGGCAGCGTCGGGTCTTCGTTACTGCGCGCGGGCTTTCTCTAGTTGTAGCGAGTGGGGTCTACTCTTTGTTGCGGTGCGCGGGCTTCTCATTATGGTGGCTTCTCTTGTTGCAGAACATGGGCTCTAGGCACGCGGCCTGCTTCAGTAGTTGTGGCACGTGGGCTCAGTAGTCATGGCTCGCAGGCTCTAGAGCACAGGCTCAGTGGTTGTGACACACGGGCTTAGTTGCTCTGTGGCATGTGGGATCTTCCCGGACCAGGACTTAAACCTGTGTCCCCTGCATTGGCAGGCAAATTCTTAACCACTGCACCACCAGGGAAGTCCCCATTATGGACTTTTGATTGGGACTTTTCAAAGTTAATGAGTAGCTGTGAAAGCATGGTGGTACACTAGTAAGTCATTATTTGTATTTTTTTAAATTTTCAACTTTATTTTTAGAGCAGTTTTAAGTTCACAGCAAAGTTGAGTGTAAGATACAGAGATTTCTCATTTACCCCCTGCCTCCATACATATATAGTCTCCCCCATTATCAATATTACTCACCAGAATGGTTCCTTTGTTGCCAAGGATGAGCCTACATTGACACATTGTATCACTCACAGTCATAGTTTATAATATCACTCACCAGAATGGTTCCTTTGTTGCCAAGGATGAGCCTACATTGACACATTGTATCACTCACAGTCATAGTTTATGTCAGGTTCATTCTTGGTGTTGTAAATTCTGTGAGGTTTGAATAAATGTATAATGACATGTATCCATCATTATAGTGTCATACACAGTATTTTCAGTGCCCTAAAAATCCTCTGTGCTCCACCTATTAATTCTTCTCCCCTCCCCAGCCCCTGGCAATCATTCATCTTTTTATTGTCTCCACAGTTTTACCTTTTCTAGAACATCATATAGTTGGAATCATATAGTATGTAGCCTTTTCAGATTAGCTTCTTTCACCTAGTAATATGCATTTAAGTTTGCTCCATTTTTTTCATGGTTTGATAGCTCATTTCTTTTTAGTGCTGAATGCTATTCTGTTGTCCGGATATACCACAGTTTATTTATCCATTCACCTACTTGGTTGCTTTCAAGTTTTGGCAGTTATGAATAAAGCTGCTGTAATATCTGTGTGCAGGTTTTTGTGTGGACATAAGTTTTTAACTCCTTTGGATGAATACCAAGGAGTTCAATTGGTGGATCATATGGTAAGATCATGTTTAGTTTTGTAAGAAATCACCAAACTGTTTTCCAAAGTGGCTGTACCATTATGCGTTACCCCTAGCAATGAATGAGAATTCCTGTTGCTCCACAACCTCCATCAGCATTTGGTGTTGTCAGTGTTTTGAATTTTGACCACTGTAGTAGGTGGTATCTCACTGTTGTTTTTATTTTCATATTCCTCATAACATATGCTGTGGAGCATCTTTTCATAAGCTTATTTGACATTTGTGTATATTTTTTTGGTGAGGTCTCTGTTAAGGTCGTTGACCAATTTTTAAATTGGGTCATTTTCTAATTGTTGAGTTTTAAGAGTTCTTTGTATATTTTGGGTAACAATCTTCTATCACGTACATCTTTTGCAGATATTTTTCTTCCAGTCTGTGGCTTGTTTTCTCATTTTCTTGACATTATTTTTTACAGGGCAGAAGTTTTTAATTTTAATGAAGTCCAGTTTATCTATTATTTCTTACATGAATTGTGCCTTTGGTATTTTATCTAAAAAGTCATCACTGTAACCAATTGCCATAATCTAGGTTTTATCCTATGTTGTCTTCTGGAAGTTTTATAGTTTTGTGTTTTACACTTAAGTCTGTGATCCCTTTGAGTTAGTTTCTGTTAAGGGTGTAGTATCTATGTTTAGATTCATTTTTTTTGCATGCAGATACCTAGTTGTTCCAATACCATTTTTTGCAAAGATTATATTTGCTCCATTGTATTGCCTTGGCTCTTTTGTGAAAGATCAGTTGACTATATTTAGGTGGGTCTATTTCTGAGCTCTTTATTCCGTTCCATTGATCTATCTATCTAATTTTTTTAAATTAGTACCACACTGTCTTGACTATTGTAGCTTCAAAGTAAGTCCTGAAGTTGGGTAGTGTCAGTCCTCCAGCTTTATTCTTCTCCTTTAGTATTGAGTTGGCTCTTCCAGGTCTTTTGCCTCTCCATATAAACTTTAGGATCAGTTTGTCAGTCTCCCCAATATAACTTGCTGGGATTTAGATTGGATTGCATTGAATCTATAGATAAATTTGGGAACAAATGAAATTTTGCCAATATTGAGACTTCCTGTCCATTAACATGGGCTGTCTCTCCATTTATTTAGTTCTTTAAATTCATTCATCAGAGCTTTGTAGTTTTCCTCATATAACTCTTGTACATATTTCATTAGATTTATACCAAAGTATTTAATTGTTTTGGATGCTAATGCAAATGGTACTGTGTTTCTAATTTAAAATTCCACTTGTTCATTACTGGTATATAGGAAAGCATTTGACTTTTGTATATTACTCTTGTATCCTGCAACCTTGCTACAATTGCTATTAGTTTTAGGAGTTTTTTTTACCAATTCTTTTATTTTTCTATATAAACCATCATGTCATTTTTTTAGGTCACTAGTTTTTTATTTTTATTTTTTAGGAAAGGCCATTTAAGTAAGGTTGCTTTTCTTTTTTCCCTATTTTTGGTCTGAGAAACTTAAAATATTCAGGTGACTATAAAAAAATAATATAACAAACATTCATACTATGTATGGTCATATTTATTTCTGGTCCTTTCTTGGCTTTCCCTAAGGAATGAAGCTGTATTTGTAGAGTTGAAGTCTGCCTTAACATTGCCTTTGGTCACATTCCCTTCACTGTCTCCTCAGGGGCAATGACTGTCCTGTGTTCTGTGTGTACAGGATATTTTTTATGACCGTATCTATTCCACCTAAATTATGCTTCAGCCTCTGGTTAATCTGATCATACAGTCAATTTCCACACAGAAAATGAATTAGAAGATCTATATACCCATAAGAAGCTCCAGGTTTCACCTTGTCTTGATCTCCTTAACTCATAGTCTGTAATAAGCCTGAAGAATATCTAGAATGTCTGGATAACCCAGGGGCTGACTCTTAGCAATACTCATCTCACCTTTTGAAATTTTGCACCTGAGTTACAGGTGCAGTCAACTTTCTGTCATGCCCATCAACTTTTATACTAGAATATTTTATGAAATGTCATCACTTTAATGAGTGTAATTTCACAAGTATTTATTGAACACCTGCTAACCAATGAGGTAACAGTTCTCTTATTGGATATAATACTGAATTCCAATAATTAATCCTCCAGAGTGTACTAACTGTAATTAGTAATAATAGCTAACATTTACTATATTCAAGCACTGTTTTAAGAGCTTTACATATATTAACTCATCTAATCCACATAACAACTCTATGTGCCATTTGATGCCATTATTATCCATATTTTACTAATATGATAATGGAGACAAGGAGGGTAAGTAACTTACCCCACGTAGTAAGTGAAGAACCTGGAAATCATACTTCTGAAGCCTGGCTGCTGAGTCTTTGCTCTTAAAACCAATTCACTATATTTTTCCTCTGCAAAGAGAAAGCTGGTTTTGGTGAGAAATCTCCTAACTTCAAAAAGTGATCAGGTTGTCAGTCTAAGGATGGGACCTCCTTGCAGAATGCTGAGTTATATGCCTTCATGCCGTCATGAGGATCCAGCCTTCTGAGTGGGTGTTGGTATTTCCTCTGTCATGGCCTTTACCCCTGCTCACCTAAACCAGACTCAGCTTAGTTCTGGGTTTTAATGAGAACACGGTGGGTATCTGATTGGCTGTTTATCAATTAGATATTTTTAACTAGCATGGAATAGGCTAATTCTTATGACAGAAGTGAAATACTCTTGAGAAGCAGAGCTCACACAAACAGATCTACCAAATTATGATCTGACTGTTTACTTAGAGTTGGAGTTGCTCCAGAGGTCCCAGGTAATCTCCTTAATCACAGTACAGATTAAAGTGCAAATAGATGTCTTGAGGCAGAGGGATTCACGCCTCCTAGAAATATCTTCCATAATGGCTTCCGTTATAAAAAGCAAAAGAAGAAAATAAAAACTCCAAGTAACCAATTATTGAAATTAAACTTGTTACTTTTTTTAAAAAAATGAGCTTTGTGAAAAATTACTCGTGGCAGTGCAACATGAAAAGCATGGGAAATGTATACTTGTGAAGTCTTTTGCTCAGATTTCTCTATCATGTGATTCATAATACATATATTTTTCTCTGTTTGGTTTGTAGAGCTGTCAAGATAACTTACAGTCTTCTGGCTTCTTGACTCAGGCACCCATCTGCTTACTAGGGGAGCTCAAAGGAAGGGCGTGCCCCATATGAGGAAATGCAGGGGGAAGGCCTGACACTGTGGGAAGGGGTCAGAGGTTCAACCATATGAAAAAAATCAGAGCTTGCCAGTTGTTCTTCAAGTTAGAAAAGTTAGAGACAGGCAAACTCAACAGGGTGTTCAGGATAAACAAATCATCCCTGTGGATGTCACACTTGTTTTTTCCTAAAGTTTAAGAGACAGGTGAAAATGTAAAAAGACAAAGGCAGTTTCGGATTAGGAAAAGAATGAATCACAGTTTAAATAGATGCCTTTTGTTTGCTCAGTGAGAAAGCAGATGTACCAACATATATTTTAAGGCACGTTAAGTTCCTGGGTTAAGTGAAAGAGAACAGGGGATTTTGCATTATGAAAAGGTACAAAGACTCCAGCAGTAATATCATAAGTAAATTAGTTTCCCCAGTGAAGTTTTGCATATATGTTTTCAAAGGAAAATAAGTAAACAGCTTCACGTGCATTCATGTTTTGTGGAAACTGCAATGAAAAAGATGGCCTTGGGTTGTCAAAGCAATGGGAAGCTTCTCAAGAAAAACGGAGTGAGCAGAGCAGTACTGAAGCAGGTGCAGAAAAGAACATGATGTGTTGAGTAGAGAAGAATTATTGATGGCACAGAAACTGAGGGAGAGACTGATAAGGAGTGAATAGAGAAGTAGCTCATAAGAAATTCAAGCTCACACTGAGGCATAAAGCTAACCTGATTGCAAGTTTTGTCAGGTTGCAGCTCGGAGAGGAGAAGGCAGAATGTGTTCAGAAGATGGAAATTTTTATCAAAACGTGTTAATTCTGGAAGAAAAAGAGACATGAGTGCGGTAACAGCTGGGACCTTAGCTTAACTATTAAGACCTGTCTATACCATCAGAATGACTATTAGTCTTTTGTATTAGGGATAAAAATACGTGATAGTAAGTAAACAACTTCCTAGAGGATATTAAGGATTTCCCTTTAATTATGGCTTTTATGTCAACCAAAGACATTCTCACAGTGATTGAATGAGGTCAGGGCAGTCCTGAGCCTGGTGAGGTTGACACTGGTCAGAATTACCCTCCTAGGGTTCTGAGAAAGTGGGAAGGAGAGAGTGAGGCGGTGCCAGAGTCAGACTGCTTGGTTCTGATGCAACTCTGCCACCCATGACGTCTGTGACTTGGAAAATTCATCTCTTTAAGCCTCAGTTTTATCCGTAAAATGTGAATAATTACGAGCATTTACCTCATAGAGTTATTTTCAGTGTTGACTAGATAATAGTCAGTGCCTAGCATTCTGTATTAAATGATGTGCTAGTTGCTTTTGCTGTACTTATCTCATTTAAGCCTCATAAAAACATATCCGGGGTGGTTTTATTATTTCCATGTTTTACACGTGAGAAAATTGAGCTCAGAAGAGATAGCTTGTCAGGAGGAACACATGTAGTCAGCATTTGAATCCAGGTCTTTCTTGTCCCATGGCCATGTTCACTACAGTGTGAAGGTTAGCAGATACTGGAGCATACTGGGGACCTACAGCTGTAGGTAGGTGGTACGGAGGTACGAGCTTGATTCTGGAGGCCCTTGAGTATAATGGAGTGAAGTGGCTGGGTAAGAAGTCGGTTCAAATCTCTGTTGTTGGCTTGACTTTACATTGCATTAAGAGAGCTGCATACAGGGCCCGTGGGAAGAGTGGCCTCCTCCTCTGGTCGGGACAATGTGCCTTTTTGCCAGATGAGACATGGATCACATCACTCTATGCCAGTAGTGACACAACAAGATCCAGTCCCCTCAGCATGGCTAATAATAGGAACAGACTTAAAAAATTTTTTTAATCTCTTGATATGTGCTAAGCACTGTGAGAAGAGTGTTATAATTTATTGCTTATAGAATCTCTTTGAGACAGGTGCTGTTATTATCAACGTTTTATGGATGTGGAAACCCAGAGTGGTAGGTAGCAGAACCAGGTTTAGAAGAGGATCTGTTTGGCCTCAGAGGCAGTCCCTGCATCTTCACAGTACCTTTCTCTTGGCATTTATAGATTGATTGGCTTCAAGCCCATCTGTTTATCTTCATCTCCCAATTCTTTCCTATTGGGAAGGTTTATTCCAGCCAAATGGCTCTCCTCCTTTCCACTGAAATACACCTTGTGTTTCTGGTTGCCATCATTTTCCTCTCTGGTCATTCACCTCTGTACCTTCTCCTTTTCCACTCACCCAATCATTTCTTCCTGCCTTTGAATACCCTTTCCTGAGCAATACAGCCCTATCTGGTTGTCTCTTATCCTAAGGCCCATTGCACTTGGTATTGCTTTACTGATTTTGCACTTATCACTTGCTACCATGTATTTGCAACCTTTGTTATATGTGCCCTTTTCAAAAAGATTTCAAAGCTTTTATAGTGTGAATCTTTTTTTAAAAAATCCCAGCTGTGTTTAATACCATGCCCTCTGCATAGAAAATATTGAGTAAATATTCTTCAGTTGACTAATTCAAAGAAAAGAATATTCTGATCAAATGAAATAATCACAATACATATCCTAGTTTATGGGAATTAGAATAAAGTTGTTTGAATGTTGTAGTACAGAAAAAGGAATGAGCAAAAGAAAATAATAGCCAAGATGGGACTTCCCTGGCAGTCCAGTAGTTAAAAAGACTCCGTGCTTCCACTGCAGGGGGCACAGGTTCTATCCATGGTTGGGGAACTAAGATCCTGCATGCCATGCAGTGTGGCCAAAAAAAAAAAGAACAAAAAAGAAAATAATAGCCAAGAAAACCTGTATAGGAATAGAAAGAATATACTGGAACCACATGGGAATCGATATTCTGGTTTAGAAGAAGAAGAATTAAATTAATTAACTGTGTGCCCAAAATCTTTAAATGTATAACAAAAAGTGGTAACTAAAGTGCCTGGAAACATCTGTGTACATTTGTACAGTCATATAGCTATACAATTCATTTCCCACTTTTGTGTTTTAACGGATTCCAAGCATGAACATTTTTTATATATTAATATTACTTGGTTATCATCTTTCAAGTAAATGAGAGGGGAAAATAAAATTAATATTAGATTCAGAGACTTTACAACATTTTCTTATAGTATTTTCTTAAAAAGGAGCAGTTTCTAAAGAGTTTTTTCTGTTCTTTTTCTTATTTTTTCTTTTTTTGTTCCAAGGACATAAACTTTACTCTCCATTGCTTTGCTATTATGTTGCTAAAAAGAATCCATTTTGCTATACTTGTAGACTATTATTCACACCATTTCTTTGTTGAATTAAATTCTCTTTTAGTAAGAGCTAGAGTTCCCTGACAGAAAACTGCAGAAAATAGATTTTCATTAATTTGAATTTACTACTCACAAGTTACTCCTTCCTCCAAATTTTCATTCATGACCTTCCTCAAGAATATGTAGAATCCACTCCTATTTCATTTAGTGTTAGTAGAGATGGTCCTTGCAGGAGGACCTACTGTACTTACTGCATAAATCCCTTGCATAAAGCAGGGCATAAAAAACTCGTGCTTTAATGCTAACAAATTCTAACAAAATACCAACAGTGAGAGCCTTCCCCCCTTTTTGAACAAATATGAAGTGGAATTCCTCATTATGCTTCTTCCCCTTTTTATATCCCAAGTGAATCAGTACTAACTTGACCTTTAAGATTTTAGACCCTAAGAAGCATTATTACAGGCTTATTATTCAAACTTGGGAACAGCTAAAGGAGGAGCAGGTGAAAACCTTTGCTGTCATCAGGAAATAATTACATCGTCTTAGTACTAATCCCCACCAACCTCTGCTGCAGGTGGCAATGCTGTCAACCTCTGGCGATCCTTCTCAGAGACGGTTCTAAGTGTAGAGTCTCTGCTTGCTTGCAGCAAATCTGACGGTTTCGGGGAGGGGAGAGTGGGAGAAAAGAATCAATAGCATCTCCTGGTCTCTAAAGAGTGGGTATTATTATTATTATTATTTATTTTATTATTATTATTTTTTGCGGTACGCGGGCCTCTCACCGTTGTGGCCTCCTCCGTTGCGGAGCACAGGCTCCGGACGCGCAGGCTCAGCGGCCATGGCTCACGGGCCCAGCCGCTCCGCGGCATGTGGGATCCTCCCGGACCAGGGCACAAACCCGCGTCCCCTGCATCGGCAGGCGGACTCTCAACCACTGCGCCACCAGGGAAGCCCAAGAGTGGGTATTATTTTAATGAAACTTTCAAGCAGATGTAGAAAGATGATTTTGCAAAGCCTCAAGCTCAGAATTTTAATTGACACATATTACTAATAAGGCATTTTGCTTAATCCACCTGTCTCCTAAGAAACGTGGCTGTTTTCCACCAAACACTTTTTTTAGAAAGCACCAGCCAGGATCTCTGTGCAGGGGATTCTTCTTTGGCAGATGATGGAATTATGCTGCTTGCAGTGGTTTAATCTGAGGGAAAAGCTGCAAAATTCACTTTCCTGTGTATATTTTTTAAATCTCGCTTTTGGATTCAAATCCGTAGAGCCCTTGTTTTAGCTGTGGCCTCCTTGAGGCTCTGATTGCCTTGTGTGGCTTACCCGCCGCCCTCTCTTAGGCCTCGCTGGCATGTCTGCCGTGTGTAACCAGCAGGCTCTTGGTGTGCCCTGTGGCAAAGCGCTTCTGATACAGGATTAAGGCAAAGTTTTAATGAAAAGAGGAAATTATATATATCCATTTAAAAGGGTGTCTTCTCTGTGTCAGACACAGCATGAGGTCCAGAATATAAATTCCACCCGTGCACGGACTGTCATTTTAATTTTACTTCTGTATCTTCAGCCACTGGCATGGGGCCTGGCAGGGTTGACAGGCAGGACTATTTATTGGATGAATGGATGGAGACATGGTGTGTTGGTCAGAGTCACATCAGCAAAGAGATGGTGCCTTCAAATTAGGATAATGGGGGGGGAGGATTATTTGCAAAGGGACTGTTTACACAGGCGAAGGCAGTAACAGCAGAGGAGCAGTTATCACGCAGAACCTGGGAAGGGAGAGTCCTTCAGGAAAGGTCACCTTGAGACAGGCACCAGCCCACCTGAGGTGACCCTGCAGGGAGGGAGTCTGGGCAATAGATAGGCTTTCCTCTTAGTCTAGGGCTACCCATTGTGAACTAGAGAGTAGGGCCGCTCACTGATGGAGACCATATCCAGCCTTCTGGTAAAGGTGGCTGGAGGACAAATGAGAGAGATCTGGAATACATGGATGAAATGGCCTGCCACCAATCCATCAGGCAGACAGAGGAGTAAGTAGACATTTTAAGAATTTAAAATTATTGAGTGCCCTCACAAGAACCCTATGAGATGGGTACTGTGATGATTTTTACAGATGATGGAAACAGAGAGAGAGGTTAAGGAATTTACCTAGGGTCACACAGCTAGTAAGTGAAGGAGTTGAGATTGAACCCAAGAAGTTTGTCTGCAGAGTCTGTGCTTTGCTGGATTCGAAGAGTTAAGCAGTGTGGTGCTTTTCAAACCTTAACGTGCATGGGATTCTTTGGGGGATCTTGTTTAAAAGTAGCTCTGGGTTCAGAAGGCCTGAGAGGGGCCTGAGAATCTGCATTTCTGCCAAGTGCTGTTGATCTGCTTCGTGCAGTGAGAGGTCGAGGACCTGCAGTTAGAAAAGTGGAGTCCACGTCCTAAGGGTAAGACTCTCACTCAGCTGTCTCTGTGCTGCTCCTTCTCCTGATGTGTCACATGAGCAGGTCGGGTGATTTTAAGGCCCAGCCAAGCTTGCAAACCCCCTCGTCCCCTGATTTCAGACTGGAGGGTCCTTCCAGCTGGTCGTGACAGCATAGGAGGCCCTAGAGGGGAGCTGGTGGGGGCAGCCTCCTCCCCACGGGCTGAGTTCACATGACAGTGCTTGAGTTTCTGGCCGGAGAGAGGCTGCTCCGCTATCAGCTGTTTCCTTCCAGAGCTGAAAGGTCTCCCAGCATCTGTCGCTTCTCCCTGTTGCCTCATGGATTCTCATTCTCTGTCACAGCTGATTAGGGGGCTGGATCTAAAAATGAGGCCTGATTCTCAAGGTACCACATTATGTCATTTCTGTTGCTCCTGTAATTGGCGCCCCAAATTGTAATATTCTTGCAAAACAACCTCTAGCATCTTAATAAAGCTCCTTATTCTTTTAAAAGTGTTTCTACTGTTGGACACACCTAGAAGATGCTTAGCATTGTGTGGTTTAAATTTTAAGCAGAGTCAGTGCTCTGCCTAAAACTCGTCATTTTCCAATTCTTTTTCCTTTTGCAGTAACTGGAGAATGTCACTGCTGGCACAAGCACCTGCGAATCGAGAGGGATAAAACCCTCTCACTACCAAACATTCACAGCAGTGTTTTGGTTCCCTGTGTTCCCAAGCTTTGTACCGGTGATTTGGGGCTCCCATTTCGCTGTAATCCACAGCTGTATATACAATATGCAAAATAGCAGCCTTCATGCTTCAGAAGATCAGTCTGGGACCACAGTACTGAGCATTTTTCTCTTTTCCTTTTGCTTTGATCGTGCGGTGCTCTAGCACACGTTCAATAAATCACACATTGAATTTTTCCAGATACAGAGCTCCTGCAATATTATGTGTATGGTTTCCTTGTTGTATTTTGACATTTTGGGTGATTAAATTGCATCTGATGATGCTCTCAGACTAATCAGGCCGGAGCAGTGGTGTTATCCCCCTGCTGTGCTCAGCAGTGCCTTCTGGAAGGTTGTGGCGAAGGA
Organism: Pseudorca crassidens; assembly: GCF_039906515.1. Lineage (NCBI taxonomy): Eukaryota > Metazoa > Chordata > Mammalia > Artiodactyla > Delphinidae > Pseudorca > Pseudorca crassidens. The sequence goes on along the minus strand of NC_090306.1, from coordinate 24,509,797 downwards.
TGTTTGCTGTCCTGTTACCATGTTTACATGATTCATTATCTCTTAACTACATCTGGTGCTACTTATAAGTCGTGTAGATACTTGGAAGGGTTAATCATTATGTGTACATTTTAAAAAATAAATTTATTTTTTGGCTGCGTTGGGTCTTCATTGCTGCACGTGGGCTTTCTCTAGTTGCAGCGAGCGGGGGGCTACTCTTTGTTGCGGTGCGCGGGCTTCTCATTGCCATGGTTCTCCTGTTGCAGATCACGGGCTCTAGGCACACGGGCTTAGTTGCTCTTCAGCATGTGGGATCTTCCCAGACCAGGGGTCGAACCCGTGTCCCCTGCATTGGCAGGCGGATTCTTAACCACTGCGCCACCGGGGAAGCCCATTATGTGTACATTTAATTTATCAATATAAACAAGTCTTTATGAGTGTAGCATAATCTCTATATTGAGGATATTGCCTTACTTGGCTTTCTTTTTTTTTTCTGATTTGTTCTCTGGAATGTTTTTATTTTATGCTTTTGACACCCAGTAAATACTCCTGTTGTGGTTGGAGAGCATCGTGTTGGTATGGCCAGCACTTTACTAGGGATGGGATTTTGGATCCTTAAAGAATAAGAGGTGCAGTAGTGTCAGATATCGTTCTAATGCTTGTGTGTAGAGAGGAGGCAGGAAGGATTCCAAAACAATTGCAGAGAGGCTAGGGCCGCTGCCTTCCTGGGGGAACGCACTCGGTCTGCGCCTCTGTGTATATGCTTGTCGGCCACTTGCCTTATTCCCTCTTGAGCTTAAAGAATCAGACTTAGGTAGCAGAGGGCTTTATTAAAAACCTAGGGAGAGCATCTCTGGGTTAATATTAACATTGGGAGATGGCATAAAATCGCTGTTACTTAGTAAATCACTGGTATTTACTAAGAGAGTAAAAATACTGTATTGAAATGTCCCTGGTGTTTATAAAGAACAGCTTTCATGTTAATTGCTATGTCTTATGGTAAAGATGTCACGTACAGATGGTGAGCTGCTTTGAGATATTGAACAGGCAGAGATGGAGACAGAAATCTGGGATGTTTTCATGAGACAGGCTGCTCCCCCTTCCTTAACTCTCTGCATCTCTGGCTCAGCAGGCCAAAGTTCAGGCTGCAGCTCCCCCAGGCTTGCGGGGTGGGTGGTGTCCCCTGAGACCACATTGTTGTTTCCCAGAGCAGTGTTAGAGGAACTAGAACATGGTGTATGTTTTTTAATTCCGTTCAGGCTGAATACTTGGCAACCAACCAGTTGAGCTGTGGAATTCTGAGCCTAGGTGGGTCTGTTTTTAAAGGCTTAGGTCTTAAAAAAGTTGAGAGGCTAGAATGGAATTCTACTTCCAGGAGACAGCCTGTTCTTTGGGTTCAGATGCACTTCTTTGAAATATCATTGGCAGAATTAAAAAATAAAGTTTTGAAGATTGGATTTTAACAATTAGGGGTCTTAAGTGTCATCGTTTTCCCCCTGGAAGTCAGCTCAGTGATGACTTTGAAATGCTGTTTATGGAAGATTGAATGCTGTAGCAAATGGTAAACTATTTTGAAATAGCAGATCAAATAAATATCTTTCCCAAAATGACAAAAACTTTATTACTGGAGCATCTTGTCTCTTTAGGGCATATAATTAATTATGAACCAGGCATAAAGAACATATATTTTATAGTACTTTTGTCATTTATCTGGGTTCTGTTTTATAAACACAGTTATTAACGTAGTCTTTCAATTCTGCCTTTATTATATGAACTGATAATTCAAAATGAGAAATTACTACATTAAGTACTTGGCAGATATACAGCCAAGTTTTATAATGAATTTTAGGTTATCCTTTGTAATAAAAAATGTGAACTATATGGCATTTTATTTTTTTATTTTTTTGCGGTATGTGGGCCTCTCACTGTTGTGGCCTCTCCCGTTACGGAGCACAGGCTCCGGACGCGCAGGCTCAGCGGCCATGGCTCACGGGCCCAGCCGCTCCGCGGCATGTGGGATCTTCACGGACCGGGGCATGAACCCGTGTCCCCTGCATCGGCAGGAGGACTCTCAACCACTGAACCACCAGGGAAGCCCTATATGGCATTTTAGCTTGTGTTTGTTGGTTCACTTTTTTGTTTTTAATATATTTATTTATTTATTTTTGGCCGCGTTGGGTCTTCGTTGCTGCACGTGGGCTTTCTTCAGTTGCGGCGAGCAGGGACTACTCTGTTGTGGTGCAAGGGCTTCTCATTGCGGTGGCTTCTCTTGTTGCAGAGCACGGGCTCTAGGAGTGCGGGCTTCAGTAGTTGTGGCGTGCAGGCTTCAGTAGTTGTGGCTCCTGAGCTTCAGTAGTCGTGGCATGTGGGATCTTCCAGGACCAGGGCTCGAACCCGTGTCCCCTGCATGGGCAGGCAGCTTCTTAACCACTGTGCCACCAGGGAAACCTGGTTCACTTTTATATAATCTTTCTGTTTGTTTTACTTTGAAAGTTAAATTTTGATTAAAGAATTTTATTAAAATTTATTGAAAGTATAAAGAATTAATAATACAGTGGTTCCTGTTGAGTTGTGCATCCTTCCTCCAACCCATTGTCTTCCCAGCCTCCTCAGAGGTAACATTATCCTGAATTTTGTGTTTATTTTCTCCTTTCTTTTCTTTGTGGTTTTACCACATACGTTTATATCCCTAAACAATAAATTTGTGTAAATTGTATCATACAATATATATTATTAGGCAACTTGCTTTTTTCACTCAACATTGTGTTCCTAAGATTAATCTTTGTTATTACTGGTAGCTATATTCATTTCCACAACTGTATAATATTCTGTATAATGCTGTGTAAACTGCGTAATGGCCCTATCACTATTTATCTAGAATATGATGGAAAGAAATTTGGATTCCCAGTTTTTTCTATTGCAAATAGTGCTTTTATAAACATTCTTTGCATGTCTAATGCATATATGTGCCCATGGATTTGTGTAGGTTGTATTCCTACAAAGGACATTTTTCAGGGTGTAGGGCATGTGTATCTTCATCATTAATTACGCCATTTTCCCCCAAACTGATTGTAACAGTAGATACTACATTCAGCAGAGTGTATGTAATCATAATGCTCCATATTCTTTTCAACCCTTGATATTGTCAGACTAGCATTTTGCCAGATTGGTGTGTTGTAAAATATTGTCTCACAGTGTTTTAATTTTTCCCCCTAAATGCTAATGAAATTATTCATACATTTATATGATTATTATAGGCCACTTGGTTTTGTTTTTCCTGTGAAGTACCTTTTCAAGTTTTTTTGCCAAATTTTTTTCTGTAGGGTGGTTAATTTTAATGTAGTTGAATTTATTGATCTTTTCCTTTATGGTTTGCACCTTTTATGCAAAACCTTCTCTATTCTAAAGAAATAGAGAAGAAATCCTTCTCTGTTCTGAGGTCATGCATATGTTCTCCTACATTATTTTCTAAACATTTTTAAAAATAGTTTTGACTTTTATATTGTCTTCATTTTACCTAAGTCTTCCTTCCTTCCTTTCTTATTTTTCATGTGAATAATCAAGTATCTCAGTATGATTTGCAAAGTCCAGCCTTTTACCATTGATTTACAGGGCCAGGACTGTCATAAATTAAATTTCTACATATGTGTTTTGTTTCTGGTTTCTCTGTTGTGTTCCTTTGTCTTCCCAATGCAAATACTACCTACTCTTAATTTTTGTAGCCCTAAAATAATAATTCTAATATCAGCAAAATAGCTACTCTGTAGTTCTTTATAGTTGTCTTCATTAATTTTATGAACCTTTACTGTTCCATACTAAAAGTTATTCAAGGGACTTCTCTGGCAGTCCAGTGGTTAAGACTCCATACTTCCAATTCAGAGGGTGTGGGTTTGATCCCTGGTCAGGGAACTGAGATCCCACATGCCCTGCAGCGTGGCCAAAAGAAAAAAAAAAAACATTCATTACCTAATGACAGGTAATAAAGATTAAAAAAATTATTCAGTAAATGAAGAAATACAGTCACCCTCTCATGACATATGTCCTATTATTGTCATGTATTTTATTTTCATCTTTCTCATTTTTATAAATACCCCTGTCTACACACACACACACACACACACACACACACACAGACCTTCAGTATTTGACGTCAGTTCTTTATTTCTTATTGACCTCAGTCCTCCTACCTGTAATCACTTTTCCGCCTGAAAAATATTTCTTAGGATTCCTGAAGTAAGTGTATGATGGTGGCATACCCCTTTAGATTTCTATAGTTAAACTATCTTTATTTCAGTTTAATTTTTGAAGGATATTTTTGTATGTATTTATATCTACATTTGTGTTTCTGGATTGAGAGTTATTTTTTACTCAGCCGATTGAAGATAACATTCTGATTTCTAGCTTCCGTTGTTAAGGTCAAGAAGTCACCAGTCAGTCTATTCACTCCTTTGCAATATAATCTGTATTTTCCTTTTGACAACTTTTTTTTTTTAAAACAGGATATATATATTTATTTAATCTTATTTATTTATTTATTTTTGGCTGTGTTGGGTCTTCGTTGCAGTGTGCGGGCTTCTCTTGTTGTGGAGCACGGGCTTCAGTAGTTGCAGCACACAGTAGTTGTGGCTCGCAGGCTCTAGAGCACAGGCTCAGTAGTTGTAGTGCAAGGGCTTAGTTGCTCCGTGGCATGTGGGATCCTCCCGGACCAGGACTTGAACCCGTGTCCCCTGCATTGGCAGGCGGATTCCCAGCCACTGCGCCACCAGGGAAGTCCCCCTTTTGACTACTTTTAAGACTTTTTCTTTGGTCATCTGCATTTTCATCTTGGTAGTTGAGATGTGGATTTATTTTTACTTATCCTGCTTGGGATATGTTAGAAGTCCTGAACCCATGGATTGGGCTTTTCACCAATCTGTATGTGTGTGTGTGTGTGTGTGTGTGTGTGTGTGTGTGTGTGTGTGTGTGTGTGAATTTGTAGCCATTATCTACTTAAATTTTGTCTCTACTTCATGTTTTCTTATCTTTCCTTTAATCTCCTATTGTTAAACTTTCTCACTCCTCCATTTCTGTTAGCCCTGCTTTCAGATATTTTTTTGTCTCTTTATGTTCTGGATAATTTAATTAGGTTTGATTCCACTTCACCAATTCTTTTGTCATTTTGATTTACTGTGTTTGTAAAACTGTTCATGGAGTTTGACATTTCACAACATACTTAAAAAACATTTTATTGAGATATAATTGTCATATACAAAGTGATACATATTTAATATATAACCCATTGGGTTTGGGGATAAGTATTTACCTATGAAACCATCATCACCATCAAGGCCATAAATATCCACTACCTCCCGAAGTTTCTTCCCACCTCCTTTATTATAATTATTAATTTTATGTGTGTGGTAAGAACACATAAGATCTACTTTCTTTACAAATTTTAAATATACAATACAGTACTCTATTATACTTTCTATTTCTAGAAGTTCTCTTTGGTTTTCATTCAAATCTTAGTCTTTTTAATATTCCTTTCCTTCTTAGAAATATTTATAGATTCCTTAGATATTACAGAGCAAGAAAATGTGAAATACCTAAGAGTGCACACCTTGGGCTACTGGGCACCATTTATATTGGGGGAAATTCACAGAACAGTAGTCCATGTAGATGTGCTCATCACCCCCCTTGCCCATTGTATTATGGGGTATGCTCAGAGATCTAGCATGAAGAGTGGTAAAACAATAGGAAAAGGAGTATGGATCTAGGGTTGTGGAATGTTTAAGCTGCAAGACTGGGGTAATATCGCTCCTCTCCTAATATGATAAATGAATGGAGTTCAAACCCTTGGGTATAGCATTATGACATGACTAAACCTTGGCCTTCATCTCTGTTCTGCCACCTCAGTATTCATGGTCAGGGGAACGCCAGCCCCTCCCTTAGCTTGATGAGGAAGGAGTCTGAGGTCCAAGCCTGGTTGCAGCTCAATAGCAGACCATTGGCTTGATTTGTAGTCTCAGTAATCTACCAGGATTGACTCTGAAAAGCAGTCAGTTGTAAAAGGATTCCATGGAGCTTTGCAGGAAGCTAGCCGTCAGGGAATCGGTCCTAAACAAGATCATTCTTACTACTCAGTACTAACATACTGATGTAATAACTGCATATCAGTCCTCCTAAGATAAACATTTTTCCCCCATATCTGGCATCTCTGAAATTGGGATGCAGCTTACAGTTGTAATTGTCAGTGTTGTTTTTCTCTTTGCGTTAAATAAAATAGCGGTGCATTTTAAAATTGATGGCTTTTTAGATTGATAAAATACAGAATTTTGTATTCTGTTTCAGATAATTTTTATTTATGAAGTCTCTGTGGGTCTCACTTTGGCTTTTTTTTTTCCTGCAGGCTCTCTCATGGTGCTTTGTTCCTTGCATGTTTTTCGATGATTTACTCTGAGCCTATATTTCTTGGAACTTTTTCTGTGTGACTACTTGGATGCCTTGGTTGCACAGTCTGCATTTACTTCATTTGCTTGGAGGACAGTGCAAAACCCAGGAGTACTTTACATTTCAACTTGAAGTTTTGTGGAGAATACAGGGGTATGAATTCAAGCTGTGAAACCTTATGCTCGTCAGTTTGTGATTATACTAATGAAGAGAGATTTTTTCCCCCCTATCCATTGCCAACGTTTATGTCAGTTCAGTTTCCTTGCAGTGCCCTTACCTTGAGAGCATAATCCTTTAGAATCCCAGCCTTATGCAGGGTAAGAGTCTCTTACTGACTCCCCATCTTGGGTGGTCACTGGGCTATTTTCTTTTATTCTCTTGTGCCTGTAAGGCTAAGGACTGGAAAGCTGCCCTACAATTTTGCTTAGCAAATGCTGTTGCAGTCCCCTTACCCTTTTGGTGTTCCATTTGCACCTAATTTTTGGTCTCTGAGAAGTTCTTACTCAGCTCATCAATATATTTGCAAACTGGATTTTAAAAATATTTTATCTAGCATTTTGTTTTTCCATGGGAGGATCTAGCTGCCACACTACCAGAATGAGAAATTCACCTCTATCTGTTCCAGACTACAGAGATAATGTGGATTGAGCCCTGTGCTGCTCTACGTGACAGTTTAGTTCTTTGAACCACAGTCGCATGTCTTAAGGAACATTTGAATCTTGGAAATTCCATCTGCAATCTCAAAATGAATCTACACCAGATATTCGGATTGTTCCCATGAATTTCAGGGTCACACTTGTCCTGTTGCTATTCAATGCATTCCTTATTTCTGTGCTCACCTTTCTGCAGGTTGTTAAATGAACACGATGCTGTGAAGATGTGTAGGCTGCACAGAGTAAACATCTCTTTGTCAGTGAAACTTTTAAATTTTTGGAGTGAAGTAACTGACGATCAAGTCATCATCCACCCCTGTTCCCCTACGGGAAATATTATCTTTTAAAATTAATTTCAGTTTATACACCTATTTTGTTTAAGATAAGAATGACAGCTTGACCAGTAAAGTATACAGTTATCAAGACACACTTCTGTGGGAAAAGTAAAGTATACAGTATCAAGATACACTTCTGTGGGAAAAGTACAAGAAGAAAAATGAATTGCAAAATTTCCAACTGTTAAAGGAGAGCTTGTTTAAGTACTTTTTTTAAACAGCTTTATTGGAATATAATTCACATATAGAGTTCCACTTTTTAAAATATTTATTTATTTATTTTATTTGGTTGCACCTGGTCTTAGTTGCGGCAGGCAGGCTCCTTAGTTGCAGCATGTGGACTCCTTAGCTGTGGCATGGGAACTCTTAGTTGCAGCATGCATGTGGAATCAGGTTCCCTGATCAGGGATCGAACCTGGGCCCCCTGTATTAGGAGTGGGGAGTCTTATCCACTGCGTCACCAGGGAAGTCCCCTAGAATTGCACTTTTAATGTTTAATTTTCCTTTCTTTAAACACTTCGAGTTTATTTACATTTGAGAAAAGCCCTGGTGGAGTGTATACATGGCACTGTGTGGCAAAGGAGATTCCTTTTTCCAGAGCAGCAGATTGTAGCCATTGTAAAACTAAAAAACTTTTGTACACTATTTCAATAGCTTATACTTATCAAGTTTAATCAAATAGAAAAATCATTGAAGATATTTTGCACAAAGACAAATTGGTTTTTAAGTGACAGAGTTTATTTTAATACAGGTAATGCTTAATTAAAATACTATATAACATTTATAAACATATATAAACATTTATTGATACTTTATTATGTGTCAGATACTGTTCTAAACAATTTAGTACTGTGCTACCTCATTTGATCTTTACAAGAATACATTAGATAGGTACTGTTATTATTCCCATTTTCTGGATGAGGAAACTGAGGCATTTATCCAAGTTTGCACAGCTAATAGGTGACAGAACCATGACTTGAAGCAATTTAGGCCAGCTCAGAACTGTGCTATCAGCCATTATGCTAAGCTGCTTTTCTGGTAAAATGGTACAGATAATTGAATTGTGGCTTTTAAATATGAAATCATATTTTTTTCTGCGTCTGTCCTATACCTTGTAAAGGGAAGTTACTGTGAAAATTAAATGCAGGTTGAGCTTTCCTCCCAAATTCCAGACCACCTCTCACTATCATGAAGCTTAACTTGTTTTGTACTCATATTTTCCCCCCTCAGTTTTGCTGACTCTACTTTTCTGTGGGATGCTTCTTGTCATTACTTCTAGATTTAGTAAGGTATATTTATTAAGGTATGTAATTTGGGGCCATTTCATTAGGAATGAAAAAGCAAATTCGTAAGGAGCATAGTTTATCTATAACAGATGGAAGCACTTCTTTCTCTATTCTGAAGCCCAGTCTCGTGTTTTCTCGTATCAGTTTTTTCTCCTCAGTTTTACTGACTTCATTGACTTCTCTCTTGGGTGCTCATGTGCATTTCTTCTAGATTTATGAAGGTATATTTTAATAACTCTTAACGATATCATTAGGCATGAAATAGCAAATTAAAAGAAACATAGGTTTTATAACAGATAGAGGATGTAATTTTTTTTTATTATTTAGGCTTTAAAAATACTTAGTATTTCTGAATAGCTGAATGGTATTCAGAAGTCAGTATGAAATGTACAGAAGGGCATTCAGTGAAAATTGAGTCCCCTTGTTGTTTCTACTCTGTCCTTGATAGAAGTGACCACTGTTACCATGTAGCAGGAGAGAGATTTTATCTTCATGAAATCATTTTGTCTTTCTCAGTTTCTTAGACTTACTTTTAAATGCCCCCTACTTGCTTTGTTTCAGCATTTTAATGGTAATAGTCCACGGCCTTATATTGTCCTTTCTTTTCAGTAACAAGTCATCAGATATTGTATTGTTGTTCCCCTGTATTTAATGTGTTATTTTCTTCTAGGTGTGGCTTTCTTTGCGTTTATACTTTATCGGGTTTACTGAATTCTTTTTTTTTTTTTTTTCTTTTTTGCGGTACACGGGCCTCTCACTGTTGTGGCCTCTCCCGTTGCGGAGCACAGGCTCCGAACGCGCAGGCTCAGCATCCATGGCTCACGGGCCCAGCTGCTCCGCAGCATGTGGGATCTTCCCGGACCGGGGCACGAACCCGTGTCCCCTGCACTGGCAGGCGGACTCCCAACCACTGCACCAACAGGGAAGCCCGGGTTTACTGAATTCTTGAATCTTAAATTTATGCCTTTCACAAAATTGGGGAATATTTTGGCCATTATTTCTTTAAAATATTTTTTCTGCTCTATTCTGTTTCCTCTTCCTCTGGGACTTCAATTATGTGGATATTAGATGTTCCATATTGTTATTGATATACTGTTCATTTTTCTTGATTTTATTCTTGTTTCTTCAGATTAGATCAATTTTTTGATCTATCTTCAATTTTACTAACTCTTTAATATGCTGTTCAGCTCATGCAGGGAATTTGTATTTTAGATTTATATTTTTTTTTAGTTGTAGAACTTACATTTAGTACTTTTTAATCTAATTTGCATTTTATGCTGAGATTTCCTATTTGTTCACTCATTATGAGCATATTTTCCTAGGATAGTTATAATAACTGCTTTAAAATTCTTGTCTCCTAATAATACCTAAGTATCCACAGACTGCCTTTTCTCTTGAGTTTGGGTCACATTTTCCTGTTTTTCATATGCCTAGTGATTTTGGATGGTATCCTGGATATCGTTAATGGTATGTTATAGAGATTTATATTCCTCTAAAGAGTGCTGATTTTTTTCATTTTGGTAGGCAGTTAACATGGCTAAACAAACTTCTCAACTCTTTCCTCTGGAATGGGATGGCAGCTGAAATCTCTGTTCCAATCTTATAGCCTATAGTCTGTTTGGAGTTGTGCTTTGCCATGTATACTGGATGCCAGCCAGAGGTTTGGGCAGAGTTTATATGCAGAACTGGGGACAGTCTTCTGTGGCTTTCTTCTTTATGGGATTTTCTGTCACGTTAGAGCCGACATGGTTGTCCTGGACTCTGTCTTACAGTTCTTCAAGCTGGTAGGACTAGGAGTTTCTATCAGTTTTAGCTGCTCTATGGAGTGGAGCTGATTTTCCCTACCCTCAGATGAAGAACCACAAAAAACAGGAAAAAAAAAAAACATTAAAAACAGGAAAAAAAATAACATAAAAAACAGTGCTGTTCCCTTCCTCAGAGTATTGATTCCGTCTGATTTCTGCCTGCTTTTGATCACTCTCCAGTGCCTTCAGTAGTTATTTATGATATTCAGTACAAAATTGAAAGTTGTTTTTCGTGGGAGGCTTTGTCCACTTTGTCCACTAAAGCCTCCTCCTTTCGTGGGAGGCTTTTTTTTTTTCCATTGTTGGAAACAGAACCTTCCTGTACTTGTTTTGACATTTTAACTTAGAACATGTATAGTAATTGGGAAAACAGTGTTTGAGTGGTTTAATTTATTCCAAGTGATCTGCATTGTATTATAGAGTATTTCTTTTTGGTAAGTGCCTGTCATTTGTGCATGTCATCATAAATCACTTGCAAGTTCAACATACATGTTGCCTAACTGAAGAGTAATTATTGGGTCATTAGTTTATAATGAAGTGCACAACCTTCCACTTACGGAAGGAATGATAAATCTCAAACGTTAAAAGTCCCATAACAATTACTAAATGATTATGCTGCTATCAAGTTGAAAGTGAAGGTTACAGGATAGTACTACTTCATATCTAAAATGAAGCAAACTAAAGACTGTAATTGCTTCAAACTCTTAGCAATTGTTAAATATATTTAGTTTTTATTCAGGAGTACAGGTGTGTTGAACTTTGTTCATAAATAAAGCTGGTCACATTTCCAATGGAATGCCAGTTGGTAAATAAGCAGTGATACAGTTGTCAACTAAGGCTGAGCCATCCTAGGTGAGTTCCACAGGCACCATTCATTTCAGAGTTGAATGGACTTCAAGTCATTCTACCAAAATTCTTCAGGCCAGGGAGATGATTCTTGAAACTTATCCCTCGTCAAGGACAGTATCCTAAACATTTTGATCCACATAGTCTCTAAATTAATTTTGAAAAACCATGGGCTCTGTCTACACTTAGATTGGCATCCAAAATTTTTCTTCATAAGTTTTCAGCACTTACAAAGACCATAAACTCCCATATATTATATGTATTGACAATTTTAAAAAAATTGTTATTCCCTATTTTAAATATGTCTAATGGAATATAAATGCTAAAAGTGATTTGTTACCAACCATCATAAATTTTTTTTTTTTTTTTTTTTTTTTTTTTTTTTGCGGTACACAGGCCTCTCACTGTTGTGGCCTCTCCCGTTGCGGAGGACAGGCTCTGGACGCGCAGGCTCAGTAGCCATGGCTCACGGGCCCAGCCGCTCCACGGCACATGGGATCCTCCCGGACCGGGGCACAAACCCATGTTCCCTGCATCGGCAGGCAGACTCTCTACCACTGCACCACCAGGGAAGCACCATCATACATTTTTAAAACACATCATTAAGCTTCCCTCTTATCACTTGGAATTTTACATTATTCTTTTCCACTTTGAACTCATATTTCCATTCCATTTGACGTACAGGATCTCACTCTAATATAATACAGTTTTATGTTTTCATTAATCACTATATCATATTTCTTTGCAATAAAAATCTGCAAATAATATGATTTAAAATTTTTCCATGTCCTTAGTCTCAAAGTATTAAAATTTGTGGATTAAGTATATTTTTTCCTTTTTTTAAAAAAAATAGATCTTTATTGGAGTAAAATTGCTTCACAATACTGTTAGTTTATCTTGCACAACAAAGTGAATCAGTCATATGCATACATATATCCCCATATCCCCTCCCTCTTGAGCCTCTCTCCCGCCCTCCCTGTCCCATGTCTCTAGGTCATGGCAAAGCACCGAGCTGATCTCCCTGTGCTATGCTGCTGCTTCCCACTAGGTATTTTACATTCGGTAGTGTATATATGTTGATGCTACTCTCACTTCGCCCCAGCTTCCCCCTCCCCCGCACCATGTCCTCAAGTTCATTCTCTATGTCTATGTTTTTATTACTGCCCTGCCACTAGGTTCATCAGTACCATTTTTTTTTTTTTTAGATTCCATATATGTGTGTTAGCATACAGTATTTGTTTTTCTCTTTGTGACTTCACTCTATATGACAGACTCTAGGTCCATCCACCTCACTACAAATAACTCAATTTCATTTCTCATTATAGCTGAGTAATATTCCCCTGTATATATGTGCCACATCTTCTTTATCCATTCATCTGTCAATGGACATTTAGGTTGGTTCCATGTCCTGGCTATTGTAAATAGTGCTGCAATGAACATTGTGGTACATGTCTCTTTTTGAATTATGGTTTTCTCAGGGTATATGCCCAGTAATGGGATTGCTGGGTCATATGGTAGTTATATTTTTAGTTTTTTAAGGAACCTCCATACTGTTCTCCATAGTGGTTGTATCAATTTACATTCCCACCAACAGTGCAGGAGGGTTCCTTTTTTACCATACCATTTCCAACATTTATTGTTTGTAGATATTTTGATGATGGCCATCCTGACCGGTGTGAGGTGATATCTCATTGTAGTTTTGATTTGCATTTCTCTAATAATTAGTGATGTTGAGTATCTTTTCATGTGCCTCTTGGCCATCTGTATATCTTCTTTGGTGAAATGTCTATTTAGGTCTTCCACCCATTTTTTAATTGAATTGTTTGTTTTTTTGATATTGAGCTCCATGAGCTGTCTGTGTATTTTGGAGATTAATCCTTTGTCCATTGTTTCATTTGCAAATATTTTCTCCCATTCTGAGGGTTGTCTTTTCGTCTTGTTTATTGTTTCCTTTGCTGTGCAAAAGCTTTTAAGTTTCATTTGGTCCCCTTTGTTTATATTTGTTTTTATTTCCATTACTCTAGGAGGTGGGTCAAAAAAGATCTTGCTGTGGTTTATGTCAAAGAGTGTTTTTCCTATATTTTCCTCTAAGAGTTTTATAGTGTCTGGTCTTACATTTAGGTCTTTAATCCATTTTGAGTCTATTTTTGTGTATGGTGTTAGGTAGTGTTCTATTTCATTCTTCTGCATGCAGCTGTCCAGTTTTCCCAGCACCACTTACTGAAGAAGCTGTCTTTTCTCCATTGTATGTTCTTGCCTCCTTTGTCATAAATTAGGTGACCATGTGTGCGTGGGTTTATCTCTAGGCTATCTATCATGTACCATTGATCTACATTTCTGTTTTTATGCCAGTACTATACTGTCTTGATAACTGTAGCTTTGTAGCATAGTTTGAAGTCAGGAAGCCTGGTTCCTCCAGCTTCGTTTTTCTTTCTCAAGATTGCTTTGGCTATTTGGGGTCTTTTGTGTTCCCATACAAATTGTGAAATTTTTTGTTCTAATTCTGTGAAGAATGACCTTGGTAGTTTGATAGGGATTTCACTGAATCTGTAGATTGCTTTGGGTAGTATAATCATTTTCACAAAACTGATTCTACCAATCCAAGAACATGCTATATTTCTCCATATGTTTATGTCATCTTTGATTTCTTTCATCAGTGTTTTATAGTTCTCTGAGTACAAGTCTTTTGCCTCCTTAGGTATGTTTGTTTATTCCTAGGTATTTTATTCTTTTTGTTTCGATGGTACATGGGATTGTTTCCTTAATTTCTCTTTCTGACTTTTTGTTTTTAGTGTATAGGAATTCAAGACATTTCTGTGCATTAATTTTGTATCCTACAACCTTACCAAGTTCATTGATTAGTTCTGGTAGTTTCTGGTGGCATCTTTAGGATTTTCTGTGTATAGTGTCACGTCATCTGCAAACAGTGACAGTTTTACTTCTTCTTTTCCAATTTGTGTCCCTTTTATTTCTTTTTCTACTCTGATTGCCATGGCTAGGACTTCCAAAACTATATTGAATAAGAGGGGCGAGAGTGGACATCCTTGTCTTATTCCTGATCTTAGTGGAAATGCTTTCAGTTTTTCACCATTGAGTATGTTTGCTGTGGGTTTGTCATATATGGCCTTTATTATATTGAGTTAGGTTGTCTCTATGCCCATTTTCTGGAGAGTTTTTATCATAAATGAGTGTTGAATTTTATCAAAAGCTTTTTCTGCATCTGTTGGGATGACCATATGGTTTTTATTCCTTAATTTGTTGATATGGTGTACCACATTGATTGATTTGAGTATATTGAAGAATCCTTGCATCCCTGGGATAAATCCCACTTGGTCATAGTGTATGATCCTTTTAATATTAGATTCAGTTTGCTAGTATTTTGTTGAGGATTTTTGCATCTGTGTTTGGCAGTGATATTGGTCTATAATTTTCTTTTTGTGTGATATCTTTTTCAGGGTGATGGTGACTTCATAGAATGAATTGGGGAATATTCCTCCCTCTGCAGTTTGAGAAGGACTGGTGTTAGCTCTTCTCTAAATGTTTGATAGAATTCACCTGTGAAGCCATCTGGTCCTGGACTTTTGTTTTTTGGAAGATTCTTAATTACAGTTTCAATTTCATTACTTGTGATAGGTCTGTTTATATTTTCTAATCCTTCCTGGTTCAGTCTTGGAAAATTGTACCTTTCCAAGAATTTGTCCATTTGTTTGTGGTTGTCCATTTTATTGGCATATAGTTGTTTGTAGTAGTCTCTTCTAATCCTTTGTATTTCTGTGGTGTCTGTTGTGAATTTTCCTTTTTCATTTCTAATTTTATTAATTTGCATCCTCTCCCTTTTTTCCTTGATGAGTCTGGCTAAGGGTTTATCAATTTTGTTTATCTTCTCTAAGAACCAGCTTTTAGTTTTATGGATCTTTGCTACTGTTTTCTTCATTTCTATTTCATTTATTTCTACTCTGATTTTATGATTTCATTCCTTCTACTGACTGGGTTTTCTTTGTTCTTCTTTCTCTAAGTGCTTTAGGTGTAGGGTTAGATTGTTTATTTGATATTTTTCTTGTTTCTTGAGGTGAGATTGAATTGCTCTAAACTTCCCTCTTAGAACTGCTTTTGCTGTGTCCCATAGGTTTTGGGTCCTTGTGTTTTCATTGTCATTTGTTTCTATGTATTTTTTTATTTCTTCTTTGATTTCTTCAGTGATCTCTTGGTTATTTAGTAGCACACTGTTTAGCCTCCATGTATTTGTGGTTTTTACAGTTTTTTTCCTGTAATTGATTTCCAATCTCATAGTGTTTTGGTCAGAAAAGATGCTTGATAGGCTTTCAATTTTCTTAAATTTTCCAAGGCTTGATTTGTGACCCAAGATGTGATCTATCCTGGAGAATGTTCCATGTGTACTTGAAAAGAAAGTGTATTCTGCCACTATCAGGTGGAATGTTCTATAAGTATCAATTAAATCTATGTGGTCTATTCTGTTATTTAAAGCTTGTGTTTCCTTATTTATTTTCTGTTTGGATGATCTATCAGTGTAAATGGGGTGTTAAAGTCTCCTACTATTATTGTGTTACTGTCAATTTCCTCTTTTATGGCTGTTAGCATTTGCCTTATGTATTGAGGTGGTCCTATCTTGGGTGCATAAACATTTATAATTGTTCTATCTTCTTCTTGTATTGATCCCTTGATCATCATACAGTGTCCTTCCTAATCTCTTGTAGCAGTCTTTATTTTAAAGTCTATTTTATCTGATATGAGTATTGCTACTCCAGCTTTCTTTGGTTTCCATCTGCATGGAATATCTTTTTCCATGCATTCACTTTCAGTCTGTATGTGTCCCAAGGGCTGAAGTGGGTCTGTTGTAGACAGCATATGTATGGGTCTTGTTTTTGTATCCATTCAGCCAGTCTTTGTCTTTTGGTTGGGGCATTTAACCCATTTACATTCAAGTTTATTATCGATATATATGTTCCTATTACCATTTTCTTAATTGTTTTGGTTTGTTTTGTGGGTCTTTTTCTTCTCTTGTGTTTCCTTCCTAGTGAAGTTTCTTTAGCATTTGTTTTAAAGCTGGTTTGGTGGTGCTGAATTCTCTTAGTATTTGCTTGTCTGAAAAGCTTTTGAGTTCTCCGTTGAATCTGAATGAGATCCTTGCTGGGTAGAGTAATCTTGGTTGTAGTTTTTTCTCTTTCATCACTTTGAGTATATCCTGCCCCTCCCTTCTGGCCTGCAGAGTTTCTGCTGAAAAATCAGTTGATAACCTTGTGGGGATTCCTTTGTATGTTATTTTTTGTTTTTCCATTGCTGCTTTTAATATTTTTTCTTTGAATTTAATTTTTGTTAGTTTGATTAATATGTGCCTTGGTGTGGTTCTCCTAGTGTTTATCCTGCGTGGGACTCTCTGTGCTTCCTGGACTTGAGTGACTATTTCCTTTCCAATTTAGGGAAGTTTTCCACTATAATCTCTTCAAATATTTTCTCAGACCCTTTCTTTTTCTCTTCTTCTTCTGGGACCTCTATAATTCGAATGTTGGTGCATTTAGTGTTGTCCCAGAGGTCTCTGAGATTGTCTTCGTTCTTTTCATTCTTTTTACTTTATTCGGCTCCTCGGCAGGTATTTCCACCATTTTATCCTCCAGGTCACTTAACCGTTCTTCTGCCTCAGTTATTCTATTATTGATTCCTTGTAGTGTATTTTTTATTTCAGTTATTGTGTTGTTCATCTCTGTTTGTTTGTTCTTTAGTTCTTCTAGACCTTTGTTAAACATTTTTTGTATTTTCTCAGTCTGTGCCTCCATTCTACTTCCAAGATTCTGGATCATCTTTATTACTATCATTACTCTGAATTTTTTTTCAGGTAGATTGCCTATTTCTTCTTCATTTATTTGGTCTTGTAGGTTTTTACTTTGCTTCTTCGTCTGTGACATATTTTTTTGCCATCTCATTTTCTTTTTTTCCTTTTTTTAATGAGTGGGATTGTGTTCTGTCTTACTGGTTGTTTGGCCTGAGGCTTCCAACACTGCAGTTTGTAGGCTGTTGGGTAGAGCTGGGTTTTGGTGCTGAGATGAGGACCTCTGGGAGACCTCACTCTGATGAATACTCCCTGGGGTCTGAGGTTCTCTATTAGTCCAGTGGTTCGGACTTGGAGCTCCCACTGCAGGAGCTTCAGCCAAACCCCCGGCTCATGAACCAAGATCCCTCGAGCCGTGCAGGTGGCAAAAAGAAAGGAAAACAATAACGAAGTAAAAAATAGGAAAATAACAGCTATGTTAGAAAAAATATAAAAATAAAAATGTAGATGAAGCAACAACCGGAAGGTATAGCAGAACCACAAGAGTGAAAAAGAGGAGGAGAAAAAAAAAATGGTAGAAATGGCCTTGGCTGTGGAGGGCGGAGCCTAAGCAGGGGTGAGGATCAGGCGGTGGGCAGGGCCTATGCTTAGTACCAACAGGGCTGGAAAAGGCGGGTCTGGGGTGTGGTGGGTGGGGCTTAGGCGCAACAGAATAAAAGGGGCCCAGGCATGCCCCTCCCCCCAGTCTCAGAGGGCGGGGAACCCCATCTGGGAGCCCAGCAGGCTTCCTTGGTGCGAGTGGGTGGGGCAAACGCCCTCTAGGACCAGAGGAGCGGGAAAGGAGCAGAGGGCGTTTGCGTTTGCCCCAGCCACTGAAGGTCGGTGAGCCTGCTGAGCTCCCAGGCCAGTCCGCCCCCTCCAAAGCCCCCTCCGGGCCACGTGGGTCCTGGGGGCCTAGGAGGGAGGCTGGGGAGATCCCCTCTTGCTCCTCCTGTCCTGGAGCTCCCCTCCTGCCTGCCTCTCCTGTTCTCTCCTGTCCTCCCTTCTATGCCCGCAGACCAACCAGCCGGAGGGAACCTCTGAGGTTGTAGGACCTGGCCCGAGAGCCGGGCAGACTTCCCCAGCTGATTGGGCAGGGGAAACACTGGGCCCTCTCCCCCTTGATCTGAGCCCCTGAGGGTCCCTCTAGGCGTGGGAACCCCTCCCCCTCTCAGCCACCCCTCAGGGGCGCCACTTCTGTATGGCCTCCACTTCTCCTGCCCCCTCAGTCCCCCCACGTCCTACCGGTTTGCTTGGGGGTTCTTTCCATCTCCTTGGGCGTCGGGGTCCCAGCATCCGGGTGGCACCCTAGTTGTGCGGAGACAAGAACTCTGCATCTTCCCACACCGCCATCTTGACTTGCCTGGATTAGGTATTAATATTCAGTTTATTAAAATATATTAAATAATGTATCAAAGTAGCATAGTACGGTAGTTAAAAACACAGACTCTGGAGCCAGAGTTTAAATCCTGGCTCCAACTCTTGTTGCTTTATACCTGCAGTTGCCTTATCTGTAAAATGGGGATTAAGTATGATATTAACCTAATACAAATGTTTTAAGGATTAAGTGAGTAAATACATGTAAAGTGCTTAGAATAATTTCTAGCTCATAATAAATATTATAAAGTGTTTGCTTTATTACTCTTGTTCATACTTATTGAAGATGAAAAGTAAAATATTATTGGAAATGCATCTTTTAATGAGATGGAGGTATCTTTTAAACATTTTTTTATAATTAGCTCATGTATTAAATGATGAATATTATTTATTGCCAGAAGGAATCTGGGTTCAGCATCATGGTTATCTCAACTTTTCATTTATGTGCTTAGAGTGAGAAAACTTTTTATATAGATAAATAGATGAGAATGAAAGGAGTCTTGATACAACAAAGTTTCTCAATTCCTTGAGCTCCTTTTGGATTATGTGCCAAAAAATCGCTTACTGATCTTTTCTCAAATATCATTTTAAACGATCTTTCAGTGAATGACTCCATTCACTCCTGCTTCAATTTGTTGAAAGCATTCAATTGGAAACCACTTCACTTAGAAAATGATTTTTCTCCAGTCTTCATAATCCTTTTCTTTTGCAGCACCAATACCAGCATTTCTAATTATACTTTTTTTTAGGTGCCCTGAAAGCATTTACCTTCCAGACAGTGCACTATTGTAACACAGGCTGGGAAAGAGATACCATTTCTTGTACAAAGAGGGTGTCAGGACTAATGTGAAAGGGCAGGTGTAAGCAGAGAACTAGAAATGTCATCTGGACTGTACTGCTTCTGAAATGAATCAATTTTGGGAGTCTTTGTGGACTCTGGTCCTTGTGCCCTAGTTTAGAGATCATGGCTCCTGGGGCCATCCCTTTTCTGTGAGCAGTGTGAACCAGGAACTTCACCGTGCTTGGCATCTACATGCCAGCTTGGGTTTCCTCTCTGGATCTTGCTGGTTTGTGAGCTTGGGAGAGGGCAGGTCAGTTCTGTGGTTCTTAAACTGTGCTCTGCAGATGTATGGGAGGCCCCAGACTCTTTTAGGGGATCTGTGAGGTCCAAACCATTCTCATAATAGTAAAAGAAGGTATTTGTCTTTTTTACTGTTTTGATATTTGCATTGACAATGCAAAGGCTGTGATGGACAAAACAATTGGCCTCTTATCGCAGATTAAGACAGTGGCACCAAACCGTGCTAGTGGTCCTTGTATGTACTGCCACACACACTTGCATTTTAAAAAGAATTTTCTGTTTTCACTCAAGAATGTTCTTGATGAAGCAGTAAAAATTATTTTTGTATTACACCCTAACAGTTGAGTATATCCCTTTTTAATATTCTGTGTGATGAAATTGGCAGTCTGCACAAAGCACTTCTGCTGTGCACTGGAGGGCAGTGTCTGGTGGAGAAATATGGTGTGATTGTTTTGAGTGGAAAGCCATGCTAGCCACTTTTTAAAAATGAAACATTGTTTTTAGTAGAAAGACTTACTGACAAACTGTGGTTATTCAGACTCTGTT
Organism: Pseudorca crassidens; assembly: GCF_039906515.1. NCBI lineage: Eukaryota > Metazoa > Chordata > Mammalia > Artiodactyla > Delphinidae > Pseudorca > Pseudorca crassidens. The sequence continues at coordinate 24,489,636 of NC_090306.1, read as the reverse complement.
TTTTAATAGGCATTTTCTCCAAAATGAGCAATGAAACTGACACTTCAAAGAAAACAACTGACAGTATTTATTACTAGTGCTAAAATTCAAGTTTTCCAGCAGAAATGAGAATTTTGGAAAACTTTAAACGGACATTGTGAACTTAACAAACTTTCCAATACCAAAATGCTTTCAATGAAATTGGTTGTGACATTAGCAAATAGAATTTTCTAGATATTGTATAATGAAATGTGTAAACATTTTGAAACTTTGTGTAATTCAGTGACCTAATATTTTTCAAATGACCAATATTATTACAGAATCATGCATGGGCCTATTAGTCAGAGTTCTCCAGAGAACCGAACAAATAAGGTATATATATGTATAGCTAGAGAGAGAGATTTATTTTAAGGAATTGGCTCTTGCAATTGTGAGGGCTGGTAAGTCTGAAGTTTGCAGGCAGGCCGGAAGGCTGGAAATTCAGGTAACAGTTTGATGTAGTTCTGAGTACAAAGGCTGGAAAACTCAGGAAGAAGTTTCACTTTGCAGTCTGGAAGCAGATTTCCTTTTTTCTCTGGGTACCTCAGTCTTTTTCTCTTAAGGTTTTCAACTGAATGGATGAAGCCCACCCACATTATGGAGGGTAATCTGCTTTACTCAATGTCTATTCATTTAAATGTTGTATTAATCAAACCTACAAGAAACCTTCACAGCAACATCTAGACTGGTGTTTGACTGAATAACTTGACATCATAACCTAGCCAAATTGGCACATAAAATTAACCATCACAATAGGTAAAAGAGCTATTCAGAGTTCAAGATAGACCAGTGGATTCTACATTGCAGCTAAGTTCTAATAACACTCGTTGAGTGATGTATTATCAAAGGATACCCACAATTACCTAAAAAACTATGAAAATACTACCTTTTCCAAACTATACCTGAGGAAGGACAGATTTTATTCCCATACTTCCACCGAAACAACATATAGCAACAGATTGAATGTGGAAGGAAAGACAGAATTTTAGTTTCTGTTCTCTTCTATTGAGGCAGCTAGTTAAAGAAATTTACAAAAATATTTTTAAAAATTCTACTCTTTTCACTAATTTTTTTGGTTTAGAAAATGTCGATTTTTAAAATAAAATGTTAATAGGCAATGGGTTTATTGTTATTGCTAAGGATTAAAAATTAAGTTTTTTTTTCTTTTTAGTTAGAACACACAAAAATTCTTTGGTTTCTTCAGTAATTTTTGCATGAAAGGTGTCCTTAGACAAGAAAATTATTTGATAATTGGTACTTTAATAAAAAGGAGGTGATAGGTTGGGGAAAGAATAATTCTCATTAAGACAGCAACACATGTGAGGATTAAACTTTTTCTTGAGGTGTTAGTTAACCTGTCTGAATACCTGAGTGTTTAATGAGTGTCTTTACGTAAAACTGATTTGCAGGTCCCACAATAGTGTTGGCGGTAGGGCTGCCTGACGTGAGATGAATGCTGGTTAATTGGAGGACTGGCTTCCTGGTAGGATTTGTTTGAGGAGAAATCCATGTTCTGCTGGGGCATAGTGACCTCCTGTGAAAAGCTTCCTAGATGCTAGTGCACAGACTGAAACAGGGCTGCTTTGCAAAGTGACTCTGAGAGCATTTGCCAGGTGCTTGCAGAATTCCAACAGCTTTTTAAGGTCCTGCCCCCAGCCTCAAATCCCTGAATGTCTCCCACTGCTGCTCCAACTATTCAATCCTCCTCACTTCATTATAGCAATGTTAGAAATATGGTGCCATATGCAGTTCACAGCTTGAGTTAAACCGGTGACATCAGTATTTCAATTCAGTGATCTTCACTTTCGGTATTAGAACACAGAGGGTAATGTAGATCGTATTGACGTGTTTCAGGGGAAAGGAAAGCACAGTGCTAATGCAGGGGAACTCATAGAAACCCATCAATAATCCTTTCTAGTGTTCCTTTCCAAATCATCACAGAAAACTAGTTCCTGTGTAAATACTTCCCCTTCTTACCTTGTAAAATATTTAACTTTTATATTTCCTTCTGTAAGAATGGTTTTCTAAGGGTTCAGGTGTGTTTTGCCAAGGCCATTTGAGGTCCAGATTGATGACAAACACTGGGCTCACCATCATTTTGCGTCTCAGTCACATGGTTCCTGAGACACCCCTGAGATAGGAGTGCAGTTCGATGGCTGCGGAGAAAGAGCAGCCTGCAGACTAATTGGCACGCAGCGGGAGCACGAGCAGCCAAGTGACTTACAAGGCATCCGCTGTGTCCTAACGGGCAGGAAGATGCTCTGCAGACCCCGGCAAGGGGGTGCAGGCTGCGTCTGGAGTAGTTCGGTCTGGAAGCCAGCTAGCAGTGCGGCAGCTGCTTGATTAAAGAGCGTTGTTCAGTAGAAATGAGGGAAACAAGTGAGAGAACAGAAATAGACTCTAACTTCTGTCTGAGCAGAGGTGGGGAGAGACGCGTTTCAGTGGTGAGTGTGATGGGGTGCAGTAGCACGACAGCCCTAGCCAATCCTATCCCTCTATCAACTCTGCTCTTAGCAGCATTTCAAGGTATTTTACCCTCACGCTGTAGATCGTCTCTGTGGTGACAGGGAGACTCCTTTTGTGCCATCGGAGTGCACTTCTGGCTTTTCGAGGTGCTGTCTCCACTGTGTCATTAGACTCCAGCAGACACCTCAAGAAGCCTGTCTCTCAAGTTAGTGTACAGGAAGGAACAAGACAAATTAGGAAAAGCATTTTTTTAAAAACATGTAACTCTAAAGGCATTGTAAAATTTTTAAACAAGCTTTGGAAGGCATGTGTGTATCTGGCACAGTGTGGTCCAGTTATGATCGGCTCCATTACTGACTGGCATTTAATCCTGCGGAGGAAAGAAGGGCAGAGAAAGGTAGACAGGCTTCAGGAGATGTGGATTTTCTCTGATTTCTCTTCCATTTTTCTGCTCTCTCTTTTGAAAGTCTTGAGATTTTTCATTCACAATTTTTCTTTTGAATGTGCTCGTATTTTAAAAAGTGGAACATGGATATGACTTCTTCTTCCTTATCTGTGTCTAATGTGGAAATATTTTCCCTTTTCTTCCTTTATTCCTTTTCACTCTCTTGCCTACATTATTTTCCTAACACACGAGGTATTGCACTGAAGCTCTTTTACATGGATTTAGATGTATGTTTGGTTTGGTTTGGGTATGTGTGTGTGTGTGTGTGTGTGTGTGTGTGTGTGTGTGTGTGTGTGCACGCACGCACGCGTGCATGTGCTCTAACATGGAATGTATCTTGTCTTTAGAATTTATTCTGCTGACCCAGGTTTTTCAAAGGACCTGCCAGTCTGGGTCCACTGGAGTCTGCTTGGAAATGTGCAATGGGGTCCTGTCCTGAGTGGGATTATGGGTAAAATATCGTTATATTAAGGGTCCTTAACTGGGTCCAAGGGCTTAGAGAGTCCCATTGCAGCTCTGTGCAACTTTGATTTGTTTTCACACTGTCAGATGGGCCCAGTGGTTAGGAATCACTTTTGGTGGTTTTGGGTGGTCTCTGAAGTAACTTACAACCAGATTGTTTGTTCCTATGATTTTCAGTGTCCATTATAGCTGGATTTTCTCTGTGCCTTTCATATGTATTTATTTAGTAAATAAAGTACATTAAAATTTTGTTACTTTTCCTTGTTTTAAATTTCTCATCCCTTAACTGTATTTATTCATTCACTTATTTATTAAATCCTTAATGTATAGGCACTGTACAAAAGCAAAGGCCATGTCCCCTTAAAGTAAATCAGGTCACCTTGTTATACAGTCTTTTTTTTTTTTTTTGCAGTACGCGGGCCTCTCACTGTTGTGGCCTCTCCCGTTGCGGAGCACAGGCTCCGGACGCGCAGGCTCAGCGGCCATGGCTCACGGGCCCAGCCGCTCCGCGGCATGTGGGATCTTCCCGGACCGGGGCACGAACCCGCGTCCCCTGCATCGGCAGGCGGACTCTCAACCACTGCGCCACCAGGGAAGCCCTATACAGTCATTCTGCAGTCCTATGTCTTTCCATTTCAGCTGTTATCACAGTTCATAATTATGTATTTATGTGATGTCTCCTTAAGGAGACTGAAAGCTACCGGAGGAGAGGGCCTGTGTCTGCTTTAGAGAGCCCAGTGTCTGAACAGGGGTTCGTTTCATATCCGTTGTGAATAAAGGGTCCCCAGGAATTTGAGTGCTCGGCTTGGCTGTGTGCTGTGGAGCTTGATCCCCACCCTCCAGGAGCTTGTAATGCAGTGGAGGGGGGCGAGAGGATGTGTCTGAAACCTCTCAGTTGTCAAGTGCTGTGGTAGGTGAGAGATGGGGGTGCCCAGCAGACAGGGAAGGTGTGTCAGTGGAGGGGAGGGGAGGACATGGGGGACAGAAGAATTTCAGAGAGAACAGTTCAGACCCAGCTGGAGAACAGGATGTGGGGTGGCCCCACGGTGCAGAGCCGTAACCCAGGGATAGCCTAGGAGTCTACAGAGTTTTCCTAGTGTGGGGCTGTCTTCCATTGCCTCTCTCTTAAAATCAGGGCTTGCTTCAAGAAGAGCTAGCAGCTCTTGGTGATTTGTGTTGGGGAAGGGGCTTTCGAAAAGGAAAAAGGGAAGTGCTGGGAGTAATAGTGGCCCTCTGACCCCTGGCCTAGTAGCACAGGAAGCCTGAGCAGAGGAGGACAAGATGGTGTGTGTGTGTGTGTGTGTGTGTGTGTATGGGGGGGACTGGGGAAGTGAAGATAGCACAAGGCAAGATCCTGAAAGAAATTGCACGTGGTAGCTAAGCATGCCTTCTTCTAGAAGGGAATGCAGAATATACGTCAGTCAAGCTACATCAAGACTCGGGGACTTCACGAGGACCAAAGAAATGGTTGCTGTGGCAGAAGTGGTCCCAGGAAGGGATGTTCCCATGCCTGCCACGGGGTTTGGGGCGGGCTGCAGCATGGCGCTAAAACAAGGCAATCCCCAGCATATTCCCCAGCCACCTCTCAGGATCCACAAAGTAAAGCACAGCGATTCTGTGGGGAGTGAATCTTCTGCCAAGTAATTGTTTGCCATAGGGTCTGTTTGACCCCGTAGGACCCAAGGCCTCCAGGCTGAACCGCTTCTCTTCTTTAGGGTCTGCGCCCTTTTGCTTTCTTCTGCCTTCACCCTAACACCCATGTTTCCCACATACAATGCAACGTATTTTTTCACTGCTGTTTTCAGTCCTTTCTCTCTACTGTTCCCTTCTTTATGCCCACTGTTTTTTTGGACACAAACATATACACAGGCATCATCAGGAACAAAATGGTGTTGTAGAAAGAGAAATCTCAGCACAGAAACTAAAGTTTACCCAAAACACCTATGTGAAATGTCATCTACAGAATTAACAGAGAACTGATTCTAGCCATGCAGTGTGAAAAAAATATATATTTTTATGGATGTTCATCTCTATGTGGTGTACCATTCTTGGAGTTGGTGTTCCAGATGAAAGCATCTGCTCCAAACCCTGTTAAAGTACTTCCAGAATCACCTCTTCACATCCCCACATTTCAAGGGGGAAGCCAAAAATGTAAATTAATGACTTCAGACTAAATCCTGGAGCTAATGGCTTTACCTGACTGGCATTGTGGCTCATTCAGGAGCTGAGATACATTTTTCATTCTTTTGGAGCAGAAATAAAATGAGTGTGTAATGGTTGGGCAGAAGGAAAATGCAATTCCTTTATGTCTCCATATATAGGGAACCACAAACGGGGTGGTATTACTTTTGTTCTTGTCTCTGCCTTTAATGTCCCCGGCTGCCCTCTGGGAAGCTCTTGCCCTTTGGGAAATGCACGTCCCTCCTCACCTAGAACCTTCTCTTCCTGCAGGGCTCAGGTCAGATTTCGCCCTCTCCATGAAGTGCTTCCTGGGTACCTGTTGCACCTTCCCTGAATGCTGATGGCATTGTTGTTTGGGTACCATGTGCTGACTTAATGTGTGGGGTGACAAAATTCTCTCCTGCCTCTGAGCCAACATCTCTAGTAGATTGCTTTTATTTCTAGGAAGCCTAGGGAGAGTTGTAGGAAATATACCCCGGGCCCCAGGGGAAGCAGTGAAAATAAGAAAAGAGATAAATTGTAATGGGAATTACAGCTTTCCTTTTTATAGCTTTTTATAGTTTATATGATGCTCTTTTTTCTGGCCCGAAGCAGACATATCTTGGGGATTAGAAGCTTCGGTAATGTAAGGAGTAAAACACATGGTTATGATTCTTTGGGATCAACCTGCACATCCTGAGGTTTCTCTAGGGTAAGCTAGACCTAGCAGCCAGTGACTGGAGAAGAATGCCCTGAGCTTGGCCAGTGGATCAATTGTAGACTCTCGGGATTCGAAGAGACCTTGGTGGTCATAGAATCAACCCCTCCCATAGCACCCTCTTCAGTGTAGCTCCATCTGAGCTTGGCCTCTGCTATGAACTCTGAACAACCTTGGCCTCGCTGCTTCCTGAGGCTGCCTGTTCCTCTGGGATGAGGAAGATTTGTCTGACCCTTCTTCTACCAATAGTCCTGCAGATATTTTCAGGCAGCATTTTCTCTTCCTCAGTCATTTCTTTTGAAGGAGAAACACCTTCACATTCTTTAGCTTTTCTGCATATACCAGTTTTCCATATTCCATATGCCATTCTCCATAAACCAGTTTTTTTCATATACCAGTTCTTGTTATTCTGGTCGGTCTTCCTTAGATATGCTGTAATTAATCAACATCTCTAAGAAGTGAGATGCCCAGAGTTTTAATTCTACTCCAAGAGGAGTAGAACTTGCTTTTTTTTCCTTACGGACTGGGGTTCTGTTCATGCAGCTGTACGGGAGGAAAAATAACTTTCCTTTGACTTTTCTGAGTTCTTGGGTGAGACCCTATAATACAAAACAGATCAACAAGAGAAAAACAAACAGAAGTTTATTAACACGTACACCTCATGTATTCATGGGAGATACCTAGGGAAAAAATGAGTAATTCAAAACAGTTGCTTAAAACTCTGGCTTATATAGCATCTTCAACAGAGAAAAATAAATTCATAGAGAAATGATAAGACAAAGGAAAGCAGTTTTAGGATTCCAAGGGCAGCAACTATGGGAAGGTAAATATATTGGAGGAAGCTAACAGTAGAGAAAGGCCAGTTACTGAAGTTTGTTACGTAGATTCCTCTGGTGCTGTCTCCAGGTTGGTAAGGGTCTAAAGTTGTCTACAATGATGAACTTTTGTCCTTCCTGGTAGAGAGGGGAGGAAGGACACCTTTGAAAACTTATGTCTTGCTTTTAGGCAGATAGTGGGAGGGCAGGGAGCTTTTCTTACATCTGCTTCTCAGTTGCCTTCGGGTCAAAATAATTCTTACGCCAAAGTGGCATATTTTGGGGTGGCATATTCTGCTACTCTTCACAGCCTAGTGTCAAGTCTTTGGGCCAGACAGACCACTTGAGGGTCACAGTAAATGTACTGTTAGCAGCACCCTCCCCCGCAAGATCTTATATTCCCATTAAGCTTCATTTTCCTCCGCTTCTGCGCATTACCTTTGAAGTTATAAAGTTTTAAATTTGGATACTAAAAAATTGTCCAATTCAATTTCAGTTTACTAGATTTAGCTCCACTCTTGTCTGTTTGAGATTTCTTTGGGTTTTTATTCTGTTAATTACTATAATTACTCATTATAGTAATTACTGTCATCTCTCCCCCAGCCTCCAAAGTTGCACCGTCTTTAAGAATCCGGGGTGTTGAAGTAACCAAGTAGGCAGTTTCCTTGTGAAACGACTTCATCTGCATATGCCCCTGAGATTCATTCCTTTCCATCCTGACTTTCCATCATCAATCATTTATTCACTTGTTTTTTAGTCCTTCTAGGTGCATGGTTTGAAATTAAGCCACTTTGCTTTCTGATGCTACAAAGCTGGACTTGACAGAACTTGCTGTTATCTTTTAATAAAGCATATGAATGTTTTCTCATTAAAGTGTCATGGTATTATATAATGAAAACCAAGAATGAATTTACAAATATAAAATTGGTTTTAACTGAGATCAGTGAAATCTATAAAATTATCATTTTTAGCTGATAATCAGGTACCAATTATTATAAGAAATCAATCTAAGTAAAGCCATGAGTCTTGGAACAAAGTAATTGTGACCTCAAAGTTAGTTTCCCAAGAGGTGTTAATGGCAGGAAATATAAAATGGTTTCAAAGAGTTTGTACAAATTTATGAAGGACTGAGCCATGAAAGTTTAAAGAGAAACTCTGCTAAAGGTAACCTCTAAGACTGACAGCCAGGAGCATAAAACAAGGGGGCTGGACTGGACGATAGAGTCCTTCTCAGCAGAATAAGTTCTGATAATTGTACAGCTCTCATTGCCTCATTGTGGTTTTTGTTGGCAAAAAAATGCAGCTTGGGGTCAAGCAAAATCTAATCAAAGTTAGTGACACTTTTGAAAAACCAACCAGATTCTTCGTCAAATTAAGTCAGTAAAGAGAACAGTTTACCGTATTTTGCAGGCTGAATTGGATGCTGCCAACAGTAAGATGCTATACGAATCCTTAAACCAATCATGGAAATTTGCAGTGAAATAATTGCTTTTTTAAAAAAAATATTCTCCTGATAATGACAAACTTCAAGCTTTTTCTGGGTTTAATCAATTAAGAGAAAATTCTTCCCTTTTGAAAGAAGATTTTCTAGGTTGCTACATATCAGTAAAAAACAGTGATTCCCTGAGGACCTCACATGACTTTTTCATGCTTTCAAAAGGCAGTTTTCCTGACTTTGTTTTTCTCTTCCCACATCTTCATCTTGTGCATCCCAAGCACTGGCTATTGGTTCAGACTGATTGTTTATTTTTTTAATTTAAAAAGGGCCACAGTCTTTAACTGCTTGGTATGTTTGTGTTTTTTTTTTTTTTTTTTTTTTTGCGGTACGCGGGCCTCTCACTGTTGTGGTCTCTCCCGTTGCGGAGCACAGGCTCTGGACGCACAGGCTCAGCGGCCATGGCTCACGGGCCCAGCCGCTCCGCGGCATGTGGGATCTTCCCGGACCGGGGCACAAGCCCGCGTCCCCTGCATCGTCAGGCAGACCCTCAACCACTGAGCCACCAGGGAAGCCCTGTTGTTGTTTTCAATGAATGCATTATCCTATGTTCTGGATATAGCTGCCATCAGATGATGAAGTATAAGAAGACCAAAAAAAAAAGCGCACAGGCAATTCCCATATTAGAAAAATTGTACTTTATATTAGAAAAATAGAAGGATTCTGTCTCATGGAGTAGAGATTGGCAAGTTCTTTAATTAATGTATGGTAGAATCCAGGTTCTTGGTATGTCCTCCTTTGAAAACTCAAATTAAGTTGCTTTCACCTTTACTATTTTCTTAGAGCTGTATGACTCATTTTTATGTCAAAAGAATAATTTTTTATTTAAAAATTAGATACGAAGTTCAGAGAAAATCATAAAATCGTGACTAACCATGAAAAAAGCAGAATTGTGTATGAGCAAATACTTCCAGATTGACACGGCATGAATATTTAGAGACCTTGCTTTGCACAACTGTTACCTGTCTTTTTATATGATTCCCTTTAAAGAAAGTACTTCCTTAGTTACAAACCTAGTTTCTCCATCTCCTCCCATTTCTGCCTTGGAACACAATAAGGCATTCCTGAATTGAACATCTTGTGGGGTCCAGAATTAAAGATCCAACTTGTTCATGTAAACTCTCATCTCCTCTCAGTCTTGATGGTAGATTTATAACCCCATCTATCAAAAAGTCAAAATTCTGTTTCCCATTCATCCTAATAAAGCAGCAGGAATTTCCTGGAGGGAATGCTGACAAGCCTAATTGTTCCCAGCTGGAGAGTAGAGGGTTGGTTCCAGTGATGAGGTTTTTAACCCTTTCCTTCCCAGTTTCCCTTTGATCTTATAGGGAGGTGTCAGGGCTCCAAGGATGAGTAAGAGAGATCATTAAGATTTTCATGATAGTAATGATCTGTTCATACTCTGGCAAGACTGTGAGATTCTGACTTGAATTTGATAATATGGTGATGATTAATACCAGAGGTCTAATTTCAGGCAAGAGTGTAGGTGCTGAAGTATGACTGTGTTTGGGGGGGTTGGGGAATCAATCAAATGAGACACTGGAACAGCTGAAGAAGAAACGTCTTTCCCTGGTGTTCTACAAAGTTCTTCTACAACTTAAAAACATGAGAAGAAAGGGGACACTTTATTTGTAAACATCTCTAGCAGAGATGTGGTAGGACACATATGCTAGATTATTTGTAAAGGTGGTTGTGTAGACACTGTACCCCTTAAATATAGAGAAGGCTTTCCAGTCCCCCATCACTGTCATCATCCTTGGACACTGTCTGAGATGTGAAAGGGTGCCGTGGTGGACACTGGGAATGCAGAGAGCCTTACAGTAGAATCCGGGGAGGCAGACCTTTGCAGGCAGGGGCTATTCCAAGTGCAAAGTGATGAGGGAAGAAGGGAAACTCAATTAGTGTGTAGTAGACAATAGAACCGGTAGGCTTAGGGCTACAGGATTGTGCTCTTGGTTTCTTTCATTTCTTCCTTCCTTCATTTGACAAATACATGGTGAGAACCTACCACCAGCCAGGCACTGCTCGTGGTTCTGGAAATAAATTGATAAACAAAGCTGTGAAGTCTCCTGCTTGCATGAAACTTCTAGTTCTAGTTTTTATAGTGCATGTGTGTGATGTCTAAGAAAACTTAAAACGTACTTCTGTAGAATTTCATGGTTTTCCGAAACCCTTTTACATCCTTTCATTTTATCTTTCTTTAAATATGAGTAATATTTCTTCTGTGTCACTTATTAATAAAGCTATTTTAAGTTCTTCAAGTTTATTGTAATGCAAATTAGAAATAAGGAAATGAAAATTTTAAACGTTTAAAAATAAGTAATGTTAATTTGCACGAAGTACCTTCTCCATGTATTAAGGGTTTGTTTTTCTTTTCTTTTCTTTTTATCATCCTACCCAACCTCAGCAGAACTTAAGTATCTAACTAGCACGTTAATGATCCTAGGGAAACATTAGCATTTAAAGCTATAGGTTGATAAAATATAATAAGTTTTCATCCTTTTTAATAAGAAAAGTAAGTAAATAAAAATTGTAGGTTTTAACACTTATGGTTGATTCTTAAGTTTATTTAAATTTTTCATCTTAATGTGTGTTATAGTATTTGAATCATGCAAATTGGGAAGGGGTCATGTGCTGTCTTTGAAAAAACATAAGTCAGGAGCTCTAAAAGAAATTTAAGATCCATGACTTTTTCTTTTAGTTTTCTTGGAAATGTGTATTATGGGAAGATTCAAGATCATCTGCAAATAGTGGTGTAATGTGGTGTAACTGGGGGGAAAAAGGAATAACATTAGTATTGGTGAGGTTGCCTCAAATTTTTGCAGACCAAAAGATTTCTTTTGATATTCTTTTGAGTTTCTCAGTATCCTTAAAAGTTTAGATGGGGACTTACCTGGCCGTCCAGTGGTTAGGACTCCGTGCTTCCACTGCAGGGGGCACAGGTTCAATCCCTGGTCCAGGAATTAAGATCCCACAAGTCCCACAGCATGGGCAACAAATAATAATAAAATTTAAAAAATTAAAGTTTAGATGAAAAAGTGTAGAAATGTATTACAGTATTGGCAAGTTTCCTTGTTTAAGGGTGGGGTAGTCAAGGTTGACTGTTTTTGATTTCTAGACACATCCAGAAGTTAGGTTTAAAAAGCTGTTGGCTCATTTTTAAAACATTTAATAATAATGTTATTCTTTTGTTCCCTCCCTTCTTCCCCATTAAAGCAGTAGAACTCTGTACTCATGTAAACTGCAGTGACTCAGACCTAGATGTGTGTGACTGCTCACATCCTTTCCCCAAACACAAACTAATACATATATAAAAGACTGAGATAATAGTGCTTCTGATCCTGACAGCTATGATAAAATATTGAGATAAAGAGCAGAATTCCTTTTTATATTTTTCCTCAGTTAATTAAAATACTTTATTTCAGTATATTTGATGTATTCAAATATACCTCCGTGGAAAAACACCATTGGAAAGTTATAGGAACCATGGAAAACAACTGCTATCAATCAAAAGGAAAAATTTGAAAAAAACTAAAAGCATGGGAGAATAATATGCAGCTGACTCATGCTTCAGTGAACTATTTTTATTTCAGTCATGGAAAAGCTTGCTTTATATGTTCCCTTTAGGCCATAGTCAATGCCATCGAAAGATCTACTACCAGAACTTAGGTTGAAGACATAGGTGAAAAAAAAGGGAACTATTTTCCAGTCAAAAGTTAATCAGTAGGGTGGCAAATCTGCCTTATTTTAATGTGGGTAATGTCAAGTTCTTTAAAAAACTTTAAAACTAATCTTTAGATTATGTAGTACAATGAGTAGAGTGTGGCTTTCCTAGAAAATATGTCCTCATTCAAATCCCTGGAATCTGTGAATGGGACTCTTTTCATGGAAAAGGTTTTTGCAAATATAATTATCTTGAGATGAGGTCATCCCAGATTACCCAGGTGGGCCCCAAATCCAATGAGAAGTGTCCTCATAAGAGACAGAAGAGGAGAAGGTCCTGTGAAATTGGAGTGGCAGAGCTTGGAGTGATGTGGTCAGAAGCCAAGGAAGACAAGGAACGTTGAAAGCACCCATTAGCTGGAAGGCACATGAAGGGTTCTTCCTGAGAGCCTCCAAAGGGAGTATGGCCATGCCAACACCTGGAGTTTAGGGCTCTGGCCTTTCTAAATGTGAGGGAATAAATTTCTGTGGTTTTAAGCCAGCAAGTTTGTGATAATTTGTTGCAGCAGCCACAGGAAACTAATACATACAGGGTTAACCAAGATTCATTGAGCAGCAGTGGTATGTTAGTTGTGATACAAGCCATTGGGAATACTGCCTGGTGCCTACAAGAAGCTTACCCAAGTATAATGAGTCAGACGTAGGATGCGGCATTACTGTACAGTGTGAAAAGGTTTATTCCAAAGATATACAGATGTATATGAATAATGGGAACATGGAAAGGATACCACCATTTTTCTGAAAAATGTCAAATTTAGGTCAGCTGCAAGCAATGCTTGGTTTATAAATGAAAGCATTTTTATAAAATAAGCTATTCATAATATATCTATTAATAATATAAAAAGATGCAATCAATAACCTAAAGCCTTGAATTTGATGAATTTTTAAGCTGGAATATATATACTACATGAAGGAGATATTTCAGTCTGCTCTATAAATACTAAGAGAACTAAAGTGTAACATCCAACGTGCTATGAATCTGCCTGGGCATTTTAATGCCTTTCCAACTCAGGCTGTCAGATTTTTTTTTCCTGAAAATATATCTCTAGTTTTACAATGGAATTCACTGAATAGATACTTGTCATAGTAATATTTATCACTACCATATAAAAATGATATACTCATAGAGTATTTTTAAAGCTTTATTGAGGCATGATTTACAAACTGTAGAATTCACCTATTTTAAGCATACAGTTACAATCTTTTAAATAAATTTATTGAGTTGTGCAAACATTACTACAATCTAGTTTTCGAACATTCCCACCACCCCAGAATGACCCCTTGTGTTTATTTGCAATCATTTCGATTCTAGCTCTAGGCAACCACTCACCTGCTTTCTCTTTGTAGATTTACCTTTTCTAGACATTTGTATAAATATAATAATAAAATAAGTTTTCTTTTGTATCAGACTTCTTTAACTTAACATAATGTTTTTGAGGGTTATCCATGTTATAGCATATTTCATTAGTTTTTATTGCTGAATAGTTATTCAGTTGTATTTTGTTTATAAATGTCTTGTTTATCCATTCACCAATTAGTAGATATTTTGGATAGTTTCATTTCAGACCATTATGAATAATCCTGCTGTATACATTTGCATACAAATATTCATATGGACATACTTTTTTTTAAATGAATTTATTTATTTTTGGCTGTGTTGGGTGTTTGTTTCTGCCCACAAACATACTCTAGCTGCGGCGAGCGGGGGCTACTCTTCATTGCGGATCAGAGGCTCTAGGCGTGCAGGCTTCAGTAGTTGCAGCACGTGGGCTCAGCAGTTGTGGTGCACAGGCTTAGTTGCTCCGCAGCATGTGGGATCATCCCAGACCAGGGATCGAACCCGTGTTCCCTGCATTGGCAAGCGGATTCTTAACCACTGTGCCACCAGGGAAATCCCTGAACATATGTTTTTATTTTTACCTTTTTGGAGGAATGAATAAATACCTAGGAGGGAAATGGCTGGGTTATATAGTAAGTTCATGTTTTCATTTTTGCAAAACTGTTTTACAAACTGACTGTGCCTGTTTACATTTCCCACCAATAATGTAAGAAGGTTTCAGTTGCTCTGCATCTTCACCAGTATTCCTATTGGCTGTCTTTCTGGTTAAGGCCATTCTAGTGGGTATGAAGTGGTATCTCGTTTTGACTGATGACTAGTGATGTTGAATGCTTCCTTTAAGGTTATTCAGGTGAACTTTGGTTCTTAACTCCTGTCATTGGTCTTCAAGACTCAATTGTGTAATTTTTTTTCCTAACCAAGAATGGCATAGAACACACAACAGGAAAAGGAAAAGGTATGAGAGGAATTGAGGAGAAAAACATGAAATAAAAAGGATGGTGCGGGGGCTTCCCTGGTGGCGCAGTGGTTGAGAGTCTGCCTGCCGATGCAGGGGTCATGGGTTCGTGCCCCGGTCCGGGAAGATCCCACGTGCCGCGGAGCTGCTAGGCCTGTGAGCCATGGCTGCTGAGCCTGCGCGTCCGGAGCTTGTGCTCCGCAATGGGAGAGGCCACAACAGTGAGAGGACCGTGTACCGCAAAAAAAAAAAAAAAAAAAAAAGGATGGTGTGGGAAAGAAATTATAATAAAGTACATGCATAATTATGGGAAAGGGCAGGAGAAGGAAGAGTATATAAAAAAGAAAAACTTGTGTTGTTTGGAAAGCCAAGTCATATTAGAATGGTATCAGTGAAGATAAAAAACACATAAGTACATTAGAACCATTGGTAACTATTTGAACTTTGTCTGTCTAGGGTAATGACAGTGTCATTAATTTAAATCAAAATGTGCTCAGGAGCTAAGAGTACTTTTGAGTTATTATCCATTACACTTGTCTAGTCTCTGCAAAAAGACCACATTCTCATTTATTCATAGCTTCTTTCTTTGATTTATTAAGGCCTTCTTCTGTTATGCCCTTTCCTTCAGTGAACTGTCACCTTTTGGACACAGTGTCAGGTCTTCTGTGGTCACTGGTGTCCATCTGAGCTTCATAGTGTTGTGCCTGAATAATCCCTAATTTCACGTCCTTTCTTCCCACTAACACACGTGCATCTGTGCAGCCCATTCTGTCTTGCCCTTTCTCTGCCTCTGCTGCCTTCATCAAAGACATGAGTACATGATTTGGGGGGCATGGGTTTGTTTTGTTTTGTTTTGTTTTTTTACTTTGGGGCTCAGGAGGTGTTAACACATAATCATAATGCCTCATGAAATCTGCTCAGGTATTTCCCCTGTGAATACAAATACTTGAATGATTGAGAATAGTTTCCTCAGTTTTGGCTTCAAGTGATGGTCAGCTGAAAAGTCATGGTAAAGAATACAAAATTTAGAGTTTTCATCTTAAGCCAGCTATTTAATCCTGGCCTCAAAGGGTAGTATAAAGATTTTTCCAAAATGTAGTTGAATAAAATGCCTACTCACATTTGAAAGACTTTCTTAAAAAACTCAAAGAATAGGAAAACACACATACTCTTCAGTGTTTAATTTTGTTTGTCACCAAATTAACATATGTGTATATGTGAGCTGTGAAGATCAAGTACTGTGACTATAGTTTTAATAAATAGACAAGAACTTACATATATAAATGAATGTCATGTATTTTGAAATGAACCATCTTGGCTATAAACTTATTTCATCCGTTTTGCAATTCCTCCATCTTATTTTGGACTTTCCATCAGTGCCAGTTTACAAACCAAATGAAAAAACTTATTTCATTACTTTATTGTCACACCTCATATATAAGATGCAAAAGCAGTATGCCTTAGTAATTGAGATTATAAATGGAGATTCCTATCTCATATATTGCCTGGTACTTGGTTCAGCCTGTTTTGAGATAGGAGCATATGTTTACCTTCCATCTCATCTCATAACAGAACCAATAAGTTTCAAATGAAGAATGCAGGGATTGCAGCAGTTACTTCCTCTGCATCTACTAGAATTTAGTACCAAGCCCTTTTTACCACCTATTACAAAAAAATTCTCTAGGAGGCTATGAGAGGAGTCAGCATGCATTTTAACGATAGACACTTTAGCAAATTGTCTTCTGGGAGGTATGCGTTTCAAAAGGTGTGCATTCATTCCATTATCTATTAGATTATCAAGCAGGACCAACACTGATGTGTGAGTGGCTGTTGGGAGATGCAGTCTCGTTCAGGTAAAGGACTTTGTTAAACATGCAGTGATCTGTCCACTTTGTTAAATATGCAGTGATCTGTCCTATCACAGTCAACAACATTTTCAAGAACACACAGTTGTTACTGTGCAATAGAGATGTGAAGATTGAAGCCATTTACCTTGGCAACCGAGCAAGCCGTTGGTGAATAAGTGGCTTCTGGGGGAAGGGGCTCCTCCACAGTAGATGAGAGAGGACAGATTATGGGAACACAGAAGGGGGCACGTTTACTCACTTATTCATCATAACAGTCCTGGAAGATACTTATCATTAATTTTAAAACATCCAGACATGCATCGTACATTTAAGTTTTCAATGTTCAGGGAAGTATTAAAAATCTCTATGCCTTAGTTTTCTCAACTATGTACCTTGTAAAAGTTAGAAAGCGGAGAGATGAAGTTCAAGGTCCAGAGCCAGCCACGTTATATATATTTTACTAGGAAAAGAATGTACATGGTAGAAGTTCAGCTGCATATATTGAAGACACACACACAACACACACACACACACACACAACACACACCCCATGGATTAAACAAGATAGAAGCTTATTTTTCTTGCGTTTAAATGAAGCCTAGAAGTAGGCTTCACAGAGTTTTCTAATTCTCTTTGTTCTGCCAGGTTTTTTCAAGTTCTCTGTTCTTCGACTGCTAGGTTATGAGGCTCAGGGCTCACCCTTGTAGTCTAAAATAGTTGCTAGCACTCTGGCCATTACATCCAAGTTCAAGGAGACAGGATTGAGGTTGGACGCAAATAGGATTCTTCTCCACTCCTTAAGATTTCTTAGTAGGTCCCCCTGACAATTGTGGTTATGTCTCATTAGTCACATGCCACACATAGCCATAAGGAAGGATGGAAAATGTTAATGTTTTAGTTGGTCAACAATGAGTCCAGCTAAGAATTGTGTTTCTGTTACTAAGAAAATGGGGAGAATGGATACTGGAGGGAAGGGTATAGTCATAAAATATAACTGTTATTTTCCTGTTTTTTTACTTAGAAGCTTTGTCAAGTTATTGAGTCTTAGTTCTCTCATCTATGAGAAGAGGATAATCCTAACCTCAAAGGGTTGTTATGAGTAAGTAGCAAAAGAGGTAGCACATGCACAGCACCATTGGGTAGTGCTGTGTCCCATATCTGGCGACACTTGGCTTAGGGAAGGCCCAGACTTGGAGCTTCCTGACGAGGGGCCACACTGGCTGGTCAGGGACATGGATACCTGAGACCTGACTGCTCCGATAGAGGAATTGCACCTCTCCAGGCTGCACAGAGCGGCAGAGATGGCACCAGAAGACTGGTTTATTGCTGGACTGTTCCCTGGTGGGGAGCAGATGTCTGGCAACCTCCTTTTTTGGGTTACCTAAGACTCTTGTTTCTTGGTAGAATCAGAAAGGTGGAGGGAGTTTCAAGAGTGTGATATGGGACTTGGCCACCAGTTCTAATTTAATTTGAGAAATGAGATTGTGACTGACCAGGGTTCTCGGGCTCCTTAATCAATAGAAATTGATAAGAGGTTAGATAAGAAATTCAGGCAAGGCTTTATTAGGACTCATGATGCAGCACAAGGGAGTGAAAACAGGTAACAGATTCCCTTGCTCGCTCCCGAGGTGAGATGAGCTGGGTCCTTACATGGGGTAAGGGGAGGGGTGGGTGTAGGAGTCAGGCTGGAGGGATAGCTTAGGTGGTCTGCCCACCCCCTTAGTGGTGCTGTGTGCAGGGTGCGTGTGCGGTACCCTGCTTTTGGCTCCTGGATCCTCAGAAGTGGCAGCTGGGTTTTTGGTCTTTTTGTATCTTGTTGTTCATGATTTGCCCCAACTGCACATGCGCACAGTTATATTCAGTCCCTTGTAGTTTCTTTATATTTTGTTGCATGAGGAGATGTTTGTCCAGGTGCAAGCATTGCAGCAAAGGGGCCCAGGGCCCAGCCTGTCTCAAGTTGAAATTGTGAAAAGCCTAATTCAGGGAGAGAAGAAGGTTTGATGTCTGAAACTGAAGCTCAGGGATGGTGCCTGGCAGGAGATGATGGGTTGGAGAGCAGATGTGTGCCAGAGAAGGGAGCCAAGTTTGCACGTTTCTTCCCAACTCCATCTTTAGCGCCATCACATGGATGCCTTGAACTAAAGTCATGGAGGGAGTGTTTACACCACATAAATCAGCAAATGATACGAACCAAGTCTTTCCGTCCACTTCTCATCTCCCCACCAGAGCCAGTTTACCAGTAGACTAGTGTTGAGAGGCATTGGCATATCTGTGACCGCTAAAGTCTTGAAACTGAATGAGATCATTTAGTGCTTGTGTTTATTAATATGATAATAAAATATGGTAATGAAAGAAGTCTGGGAATGGTGTTTTTCAGGGTGGGTGGAAGGAGAAAAGCCACAGAAGAGTTTCAGAAGAAATGAAGAAATGTTTAGGGGAAACTAGAGGTAAAGAGTTTCAAAGAACCAAAGAGAGTAGAGATTTCTAAGAAAGAAGGTTTGATAAAGAATGTCACGTGTAGGCAAGATGTCCATGTGGGTTAGGCTATTAGATTGTTTGGGGACCTTAGTGGAAGTTTAGTTTAGTGACTTGAGCACATGGATTGAGTTAGTAAAATTCAATAGCTGTGGATTGGTGAATGAGAAAAGTGAACACCTTTTTTTTTTTTTTTTTAAACAATTCTACTATGTAACAGTCTACAGTTTTAGATCATAATAAGCATGAATTGAAAGAATGGTTTGTTCAACTTCTGTAGATGCTGTACTACTTTGCTTATAAAGGAGGGAACCGATTTAGAAAGTTTAGAAACTTGATTTTAATCTTGGTTTTGTGGCTACCCATCGATGTTGTGAGCATGTACGGCATAACACTTAAAAGCAATTTTCAATAAATAATTGTACTCATTTACCAAGCTTCTTAGGAGTATTATTTGCTCTACTGTCTATCAGACTTCTTTGTCTTTTCTTGTTGACAGTTGTGTTTTCAATAGGAAATAATACTCGTTAAAACAGTAATTTGCACTTTTAAACATCAGTGATCAGGTTTATGAAAGTTTTTTGAGAACCATAGGTATATAGAATGAGATTTTGTTCCTTTACTTTTTGTTTTTTTAAAAAAAACTGGTTTTAATTTAGGGGGGAAAGCAAAAGTGAATCTTTAAGCACAAAAATCTTCATGTATTGCATTTAATATTGGTTTTAATATTGTGTCTTCCTGGAAGGTTTTTCTTTCTAAAGTAAATTTGGAAACACCAGATACTATACCATTGCATTTGAACAGAGAAACACAGGAAAAATTACATAAAAGTGAATAGGGCAGTTTTAAATTTTGGAATATAGACTTCTTTGTACTGTGCCTGGGAATTGGTTTTCTGAATCTTTGTGCCAACAATATGGTACTAGTTGATTTATTTTGCTGCTGCTGAATAATATTCTTGTTATCTAATTAGGAAAATCTTTTCCTTGAGTTGAACTAAGTTTCATTGACAATGTCTGTGAATCCATTTTAGTTGTAAAAATAAAAATGTGTTTTGGAAGAGGTGATCTTTTCATCCTATGCCCAATTACTCTTCTTAAAAAGTAGTTTCTTCAAATGGCAATGGAAAGAGCTGTTTGTAACAGAAAGGAAAAAAAATTTTGGAGTTTTATTAAAAATAGCATGATATATCTGAACAGCAAGGGACTTGTTACCACATTTTCTGTGTAACTAGTGAGTTGGAAAATTCTCTATGTTCACTCTAGCCAGTCCTTTGCAGTAACAGTGTTGGCAAGTGATGATGATCACCGCGTGTGTCTGTGTGTGTGGTGATGGAAGCATGCCTTGTGCTCAGTGCTCTCACTGTATTTTCTCTCTTAATCCTCACACTTAGAGCTCAGAGCTAGGAAACAGCAAAGTCAATATTTGAATCCAGGTCTATCTAACTCTAGAACCAGAGATCTTATATGCTATTTATACCAAGGTTCGAGCAGTATATCTTTAGCAGAGAAAGAGGGTCAAAAAAAAAAATAAACAAATGAAGCATTTCCCAATGACCCTAGTCTGATATATCTTAACATTAGAAAATGAATCAGACATGAATTTGTTCAAAGCAATTTATGGCTAATGTAGGATTAAAAAGAAAGGCAATGGGGCTTCCCTTGTGGCGCAGTGGTTAAGAATCTGCCTGCCAATGCAGGGGACACGGGTTTGAGAAGATCCCGCATGCCATGGAGCAACTAAGCCCATGCGCCACAATTACTGAGGCTGTAGAGCCCGCATCACAACTACTGAGCCCACACGCTACAATTACTGAAGCCCATGCACCTAGAGCCCATGCTCCGCAGCAAGAGAAGTTGCCGCAATGAGAAGCCCACGCACAGCAACGAAGACCTAAACGCAGCCAAAAATAAACAAATAAATAAATAAATTTATTAAAAACAAGAAGGAATAATGATTAAAAACAGAATTAAAATTAAGTGAAAAAAAGGCAAGGCCATCTTTTTGTTGTTATAATTGTTATCTTTGGATGCGATGTATATAGTCAAATGAGTTAAACTACATATATTTTCTCTAATATGAGAAAATCTGGCTGAAATTATTTACTATTAGTTTTGCTCAAACTTGTAAGAGTTTACAAATATTTGAGGTTCAAATTTTCTTTTTCGCCTTCTTTTTCTCTAACTAGTCAATAGCAATAAAACAGCTCTGGAAATCCCATATTTTACTCAGAAAAAGAATAAAAGTGGAAAATTGACTGGTTTCTTTTTTAACCATTCTGTCCCACCAATGCTGTCTTTTTTCTATTTGAAGTGATAAGAAATAAATTATTTTCCGTTTACTAACTAGCTACCCTGTTAGTGAAAACATTGTAATTCTTTAATAATTAGGTAAGGCTATTTCAAGCTCTGCTTTTTTCAGGTATGTTAAATTCTTTTTCTTTCTCATCTTTTGTTGGACTTTCTGCTCCCCATGAACTTGAATTATCTAAAAAAGAGGATTGTACAGTACATTTAGCAGCACTTTTCAGAAGCACCCTGGCAAGAGAGATCATGGTTTAGTGTATGTTTATGTTACACACAATTGACTATATATATATATATATATATAGACATGTTTAGCTGTTGAGGTTTATGTGGAGCTTTGGTGAGTATAATTTAGGTTCAGATGTTTGAAGGTTTTCTTTAAATTACTTCTTTCTGGTTTAGAATGATAATGTTTATCCCAATTTTACACATCTTCTATTTTTGTGGGTCTTACATTAAGTTTCTGGATGCTTTTGGGAAGAGTAATATAAATAAGTTTAACTTTGCTTCTTAAAAGTCAAAGTTTCCACTGATTTCAGTTGTAAACCGTCTGGGCAATTGAATCCCAAATCTGGTATATTAAAGGATAGAAGACAGGAGTTCTGAAAATCAGTTGCTGACAACAGTAACCAAATCCAGCTTGTACTCAGCTTTTCAAAATAAGGTAACTGCAGATGCTGAATCTATGATTTTTTAACACCTGTTCATGCTTTGAGCTTAATGTTCTTCGATGAGGCAGCATGACACAGGGAAACAGACATGAGGTTTAGAATTAGATTAGCTTGATTTTTTAAAAAACTTTTTATTGTAAAATACCTAAGAGATTCACGGTAAGATGCAAAGATAGTAAAGAGGTCCCTTTCACCCCTTCACTCAGTTACCCCCAAAGATGACACTGTACCTAACTATGGTACAATATTAAATGCAGGAAATTGACATTGGTACAATGTGTGTGTATAGTTCTAAGCCATTTTATCATGTCTGTAGATTCATATAAGCACCATTACAATCAAGCTACTGCATTACTCTGTCAACACAAAGAAGTCCATTATGCTGTCTCTTGTAGTTATACCTACCCTCTACCCTGTCATCACCTTAAACCCTGGCAACCACTAATCTGCTTTCCATCTCTGTAATTTTGCCATTTCAGGAACATTACACTAATTGAATCATATAGCATGTGGCCACTTAAGATTTTTTTCAGCGTAATGTCTTTGAGATCCTTCCAAGTTGGTGTGTATATCAGTAGTTTGTTTCTTTTTATTGCTGTGTAGCGTTACTCGGTATGGATGTACCATATGGACTTACTAGAGTTTGTTTAACCATCACCTGTTGAGGGACTTTTTTTCAATTTTAGGCTGTTAGAAATAAAGTTGCTATGAACGTTCATGTGCAGGACACATGTGTCAACATAAACTTTCATTTCTCTGGCATAACTGCCCAAGAGTGCAATTGCTAACTTGTAAGGTAAGTGTATGTTTAGATTTTTAAGAAACTGCCAACCTGTTTTCCAGACTGACTGTACCACTTTATATTCCCTCCAGCAATCCTCCCCAGCGTTTTGTATTGTCACCATTTTTTATTTTAGCTGTTTCAATAAATGTGAAGTGATATCAGTGTTATCTCATTCTGGTCTTATTTTCATTTTTCTAATGACTAGTGACATTGAACATCTTTTCATGTGTTTATTAGCCATCCATAAATATTCTACAGTGTAATATCATTTCATGTCCTTTGCCATTTTCTAATTCGATTGCTTGTTGTTTTTAAAAAATTTTTAACTGATGAATTTGGAGAGTTATTAATATAATATAGATACTAGTCCTTTGTCAAATGACTATCCTAATTTTAAAAAAAAGACTATTTATTATGGAAAATTCCAAACCAGTACAGAGTTAGATAAAAAAGAATAAAGAACCCTCGTGTACACATTTTTCACCTTCAACCATTATCAGTACCTTCTATACCCTTAACTTATTTTGAAGCAAATCACGTACCTTATATTATTTAGTGTATACACATGTCAATAGGACTCTAAAAGGACTCTTAAACACAACTATAATAGAACTGTCATATCTAAAAAGAACACTAATTCTTAATACCATCAAATAGCCAGTCATTACATTTCCCCTTTTTTTCATGTTTTTTCACTTGTTTGTTCTAGACAGAATACAAATAATGTCTATACATTGCAGTTGATTGATAGGCCTCTAACGTCCCTGTTAATCCATAAGTAGCTACTCTTTCACTTTTTCCTTTTCTTTCTTGTTTTTATTTTTTGCTTTTTTCGAAGATAAACACAGCCAACATTAGTTGAAGTAGTGAAAACAGATTTTATTCAGTAACTACTGATGGTAGGGGAAAGAGGTGAACTCCATTTCAATTTGTGCAAAGGTGATTGGGCATTTCAAAGGGAGAATGAGGTGTAGTGGGGAGGGGGAGAGAGTGGAGACTCAAGCAAAAAATTATGAAGGATTGGTAAGTGTAAATGTGATTAGGCTAGTTGTGTCTGCTAGCTGGTAATTACTGAAGTGAGGATTTTATCCTCCCACAGAGACTTTATCCATCTCACTTTTGCTGTGGCTTTTTGTTTTTGTTTCTGTTTTTTTTTTTTTTTTCATTTTGTCCTTTGATGCTTCCCACAGTCTGCATTTTGCTGAGTGCATCTCCATGATGTCGGTTAATGTTTTCTTCTATCTGCTGTATTTCCTGTAAATTGATAGCTAGATCTAGAGGTTTGATTGCATTCAGGCTTTCTATTTTTGGCAAGAATACTTTGTAGATGGTGTTGTATACTTCCAGGAGAAAATAAATAATTCTGGTTGTTTTTCTTTTTGTAAAGTGAGTTGCCTTATGCCTAGATCCATTATTTCAGTAGGGATTGGAAAATAGTGCTATTCTAATTCTATCATTCTCTATTCATTCATTAGCTAGAATATCTACCAAGAGAAACATTCCTTCATGAAATATTTGGTTACCCTGGGGATACAGTTTTTATAAGCAACACAGATGCTTGATTTTTGTGTTTTATTTGCTAGTTTTTCTGTTGATGTTCAAATGTCCATCTTTGGTCAGTGGAAGCTTTCTCCAGGTTGGTCCCTAAGTCCTTTTGATGCAGCCATGGTTGTCTTCCCTGATATTCCAGGTATTCCATGATCATCTTATACATTTTCTACCCTAGACCTGGAAACCCATTTCTCCAAAAGCTTGTGGTTCATTTTGTGAGTGATGTATAGGACCAAAATTAGGGATTTCACAGTGCCCATTGCTACTGAATAATGACTGTTTCTAGGACTTTTCAGTGGCAAGTTCTGTCAAAATTGATTATCTTTAAAATATGAAAGTAGGTAATGAGTTCATTCTGATACTTTCAATTCACATTTAGAACTGCAAGGCTTTTGACCTCACCGCATCCATGGTGCATCTCTATCTCCCTTCCTGCCACTGAAAATTGTGGCTCCCAACACCACCAGCATAATTACATATTCGTTTTACCCCACATTACTCACATGACAGTCTCAAAATAACAAAACCAATGCGACCAGGAACAATATGATTATTAAAAGTAGTTTGTGAGTTTTTAATAATTCTTTTTGTTTTTAAAGTATATGGTGTGAGGTATATACCGTACAATTACTGTTTTAAATTTACTTGATATAGTTCCTGTCTGTATAGTTATGGCTCATTTGTTGCATGCTGCTTTTGATTTTTAGGGTTTGTTATTTTCTTGGCTTTGATTTTGTTTTATAATCATATAAACACTGCTTCTAAATCTACAAAACAAGGTCACTCAGAGAGGTCTATCCCAGTCCTCTCTGCTCCGTTGGCTCCCTCTATCTGTAGGTAACTCTTTCTTCTTTTTTCCTTCTTTATCTTCACCTTTTCCTTCTCTTTTTCAGTTTAGTTTAGCTTTAATTTAAAGTAAATAATTCTCCCTCCTCCCATCTTAAATAAGCGGTAGCATATTATACTTTTTTCTCACTGAGTAATATATCCTAGAGACTACTCCATAGCAGTATATTAGGGTCATCACTATTATACTGTCATAGCTCCTTAAGAATTACCGAGGTAGCCCAAATGATTTCATTTTTGTCTGCTCTTTAGCCTTTGCTTTTCATATCTGCTTTTGAAGATTCTATCTTTACATATTTTTAACTTTCTTGTTTTGTTTTTTGTTTTTTTATGGTATGCGGGCCTCTCACTGTTGTGGCCTCTCCCGTTGCGGAGCACAGGCTCCGGACGCGCACGCTCAGTGGCCATGGCTCACGGGGCCAGCCGCTCCACGGCATGTGGGATCTTCCCGGACCGGGGCACGAACCCGTGTCCTCTGCATCAGCAGGCGGACTCTCAAACACTGCGCCACCAGGGAAACCCAAGTTTAATTTCTGGTGTAAGCTTGATTTGAATTTAGCTTTAAAATATCAACCTCTACTACAATCAACCAGGCAGCTTTATAGTCCAGTAAATTCAGTCGTTACAGTTCCATTGATTGCACATGTAGGGGACTCGGTACAGTTTTAATGGTTGTTAAACACTTGTTGCTTCCTGCTCTCCCTTCTTCTTTTTGTTATTTTAACAAAATGGTACTGTAAAGAATACCTTATATTGGCTTATCCAAGTAGAAAAGATTTGTCTGACAGCTAGAAAATATGGATGAGAAAATTCTAGTTCTCATGTTTCCAGAATTAACAAGCTCAACCAATTAGTAGATATCTTCCAGCAGAGAAACACTTGTTTTTGGTTAAACTCTCACTCATAAGAAACAGCAAGTCATGGATTAAGAGAGAGAGTGTGTGTGTCTATAGCAGGGAGAAAAAAACTAATTTTGCAGAATTTATGATTTGGTTACTCCTTAGCATTTTATTCTACTTCACTCCACTAACCTGCTAGAGGATGGCATACAGGGTGACCTTCTCCTCCTGGTTTTCCCAGGACATTCCCAGCTTGGGCACTGGAAGTCCCATGTCCCAGCAAGCTCCTTAGTACTAGGAAGACTGGACTGGTTGGTCACACTTGATGTCAGTCCAGCCTCGTGTATGGAAATCTCTAGGCTCGGGAAACTTCAGACTAGACAATTTTCAGAGGACTTTTAGTTGGGCTTAAATTTAGTTTAGGACAGGAAAAATGCATTTGTTAAAATAGCTGTCTCAAATTGGGCCCTGATATCAGTGGGGTTTGTAAAGGGAGTGTTAAGACTTACATTATCAAGATTTTTAAATTTTCATTTTGATGAATTAAATGCCTTCTGTGCAAAACACTAGGCTGAATCTACAAAGGAAACTCAGCTGAGTTAAGACAGAAAGAAGCACTATTCTTTAATTGAACATTAAGTGACTTTGCACATGGTTTGGTGATTGGAAACATAGCAACACTGTGGTAGTATGTCAGTGAGAAAATGAAATTGGCTGCAAAGGAAATGGGAACTAGATTAAACAAGTGGCTCTGGAAGTAATTAGGACAATGAAGCTGTCTAGTGGGTATTAAATAATAATGGATCAGGGCAGCTGTTGGTCTGTAGCGGAATTTATGTGAAGGGGAAAAAGCTGTGTGGGCACGAGGCATGTTGGGTGGTTGATGTTTGGGCCAGGGCACCTTTTGCTCTTTGGGGTGAATTAGGAGAAAGGCCCCCTTCCTCAGGGCAGATGCAGCCAGCACCGGGGCGCACAGTTGTTGATTGGCGCATGAGCTGGATTCCAGCCCTTTTAGTCCCCTCAATTCCACTCCTCAGTCAGCTCGCTCATGCAAGAGCAGCCTGCATTTGAGCATCTGACTTCAGTATCCAAGCTGAATTAAAGGAACCCCATGAACAAGAAGAATGCCAAAAGCCAAATGAAAGCTTGGTCTTCTAGGAAAATATTTTGTTTCTTTGCCTTCTCCTTCCAAGAAGGAGGGAGCTGATAGAACTTGAGAGAGATGAAACCCTTTTTCCATCCTTCAGTGAGGTGAGCCTCATTGAAATCCTTTAAACAACCTTGTAAGGTAGAAATTATAATGACCATTTTATGACTGAGGTTCCCGAGACCAAGGGAGATTAACGGGCTTGCCTCGTCTCCCAGGTTCACCATGTCCAGCATCCACTGTATATCAAGGGAGGCATAATTTGAGAGCTTAGGATGAGGGACCCATAGAGATTTCACCTGGCAAACAAGGCATCATATACAGAGATAATTAAAACTTAGAAAACTGTGATATTGTAACAGTATTTTCTAAATGTTTAGTTTGGAACATATAAGCAAAATATAAATAAATATAATTAAACATGTGAATATATATATGAATAATATTACAGGGACTGGAAGTTCTAGTTCCTTTGGCAACTTTTCTACTTAGGCTTTTTATAGTATGTTTAAAATGTAACCCTTAGGTCTAGAAGGAAATTAGAAGAAAGTTTTAAAAATTATGTAACCCAAAGAAATATGCATTTGAAAAAAATGTAGACAATTATTATGGATTCCTAACTTATGCAATAACAATAGACATTATATGCAAACATTAAAACTGACAATTTATATGACTAATGGTTGTTTCTATGTTATGTGTACTCTGTGCTAAGAACCGCTGTGATTCTTGTTTTTACTGTGAAATCTTAGTTATAGCTGTCTCCTCAGGAGCTTTCAGTGTGCGTGAGCTTTGGAATTTAAAAACAAAACCAGATTGCCCAGAGTTGAAGTATTAAAAGTTTTGAATTTTTAGTAAATGTCATAACATACATTACCCTCAATGTAAAAAATGGAGTTCCAAGGAAAATAAAACTTGAATCCCCCAAAGTAGGATTCTTGTAGGAAAAGTGAGTTTTAAAAATGTTTGCCAAAATCACACAGGAATGACTGACCCCCCACTTTCTGGTCCTTGCAGCTCCGACAGTCAGTCCTCCTTGCCTTAAATATAAAGGGCTTTAGGGGTTGGAGCCAGCGAAATGCGATGTCTCTGGATGTTTGTTTCTCTTCTCCTGTGTCACCACTGCTTATGTCCCTGTGAATGGTACTGGGTTTCCTTAGGCCACTTACTCTGCTGCAGGCCTTTGACCACAGCAAGGGCAATGCTGCAGGGAGGTTATTTATTTCAGGAGTAGCCATGGTCTGCAGGAAGCCCAGTCTGCCAAATGTCCTCCTTGGCCTCTACATGAACTCAATGAATGGAACCATGTGTGCTTGGGAGCTTCTGGATTTACTGTCTGTTGTTACGAGTTGCTACAGTGTGCGTGAGGATGCGGCGGCGGGGGGTGGGGGTGGTGAGTAGGCTGTGCAAGGCTTTAGATTGAAAGCTGGATTGGAGAAAGTGACTTTGTAAAGGTTTAAGTGAGACTTTCTCCTCTCCCTGCCCTAAATCTAAGCTGCCTGGATCTGTAGCACAGACCCCAGCCTAAGTTCCTCTCCCAGTTACAAGCATGAAAGTGGGATAGAGAGAGACCTAGCTGGGCCAACCTGGCCTCTGTTCTACATAGATGCAACAGTGGAGGAGAGACCAAGAAAGGATGCTGACCTGTAACACAAGATGGCCTCTCCCATTAGCAGTGGTGGCCCAGTCTATGTCCTGGGTACCTAGGGAGCAGGTCAGAGTTGGGACTGTGGGGAGAGGCGGTCCTGCTCCAGGTACTTAAAGAGCCCTAATGACAAGGGTGACACCAGGTGAGGAAGCTTAGGGGAAAGGTAGCTGCCTGGTTGAGATGGCTTTGCCCACATGTGGCTAAGCAAAAGGCAGGTGGAATCAACATCAATCATATTTAGGTATATTCTACTGCTGTTCAAGCCATCAGGGTTTTATAGTTTCAATTTAACTTTTCTGCATTCAGATTTCAGACACTTGACTGTGAAACACTGAGGAGTGCAGCAAGTACAGGTGTAGTGGCTCCTTTGCTGTGTTTGCAGGGAGCCCTCATTGCCCAGGGCAGGCTGTGCTTACTCCAGTCCCTGTGCAGCAATATGGGCACCCCTGCTCTTAGCCCCTTCTGGCTTCCCCTGCTCTCCCATCTTTTGTCTCTCTAGGCCCAGGTCGAGTCTCGCCTATTCCCTACATCCTCCCTTCCTTTTCCAGCCCATGTTGATTTCTTCCTTCTCTGAACTCCTTTAGTCCTTTATCAAGTGAACTGCTCCTTGGGGCTGTTAAGAAAGTACAGAAAGGTTGGTGTAGCGTTGAGACGTGGGCTAGGGAACCAGGTGCATAGGTTCAAGCCCCAGTTCTTCTAATTACTGGCTTTATGATTTCAGGAAAGTTCATTCACTTCTTTATGCCTCAGTTTCCCCATCTATAAAATGAGAATAGCTATAACACCTGCTTCATAGTTGTTATTTGTTGTTGGTGGTGGTGTGTGCGTGTTTAAAGAGTTAATGCATGTGCTTAGAACAATTTCTGGCCTATGTTATGCACCTAATAAATGTTAGCTGTTATGTAAATGTTAAATGTATGCATTTAATTCTTTCATATATTGCTTCTAATATTCAATATTTTGCTTGTTAAATTGAATATTGCTGGGGAGAGGGTTTAAGATAGCAGCATTGGAAGATCCTGGACTCACCTCCTCTCACGGACACAACAAATCTATAGCTACATGTGGAATAATTCCCTCTGAAAAGGACCAGAAAACTTGATGAACAGAGTCTCTACAATAAAGGGTGGAAGGACAGCATTGAGATGGGTAGGAGAAACAGAGATACAATCTTGTCAAAGAACAAGCCACACCCCAGCTGCAGCAATGCACAGTCCGAAGGAGCATAAAGGTATGGATCCTTTCCCTGAGGAGAGAAGGATCCAAGCTCCACATCAGGCGCCTCAACCCTGTAATTCTGCACAGGAGAGATGAGGTCCCAAAACACCTGGCTTTGAAAGCCAACGGGGAAGACACCCAGGAAAGCCATAGAGCTACAGGGGATGGAAACCTGCTTTTAAAGGGCTTACATGTAGACTCACTCTAACCAAAAACCAGTATGAAAACACTATATTAAAAAAATGCATGGGGCATTGGTGAAGGGGACCCACTTACTAGTCTTGAAGCATCTGCTGGAGAGGGATGCTCCCCAGGAACTGAGACAATGGTGGGGATCATTTTTATGACCTCAGGCTACCTTGCTAATTCTGGCACTGGCAGGTGGCATTTTGGAAATCTCCATCTAACCTGTTAGCACCAGTACACACGTCTTTCTGAGAGCCCCACATGCCCCTGCACCCTCAGCCGAGCCTCATAGCCTGCCAGGCCCTGCAACTGTTTTGGAGGCCAGCCCCACCCACCAGCATACCACAGCAGCAGCCATGGCCCCATCTCAACTAGAGGACACATAGCCTACATAGGGGACCTCCCTTGAATGGGAAGGTATAACGTTTATAAATGTATATGCACCCAACAGAAGGGCACCGTGATATATAAAGCTAATATTAACAGACTCAAGGGAGAAATTGAAAGCAATACAATAGTAGTAGGGGACTTTAACACTCCACTTATATTAATGGATAGATCATCCAGACAGAAAATCAATAAACATCAAATGAAATGATACATTAAACCACACTGACTTAATTAGGTATATAGAGAGAATATTCCATCCAAAAGCAGCAGAGTAGATTCTTATCAAGTGCATATGGAAGATTCTCTAAGAGAGATTACATGTTAGGTAACAAAACATGTCTAAATAAATTCAAGAAGATTGAGATCATATCAAGCATCTTCTCCAACCACAATGGTATGAAATTAGAAATCAATCACAAGAAAAAAACGGAAAAAAATACAAATGTAGAGATTAAACAACATGCTACTGAATAACCAACAGGTCATCAAGGAAATCAAAGGAGAAATAAGAAACCTAGAGACAAATGAAAACAGAAATTCAACATATCAAAATCTATGGGTTGTAGCAAAAGTGGTTCCGAGAGGACAGTTCATAGCAATACAGGCCTACCTCAAGAAACAAGAAAAATGCCAAGCAAACAGTCTAACTTTACACCTAAGGGAGCTAGAAAAAGAAGAACAAATGAAGCCCAAAATTAATATAAGAAATGAAATAATAAAGATCAGAGTGGAAATAAATGAAATAGTGACTTAAAAAAATAGAAAAGATCAACAAAACAAAGATTTTTTGAAAAGATAAACCAAATCAACAAGCCGTTAGCTAGACTAACCAAGAAAAAGAGAGAGGGCTCAAATAAATAAAATCAGAAATGAAAGAGAAGTTACAACTGATATCACAGAAATGCAAAGGGTCATAAGAGACTGCTATAAACAATTATACACAAACAAATAGGGCAAAGTAGAAAAAAATGGATAAATTTCTAGAAACTACAGTCTTCTTAGACTGAATCATGAAGAAATAGAAAATCTGAATAGATCCATTACCTAACAAGGAGATTGAAACAGTAATCAAAAAGCTTCTAACAAACATAAGCCCAGGACCAGACAGCTTCACTGGAAAATTGTATAATACATTTAAAGAAAATTTAATACCTATTCTCAAATTCTTCCAAAAAATTGAAAAGGTGGAAAACCTTCCAAATGCATTTTACAGAGGCAGCATTATCCTGATTCCAAAAACAGACAATGACATCACAAAAAAAAAGAAAATTACAGGCCAATATCCTTGACGAACATAGATGGAAAACTCCTCAACAAAATATTAACAAACCAAATCCAACACTATATTAAACGGATCATACACCATGATAAAGTGGGATTTATTCTAAGGAAGCAAGGATCGTTCAACACCTGCAAACCAGTCAACATTATACACTACATTAACAAAATGAAGGATAAAAATCATATGATTGTCTCATTAGTTGAAGAAAAAACATTTGGCAAAATTCAATATCCATTTATGATAAAATTTTTCAACAAAGTGGGTATAGAGGGAATGTTCTTCAACATAATAAAGACTGCATATGACAAATCCACAGCTAACATCATACTCAACAGTGAAAAGCTGAGTGTTTCCTCTAAGGTCAGGAACAAAACAAGGATGCCCACTCTCGCTGCTTTATTCAGCATAGTATTGGAAGTCCTAGCCACAGCAGTTATATAAGGAAAAAGAAATAAAAGGCATCCAATCTGGAAAGGAAGAAGTAAATCTGTCACTATTTGCAGATGATATGGTACCATATATAGAAAATCCTAGACTACACCAAAAAACTGTTAGAACTAATAAATGAATTCAGTAAAGTTACAGGATTCAAAATCAATGTACAGAAATCTGTGGTCTTTTTATATACTAATAATGAACTATGAGAAAGAGAAATTAAGAAAACAATTCTATTTACAATTGCATCAAAAAGAATTAAATACTTAGGAATAAATTTAACCAAGGAGATACAAGACCTGTACACTGAAAACTGTAAAATACTGATGAAAGAAATTGAAGAAGATACAAAAAATGGAAAGATAGTTCATGTTCAGGGATTGGAAGAATTAATATTGTTAAAGTGTCTGTACTACCCAAAGCAATCTACAGATTTGGTGCAATCCCTGACAATATTTCAATGGCATATTTCACAGAACTAGAAAAACTAATTCTAAAATTTGTATGGAAACACAAAAGACCTCTGTCAGCCAAAATAATCTTGAGAAAGAAGAATGAAGCTGGAGGTGTCACACATCCTGATTTCAAGCTACACTACAAAGCTATTGTAATCAAAGCAGTATGGTACTGGCACAAATACAGACACATAGATCAATGGAACAGAACTGAGAGTCAAGGAATAAACCCACTCATCTATGGACAATTACTATACAATAGGGAGCAAAGAACATACAATGAAGAAAGGACAGTCTCTTCAATAAATGGTGTTGGGAAAACTGATGCAAAAGAATCAGATCAGACCATTATCTTACACCATGCACAGAAATTAAGTCAAAGTGGATTAAAGACTTGAATATAAGACCTGAAACCATAAAATTCCCAGAAGAAAATGTAGGCAGTAACTACATTGACTTTGATCTTAGCAATGTTTTTTATGATTATGATATGTTTTATGATATGATTCCAAAGGCAAGATAAAAAATAAAATAAAAAACAAACAGGACTACATCAAATGAAAAGCTTTTGCACAGTAAAAGAAACTATCATAAAAACAAATAGGCAACCTACTGAATGGGAGAAGATATTTGCAAATTATATATCCAATAAGGAGTTAATACCCAAGATATATTAAGAACTCATAAAACACAACAAGAAAACAAACGACCCAATTAAAAATTAGACAGAGGATCTGAATTGACATTTTGCTCAAGAAGACTACAGGTGACCAACAGGCACATGGAAAAATGTTCAACATCACTAATTATCAGGGAAATGTGAATCAAAAACACAATGGGATATCACCTCACACCTGTTAGAATGACATATCAAAAAGACAAGATATAACAAATGTAGAGGATGTGGAAAAAAGGGAACTGCTGTACACTACTGGTGGGTCTGTAAATTGGTGCAGCCCCTGTACAAAACAGTATGGAGATTCCTCAAAATAATTAAGTAGAACTATTAATACTATATGAACCACCTATTCCACTTCTGGATATTTATCTGAATATCACAAAAATATTAATTCAAAAAGATTTCGGCACCCCTCTGTTCATTGCAGCATTATTTACAATAGCCAAAATACGGAAACAGCCTAAGCATCCATCCAATACTCCTCAGTCATTAAAAAGAATGAAATCCTGCCATTTGGACCTTGAGGGTATTTTGCTAAGTGAAATCAATCAGACAGAGAAAGATAAGTAATGTATGATTTCACTCGTATGTGGAATTTAAAAAAAAAAAAACAACGAACAAACAAAAAAACAAAAACTTATAGATACAGAGAACAGATGAATAGTTAGCAGAGGAGGAGGAGTTGGAGTGTGGGGGAAATGGGTGATAGGGGTCAACTGTATGGTGATGGATGATAACTAGACTTGTGGTGGCGATTACTCTGTAGTGTATACAGACGTTGAACTATAATGCAGTAACCTGAAACTTATATAATAAAAAAATTAAACATTGTTGTTGGAATAGCTTGTTGTTTTTCACAGAGATGTAGTTGTAGCGGCCTTTTTGTTAATTTCCTGAATTGATCAGGTATCTTCTGGTATCCTGAATTAACATCCTTTAAAACATGTTATTGGTACGTTTGTACTTCTGAGAGTAGTATTTGAAATTTAATCATCTTCCTGGAAGGTGAAAACATATTCAGTTGGCAGTGATTGAAAGATGGAAGAGCATTGATGGTTAAGAGCACAGGGTGGTTTTATATTCTGACTCTTCTGGCTTACTACCTGTGGGACCTTGGGACAAGTTACTTGACCATTAATGCCTCGATTTTCTCCTTGTAAGAGGAAGATACTAAGAGTGTACATCTTATAGGAATGTGCTAAGGATTATACACATAAGAACTGTGCCAGGGGCACAAAAAACTTTCACTACTATTATTGTTAACAGAATGTGTGTTTCTTCAGTTTACCAGGACAATCCAATATCAAATACTCTTTTTCACTAGCTTAGTTGTACTTGAATTTCTCAGCCCACTTATCCCAATAAAGGGGATAAAATCAGAAGGTGTGATGATAGTTTGTCTGTTTTTAATCTCTTTCTTAGTGCAGAAGTTTACTTGTGTATCTGCACAAATATGTATTGCAAGTAGCAGTGATTTCATTTCCATGGGTTTCTTAGAGACTCTGGTGTACGAGTTTGGACTGATGGGCATAAAGGAAAACCCATAGCAAGTGCTGTCTTTCAGCATCGCTGGAGACGAGACAGTGAAAAGGCATGCAGTCGGGCATCAGAAAAGTCAATTCTGGTTTGGATTCACTGCTCACCAGGTCTGGATCTGCAAGATGAGGCCAGTGCTGTCTGTCTGGCAACCTCATGTGGATCTTTGGAGGATTAAATGTTAGACTGGATTGAAAAGCCCTTTGACATAGAAAATGCCAGACAAATACGTAATATGCATCTTCTTGTGATACGTTCCTATTATGGCAAATTAAATATTCTGGTTAGTATAAAGATTTTATACATGCACTAAATTAATGACCAATTAACATAAAATTAAAGTATGTTAAGAAGAAACTTAACACCCAAATCATACTGCTAAATAGATGTAACAACACAAGCTTTTCTTATTTATCCTTATGAAAAGGTCTCTCCACCTACTTGGACTAGAACCTCACATCTGTTTCTAAATCTGATATCTCAGGAACTTCCAGAATAAGTTCTGTCCACCATGTTCCCCTTTGGACTTTTGGGCCCTTTGCTCTCTGTTATGGACCTCAGTGTGGACACAGTACCAGTGTCATACAGTGCCGATGCCCCACTTCTGGAAATCAGATTGGGTCATCTCTGCCTCAAGCCCTTCACTGATTGCTCACAACCATCAGAACAAAGCCCAGACTCCACAGTGGGATGTGAAGGACCATGGTAACGTGGCCCCAGCCTGCCTCTCCAGCCTCCCCGCTCAGCCTTCTGCCACTGTTAAATCCTGCAGCTAGATGACCGTCTCTCACTTCCTCATCCTGCTTCCCAACTCTCAATCCTAGGCCCCGTATATGTGTTTTTCACGTTTTCTCCTCACCCAATTCACCCCTCCTCTTCCTCAGGTGTCAGCTTCATTGTCCCTCTCTTGGGGCATCCTTATCTCCCTCTCCGTTTCTGCTTGCAACTCCTCCCTGTGGGGCTGGCTGATCATATCACGGTGCAGTCACACCCTCCTAATCCTGTTCACCTTCTCCTTGTAGCCATCTCTTCTCATTTAGAATTTCTGAATCAACCCACTGTACATGGAGTTTGCATTTCGACCTGCAACAATCACTACATACATTAACGTTTAAATGGATACCTCTTAAAAGACGCCTCAAGAATTGTGCACTGCCTCAGCCCATTCATTGGTATGAAAAGTTTTTATTATAGGTTTTATTGTAGATCGGTACTAACTGATAAAGATGAACTTTATCATTTTTAATTAAGTAGAAGTCACTGTGTTGTTACCAAGCAGAAATGCCATTTAATAAATAATCCGTGTTGAAAGTGTACTGAATAAAGCAACTCCGTTTTACTTTTATGCTATGTCAAGTAGCGGGTGCTGTGGATTTGGGTTTGGGTCTCACCTCTGCCACTTGCCAGCTTCGAGATCCTGAGTGAGTACCTCCTTCAGCCTCATTAACAAGGTGGGGACAAGTATGGACTCACAGCGCTGGTATGAGAACTAAATGAGATTTAAAAGGTAAAGCACTTAGCACAGTGACTGACATATATTAAATGCATTAAGTATCCCCTATTATTAATGAATTGAAACTAGCCTGCTACTTTAATGACAAGCAAGAGTGATAATCACCAAAACTGAATTTTTGGTTTACATATAAAAAGAATAAGAATTGGTGCCTCTGACTAAATTCATTGCAGCAGGAATATAAATTAGCCCCTCTGACTAAATTAATGAAGCCTGAACTCATTGACCTTTGACACTAAAGGAACGTGACCTTTTGCAAGTCAAATAACACTTTGGGGCTCTTTTTCTTTTCACCTGTAAAACTACCTGAGCTGTTCCGATCCCTTCCATTTCTAACTCTGATTTTCAGAATGGTTAAAAGAACTGAAATCATCTCCCCCTTTGCCTTCTCTGTCTTTATTTCCACTATTCTATGTGTGATAATCTAAATATTTCTTTGCAAGTAACCTGCTGAGCTGAGTTTAAATTTTCAAGAAGAAATGTTACCAGAGCCACAGAATGGGGTAGTGAAAGTCACTTTGGGTTTCTGAGTAGATTGAACTTAGAAATTCATTTTATCTTAAAACAGCTCCTTCCCTTTGGAATCTGCATCTGAATATCAAAGAAGACATCAAAAGTAGTTCTGCTCCTCTATAGAATGCCACTGGTTATTGCAATTTAGGTGAGGCGCTTTATGGGTTCAAGGAGAGTGCAATCAAAGAGAGAAACCGAAGACACTTAAATTTCTTTTGTTGTTTTTGTTAATCTTTTCATCTTTTCTAATGTGAGCTATGTCTTTGCTACTTTGGTCAACTGAGAGATCTTTTCTCTCTCTGTTTCAAAGAGAAGCAGGATTTCTAAACTCCTACTCTAAAAAGCCCTGAATTCAAATTATTTTTCTTTCTTTCTTTTTTTGGTCATAGTATGTGACTCTTTGTTAATTTTCTTTACTACCTTGAAAGAGCAGGAGAAATTAAATCAGTATGACAGGTGTTCTAGAAGGAGTTTTGTATATAGCTTTCTATAATTTATTAGTATATTGATTTTTTAAAAATTATTTATTTTGGCTGCGACAGGTCTTAGTTGCAGCATGTGGAATCTTTGTTGCGGCATGTTGACTCTTAGTTGCGGCATGCATGTGGGATATAGTTCCCCAACCAGGGATTGAACCCTGGGTCCCCTGCATTGGGAGCACGGAGTCTTACCCACTGGACCACCAGGGAAGTCCCAGTTTATTAGTGTATTACTAAATAGTAATAACTTGTAGCTGAGATATTTGCCACTGGAGCTGTTATTAAGGCAAAAATTATCAGGTTTCTGAGAAGGGCTGGATAGTCTAATATAGTATTCTCATTTAATCCACCAGGAATCCTTCAGCTCACTGTCCAAACCCCAAGCAGTGAGTTCGTATTTTGTACCCAGTCTAGCACTGGAGGGTAAGGAAAACACAGATAAAGAAAAGAGGGTGAGTGGGGGCAGATAAATCTTTTTAAAATTCTGTTAGGGTCCCTAAACATTTATTGATCATCTTGCTGTATGTATCAATTAGCTATTAACACAATAATTCTGTGTTAAAGTTCAGTGACTTAAAATAATAAGCATTCATTTAACCCTCAAGATTATGGAGTTGGAGGCTTCCCTGGTGGCGCAGTGGTTAAGAATCCGCCTGCCAATGCAGGGGACACAGGTTCTAGCCCTGGTCTGGGAAGATCCCACATGTGGCAGAGAAACTAAGCCCGTGCGCCACAGCTACTGAGCCTGTACTCTAGAGCCCGCGAGCCACAACTACTGAAGCCTGAGTGCCTAGAGCCCGTGCTCTGCAACAAGAGAAGCCACCCCATGAGAAGCCCGCGCACCGCAATGAAGAGTAGCCCCTGCTCGCAGCAACTAGAGAAAAGCCCGCGCGCAGCAACAAAGACCCAACGCAGCCAAAAATAAAAATAAATAAATTAAAAAAAAAAAGAAAAAAGATTATGGGGTTGGTGACCTTGTTACCGAATTCAGATCTCGGATACGAGAGACAAGCGCTGGTAGAGACAGAAAAGTTCCTTTTATCAGAAAGCTGGTTATCTGGGGGAAAGGCGGACTTGTGTCCCAAAACCGTCTCTGAATGTTCTGCGTGACTCTGAAAGTTTTTAAAGGGAAAAAGGGGAAGTAATCTCAGTTAATCATTGAAATAGGGGGTCAGGGTCATTGCCATCCCCCACTGTGCACAGGCCTGTGGGCCCCCTGTGATCTTTTTTTAGATGCTTATCTTGTTCACACAGTTTGTTTATGAGATGACTGAAGGGGAAAGCTAGGGAAGAGATCTGGTCATCTGTTCGTTACTTATTCTTCATTTCTATTTCTTTGATCTAAGGAAAGAACCAACAGGTTAGGCAAAGTGTTGTGTGATCAAAAGATTTGAAAGGTTTGGGCCAGAAGTTAGTTAAAATATAGCTTTGCTAAAGTGACAAGACAAAAGGGACCTCCTGCAGAGAGTTCTTTCCTGAAAAAAGCTGCTTACAACTTCGGGTGGCAGGTTGTCCTGGTCTCACCTAAGACCTCTCAATGGCATTTGAGGACCGAGTATCTATGGAGGGTAACCTCAGTGAGAAGTCCCAGTTAGCTCTGAGTATTTGAACATGATCAACTGAGGAGGTGGGTGTTAGTAGTTAGAAAATTTGGGGTCAGAAAACTTGGGGTGTGAGGTGCACAGGTTAGGAAATTCATTTTGGATAATCTTGATCTTACTTTATTTGCCTAAAATCAGAAATCGTTAAAAATGCAGAATTTGGTAATGCCGATACCCCAAGCTAATGTTAAAATATTTTTTTCATGTGCATCAGCAAATTTCAAGGGTCTGCTTAAAAGTGAGGGATCAACTAGTATTTGCTTCACCCTAATTGCTGGGCATTCCTTTTTTTAAATGTCAGTAGGTTTTTCTATGTTTTTCTTTATTTGTCATCTTTGATGTCATCAGTTGGTGAGAACATCCAAGGATCATAATATTTTGAACCTGAGAGGGACCCTGAAACCACTGAGTCTAACCGTCATTGATATAGCAAGGAAATGAAGCTCCTGTAGATTTCTACCAAGTTATGCAACAAATTAGTTTGAAGCACAAGAATAGAACCCTGGACCCTTGCTTCCTATTCTAGTGCTTTCCTCAGTGGTTTGGTTTTGTTGTTGGCATGTTCTCTGGCTTTGCAGGGAAAACAATGGAGAATTTGACTGAAGTTGAAAATTAGCAGTGGTGGCATTTGCATATCCTTGTGTTTCTAAGTCATGCTCAGCTATATTAACTTGTGATTGAAATGAGTAGCTGAGATAATCTGATAATATGGTTAAGTATTACTTCTAGTTTTTCAGTGTCCTCCTCTATTAAAAAGGAATTACAGGCTTCCCTGGTGGCTCAGTGGTTGAGAGTCCACCTGCCGATGCAGGGGACGCGGGTTAGTGCCCCGGTCCAGGAAGATCCCACATGCCGCGGAGCAGCTGGGCCCGTGAGCCATGGCCGCTGAGCCTGTGCGTCCAGAGCCTGTGCTCCGCAACGGGAAGGGCCACAACAGTGAGAGGCCTGCGTACGGCAAAAAAAAAAAAAAAAAAAGGAATTATAATGTTTTTCCTCAAGGAATTGTTGAAATTACAAAGAAATTAGTACATCACTTACGTTTGTATCTGATACATATTATTTGCTATTATTATTATTATTTGTTGTTTCTAATTCACAGACATCATGGACTAAGGGGGAAAAAATTCTACTGTCCGATTTCATTGTAGGAGGGGGAGGAGGAGAAGATGCAGAAAATTCACCTCTTAGACTGCTCCGTGTATGAGCTAGTAACCTCAGCCTCTGACCTCGTGCTTACCACAAAAGGGGGGCCATGTCATTTTGGCTTATTTTCTCATTTAATTTTGGTCAACAACTGGAAATTGAAATCTTGAAAGGAGGTCATTTTTTTCAGCCACTGCTCCCTGTGTCGTTCTAGGCTTTCATTGCTTTGGGATGCTACATTTAAAGAGTAACTTATCTGACACCTTTAACTGAACTTTTTGAGGAAATAGAACTTCTCAAGGAGGAAGAATTTGCAAACAAAGCGACACTTTATAAATGTCTCTGAAATAACCATCACAGTGAGCTTTCAGTGAAACAAAATATGAATTACCTAAGTTTAACATCTGAAACCCTGTGGTTTGTTTTATATAAGGCAAACCACTTCTAATTTTTCCAGTGTGTTAAAATAAACAAGCAACAGAGGGAACCTGAGAAATGAAGTTTCTAAAAGCAGACCAACCCAAGAAGGACTTTTTCATTCAGAAGTGTTGCAACCCTTTTCCTTCCCACGCTGCCATTCCCTTTCCCTTCCTGCTGCCACTTATCCACACCCTGTAAAGGAATAGCAGAAATGTCCAGGGTTGGTCTTTGTTGAGTTGGCCTGAAAATGATGGTGATAGAGGGGGAGCTGAGAAAATGCACGTAGCAGTGCTTTAACTTTTTAGAATCACAGACCTAGCTGACACTGGAGATCAAAGTCAAGGACTTTGCCTCAAAGAAATGCACAGATGCAGACATACACAAAATCTCCTGTGCAGTTTCAGGAAGCGGTAAACTCCCTCAAGCCCATTTCAGGACAGAAAAGATGCACCTGCCTCCTGAGAGCTGATAGTATTCCTGGCCTTACTCCTTGCCAAGCTCTCTTTTGAGAGCTGAGAGAAGAAAGAATTTAAATGTAATGCTTGGTGGTGGATCCAGTCCAGAGCTTGCTAAGAGGTGGCTCTGTGTACTGTTTTTTGGAAGAAGAAAAGGGAAGCTAGAAGGAAGGGACTTGCCCCTTAGTGACACTGTCTCCTCCTTACGGTGCCACTTGGATGCACTTAGCTGTAACAAAACAGGAACCACGTGTATTTTGTAAGCAGTCAAGTTAGACATTTCTTTGTGAGCTGCTAACCCACTCAGGTCTTCAAAAGGATCTCTCTCCTTATAGAACATCCTTGCTGTGTGAAGATACCACATTCAAGTGCAGATTTTAAGAGTTTCTGGGGGAGGATTCCTTTGAGGAAAAATTAGACTAAAAAAAGTAAAAGAAAAAAATGAAAAAAGGCAGGGGAAACAAGGATGAGGTGGGAAATGTTTGCTGGATTATGTGGTTCAGTTTGACTTTTTTCCCTACACTTTGTACAGAAATTTGCCTGTAGGTGAAAAGGACTTTAGGGTTTCCTGAAGTTTGTTGACAATCTCCTCTTGCTTCCCTTTCATCGTCTTTATTAAAACCAGCCAATCACATGTCTTCTATGTGGATGAGTACAAGTGGGTGAACTGTGGGAGATGCAGGGTCCACACAAGTTGCTGCCCCTCTAGAAGTGACATTCCTGTAACCTAGTCTGGTTCCAAAGGTCATAGGCAGATGAGGAAATTATCCACTGCATATGGGTGAGCTCTGTTTGACCACCAATGCTTAATAACTTTGTTACCTTGGATAAATTACTTAACCTCATAAAATCTTAGCATCCTTTTTTTTTAGGGGTAAGACATTTGTGAGCTAGTTTGTGGGTGGAAGACATTATCCCTCTCAAATTACATTCAGTAGGCAAATTAAATCTTATTTTGCTTAAGATCATCCCTGTGACTAGTGTAATCATATAGTTGCCAGAATACCTGGGTTATTTGGGATTAGATGGGATAGTAATATTTATAACTAACTAGTTTACAGTTAGGTTGTGTTCCATATATTATCGCATTTATTCTTCACAACTTTCCTGTGAAGTAGATACTATTATTTTCCACTCTTTTATAAGTGAGAAAGATGGGCAGAGATGTTAGAAAACTTGCCCAAGATCATGCAGACAGTAGGCAGCAGAGCTGGGGGATTGAAACCCACGTGGTCTGGTTCCAGAAGCCATGCTCTTAGCTATGATCCTTTCCAGCCTTCTTTTGAAAGGAAAACATTATTTGTGGTAGACTCTGACACTTATTTAAGATGTTTTTTCTTTCCTGTTTCAGGTATCTGACAGCAAGCCGCAATAGAAATTTCTTGCTTACCATGAGGCCATTCTTAAAAAGGGCCATTTTGGTCATAAGTTATGTAAGTACATATATGCTTTTGAAATAGCTGATAAGAAATATTTCACTTTAATTTGACTCAGAGACATGATCCAGATTGTTTGAGTCAGCAGTAGCGTCTAACAATATGATCTTAAGATCAAAGAATTTACACGCTATAAATGTTACAAAGCCTTGGGATGTATGTATGGAAGCATTCTAGGGATATGTGAACTCAGTGACACCAGCAGTATTAACTATAATACTTTTCGTGCCGTTTTCAAGGTGCTGATGCTGTGTTGTCTCTGCAACACAAACCTGGCTGTATCGGTTATCTAGTGCTGCACTTATTAAAAAGCATTCATGAAGTAAGCCAGTGACATTCATGGGAAAAAGTCCAGGCTTAACTACCTCCCAAAATTAATCTTTACCTTTTATTGAAGCAAAGATTTCCCTC
Source organism: Pseudorca crassidens (assembly GCF_039906515.1). Classification (NCBI taxonomy): domain Eukaryota; kingdom Metazoa; phylum Chordata; class Mammalia; order Artiodactyla; family Delphinidae; genus Pseudorca; species Pseudorca crassidens. The sequence goes on along the minus strand of NC_090306.1, from coordinate 24,446,774 downwards.
TGACTTTATCAGAAACAACATAATTGGTCCTATTGAAATGAGAATGACATCTAGAAGGTCTGTGTGGGTGCATTCTTCTATAAACAGAACTTATCGCCACAGAAGTGTCTCTGGCCTCTGGTTTTCTTATGCATCTTTGCAACAGGATAGCACCATTCAGTGATAAAATTCCACTGAGTAGACACAAAAGGTGTTTCTTGGGGTTGTTGAAATAACTCTTGCATGAGTGGTCTGCTCCAGAGCATTTGAGAGTTGGAGCACTTCCAAATGTATTTATTCAGGACACAGAAGTATCATCTATTATAGTTTAAGTTAACTTTCATGGGGCTCTGTGAGAGGGATGGTTAATAACCTGGGCATTGGAGACCAATGACATGGGTGCAACTCCTGGATCTTGTAATTTACTAGCTGTGGGATTCTGGGCAAATTGGGAGGCCTCAGGTGGATGGAAAGCCTTCAGTGGATAACAATGGATAACAGCTCATAAGTGCTTGAAACTGATGACTGTTATTAAGATTTGCTTGCCTTTCCATCCTCACCTTCATTGTTTACTCTTCCCTCTACCCAATTACTTTCCTACTCATCTTCAATGTTAGGATTTTACAGAAATGCTCACTAGGAAAAGTGTTTGTAGATCAAAATATTTGTAAAGCATCTGAAAGTATCCTCCAGAAAGGTGGGGCTTACTCCCGACAATCAATGATTTTCTTACCAAGTCTTCTTTTCTCTGAAGGTTATTGTTGTTCTGTACTTCCGTCTGTGGATAATGGGAGGATCTATGCCCCTCTTTTCAGAGCAGGATAATCCAGCTTCATTTTCACCTTACATTCTTACAAGGTCAGTAGAAATACATTTTTTTAAGTTTACTTGGTATTTATCAGGTTGTTTTAAATAATCTTAAACAATGTGTTGTCTTTGCATTTTAAGGAAAGAAAGGTTGTGTTCTATTCAGGGCATGTGGAGAAAAGAAACTACTGTTTAGATGTTTGGAATTCTTTTCAACAAATGGTGCTGTTTTGTCAATATTATTGGTATTGTTCTCATATTGCTATATATTTGTTTACTCAACAAGCATTTTGTTAGCACTTATCAATAATAAATATCTATTGAGGGACTTCCCTGGCGGCACAGTGGTTAAGAATCTGCCTGCCAATGCAGGGGACGCGGGTTTGAGCCCTGATCCGGGAAGATCCCACATGCCGCAGAGCAGCTAAGCCCGTGCGCCACAACTACTGAGACTGCACTCTAGAGCCCGTGAGCCACAACTACTGAGCCCTCGTGCCACAACTGCTGAAGCCCGCGTGCCTAGAGCCCGTGCTCTGCAACAAGAAGCCCACGCACTGTAACGAAGAGTATCCCCCGCTCGCCGCAACTAGAGAAAGCCCATGCGCAGTAACGAAGACCCAATGCAGCCAAAAAAAAAAAAAAAAAAAAAAAGCTTTTGAGTGGCTCATATGGCAAATGTTACAGGACAATGCACTGAGAGGTGTGTAGAGGTTGATTGGACATTATAACTACTTGTAAGGTTAAAATCAGCAGGGAAGTTGAAAGTGGCGAACAGAAATGAACAACAATTTTTGCTAAGATACAGTCAATTATATCTTACCATTTGTCCTTAAGAGATTTAGGATAGTGGATCAAGAAGTGACGTTGACCAATGGATCTTGTTCATTGAGAGGGTTTTAATTCCTTACCCAATCTGCTGTGATGTACTTCTGACACTTTCAGATATAATTATATTTGACAGTTTTCATAACGTTTCTTCAGGATATATTATTCTATAATGTTTATACATTAAGGTGTACTGTTCTTAAATCTTCATAGTTTTATGTTCTTTTTAATGTCTAATATCATTTTTGTAATAGTGACCTTCCCTTTTCTGTGTTTGCAAAGACATAATAAATCTGAAACCTTGACCAACAGCACATTTATATTTCAGCTTACTTGTCTCTCTTAGGGATGGGAGATTGTTGGATTTTGTTTTTATAAAGCCAGGCTTGCTTTATTTCATTCATTTACTTTATATGTTTTAATTGATAAATTTCTACTCTTTTTTCATTGTATGTTCTTCTTTTTTGTTCTCAGTGTTTTCTGCCTTTCTAAAGACTATTTTCCATTCAAAAAGGATACTTCCAATTTGTTTGACCCATTTTTCTAATAAATGTTATGTCACAGTTGTTTGCATTACTTGCAACATCTATTTGTGTTAAAAAGTCTTGAATATGCTTCAGAAACCATATGGTATACAGCTTCCAGTGTTGGCTTATCCCTTTGTGATAGTCTAGAGACTTATAAATTGTTGTTTATGTCTTATATTTTTCAAAATATTGTTTAATTAGTCCATTCATTAAGCTTGACGTCTGTAGCCAGCTTTTTGTTAATATTGCAATCTACTTGTCCTTTTAGGTTTCTCTCACTGGCTTTCAACATCTCCAGGGCTCCTTGTCTGGATATTTTTAGCTCATTGAGAAATTGTTTCAGGTTCTGCAGCTCCTTCAATAGCTATTTTCCGCCTTTAAGCGAAAAAAACAGCTTTGCCAAATCCTGGTCTTGCTTTTGGCTCCATTTCCCTTGGCCCTCGGTTGGTCTCCCTCCAAGCTTTCTTGTCTGCTGAATTTGAGCATTCATTCTTGTCTTTATAGTTAGATGCAGCCCATTCCCCGAGCTTACCAGTCTCCAAACGCCAAGCTGCGCAAAGCAACAGATGGATGAGAACAAGAACGTACTGCTCTCAACTCACCAACCAGTCATTTCATTCTTATCTCTGTCATCAGCAAACACGTGCCTACCCCACTGTCCTTGGTGTCAGGACAAGGTGCCTTTGGTCTCTGGCTCACTGCCCTTCTGTCTATACCATCTTAGCTGCCAGGGGGGTCAGGTTGCATTTTTATTCCTGCTGGTGGTCAAAAAAAATTCTTTGGTGGAACCTCTGGCAGAATTAGCATCTTGGGCCGGTCATTCACCATGTTCTACCTTTCACTTCCAAGGTTTTTACGTATTTTTTCTGAGGGGTCTGATACACATTTCATCCAGGACTTTCTGTCTGTGAATCCATCTGAATGACTATTCTCAGGCAATTCAATCAATATAAAGTGATAGAACAGAATATCCTAACATCTTTATATTCTCCCACTTGTAAAAAAAAAAAAAACACGTATCTTTCTGTTTTTGTGTTTCATCCTTAAAATACATAGACACCCTGGGACATTTCAGTGACAGTTGCTGTAAATGGCCTTTCACGTTCCTCTAAGATAGCTGCATTATAATTGACTCTTTTAAGCATCCAGAACATTGTCTTTAATTCCTTTCCTGAGTAAAGTTTCTAGTCTTCTTGCATAATTGTTTGACCTCTGGTATAATGATGATTCTTAAACTGGATTACCTTAGTCTGTTTCCAATTCTGTTGGCTTTTTTTTTTTTCTTCTCATCAGCTGTACAGTTTAGCTATGATTTGGCTGGCTCTGTGAATCTGTCTTTACCAGTCAAAGGTTTGTCAGTCAGCTATGTCAATTGATCTCGTTATTGCTTCACATCTTTTACTGGATTTATAAACTGAACAACTTTTATAGCATCTTGGCTTCTATCTTGCAAGGATATCTTCTTTTAAAGTAGGTATAATAACTTTATTATCAGGTGAGAGTTTTCCAACTAGCTTTCTCTTCTCTTAATAATTGTTATAGTTATTAATTACATATAGTTTTAAAAAATATCCTAATAGATTTTAAAAGTTGCTCGGGGGCTTCTCTGGTGGCTCAGTGGTTGAGAGTCCGCCTGCCGATGCAGGGGACACGGGTTCGTGCCCTGGTCTGGGAAGATCCCACATGCCAAAGAGCGGCTGGGCCCGTGAGCCATGGCCGCTGAGCCTGCGCGTCCGGAGCCTGTGCTCCGCGGCGGGAGAGGCCACAACAGTGAGAGGCCCGCGTACCGAAAAAAAAAAAAAAAAAAAAAAGTTGCTCGGTCAACTCTTTGGTTTTTGGTTTGTTTCACATGACTTCTTCTGATTTTAGTTCTGAGATTCCTTCTCTTTTAGGTGATCCCTTCCCATGTGTTTAGCTAAGAGGAAATACCCCGCCATTTTCTGCCTAACAAAACAGATGCAAAATTGTGGTGGTATGCTCATGAGAAACCTTTGTTAAGAAAAATTATCTCAGACATGAGAATAAGAAAAAACATGACCGTGGCATTCACTGTAATGTAGAACATTGTCTTACAAACCTAGAGGAATACAACTTTGGTTGACTTATTATTCACACTTACTGTATTTTACAACTCTGTCACCTTAGAATTTTATGTATAGAAATCCGACAGGTGTGATTATTTCTTTTCTCTCAAGTAGAAAATAAAATTTCAAATGTTAGTTTTATTGCCTTGCAAGACATTGGGCAAATTTGTATCTAATTCACCAGCCTCATTCCTTTTTATTTTTTCATGAACCATGAAAACTTGTTTTTCAAATTTAGTTTGTATATATCGACACATATATACTTATATGTTTCTTATATATATTCAATTTATATTTATATTTAATAACAGCTTGAGATATAATTTAAATGCATATAATTCATCTGTTTAACGTGTACAATTTAATGGTTTTTAGTATATTCACAGAGCCGTGCAGCTATCATCACAATCAAATTTAGAACACCTCCCCAAAAAGAAACCTCATATCCATTAGCAGCTGTTCCCTATTTCACCCCAGTCCCCCGGCCTTAGACAACCATTGACCTACTTTTTATCTCTATAGAATTACTTATTTTGGATATGTTATATCAATGGAATCATATGATGTGTGATCTTTAGTGACTGGCTTCTTTTACTTAGTAAACTGTGTTCAAGATTCATCGTGTCATAGCATACATATATTAATATTTATTTCTTTTTTATTCTGCAGTAGTATGCCATTTTATAGATACATCACTTTTTATTTTACCCTTTATCTGTTGATGGCCGTTTGGGTTGTTTCCATGTAATGGAATGTTTTGGCTATTATGTATAATGCTGCTATGAACATTCATGTACAAGTTTTCGTTTGAATGTATGTTTTGATTTCTCTTGCATATGTACCAAGGAGTGGAATTGCCAGCTCATATATGTTAACTCTATATTTGACTTTTTTTTTTTTAGCACAAGGATGTTTATTTATTTTATTTTGTTTTATTTTTTTGGCTGCATTGGGTCTTCATTGCTGCGCACGGGCTTTCTCCAGTTGCAGCGAGCAGGGGCTTCTTTTGTTGCAGAGCATGGGCTCTAGGTACGTGTGCTTCACTAGCTGTGGTGCGTGGACTCAGTAATTGTGGCGCATGGGCTTAGTTGTTCCAAAGCATGTGGGATCTTCCTGGACCAGGAATCGAACCCTTGTCCCCTGCATTGGCAGGCGGATTCCCAACCACTGTGCCACCAGGGAAGTCCCCTATATTTAACTTTTTGAGGAACTGCCAGACTGTTTACCAAAGCGGTTTTACCATTTTACATTTCTACCAGCAGTCTGTGAGGGCTCCAGTTTCTCCACATCCTCTTCAACACTTGTCTTTTTGACAGTCTTTTTGTTGTTGTTGTTTTAATTATAGCCATACAAGTGGGTGTGAAATGGCATCTTATTGTGGTTTTGATTTGCATTTCCCTGATGACTAATGATGTTGAGCATCTTTATATATATATATTAGCCATTTCTATATCTTCTTTGGAGAACTGTTCAGATCCTTTGTCCAGTTTTTAATTGGGTTGTCTTTTTATTATTGAGTTATAATAGTTCTTTATACATTCTACATATGATATTTATATATTCTACATATATGATTTATGAACATTTTTTTTACCTTTCTGTGGGTTATTTCACTTTCTTGATGGTGATCTTTGAGGCACAAAAGTTTTTAATTTTGATGAAATCCAATTTATCTGTTTTTTGGTTGTTGTTACTTATGCTTTTGCTGTTATATCTAAGAGGGTTTTGCCTAACTCAAATTCTCTTCTAAATTGGCTTTGTCAAATGTCTGATTCCCTTATTAATAAGTTATGTAAACTTTTAGTCTTCACTGTGTATTTGTACAGGGTTATGTTTTTAATATTTTTTAAATTGTACTTTGATACAGTTTATGTTAACAGCATTTCGGAGGCCATTTATAATTTGGCTTTTAATTTTTGTCCATTGGGCATGTCCAATCAACAAGATAGATCCATACAGAATTGGGGGAGGGGGTCATCATTATTCAGGATACGCTGGCAACAAGCCCTTAATATTCTACCTTTCCATTTTATTCCAAACATTCAGATTGTATTAACTGTCAGTAATTCTATGGGACTGATCAATAACTTTTTTTTTTTTTTTTTTTTGCGGTACGCGGGCCTCTCACTGTTGTGGCCTCTCCCGTTGCGGAGCACAGGCTCCGGACGAGCAGGCTCAGCGGCCGTGGCTCACGGGCCCAGCTGCTCTGCAGCATGTGGGATCTTCCTGGACCGGGGCACGAACCCGTGTTCCCTGCATTGGCAGGCGGACTCTCAACCACTGCGCCACCAGGGAAGCCCAGATGAATAACTTTTTAAATCTGTAATTGAGATTTGTGTGGATCAACTGAATGACATGACATTGAATGATACATGTTTCTGCTTTTGACTTGAGAAGAAAAGTGTCATTAGAAGTTGAAGAACAGGGCTTCCCTGGTAGTACAGTGGTTAAGAATCTGCCTGCCAATGCAGGGGACATGGGTTCAAACCCTGGGACACGGGTTTGGGTCCAGGAAAATCCCACACGCCGCGAAGCAACTAAGCCCATGAGCCACAACTACTCAGCCTGCGCTCTAGAACCCATGGGCCACAACTACTGAAGCCTGTGCGCCTAGAGCCCGTGCTCTGCAACAAGAGAAGCCACCGCAATGAGAAGACTGGGCACCGCAACAAAGAGTAGCCCCTGCTCGCCACAACTAGAGAAAGCCTGTGCACAGCAACGAAGACCTAACGCAGCCGAAAATAAATAAAATAAAATAAATTAATTAAAACCCGAAAAAGAAGTTGAAGAACAGAAGAAGTGTTGTATTTTGATTGCACAACTTTTTCTCGACAAGCAAGTTGGAAAATTTTGCCCTCATATGTCCAAATCCCTCCCATCCCTTGTGGAATTTCTGTAGAAACAAGAGCTAGAAGTTTTCACCAGAGGTAGAAGGGAGTGAATGGAGACAAAAACCATGTACTAAAACAGACAAAACCCAAAACAAAACAGGTTAGCGATTTTGGAAATTTGAGATTGGAAAATTTTGAAATTGGATTTAAATGTAGAAAGGGGCTAGAGCCAAGTGTTGTGGGTGGGTTTTGAGTAAGAATCCCAAATTAAAGATTAAACCAAGAACAGTTGCATGTTGGGGGAGGTGGAGGGTGAGGCTGAGGGCCAGAGTGATTGTCTAGATCTGTGGTGTCCACTACAAGAGCCACGAACCACATGAGGCTACCGGCTAGTCTGAACTGAGATGTGTTGTAAGTATAAATAAAGTACACACAGGATTTTTTTTTTTTTTTGATTTGATTTTTGGCTGCGTTGGGTTTTCATTGTTGCACGCGGGCTTTCTCTAGTTGCGGTGAGTGGGGGCTACTCTTCATTGTGGTGTGAGAGCTTCTCATTGCTGTGGCTTCTCTTTGTTGCGGAGCATGGGCTCTGGGCGCGTGGGCTTCAGTAGTTGCGGCACGCAGGCTCAGTAGTTGTGGCTCACGGGCTCTAGAGCGCAGGCTCAGTAGTTGTGGCTCACGGGCTTAGTTGCTCCATGGCACGTGGGATCTTACCAGACCAGGGCTCGAACCTGTGTCCCCTACGTTGGCAGGCGGATTCTTAACCACTGCGCCACCAGGGAAGTGCCTACACAGGATTTTGAAGACAAAATTCTGTAAGAATAAAAGAATCCAAAATACCTCATTAATACATTTATATTGATTATACCCCATAAATTATATACATGTTGAAATGATATTTTGAGTATATTCTTGAAACAAAATATATTATTAAATTAATTTACCGTGTTTCATTTTCCTCTCTTTAACATAGCTAATAAAACCTTGAAATTATGCATCATTTTACTATATTTCTTGTGGATAGCACTGGCCTAGAACAAGTGCTGGGGTTCTTGGCTTAGCTCTGGGAGAAGGACAGGGAGGTTGGAGGACTGGCTAGTGGAGCACACCCAGCGCACTCTGCAGCCTTCCTCTGCCTCTGGTTTGGGTGGTTTCTTCTAGTCTGCCAACGTGTGTTTCACTCAGCTGATTCTGAGTGGTGGAGGGATTTTATTGCACTCCATCTTTTGGTGTGACGACTAACTTAGTCCCACCTGAAAAAAGTGTCCTTTAGGGACCAAGATCACGGGTGCTCATGACACTTCTTATAAATGACCACCCAAAATTATGCCCTGACTGCAGCTGTCCCGGGCTTTATGATTTTACTCCAGCCAGATTGCCAAACCTGCATGTGTCTTGAAAACACTTGTGAATCGTGCTGAAACATCAGTGCTGGGGTCCAGTGCCCGAAGATTCTGCTTTGGTGGTTATGGTGGACTTGCATTTGAGGAGTCATGGAATAGGTCTGTGTGCAGCTTGTTCTGTCAGAGAATTGTCATTTAGCCCAGAATTTACTTCTTTCTATGAGTCTCCTTAGAAATGTGGTACCTTGACATTCAATTTTGGAAATCTTGGATAAAAAATAAAAACAAAAGTGGAGGTTAAGTATGGCTTCTGCATAGAGCTGGACCCTGCAGAAGGGATAACATTGTTTCCACTACTAAGGTGCCTGCCTGCTGTCTAGTAACTGGTTTTCTGCCTTAACCAGATTCTAAGAGAACGGAACATAAAGCAGTATATGCTTGACCGAAGAAGTATTGCCTTTCTAATATTAAAAATGGTTGTCTTTCAAATCCAGGATATAGATAAAATAGGATTTTTCAGTGAATGTAAGGCCTCCTATCAGCATCATGTTTTTTCATGAGATGTGGTCCTGGATAAGCAGATGGAATATATCTTCTTAAGCAGATAGATGTGTTTCTGCTGTTCAGCTATCCAGACAAAGTCTTGTATTACTTGTTGGAAGACATCAAGGTATGAAATAATGAGATTAAGATAGAACTCAACATTCTCCTTCTAAAGAAGCTTCTTTTTCTGTCTCCATTTTCAGCTGATAATTTCAAACAGGCACAAAACTTTAGGTTTTGATTGTTACAGCCTTAGGGCACTATGTCTTAGTAATGTTTATAGCCCTTAAAGCCCCTAACATGGGGGCTATCTTATAACATAACGTATCACTGAACAAACTGAATGAAAATTTACATTATTTTTTAAAACAAACAAAACCACCCTGTGCTTAAAGAGAGTCGAGCAAAAGTCGCTGCTTTGTTTTCGCGTCAGCAACTAGCAGGGCCTTCACACATGAAATGAAACTGAAGTTATTCTGATTTTTAAAGCAGTGGTCACCAAACTAGAGTGAATATCAGAGTCACCCTGGGAAGTATGCTAAAAATAAGATTTTCTGATTCAGGTTGGAGAAATTCTGATTGAATGGGTCACAAGGTTGGGTGAGAGATTCTGTATCTGATCAGCAGCCTAATTGTTTTGGGGGGGAGGAGGAGGTGTTACCCTTTCTGAAATCCTCAGGTATGAACTGTGTCCTCTGTAGCTGAAGAGTGCTCTACAAGGTGTGTGTTGTCCCCATCGTGTATTTTGTATCATGTTCTTAGAAACATAGCTTGGGGATGAAAGAGATGGTCAAGGTCACTGAGTGTAGTTTCCCAAACTGAAAGGACACTATATAATAGTAATTCCTCTAATTGTCTTAGACCCCTGGAATGAAGGGGAAAAAAACGAAGAAGAAAGAGGAGGGAGTCAGAAGAGGGAGACTGTGGTGGTAGCAAATTCTACCTGTGGACTAGGGAGCAGGGCTGGGAAAGGCTGGTCTAGATCACTTTACGGCTTAAAGAAAATATAGAATGCTTTAAATCTACTTACTGTGTTTCCATTAGAATATTAAATCCATGAGAAGCTGATAAAAATTAGAGACGATTCTTTTATTTTTGCTAACAACGGAACATAAAGGCAAAACTTGCTTTTCATAATGAATAAAATGCCAAACCCAAGCTTTTAATTTGATTCTACTTCTTGCCGTATGATGCTCTAACAAATATTTCCGTCAGTGCAGTCATCTATTTACTGTGTTGGAGAGGTGACTACACGCTGGTTTTAAGTTTGTCAGCCCTGCTTCGACTAAAATTTAAAGGTTTGTTGTGTTTTTTTTTTTTTTTGGTATAAAAGGTCAAATTCATCCAGGTTGCACTGTTCAAGGAATAAGTCAGAATCTCAGGCAGGTGTTTCTCCATGAAATACCAGTATTTGACCCATCATATTTCCTTTCTACATTGTATGAGGAACCAGAAAACCCTGTCTTGTATGCAGGGTCTCCTATGGGTCTCTTGCGGGGCATTGAAGAAGTCTGCCTCTCTAAGGCTGTTTCCCTTGCTGCAAGAAGAGTAGGGACTGAGTTGGGATCAGGTAATCCCTATATGCAAATACTTTGTAAGCTAGAAAATGCTGTACATGCCTAAGGGATGTTCAGTGTTGTTGGATGTAGTTCATTAATAGACCACCGGGATTCTGTGTGGAATCTGGAACCTGCGCCTGAGGTATATATGGTCAGCAGTTGGTATGTTTGCTCAGTGGAAGTTACACCTGAACGTTGATTTGAAATAAAGATGTTAAATGCTTTATAGAGAGAAACAGACTCTCGGTAAGAAATGAACCTAGTATTTATTTTGCAGAAAAAATTATTTACCTTTTTAGAGATAAATGGGTAAGAAGTTGCTGCTGGAAGTCTTAGATGTTGAAATTCATATTTTCTGCTCTGAGGAGACTGTCTCTGTTAATAAGATAACTGTATTAATGGTGCATTTAAAAGGTCAAAGAGACTTAATGGCATTTCAGATTCACTTTATAGTTTATCCATGGTGACAAGAATTCTCATTTGGACTATTATTCATTGCAGTTTAGTGCAAAATAAGAAAAAGTAAGCTTGGCATAGCTTTATAAGGATGCTCTGTGACATGTGAGGGGAGTGAGTGCCTTTACTCAGACACTCCTCATTACTAGATGGTGTCCCAGTAGCCAGCGTTACACAAGGTGCTGAGGGGACTACACAAGGGCAGAATCTTCAGTCTGTGCCCTTTAGCTACAAGTGTGGACAACTGGAAGTCTAGCAGTTATCTTTTATGGGACTAGAAAAATATATAGTTGTCTCAGGCCAAGATAAAAGTATCTAATTTAAATATTTTTAGAGTTTTAGGCATTATTTTACTATCAGGTTAATTTCTGAAAACCTATCTACTTAAAGAGCTGTGTGCTGGGGAAATAACTATAAATAAATAAGACTCAACTCTGTCCCCGAGGAGCTTCTGTTTTAGTGGGAAGACAGGCACATCATCAACGGGAAGTTACAGGGCAGTGTGTAAGCCCCGAGGCTGTGGGAGCTCATATAGGGGACTCCAGCCTGGCCTGGGGGTCGGGGGGAGTGGTAACAGGGAAAGCCTGTCAGAAGAAGTGACACCTTTGTTGGGACCTGAAGAATCAGGAATTGGAGTTTGGCCAACCTGTGAGAGTTGATTCCGAAAGATGAGGTGAGCCAGTCAGGTGCTGCTCTCAGGAGTTTGAAACCTAAGAATGAGGCTGTGAAGACTGAAGTGACAGGTGTGTGGAGGCAGGAGGAAAGGAGAGCTGGGCAGCCCTGATGACCATGCTCCAGCCTCAGTCATGAGAAGCATGACTAAGGAGCCCCCGAGCAGAGGGAGGAGTTGAAGCAAAGGCTAAGAGAAGCAGAGCAGCCGTGAAGAAGGCCTGTGGCCTAGAGAGAAGCCTACCTTTCTTGTAGCTGCTTGGTTCTGGTTCCTAAGAAGTCTGGTTTTGCTCTTAATTTCCTGTCCTCTGATTCTTATGGGAATTTAAAAAATATCTCTCCCTTTAACTTGTTTGATTAGACCATTGGTCCTCATAATCTGGAAGAACTTTAAAAACAAAACACAATGAGAAACTGGCTGGAGAGCCCCTTGGATCTCTTTTCCTATTTCATGAGTAGTTGGAAATGGTCTTGCCATCTCTGTTCCCAGGTGCTAAAGCAGCAAGTATCAGTATTCAGTGCTACTTACGGGCCTTTGCTCATGGATGGAATGCCCCAAGGGCAGGCCTCAGCACTTGTCTGGCACCTTCTACTCTGTTGCCACCAAGGAGCTAAGGGATGAGGGCCGTAGACAAGCTTCTACCCCAGCCATTCAGCTGGGTTCGCCTTGTAGCTTTCTGCCCCAGCCCTGTGTGCTGGGGATCAGGGCCTGCTTCCAGTCATCCCATCCTTGCCTATAAATTGTTTTCCCTGATTTTCTTTTCTTTTGTGTCACCTGTTTTTGTTCCACATTACCCATTGTGACATTCAACCATGTTGTTGTATTCATTCTCATTGCTGAATGGATTTCCATTCAATGAATATACAATGTATGTATCGATTTTTATCGTAGATGGACATCTGGGTTGTTTCCAGTTTGGGGTGTTAATAGTAGTGCTGCCCGTGACATAGAAACAACCTAAATGTCCACCGACAGAGGAGTACATAAAGCAGATGCGATGTGTGTGTGAGAGTGTGTGTGTGTATAAATAAACACAATGGAATACTACTCAGCCATAAAAAGAATGAAATAATGCCGTTTGCAGCAACATGGATGGACCTAGAGATTATCGTACTAAGTGAAGTAAGTCAAACAGAGAAAGACAAATATCATATGATATCACTTACATGTGGAATCTAAAAGAATGGTACAAATAAACTTATTTACAAAACAGAAATAGACTCACAGACATAGTGAACAAACTTATGGTTACCAAAGGGGAAAGGGGGGGAGGGATAAATTGGGAATTTGGGATTAACAGATACACACTACTATGTATAAAATAGATAAAAAACAAAGACCCACTGTATAGCACAGGGAACTATTTTCAATACCTGTACTAAACCATATTGGAAAAGAATCTGAAAAAGAATATAAATGTATATATATATATACACACATACATACACACATATATAACTAAATCAGTTTGATGTACACCTGAACCATTGTGAATCAACTTACTTCAATAAACATTTAAAAAACTAATAGTGCTGCTATGAACAATCTTGTAAATGTCTTTTGGTTAACATATGTGTGCAGCACTGTTGGGTAGGAACTTAGGAGTAGAATTGCTACATCATGAAGTATGCATTTATTCTACTTTCATGAAACTGCCTGAATTTCTCCAACATGGTTTAATCAATTCACAGGAATGTTTCAAAGTTCCAGTTTCTCCACATCCTCACCAACATTTGACATATTTTTCATTTTAGACATTTTAGCAGGAGTCATCTTATCATTTGTATATTATACATTTTTAATCCTGTACTCTAATTTACCCATATTTTTAACTGTCCTCAGAAAGTGTCACGTTTGTTTACAATTTCAAGCCATTTTTGTTTGGGGGTCCTGCCTGGATTCTCTATCTGCCATCTTTCCACCTATTTAAATTCTGCATAGATTCTGGGAGGGCATTTCTTAATCCTCTGTTTTTCATTAATCTGTCACTTCTTAGAACTCCATTGAAATTTGGTGTCTATATTTCACTATTACCCAACCATGTAATATGTGCATGTCTTCTCACCACCGATGCTGTGAAAATGTCCTTGTGGAAGATGAGGGCTAGCTCTGATTACCCTTCAGCACCTGTAAAAGTGCACAGAGTAAGTGTTCAACATTTATTGAGTTCATGTCAGGGTCTCCTGTTCATTGAGAACTTAGTTCAGTAAATGGCTTTGTTTGGCTAGTCCCAGGGAAGGTTATAAGGAGAAGATGCTGATGATGACAATAAGCAGGTTATGCCTACAAAGGCCTGTCATTATTGCTGGGATACAGTGAAACTATGGAGATCTTTTTTTTTTTTTTTTTTTTTTTTGGCGGTACGCGGGCCTCTCACTGTTGCGGCCTCTCTCGTTGTGGAGCACAGGCTCCGGATGCGTAGGCTCAGCGGCCATGGCTCACGGGCCCAGCCGCTCCGCGGCATGTGAGATCCTCCCAGACTGGGGCACGAACCCGTGTCCCCTGCATCGGCAGGTGGACTCTCAACCACTGCGCCACCAGGGAAGCCCATGGAGATCCTTTTGAAGCACCAATGGAATACAGGAGTTGTGAGGATAAAAATAAGGGAGAGCCTAGGGAGGGGCAGGACAGATCACCAAACCCAGTGGACAGAGGTAGAGTCAGGGTGAGGTGGGGTGCTCCACTCTGGAGGTACCGTGGCTATTTTGACAGTGTTAGCCAATGCCCTTCCCAAGAGGATGCAGTGTGTATACAGTGCACCCAGTGTCCCGTATTTATGAAATGGTGGAGGATTTTGTAGATGAAAGAGAAAGAAGGATCTTTTGAGCAGAAACATTTCTATATAAAACAAACAAGTGCTGCATGTTTCTGCTTGCAGTGCATGGTTTTTTCATATGTACCTATCAGAGGCATCTTTATGTTAGCCTCATTTTATTTCTTAGCCAAAAAGGTTTTTTCAAAGACAACAGAATTTATGTATATTTTAGCAGTTAAAGCACTCTAATTTTTTTCTTGATAAAAATGAAGATTTAGGCCTTCCCTTGTGGCGCAGTGGTTGAGAGTCCACCTGCGGATGCAAGGGACACGGGTTCGTGCCCCGGTCCGGGAAGATCCCACATGCTGCGAGCGGCTGGGCCCGTGAGCCATGGCCGCTGAGCCTGTGCATCCGGAGCCTGTGCTCCACAACGGGAGAGGCCACAACAGTGAGAGGCCCGCGTACCGCAAAAAAATAAAGAAGAAGATTTAGATTTAAAGAGTGCCACACTATTTACAATAGCCAGGACATGGAAGCAACCTAAATGTCCATTGACAGATGAATGGATAAAGAAGATGTGGCACATATATACAATGGAATATTACTCAGCCATAAAATGGAATGAAATTGAGTTATTTGTAGTGAGCTGGATGGACCTAGAGTCTGTCATACAGAGTGAAGTAAGTCAGAAAGAGGAAAACAAATACCTTATGCTAATGAATATATATGGAATCTAGAAAACTGATACTGATGAACCTAGTGGCAGGGCAGGAATAAAGACACATACGTAGAGAATGAACTTGAGGACACAGGGTGAGAAGAGGAGGCTGGGACGAAGTGAGAGAGTGGCATGGACATATATACACTACCAAATGTAAAATAGATAGCTAGTGGGAAGCAGCCGCATAGCACAGGGAGATCAGCTCTGGGCTTTGTGACCACCTAGGGGGTGGGATAGGGAGGGTGGGAGGGAGTCTCAAGACAGAGGGGATATGGGGGTATATGTATACATATAACTGATTCACTTTGTTGTACATCAGAAACTAACACAACATTGTAAAGCAATTATACTTCAAAAAAGATGTTAAAAAAAAAAAGGGCCACAGTTTGATTGGTGCCATTTGATGCCAGTTCCCCACCGGCCTCATTTTCCCTTTCATGTATTTCATGCTGAAACCTCTTCATTCATTCCTGGATTATGAATGAAAATACATCACTAAGTTGTTTAAGCTGAATTCCTGGCTTTTTGTGCTGTATATTCCATTTTGTTGCCAGATATTCTAGTGGCTTTCCTCCTGTTAGCAGAATTCATGGTAGAAAATTGGTAAATAATTCATTTTATTTTTGCCCCTGCTTTAAAAAAGAAAACCCAGTGGGACAGAGATATTCAAAGATTGCTTTATTTCTGAAATTTTTGCAGAAATAAGCAAGGTGATTAGTTTGAAATGTAATTCATAGTCAATGAGTTAAAAAGAAATACATCAGTTGCTGATTACAGCTAGCTCAACTAGCCCTCTCAAATGTAATTAGCTTTCGGGGTGATTCCAAGTGGCTTCTTTGTGCTTAAATTTGCAAAAATTTTCCAATGCTGTTTCAGTATTTCAAATAGTATTTAAGGAGTTTACTTGCAACATTTATCTGAGTTCATATGCACAAAAGGTAGGTGTATATTTCTGAGCTAATGGAGATAATATATATATATATTAAAACGGGCAATTCCACTCCTGGCTATATATCACAAAAAAACCCAAAAAACACTACGTTGAGAAGATACATGCACCCCAGTGTTCATAGTAATAGTATTTACAATACAAGATATGGAAGCAACCTAAGTGTCCATCAACAGGTGAATGGATAAAGATTCTGTGGTATATACATACAATGGAATATTACTCAATCTCATAAAAAAGAACAAAATTTTGCCATTTGTGACAACTTAGATGGACCTGGAGGGTATTATGCTTAGTGAAATAAGTCAGACAGAGAAAGACAAATACTGTATATCATCACTTATATGTGAAATCTAAAAAATAAAACAAACAAATGAGTATAACAAAACAGACTCACATACAGCACAAACTAATGGTTATGAAAAGGGAAGGGGTGGGGCAATTTAGGGGTGAGGAATTAAGAGGTACAAACTACTGTGTATAAATAAGCTACGAGGATACATTGTACAGCAGAGGGAATATAGCCAATATTTTATAATAACTTTAAATGGAGCATAATCTATAAAAATTTTAAATCACTATGTTGTACACCTGAAACTAATATAATATTATAAATCACCTATACCTCAACAAAAATAAAGGAGGGTTAGTTAAGTTAATAGTGTTGGGTTGTTAATAG
This sequence comes from Pseudorca crassidens, assembly GCF_039906515.1. Taxonomy (NCBI): domain Eukaryota; kingdom Metazoa; phylum Chordata; class Mammalia; order Artiodactyla; family Delphinidae; genus Pseudorca; species Pseudorca crassidens. The sequence goes on along the minus strand of NC_090306.1, from coordinate 24,430,046 downwards.
TTTTGACCTTTCTAGTGTTATAGGAAGGTGAAGTTTTAGTTCTGTGGTTTACTTTTCTTTTTTGACCTATTTTGCTTATAATCTGTGTAAAAAGTCACAACTGAGCATTTAAAAAAATATGTAAGTAACTACATTGAGACTGTAACTTTTAAAAAATGTTATTCTTGATATTTGGTTTTTGTCAGTATGGTATTGCAAGTCTAGAAAATATAAGAGACTGAATGAAGACAACTTGCAGGGCAAGTTCAAAATGTGAACTGAACATTAAAAGTTTCTGCATGGTGTTTGCAGCTATTCCATGGTCAAGCTGCAGCCAGACTTAAGAAAGCATTCCTGTTGCAATTCTGTTGCCTTTATCACTACTTAAAAATTGTTTTATTATGAAAAATATTAAATATGTACAAGAGTAGAGAAAACGGCATAAAGAATCCCCACCTACCCTTTATCCAGTTTTCCCAGTCCTAGTTCATGGCCAATCTTGTTTCATTCATACTCCCACCCGGTTCTTCCGCGTCGCTTCAATCCATCATTTTGAAGCAAATCCCAGACATAATCTCATTTCAAATGGGTATATTTTCATATGTATTTCTGAAATACAAGGACCCTTAAAGACTTAGAACCACAATACTGTTATCATGCTTTAGAAATTAACAGTGATTCTCTATTATCATATATCCAATCAGCGTTTCATTTTTTCTGTCTCATAAGCAGTTATTTTTAATAGCAGTTTGTTTGAATTAGCAGCTAAACAAAACCTGCAGTTTGTTTGATATGTCTCTTAAGTCTCTTAATTTATAGGTGCCCTCTCCCCTTTTTTACCCCTCCCATTGCAATGTATTTGTTAAAGAAACTGCCGTCATTATTTCCATGGAATTCGTAACATTCTGGATTTAGCGTATTGCCTCCCTGTGGTCTTATTTAACATGTTCTGGTGTTTTCTGTATTTGATGTAAACTGGTAATAAAGTGCTTGGTTAGATTCAAGTTTAATTTTCTTTTTTATTTGACAAGACTGCTTCAAATACAAAAGCAGCCCATCAGCTTTTTGTGTATATCCATCAGGAATTAGTCTCCCTTTCTGTGATGTTAAAATTGATTAGTAAGTTCTAGGCACCTGATTTAGCCTGATCCATCCATGATAAAATACCCCATCAGCTTTTCACCTCATAATTTCAGCAGCCGTTTATGGTCATTGCCTAGATCTATTATAGCAAGAAGGAGAGATACTATTTTTTAAAGTAATTTCTAAGAGTTGGGATGTAACCGAGTGACATAGCTGTGTGTGACTCTCCTGCTAAGTTTGGTGGTTGAACATTCTCCTTTAAAGCCAGGTCATGAAGAATCTTTACTGAGCTAAGAAGTATATAGCATGAGCTTAGAAGCTCTGTGAAAAGAAGAAGCCCTAAGTGACCCAGTCATCATTCTGTGGAGTTGGCATTCTCACGAGGCAGTTTCACAGGCCCAAACCTAAAAGGGATAAGATAACTTGTTTTTATCTTTGATAAATAACAAAGCTTGGACTTCATCAAACTTTCAGTATATACTGCACTATCTGTACATTCATATTTTATTTAAAATAACAACAGGGAGGGGAGTGTTGAGAAATACCATTGAAATATCTGACCCATTTCTCTGTTGGGGTTTGAGAGCAAAGGCAGTGAAGAATCCCCATCCCTGAGCCTTTCCTGATCATTGCTAATGATTTCTCCACGGCCAACCTTGGAGGAAGAGGAGGAAAGGGAAGGAGATAGATTGGAAAGGGCTAGGAGGGGTGTTCTAAACCAGAGCTACTTACTGAGAGGAATTCAGGGTGAATTGACTCTTAACATTGGAAAGTAGCCTAGAAATTATCTGATCCAACTTCTTTGCGCATCCAAGGTTTCCTCCAACAGGATCTGGCGATGAGGGAGCTCTTCTCTTCACATTCTGAACCCTCATGGCACTCATCTCCTTCTGCCTCTTTAATTCTGCGTATCTTATTTTCACTATTGGATTTTACATTCCTTGAGGGCAAGGGATTTATCTATTTCTCTGGTTTAGTCCCATGTAGAGTGTCAAAGATAAACACAGCTGGACATTAGTTAGAGCAATAAGAACACACTTTATTCAGTAACTACTGACAGTTCAGGGAAGAGCTGAGCTCCATTCTGATTTGCACAGGGTTGACTGGGTATTTTAAAGAGAGAATGGGAGGGGCGGCAAAAGGGGCTCGGCAGAGTCAGAGAAGTAAGAAATTACAAAGGATTGATCGTCTAAGTGCATTTAGGCTGTGTCTGCTGGCTGGCAGTTATCAGAGTTAGGATTCTGTCCTCCCACAGTCTGAGAGACAGGCCCTTTCCTCTGATGATTACATTTTAAAGGAATGACTCTCAGGTCCTTGAGAAAGACAGTTCTGAGTTGTAAGAGGTACATATTCCCAACTGTAAGTCCTTTGTAGTAAGTGCTCTAAGAAAGGGAGGTCAGGGGCCTTTTTGTCAGGGATTAACTAGAAAAAGGTAAATTCTCCTGGCAATGATGATCTTTCTCAGGCAGGCAGTTTAGTGGAGGGGCTGGGGTCATCCCAGGAACATGGCCTTATGCTGCTAAAAGCCATACTAGAGTTTGGTCATCCCCTAGTGCAGAGGCTTGGATGGAGTTTGTTATATGCTGAAAGTTCTGCAGTTTTCAAGGGTCTAGAACACAAGTTAAAGAATTTGTGTTTACTGAACAAATTTAAGTAAATTTAGTTTCTTCTACACTGAAAGGAAGGGGGTCAGTTAGAATGCTTTAGTGCCTAGACACAGCCAGGAAACAGGAGTAACATCCCCATTCATAAATTTCCTTCCCTAGGTCCACCTGGCTATTCTTATTATCAAGGACAGCTGTTAACTTCCCTCCTCTTAAAGCCTAGCCTCTCAATTTGTAAGAGACTTTATCTCCTTACCACAGATATTTTTATTTTTTTGAAATAGTTCCAAATGGATCAATCTATTATAAAATGGTTAATATTTTCATATCTACTGCGGGATTTGGGGCACTATTAAAAAGGGACAGGTCAAATGTCTCTTACCCAGGGAATAGTACCCAATAGGGCAGCATTTCATGTCATATGCTTTCATTTATACCATTTTTCTCAGTTGTTATGTATTTATTTATGATAATTTTTAAATATAGGTCATGGAAACTCTGTCTTATTCATCATTGAAAGGCCAGCACTTACCACAGTGACTAGCAGCTATTAAATAGATTCCAAAATGATCAACTTAATGACTAAATGAATGAATGACTTTCCATCTTACCTTGTCTTTTCTATAACATTGATAGTATAGAAGTGCTATTTAATAGAAACATGGTGAATGAATGTTTGCAAAATGTCATGGATCTCGAGTTATGTTTCAGTGACTCTTCTTCTCTTTGTAGATTCCTTACCTATTCCTACCTCTTGGCCTTCAACGTGTGGCTTCTGCTTGCACCTGTTACCCTGTGCTATGACTGGCAGGTGGGCAGTATTCCTCTGGTAGAGACCATATGGGACACGCGGAACTTAGCCACCATCCTTCTGGCAGTTGTGATGGCCTTACTGAGCCTTCATTGTTTAGCAGCCGTCAAGGTAATTTTCTTAAGATTCAAATGAATTCTGCATTTCAAGAGAGATACTCTATACTCAGTAACTTTTTTTTTTTGCAAGGGGGTGTGGGTCTAAGTTGAATTTACTCATTCATCTAAAAAACTTCGTGTATTTAAAATTTTTCCAGAAAGGTAATATATATTTTAAAGATCTTATCGGGGTTAAGAGACCAAGGTTACAATGTTTGCAAATGAGAAACTTTTTTCTTGCAGTGTTTGACTCATTTTTGACCTAATTCGTTTGATTTCATGTAATGATAAATGAGATAATGATAACATGTTCATAAGTGCTTAAATATGGTTAAGATTCTGCTTACACTAATAAATGCCTGCCTGAGTTGGCTGGGTGATTCTCACTTCAAAAAAAAAGATAATAGTACAAAACTTTATTAAAAGTTTTAATATTGGGAACTTGGAAAATTATTGGAACGTGGAAAAAATTACTAAATGTAACCATTTCAAAAATGATCAAAGACAGCAAAGAACTTGAAAATATTTACTTATTAAAAACTGCTACTGCCTTGTATAAGATGCTTCTTGCCTGAGAATATTCCCATCCTCCCAGATCTAGTGTTAAAAACTCACAGGTTGGGCTTCCCTGGTGGCGCAGTGGTTGAGAGTCCGCCTGCCGATGCAGTGGACACGGGTTCGTGCCCCGGTCCGGGAAGATCCCACATGCCATGGAGCGGCTGGGCCCGTGAGCCATGGCCGTTGAGCCTGCCCGTCCGGCACCTGTGCTCCGCAACGGGAGAGGCCACAACAGTGAGAGGCCCGCATACCACAAAAAAACAAAAACAAAAACAAACAAACAAAAAAACCTCACAGATTTACTGGCTGGAGGTGGCTGATTTGGTTTGGGAGAGTAGCAGAGCAGCCAGCAATTTAAGGGGTAGATTTTGGAAGCAAGAGAGCTGTAGAAGGGCTGAGATAACACTCTCCGTGCATTCACGGATGAATGAGAAAACAACATGTGCACGTGGGACATCCTAGAAAGCGCGAGCAAAACTGAAAGCCTGGGGAGACTTACTTATTTGCTGCAAATTTGAATGAATTCTTCAACACAAGTGCAGGTTGGGCGGCAGAGGGTGGAAGCTTCACTGGCTTTAGTTGTCTGTATATAACCTCTGTTGAAATCATTGGCTGATCACAAAGCTATGCAAGAACAAGAGAGATTCCCCAGAGATCCAGGCAAAAGAAAGAAAGAAACAAATAAAATCCCATTGAGCAAAAATTTCAGCTCTCTACATAAAAAGAGATTTTTCAGTTTGAATCCAGGCAAGTTTATCATATATTAAAACAGGAAACCATCAAATTTCAGAAGAACAAAATAGAATAGAGAGGGCTTCCCTGGTGGCGCAGTGGTTGAGAGTCTGCCTGCCGATGCAGGGGATGCGGGTTCCTGCCCCGGTCCGGGAAGATCCCACATGCCACAGAGTGGCTGGGCCCGTGAGCCGTGGCCGCTGAGCCTGTGCGTCCAAAGTCTGTGCTCCGCAACAGGAGAGGCCACAGCATTGAGAGGCCCGCATACCGCAAAAGAAAAAAAAAAAAACATTAGAATAGAGAGTCACTATGGTGTATGACACACAATGCCGGGTTTTTAATTAGATTACTGGACATGTAAAGAAATAGGTGACCCAAAGTCAGGAAAAAATAGTCAGTAGAAAATGGAATAGAATTCACATTCCAAAGATAAACTCACATTTACAAGCTTAACTGATTTTTAACAAAGTTACCAATGTAATTCAATGGGGAAATATAAGATACTGAAATAACGAATTATCTGTAAGGGAAAAATGAGAACATTAACCCTTAACTCATACTATACCCTTAGAAAGTATCTCTAAGTGGATCATAGTCCTAAACAAAAGAGTTAAATAACACCAAAAATTCTAAAAGGAAATAGAAAATCTTTGTGAACTTGTGTTAAGCAAAGATTTCTTAGGATACATACGGTGCAAATTATAAAAGAAAATGTTGATAAACTGGACATCATCAGGATTAAAAACTCTGTTCCTCAAAAGATAACGTTAATTAAATCAAATGGCAAGCTACAAATTGGGAGAAAATATTTGCAAAACATATAGCTACAAAGGACTTGTATCTCGGATATTTAAAGAGCTCTTAAAATTCAATAATTAGAAGGCAACTCATTAAAAATGGACAAAAGATTCAAATAGACACTTTACAAAAGAAGATATACAAAGGGTAATAAGTACATGAAAAGTTGCTCAGCATCATTAGTCATTAGGGAAACTCAAAACCACAAAAAAGAACCACTATACACTCTGTAGAATGACTGTGATTAAAAAGGTTCACAATAGTAAGTGTTGGCTAAGAATGTGGAGCAACTGGAAGCCTCGTACATGACTGATGAGAATGAAAATGGGTCAGCCACTTTGGAAAAATTCAGCAGTTTTGTAAGAAGTTAAACATAAAAATACGCAATTCTGCTTCTCAGTATCTACTGAAGAGAGATGGAAACTTATGTCCATACAAGAGTCTTACAAGTAAATATTCATAGCAGCTTTATTTATACTAGTTGAAAAATAAAGATCGTCTAGTGACCTCACCTTGGGAATGGATACACTTAATGTGGTAAATTATTGAAAAATGTAAAGGAACAAATAATTTACTGACACATAAAACAACAAAAATGAACCTCAAATACTTACCAAGTGAAAGAAACCAGGCATTTAAGATCAAATACTGCATAATTCCATTCATATGAAATGTCTGTCATTATAATTCTGCCTTTTCTAGAATTTTATATGGCTAGAAAAGGCAGAATTTTAATGACAGAAAACCTGGGGTTGGGAATTGACTGTAAAAAAGACTTGAAGGAACTTTTGGGGGTGTGAAATGTTGTCTAAAATTTGATTGTGGTTTTAGTTGCTGGATTATATTACATTTACCAAAACTCATCAGAATATACACATAAAATGGGTGAATTCTATTGTATGTGAATGGTATCTCAACAAAGGTGTGTTTTAAAAAAAGATTAAAATGTTACAAATAGATTAAAGGCTAGAATGAATACAGAACTTAAAGTAGAATATAAAACACAATATGTGATCCTGAAAATCTGATGAAAAATATTTTTGTTTTTTTATTTGAGGTGAAATTTGCATAACATACAATTAAGCATTCCAAAGTGTACAATTTAGTGGCACTAGTGTGTTCACAATGTTGTTTACTTACCTGTTCTATTTCAGAGCTCTTTCATAATTTCATTAAAAACACCCCATACCCATTAAGTAATGACTCCCAACTCTCCCTACCCCATCCCCTGGTAACCTCTGATCTGCTTTCTGTCTCTGTGGATTTGCCTATTCTGGATATAAAATAAATTATACAATAATTACAGTAATACAATATGTGACCTTTTGTGTCTGACTTCTTTTACTTTGCATAGTATTTTTTTTTTTTTTTTGCGGTACGCGGGCCTCTCACTGCTGTGGCCTCTCCCGTTGCGGATCACAGGCTCCGGACGCGCAGGCTCAACGGCCATGGCTCACGGGCCCAGCCGCTCTGCGGCATGTGGGATCTTCCCGGACTGGGGCACGAACCCGTGTGCCCTGCATCCACAGGCGGACTCTCAACCACTGCGCCACCAGGGAAGCCCTGCATAGTATTTTTGAAGTTCATCCAAAGTTGTACTGTATATCAATACTCTGTTCCTTTTTTGACTGAATAATATTTCATTGGATATATACCACAGTTGGTTTATGCATTCATCTGTTGATAGACATTATGGCTGTTTCCACCTTTTGGCTAGTACGAATAATGCTACTATACACATTGGTGTACAAGTTTCTGTGTTGGACATACTTTTTCATTTCTCTTAGGTGTATATTTAGGAGTGAAATTGCTGGGTCATATGGTAATTCTGTTTAACTTTTTGAGGAACTGTTTTTCATAGTGGATGCACCCTTTTATTTTTCCACCAGGAAAGTACAGGGGTTCCTATTTCTCTACATCTTTGCCAATGTTTGTTATTTTGTATTATTTTATTTAAAGCTGTTCTGGTGGGCATGAAGAGGTATCTCACTGTGGTTTTGATGTGCATTTCCTTAATGATCAGTGATGAACATCTTTTCATGTGCCTTTTGGCCATCTGTGTATTTTCTTTGGAGAAATGTCTATTCGGGTCCTTTGGTCATTTTAACAAGGTGTTTTTTTATTTGTTTGTTTTTATAAATTTATTTATTTTTGGCTGCATTGGGTCTTTGTTGCTGCACGTGGGCTTCCTCTAGCTGTGGCAAGTGGGGGCTACTCTTCGTTGCGGTACGCAGGCTTCTCACTGCGGGGGCTTCTCTTGTTGCGGAGCACAGCCTCTAGGCTCACGGGCTTCAGTGGTTGTGGCACATTGGCTCAGTAGTGTGGTTCGTGGGCTTAGATGCTCCATGGCATGTGGGATCTTCCCGGATCAGGGCTCAAACCCGTGTCCCCTGCATTGGCAGGCAGATTCTTAACCACTGCGCCACGAGGGAAGCCCCTCTGGTCATTTTTTTTAATTGGGTTGTCTTTTTGTTGTTGAATTGTAAGAGTTCAGGATATTAAATTTCCAACAGATAGATGATTTGGAAATATTTTCTCCCATTCTTTAAATTGTAATTTCACATTCTTCATAATGTCTTTTAATGCAAAAAAGTTTTCAATGAAGTCTAATTTATTGTTTTCTTTTGTTATTCATTGCTTTTGGTGTCAAATCTAAGACTCCATCGTCACAATCGAGGTCATAAAGATTTCCCACTCAGTTTTCTTCTAAGAGTTTTACAGTTTTAGCTCTGATGTTTAGGTTATTGATCCATTTTGACTTAATTTTTATATGAGCACAGATTTCATCTTCTCGGTAAGGGCTACCATAACTACCCTATTTAAAATGCAATCACATACCCTCTGCTCCACATCTTACCTCCCTTTCACTTAACTTCTTCTTCACTATACTTCCAGTTTCTAAGATGCTATATAATTTTGTTACTTTATGTAATGTCTATTTCCTCCAACTAGAGCATAAACCCCACGAGGACAGAGATTATTTTCTGTTTTGTTCAATGCCATATTTCTAACACCAAGAGTTTGTCACATCCAATATTTATTAGCTAAATTTTATTGTTTGCCACTCAATATACATTATCTAAATGAATAAGATCATAAAAAGTTAGAAACTCTTTTTCAGTTTTGGTATGCAGAACCTTTTGCTTAAGTGAACTGTATTTAAAGCCTAAAAAAGACTGTGCTCAATACTGGTGTGAAATGTTTGGGAGTCAATATGAGGTTTGTTTTATTAGCCTTTCAGTGTGGTTTGACGTGCCTGCTATACTGGTATTGATCTGCAAGAGCAAATGTGGTAGAGTGCTGGACTGGTATGTCAGGAAGGGGTTTTCTTGACACTCTCCCAGCTAACTAAAGGGAGTGGTGAGTCCCCACAGGCTGTCACCTTGGTCAGGTTATGTTAAAGTTGGACCTTCATGCTGGCAGTAAACCCCTGCACATTGGCGAACCTTGGCCATCCCCAGAGTGTCTGTGGTAACATGATGAATGAATGGAAACTTCCTCGTTGGAAGGCTGTTAATCCTTTTCTTTCATGGAATTTGTTCCAAAATCACTTTACTGCATCAGGAAAAACGTTGGCAAAGCATTCCAGCTGTGGTGATAGTAAGATTTAGCTCTTCTGTGGTGGCTTTCATCTTGAAAATTCTTCGCAAACATTAACTAAAGCCTCTGGCAATTCTTGGAGGCTACTTGCCCTTTCTACTTACACACTGGAAGGTCTTAAGAATCAGATTCTCCTGCTAATTCGTAAGCTCTTGAAGCGGAGATAATCTTGGTTATTCTATGTGGTGATTAGTTACTAAGGACAGGATCCTAAGGGCTCTGACTCCAAGACAATACACAGTAGAATTAAGATTTTATGAAAATAGAGGTCTTGCTTTGCGGACATTTTTCCGTGCTAAAAACGAACAGTGGATGAAATGTTTACAATAATGTCAGCAAAATAAACACAGCTCTGTCCACCTAGAATATTTCTAAATGATGTGTGTACTGCATCAATGTGTTGGATTGAAATTACTTTATAATCCTGGCTATTTCCTTCAATTTTGAGATAGTGAGTCCGTATGATACATTACCAGGGGAAAAAATGATTGGATAAACAAGCATAAACATTGAGTCCAGGGAATCACGGAAAATATTTCTTTTATTTCACCTTTGATGGATTCTCAATCATACAAAGGCCACCTGGGCTTATGGTCAGGGGAGAGTATGTTCTTTTTAGCCTCACTACTTCTTCCTCTTTAATTCTCTTAATGTTGATTGTCTACTTGTGGCCAGGATTACAGCAGGGAACAAAATGAAGGTCTTGCCTACATGGAGCTTACAGTTAAACACTTAAAATTTGTTGTTACATGCCAGGTGTTGATAAGGGCTGGGAGGAGGTCAGGGCTGGCCTCACAGATATTATGGCATTGAGCAGAGATATAAAGGAAGTGAAGGAATGAGCCATTTGGCTGTTGGGGGAGGGGTATTTCAAGTAGAAGGAAAGCAAGTGCCAAGACCCTGAGGCAGGAAAGTAGTGGAGTGTTCACAGAACAGCAGGGAAGCTGACACAGCTGCAGCAGAGGGGTCAAGGGTAGAGCCAGGTGAAATGATGTCCAGGAGATGATGGAGTATGTGTGTGTGTGTGTGTGTTCGTGCACGCGTGTGTGCACAGGATCAAGCCTAGGTCTTTTAAGCCTCTGCCTACTTTCTTTTTACCTGCCATGCTTTTTCCACAGGGTCTCTGACTCTGTTAACTGTTGGATGGTTTTGTCTGATTTTCTTGTAGATAAGGTCTGGCCATGGAGGGGAATGAGATGGGGAAAGAATTCAGGTCCTTTGTAAAGAATTTAGATGTTTCTGTATATGTGTTTGTGGAAGATAAGAGGTGAGGGTTGAAGGAAAAGGGCAGCCTTGGGGTCCATAAGGCATCTATAAGACATACAAATCTTTCTTTTGCTAATATTAACCAGCTTTGGGGCAATATGTATGTTTACAATCTTTGTTTCTCCTCCAATTTACCAAACTCACTTCTTTCATCCTACCTTGTTATCAACCAGGGCACTGGAGGAGGGGGATATAATCTACCCTGATACAATTGTATTTATACTTAATTGAATTTTTCTGGAAAATATTTTGACTTTACAAAGCAACAAACTACCACATGTAAGAAATAAAACAGCAGTTATTTCCCAATTCCCAACCACACCCCGAGACCCACCCTCTGCAGGCCTGCTTTGAACATTTGTCCTTGTACATTTTTACACTTATTGAAAACAAAAACAAATTCTCTCTTTTATACAAGTAAGTTAAGTTACACACCATTATAAACCAGACCCTTCTAGGCCACTTCCACAGCCAGTTAGAGTGTCCCTCTAGGTAAGCAGCTCAGAGAGCAGATGTCTGAATTTTGACAAGCTTTTGTCCAGGGTTGAGTGGAAGAACTAGGGCTCAGAATCTGAGGGTTTTCTTTCTCTAGAAATAATCACAGAATTAATTTAAAGAGTGTTTCTAATTTGTCCTATTTTCATGGCATAAGAAATTTAAGACCTCAGGGAGTAGTTTATTATTTATCATAAAAGAGCTCACTTGCATCTTTGAGAATTTAAATGTGAAATTTGTCTTATTCTGTGCCTCTCCATCACCTCCTTCTCTTCACACCCTTTATTGACGAGGAATACATTTGAGCTTATATTACATAATGTAGAGAACAATCTAGAAACTCATTATTGGATTGAATTTTTTTTAACAATGAATTTTAAAGTGAACTAATTTGCTCTCACTCGTTGTGATGAGGATAATCTCTCTGTTGGAATGTATGTACAGTAGAGATAAAGAGCACTTAAGCCATGGAGGCTGGTTATTCCATTCTCTTCTATGAATAGTGAATATTTATAGACCAAGAGAACAATAGGCCGAAAATGTACTTGGGTTTTTCTTACAGACTGTGCATCATCAGACTGTTGACTTGCAATAAAATAGTGACATATGTCAGGCATGTCAGGAAAGTTTGGATTAATTTGGATTGTTTACAGGAGTTAATACCGTTGGTCCTACTCTTTATACTTGCCCTTTTCCCATGTCCTTTAATGCGATCTCCTGTGTTACAGAGGAAGCACCACTAAGTTATATTTAAGAGTAATTTATTTGTTATTGATTCTTTATTGCATTCTCACAAGGTATCTTGAGATGTTAAGATATTTTTTTATATCTTTTATAATACGGGGCATGCTTGTAAAAAAGTAAAACATGAGGAAAAAAGAGGAAAGTTAACGATACCCAGCTTTCCCAATAATAACCTCAACAATGAGATGTCTTTTGAGAACAGACATTAAGCAGTGGAGGTCCACTCCCCCAGGTATGAGGCTTTAAGGGTTGGTTTTGTTTGGTTTTTTTGTTTTCCTTTTCAGTAGAGGTCACAGCTTTGCCCCAGATTTTCCATTCATAGTCTTCTACATCATTCCCTTGAAACCAGCACCAATCATCGGCTACGTCTCTGGGCCCTGGAAAACAAGTCAAATTCTCAGGTCTGCATAGGGATGAATGTGCAGCCTGACCAGTGGAGGTGACCACCAGTGACAACTTGGTGGAAATGGAGAGGCTGAATCTTCTCCTTCGGGAGGTGGCTGTGTTCTTCTCTGAGATCTCCCTTCATGCCTGTTCCCAGCCTTGCTCTCGATTAGCCTCCATGCTAGTGTGTATCACAGCCTCCAGCAACACACCCAGTGAAAGAGCAGACAGATGGACAAATGGAGACTGTCAGCCTTAGATCTCTCTTTCATTAAAACGCCCACACAACTCAACAGGGGGAGAGATCGGAAAGTGATTATTTTCTCATTGACATTCTTACCTCATTCCCAAAAGCACTTGGCACAGAAGGAGCTTATGAGAATAAGCATAATACAATAGGGCAGACCAGGAGATGGCAAACTTTTCTCTTTCTTTTGGCAAAGAACCAGACAGAAAATATTTGAGGTTTTGTCATACAGTCTGTCACAACTATTCAACTCCACCAGTGTCGCATAAATTAGCTGACCCCTGCTGTAGAACATTGTACTACCATAGATTCATACGGTTGAACTGAACACGCTTTCAGATTTCTGGAAATTACTTTGTATTTAGCTTATCCAAATAGTACGTTATGGTATTATTGTGTCACATAGATCACTGTGGAATAACTCTTTTAAATTCCAGAATAGACATTATGAAACCCGGTAAAATAAGCATCGTGTTGTAGTACACCAAATGGTAAGATAAAATTGAACTTGAGGAATGAAGATTGCATTTAATGGTTAATGGCTTTGTGCCAATATTAATGGGTTTTTTTTTCTTTTCTTCTGGGCTACATTTTTCTTTTCAGTTTCCATTCTCTGGAAGTTTCACGTTCTCCATCCTTTGTCCTCAATTCATGAGAACTCTCCTCATACTATTACAGGTCCAATCTTTCCAGCTCATTTACAACCCATCCTGTTTGTCCTGCTTTGGAACCCCTGCAATCACTGATAGAAGAGGCCCTGTGATGTCTTGCCATGGTCCATCTGTCTGTGACCACCAGTGCTTTGGGAAGAACCATTGTCTGGGATGTCTCTCTGTCTCAAATTTGGCCAGCCTAGTTGATCCAGGCTCTTCTTACTGCCCTCAGCTGGCTTCTCCACCTGCCACTTTTACCTGTGGTGATAATGTCCTACTACCGGGTCACAGTTTTCCAAGGCAGTACCTGTAGTCAATTTTGGCCATGCGCTAAAGCTGAGATTTCTGTTTACGTCATTTTTCTGATGAAAGTTGGAAAGTGAGCTTACCACTTCATCAGATGTGATATTGGAAAATGGAGAAGTTGAATTTGCACCTTATTTTAAAATGGAACACATTTAAAGATCCATTGCTACTGCCTCTTCCCACATACTTTTACATCACTGCTTTGCCATACATGATACAAATTGTGGCTTATGTTCTGTCACTCTAATTTCATTTGGTAGTCTACTTTAAATGCATGACCACCAACTTCAGGTGGGAGCCAGGCCCCTCCATGTAAGAGGCAGCCCAGGTGCGGAGGAGTACTGCCCCAAGTTCCAGATCCAGGGTCCTGAGGCTGGGACGAGGGGAGGCTGCAGAGTGGAGTGATTACCACGGACCTGAGTCAGGCCAGGCTGTGCCCCTGACCCGTGTGAGCTCACCTTGTTCAGCCCTGTTCTTGCACCGTAGTTATTGTGAGGTTGAACCATGGCAAACCACACTGGACACTCAGCACAGTGGCTGGCATGTGGGAAACACTGAGTACCTGACAGCTGTTTTTGTAGTCCTTGTCACCATCACCATCATCGAGAAATCGTCACAGCTCAAAGTCAGGAGCGCGATAAGGCCTCTTGTTTCCATTTTGTAGGAATAACCAGTCTTGAAAAAACGTAACCCAGCTGACTTTTTTTTTTGCAGTATGTGGTACTCTCACTGTTGTGGCCTCTCCCGTTGCGGAGCACAGGCTCCGGATGCACAGGCTCAGCGGCCATGGCTCACGGGCCCAGCCGCTCCGCGGCATGTGGATCTTCCTGGACTGGGGCACGAACCCGCGTCCCCTGCATTGGCAGGCGGACTCTCAACCACTGCGCCACCAGGGAAGCCCGAGTGCTTTTTTTTTTTTTTTTTGATTCTGTATATTTCAATTTACAGTCATGCTTTAGATCATCAAAAAATATTTATAACACTGCTGAAGATTGATCCTGCCCTCCCACCTCCCTTTATTCCTCCATCCTAGGTAACAGAGGTTTAAATTCTTGACCTAAGAGCTAAGAGTAGTAACATACTTGCAGGTGTTTAATGTTTAAGCGTATTTTGGAATTTGGAAGTAGATATGTTCAAATATCATATAAGGGCAGAATCCTAACATAAAACTACTCTATCTAGTTCAAAAAATGAATGTTTATCAAGAGAAAGAGAATAGTGACAAATATCACTGACTTCTGTACAAATGAACATTGGAGTTATCACCTAAACCTCCAAACTATAGAAATATGATAGATGTTTTTAAGGGTATTTGAAAGTTTACCAGAATAAGCAAGATACAAGAAAAGATTTGTTTTCTTTTATTGTTGTTCTTAAAACCTGTTACTGTCATTACCAGATTTCTCCATTCCACTCAGTGCTGGGTATTGGAACAAAATAGCCATTGGAGATGCATCTTTTTATTCAGTGGCTACCTGAAAATCAGAGGCCCTTGTGCAGTCTTCCCAAGGCATTCTTTGTTGTCTATTACTAATATGTCACCTGGGAAGTCATTTTTCCTTGTGCTGCATCTGAACCTAATGCAGATCCTTCTCATGTTCGGTGTAGTACACGGTTCGGTTGCACTGCTCTGCTTGGCTTTTGATCTGGGCCTGGCAGGAGTTTTTTCACATCCTTAAATAATTTGTTTTATTCCTTGCCTTCACACGGCAATTACATTTTCACAAATCACACTCTTTAATAAGAAAATGACTTACCTACCCCTCTGATGTTTATACCTTAGCTGGAAGACTAACTGAATTTATTAATGGAAAAATTTTAGATAGTTGCATAATGGAAAAAAGGAATTTTCAGACATCAGTAACAGCTTTATTTATTTTTCTTGATTGTATGCTTTATGATTCTCAGCAAGATTTTATAGTCTGTATTATTATTTGCTTTTACTCAGAATAATTGTCACCTTTTGAGTGATAAGCTTAATTTTTAACACATTTTACTATTTCTTTTAACTTAATGATTTATACACTCATAAAAGCAACTCATTACCACTTAGCCTTGCAATGCTTCTGATTGTTTTAAACTCTTAAAAAGACATGTTTGTAACTCCTGAAGGCATTCTGTCATTATTTCCATTGAGAATGTGACATTTCTATTTAAAGGAGCACACCCTTTCCATATTGTTTGAAGAAAACCATGAAATACGTAATTAGGATGCCCAAGACTAAAAGCAGCTAAAACAAGTTCCTCTAAACAGAAAACCCAATGGAAATGCTTATTGTATTGGAAAATACAAAGGAGACTGAAGTGATTGATTGCCAGATTCTCTAGGTGGTTCACTCTAAGTACAAAGCTCAAGGAGCCTATAAAGGAGTGATAAATGCAACATGGGGAGAATCAATCCCCTCATTAAAAAAGAAAACAAAACTAAACTAAAATGCCTTACTTTTACACATGCTTTGCCTAAAGAGGCAGCATGGAGTATTAGAAAGAAAACGAGTTTGTCATACAAGCGTTAACGTTTCTATATTTACATTATTACACATCAAAATGTTGACAATAGGGTCTTCAAACTTTTTTCTCACCTAAAATACAATCAGAATAAATGAAATAATATATATGGTACATGGGGTTGTTCAGGAAGGCAAGTGCTGTATAAATGCACTTGAAACACATGGTGTTTCAAGTCAACATTCTGAAATTTAACTCCTGAACTTACCCGTTCATTGTTTCCCTGACCATGATTTCCCACCTTTGTGCATCCTACTAGTTGCCCAAGCCAAAATTCTTGGGGTTTTCTTGTTGCCTCTCTGTCTTGCTCATTAATATTACATTCAACCCATCAATAAATCCTGTCAACTTTTGTTTCAAAATATGTCTAGAATCTGACCACTTCTCAGTGCCTTCACTGCTATCACCCTGGTCCAAGCCATTCTCTCTCACCTAGATTATTGCCATAGCCTCCAACTAGTTGGCCTGCTTCTACCCTAGTGCCAGTGGTCAAGAATATTCTCAGTACAGTGACTACCATGATTCTTAAAAATGTAAATCAGATCCTGTCTTTCTCGTACTTAAAATTTTTCAGTGGCTCCTTATTTCTCACAAGTAAAAGTCATAACTTCTATAATGGCTGAAAAGGTTTGACATGCTCTGTCCCCATTATTTTTCTGGTTTCTTCTTGAATTCATTTCTTCCTATGAAACGAATACTGTGGCTGACTCCTTCATCTCTTGCAAGTCTTTGCTTAATTGCCACCTTCTCAATGAGGCGTACTCTGTCCACCATGTTTAGAATTGCAACCCTCTTCTTGTCCACCCACCTTATATTGCAGATACCCCTCACCAGACTATCTTTTTTTTCCCTCTCTGGAAAGGCAACGTTTTGTGTGTGTGTGTCTGTTTTGCTAACTGATGTATGCCAAAGAGCCTAGAATAGTGTCCGGAAAATACAGAGAAGATGGAAGTTATTGATTGCTATATGCTTTAAGTGATTGCCTGTAAGCACAATGCCCAAAAAGACTAAAAAGAGAAGGCAATAATACATATTTGTTGAATGAATGAGCAATCAGTGACAGTGTTTTACCAAGGGCCTCATTGCTAAGGTTGGAAAAGTTACCAAGAATACTTTGAGGAAGCAAAATATTAGGGGGAGTGTCCTGTAGTATCCTTGATGCTCCTGTACTTTGTGTGTCTCATAGGCAGAGGCCAGGAATCTGAGTAGCATGACCAGTTGCAGCCAGCAGCCACATTTATAGCTGTGTGTTGGAAATAGAAACTGGTCTTAAAAGCTGACAAGGTATTTAGAGACAAACAGAATAAATTTGTAAGGGCAGGAAGGTGCATTTAGAAAGGAAAAGCCTACAGGAAATGATAACGTATTTGATATTTAATTTATCGATCATTCATTTGTTCCAAAAAATATGCTGAGGGTTTCCCTGGTGGCGCAGTGGTTGAGAGTCCGCCTGCCGATGCAGGGGACACGGGTTCGTGCCCCGGTCCGGGAAGATCCCAGATGCCATGGGGTGGCTGGGCCCGTGGGCCATGGCCGCTGGGCCTGCGCGTCTGGAGCCTGTGCTCTGCAACAGGAGAGGCCACAACAGTGAGAGGCCCGCATACAGCAAAAAAAAAAAAAAAAAAAAAATATATATATATATATATATATATATATATATATATGCTGAGTATGGAGAATAAAAATAGAAGTAAACCCAGTAGCTACCTTGAAGAGCTTGGTTTTCTCCACTTGCAGTCCATCCCCCCAGCTCTGAGAGAATGATCCTTCTAAACACGGATATGCCTCTCACCTGCCAAGAAACTTTCCTGCTCTTAGGACTTGTCCTGGCGGGAGCCAAGACTATGCTGATGGATGGCTTGATAAAGTTCTCTAAATGTATAGTGATTTTTTACATGGAAATCATCTATTCTACATCTACGAAGGATGAGCGACAGAAAATGTATTTCAACTGTAGCATGAAGGCTATGAAAGAGATGTAGGGAATATTTGGCAGACAGTGAGATGATTTGGGGGACAGGTTATAGAAGCTCCTAAGATGGACACTTTTCTTTTTAACTTCATTCTGCTTGAGCAGTTTATACCAGCATTTCTCAAAATAGGTTCTAGCATCATATACGTCATTAAGTAAGGTTACTCTAAATAAAGATCCTGCATTTCAGAAGCACTAGGTTTAGAGAAGTTAAATATATTTTTCTTTACTGAGGGACTTCACAAAACCTTTACTGTGCTCTAAGCAGCCTTTTGAGTTTTTTTTTTTTTTATTATTATTATTGGAGTAAAATTGCTTTACAGTGTTGTGTTAGTTTCTGCTGTATAATGAAGTGAATCAGCTATATGTATACCTATATCCCCTCCCTCTTGGACCTCCCTCCCACTCCACCCCCATCCCACCCATCTAGGTCATCACAGAACACCGAGCTGAGCTCCCTGTGCTACACAGCAGGTTCCCACTAGCTATCTATTTTACTCATGGTAGTGTATTTATGTCAAACCTAACCTCACAATTTGTCCCACCCTCCCCTTCCCCACCATGTCCACATGTCCGTTCTCTACGTCTGCATCTCTATTCCTGTCCTGCAAATAGATTCATCTGTACCATTTTTCCAGATTCCACATATATGAGTTAATACATAGTATTTGTTTTTGTCTTTCTGGCTTATTTCACTCTGTATGACAGTCTCTAGATCCATCCACATCTCTACAAATGACCGATTTCATTCCTTTTTATGGCTGAGTAATATTCCATTGTATATATGTACCACATCTTCTTTATCCATTCATCTATCTTTGGACATTTAGGTTGTTTCCATGTCCTAGCTATTGAGTTTTTAAATGGGGTATATAGTAAGTGGCATTTCTCAAATTTATTTGAATTTGGAAACTTTTTTAGGGCCTTCTTGCAGGATCAGTGTTATGATAGCATGTTTTGGGAAGTATTGACTTGGAGATATCAGGGCTGGTGGCTAAGTGAATTTTGAGAGTCCATTCTTGAGCAGTGTTTAAACACTTCCTTGCTGCCATATATGTACCTTCAAAAACAATAGCCACCACCACAGCATCAACAAAATAATTTTCATATTATTATCCCTATAGCAATACCACCTGAAAAAGTGAGAGGTACAGCCTTGGACCAGATTCCTGGAGCCTTGGTTTTCATCAGATTGAGGCTGTAATTAGAAATTTGGATGTGGGTATTTGATGCAATGACTGTGACTGCTAAGGTTCATGATGGGATGAGGATACTGCATGGCCATCCATCAAATGCCATAGGTTGGGGAAGTGAGTATTACCTTGAGTAACTGATTCATCCCTATATGAAGTGACAGTTTTCCAAGTGAAACCAAAGTGACATGGCATGTATCTCTGCACATGTAGTGCTCCCTGTAACTGGAGAGAGCTAAAAATTGTATCTTTATTTGCTTCACTGTTGATTTAAAAAGAAGGTGCTTGACAGAGTACCTCTATGCCTTACCTGAGTGGAAAGCGAGCTGTCCTTCCCACAGAACATAGGTCCTTTCATGGAAACTTCTTGTAGGAAGGCTGGAGGACAGAGAAAAGACTTCCTGGAGCTTCATGATAAGCTAGTGTGTGACTGTTTGATAATAAATGGTTGTACTTTTGGCAGAATTTCATGTAAAGCCTGCTTTCATTTTTGTGTCCTCTCTGGCTCTGATTGCCAGAGGCCAGCAGTATTTACAGAAGGACGGCAACTTTCGATGGCCAAATTGGCCTAGTCAGTTTGTAACCCAGCCCCCTGGCATTTGGTATTAAAAAGTGATTAACTGGGAAGAACATTTATTAACATCAGCCTCCCTGGCATTGCCTTGAAAACTGTCTCCATTCCAAGGCACCATAATCCCCTTTGATGTGGGTGACTTTGGCCAGTGAACTGAACTGAAAATTCTAGTTTTCTGCCTGTTACAGATTTGGGTGCTCACTCGGACAGTGTCTTTGCTTGGGGAATAAGTCAATGCCAAGGCTTGTTGGAGAAACACTTTCACCCTTTGTTTTTCTGTCTAGAAGATTTTTTTCTTTTACCTTGTAAGAATGTCCCAAGGGAAAAATGACTCTCAATTAGTGATACATGGTCAAATTCTTGCTTTTATGTCAAGCCTTACATAGATCATATTATGCTGCTTCTCTCTTAGCTACATGTTAGAGATTTATGCTGTTGCTGTTTGGTGGAAAGCAGGCCTGATGAAAAAATGATAATAGGTGTTGGAATGTCTGAATTTGGAAAATTACAAGTATTTGATACTATTTTAAAACTTAGAGCCTTTGTCTCCATCCTTTGTTACATTCATTAGTCCATTAAATTTGCCCTTTTAGGCTGTGGTAGTTAGGCTGTTCAGTTAAAAGGAAGGGGAGATGCACAGTTAAAGGGAAGGGAAGAGCATTACTTAATCATGTCAGTTACTTGTAGAAAAGAGCTTTTAACAACTTTGATAAAAAAAGATGATCCGGGCTTCCCTGGTGGCGCAGTGGTTGAGAGTCTGCCTGCCGATGCAGGGGACATGGGTTCGTGCCCCGGTCCGGGAAGATCCCACATGCCGCGGAGCGGCTGGGCCCGTAAGCCATGGCCGCTGAGCCTGCGCGTCCAGAGCCTGTGCTCCGCAAAGGGAGAGGCCACAACAGTGAGAGGCCCGCGTACCGCAATAAAAAAAAAAAAAAAAAAAAAAAAGATGATCCACTAGGCTTTTATCACCATATGTTTCAGAAGCAGGAAAGTGGGTCTTATCCAATGAGATCCAACCTATTTTGATTACAGAAGATATTTTAATTTTGGATGAGCACATTGATGGAAAACAGGAATCAAATCCATTATTCATAGCAGTTACTTCAGAAGCTCAATTGGACAAGTAAAAATCCCTGTTTTTAGCTGTTAAGAGAGAAGCTTACTAAATTTATTATTACTTTCGTATCTTGTAACCTTGAAGTAAGCCAAACATCTCTCTGTAATTTGTTTGATAAAGTAGGATGAATTATAATCTTTAAGAAATGCTGCTCTAAAATATTTTCATCTTTACTGTGTGAAACTGTGTGGGATTTTTGTGGTTCCTTCTCCTTATTCATTTTAGATTACAGAGGGAAGGGACTGTCCTCTGTGTGACAATCCCAAGTGGGTAGATGAACCATACTTCTGAGTGAGTGTGACTCATGGTGTGAAAAAGTAAAAATCTTGTCTCTTTCTTAACAGAAAATAAGTCTATAGCATCCTGCTTTGGAAGGTTTTGGCAAAGGGACATCTTAGAAATATTTAAGCGGTAGTCATAGGTAGAAGACCACTTCTGCCAAGTGTGTATATTTTCACGGGAACAAAACTATTTATGAAAATGCATCTAATTTATCCTCTGCCTCTTGTTTCCTCATCATCAAAGCTAAATTCACACATGACTTCACTTGCATGTTTAAATCCATCCTGGTTCTTAATTGAATTCTTACAGAGGGAAAAAATTGGTTAATTGCAGCAGCCTCCCTCCCACCTAAGGTCACTTTATTAAGGTATAGTTCTTTTTTTTTTAAGATTTTTTTTGATGTGGACCACTTTTAAAGTCTTTATTGAATTTGTTACAATACTGCTTCTGTTTTATGTTTTGGTATTTTGGCCACGAGGCATGTGGGATCTTAGCTCCCCGACCAGGGATCAAACCCACACCCCCTGCACTGGAGGGCAGTCTTAACCACTGCACCACCAGGGAAGTCCCAAGTTATAGTTTTTAACCAGGGATTCGGCTGCATTACCTGTGTCATCTTTGTTTCACTAGCCAGAGCTGGAAGCGGGGAGTATGATGGAAGACCTGCACTGCTAGGTGGTGGCCTTTTCCCCTCTCTGCTCTGGACAGGCTCTGGGCACAAGACTGAACTTCTGCTGACACAGGACCCCTGTCCAGTGTACTACTGATTCTTCTCTGGACAGGGCCTCCCCTGAAGGCAGAGGTATCTAATGAGGGTTCTGATGCCTCCCCTCAGCTCCTCCTTTCTCCTGAGTCCACCCAGATAGCTTTGGTCTCAACACAAATGAACACATAGCTCTTAGGGCTACACTACTGTTTTGATTTTCCAAATCCACCCTCCTGAGTGAATACCTGATATAAATATGAATATCACAGATGCTACAAAAGTAAGTGGTTATCAGAGAAAGACAAATATTGTATGATTTCTCTTATATGTGGAATCCAAAAATATAACATACTAGTGGTTACCAGTGGGGAGGGGGAAGAGGGAGGGGCTATCGAGAGGTAGGGGGCTAAGAAGTACAAACTTTTATGTATAAAATAAACTACAAGGATATACTGTACAACACAGGGAATATAGTCAATATTTTATAACTAAATGGAGTGTAACCTTTCAAAATTATGAATCACTATACTGTATACCTGTAACTTATATAATACTGACCAGCAACTATACTTCAATTAAAAAATAAATTTAAAGTTTTTTAAAGGTTAAAAAAAAAGGAACGAGTAAGTGGTTATCACAGTATTACATTCCTGCAAGATTTAGACATAAACAGTTGAATGTTAAAAATGGATGTTAGAGCAATAAGCTCCAGAGCATGTGTAGATTTAAAACTTAGAAGGCTTTTGTCCACTCAGCTTATTCATTACGCCACTGTGGTCACTAGAATATGAATGTTCTGTTATTTTCCTTAATAAGAGGGTGATTTCATCACAGTATTTGATTTCTTATGTCAAAAATAATCATTATCCCCCCTCAAGTCTTCTTAAATATAATTTTGACTTACAGTTCAGTAACTAAGATCAAATAAATTATGTCTTCCCCTGTTGTGGCTGTGGACATGGACATGTCCGCTCTTCCAGAGGCTGGTTGTCAGAGTGAGTAGGTGGGCCACCTGCAACCATTTATTGAAACAGAATAATTGACAAAGAACACACGTTCCATGCAGCATATCCTGCTGCATCCCTGCAGATTGTAGAATACTCGTGTCGGCGTTTATCTGGCAAAGGGACTCAGGGGTGAGATTTCTGGTCTAGCTCAGCAGTGCCTTACTCGGTAACCTCCAAATTGCTGGGTCTTATCTGCTCTGTGGGTTTCTGCTACAAAACTAAGAGGCAGCAAAGGGCTGAAATCAGCCCCCCCACGCACACAGTTGACCTTGCCTTGGGATCCCAAAGCCACATGGACTGTGGGGAAAGGACAGGCGTTGGGGTGAATCAGACCTCAGTTTGAAACCCTTGTTTCTCACTAGTTGGATCAACTTAGATAAGTGTCTTAAGCCCTCTGAGCTTCAATTTCCTCATCTATAAACTGGGGATAATTACCTACATTGTAATATTATCATGAAATGTCAGTGGGACAGTCTCAGTCAAATGTCTGGCATATGGTATGTGCTTGAGAGATGCTTGTTTTTCCTTTACTCTCTAGCATTTGCAACTTACCAGGTGACTTTTATTTCCCCCTCTGCATGAGTCTCTCCCATAGCACGTGTGTAATAATTTACACGTTGAACATGACCTTAGAAGAGATCTTGTCTTGCCCCTACCTTTCATCTCTCTAGTCTTCCTCACTTTTTTTTTAAAATACATGTTTCTAGTGCTTTTTCCATTTTTGTTCAGAACCACAGAGAGAGAGGAAGAAAGTTCATTCTCTACTTCTCCCATGTCTCCATAAATTCCTGTAATAGTTTCATTCTAATCAGGAAAAGTTTTATTGAACAACATTTTTCTAATTTACATAATTCCCTTAACTCCTTACTAGTACTTGATTATTAAAATGAATGGTGACATTCACAGAAAAATAGACAAAATGAAAAGGCAGAGGACTTTGTACCAGATGAAGGAACAAGATAAAACCCCAGAAAAACAACTAAATGAAGTGGAGGTAGACAACCTTCCAGAAAAAGAATTCAGAATAATGATAGTGAAGATGATCCAGGACCTTGGAAGAAAAATGGAGGCAAAGATCGAGAAGATGCAAGAAATGTTTAACAAAGACCTAGAAGAATTAAAGAACAAACAAACAGAGACGAACAATACAATAACTGAAATGAAAAATACACTTGAAGGAATCAATAGTAGAATAACTGAGGCAGAAGAATGGATAAGTGACCTGGAAGACAGAATGGTGGAATCCACTGCTGCAGAACAGAATAAAGAAAAAAGAATGAAAAGAAATGAAGACAGCCTAAGAGACCTCTGGGACAACATTAAACACAACAACATTCACATTATAGGGGTCCCAGAAGGAGAAGAGAGAGAGGAAGGACCAGAGAAAATATTTGAAGAGATTACAGTCGGAAACTTACCTAACATGGGAAAGGAAAGAGCCACCCAAGTCCAGGAAGTGCAGAGAGTCCCAGGCAGGATAAACCCAAGGAGAAACATGCCGAGACATGTAGTAATCAAACTGACAAAAATTATAGACAAAGAAAAATTATTGAAAGCAACAAGGGAAAAACGACAAATAACAAACAAGGGAACTCCCATAAGGTTAACAGCTGATTTCTCAGCAGAAAATATACAAGCCAGAAGGGAATGGCAAGATATATTTAAAGTGATGAAAGGGAAGAAACTACAACCAAGATTACTCCACCTGGCAAGGATCTCATTCAGATTCGACGGAGAAATCAAAAGCTTTACAGACAAGCAAAAGCTAAGAGAATTCACCACCACCAAACCAGCTCTACAACAAATGCTAAAGGAACTTCTCTAAGTGGGAAACACAAGAGAAGAAAAGAACCTACAAAAACAAACCCATAACAATTAAGAAAATGGTAATAGGAACATACATATCGATAATTACCTTAAACGTGAATGGATTAAATTCTCCAACCAAAAGACACAGGCTCACTGAATGGATACAAAAACAAGACCCATATGTATGCTGTTTACAAGAGACCCACTTCAGACCTAGGGACACATACAGACTGAAAGTGAGGGGATGGAAAAAGATATTCCATGCAAATGGAAATCAAAAGAAAGCTGGAGTAGCAATACTCATATCAGATAAAATAGACTTTAAAATAAAGAATGTTACAAGAGACAAGGAAGGACACTACATAATGATAGAGGGATCAATCCAAGAAGAAGGTATAACAATTACAAATATATATGCACCCAACGTAGGAGCACCTCAATACATAAGGCAACTGCTAACAGCTATAAAAGTGGAAATTGATAGTAACACAATAATAGTGGGGGACTTTAACACCTCACTTACACCAATGGACAGGTCATCCAGACAGAAAATTGATAAGGAAACACAGCTTTAAATGATACAATAGACCAGATAGATTTAATTGATATTTATAGGACATTCCATCCCAAAACAGCAGATTACACTTTCATTTCAACTGCACACGGAACATTCTCCAGGATAGATCACATCTTGGGTTACAAATCAAGCCTTGGTAAATTTAAGAAAATTGAAATCATATCAACATCTTTTCCGACCACAACGCTATGAGATTAGAGATCAATTACAGGGAAAAAACGTAAAATAAATGGTGTTTTTTGCACTAGACTGATATTTTCCAATCATGCCTCCTCTAAAGTGCCTTTTAAAAGATTTTTGTTTTTATTTTTCTTTAAACATTTAAAACACACCCTGAATGTGACACATATTTCCAAATAAAGTTATGAAATAGTTCATTCTCACTTGAGTAAAACAATATGAGAGCTTCCCTCTTCACCTGGTTTGATCCTGAAACAACATAATTGTGTGCTCTTGTGAAGATAAGAAGTTTCAATCCCACGATCTATCGTTGGCAGGAAGATTTAGACTATTGATTAAAAACAAATCAAACAAAAAACTCTGCAAAAAAATGAAGTCCACAACCAAGGACCAGAAATCCAAAGTGTCGTTTTATGAATGCTCTTATTTTAATCTCCCTTCGGCTCTGTGTTCATTAGTGCATCTGGCAAAGCTCCTCAGTGAAGAAAGCTTGGCGTGGGAAAAGCAGTGTTTAAATTGGCTCAGAGAAGATAGAGTGTACAAATCTACTTTTGTCTCCGAGGAGGTATAATTTCTTCATTCATTTCCCCTTTAAAAATTTTTTCCATGTGCACTTATGAGTAAATTTTAGGGCACATGAAAATGAGGAAGTGATATCACCAGCTTGAACCAAGGAGTGTGTGGGTTGGCAGCCATGCTCTTGAGATCCTGAACCAAAGCTATTTTCTCTCCCAACTTGGCTTATTTCGTTGATTTCAGACTAGGGAAGAAAAAAGCTGCAAGTGGTACCTTTCCATGCTTACATGTGAGATGCGAATTGTGTTTATGTCATGGGTGGACTGTCCTTCAGCCTCTCATAGTGTGGCACTGTGGCCACTGGGCCTAACTTAGGGTCCCGGTTGACTATATAATCATCAAGGAATTTGGCACTTGCGACTGAGGCTCTTAGAATCAGCTTTCAATTTTTCTTCTTCTCTCTACCCTTGAGACCATCCCAAGATTCCTCTTGCCTCCTGCGTTCCTGAAATGGAGTTCAGATTCTAGATCTTGTTGGAATCATTAAGAAGTGGTCTGTTGCATTTCATATTGTAAGAGCAGTAAAAATTCAAAACTTTCTCCTCTCCAACTGCTGAGAGATTGGTCTCAATATCATTTGCCAGATAAAAGCTCTCTTAGATTGGTATTTGCCTTTACTGTTTTTATACAACATTTAGAATTTTCTATAATTTCAGTGGCCTCAAAAAAGGGTGGTTCACCCAAGGGCTGAAACTTAATGGAAATACAACAATGCAAGGATGGGACCAAGTCAGGAGTGGTCTGGAGCCAGCTCCTAATAGCTCACAAAAGCCAGTGTTCTGACCCTTCTTTAGAATCCACATCTCTGCTTCCATCTGCACCGCATGCTCTTCCACTGTGGTCTATTAGTCAGAGCCCTGGCAGGATACACAGTGCACGGCCCATGGGGTGACTGAAGAGTTTATGAAGGGACCTTTGCAGTGATGTGGGCAGAGTGGAGCTAACATGCCAAGGGACACCTACCAGATGGCCTGAAGGGTCAGAGGAGGGAACTGTCACCAACACCAGGTGAGAGCTGTGACCATGGAGAGGATCCCCAGACAGGAGCTGTGCCTGGAGACAGGCAAACTGAACCACTGTCAGACAGATGTGAAGCAGGGAGGGGCTGTAAAATTCAAAGGAAAATATAGACAATAGTGAAGGTCAAGTAGACAGGAGGGCAACCCGGGGTGGGGGGCGGGGGGGAAGAAGTTCAAGGTACATTTGTGCAGCGCTTAGACAGAATCCCATTGGCCCAAACAGCCAAGCTCTTTCTCTCTCTCTACTTCTGGCTTGCCCCTTCCCATACTGGTCTTGAGTTAGTGTTCTGAGACCAGTTCTCCATCCATTTCATGCAGTCTGTATTATCGTCATTTGGGAGCATCTAAGGGCTTGTGTAGGTTCAGAGCTCATGATGTTTTAAATAAACCTGAGCCTCTGATTTGCTCAAGTGGAGACTCACCGATGCATTTCCTCTGGACACTAATAGGGGTTTGGGGCTTCAAAAAATTCTTAAAATATACAGAAGCAGCACAGGGAGAGCCCAGGTTCCGTTCCGCAGGAAGGAGACCTGAAGTCCTGTGCAGCCTTGAGGAAAGTTTCTCACAGAAATAACACAGTACAACTGCTGATTTGCAGTTGCAGCTATTGTGAAGAACCCAAAGGTCTCAGGCATTTGAGTTTACAGCAAGGATAATAATATTCAGCTCCACAGAATTGTTGTGAAGATTAAATAGAATTTTTTAAGCTGGCATAAGTTTGGGTTGCCTGCTACAGGGTGGCAATTTGGGAGTCACTTAGCAAGAGAATGAGCCTAGCTCACTGCCCGGCACCCCCAGCTGAGTAACTGGGATTCAGAACAAGAGATGAGGCAGTACTGTGCAGTCAGATAAAGCAATGGGGATTTAAATTGATTAAATAACTTGCCTTCCTCAGTTAAAAAGAATTTCCATCATAATAATAACAGTGATAAATTATTGACTATTTTAATACATTGAAATATTCACAAAATTAAAATTGAACTTCAATAATGTGAAAGATGTCACTTTTCCTAAGCAGAAATGTCCCACGACCTTGCGAGACCAAGTAGTAGTTAGTAGCAATGAATGCAATTAGAGAGACATAGAAGCTATGCATGTATCCTGATTAAAAGTACCTCACTGCTGTCGGTCAGCTCTGTCAGACCCTTGTGAGGTACTTTGGATGTTCAAGGACTTCTCACCCCAAATTAACACTGCAAACACTGTGTTTCAGAGGGTTACCAAAACTACAAGTTTTCCTTAGTGAGAAGTCTCTAAAATGAACCTCAGTGATGTATATGCAACTTCCATCACTAATCTTTCTTATTGCAACACAGTTTGCTGAATGCCAGTTATCTGGATAAATGCCAGGTATCTGGATAAATCTAAGTGAGACGGTGACTCCCATCAAGGAAGGCATAGTCTAGTGGAGGAAGTAGACCCAAAAACAGATGAGAAAAGAGGGCCTGGTAAGTATGCAGCCCTGCCAGTTGTCAGCTTGGAAATGCCTTACTCCCAGGGCTGAAGAGGGAGCTCTACTGTCATCAGCTTCCCTGAAATTGACAAATTAGATGCAGACAGCTAGAGTCTAGAGCTGCCAAATACATCCTTAGGATTGAAATATAACCGTGCTCTACGCAGAACTGTAAGAACATGCTGAATGCGCTGTATTATTTATCTGACACCTGTTTAGAGGTGAGAGAAAATATGATGATGGGAATGATGGTAATAATTACTATAATGAGGGCTGTTCTCTGCTGTTCTGGAAGGAAGCAGCCTGCAGTAGATGTTGTCTGGGTTGAATGGGACAGGGAGGCATCCTCTTCTCATGACCACTCATCCACACACTGCTGGCCACGTGCATATGCGTGTATCTGTGTGTGTGTGTGTGTGTATCTGTCTGTGTGCTTGTGTATGTGTCCTCACCTATGACTTGTTCTTTGAAAAGGAAGCCGGGAGTAGGAAGGGGATGGGATAAACCAGAAGTGACCAGGCTAGACTCAGATTCTGGAGCTGGTGCTCCTCTGAGGTAATTTATGTTTCTGAGAAGCTCACTGCTTTTCCATTAGCGGCTCTCAGCTGCATGACTGTGCTGATGGTGGCCGCGTGATTCTCTGGGCGCCCTAAGAGGTATGTTAAGGGATTTTTCTCTCTTTGCAGCTCAGGGGAATGGTTTTCTGTATCCTCCCGAGCCAGGAAAAAAGTCAAGACTAACACCTATCAGAGTGAATCTATCACACATTTTTCCTACAGATGCAATAGGTATCAGTAACCTCTTTTTTGTTTTTGATCATCAAATTAAAACTCAGAGAAGTAAATTAATTTGTCTGAAGTTGCAGTTAATCAGACAATGTGTATTGTTATTATTGGCTGCATTATTAGCTGTTTTAATTCTCATGTCTTTTCACCCCCTAGTGTATTTGGAATCAATTTCCATTTGCCTCTTTTCCTAGAAATGAATGCACTCTGTGTACTTTGGAAAATGCCACGCATTTTCTCTTTTTCCCACACTCTTATTTTGTTTGCGTTTCATCTGTATCTGTTAGGGTGAAATAAGCTATAAATTATTTAGCCAACTTTGTCACATCTGTGATCCACAGGACACAAAATTGGATTCTCTCCCAGTCTTTCTCATTCTAGGAAAGTCAGCCATGTTCATGACATATTTTTTCCCTAACTTTACAACTTTCTGCTTGGCTGATCAACTTGCAGTTTAAAGAACTATATTCTTGAATATTTTCTACCTCTCTTGACTGAATGGGGAGGAGAGAAGATTATCATCAGGTTAATTTGAGACTCAAGAATTTTTTTCATGAATGTTATTTTTCTTGAGATAAATAGTGAAACTTCATTGAGTTTGGGCACTGTGCCACTGTCTTCAGTTGAATGTTTTGAAAACAAAGTAAAACACCGCATAAGACAGCCCCTCTGGTAGCAATGTGGAGTGGTAGGCTCTAAGCTCACAACTCCAATGACGTGGACTTTCTCTCTGATCAAGAAACCTTTGTGTTGATCCAGCTGCACTGAGCTGTGAGCCTCACTTACCTCATTTAATAGTTGACACAGGGAAGGGCTAATTTCATTCCTGCTCAAGGTGACTAATGGTAGCAGGGCCACAACTGGAACATGGACATCAGCTGCTGGACACTGACTTGCTTTTCTTTCTATGCATGTAGGACCCTTTACTCCATCCTTGTTGCCTGTAGGTAAAAGTCAACTCCACACAGAGCACACAACACCCTGATGGTTTGTCACCTGCCAACATGTCCAGGGTTATTCCCTGCTTTGTACATTCTGTATCTTCTGCCCGAATGCGCCTCACTGTGACCCCCTCCCCCTCCCCAAGCCCACCACATCTACCTTGTGAGCATTCATTCAATTTTCAACCCCAGATTGTCCCCCCTCCACCAGGAAGCCCTCTCGGTCCTCTCCCCTTCTCACACCCAGTTTTCTGTCTCACATGGAACATTTATTCATTTATTGATTTATTCAACAAATATTTCTAAACACTAAGTGCCAGGCACTGAGCTGAGCACAAACCACACGCCACTGAACACAACTGAGCAGCTCCTGTCCTCATGGAGCTTACAGTCTGCTGGAGACGTTAATTAAAGACAGTGAGCACACAGATAAATACGTAATCACAACTGGGATGAGGGCCAGGAAGGGAATAAAGGCCGTGCCTGGAGCCTGCAGCCCCATCTCCGCACCTCCAGCAGCGGCGGCAGCTCTCGGGACCGCCTGCTGCAGGGGCTCCGGGACTGGGGAGGGAGGAGCCCGAGGGCGCCTCTGTGCTCCCCGGACACCGGCTCCTCCCAACCTACTGGCTCCCCAGCTCGGGCTTCTGCTGAGTAAAGGCCGGAAACATACGACACCACAGTGAGGAAGGGCCTTCGGTCAGGCAGCAAGGGGTGACACTGGGGATGTGAAGGCGACGCCTCTTTCAGATCCGCAGTGAGGGCTGATCTCCAATAACCGCAATGAGGTGGGGAGGCGCCTCACGGGGTAAAACACGATCCAGGGACCTGGATGGTGACCTGGTCAGAATTCTCTTAACCCTTGCCCTTGCCTCCATGCTTAGGATTAATTAATAGGGGGTATTACATTCTCTTTACAAATCTTTAAATTCTTGGACTGAAATATACCCTGTAAACTGAAAGAAAAATCTAAATTACAAAGATAGCTTGCAGTTTTTAAATATAAGGAACTTGTTACTTCTCACCTGTTTTATTCCTTCAATTTAAGTGGGTCATAGAAAATACAACATTATTGTATCCATTTGAGTTGAAGGCTTGTTATGCAAAATTTTTTCTTCTTCTTTCATCTTTTAATTCTAAAGAGTGTGGTTACTCTAGGTAAAAAATGAGATCATTACTTACGTTCCCTTACTTTTAAAGGAAATTGTCCAAATCACATTTGTTCATATGGAATTGCTCTTAGAAACTTTGTTATTCAATATTTTGTAGTCAGCAAAAGAAAGATTTTAATAAAATCCAGGTGACGACTGTTTGAAGATGTTTGAAATCTTTTACTTTGTCTACTTAAAATATTAGTAGTTGTATTAGGGAATCTTATATATGTTTTAGAAATTCTTTTGTTTAGTCTTTCACAATTATTAAAAGTAATAGGCTATTTTAAAATGTTTATAAGAAAAAATTTAAAACTGTAACATGGAAAGTTCTATTTGGTTTTTCCCTTAAACTTTTTTTAAAAAGAAAAAAGTAATACCATCCAATACATTTAGGTTTGTTTTAAATAGGAATTCCTTCAAATACATCTATTTGGAAATACACACTAGCTTTTACAGTGCCCATTACAACATATTATTAGTAATAAATAGAAATATTTTATGTTAACTATAAGTGACAAAAATCTTTACAAATTAATATATACAGTGTAAGAGAAAGGTGTTCTGTCAGTTTAATGATTTATTGTAATGAATTTTGATTCCAAAAAATTTCATGGAATAAATGCTTGCTTACTGGCTTATTTGGAAAGATGCTAAAAACACCTCAGCTCAAATGATCTCCCTCATTGGTGCCCCACATTTCACCATTTGCATTTAATTTTCTTCATGCTAAGCTTTGCCTCTCCTGGTGGGCTTCGTGTGGGTTTTTTTTTTCTTCTTCTTCTTCTTCTTTGTTTTTGTTTGTTTTGCTTTTAATGTGTTCTGTTTCTGAGAGGACAGTAATTCTCCATGATGCCTTAGTGAGCTTGATCCCACCCAGCTGCTTTGCTCCCAGGAATGAGTTGCCTGGGGGCACAGGGACTCTAAAAGGAGCCAGACCAAGAAGCAGGATGGCTGTAGGGCCAGCCCAGAATAAGGAGTAATGGTCACTGATCATGTTAGGCAAATAGCAGATGTTCTGGGTGGCAAATGTGTGTCAGGGGTACATGCGACTATTTCCATGAGCCAGAGGTTTTAGCCTGAGGGCTTTCTCTGATGAATTCAGCACACTAATCAAAAGGTTTACATTGGTCTAATTTATTCATTCCTTCAATGAGAAGTTGAAAATGAAAGAGATGGTTAAATGCTGACGGAAGTGGAATTAAACCCAGATTAATTTGTCCTCCACTATTGTGTGTTTCAGAGATTGGAGCACAGGGAAGTTTTGGTGGGCTTGTTGTTCCTGGTTTTCCCGTTCATCCCAGCCAGCAACCTCTTCTTCAGGGTGGGTTTCGTGGTGGCCGAGAGAGTGCTATACATGCCTAGGTAATTACCGCTCCTGGATTCCTCTTTACCAGACCAACACTGATGGCTCCAGAGAGACCGTTCTTTGTGTGTATGACAGATCTTTGCGGTGTTTATTACCCCAGCTTTAAAAACAGCCAAAGAGGAAGTTGGATGAGAATATTGACCAGAGTATATTCAGAATTTTAGCAGCAATCGTTTACCACGACTTCTTTGTTCAAGTATCTGTGTTTATTAAACATAATTATAGTAACTTTCTAGAAATAGTTGTTGATTTGGATAAAATTATTAACTGTGTTAAGTAGCATGATTTTAATTAACTTCTATCTTCTTTCTCTCTCTTTCTTTGTTCTTTAATTTAAAAATAGGAACAATCTGAAGGAAACTTGTCCTTGAGAAAAAAATTGGTTAAAATTATAAAGGGCATTCAGACTTGTATGATTACATAATGCCACTTAGCTCTGAATATTTGAATCGTGCTGAAGTTTGTCTGTTCTCTAGTCTTATTCAAATGTCAGCATTCCAAGGCCTGTTTCTTTTCAAAAGCCTGAAAATGTCCCTGATATGGTTCTGCCGTTTATCCATTGTGTGACCTTGAGTAGCACATGAAGATTTTCCTTTTTTTGCACCCATGTTTTCTCATTTTTAAAATAAGGATTTTATTAAGCTTCCTAAAATTAAGTAATTTGATGAATTATACATAAGAATGAACTTTTCTCTTTAAAAAAAATTTTTTAAGACCTTTTTATTTTTTATTTTATTATTATTATTATTTTTGGCCACACCACGCAGCATGTGGGATCTTAGTTCACCGACCGGGGATCGAACCCATGCCCCCTGCATTGGAAGGCAGAGTCTTAACCACTGGACCACCGGGGAAGTCCCAAGAATGAACTTTTCTAAAAGGCAACAAAATAAATACAGTAAACCAAAATATTATCAGGAAATTATTCATTTTTATTTCTTCATTTTGAGTTAGAAATTTAAGTTAATTTTAAACTTAATTTAAATGAGATTAATTTAAGTATTAAATAGTAAAATTTATTACATTTTTGGATATTGAGTTAGAAATTTTAAAATGCATATAATTAGAAATGAATTCCATAACCTTCGATTCCCCCCCAGAGTAAGTACCTAACAGCTTTCTTAAGACTTAACAGCATCTTGTTTTGACTTGGTTAAGGAGAGTGTGGCCCTTAATTTTCTTTATGTGTCTACAGCACAGTTTGGGAAGGAGATTATTTCTTGATAAAAACTATTTGATGAGGACAAAAATACGAAATTTCTTTGCGTTCTATATTGACTTAAAATAACAGGCTTATGAAGGCTTGCCAGTACTGAGGAATATGGAGGGCAAAGGAGGACCTCAGTGTCTGTTCCAGACGTGTTTTTGCTTAGAGCAGCTGAGAGTGGCTTCAGTCAGGTTTTGTCTGTAGGACTCCTGATTCCAAGTGGAATCTGTATTTATTCTTCACTTAACAGATATTCACAGAGCGTCTGTCCCAGGCATGCTCTACTACAATCTGAGGCTGCAAAAATAAGTGAATCTCAGGTTTTTTCCCCTTAAAGAGTTTATTAACTGCTGATTAAAAACAAAATGGTGTCTTCCACTCTAATCGTTTAACAGAGCTGGATAGTCTTTAAAATAGTATCATACTCAGTAAACATTAATTGTATCAAAACTTTTATTGAACCTTTATTATAGGTCAGTCACTATGCTAAGCATGTTATATTTATTTTATCAGTTAATTCATGCTGTATGTGGTGGCTCATAGCATGTTCCTGCAGTCAGAGTGTGACATGAGTGTGATGTCACAAAGCCTCTGTTTCCTCGTCTGTGTCAAATGAAGATAATAGCACCCAACTCAGTGAGATTTTAATGGCATTAAATGGGATGGCCATTTATAAAAACGTTTTGTATAAAAAACTTATAAAATGCTTTATACTGTACATGTTCAATAAATAGCAAGTGTTATCGCTGATATCAGCTTTCTGATGTAGCTAATACCATTATACCCATTTTACAGAAATAAAGCCTGGGCTCTGAGAGGTTAAATAACTTGCCCAAGTGACATAGCTAGTAAGTGGCAAAGCCGTGGAATAGAGATCCTTGTCTGCTGACAGATCTGGCACCTTCCAGGTTATATTGCTTCTCTGATAGTAACGTCTCCTCAATTGAAAAAGATGAAGAAAATACGAACACAGTAAAGTACTTTCAGCTCAACTCCATTTGGAAATCAGCGCAGGATACTTTCAAGAGTCCTGAGATCTGAATCCACAGCACTTGGTGTTCTGAGTGCATGTGTGGTAAGATTTTCTAATCCAAATACAAGAGAAAATGTTTTGAGGACATAAAGGGCTGGAATTTTAAACAAGAGATTAAATTTCATTCTTCTGGAAGAGAGCCTCAGGTAAACATTATAGAAGCCCATAATATTGTCATCAACCATTTGTGAGCTGTCTTATGTAAAGTCAGGGATTTCTGTCGCCCAGGTAGGTGTGTCCTCCAAACACCCAGAGAATCATGCCAGCTCTGGCTCTTCCTGTGCTGCCATATCTTCAATAGAACTTTTTGTGACTCCATTTCTTTTCTCTAAAACAGACAAAGTCATGCCCTGCCCTTTTTCCACTAGGAGTAAGCTGATTTGGATTAAAATAAAAGTTTGAAATACAAAGAAAACATCAATATTACCAAGAGCAAGTGCCTGCCTCTCAGAACCCATTTGAATTTTGCTGCATCTGGCAAACTTGGTGCAGAGTCACCCAAGATCAATTTCAGGAAACCGGTCTTCATTAAAAAGATGGCTGCCCTTTTCTCTCCAAGTTCCCGCATCTGTGCATCGTCGTGCTGATGTCAAGCACCCATCGTTTTCCGAGGGTTTGTCTTTACTGCCCAGCGTCTCCTGGATTCATATCCATATCATCACTGTGCCCAGCCAGGCCTCTTTCCCCCTCCAGAGCCGCGGTCTTGGCAGATGCCAAGGCCATGTGACTAGGAAGTGGAAGTGTCTCCTGCCCCTTATAGATGGTCCTGGAGGCTGAGGAAGAGGGCACGTCACTAGTCCAGGTACACAGCTCTGAGCACAAACCTGAGAGTTTAACTCAAATTTGGGGGAACTGGGGTTGGAGGAAGCCGAGGAGTTTTTGAGAGAGCCATTGTACCTCTCACAAACCCCAGCCTTCCTTCACAGTCATTGTTGTAAGTAGCACCATAAGGGAGCTGTTTTTCTTTGTTTGTTTGTTTGTTTAATTAATTAATTTATTTATTTTTATTTTTGGCTATGTTGGGTCTTCGTTTCTGTGCAAGGGCTTTCTCTAGCTGTGGCAAGCGGGGGCCACTCTTCATCGCGGTGCACAGGCCTATCGCGGCCTCTCTTGTTGCGGAGCACAGGCTCCAGATGCGCAGGCTCAGTAGTTGTGGCTCACGGGCCCGGTTGCTCCGCGGCATGTGGGATCTTCCCAGACCAGGGCTTGAACCCATGTCCCCTGCACTGGCAGGCGGACTCTCAACCACTGCGCCACCAGGGAAGCCCCAAGGGAGCCGTTTTAATTATGGTGCTGGATTCCATTGTTATCTAAAATTGTGCAGCTGAGTCAGAAATCAAAACCTATGTGGGGAAACTTCTGTGCTGTGGCTTTAGAGAGTTTCTAATGACTTCATCGGAGGCAGTTTATACATGCTGACAGTTTTCATGAAAATGGGGACTTTTCTCCAAAAAAGATTTTACTCAGCAGAGACCAGCCTCCCCCATCTCAGTGGAGAATGGTAGACAGTTGGGTAAGGAGCTGCTGGAATCTTCCTCAGGGCTGCAGAGAATGTTGCAGACGCTGCAGGCATTCCTTGGAAGGTGCCAGAGCACCAGGTGATGCCCGGTGCATTTAATAAACCTACACGCTGGCTTCCACGATGCTGAAGGATGTGTCCAAGCCTTTTATACACATGGGAATCTTCTCTGCATGGAAGATTCTCTTCTCTCCTTCCATTATTGACCTTGACAAGAAAGAGCCATTCTCCATGGCATTCGTACCCAAGTGCTTTGAGGAAAACATGTACTCTGTGGCTTTCTTGAAAATTCAAATCATCATCTTTATGCAGAAAATCCATGTTGTCTCGAAAACTTCAGCAAACAAGAGGAAGATGAAATAGAAAGCTCAGTTGGTAAGTGAACTTCCTACTTATTAAATATGCAAGGTAAGGAGCAAGGTTCCAGCCTTGGGATCCCATCCATGAACACTACAGAGGTCACGTCCACCCTCACCGAAGCCCAGGCGAGTTTCCTATATTTTTGGTATTAAAATATCCCAGGGAGCTGGCTTGGCCATTTTACAAGAAAAGCCCAGAACGAGTCGGACCAACAGTGCTCTTTCATCCTCTGCCTTTCCGCCTGACAATGAACAAGCCACTTAAATCTTCTAGCTTCTGTTCTCCCTCCATCCTAACCTAGCACAGACCCAAAATATCACCTGCCTCTCACTTGCACTTTGAAATCTGTGGATAAAAGGGACAGAAATGGGCAATTTATTTGGCACTGCATGGCTTTAGGGTCAGAGTTTTACCACCAAAAGAAATTGGAATAATCTTTTCTTCTGGTGATAAATGCCAATTTTATGGATGTCTTTTTTGAACAGGCAGGAGAGTTTGGGGCTTAAATCATTCTTTCACAGAAGTTTTGATCTCTTATTCTTATCTCAAGAGAAGCATATAATTCAATGGCTACTTTTTTGTATTTTATAAAAACCACATTAGAATGCTTCAAAGGACTAAAATTTCTTAGAATCGATGAAGCAGAAATAGTTGTTGAGAGCTCTCCAATAAAGTTGTAGAATGTGATCAGAGATCCATTCACATGCCAGATTAAGGGTGATTTATTCGCTTCAGTGCCAAAGAGCAAATTCCTAAACTACTTTAAGAAAACAT
Source organism: Pseudorca crassidens (assembly GCF_039906515.1). NCBI lineage: Eukaryota > Metazoa > Chordata > Mammalia > Artiodactyla > Delphinidae > Pseudorca > Pseudorca crassidens. Next base: position 24,392,579 of record NC_090306.1, on the reverse strand, counting down.
GAATGAGTGGAGAGGGGAAAAGAATGGACAGAAGTAAGTGAAGGCAGAACCAATAATGTGGATGGAACTGATCAAGAAAAACTGGGATCACAGAAGGAGAAGTTAGACCACCTGTGTTTGAGGGAAGAAAGAAAATTTTTAAATTGCCCTACTCTTAGAAAGAGATGCCATTTGTTTTGTATAGTTCCTAAGCTAATGGACACATCAGACATGGAGAAATGGAAGACAAGTGACTCTTTTCCATATTCAATTTTGAGAAATACCTTCAAATCACACCTATTAATTCTAAATGGAATTTTTAATCTTACGCAGGTTGCTATTGAAACAGGACTGCAGTATTTATTCCTCAGGCTGCAAAGTGAGAAATGTCACCTCTGAAAGAACACTACCCCTGTTATCTGACACTGAGGATCCCTACTGATGAGCCATCTATGCATATGCCCCTTCAGAGCTGCTGGAAGAGAGTGATGATGATTTGGGAGCGAATCAAAGTTTTGCCAAATACTCAAATCATCAGAGAAATCATTTGATATCAATAAAACCTTACTTTAGCAAATCCAGTAGAAGGAGAACTGACCTGGGAATCAACACAGCCCAGTCTGTCCTGTGCTGCCTGGCTGTCCTGGGGGAATCACTTTCGTATCTGTAAAACCTGAGTGTTGGCCTTGCCCGGTAATCCCCTAATGTTGGTTAGATCTTCGTGCCACAGTTGTCTCTGGACTGGCCAAACTGGGGGGTGAGGAGAGAAAGAAAGATAATGCAGTGAGTTTTTCATAAAGTTAAATCAATTCATTTAAAAAATTATGAAATTATATGTTTCCTATATTTTTGGTATTAAAGTATCCTTTCTCGGGCTTCCCTGGTGGCGCAGTGGTTAAGAATCCGCCTGCCAAGGCAGGGAACAGGGGTTCGAGCCCTGGTCTGGGAGGATCCCACGTGCCGTGGAGCAACTAGGCCCGTGCGCCACAACTACTGAGTCTGAGCTCTGGAGCTCGAGAGCCGCAACTACAGAAGCCCACGCGCCTAGAGCTTGTGCTCCACAGCGGGAGAGGCTACCACAGTGAGAGGCCCGTGCACCACAGCGGAGAGCGGCCCCCACTCACCGCAACCGGGGAAGGCCCACGCGCAGCAAGGAAGACCCAACACAGCCAAAAATAAAAAATAAATAAAATAAAAATAAATAAATTTAAAATATCCTTTCTCTTCCTGCATGATGAGAGCAGGAGGGGGTATACAGCCCTCCATTAGTTCCTCCTCCCCCACCCAACTCCCTCCTTTTGGACATTTTGCTGGTTTGGGAAATCTGAACTCCAGTTACCATAGTGCTGCATGGTCTCGAAGGTCCCTTTCAGCTCCCAAGTTCAACTCTTTGTGACTTAGAATAACCTTGTGGAAAGCATGAATTTTTCCTCTTAGGAGTTGAAACACATATTCGTCCTGCTCAGTTTCAGCAAGATGCCCAAGTAGGGGAAGGGGGACATGTCCCCTGGGGGGAGGTAGGAGCAAAGAGGAAGTTCATCTGCCACGAGGACAGGCTCTCTGAAGGGCCTGGCAGTGGGCACTAGGGGATGGTCTGGGCAGCACTGGTGTGGGGCCTCCTCCGTGAGCTGATAGGGTGTCCTCATAAGCAGCAGGAACATGTGTTGCTTAGAAGTTCCCATGGACAAGCATCAGTGAGGAGTATGTGCCAGTAGGAAATAGGAGCCTAAACACTGGGGCGGGGCAACAAGAGCAATGGCAGATGCCCCGTCCATGGGGCCATGGTGCAGGCAGCTTATCAAGAGAGGTTGCAGCCATGAGACAGGTCAGACGTTTGTGTATCCGTATCAAGTCATGAGGAGAGACTCAGGAATTGTGCTGAAGCCTAATATCGAAACCGAGCTCAGAGCACAGGTAAGGTTGCTCACAGGGTGACAGGTACTGAGTCCAGTGTGTCCCTCTGTCCCCCTACACTGGGTTTTCAAAAGTCCATTAAAGTTGTTCCTCAGAATACCATGGGGTAAGGATGGGAAGATTTGACTTCAATGTGTTCATCCCCTTGAGACCTGAACTCAGGAGAGGAATGAGATCTGGGAGGTAGACCTTGTCCGGTGAGGGCTACTTTCCAGGGCAATGCCCAGGTAGGGAGGGTCCTGGGGCTGCACGGGACTTGGTAATGGTCACCAGGTCATGGTGAGGGTGAGTGCTGTATGAGTTCTTCCTTCCAGGAAGGAAGCAGCAGGGCTTTGCTGAGGGACTCAACTGACTGTGTTACAAAATTGGAGATTGTAGGTCACATAGAACAGAGCAATGGTGGGAATGAGTGAGCTGAGAGGAGGTCAGTGTGCTCATGGGCTGAGGATCAGTTGGCCAATCTTGTGCTCAGCCAACGGCACAAAGTGAGGATAAACTTGAACAGTTATTTACTAGACTGGAATCATGGCCTTACTATTAGAGAACCCTGTTAGTTATAAAAGATGAATGTTTATGTCCGAGTCCTTAATGGAGAACAGCAAATGTCTTGGAAACCAGGATTTGAACGTAAAATTTGGAGAGTAGAATCTGAATTCAGATGAGACTAAATGGAATAATATATGTGCAAATTGCTATAAGCTATGCTAGGTAATTGCAAGTCATTATTTCAGTCTGCCTTGTACAAATGAGGAGATGGGGTGAGTCAAAGTGGAAGGAAATCAACGCAGCAGAGTATAGGCCTCTCCTTCCCAGCCCTTTTCCCCCTCCTCCTTCAGTACTATAAACCTCTGTTTCCTTTTTATCTTCATGCGCTCAAAAGTGAACAACCCCAAAGGAAAAAAAAAAACTCAGCTCATGACAATGAGAACAGATTGGTGGTTGCCAGAAGCAGGGAATGAGGGGTGGGCAAAATGGGTGAAGGGGGTCAAAAGGCACAAACTTCCAATTATAAGTTAAATAAGTCCTGGGCATGTAATGTTTAGTTAATAATACTGTATTGTATGTTTGAAAGTTGCTAAGAGAATTAGATATTAAAAGTTCTCATCACAAGAAAAAGAAATCGTAACTGTGAGGTGATGCGTGTTAACTAGAGTTATTCTGGTGCTCATTTTGCAATATACAGAAATATCAAATCATGATGTTGTACACCTGACACTAATATGATGTCATATGTCACTTATATCTCAATGTTTTAAAAAAGTGAACACCCCTAACTTAGCAGGCTAGCATTCTGAAACATAAAACTGGAAGAGGTTATGAAACGTGCCCCTGGGAGTGGAGGAGAGACTAGCTTGTGGGTATCACACACCCAGTCACCTGCCTGGAGGGTGTGAATGGATTTAAGTGTTGCCATTTCAACCTCCCTTCCATTAAGACCCCTTGTCGTTATTAGTGAATCTATTTCTTTCCTTTGCTCTTGGATTCTGTGCTGGGAAATACATCTCAAACCAGTGACTTCTTATACAAATTTTAGTAATCTTAAAATATCCTCCCCACTGTTTTAGAAACCTGGATTGTCTTGCCCTCATGAGAGTTGGGACCACCATTTTGTATGTTTGTGTTTTCTCATAATACCCAGAAAAATAGATGCTTCATTGGAGAGTATTGTAGAAAATTAAAGAACACTGGACATATGACACAGCATGTACAGTCAGGTCTGTGCTAATATAGGGGAAGAGACGAGGGGACGGCAACAACTAGTGAATTGTCCATTAATGCCTTTGCTTCAAAAGTGAAGATGCCTGACTCTATGGTGGTTTATGGAAGAAATGGCAGCATTCAGGTCCTAGAGCTGAGTATACCGTACGAGGGTTGAGAAAGGTTGTTTTTCTGACTTTTTAGAATTAGATTCAGAGTGACTTGGGAGGTGGTTGGCTTTGGCCAAAAGGCCTCTTAGGCCCAGATGGAAAATTTGTTGTGGCTACTGGAACCAGGCTGAGAGGGAAGTAAGCCAGGCTCGGGTGAAGGTGCTTGCGAAGGGAAACACCGCACCCCGAGTATGAACAGTACTGCTGGTGATAAGTCATCTTTGGGCTCGACTTGGATTGATTCATTTTTAAGTTCACTTTTGTTTCCATGTTAGTTTCCGGTACCTTCCACCGCAATGTTCAATCACACTTAGGAAGCAGCCCGTCTTACACGCAGGTGCTTAGCCTGAAAAAATGAATAAAACAGTACTCTATCCTTAAAAACTGGCCCGAACTTCCAAACAGTTAATGCTTTATTTCTTATCAAAGTTGAATACAAAAGCCTCTTCATTATGCGTTAATTCACCGAAGAGTTTATGTTTTTCATTTCCTTCACTTTCACAAAGATAGACAGAATAGAGAAAGATTTGAAATGGATCTAAGGGAAGATTTGCTTAGTGCTTTTTGTGGTCGAGGTTTATGAACGTTCATTAACTTAAATATGTGGCCATATGTATTTCACATATGACCAGTGTACCTTGTTTTCTTCAGTAGTTTGTTCTATAAAAATGATGTATGAGTCATACCTTTCAGAAGCCAACAATATCGTACAAGGTATTTTGAAGTTTTAAGGGTGTTCTTGGTGGATGCTTTTAAAAGACTTACAGTTGTCCTGTAAATTAGACAGTTTGGGTCAATCTGGACTTTGATAAACTAGGTTTCTTGAGGTGTATTTACAGATCTACCACATATTTTATTGATGTAGTGATACACACATGAACACATAGACACTGCCCTTGAGAACACGGATACCTTGTATTCAGTTCACAGAGCACACCCACATATATTATTTCATTTACTCCATGCAACAACCTTTCAAGGTAGCTGCATTTTAAGCTGCCTTGAAGGCAGGCAATATTTAGCCCTTGTAATACAAACAACTAAGGCCCGATAAGGCTCTGTAAGGAAGTCTGTTGCACAGAGCTCACCAGTGGCAGAGAAGAACCCAGCTTTCTAGACCCAGTTCTAGACTCTTTATTCTCCAGTGAAATCCTTCTCCTCGCTGCAAACCCCCAAAGTCTGCACTAGAACACTTTTGTTCCACTACACCTAGTAGTGCTCTAGTTACCTTAGGAAGTTACTACATTTACAGGAGCCAAATACAGAGTTATCTGTTTCCACCTGGAATACATGTAAACTGCACATTCCCTGCCTTCTACTCTATTTAGCAGAAAATAATGCCCTCATAATATTGTTATTATTATAACATAATATTAGTGCTATTTATTGTTTAGTGTGTATCATCAATTGTGCACAGTGTAAAATTATTATTCCCTTTTACAAAATAAGAAAATTAAGAACCGGGTAATAAATAATTTGTCTGAAATCAAACAACAGTCAGTGTCAGAATTGAGAGGCAAACGGGTTTTTTTCTGATCCAGACCCTGCCTTACTTACCACTGGAGGTCTCATAAATTTTAGAGCTGGTAGGTGAGCTGGGAGGTTGAGAGGAAGCATGTCATCTTCAAAGAGGTAAAAGAGAATTAGCAGGCTCTCAGGAGGTGAAAGCAAAGGGTTTTTCTCCCAGTTTGCTCCATAGGTAATGCCGAGAAAAGAACAGAACAAATCTATTTACGGAGAAGTGAATGTAAAGAAGCTTTTCATACCCAGCCCAGCACCCCTAGGATGGGGAGTTAAGGAAATGCATGAGAGATACCTTTTTCTTGGAATGTGAATAAACTCTCACATCCAAATGCATTCAGTCTTTTGGGAAATTTCCCCATCCATCAAGTGTTTGAGATAAAAAAGAAAAGGCAAGAAATGGGGACACTAATGAACCTGGGCCAGCTTCCAGGTTCAATCTGATCTGAGGAGCGACCATTGTCTCCCTGGGGCTTCCTGTGCTATAGCGTGAAACAGCTATTTGGGGCTCATGGTTCCAGGGCTTTATTGTTTAACCATTTGGGGTCAACATTCATGAGACCAGAATAAGATCTGAAGGTCAGATAATTTGCCAGATGGGGATTCAACAGATCAACATGAAGCTCATTAGGGACATGTTTCATTTAAACTATCTAAAGTTGGGAATTTTTTAGAGTAATAAAATAGGAAGAATGTGTCTGTCTTGTATCATTAATGCTATTTATAGATACTCTCAGTGGGTTGTTTGAGCTTGTTAAGTTAAAAGGTAGAATTTCAATTCTACTTAATAGCAAAACACTTCTCTTTGCTGCATATAATAAAACAAAAAGTGAAGCCGTAACAAACATCATAAAATACTTGGCCCAGTCATAGAAAATTGTCATCTCTCCAGGGTTGATGTAAATGGGAAGGGGAAATGTTGTTCTTTTATCACTTAAGAGCGTGAAAGTACATTTGTACTATCTACACGACGACTAACTACTCAAAGTTCTCAAACAACAGGTTTAAACATTTTCGATTCAGATTTGAAAGGACAGACGTTGTTGATTGATATTTCCTATTCAATTCTCTTTGGATTTGCATTTTTTAAAGGAGAGATGCAACTTTCTTTAGTTTTTATAAGCACTGTGGGCTGAGCAGCTTGTCAGTAAAATCCATTCAAAATTGCAGATCCCTGTGGCCTGTGAACAAGAGATCATCTCTGTGCTGCTTTCTCTGGGACAGCCGTGGTGCCCCTCAAGCGTGCTTTGAAAATGTTTCTCGGTACTGAGCTAAGCCATTCAGCAGCCAGCTGGGCTCTTGGTTCTCCAGGTTATGATGTTGGCAGTTGTCAGTGGTTTACACTGACTCCTTTGGGCTCTCTGGGGAGGTCTCTGGTCAGAGCCCAGATTTTCCTTAACCAGGTTAAGCAGACCAAACTGGAGTCTGGTTTCATTTCCCTGGAGGTCAGAAAAGTATGTAGTTTCTCATTTGCTTGATTTTCCACTTTCAGAATGAGGACTTGCCCTGCCCCAGTAATGGAGAGAGCAGTCCTACCGCCCTGCAGCTGAGATCTGCAGTAAAGCAGATGTTGAAAGATGAAATGTCATAATAGAGAAGCATCTTAATCTCTGATATTGTGTTCAAGTTTTTAAGAATGTGATACCCTCTAAGAAATTTGCAAACTTAAGTGGAGATGATTTTATATGGCTTAGCATTTCTTTAAACCATATGTCAATACAAGGACTTCTGAAAAAAAATGATTCTGTTACTTGATCCCGATGCCTGTGCTGAGTGGAAGGAATGGTATTCTCCTTCGTTTTGGCTGTAGCAGGGCTCAACAACTGCGGCCTGTGAGTGGAATCTGGCCCATCGCCTGTTTTTATAAATACATTTTGTTGGAACACAGCCATGCCCATTCGTTTACATAAGTGTCAATGGCTGCTTTCCTGCTACGAAGATAGAGTTGACTAGGAAGGACAGAGCCCATATGGCCTGAAATATTTACTCTCTGGCCTCTTACAGAAAAAGTTTGCCCACTCCTGAATTATAGCACAGTGTTAGGGCCGTGGGACTTCTGATCTGACTCTATTCCTAGCTTTTGGAGCTATGGGCAAGTTATTTAAGTCCTCTAAGCTTTAGTTTCCTCATTTATGAAGTGGGAGATACTGAGGATTGAGTTTTTAAATTAGATAATATATTTAAAGCCAGTACTGTCCTTGTTCCAGACCCTACAAGTATTGGACAGGCCCACATAAAGATCTTAGCACAGTGCCCGACACGTAGGGAGTACTCAACAAACATGCAAACGTACAAAATAGCTAATCTGGTTGCTGTCATCTTCATTATCCTCCTGTTCTGCCACTTGGTGGCCGTTGCTCTGGAGCTGTTGGAATCCCAGTGTTTCCCTTTCCCACCGCTCTGCCAGATGACAGCTGTTTCCTACAAGGAGGCAGTTAATGACCATTGAGATGTCATGTATGGAGTGATTGGGAAGGGAGTAGGTGAAGCTGTGTGATAAGGTGTGAGGAACACAGCAGTCAAGGCAGAACCCCAATGTCAGGACAGCAGGTGGAGTGTGGGCTCTGGAATCCGGAATTCCGGGGGTTTTGTCTTTGCTCTACTGGACATGAGCTGTGTGACCGAATTCAGCAAATGCGTTCGCTTCTCTTCTTCAGTGTCTTCAGGAGTTTAATGCTGCTAACAGTGACCCCCAGGGATATAAGGATGAACTGAGCTCCTGTAGAGAATGTACTCGGCACAGAAGATGTGCTCGATTAACATTGCTCCTCAGAGATGCTGCTTTACGAACGCAGGGGGAGAAGAGAGCGGCCACTGGGGATCTGGGTGCCTGCAGGGTGCGCCCCCTGCATTTCAGTATGCTCTTCACATGTCACTTTTTCAGTGAGGCCTCCCCTGACCGCCCATATGAATATCTCACCTTCCTTCCCCTCCTGGTCTCCCTCCTTCGCTTTCCTGCTTGATTTTTCTCCACCTAATGTATCATATTCAGTGTGACCTACTCTGGGTCTTACTTGCTTGGTGGCTGTTTTCCCATCCATGTGAGTTCCAGGAGGATAGGAATGATTGTTTTACCCACTGATAACATTCTTGGTGCCTGTGACAGTGGCAGGCACATAATCTGTGTTTTACTCATAATTGTATTTTTAGTGCTCAGCATACTGCCAGTCACATACTAGAGAGAGAACAAATAATTAATTGAACAAGTAAATGAGTTATATTAATTTAGGGCTTCTTATAGTATTAGTGTCTGACGAATATAGGATTTCTTTACACAAGCTTGCTTCATTGTTAAAATATTCTATAATAATTTGTATTATCGTCTTTGGAAAGAAATGAGTTTTGACTAAAATACACACAGCACAATGAGTACAGACTAAATGTGTTTTTCTGAGGCCAGTCGGCAGGCAGGAAGCCTCTCTGCAGGTGCACAGGTGATGCGAGGGACCACATTCCATCCACCAAGCCTAAGCTTTTAGAGATGTGCTATCAACGTGCCAAAGCCCCACTCCGGTAACGTGAGGGATTCTTCGTGTCTGTTGGCAAAGCTGAGCCAGAATCAGCATGAGAATCGGATCAGTGCAGCTTGTCTGTGATAGGCTGCACGCTGTGAGGCTCAGAAGCCCGCCTGTGGGAGGATCTTCCTTCAGCGTCAGGACTTTGGCCAGAATGGGGATATACTAGGTGGCACGTCCGGAGACCAAAATCAATGCCCCTTGGTGACCAGCATCCCTTCCAGGACCTGATAGTCCCCCCCAGGCACTGTCTCCCACAAAACCTCAGGGTCCAAATTTGAACACATGGTGCCAGTAGGGTTATACAATGTCAGGAACATAAGGGAGCCTGAGTCAGAGGGTCCAGTCAAGACCCAAGACACACAGGATGGACTTTTCTGGATGCCTGAGCTGCAGAAATTCAGGGCAATGTGAGCCTGCAGGGTGAACCTGTCATTCTCCACACTTGTGCCAGAGAACTAGCCAGTGTGCCGGTAGAGCCCATTTGAGCTCTAACGTGGAAATGTGTCAGACAGGGCGGGTTATGTCTGTGTTTTCTATCACAGGACAAGCTCTGTTTGAAAAGTTAGTTGCATGGGATGGAATACTCAGGGGCCTCCATTGCACCCCAAAGTCACCTGCTTCTCCGCCCTCTTTTCCAGCATGGGCTACTGCATCCTTTTCGTGCATGGAATGAGCAAGCTGTGCACATGGCTGAATCGCTGTGGGGCTGCCACCCTGAGCGTGTCCACTGTGCTGCTGCTGCTGCTTTTCTCCTGGAAAACCATGAAACAGAATGAAATTTGGCTGTCGAGAGAGTCCCTATTCAGGTATGACTAGAGGGTTAAAAGGGAATCTGTTCCCATTTATTTCTTTGCTGACGCATTTGTTTCCAAACAAACGAGGCGACATGGATCTGGCAATATTTATTAATCCAGAAACGTTTTTTAGTAAAGTTTTAAATGGAAGATGTCATTTTATTTTGGGTTTTAACTTTAATTTTTTAAATGGTATTCTATAAAATTTTACGGGAGCTCACTGTAAGTGAATTAATGGAAATAAGGCTCATGGGAAGGTTTTTGGGTCTGTGAATTGAGATGGAAAGTCTTGATAATGAGCTGGGCTGTAAAATCAGCCATCAACAAAATAAGATTGGTCAGTAAGTCCAATGGCATTGTTCAGCTGAGTGAATGAGAAAGGTGAGCGCACAGCAAGAAGGAAGAGAGATGCAGAATATTCCAGGATATTAAGTTGTGATCTGTAATCTAGTTGCTTTGTTTTGAACATTAATCGTGAGCAAGGAAGTGAAAGACTTTTTCATCTCGTGGTAGGTTTTTATGTGGTGTAGAAGCTGTTTCTGAATATAACAATGCCAGTTTATAGCCCTAACTTGTTGTAAAGTATAAAACATCCTTTGGGTTGCTCATCATGCCATGTTTCTGGGCTTAGTCTGTCTCCTTAATGTCACAGCCCTGGTGACCTTCACCTGGCCTCCGCGGCTCAGCCACACCTGGCCTCCCAGCAGTATTTCCCAGTCTCCCAGGGGTCCCCAGTCTTTGACCCCTTCCAGCTTCTGTCCTCACTTATGACCCAGTTGGCCAGTTCTGTCAACGTGGTTTTTATTTGGTTCCCTAATCAGCCAGTACCCAACACTTATTCTTTGGAGGCAAACAACTGAAACAGAGTTGGAATCACTTTCAAAAGCAGAAAATATGGAAAGAGCATAGGAGAGCGCACAGAATTGGGGAGTAGGTGAGGAAGCAGGCATGTAGCAGACGGGAAACAGGTGTCTGGATAGTCTGTCTTGAGGGGACCTGGGCACCTGCAAAGGAATGAATGGAGGGTAAATGTACCCCAATTTTCTCTCTCTTCACATCACAGTCCTGAGCTTAGGTCGTGTGCCTGCCCCTTGTCCCCACTAGGGCACTGAGATGACAGAACTGGCCAAAGACGCTCCCCTGACTTCCATGGGGGGAGTTAGGGCAGGCAGAACCCCTGGGCTTCCACTGAGATGTCACAGCAAGAGGGAATTCCCCACAGGAAACCCAAGCACCGGAAAAGGACACAGACTCTGGACTGCCAGAAGTGAGTGAATGAGTGAATGAACGAATGAAGGAGTAAGACACATGTTCACTGTACTCCTCTACCGTTTTAAAACAATATATCTGATTTTGCTATTTGGCAATTTAACTTTCTTTAATAGAAAAAAAATTAGTCTGGCATGCATGCACGTCTTATCAGTTTATTTACTGTTACTATATCATTATCATTGTCACCATCATTACTTCAGGGGGTACTATAGGGACCTGTTGCCCTGTGGGTTTTTTTCTAGGAATTGTATATCACTTTTAGGCTTCAGATTCTGTTCCGTCCCCGTTATACCCCCGACCTCAGTGCAGTTCTCACAGACTACAATGGACTTGTTCCCTCTTACTGCCCACTGCTGAGGTCATTCTGTAAACACAGGGGCATGGAAGTTCAGGAATATAACTTCCTCCTGGTTTCTGTGGCTTAATTCATTTTTTCTTTCACTTTCAATAGTCAGTGCTTTTATGAGGAACTTTAAAATGATTCTGCCCCGTGTTAAATCCTTTCCTTGAATAAAGGTACTAAGATTGATTGTATTTTCTAACGATGTTTACTGCTTAATCAGTGCAACTCTGAGGAAGGATTTTGGCAGACAGCATTTTATCTCAAGGATAACAAGTTAGTGTTCAAACCCTGTACAGCTGATGCCAGCAATTTAAAAAAATGGAAAACAGAAAAACAAAAATCTCATTGACCTTGTATGCAGAGGCTTCTGGTTTTTTAGATGGAAGCATGTAGGAAGTGAACAGTTGATTACTAAAACACAGGCATTCCACATATGTGCTTAAAGAGACTTTGTGTCTTGAGAGGCCTTTGGTGATCAAATGGAATTTTGTGTAATGTGCAAATCAAAGCTATCAATAATTTTTAGAAAACTTTTCCTGTTATAATTTATTTATGTCCTGGGGAAACTTTTAAGTATCTGAGGCTTTAAGTTTATTCTTTTTCCTTCAAGACCAGCTGTTTATATGTATTCATCTTTCCTGAGTAATGTTCAAATCAGTTGAACATTTACCAAGAATCTTTGAGGCAAGATAGGATTCGTGGCTGGTGTGGGGTCTGGAATGAGGCTTTCTGGCTTTCCTCCAAGTTCTACCATTTAATAGCTGTGTGATCGTGGGTGAGTTACTTAACCGCTCCATGCCTTAGTTCCTTTATTTTAAAATTTAGGAGTTTGGGATGAACATATACACACTACTATATATAAAATAGATAACCAATAAGGATGTACTATATAGCACAGGGAACTATATTCAATATCCTGTGATAAACCATAATGGAAAAGAATCTGAAAAAGAATATATATATATACATATACGTATATGTGTATAATTGAATCAATTTGCTGTACACCTGAAATGAACACAACATTGTAAATCAGCTATACTTCAATTAAAAAATAAATTTTAAAAAAGGAAAAATGTTTTAAATTTAGAATAACGATAGTGTCTATCTTCTGAGTAGAGTATGTGAAAGATGCGTAGGGCAGTATGATAAACACTGTGTCAGGCTTTCAGATTCTTGCTCTGCACTGTGTTCTAGGACATGAGAGAACAGGGCGTGGGGCGAGACACTAGAGGAGCCTGAAGTCTGGATGGGAGTCAGACACATGTACACATTTTAATGTAATGTAGCAGGTGGTAGACAGAGGCAGAGCAGGGTGCTGTGTAAGTGCAGGCAGGTGACTGGGACCAACCCAAGCCTTCAAGGACCATTCTCTTGTAGACCTGAGCTCTGTCTGGAAGGATAAGGAAAGCCTAAATTAGCCGTAATGGCCCAAACCAAGAGCTGGCCAACTAAGAAGAAGTTGCAGTAGTTCTAGATGAGGTGATGTCCTTGACAGAGGCCCTGTTTCTGTTTTCTCCTCTCTTCCAGACTATCAACCCGTTGACCATCCTAGGTCATATGGTCTCGTTGAGGCCTCTCTAATTATATGGAGTGGTTGTGCTTGGCAATACTATGAACGATCTTACAGAATATCTTAGGACAGACCTTTGTGTTAGAGACAATCCAAATGTCAGTCAAATTCCAGGGTTTCCAGCTGAGGCCTCCTGTCACAAAAAAGATCCCACTGAGTGATGTATTTTTAGGAGATACAGATGGAAGATCCCCCTCACAGCTTTGTACTTTTATTGGCAAAAACCTCACACACAAAAGCACAAGAACCCAGCACTTGTGTCTCATCAGAGGCTCAGAGAGAGAGTAGTTTGTCCAAGACGAAATCGCTGTGAAAAGGAGGTGTCAGGTTTGAACCCAAATCTGATGTAAAAGCCAAAGAATACATCTACTTCACCACACCTGTGTTTTGCTTTATGTTTTCTAACTTAAGCTAATCCCAATATAAACAGAGAAAGACAGAAAGACAGAGACAGACAGAGACAGAATGAGAGATGTTCATAATCATAGCTGCAAGGTACGTTTTCTTTAGTTCCCAGAACAGGAGATTATTCTGCTATCTAACCTGAGGAGAGGGTAAGTGCATAGCTTCTAGTGATAGCCCAGACTTTTATATTTTGGTACCAAAATAACACAATTTGATGAAATCTTTTCTTCCCACGCCCCCAAATCTTCAAAATACTTAGAAAGACAAAGCCAGCATGTTTTCTTTTGCATCCAGTTTGGGGTCTCTCTTAATCCCATTCATGAACTATTTAAGTGATCCGTGGACCACCAGTTAAGAATTTATGGCCTAGATCTTCTTCCCTCCCTGTAGGAAATACATTTCTCTTTCCTCCTCTCTGAATTGCTGAGCCAGAGAGATAAGCAGACCTCCCAGGGCAGAGAACATAAACCAGGGATTGGCAAATTCCTTCGTAAAGGCCAGACTGTAAATATTTGAGGCTTTGTGGGCCCTATGGTCTCTTTTGCAGCTGCTCTGCCATTGTCTCGGGAAAGAAGCCAAAGACATCTATGTAAAAAGGTAAACACATTGATATGTCTGTGGCCCATCAGGCCATAGTTTGTTTACCAGTGAAATTCTAATGTTTCTAGTATCTTGCGGTACCTTTTTGGTTTATCAAACGTTGACCGACTTCAGGAATGATTGTGACCTTATATTGATCTTGGTTGAAATCTCTGCTCAACTGCTTACTCAGTCTGTAACCTTAGAAAATGGTCTTAAGCTCTCTGAGCTTCAATTTCCTCATCATATGGGAGGTACAGTAATACTACCCATCGGATAGGTTGTTGAAAGGGTGAGAGGAGGTAGCCCATGGAAATGGATGCTTAGCTCAGCACTTGATTCAAAATGAGCCTCCATAAGCACTGGCTAACCTGACTGTGGCATTGGAAACCTCAGGTTAAACAGGGTCACAATTGAGGAGAGCCATAAATTCTTACTTTCCTTTCCTGTTAACCTCTGGCTGAACATTTTTTTTTAAATGTTTGTTTTCTAATCAGGAATTTGGGGGTGATTCTCCTGACCTATTGTTCCAGTAATGCCAACAAAACAAACTGATGTTCTACAAACTTGGAGCGATACCTGATAGAAGTGGCTTGATAGCTCTGTTATTTTTCAAGTCTTCTGCAAACGAGAGGTGTGAGGGAGAAATGCAAAGTGCATGAATTAAGATCCTGAGTTCGAAGGGAGACCTTAATTCATAATCCTTGTTGTAGTTATTAATAGGATTTGGGATCCAGCCCCATAACTTATGAATCCTACATTTCCTTATGGAGTAAATATGTGTAAGGCTGCACGTTCTGTTAAGACAGTTGGGACGACTCAATCACAGCATCCCAAAAGCAAACTGATGAGGCTGACCCCGGAAGGAGGGAGCAACTTGGCCAGTCAGAGTGACCTGGAAAGTTTTGCCTTTGGTCAATTGTTTATTTTCCTTTTTTTCACAAACTGTTTATTGTAAAATGAGAGACTGGGAAAACGTAGCAGTAAAATATCACAGAGAGAACGTAAAGGTCAAAAACAACAATGGGAAAAGCAGTGTGTTCTTAGGATTTCAGTTACTCCACCCATGCCTGCTTGCCTGCTACAAATATTATTACTTCCATCCTGCCATCACTGAACAATGCCCTCATCTTAGCAAGGACGCTTTTCCACAGGCTGAACTCGGGTGAAACATAGTAGAGCAGCTATGCTAATCACACAGAAGGGAGGATCAATTCCAGTAAATATGCCGGTTATATCTATGCTGAAATCAAAGTTACTTTAAAATCTCCCTGTACCATGCACTGTTTAGTTCTGCATAGAAAAATCAGACACTTTCCTGTATAGAAATTGGATTTTTTAAGAAGCCATTACTATCACTCTGAACTTGGTCCTGCCCCCATGACCTAATGTACTTTGGGTAATGTCCATTTGAAATGTTATATTAAAATTCTAGCTTTGTGTGTTAGCTGGTGAGCTTCGCCATAAGGTAATTGAAGGAGATTGATGATTTCACTGGCATCCAAATGGCAGCATTTGTAAATCTTTTGTCTTGGGTCAGTGATTTCCAGTGAGAGGATTCCTCCAATCTCCTCCGCGGAGTCCAATCCTGGCTTCCAGTATGCAGAGTTTTACATGGGTATAATGGGGTGAGGGAGATTCCACTGTTCAGAATATATATTTTCACTTAATCTACCTTGGAGGTACAGCTCTTCTGGCCCTCGACTGTACCTGTTGTTCCTGATCTCTCTGATTCAACTTTTCTAGAGAGTAAACGTCCTGCCTTTTGCTGGGATGGGGAAAGAATAGAGGAAATAGTCACCTGGATGTGCCTGGTGGGGAAGAGGATCTGGGGTCTAACTGCTGTTAGTACAGATTTACAGCCCATCTGTTTCCAGCCGCACCCCACACACAACAAAACATCCTAGCTACTGCCGTGCATTTGACATCACCATAACAGCTCTGTGTAAGGTGAAGTCTGCTGCTGTCCATGATGCTCCCTTGGGTTGGTTGCTAGCTGCCCACACTCCCTGTAAATTCTCTCCTCTGGAGAGTTCCTCACGCACTTGGCCAGTGGATTTTAGGTGGAACAGTCTTTGCTGGTCCTAAGGGACTGGGCTTTTTTTTTGCCTTTGAACATTTTAATTTATTTCTTTTTGAATTAAAAACCATTTTTTTTCTTGGTTTATAACGTTAAGGGGCTGTTATTTCAACAAAGGTTACAATACCCTGACGTATTATCCTAACAGGTTTAATTTGTATGGTGTTCCCCTAGTGTTCTTACCTTTGAATTAAAAATTAAATGAAAATATGTCACCTAGAAGAGGAAGGGCATTTAAAGTTCAGTTGCCGGAAACTAGGTTGTTATCCTTTCTGCTTCCTCTCTGTCATCACCTCCCCCATTCCAGCATTTAACCCATGTAGGTTCCAGGAGTTTTCTTTCCAGACAGCCCCCAAACCCATCTACCCCTGCCACCACCTCCTTGCAGGTAAGGGAACAGGGACTCTAGGAGCAAAGTCCTTGGGTCAGAATCCCGTCCCTGCCAGTTACCAGCTATCTGATCTCGTGCAGGGTGACTTTGTGAGGCAGTTACAAACGACAGCATGTCTTCCTTCTTGTGTCATCTTCAAAGCTTCAGTGTTACCCTCTGGGGCTCCCCAGGTATCCTGTTTTACCAGCTCGAGCACACTAACACACTCACCACTTAAGCAAAGTTTTTAACCTTTCTGAGCAAAACCTCCTTTCCTTATCTGCAACTTGTAGAATAATCATACCTGTATTTTTTTTTTAATTAGCCCTGGTTTATTACATGGGAAGCGTTTATCTCCAGTAAACCTTAGTAGGGAAGTCAGTCTACAGTCATCCCTCTTGTAATGATTTATTTATATAGACAATCTCAATTTTTTTTCTTTAAAAAGGAAGGCTATAAATGAAGGAAGGAGGGAAAAAACTGAATTAACCTGAGCATGCTGGGTTGTTCCCCCAAAGACTCATCTCTTACCACATCCTGCCACCTCTGCTTCATGTGCAGTCAGCGTGTTTGTTTAGTTGTGCACAGTTGTGCACAGCCTTCACTGTTTTCCACAGAAACATGTTTATTAACTCATATAATCCACAAATTTTGGAAGACTTGGCCTTGATGGATGCAATGGACATTTCAAATACAGGTTCATGAAACTGTGAGTAAAACATGAAAGAAACTGACAACATTCTTAAGCAGTACTCTTTGTTACTCATTTTTTTAAATTTATTAATTTTTAGGTCTGGAGTTCAGACTCTGCCCCACAATGCCAAGGTTCACTACAACTACGCCAATTTCCTGAAGGACCAGGGTCGGAACAGGGAAGCCATCTACCACTACAGAACGGCCCTCAAGTAAGCAGCAGATGGGTGTCGGCTGTTGTGTTTCTTAGGCCCTTGTTTATTTCACTCACCCCTCCCAGTATTTGGGGGGTTGTTTGTTTCTCTTGACAGTGAACATCTCCTTGGAGATGGTATAGATCTGGGACTCCAAGTCTTTGGGCTCAGTGTTTGAGTCTAAGTCTACCTTGCTTTTAACTTTTAGTGTTTTCTTGTAAAAATTTCCATTGCTACACATTATGCAGTGAAGTGACACAGTTGAATACACATATACAGACCAATAAGAGTTGGTTGTCAAAAACATACTCGTAAGTTCTCAGGATATTTACTCCAGTGAATTCCTCCCAATTTAGGCTTCCCTCTTTACATAAATATCTAAGAGGGTTTCTATAAAGACATTGGAGTATAAAATAAAATACTCTGATAATTGTATTAAAGAGAAGGAAAATGAGGAGACACTTGACTACCGTATTGGGAATATGTTAATAAGGTATGTATATACATAAATATATATATACAGTATATGCTTTTCTAATGTTTTAAAATTTTTTTTTAATTTAAAATATGAACAGCCCTGACACTCTCCTTATACTCATCCACTGAAAGAGAATATACCAAACATGGCTTTAGAGATGACTTTTAAGGGAAATTCAAATTTAAGGTCTGCGTTACCAGCAGCTGTCTGCATTGCTCTTAGGTACTCTTTTAAATTGCAACTCTGACTTTCAAGGTAGTCTTCCCTGAGAGATCCCAGATAGTAAATGTATTTAACCTGAAACGTGTGGAGGCGTGATAAGCAAACACAGCCTTGGAATCTCCCAATGTGGGCAAATCCTCTCCTTTATTGAATAATGTGAAGCTCACAGGAGTTTTTCAAAGAGGTTTCCATGCCTCTGCAGTATGTCCCACATTTGGCTGAATTTTCGGTTACTGTTTCACTTTGGGACATGCTCTAAAATATGTGTACCAAACAAATCATACATTTCACTGAAGTTCCCTCTAAGGATTGTCTCAAAGCTTAGTTTGAAATTGTCATCCTTAAAGTAACTGACCTAATTTTTAAAGTTATCCTTTTGAACAGTGTTCTACCTAAGTACGTTGTTCATCAATCAAATCTTTTAGACTTCAGGACCTGTTGTTTAGTATTCAGTATGGTAAAAATTTTAAACTGTACACATCAAGTTCCCTGCTAAATACTTTTCCAAAGATAACAAGAAATATAAATTCAAGAGGAATAATTGTAACAAAGATTTTTATTGAGGAAAGAAGTTTTTATTAAGAAATAGAAGACATTTTTAAAGATTTAATAAAGGGGCTTCCCTGGTGGTGCAGTGGTTGAGAGTCTGCCTGCCGATGCAGGGGACACGGGTTCGTGACCCAGTCGGGGAAGATTCCACATGCCGCGGAGCGGCTGGGCCCGTGAGCCATGGCCGCTGGGCCTGCGCGTCCGGAGCCTGTGCTCCGCAGCGGGAGGGGCCACAACGGTGAGAGTCCCGTGTACCGCAAAAAAAAAAAAAAAAGATTTAATAAAGAATCATATTCTTCACTGCAAGCCAGTTTATGCAGATATTTCCAGTGCTTATCTCTGGTTGTTGAGATTATGGTTTAATTTTTTTCTTTATACTTTCTACTGTGCTTCAGAGTTCCACGATGAGCATGTATTATTTTTGAAATGAGGAAATGTTATTTTTAAAAAGGCATGTTCCCCCCCGGACCCCCCCAAAAATGATACAAATGAACATATTTACAAAACAGAAACAGACTCACAGACCTAGGCAATAAACTTATCGTTACCAACGGGGAAGGTTGGAGGGGAAGGATAGATTGGGAGTTTGGGATTGACATGTACACACAGCTATATTTAAAATGGATAACCAACAAGGACCAATTGCATAGCACAGGGAACTCTGCTCAATATTCTGTAATAACCTAAATGGAAAAAGAATTTGAAAAAGAATAGATATCTGTATATGTATAACTGAATCACTTTTCTGTACTCCTGAAACTAACCCAACATAGTTAATCAACTATTCTCAATATAAAATAAAATTTTTTTTAAAAAGGCATGTTCCTTCAAGGGACATTTAAGCAAATAAAGCGTGTTTGGGCTTTAATAATTAATTAGCGTTTCGTGATTTTAGGTGGCATTCTTAAAGGGAAGAAAAGAGCAGTAAGTTTGCCTGAAAAATATTGGTTGGAGGGAAGTATATCAGTATCTTTTAAAATTTGTTTCATTCGAACAGACTATTTTCTGTGAAGTTCAAACAGAAAAATAAGGCAGACCTTAAGGTACAGCTTGGGGAAAAGGTGTAAATTAAGCAAAACTCTCCGCCAGCTGACCTTACAAAATTACAGTAGCTGGTTGGGACTTCCACCGTCAATAAAAGTAAATGTTTGCTTCAGCAACTGTCCTTGTGGAAGAAACTTGTCCTTGAGAAATGGGGTAAAGACAGTTAAAGCTAAGAATATACTACATAGTAATTAGTGAAATATTTCATCATCTCAGACCAGGCTCAAAATATTTCTGATTTAAAGTATCATCATTTTTGTTATGGATACCTCCATGGTGAAATTTCAATGGATGTGGTGTTTTTTGTTTTTTGTTTTTTTAATTTAAGTAAATTGTCACTCTTTGTGTTAGAAAAGGACAATACTGGGACTATTCATCATTTTGATGATTATTTATCCTAGATGACTGGAAGACTGCCCTTCCTTAAATATAACTCCTTCTCTGTGGAGGTTGCTAACACAGGGATTCCTCCCCTCCCAACTGCTCCACCCTACTTCACCTTTGGTGTATCTTGATGTTTTCCACGTCTGCAAGAGTAATAAAGAGAATGATTAGGGAAATGCAGGATTAAAGGTGGTATTATCTGAAATCAGCCCCAACAGTTATTCATTCCTGTTGTAATGACTGTATAGGTTCCAAAGGCAATGGTGATATTGGTCATTAGGGTTGTATCTATACCGATATCTTTTTGGCTGGCTTACAGTTCTAAAAATAACACTGTATTAAATTGGTAATTATATATGACACGAATATTCTTCTGCTTTTTAACTTTATTCTATTTTTTAAATGTAAAAATACCACTGACTGACTTCTCCATTTTGGTGCACCTCAGGTATTATATTTCTGTAGTACAAGGGAGATCTCCCCTGAAAAATGCTGCAGCTGAGGATACAGAGTCAGATTAAGACCCAAATCATCAAAGAAAGTTGTCAGAATACTTTCCTTAAATCCTCCATAAACACAAATGTAAGCTTTCCTTTCTGTGAGGAGTGGCTCTCATATTTATACCTAATGGGGTGTTAAAAGTTTGGGATTGTTTATGCTGGAAAATCAGAACACCACTGGTGGAGCTACCATATGCCTTCACAGCTTTCTGACCATTGAGTTACTCTCGACAAGGTTTCTACTATTTTCACCGCGTATGATGGGAGTAGAAATGTTACTGGAAGAGGGGCCCCGTCCCAGGTCCGGAAGTGGGCTGTTGTCTAACACTCAGAGATGAATAGTCCGAGGAGACACTCGTGCTGACAAAGCAAAAAACTTTATTGGGAAGGGGCGCCCGGGCAGAGAGCAGCAGGGTAAGGGAACCCAAGAGAACTGCTCTGCCATGTGGCTCGCAGTCTTAGGTTTTATGGTAATGGGTTAGCTTTCCAGGTTGTCTCTGGCCAATCATCTTGTTTGTGCCCACATTTGGTCTGACTCAGGGTCCTTCCAGGTGGTGTGCGTCTCTCTCAGCCAAGGTGGATTCTAGCATGAGGGTTTCTGGGATGTGGGCAGGACATACTATGGCATCTCCTCCCTCCCTCCTTTCGGCCCCTCCTGAATTCTCCTGGTTAGTTTTTGGTGGCAGCACTGTGTTCCTTATCGGGACCTCCTGTTGTGAGACAACTCATGCAAGCACTTATTAACGTGCCTGGCCAGGGTGGGCAGTTTCGGTCAATGGTTCCCTAACAGAAAATCCACCCAGCCATTCAGCTCTTCCTATACAGAAACTCCCATGAAATGACTCATTCAGTAAGCCCAAAAGAAAAGATAGTGGCCCTGCCCAAATAAAGTGCAGAAGATATTGAATGTGTACTTGGCCGGTAGCTTGTTGATTACCTTAAAAAGTCAGTTAAAAGTGAAGAATCATAAAACAAATCATGTGCACTCTTGAATGTTTTATTGTACCCTAAAATTTTACGTGTATGTCCATTCACCAAGTCTTCTAATGTCAAACCAAGTTTTTTCTTTGAGTAAGAGTCTACTGATTAGAATCTGCAAAAAATACAACCACAGTTCATTTCTGTCGTGATCATTTTTAAAGTGGAATCAAAATGTACAGGCTATCTGAGATTTTTCTGGTTTTTCTCCTCCAACCTTTTACAATTAATCTTACATCGAATTCAACGGCAATTTTTTTGAGTGACTTCCCTTTTTTGAGTATTTCCAGAGTATTTTTTAGTTTTCATAAAAATCACAACTCTGTTTTTTACTTTTATATTTTATCAGTTTGCAGGGTATTTCATTATATTGTGCAATTGCAATAAACAACTAGAATAAATCTGTTAATAAGAACAACTGGCTCTTAGCAGTCATGTAGCTTAACTTAAGGGAGCAGAAGGGCCCAGGCTTATAGAGAAGGTTTATTATGTTATAGGCATCCACCAATATGTTTTACAGAGAACAGAGAACATCTGCAAATCTGATGACACAATTAAGAGACTTTTAAAAGAGTCTTCATTATAGGTGATAGAGTCTCATGGAAATTGTTTTTCATCTTATAATTAGATTTCTTGCAAGGCTCAATTACTGGTTGGTTAATACGGGCTGGTCATCAAAAACCCTGAACCTGGGAATGAGAATAGAGTTCACCTTTGTTCAGGTGGATCAACAAAGTCTCTTCATTGTCAGCAGGAAAATGCCCCATGTTTCACTGAACATTTGTTCACTTAGATGTCCTTTTCCCTCCAGCCTCTACAGTAAGCCCCTGTCATACCTAGACTAGCTGATGCACCCCTGGTGGTTGGATATCAGCCACATGCAGGATTTCATCCTTATAAAAGGGCTGTGATCCTCAGTCACCCAGATAGCTATTTTCTTTTCACAGGTATGGTTTCACATGAAATACACAGAAATCATCTAAGGTGTCCCCCCTCCCATAAGTCCTATTGAGTAGGAGATGCATTACCCTGCCCTGAGGGAACTCAGGTGTGTTTGGGCAGCCTTGGTATCCTCAGAGGGGCCTTGTCCACTCCTAATGTATCTGCTGTTGATGTTTTAAATAGGAAATCTGAAGGGAAAGAAAACTGTGTTCATGGGGGCGGTTGAAGTCCCTGACCAGGCTCTTCTTATTGGTATAACTAAAAGGAAAGAAATGTACTTTTAAAACTCCTGTACAAAAGAAGTCTACAATTGATATTTAATTGGCTAACTCGTGGGAAAGGAGAAGCTAAAATCTTTCTGATTGGAATTTTTTAATGCATAAAATAGAGACTTTTCATGATAACGGTACCCACTGCTCTCATTCTTTGTATTCCCTCCTGTGTGGATAACTGGAAGTCTACAAAGAGACTCCATTAGACTATAAGAAGTGTATGTGGGAGAAGAAAGTAATAAGACAATGATTATTGAAGAAAGCCATATTGTTAGAATGTAAAAAAATCTAACTATGTCTAATGAACCCACTGCTCATTGATGTCCTGAGTTATCAATAAGATTATTATAATTCCTTTGAAAAATGTTGTCTATAAAACTGGTAGAGTTTGAACTTTTTTTTAATCAGGATTTAATGATTATTTAAGAAGTCCTTCTTTACCCAGGCTATTTTGAATGAACATTTAAAATAACTCTCATGACTACAGGTGGCCTTAGATACCAGCTGCCATATATTTCTGGAAAGACCGAAAATTCCAATACCATTTGTTAACCAAGTTTAACAAGTGGAGAGGGGTTCTTCTGTTGGTGTGGTACTTTTATTTATAAATGTCTAAATATGTTTTCCGGTAGCACAATTGAAATCATGTTTGTTCCTTTTTGTTGATGAAATTATATTCTCACTATGTATATTTTGTGTTAATTAAGTTTAGCAGCTTTTTTCACTAAATCCAAGAAATTGATTTAGAAATTCATTTAGAAAACTAGAATTTTAGTCATATTGTGGCCATACTTACGGACTATATTTCAAAATGAAAGTTCTATAATTTATATTCAAAAACATCTGCTCTCTCTTTTTTCTGCCTTAAACCACCATTTCACTTCAAAACCTCACTGCGGTTCCCCAGGAAACAAAATCCAAGGCAGAGATTAGCAAGCAGGAAGTTCATTAAGGAGTGCTCTCTGGAACGCCAGGGAAGCAAGATGGGCAGAGGGGGAAGGAGAGATACAGTGCATTCGCAGGGGCTCAGAGGAGCCCTTAGGGAGCTCTGGAGATGGGGTGGCCCCTCAGAGTTGTCATGAAAGAGATGGAACCTTTATACCCGCTATCAACCAGTCACTGGCCCCAGGCAGAGAAGAGTAGCCTCGGGTAAAGCAATGCCCAGAGAAGAACTCAGCTGTGAGCTGTCAAGTGCTCACACTTGAGGGGTATCTGGGTGGTATAAGACAGCACCCACTACACTGGCTTAATTGATGATTTCTTATATAAGTAAATATGACAGTTCAACAGAATATCATTTAGATTTTTTGTTAAAATGAGAAGAGTGGTGTTACCTACCTCATAGGGCTGGAATAATTCACATACAAGGTGTAAAGCAGTGTCTGAATACCTGGCCGTGATAAACTCGGTGAATGTTATTAATACACCCCCAATCGGACCACTTCTCTCCACCTCCACTGCCCATCATCTCTCACCTGGATTACTGCAGTGTTCTCTGGTTTCCCCCATTTTCACTTCCCCTTCCTCCCCTCCTTCAGTCTGTTCTCAACCCAGCAGCCACAGGGAAGTTCATAGTAATCCTGTGCTCAGAACGTTCTGCTTGCTCTGAGAATCAGGGCCCCGTGCAGTGGTCTCCACGTCCTGCACCGTCTGGTCCCGCTGCCTCTCAGACCTTACCTCCTACTACACCTCTTGCTGTCTCAGCTCCAGCCAGACGGGGCTCCAGGCACACACCAGTCGTCACATTCTTATGGCAATTGGAAAAAAAAATGCATGACCTAAAAGTTGAGTTACATTTTATTCCGGGGACAAAACTGAGAACTTAAGCCCAAGACACAGCATCTCAGATAACTCTGAGAGACTGCTCCGAAGAAGCAAGTGAGCGGATCCAGGATGTATAAGGGTTTTTGCAACACAGACCAGGTAGTCAGAACATCAAAAGATTACTGTTAATCAAAGAAAACCAGTTATCTCAGGTTAAGGAATTTAGTGCTTTTCTGTGTGTGGGAAGATGCAAGAGTCTGGGCTCACTGAAATCACTCCTTTGATATGCACCTGAGCTATCTGGGGCCAGTATCCTGTGCTTTCTCTTCCTGAGTCTCCTTGGGGTGCACCATTGGGGGTGGCTGCAGCTGCCGACTGCTAGATGGTGGGCATCCTGTTTCTACCCTGAGTTCCCTCAGGGCTCACCATCTGGGTGGCTGTAATGTGATGGCTAGATGGCTGCAACATCCTTTGTTTACTGATACTGGCAGGGAACATTTTTCATTCACACCTATTACAGAGACTCTGTATTTGTCCTTCCTTCTTCCCAGAACACTTCCCCTCCTTCTCTAAATGGCTGCTTCCCTCCCTCCCTTCAGGACTCTTCAGGTGATGTCATCTTGTCTGCGAGGCCTACCCTGGTCTCCCTGCCAACCCCAGCATACCCTGTTCCTCTGCTTCGCTTCGTTTTTCTCCACTGCAGTTTCCACCCTCTAATATGCTTACACACATCTAACACACCTAGCTACTGCCCATTCCCATTACATGCCAGTGGTGACCCCCAATTCCTGAGGTGGATCTTCAGGATACACACGCCTTTCCCTCCCCACCCCTCATGATGTCCTTGGTTGACACTTATTAACTGCAGACATGGACACACCCTTCCTACCCACCACTGTCTTTTTTTTCTAAGTCAATCTAACAGCCAGAGTGCTATCCATGCTGCGAAGTGTTATTACAATAAAGATTCTATGAGCACATTGATCTGTCACATAAGACTTTGAATCTCCTTACAACCTTGGATGTAGCTCTTAAAATTGTGCGTGTCGGGAATTCCGTTTGGTGTTGAGCGTATCGGAAAGGCTTGGAGGAAATTGCTCTGGTGCCTGTGGGGATCATTTGCTTCAGATGATGAAAGATTGACAGACTTTGTTGGAGTGAGTGCTTGACAAGGAACATTCCTACATTCTTAAAATGAAGAAGGCCAAATGTCCTTCACAGCTGAGCACCTGCGGTGTGGGACAAACGGATGGATACAAGACAACCTGAGTGTGCATTGGGTTAGTGATGAAGAAATAATGGAGGTTATTTTGACTGATGGAAGCAAGTCAGAGGCCTTAGCAGTGAGGAGAATGATTTTTTGGAGGATGAGAAATCCACATGAAAAGAGAGCTGGCAGCTTCCTGCTGGCATGGGTTCATTAGGGCTGTGGAGAGAGCCAAGTACACCCACCCAGAGGTCCTGTAGCCAACCCCAGAACATCAAATGTATGGAGTGTATCAGGTATGAGGGTGGACATCTTATATCCACCATCCTATTTGTTCACACAGAGGATTAATATGTTATGGACCTTATTGTTATAGAGAGAGCAACTAAAACACAGACATAAGTTCAAAATCACACAGCAAGAAAGTCACCCATGGCTTCTGACTCCAATCACAGTTATATTTCCACTCCACCAAAGTAATTTCCCATTCATCTGCTGCAAAAACCAAAGTTCACCATGGTCACCCCAAGCCCTTGAGAAAAGGTAAAATATGTTCACTATTTTCTATTTAAAAGAGCAAGGAAGGGGCTTCCCTGGTGGCGCAGTGGTTGAGAGTCCACCTGCCGATGCAGGGGACACGGGTGCCCCGGTCCGGGAAGATCCCACATGCCGTGGAGCGGCTAGGCCCGTGAGCCATGGCCGCTGAGCCTGTGCGTCCGGAGCCTGTGCTCCGCAACGGGAGAGGCCACAACAGTGAGAGGCCTGCATACGCAAAAAAAAAAAAAAAGTGCAAGGAAGTATTTAATTCAATACATTTCCCAACCTCCAGAGGAAAATTCTCAGGAAGCAGGAAAATTCAGCCACTTAAAGTGAGTCATTTCCTGAGGGCATGGTTTTACTCTAAATTGTTTTGAAAAATCAATTGGGCAGAGTCCTCCTGGATCTCTACTAGAGGTCATCCATTGTGAGAGATCAGATAATTTAGTTGGCCCCTCACTGGAGTGTGTCATACTTCCCTAAATTGCATTTGAGGTTTTTTTCCAAGACTGTCTAATGGATGGGAAGGAGTACGGTACCAAAATAAAGTGGCAAGACTTGCTGCTGGGTGTTAATGGCGATTTCAGACAATTAAAGAATTCTGGTGCACTTTAATGACATGATGATTCAAATTTTAAAATCAGGCACTTGAGAAACGGCAGGGACTAGAATGAATGAAAATATGCTGCGGCTGCTGCTGACTCCTGAAATGAAGTTGACTTTGGGTATTTTTTAGTTCTGTGAAATTTGGATCTCATGGTTGAAATTTTTTCCCAGTCATGTTTTTCTTTTGGATTCTTTTTTTTCTCAACAGGAAATAGAAAAAATAGAAAATAAACATCTGACCTTAGCATACTTCACCTCAAATAAATTAATGTGTGGAATGAAAATCAGATAAATAAATCAGGGTGTGTATATTCTGAAAGGAAATTGCAAAGGGGAGCACATGATACATACAGTCTTGCTTGAACAATGAAATGCCTTAGAAGGTACTCTAATAATGAAAAAGTAATAGAATTCTTAACTTTTGAACAGATTGTACAAAATTTAAAGTAAATGACTGAATAAAATATAAAACTAAACTTTAGTCATATACATCTTATCTCTATGGATCTTTAGTTGAGATTGAAGCTTAAGAACAGTAGATGGGAGAGCATGTATCTGTGCCTTAAACACTTACTGGATGTTGTTAGTTCCAAATAGCTTCCCATGATACTGTGCTTTTTAGAGATACCATGAGTACTTTGTATGGCAGGAGACAAGTTTTCCCAGCGAAGAAGAATCTCAGCCACGTTTCCTGAGTATTGACTTTATTTCACTTCTGTCCCTGAGAAGTAGTTTGTATAGGATCATAGCTGAATGGACTGGCCCAAGGATAGAAAGGGAAATTATTCTGAATGGAAGGTCTAATTGATAGCAGTATATTTATTTGCTGAAGGTGGAATGACTCATGGATTGTTTGGGAAAATAAATAGATTTACAGGAACCATCTGACTTTTAACACTTAAGAACACAACTCCTGAAAATATTTCTTTTTTTAAAAAAGTAATTTATTTTTTCTTTAATTTCTCCCATCCTCCCATTCCTCAACTTTAAAATAGTACAATAATTCTACTTGAAGAATTAGAAGGTTAAATGAGATAGTATATAGGAAAGCACTCTAAAATGTAAAGTATCACTAATACATGCTAGGTTTTTTTAGACCCATTTTCTTTTGCTCCTGCCTTCTGTTTTTCACTTAGGCAACTGTTCCCTCACAGTGATGATTTCCTGTTAACATGTTGCTGATATTCATGCTTCAGAGATAAGTTGCCTGGGAATAGAGGAGAATAATAATGTCCTTAACTACCTACTTTATTAATTCTGCTTAAGGAAAGGCCACCAGATAAAATGTAAGAAGCCCTTCAATGCTCAAATGGGAATATAAATCATAGAGAATATAAATTGAGAATATAAATCATACAGTACTTGAAAAATATTCTCTTCAGCTCATAGAATTATATCTCTATGCCTAGATTTCTTTTTTAAAGAGAAAGAATAAACTTTCTTATACCCCAGAACTATTTGACGATATTATACATTTTCCCTATAATAAATTTTAAAAATTTAACTCAGTGAAATTTTAAAACATAATAATAAGGAAATGGTGAGAGAGCCCCCATATACAATATAAATGTTGAGTAAGACTGAGAAAGAAAATCCAGTGGCTGTTCACAGTGGTCTTAAAAAAACAGGCCTGGGGCTTCCCTGGTGGCGCAGTGGTTGAGAGTCAGCCTGCCGATGCAGGGGACATGGGTTCGTGCCCCGGTCTGGGAAGATCCCACATGCCACGGAGCAGCTGGGCCCGTGAGCCACGGCCGCTGAGCCTGCGCGTCCGGAGCCTGTGCTCCGCAACGGGAGAGGCCACAACAGTGAGAGGCCCGCGTACCGCAAAAACAAACAAACAAACAAAAAAAACAGGCCTGAAAATTACCACTCTTCTCCCTTTCAGTGAAGATTTTGTCAAGGTTCTTTACATGGGGAAGGGAATAATCACTACCAGAACTTTTGTAAAACATACCTGTAGGCGTCAAAGTCAAGACACACTTAATTGATCCTGACAATTGATGTAGTAACATAGACATCTCTTAAATTATTCATCTTTCTAATAGAGAATTCCCCTCTTGGAGCCCTCAGGGTTGAATTAGACCCAAGCTCATTTAAACAAGTTTATTTAAAAAGTAAACACACAAAAATAAGTTTCGTCCTTGCATAGGTCTTCAGTAAACAAGAGAAGAGTATATGTTTTAAGAAAATGTCTACATCTATATAAAAATCAAAATTAAAAGTGATAATTTTTTCTTGACCTGCTTAAAGAATCTTTTTTATGAAATTCAGCTTTGTTTCATAAATAATGTAATGCTTGCTCATGATTAGGTGAACTTAATCAGATGCCCAGAGGGAGGGGCTGTTGCTAGCAGACCTTTACTATTACCAGGAGTAAACAATATGACACGTTTTCCAGGTGGAGGGCTGTGAGTGGCAATAGATTCAGTAAATCACTATAGATGTCAGCAATCCCCTTCCTGGACAGGTTGGGACTCTGTTAACACAAAGCCTCTTCGCTGCCAGTGCCCGACCACAAAGCCCTGTCCTAAGCTTGGAGCACAAGGCATGCTAAAGACCTTTTTTTCCCTCGTAGTATTTATATTTGTTTCTCTTTACTTCCCTTCTCACTGCTTGTTTCTGTTTTTGAGAGTTCATTGTGAACTTATGTTCTGTTTCTGGTTTGACAAAAAAAGAGAGAGAAAAATTTTTGTAGTCAGTGAACTTAGAAAGTATTATATCAATACATGCATTCCTTTAAATTTATTTATTTCTTTATTTTGGGCGGCGTTGGGTCTTCGTCGCTGCGCGCGGGCTTTCTCTAGTTGCGGTGAGCAGGGGCTACTCTTCGTTGCGGTGCGCGGGCTTCTCGCTGCGTTGGCTTCTCTTGTTGTGGAGCACGGGCTCTAGGCACACAGGCTTCAGTAGTTGTGGAGCGTGGGCTTCAGTAGTTGTGGCGCACGGGCTTAGTTGCTCCGCGGCATGTGGTATCTTCCCGGACCAGGGGTTGAAGCCGTGTCCCCTCCATTGGCAGGCGAATTCTTAACCACTGTGCCACCAGGGAAGTCCCCATGCCGTTTCTTTAAATGGCAGTGGGATGGTGATAAAGTCCAAAAAGGTGGGCTGATAAGCAGCGGGAGAGGGCAACTGCGTGACAGGGAGCCCGTCGTAGATGCTCTTATTGAATTTAGGCTGTCCTTTCCCATATTTAGTGCTTTCACCTCAGACATTTATTTTGAGGGCTCCAAAGCCTATAAAGAAATAAGGAAAAGACCAAGTTTTAAGAAATTGCCTCTTCTGGGAAGGCAGAGGTCACCAGGATGCTTTCTCTTGCTGTTTGTCATCAGAGAAAAAATAAGAACTCTTCTCACCATGTTCACAGGACCCCCCTCTTAAATCTTTTGGAAGTCAGAGAGCTTTGCTCAACATCCAAAATATTTTTTTAATTGGAAGAATTAAAGTCCTGGCTGTGATATGCTCTCTGTAACCATTCCCAAAGTAATTCTTAGACACAGCTTCCCAGGAGGCTGTTCCGGGCATGGAATGAGTGGGCAGGTACGAGAGCATCTTCTCTTAGCTCTGATGTCCTGTAGCTGCATCTATGAGAGAGCACCAAGGACTTGTGTACCCCAGGAACTGTGAGGGTGGGTGTTAAGGGACTGGTACCAGGTACCCTCAGGTTGTCTTTGCTAATTAAAGGTGACTAGAAAGAAGCAAACACGTTGTGTGTGTGTGTGTTTTTCCAACTTCCTCTCATAATGTATCTCTCCCAACAGCCTACAGAATTATTGTGAATAATTAGGGCTTTCAAGCCTTGGGAGGACGTAACATTCATCTGAATTGATTCTATCCCTTATCAGTCAGGAAGAGCATTACACAGATTGTCTTCCTGAAAATACTGAGGGATGCTAATAGCTGAGCTATAAGGCAGTAAGGAAGGGAGGATTACATGATCCAATAAGCTTAGGAAACTCTGGGTTAGGCAAAGATTTAAAAAAAAAAAAAAAAAGCTATGCAGCTTGTCTTCCTTGGCCTTTTAATAGGAACCCCTTCTGTCCCCAAATTAAATTGATCTTCTTAGAAGGTACAGAACAGGCTGGGAGGGGGCAAGCATGGCATTTGATTGTCAAGAGACTTGACAAGTACAGATCCTGTTTTTATTACTTGGGCATTATCTTGCCTTTCCTACATTAAAAGCCAGCTCCACAGGCTTATTCAAAATCCTCTGGGTGACAGAGATGGAGTGAGCCTGTTCGACGACTAAATGTGTCGGCTCTGAGCGCAGCAGAATCAACTCAGCTGTGTGTGCAGCAGCAGGCTGGTTTGCCTTCCTCATAGTTTCTAGTTAAGGAAGTAAACCGATTCTCTTCCTTTCTTAATCACCATAAATTTGCCTTGCTGATGTGTACGCAGTCCTCCTTTACATTTGCTTTTTGAACATTAGGATCGCTGTTTTCACATCATTGTGCCTTTTGAAATTTTTATATGTTTGTCAGGATTTTCATTCCTAACCACTATCAGAGCAGGTGGTGTCAAATAACAGTAGCGGGGAAATGAGACAAAATGGAATAGGAGAGTCAAGGTGGAGAGCCGTTTGAGGGAGAAAGTTTATTTGTATGGGGAGACGTTTGTATCACCTTCTCAATAATGGCGGTTTTACTGATGCTCCAATTCAAATATATTCATGAAGATCCCTCATCCAGGGAACTCCCAACATCTTGTGTAAATAGTGGACATTATACAGGCAGCTAGTCAGCAGTCCCGCTAGGCCAGAAAGTCAGCACCGGTGGCAATGAGGATTTTCAGTCAAAGGAAGTTGAAAGTAACTGTAGGCTCCAAGCTAAATTTATTCAGCCCCGGTAGATTTGCATACTATTTATTTTTGCACTCTTTGGGGGTAATTTAATTATGCCAGCATGTGTCAATTACTTGCTTTCCTGCCATGTTTATTTGCCTGCAGGTGCACAAACGGTTGACTGTTAAGATGTGACATAGACATACCATTAAAATAAAGGAAGAATTCAGTGTTTCATTTTTGTTGTGGCATACCTGGGGCGAGGAGTGGGGTGTGAAGAACAAGCAAATTGTGACCAACTTTGAAGTTTTTGAACAATCATGGCTTAATATTTCTAATTGTTCAGGTTGTATCCGCGCCATGCAAGTGCCCTGAACAACCTTGGAACACTGACCAGAGACACAGCAGAGGCAAAGATGTACTATCAGAGGGCTCTCCAGCTAAATCCACAGCACAACCGGGCTCTTTTCAATCTTGGGAATCTCCTTAGGTAAGTAGAACGTGTACCTTTGACCAGAAGACCGTGTAGTTTCAAGAAATCCTTTCCTTTTCAACACTCATTTGGTTGTGGTGTTATCTCCTCTTCCTAGGGCAGAATAGTTAGGGTTTTCAAGTTTTGGGAGGATGCAATATTCATCTGAATTAATCATCCCTTATCAATCAAAAAGAGTATTTCCCAGAGTGTCTCTCTGGAAGTATTAGTTCTGGGAGATGTTCATAGGTTGTCTGTAGAGAGCTGGGAAGACGGAATGGCTACATGGACAAATAAACTTAGGAAATGCTGAATTAAGCAAAGATAGTTCCTTTATTACAAGAATCTTTAATATGCTAAATGCCCTGTGAATATTCAAGAAGGGAGTATGGAACACAGCATTTCCCAAAGTCAATCATTTTTGGTAGGCATTTCCCAAGAATTTCATGAATATACTTGGGAAAAGTGCTGGTCTAGGAAAAGCAGCAAGCTCTAAAGGTGAGCATAACCACAGCTCATGCGCAGTTCGTGCTATAGGTAAGAAACAAACTGAGGCTTTCTTGGAATTAGCAGCGGTGACTCTTGCTCTCGGAAGACATCCCAGGCATAATCACTGGTGTTTGCTTTTCACTCACTGCCCTGGAAAAGACTGATAGTGCAGTTAGTCTCCCTGAAGACAAAGGGATACTTTTGCATCTTGTATTTTTATTAATATAAAGTCTAGGCAAGTTGGTGATGGCAATGTTAGTGGTAGTAGTGGCGATAATGATAGTGGAAATGGTGGTGGATATGGAATTTAACTTCTACGCTTTAAAAAACAGATTGACATTAGAGAAATGCAAATCAAAACTACAATGAGGTATCACCTCACACCAGTCAGAATGGCCATCATCTAAAAATCTACAAACAATAAATGCTGGAGAGGGTGTGGAGAAAAGGGAACCCTCTTGCGCTGTTGGTGGGAATGTAAATTGATACAGCCACTATGGAGGACAGTATGGAGGTTCCTTAAAAGACTAAAAATAGAACTACCATACGACCCAGCAATCCCACTACTGGGCATATACCCTGAGAAAACCATAATTCAAAAAGAGTCATGTACCACAATGTTCATTGCAGCTCTATTTACAATAGCCAGGACATGGAAGCAACCTAAGTGTCCATCGACAGAGGAATGGATAAAGAAGATGTGGCACATATATACAATGGAATATTACTCAGCCATAAAAAGAAACGAAATTGAGGGTTTTGTCGTGAGGTGGACGGACCTAGAGTCTGTCATACAGAGTGAAGTAAGTCAGAACGAGAAAAACAAATACTGTATGCTAACACATATATATGGAATCTTAAAAAAAAAAAAAAGAAAAAAGCTCTGAAGAACCTAGGAGCAGGACAGGAATAAAGACGCAGATGTAGAGAATGAACTTGAGGACACAGGGAGGGGGAAGGGTAAGCTGGGACGAAGTGAGAGAGTGGCATGGACATATATACACTACCAACTGTAAAACAGATAGCTAGTGGGGAGCAGCCACATAGCACAGGGAGATCAGCTCTGTGCTTTGTGATCACCTGGAGGGGTGGGATAGGGAGAGAGGGAGGGAGACGCAAGAGGGAAGAGATATGGGGATATATGTATATGTATATGTATAGCTGATTCACTTTGTTATAAAGCAGAAACTAACACACCATCGTAAAGCAATTATACCCCAATAAAGATGTTAAAAAAAAAGATTGAAGACATCAGAAATGGGAATAAAAGGGTGAACATGGTTAGAATCAGGGAGTAGTGATGCATTTATCTGTGCTTGTTAGGTTGCTGACTGTCCACACACTGACTGAATTGGTTTCCTTGTCTCTGAACTTCACTGAGCACATTTGGTACCTTTAGGGCTAACGGTTTGCTTTGTTCTTTTATCCTCTCCCTAACAGGATGGGCTTAATTGCCACAGTACCTCAGTGGATGCATCTTCTTCACATTCTTTTTTACTCCTTGAATTTTATTGTATTTATTTTTTTTGTATTTTTTTTTAAACATCTTTATTGGAGTTTAATTGCTTTACAATGTTGCGTTAGTTCCTGCTGTATAACAAAGTGAATCAGCTATATGTATACATAATATCCCCATATCCCCTCCCTCTTGCATCTCCCTCCCACTCCTTGAATTTTACATATGCATAGAGATATTAGTCCTTTTTCTTAGTGTGCACATGTGTTAATGCATGTTCTTATTTAATCCCATTTGAACAGAAGCATTGGGGAAAGTAATCACAGAACAGTCTAACATCACAGAAGGTGATAGGTGCCATCCC
Source organism: Pseudorca crassidens (assembly GCF_039906515.1). Taxonomy (NCBI): domain Eukaryota; kingdom Metazoa; phylum Chordata; class Mammalia; order Artiodactyla; family Delphinidae; genus Pseudorca; species Pseudorca crassidens. The sequence continues at coordinate 24,358,438 of NC_090306.1, read as the reverse complement.
AAGTCTGAAGTTTTGTTTAAGAACGGCTTTATCCATATACTGGAGCACAAAATCAAGGGAACACTCTACCAAAGTAAGGAAATGCAAGGAAAGTACAGTTAAAATGAAAAAAAATAAAAGTATAAATCAGCAAAAACTAAATGAACTTAATAAATTTTTTTTAATTAGACAGTTTAGGGAATTCCCTGGTGGTCCAACGGTTAGGATTCTGCACTTCCACTGCAGGGGGCACGGGTTCGATCCCTGTTCTCGGAGATCTAAGATCCCACATGCCGTGTGGCCAAAAAAAAAAAAAATTAGATAGCTTGTTAAAATTTTATACAAATTGAGAGTGATGAAAAACACGTAAATGAAGAAGTACACACTGTGACAGAAAAGCCTTTTAGCACTAGTACGTTCTCTTTAAAAATAAGAGCAAATCAAAAGCTCTGGGGAAAATGTGTTCTAGTTATTGTAGATAACTGTTTACAGATCAATAGGGTGCTTTTATTTTACTCTACTATTTTTATGAGGTCTTATTTATTTATGTGAAGTTCTAAGGACTCATTTTTAAAAGTCATTGTTGCATCTGTATGTGTCCAGCTTAGAGCCCAAATAACTTAATGGGTGGATAAATCCTGTTCATGTCTTTTGGGATACCAGCATTATATAGTACTGATTTCAAAAATAGTACAGATGAGTATTTTTTTTTTTAACAAAGAAACCAGCTTTGATGGCCTGGATACAAAATGAGAGTTCTTGTTAGGAATGATATCCTACAGTTGTGATTATCACACTGTGCTGAATGTGGCTCTACTTGGAAATGGTGGCAGAGATTCTTTTAAATTTCATCTTGCCCAGACCTGAACGAGAGATGCATACTGCAGCCTTCCTCTTTCAATTCACATATTATTGCCTCTGACTATTACCTTGAATACCTTGAATTAGTGTATGTGAGTTAAGAATACAAGGAAATATTTTTTGGAACATAACAATGGCTACTTTTCACAGTAGGTGGGGCTCCTAGATACTCAACATAAGATTTTTCTCTTTTTCAGTAAAATCAACTCAATGATTATCCAAACCAAAAACGCTCCACATTTGTATAAGACTCTGAGTGCTTTTTTAAAAAAAATAATAAAGGCCGGGGCTTCCCTGGTGGCGCAGTGGTTGAGAGTCCGCCTGCCAATGCAGGGGACACGGGTTCGTGCCCCGGTCCGGGAAGATCCCACATGCCGCGGAGCGGCTGGGCCCGTGAGTCATGGCCGCTGAGCCTGCGCGTCCGGAGCCTGTGCTCCGCAACGGGAGAGGCTACAACAGTGAGAGGCCCGCGTACAGCAAATAATAATAATAATAATAATAAAGGCCTCCCAATGACTCTTTTAGATAGGGAAGAATAGGAACCAAGAATAGGAACCAAGGTTAAGTGCCAGGTACAAAGTCACCCTTGTTTACCTTCTGCTCTTTCACATTAAACAGAGAGCAAAGTGGCTCCATCCGTGTAGATGAGTCTTAGAATCCAGTAGAATAAAATCATGATAGTAGCTAATATTTATGTAATATTTTCCAGTTTACAGACAAGTGGGTTTTATATCCATAATTTAATTTAATCTTTAAAACTACTGTGAGAGGCATTCTCATCCTCATCCCCATTTTACAGATGAAGAAACCAAGGTTTAGAGATTTCACGTGACCTTGGCCCAAGCTCTGCTGACCCAGGATTGATTGCCTGCCCTGTCCTATTCACTTTCCAATACCCATGCTGCCCAAATAACTCTCCAATCCAAAAATTACTTAATATTTAGCTATTAAATGGCATGTGATTTCCTTTTGGGAGGAAGGAACTTCCTGTTTTTTTAATCAGGAAACAGTAAGGTTTGTTTCCATTATGTCCTTTAGTAGCAGAGAGAGGTGACCCAGAAAACAGCAGAACTAATCCACGTTTACTCCACGTCGGATCTGCTTTCCTTTCTGCTCTAACTGGCAATGGGTCAAAGGCATAAAGAGGATAAGAATATTTTAAATATGTTTTTATTTGATCCGTTTTACTATTTAAGTTTTATACCCTATCTATTTCTCGTTAGGCAGCTAACTTTTAAAAATTGTGTTCTTTTTTGTAACCTAGAACTTCATGTTCCTTCTAAGAACCCAGGTGATCTCCTTAGATATGAGTTTAGATTTGATCATCCGAGTGGAGGACACTATCACTTTTCCTCTTTTATAAATGAGAAACTAAAATTTGGAGAAGGTAAGTTAGGTGCCAAGGTCCCTTAGTGAGGAAATAGAGTTTGTGGGAATTGAACCTCAAACTTTCTGTCCAAGTACCCTTGCCCTTAATCACCGCACTCTACTGCCTCCTTGTGGCTCATCTCAAAACTGAGATACAGCCCAGAGCAGCCCTGCCCAACAGAAATACAATGACAGCCAGAATCTATCATTTAAATTTTTCAGGTAGCCATATTTTAAAACATAAAAAGGTGAAATTAATATTAATAATGTATTTTATTTAACCCCAGTATATTCAAAATATTATCATTTTAACATAATTAATATGAAAATTAATTTTTAAATTGAACATGTAAAAATATTAATGGGATAGTGTACATTCTTTTTTACAATTAATATTTGAAATCCAGTGTATGTTTTACACATACAGCATACCTGAGACTAGTCATATTTCAAGTGTTCAATAGCCACATGTGGTTAGTGGCTGCTATATTGGACAGCACAGACCTTTATTAATGACCTTGACTTTGAGAGAAATGAGTTTTTGTCCAGACCAGAAACTCTAAATAAGATGTGATTCTGTCAGAGCATCCCAGAAACCTTAGAGCACTGAGGACAAATTCCATTTGAATTCTTGGAGTTATATGACAGACAGCTTTAGACCTGTTCACAGCAGTGCATGTCACTGACTCTTATCCAAATATATTTGACCTCTTTCATGACCATTTCCCTGGACTTTGAAGCTAATCTGTTATGATTCTGTACAGCACGTTTACAGTGTGACAGATTGGTAACAAACAGCTTTCCATGCCAGCATTCTTAGTTTATATTAATTATTGTTGGCTTTGCTTGGAACCTAAAATGTAAAAGAAAATAGGCAAGATTAGCATACAGTTTTTATGGATGAAAGAGCAGAAATCCCTGATGGCTCAAGAGAACATAATAGAATACTTTAATTCAGGGCATGGGAAAATGCTTCTGTGACTGCTTGGGTAAAACAGTGTCTGGTATTTGCTACTGAAACAGCATATTTTCATTTTAAAGAATTGTATTGTCCCTCCCATTGCCAAAATTACCTTCTATTCACATAATAGGATATGGGTGTTATATGGGTGTTACAATAAATCTTATAATCAAAAGTCAGAAGAAAATGAAATAGAATTTCCAAAATTGAGCTATTTAGCAGATGAGTTTGATAACAATATACATTTTATTTTCTTTAGGCGAATCCTTTAGAAAATTGAATTTCTAAAGAATAAAAGGATGTGGAAAAAAGGGTAACCATTAGCTCTGAAATAAATTTCAATGTTTGGGATAAATTTCCTTATAGCTTTGGCATTAGCCACACTGCCTTTTATTTCATAAAAAGGAAGTTTATACACTCAAGGTAGCAGTTCTCCCCTTTCTCTACCTTTTACCTGAAACCCCAGAGAATCCAAAATGCCAGCCCACTGGATAAAGAACAACTTTTTGAGGTCCTTCTCACCACATTAGGATGTCAACTTTGGGTGGGCAACTTCTGCATCCTCCTCTTGGAATAAAATCCTTCTCCCACCCCCACTCCCATGGTGACCTGTCAACATCCAGGTTACCTCCAGTCTTATTTATCTGTAGTCTTAACTCCATTGCAATTTCTCCTCGGGGGTCTTTATGTAGTTCACACCTGTCTCTCTCCAGGTCTTCTTCTCCAGCTCTTTTGAAGCCCAGTCCAGCAGCTCGTTGCCACCATCTCCATCCTCATCAGGGCCATGTCATAGCCTTGTACTTTCTCCTGTTGTCCTCAGGGACTCTGCAACCTTTAGTGAATTCGGTTGCCTCCATCACCCAGCTCCTCTGCTGCCTTCCCTCCAGGGCCTGCCACTTCTGCTCTACCTTGACCATTCACCGACATGGCCATGCCATGGGCTTTTTAATTAGGCACACCTTTTCATTCTCTAGTGCCTGAATTCTGAAAGGTTCCTCTTTGCCCTTCACTTGTTAACCTCTTCCCACCCTTCCCTTCCCCTCTCTGTCACTCCTTCTGACCCTTGGAAGGGGTCGTGGGATAACAACCTGCCACCTCCAAGCTCTCTCTGTGCTCACATTGTCTCTCCCTTTAAGACCTTGACGTTGACATGACTCCCTTCTGGGACAAATGTTATTTCCCTCTTACTCCCTCATTCCTAGTGGCCCTGTTCTTTACTATTGTTAGAACCTCTGTTCTGATTTTTATGTGTATAATGTGTAATCCCATCTCTCAGTTATCTGATCTATTTCATTAATGTATGTGACATCAGCTTAGACTCACACCTTGACCATCATTTACTTGCTCAACGGTGCCTCCAACTCAAGGTACCCGCCCCCATTGCCTGCATTTTGTAGGCAGACCAATAGTTCTCAACTTTTTCTCATTATCACTCCTCTCCCCACCCCGGGAACCACTTTAAGCCTTTTTCCCTAATCACTCCCTCCCCCAATTAAATAAATACTCAAGGACAAGATTTGTTAGGTAGTGTCAAGCTTTGAGAGACTGAAGACCACTGTAATAACTAATTTTATTTTTATATGTAATCTAACATTATCTTTCACTGCACTGCCCCCGCTCCAAGATGCGGTGTCTCTGTATGTGTGTCCTAGACCCTCATCCAGTCACTCAAGTGTTGGAGGTAAAAACATACATCTGAGTCTGATGGGGCCCTTACAAAACTCTGAAGACAGCATTGTGGGGGAAAAGCAGGATCAGGAGTTAGAGCTATTAGAAATTCATCCCTTACGGTCTTATAATACCTCCCAAATATTTTCTGTTTTCCTAATATAAGTATCCTTTGTTCCCCTCCTCAGTGCCTATGCACACACCCAGGAGATGACGTAATCCTTTACTTTTACTAAGAATATTCAAGTCATTTAAGGTTAATTTTTGCAGCTTCCCTTCTTCCTACCTCATTTCTTACATATTCCTAGATGTCCTCTTCTTTTGTTCTTCCAAGGGAGGAAGGGTTGTCTTGCCTCCCTAATAAGCCTAGTGCTCACACCTGTGGTTATGTGGGGGGTTTTTTGCTTTTTTGTTTTTTGTAGTACGCAGGCCTCTCACTGTTGCGGCCTCTCCCGTTGCGGAGCACAGGCTCCGGACGTGCAGGTTCAGCGGCCATGGCTCACAGGCCCAGCCACTCCGCGGCATGTGGGATCTTCCCGGACCGGGGCACGAAACCATGTCCCCTGCATCGGCAGGCGGACTCTCAACCACTGCGCCACCAGGGAAGCCCGGTTATGTGGTTTTTTTAAAACTGAGGCATAATTAAATGCAAAAGTGCACAATCTTTAGTATTTGGTACAATGAGTTTTGGCAATTTTATATACTGTTGTAATTACCCCCAAAATAACATAGAGAACATTTCACCCCAGAAAGACCCCTCATGCCTCTTTCCAGTAAATTTCTCCCTCCCCTGAGGCAATCATTGTTCAAATTTTTTCACCAGAAGCTAGTTTTAGCTTGTCATAGAACTTCATTTAAAGGTGAACATTACATATATACTTTTTTGGCATCTGGATATTTTCTGTAGCATGATTTTTTTGAGTCTTACCCATGTTGTTGCATGTTACATGTTTTTTTTTAACTGACGAGTAGTATTTCATTGTGTAAATATGCTGTAATTTGTTTATCCATTTTCCTGTGGGTAGATACTTGGTTTGTCTATAGGTTTGTATGTTTAGTATTCTGGGATAAATACCTAGGAATAGAATTGTGGGTAGATGTATCTTTAATGTTTTAAGAACCTGCCAAATAAACAGTTCTCCAAAGTAACTGTACCGCTTTTCACTCCATCAACACTGGTGAGAGATCTACTTGCTTAGCATCCTCACTAACATCTGGTGTCATCAGTCTCTTTTATTTTAGCCATTAGTCATTAGTGTAAAATCCACATGTGTTCTTGATTCTCTTTCTCTACCTTTCCCTGTCCATTATCATGGGCATTCTCTTAGGTCTTCAGATTCTTCCCATTGCACAAACTTCCACATGCCCCACATTCCCCTGGGGAACGTCTCCGTTCAGCTACTCCCTCAAGTGGTTCTCCTCACTCCTTCCTTTCTCTGATCAAATTGGTGAGAAGAACGGTTGCCACTTGGTGCTTCTCCTTTCCCCCCACCTGTTCATTCAGCCTCCGGTGGAGCTGCTCTCTAAACATCAGCTGTGAATTCCAAAGGTTCTCTGGGCTCTCACTCCCCATGATTTCTCTGAAGTGAAGAATAGGATCCTGTTGACCTCCCACTGTTTTTGAAGCTCTTTATTTCATTTTTGTATTATAACACATTGTTTCTTTTCCATTTCCAATATCTACTCTTCTTCCTCCCTCCCTCTAAATGTCATTGATTCTCCATCACATACACACATACAGTCCAAACGTATGAACATTCAGGACTTCCCGTAATCCTGCCACTTTCTTCCTTATTTTCTGCTGCTCCCCACAATGTATAAACCCAGACACCCAGCCAAACTGACCCCTGATCACTGTTTGAGAAATAGAAACATGCAAACTACATTTGAGAGTATATTACAGAGGTTTTAAAGTAACAGCTCTTCTAGTTCACCCAAAATATTGTTTCATTTGCATTTCATCATCTTATATTCCATGTCTGTACAAAACTGAATTATCTAGGGAATGATGAGAACGTTTACCTACTTCCTCAAGATTTGGGAGTTATTTGTATCTAAACAGATTGCTAATTATTAAAATATTTTTGTAAGTAACTCTCCCCCACCAAAACTCTTCTCAGTCATGCTGTGTTTACCAATGATTTGAGCATGAGTGAGTTGTTTTAAATCCATAGTGTGGTTTGCAAGGAAGGAGGAAGGGTCCCTTTTCTCAATCCTTGCTTTTGCTGTGATGGCTGCAATAAACACTCCTGAGGCCAGAAGACAGTTCTGCACAGGAAGTACTGTCAGGGAGAGCAAGCTTTAATTTTACGCTCTTGAAGGCATTGGAAGATCATCATTTTCTTTCCTTGCATAAATATTTCTGACAGAGGATAATTAAACAGACCAGACTGCTTTGTCAAGTATAGGAGTTTTCAGTGGTCTTTCCTGTCCGGAAAATCATTTTCCCACCCCTTTAACTCTCATAATCTTTCCTGGCCTCATTTGCAATCTAGTGCCCTTAAGCTCCTGTGCTGGGGAATGACTTGGAACAACTCTTGACTCATAGCTTAAAGAAGGTACAAATCAATTAAAAGAATACTAGAAATGCATGTATTCACTGGAAATTTCTTCTTGCATACATTGTCTTACTTTAGAGAACCAGGCATATCAACTTTTTAATCACAAACCCAGTAGGAGATCAACTTTGCCCTGACACAGGCTAAATTCAGAATGTAAGTTGTTAGAGAGCCTCAAAAAACTTTCAAATCTAAAAATGCTCTGTGTAGACCAGGAGGAGAAATACCAAGGACAGAAAGAGAAATATGCATGTTGTCTGTGTCCACTCCGACTCACGCTTGCCTGTGGCCTGCGGGGGTCTGTCCCAGGAAGCACCTTGGGGAGGTGAAGGAGGCTTTAAGGCTCCCTCCCTTCTTGCTGACTCCTTACTAATTCTGCCAACCTCCCTCCGTCGTACAGGGCCCACCCTGGTGCTTTCCTTCGGTGCCACCACTGCAGGGCTGACTGCCCTCAACCTTTCTGCCACCTCTCCTCCTCCAAGTGAAAAGGACAGTAACACTTGAATGACAAATTACAAAGCACCTCCTCACGTCTCATGAACCTGCCCACTGAGTGTTTGTGGAGGGCAGGCACCTTCACTCCCCTGTTACAGCTCCGGGGACGGTGAGGGAGGTCATGTGACACGAGCTGTGAAGTGGGACCTCTAGAGCCAGCCATTCGGTTACATCCCGCGGCCGCGCTGACTGTCTCCCCATGCTGTCCTCAGGAACAGGAGTCGTGGAGCTTAGTGAGCTTGGATCTCAGCTCTACCACATAGCAGTGTGTGACCTTGGGAGAACAACTGGATCTTGCAATGGCTCCAATCCCTCACTTATAAAGTAAAAATAGTACTAGTAACCAGGTCCTCCATGAGTCCTAAACAGGAGAATGCGTGTAAGTACTTAACGTAGTTCCTAGCCCCCAATAAAGATGAAATAAGCCTTAGTTATTATTAATTATTACTAGTCCAGGGGCATAATTCCTCACTTCAATTTGAAGCTCATCTTCTTAGTATAAAGTTAATAATACATCAGAAGGAGGCAACACATTTTCTTTTCCTGCTGTTGAACAGTTTCAGGCAATATTCAACCTCCTTGAGACTCAGTTTCCTTCTCTTCAAAATAAGAGACGGGACCAGGGGATTCTGTAAAGCTGTCTAGCTGCAGGAATCTATGGTTTTAACCATGACTCCAAGGTTCTAATCTCTTTACTGAAATGTAAATGGAAGATCAGAAAGGAATTTGGAAGTCCCTTTTCTTTGCAGAGGCAATATTACCTTGGAGCAGCATCCTGCCTTTGCTGAGAAATCAGTGAGGCTTCAGGTAGAAAATCCAGATGAGACTCCAGCTGGAGAGGGGAAGGAGCCCAGGGAGCTGCCAGGGACTGCATCACCCCACGCGCACGATGCTCTGCTAAGCACGATGCCCTTGCGTGTCTATCCCACAATTACAGGAGCCTGGAGAGATTAATGTGCACCTTTCACAGATTCGGCCACTGAGGCTCATGGAGGTGGAACATCTAACCCAAGTCATACAGCTGGTGAGGGCAGAGCTGGGATTTAGACAGCAACCCGCCTGAGCCAAAGCCAGGGATGTGCATTCCACTGCATCATCAAAATGACTCTTTATCTACGGGGTAGGTGAATCCTGGCTAAACCAGGCTAGTCTCAGCTGCCTTCTCTGCCAGGTTCCAACCTGGGGACGTGGTTTCTACGCTTTCCTTCAAATCACGGAAAAGCTTGGCATAAATATTTTGTGTGCTTTGAAGAGTTGCTGGCTTGGGACTCGTCCTCCCACCCCTCCCAGCCCACCTCCATGCACACGTGGTGCAGGAGCAAGGCCATCGGGGGGCAGGCGTTCTGCTGCCGGGGTCCAGGGCAGGGACCTCACCGAGCAGATGAAGATCTCAAGTACCAAAGAAGTAAGCGAGGAGGGGACTCAGGAAGAACCTTTCCTCAGGACCTACTCCATGCCAGCCCCTGTGTGAGGTCTTTGTGTGAGCTCTGTCTCCGTGCCTGCAGCTGTGTGACGAGACAGCGTCAGAATTGTCCATCGTTCCCTTCCTCAGCTTTCAGCTGGGGAGAGAGGTGTTAAAGGCCAGGCACCCCACACAGGGCACACCCGACTGCCTCCCATTGTTCTCCGGTGAGTGACCTGACTCGCCCTGCAAACCCACTGCGAGAGGGAGGGGGGATTGCAGGGAATCTACTCATAATTCTAACTATAGTGAGTGTGGCTTTGCGGTCTTCACCAGCACATAACATGAACCTGTCCTCCAGACAGTTCTCCTATGTGGCTTCCATAAAGAATCAAGCAGAAACACTAGGGCAAGGGCCTGTAAACTAGGTTTCCATTGCATCGCCCAGTAAACTAGAACATAAAAGAGGCTGCTCAGCGTAGGATCCAATTTTCTTCTTTTCCTTCTACTAGGAAAGACAGTAGAGCCACAGAAAAACATGTGCTCTGAAAAGATAGCCTTAGTCAGACATTCAAAATTTGACTTTCACAATTCAGTTTTTTCAGAGGAGCTGGTAGAGTCTATCAGCACCCCCTTCCCCACCCCAAATCAAAGTCTTTTCCCTTTGTGAGAGACATTATTTCTGAATCCAACAACAACAAAACACCCCAACAAAGGAATGGTAGTTAAGAGACTGCCCGGCATTCCAAGTTCACACTGGTTAATAGGAAATTTTACTACTGCCAAGGGGATTGCCAAATCCATTTATTTCTGTTATTGCATTTCCCAGATTCTCCCAAAATGTCAATACTCTTTCAAAGCAAGCATCTGCTTTCAGTTTAAATGATGTGTCATGAGATTGTATACAGGAATCCAAAAAGTTTTCTAAATTGACAAACTTAACAGGTCCTTAATTACTAAAAGAAAATGTGCTGAATTTTCTAAAAATTGCTTTTAGAAAATTTGCTTTTTCTAACTATCTGTCAGTGAGACCGAGCCAGGAAAGTGAGATGAGGCAAATGTTGTTACTTAACACACAAGAAAAACAGCCCCACTGCTGTATAACCAAAGGGAAAATTCCCTGGGAAACTACAAATGTTGAATGCCGAAATTTGCATATTATGAACAAGATCTAATTTCTACTTAATGCTTCTCTTACGAATTCAATGAGGAAGATGTTATTGGTCCCAGGGACCCCTTCTCAGGAAGTTTAGCCTTTTGGAAATTCCTGGGGGAGACTTAAGGGAGCAGAGTTTTGCTTGCAGAATATTAGGAGATTTTTACTTCTGTTGATGCCTATATGGCTAACACCAGCACTAAGACTTGGATGCACAAAAGCGGGCATTCACCACAGAGCTTCTACGAGAGAGAAAACTGCCTCTTCCAATTGCAGCGTCACCCTCCAGGCACCTCCACTGCAGCCTCCCCACATCACCTGGCGTCCAGAAGTATCGCCCATCCGGGCAAATCAACCAGCCACTGTGACCCTTCTCTTTGGCTCCGATTGTTCCAGAAAGTCTTCTTTCTCCTTTTACCTTTCCTCATCCTGTTACATTTTAGTCTTATATCAAGGAACAACTGATCAGGCAGACCCCACATGGTAACCAGGGCAGAGTTTCTAAAGCAGAGGCTGAAGACCACCCTCACCAGAATCACCTGAGGGGCTTTTTAAGATTTTTAAGAATAATGATTCCTTGGCCCTGCCTCAGACCTACTGAATCTTATGAAGCCTGGGATCCTTCATTTTATCAAACACTGAATGATTCTTAAGCACTAAAATTTGAGAACAGTTGATCTAAGGAAAAAGTGAAGATAGAATACTTTAGGTCATGGAGGATTGTCGATCATCGGCTGGTGACTTTCTTTGGCAGATGAAGACATTCAGGGTGCAGAGAGGCAATAAATATTTCCTAACCCAGGAGCGCTTCACTCCTCCCTGCTTCTCCCATCTACCCAGGGATCTCTAATAGTTCCATCAGTGTCTGCTGAATCCTTCACAGAAGCTCAGACAGACCTCAGTGTCCTGAGTGTGACATGAGTTTCCAGAGGATCTCAGAGTGTTCCTTTCTGTGACTCCAGACAAAAGGTGTGCCCGTGCCTAATTGGACGGGGGATGTACTGAGGCTTCATTTTGTCAATTTATTCACCTGTTATGAGCTACGTACTTCAAGCTTTTTCTCTGGAATTCAGAAAAACAACCTGTGGACTTGGTTACCTGTATCACGTGCTTGGTGAATTCAGAGAAAGATGTTATTTTCATATTTTCCCCCTTTTGAATTGACTTGTCAATTCAGTCTAAATGGCTAACAGAGTATTCCTATATAGAGGGGGCTTACATTGACAATGGGCTTTGGATTTCACTAAACTGCCTGTTATAGAGCCAAAAGAATGCATTAGGGAGTTTTAATACTGTCTAATGCTGGCCCAGGGGTGATCTGTACTGTCAGAATACAAAGGTAATTCCCATTATTAAGAATTTTGTAAAGTCTATTTGAAATTTTCTGCCTCTCTTGTTATTCCTTTTTACATGGAAATAACTGCTTAAAACTTTCTTTTCTAAGAAGCTTTCCTGGCGTGGCTGAAAAAGAGGTTCAAAATTGCTCCTAATTCTTTCTTGCTTAAATATTCACCTTTAGCCATCACCCCTGCAAAATGAAGACCTACTCCTTTGTGTGGCTCTAATAGCAGCTGAGTGGATTCTGAACTATCAGTCTGCCGTTTAGGCCTCCTCAGCTTGACATTTACCTTAGAATGAGGTTTTTAGGGGTTTGGACTCTGCTTATTACTGGGTTATTTTACGTTTAGTGCAGTGCTATTCAGTTGTGTATTTTTTGTTTGTTTGTTTTTGCGGTACGTGGGCCTCTCACTGTTGTGGCCTCTCCCGTTGCGGAGCACAGGCTCCTGACGCGCAGGCTCAGTGGCCATGGCTCACGGGCACAGCCGCTCCGCGGCATGTGAGATCTCCCCGGACCAGGGCACGAACCAGCGTCCCCTGCATCGGCAGGCGGACTCTCAACCACTGCGCCACCAGGGAAGCCCTCAGTTGTGTATTTAATGATGATTTTTACACCCAAAATCCATTATGGTATAAGACCAGACACAAGAAAAATCACTCTAACATCTAACTTAAATTTCTCATGAATAATTTGAAATGTGAAAGTACTGATATATTACTTTAGAAGGATTTCAAAAACACCACATTTTTAAAAGTGTGTGTGTGAGGGGGAGGTGACTTCCCTGGTGGCGCAGTGGTTAAGAATCTGCCTGCCGATGCAGGGGAAACAGGTTCGAGCCCTGGTCCAGGAAGATCCCACATACCGCAGAGCAGCTAAGCCCGTGCACCACACTACTGAGCCCGCGCTCTAGAGCCCGCGAGCCGCAACTACTGGAGTCCATGCCCCGCAGCAAGAGTAGCCCGCGTAAGAAGCCCACGCACAGCAATGAAGAGTAGCCCGCGCTCGCGGCAACTAGAGGAAGCCCGCGCACAGCAACGAAGACCCAACGCAGCCCAAAAAAAACAAATTAATTAATTAATTAAAAATAAATAAATAAAAGTGGTGGGGGGGAATATAGGTTTTAATGGGTGATTTTAGAAACATTAAATGAGCTACTAAAAGCCAAAATATATAATACCTACTGTGTGCCAGAGACGCAGGGCGGACAGTTTGCCTAAGGGAGTACAGTTAGGAAATAGTGGAGATGGAGTCATAACCCAGTCATTCTGGCTTTTGAATCTGTGCTTTTAGCTACTCTTCAGAGTTAAGCTGGAGAAGCTGCTTAACAGTGCCTGCTAAATAAGAAGTGCTCAATAAATGGAAGCTATACTTGTAATTTTCTTATGAGTCTAAGGCTTGGGACGCTTCTCTTTTTCTAGGATCACTTCTACAATATTGAAAAAGCTGTAGAAACAGAAATATAAAATAGAGAAATATATCATTCTCCTCTGTTATTTAAAAAGAAAGCTTATTTAAGGAGATTTACGAAGCTCTAGGAATAAAGAAAATATTAAAACCATGGTTTTAAAAAAATAATTTAGCGATTATTGAATTTCTATTTGGGCAGATCACTGGACTAGTCTCTGGGATAAAAGAAGTAAGATTAATAAGATATGGGTCCTGCCTATGAAAGAGCTTACAACTTAGTAATGGTCACAGACAGAGCACATGACATTTAACAGAGTGGATGCAGAAAGGCCAATCATGGCCTGGTGATGGAACACACGAAAGTTGAAGTTGCATGTTCGAATCCTAGTGGTATAGTAGCTGTGTGGTCAGGGCAAATCGTGTGAGCTCTCCAAATCTCAGGTTTTTATTTTTGTTGGGGTGGTGGTTGCTAGTATTGTTTTCTAAATCTTTATAATGGAGATAATTTTGCATAATTCATAATGCTTAATGGGAATTAAATAATGCAAAGGAATCACTTAACTCTGTCTTTAGCAGAGAGTAAATGTTCAGCAGACAACTACTGTGAAACCTGAAGCTTTAAAAACCTACCTGGGTGGCGCCCTCACCGATAGACTCCCACCCCCCCCCGCTGAAGGCACTGGGGCAGCCCTTCAGGTGCTGTGCCAGGGCCTTGCAGAAGCCCAGTGGGCTCAAGCCCAGTTACTGCTCAGAATGTTGAGCTGAAGAACAAAGGGCAGCTGCCCCCTTGGAGGCCAGAACAAGGCTTTTAATAGCGATTCCCCTATCTTTTCTTCTTAATGGAGGCTCAAAAAGAAAATCAAAATTTAAGAAAGGTAGCATCTATATGGTTTTTGATTGTGTTGCATGGTTAGGAGCTCTGATAAGGGGATCACCAGAGCTATTAAAAGGCCCAACCTCAGAACACTAAGGCCTTTACAAAAGCACCTCAAGTGATTTTAAACCTACAGTGAGGGCAGAGAAGCAGTGGAGTACTGATCTCTTAGGTTCTGTAGAATAGATACCAAAGGCGACTGAATCTGGCTGGACTAGTACCCACTCGTCCACACCACTGGGTACGTTTGGAACATTGGTCAGGACCATACTATAGAGGGTTTTAAACTAAGAGTCTATCTGTAAGCAGTAGGGCATTAATGAAGATTTTTATATAAGGGAATGTGTTGAGAGCAAAATGTATCTTTTAGTTGTCTGTAAATAGAAGGAGGAGAAAGAGGGAACTAGAAACAGGGTGTGAACTAAGCTGTTAGCAAGCACAACTCAGTAAGATGCACTCTAGGCTGCAATAATCCAATAGAATTGTAGGAATATTGCCCTTGTTTTTGAATATGGGATAATTAGCAAAGAAACATGGGCCATAATGCAGATATGAAAGGATGCTATTGAATTCAGAAACAGGTTGCAATGAAGTTCAATTCTCACGTGGTAATTCCATTACTATATGGCCAAGGAAGGTTCTATTTAGGTGATTATTTGCTGTAAGTTATTGTGTCAAAACCACACCAATTTCATAAACTCCTACCAAAGGGTGAGCAAAAGAGAAACCACAGAAGAAATATATACCTTCCCTGCTATTCCTCTTCCTTTCAGAAACATAAACAGCAACAATAAATTTACCACTTATCCATTTCTTGGGCTTGCTTAAAAAAACATTTTAAAATATCTGTCAACTTGGCTTGTGCCTGACCCCTATTGGGCTCTAATGACTTTCAAAGGCTCCCAGGGAAAAGCAGAGTCATCCAAGAGTGCAGAGCTAAGAGGAAAAATCTCATCTGCCCCAGTTTTTGCATCTCGTAATAGTTACATACCATGTGAAATTACATGATGAGATGTTTTTTGAAAGTATATCAGTCAGGGACTTACCTGGTGGCACAGTGGTTAAGAATCCACCTGCCAATGCAGGGGACACGGGTTCCAGCCCTGGTCCGGGAAGATCCCACATGCTGCGGAGCAGCTAAGTCCGTGCACCACAGCTACTGAGGCTGCACTCTAGAGCCTGCAAGCCACAACTAATGAGCCCGCGTGCCTACAGCTACTGAAGCCCGCACACCTAGAGCCCAGGCACCACACCAAAGAGTAGCCCCTGCTCGCCACAATTAGAGAAAGCCCACACACAGCAATGAAGACCCAACACAGCCAAAAATAAATAAATTTATTTTTTAAAAAAAGTATATCAAGTCAGTCTCTCAAGAGATTAATAGAGGTACAGTTTTTCATAAAGAATTCGAGTTCCCTGTACATAACTTTGATGCTAACTTTTCCAATATGTCACATGAATGTGAATGGACAACCTCAAGTATTTAGATTCACTCACTGTAGTAGTGGTAATTAACCTCACTGAGTTTATATATGAAAGATTAAGCTGTCATTCTAACTGATGTGAGTCATAACAAATGAAAATCATTAACTCTTTGCTATCAAATTGTTGTGGCTTTTTCTCTGCTGATTTTAAAGAATATCCAAGCTAAATTATGTCCTGAGGGGCTTAATTTTCAGACTCAGTTTCCTAAATCTATATCTTCCTTTGGATTTTGGGAAAATTTCCAAATTAATGTTAATAAAGATTTACGAAATCCTTGGAGGAAGACTTCTTCTAACCATGAAACCAATAGTTAAGTTACCAGGATTAAAAGTAAGTTTTCATAAAAATAGAACTACCATATGATACAGCAATCCCACTACTGGGCATATACCATGAGAAAACCATAATTCAAAAAGAGACATGTACCACAATGTACATTGCAGCACTATTTACAATAGCCAGGTCATGGAAGCAACCTAAGTGTCCGTTGACAGGTGAATGGATAAAGAAGATGTGGCACATATATACCATGGAATATTACTCAGCCATAAAAAGAAAGGAAATTGAGTTATTTGTAGTGAGGTGGATGGACCTAGGGTCTGTCATACAGAGTGAAGTAAGTCAGAACGAGAAAAACAAATACTATATATGTATGCTAACACATATATATGGAATCTAAAAAAAAAAAGGTTCTTATGAACCTAGGGGCAGGACAGGAATAAAGACGCAGATGTAGAGAATGGACTTGAGGACATGGGGAGGGGGAAGGGTAAGCTGGGACGAAGTGAGAGAGTGGCATTGACATATATACACTACCAAATGTAAAATAGATAGCTAGTGGGAAGCAGCAGCATAGCACAGGGAGATCAGCTTAGTGCTTTGTGACGACCTAGAGGGGTGGGATAGGGAGGGTGGGAGGGAGGCACAAGACAGAGGGGATATGGGGATATATGTATATGTATAGCTGATTCACTTTGTTATGCAGCAGAAACTAGCACAACATTGTAAAGCAATTACAAGATGTTAAAAAAAAAAAGCAGTTTTCATTTAAAAACATGTGCCCATGAAAGAATTACTTCAAGGTATATTTTAGAAACGCAAGCATATGTAAACATAGTGGTCTTCCATAGAGTTTTACAGACACTCTGAATGTCAACTAAATGAATGAATTGACAAGAAAGCAGCACTGAGAGAGCTATAATGCCAGTTTCTTATAACCGCACAACTTTAAAGCCACATCCCAAAGATGAGCCACTTAACGACACAGGTGTTACACCTTGATATCAAGGGCAGGACTATGTATCGAGAGGAGCCAGAGTTTGAGTTAGCTATACCCCATTAAGGAGAGGATAGTGTGGACAGCCACCTCCCCTGGGAAATAGCTAACGCAATGACAAATGTTTTCACGTTTGCTACATTGAATGCATAGTGTATTGAATGCAAGAGAGACATTGAATGCAATGCCTCTGCTGGAAACATGACCTTTTTTTCAAGGTCTGTGATAGGAGACTGTCTTCTACGTAAAATCGTCTTGTAACATGTTGCTTCTAGTAATTGGAACTCGAACGTATGGAGTCAATACTAGTTTTCCCCTATAGATCTTCATCCTGCAGAGCCTGAAGCCCTACACAGGGGTTCTATATAGCAGGAGCTACTCTCAGCTGCCTTTGATAGTTCAGGGAGCCGTGCTACTAAAATCTCAATGTGAGTACAAATTACCTGAGAATCTTTTTAACATTCAGGGTCTGATTCTTTAGGTCCAGATGGGGCCTGAGACTCTGTACTGCTAACCAGCTCCTAGGTGATGTTGATGATTACTGGTCCATGGTTCACACTTCGGGCATCAAGCTCATAGGAGGTGGATTTCTAAGTAGTTAGAATAAGCAAGTATAGTGTGATGGAAGAGCACCAGATCCTGACTCAGAACACTAGTTATGGAAATATGATGAGTCACTTGACTTTTCTGAATCCAAATTTTTCTCATTAGAAAAATGAGTATAATAGGACAGTAATACCTGCTGCCTGGGATTGCTGTGAGAATTAAATTAATGATGTTATGTGAAAATTGACCAGAGCATTTGGTACATATTCATTGTTGAATAAATGATTGTTGACCCTACGTAGTAAAAACATAAGCACACAGTTCAGTATTGGTAACTCATAAAGTTGGGGGACCCTTAGGCTGTGTGCCCTCCGTAGTTCCAGTGGTTCTATTCTTCATTCCACCTCTTCTGCAATTACAATGTCTAGCATTTAGCAAGTGGTCAGCGTATGTGGAATTGTATTGATGGCAAAGTTGATCACTGCCAGTGTACATTTTTGGCTTCAGGGATACTGATATCAGGCTAATGACACAGTGTTTCCCCATGACACTAACAGGAAAGAGAACTTTCGCCCAAAATAGTGGTAACAACTTTGAAGCCTCGAGTTCTCTTTAAATAAAAAATGTAATCACTGGGGGCTTCCCTGGTGGCGCAGTGGTTGAGAGTCCGCCTGCCGATGCAGGGGACGCGGGTTCGTGCCCCGGTCCGGGAAGATCCCACATGCCGCGGAGCGGCTGGGCCCGTGAGCCATGGCCACTGAGCCTGCGCGTCCGGAGCCTGTGCTCCACAACGGGAGAGGCCACGACAGTGTGAGAGGCCCACGTACCGCAGGAAAAAATATATATATATAATCACTAGGAGAAGACTAAAATGAAGATCATCAGCCCGATTTTTAATAAAAATATGAGGATAAAAGAACTGATCATTCTTTGCCAGCCAGTAGTCACAGTATCTTCTAATTTCACAAATTATGTGTAAAAGGTATCTCTCTTGATAGAAAAGCAAAGATGAATGTGGGAAGTTTGGCTGGCTTGTTGCTGATAGGTGGCTCAGACCCCATTAGGAGCCAGCCTGCAGAGGTGCAGTTAGTACTGCAGGGGTTCAAACCATCCTCCACATGGTTGAAAACTGGCTCCCATGCCACCCAGGTCATGTGCCCCAAATTGCTCCTCTGAAGGTCAAACTTTCTGCTTAATAAACTTGTACATTTTTAAATAAAACTCTCAAGAGCACACAGCGAGAAATGGAAGGTAGAGAAATCAGTGAATAACCTGCAGTGTCATTTATATCTTAACATCTCTTTCCACTGAGAATTCAGAGACAGAAACTTATTAGCACCTGGAGGAAGTCTAATGTAATTCATTTGCAGTAAAATCAGAGTGAATCCGTTAATCTTTGCTAAAAGAAATGAGATTTTCAAGTCTAATCAGAGGATTTAAAGTTTTATTAAAAGGTGTTCTTTTTTACCCTCTTATAACCTATAGGTCTCAGGAGAAAAAGGAAGAGGCTATCATCTTACTGAAAGATTCCATTAAATATGGTCCCGAGTTTGCAGATGCATATTCAAGCTTAGCTTCATTACTGGCTGAGCAGGTAATTGTTACCATTTAGTTTCACATAATATTTTTAAATGTTTCTGTTGAATATATAAATTAATATTACACAGATTTTTATATGTATCATTTAACTTGTAAGCTCATATTAGACAACTGATCTCTATGTCAGTTTTCTTCTTGATAGAAATTACAAACCTAGTTTTCTCACTCCAGTATTCTTTGTGTATGTAGGTGGCCTCTAGACAAAGATGGTCCATTATATAGGCCATTGCTCTATTCTCCATCACTTTGGGACAAAATCTAACAAGAACAATACATGGTATTTGCTGGTTTTATTACTACTCACTTATATTTTTCTGGGGAATTGCTAATGGTCTAAGATCTCTGAACTCATTATGGAACCAATTACCAATAATCTTATAGATCCTATGTCTTATAACTGTTAGAAGATCACAGAGTCTTGTAGGACAGGCTCCTAAGAGAGAACATTTCTCACGGCGTAAAGCAGAGGGGTATTTTGATTCCCCCTCATTCTTCTCACTGTGTCTAAACTATTTGATCCCACTTTTGGTGTCCTGGATGCATGCCCCCTGCTGTGGGGAAAACAAATATAAGTTGTCTTCTCTAAATTGACGATATAGTTTCGTTGACACACATAAGTGCCCACAATAGAAGGTAGATTCTGCTATCCACACAATTGCCAGATTGTCTTTAAAATTAAACTTAGCACCTTTGAAAGATGCCCTGCAGCATTGGCTTAAATATAATGAATGATCTGATGCTGCATGTCAGGTACAGAGGGGTGCAATTTGCGTTTCAAAAACTGTGGAGGTTTCACCAGGAAACAAAATTAGGACACTCAATGAATATTTAAGTGTCAGAAATGATAAGTCTAGTTGTCTTGCTCTAATATTCTCCATATAGTGTAGGTGGGCTTTAGACAAAAGCCTGTGTCTGTAGTGGATGATTTTTTTTTTTTTTTTTTTTTTTTTTTCACTGCTGTAGCCTCTCCCGTTGCGGAGCACAGGCTCCGGACGTGCAGGCTCAGCGGCCATGGCTCACGGGCCCAGCTGCTCCGCGGCATGTGGGATCTTCCCGGACCGGGGCCCGAACCCGTGTCCCCTGCATCGGCAGGCGGACTCTCAACCACTGCGCCACCAGGGAAGCCCTGTAGTGGATGATTTTAATACCTGTTTTAGCACAATGTTTAAGCTGAAGTGACGGTCGCCGTGTTCTATGGTATACACGGCAGTCCTCAGCTGCCTTTGGCTTGTGTTGAAGCAGACACAGTGGGAGTTTCCTGAAGAAAAGATTGATTCCATCATTATTCTCTTTTCTCACCTCATCCTGGCTCCTTCATTTTCATAGGAAGACCCTCCCTGCCTCTGCCTGGTTGGGTGTCTTGCAGCTACTCAGACAAGCCGCACACAGAGTTAGGGCCTTTGCACTAACTGTGCCTTTTGCCTGCAACACTGTTCTGCCAAACGTCAGAGTTCCTTCCTCGTCTCATGCTGGTTTCTGCCCACATAGTTCCGTATCAGAGGGCTGTCTGTGATTACCCTTTCAGAATAACTCCCTCACTGCCCCACATGTTTCTCTGTCTCCTGGCCCTGGCTGACTTCTCCCCAGAGCATTTATCACCATCTAACATACATCTATTTGCATGTGATCTTTCTCCCACCACTAGAATATTTCCGCGAGCCAGTCTCCATGAGAATGGCTGTCTCTTTTACTCAAGGCTTTCCCCCCACGTCTGTCACGTTGTATGCAAGCAGTAAATACTGAGTGAATAAATGAATGGATATGAACTGAAGACCACGTAGCGCCTGCAATCCAGTACGTGATCTAGATTTTACTCATATTTGAAGTAGGGCTGGGCATGTGGGCCACCATGCTGTTTCATAACGGAACTGCGCCTCACGTCGTGCCCTTGTCCTTCACTGAGGGACAGCGTGAGGACAGCCAGGTGAAACTACTCCTTCTAACTGCAGGGTTGGGGCGGGGTTGAGGCCAACACCTGTTACATGGTTCACTGGCTTCTGAATGAGGACTCGAGGGAGAAATTTCTGTCATGTCTCAGTATTAGGAATGGCCAGCCTTCTCCTGAATTACACGTTTTTTGCTTTATTTTTAATCTAATGCATGAAGGACCTTACAAATGCTAAGAAAATCAGTTCTAGTTTCATCCCCCTTGGGCCCCCCTCCGACTAACCGCCGCCTGGATGGGATAGGCTGCTTTTCTGTGGGCGCTGCTTGTACTTGGTTTATCATTTTTCTTAATAATTTATTTTATTCAATTTGTGCTCTATATTTTTGAAAGCTGCCTCCGTTTCTCTGTAAGTGAATAAATAAAGCATTGCATTGAGTTCCCAGTCATATCTTTTTTCACAACTTGGCGGGACAGATAGTGAACACTGAAGCGCTCTTCTTGATGCAAATTACCCTGAAGGTAAATGACAAAGTCACTCACCTAATACCAGTGACGACACGGTGTGTTGTTTTGGGGGAGCTCTTTACAGACATTCACACAGTTCCATCTTCCTATAGTGCCGTCTTTTCTTTCTATCCTTCTAAATCATCCTCATATTTCAAGATTCAGTTCAACTTTCACGTCCTCCGCCAACACTCATCCACCTCCCCGTCACATGGGAGTTGTTCGATTTTCCTCGGAGCTCCTGTGACATCTTTGGGAACATGCATCAACTCACAAACCAACAAACTCACAAACCAATCATATATTTTTATGTCTTGAATTAACATCTGAACTATAGTTTAAACAGTTTGTCAGGCTTATTTTTCCTCACAAGACTGCAAGTTTTATAAGAAAAGCCTTGTCTTCCTTGTATGCCTGTTCCTTCTCTAGGGCTCAGGGTACTTCACTGTATAAAGCAGGTGGGTATTCATACAGCATCTCTGGACTTAATGCACTTTGGAGGTCAGTTCCCCTGTGCTGTGCTATTAGGAGCATTTGACAGTGAACAGGTCGGCAGCCTGATTGTAGACCCCACTTCATAGTACAGACTATGTACACTTCCTTGCCTGTACTTCCTTGCCTGTACAGACTCTGGTGAGGAGTGCTTTACCTCTCTGAGCCTCAGTTTCCAAATCTGAAAATCGATAGCTATATGGATCTAACATTTTAAGAGTGTCTAAAACTATCCCTGTAACACCAAGTGCTAATGAATATTTTCATGAATAACTTAAGGCTCCACTTTAATTAGTGCTGTGGTTTCTATACAAATAAAACATTAACATGTTAATATTGTGAAAAGCAATTTGTTTTAGTAAATACTGTATCCAAAAGTTTCAAGTTGTATTCCTTTTCTAAATTGATGAACTCCAAATTCATGAAAAGTTACTTTTTTTTGTTTGTTTAATTAATTAATTTATTTATTTTTGGCTGCTTTGGGTCTTCATTGCTGAGCGTGGGCTTTTCACTAGTTGCAGCACCCAGGCTTCTCATGGCAGTGGCTTCTCTTGTTGCGGAGCACGGGCTCTAGGTGCGTGGGCTTCAGTAGTTATGGCACGCAGCCTCAGTAGTTGTGGCGCACGGGCTTAGTTGCTCCGTGGCATGTGGGCTCTTCCTGGACCAGGGCTCAAACCCGTGTCCCCTGCATTGGCAGATGGATTCTTAACCACTGCGCCACCAGGGAAGGCCTAAAACAATACTTTGAATCATTTCCTAATGATAGATTCCTAGAAGTTGAATTCCCATATCAAAGAGTATCAGCATTTCATGACTTTTGAGATGTGTTACTAAACTGCTTTCTAAAAGAGTGGTACCAATACGCTGTGCCACCAGCAGTGTGCAGCCTCTAAGTCTTGAATGTTAGTGGAACATTTAAATGGAAATAGCATGTGGACAGATGACAGTGGGAGAGATCAGGGCTAAAGATAGATTTAGGACTTCAAATAAATGAGTCCATATTATGAGTAGGTAATCCCTCTGAGGGGAAAATGAAGAGTAGTGTGGGGAGGAAAACCTTCAAGAATTTTTAACCTTCTCATTTTGTAGATAAAAATATGAGGTGCACAGAATTAAGTACTGCTCAAGGTCATACAAATAACTAGTGTCAGGACCAAGACTGGAGCCTGGTAACTCGATTCCTTCCCCACTGCTCTTTCACTCTATGATGCTGGGGTCCCATGATTGGACTGTGGTAATGGGGCTGTAGTTAATGAGGTTAGGTATACAAGGGGCCAGGTGGGAGGGGGGAAGAAAAATGATAGAGGAAACCTCATAACATGAGTTGTCATAGATGTTAGATACATAAAAGGATCCAGAATAAATTTGCCCCTCTGTGTCTACTGCAGCATAGAAGTCAAGAAGACAGGACAGAAAATAAACTCTTAGATTTGAAGTCTGGATGGTCTCTGGCTTACTAGCCTCTTTTGGTTTTCTATTAGCATTCAGAACTGGCTGTACTCCAACTTCACAGATAGGATTGTAAACATTTACAAGCCCACCATCATTTTTAACTAGCCTACTCTTGCCATAGATTATATAGCTTGCATTACACTAGCAGTAAAGGAAATGAAGTTAACATAATGACTTGATCCACTGTACATTATTGCTAGCCCCAGGTTTATAGCCTATTGAAAAACTCAATTAATTAATTTGATAACACTTAAAATATTTTTCTTTTATATATTTTGGGATATGACTTCACCTGATACAAGAATGAAAAGAAAATTGGAACAGTAAAATATAAGTTAGAAGTATAGATCAAAAATAAAAGAGGTCCACGGTCAGTGTCTCTTCTTTGACAAGTGCCGTCTTTTGGGTAGATTCAGGCACATATACCATCGCATTTGTGGTCAGGTCACCTTGCGCTGAACCTTACCGTAATAATTTATTGATTAAATTATTCAGCACATATTTATTGAACATTTAGGTATCACCAAGTATTAGAAATTGCTGAAGTAGCAAGGTATGGGCCTCAACTCATGGAACTTAGAGTCTAAAAGGTAAGGATACTCTTAAGTGAAGAATTACCACCCTTTCCCCAATGTCTAACCCAGTTGTAACAAAAGGGCAAAGAGAGAATAGAGTACCAGTGAGAATGTTATAGGGACCTAACCTAATACAGGGAGCAGTGAGCGCTGGCCAAAGAGTGATATTTAGTCTGATACCTTAAGAACTTATAGATATCAACAAGATTAAATTATTAGGAAAAGCTTTCTGGCTACAGGAATTAGACCACCTGAGGGCTGTCGGGTGGGGAACAGTACGATCCCTTCCTCCTATGGGAGGAAAGTCATGTGCCTGAAAGTGCAGAGAATGAGGACAAAAGGGCATGAGAAGAGTTTGGAGATGGAGAAAGCTGCAATTCTATGTAAATTTAGCTTCCCCTCACTCTTCCTGGTCTCTTGACAGTGTGACACAGCTGTGGTCGCTTACACTTGTCATAGTGTTTGCTCTTTAGCTTTTATTTTATGATTCTTGGCATTTCTTCTTTAAAGTGATCATTTCTTTCTTTCTTAGATTGTCACAGGGTGATATTGATCACAGTCTGCTGGGCGATGAGAAAATTTAGGATTAGAAATACCTAACATGTCCTTGGTGAGGAGGAATGCCAAGTTAATTGATTCATTTCAGTTGAATGAGAAAGAGAATTAGACTTCAAATGTTGGCGGCACGTTTCTCGTAAACGTCCATGTCAATGACTGATGGGGGAAGAACTGTTTTGTAAGGAAAGTAAAAGCAAAGGAAAGGATGAGAAAGCAGGCATCTTTGCTTTATGTTTTGAGCCGCTGTGTCTTAAAGAGTTGCTTAGCAAAGGCATTGACATGAGTTTAAACATTCAGTTGTCCTACACTTCCCAGGTTTGTAATAGTCATTTGGCTAATGGGGAGATACACGATAGCTCTGTGTGCTCGTATCATTGGCCAGAGTGAAAGTACTTATGGAAAGCAGCTCAGACGCATGGCCATGATGTCAGAGCACAACCTTCCAGCCCCATCTCTGTAGGTCTTTCACCACTTTGGAACATCACACCCTATATCTGCCATACAGTAAGAACATATGTTACAGGCCATTCATTACGCCAGTGGTTCACAGAGGGTTGACCGGGGACGCCTGAGGTCCAAGAAGGCCTGTGCAGTTTTTATAATACTAACAAGTAATTTGCCTTTTTTTACTCTCATTCTCTCCCCAGTGTACAGTGGTTCTTTAGAGGCTACATGATATATTCACAGTCATGAAAAGAGTATGAAAATATTCTCCCCTTTCCAACTGAATGTCTGTGTGAGACCAGGTTTCTTCACATACTTCAACTAAAAAACATATAGAAACAGATTAGTACAAAAATAGATACAAGAACCCAGCTGTCTTCTGTCAAGCCAGACATTTAAAAGACTTGGAAAAATAGAAAATAATGCCACTATTCTCACTATTTTTTTTGGCTTTGGAAAATATAGTTATTTTCTTATAAATGTGTTATTTTTTTTATTATTCTAAATAAATAATAAATATTAGTTTATTTATTAGTTTATTAAATAAAAATTTCTCAGCTTCATTCCTGTTATGGTACACATTGATAGATGTAGACCACATAAACAAAGCTCTTTGGGGTCCTCAGTACATTTTAGAGTGTAAACCAAGAAGTTTGAAGATTGCTGCATTGAGCCCATGTCCCTTTGTCCTCCTGGTTGCTGCAACTTGAACTATAAGAAATCTTTTCCAAGTGTATCAGTTGGCCCAAGAGAATAAATGACAGTCAAACGTCCTTTTTCAGATCTACTTTTCACTTTCTCCTCCTTGAGGTAAAAAACATGCCATATCGGTAATTACAGCATGTAAAACATGGAGATGTTGATGGTGTTTTCTCTATCCCGCGAGGCCCGTTTCATTTCCACCCCACTGAAAATGCTTTTGAGCCTTGGAGAGAAGCCCACGGCTGCGTGCTGCCCATTTTTAACCATTGCCCTCGAAGGCCAATTTCATGTTGAGGCAGCGGTTGGTTGGGGACTCTGGTGACAGTATTATTTGTCAGAACCGTTCTCTGGGTCACAAGCATTTTTAATTAAAGTTGTCCTATCAATAGCTCGTATTCATTTCCTCTGGATCTCACAAATCAGTAGAGACTGGGAGTGATCCGCTTAGGTGAGGACATCTAGCCAGATGAGGTAAATGAAATTGAACTTGAGGGATTAAGGATACTCCTTTTTAAGATAAATGCATTGCCCTTCCAGAGAAGGTGGAATTTGTTTTAAATAAACATCTAGAAGGTATTTTTCTCCTGCAGTGGTGGTCCCTTTAGTTTTTTAATAAGTGGAGTTAATCATTCTTTGAAATTTACAGTCAAATGAAAGGACAAGAAAGATAGACATTGAAAACATTTGTCATAGAGCCAGAGTCTTGAGACTGTCCTTGGGGGTTACCGAAGGTATGGGATGTGATTCCTTGCTCTAGACATGGATGGTCTTTTAAATCCCATTACTTCTTTGGACTTTGAAAATTGCATTCCTGTGGAGACCCAGCTCATAAACCCCAAAATGGGTTTTAGATGAAAAAGGTGATCTCTTTGCCTATTCTGGAGCAACAAGAATGTGGGGAAAAGGTAAAATTAAGTCAGGTATAAGAGTAATTGCACTTGAAAACTGTGGTATCTGACTTTAGCAAGTTAGAATGTGAGGACGTCCATTTTATTCCTTTCAGGAAAAACACCTTTCAACTCTCCCACAGTTTGGTTATAAGGATGTTTTAAAGATCTCAAGTAGCTGCAGATTTTTTTCATGCATATCTTCATATTACACAGCTGCTGGTGTTAATGGTAGCCAGTGTTTCCAGGCATTTGGTTTATGACAGTTGCAGAGAATCTGTCTATATAAACACCAGTCTGGGTATCACTCCTGGTTGCCTTCCAAGAACCTTGTGCTTCTCCTTTTGTGACACTGTCACCGTATATCACAGTGTCTCCTTGCCTGAATCCCTCTCCGTTGTCTTTGTGGGCAGGATTGTCTGTCTCACCCACTCTTCTGTCTCCATTATATACTTGACATGTGGGAGGTGCTATTACTTATACCACTGGGAGATAGATGCCAAAGACATGGGGCTGAATAAAACAAAATACATCTATTTAAGGAGCTCAAAGACAAATGAACTAAGGAATACAACTCAATGTGAGCAGTGTAGTAAAGAGGTAAATACAGATGCTCTAGAGCTCAGGTGCCCTGGCGTTACTGAGGCCACGTCAGGCATCACAACGCTGTCCACGTGGCATTTTAGCCTACAGTTTCAAATTCCTTTCCCATCAAATCTCTTTAGTTAACTCCATATGAGAAAAAAAAAACTAACTTGGGTGTTCTTCCTTTTAATTTTTCTTAATCGTCTTCTGATATGGAGGTCAATGAACAATTTCTTAGAGGCAACCAGAAAAAAAAATACCCTGGCTAATCCTAAACTAGTTAATCAGTTCCTAAAAATCTTGAGTTTCTTGTGTTACCATTTGACCAGTGTTAGTGTTTGACACTAATGCCATCTGTTTTTAAATGTGCTCATGAAATACTACTCCTAGTAGTAGTAATAAGAGTAGAGACTGGGCTTCCCTGGTGGTGCAGTGGTTGAGAGTCCGCCTGCCGATGCAGGGGACACGGGTTCGTGCCCCGGTCTGGGAAGATCCCACATGCCGTGGAGCGGCTGGGCCCATGAGCCATGGCTGCTGAGCCTGCACGTCCAGAGCCTGTGCTCCGCAACGTGAGAGGCCGTAACAGTGAGAGGCCCGCGTACCGCAAAAAAAAAAAAAAAGAATAGAGGCTAACATGACAAAGTGCTGACTATTTGCTAGGCATTGTTTTCAGGGCTTCACCTGTTTTAATCCATTTAATCCTCAGAACAACCCTCTGAAATAGGTACTATTTTTATCCCTTTGTTACACTTGGGTACATAGAGGGGAAGTAAGGTCACAAGGACAGTAAATGGTGGGGTTGGGATTCCAATCCATGTAGCCAAGCACTGGCAGCCCAATTCTTCTTTTTAAAATTTTATTAAAGTATAGTTGATTTATAATGTTGTGTTAATTTCTGCTGTAGAGTTATACATATATATACATTCTTTTTTTATATATTCTTTTCCATTATGGTTTATCATAGAACATTGAGTATAGTTCTCTGTGCTCTACAGTAGGACCTTGTTGTTTATCCATCCTGTATACAATAGTTTGCCTCTGCTGATCCCAAACTCCCATTCCTTCCCTCCCCTACCCCCTACCCCTGCCTTGGCAGCCAAAAGTCTGTTCTCAATGTCTGTGAGTCTTTCTGTTTTGTAGTTTTGTTCATTTGTGTTGTATTTTAGATTCCACATACAAGTGATATCATATGGTATTTGTCCTTCTCTTTCTGACTTACTTCCCTTGGTATGATAATCTCTAGGTCCATCCATGTTGCTGTAAATGGCATTATTCCATTCTTTTTGAAGGCTGAGTAATATTCCATTATATATTATATATATATATATATATTATATATATATATATATATATACACACACACACTACATCTTCTTTATCCATTCATCTGTTGATGGGCATTTAGGTTGTTTTCATGTCTTGGCTATTGTAAATAGTGCTGCTATGAACATAGGGGTGCATGTATCTTTTTTTAAAAATAAAGTTATTTATTTTATTTATTTATTTTTGGCTGCATTTGGTCTTCGTTGCTGCACGCGGGCTTTCTCTAGCTGTGGCGAGCGGGGGCTACTCTTCGTTGCGGTGCACGGGCTTCTCATTCCTTCTCTTGCTGCAGAGCACGGGCTCTAGGCGTGCAGGTTTCAGTAGTTGTGGCACACGGGCTCAGTAGTTGTGGCTCGCGGGCTCTAGAGTGCAGGCTTAGTAGTTGTGGCTCACGGGCTCTAGAGTGCAGGCTTAGTAGTTGTGGCACACAGGCTTAGTTGCTCGGCGGCATGTGTGATCCTCCCAGACCAGGGCTTGAACCCACATCCCCTGCACTGGTAGATGGATTCTTAACCACTGCACCACCAGGGAAGCCCCAGCATGTATCTTTTTGAATTATAGTTTTGTCTGGATATATGCCCAGGAGTGGGATTGCTGGATCATATGGCAGCTCTGTTTTTAGTTTTATGAGGAACCTCCATACAGCAGCCCAATTCTTAATTACTATGCCATGCTTTCTATAGCAATTACAGAAAACATGTGCTGAATGAAAGCGTAAATGAATACATATGCAATGGTACTCTCTATTACTTCGATTGGAGTCTTAGGTAATTTGTGTCTTGCCCGTCTCCATTTAATACACACGCATGCACACTCACCAATTTGCTAGATCTACAGTGGGTGATACCTTCAGAAAGTTTTTCTTTTCTTCAGTAGATTGAAAGAAGACATTTTGAGATTTTTCCTTCATCTCTAATTTTCTTTTGAGTTTGACAGTTTGTTGAGCTTGGCAACTGGAAAACACACTTTTAGAAACATGGAAATCCATTTTTGCTAGACTATGGATTTGTAATTCAAATAAGAGGAATTTGCCAAATTCAAACCACACTTTGTTCCCTAAATGGTACTTAAATATGTGGATTTGAAGAGATGGCATTGGTCATTCCACAGGAGTCAAGTGTCTTCGCCTTTCTGAGTCAAATCAGATTTAGGCTTCTTGGCTTATTGCTAAGCACTCAGGGCATTTTTATTCAGAAGCTCAAGGTGTCAGGTCTGAGAAGAATGATGCTGTACATTCTCTTTTCATGTGTCTGGTTGAATGCTTAGTAGTAGTAACTTCTGATAAAATTATGGACGGTGTCCATGATCAGAGCACATGAAAGGAAAAGTTGCTTTGTGATTTATGCCAAACCATTGCCTTTCACCTGACCTTCATAGCCGTACTAGGAAACTAGGAAATGGTTTACTTGTGAGTAATTGTTAGAACCTGGGTGATTTCATTTCATTTGATTCATTAATTAGGTGTTACCTTATACATTGTAAAAGAAAGCGTGACATGACAATCTCAGATGGTTGTGGAAAATGTGCCTAAAAACGAATTCAGAATTATTGAAGTGTGTTAAAGTGGATTGTTAGAGTAGAAGAGCAAAACAACTAGAAAAAGATCCACTGAGGCTGTGGCAATTGATCTGGGCCTTGCCACAAAGGGAGGAGTTGGAGGTGTGCCTTTGAGGGGCCCTATATTCCTGTTGGAGGGAACAGCTCAGAGGTGGAAAGGGCGGGGTGATATGGGAAGTAACGAATGGTCTGGTGAACTACAGAAATATTTAGAGTAAAGAAAGGATAAGGCAAACCCCTCCCATAATCAACCTCAGCCTCCCCTCCCACTTCCTTCCCCAAAACCTCCCCAAATAAATCATACAATATAGGTAAGAGAGCTAGCTATGCAAATGCAGCTGTGTCAAATAGCCAGGCCTCCCTATCTCCCAGTGAGATTGCCACCTCGGAAGGCATTCCTATATGAATGGATCACACGTATTTTCGTCCAGAGAGTTACTGGGGTGGAGGGCATCCCATT
The DNA here is from genome assembly GCF_039906515.1 of Pseudorca crassidens. Lineage (NCBI taxonomy): Eukaryota > Metazoa > Chordata > Mammalia > Artiodactyla > Delphinidae > Pseudorca > Pseudorca crassidens. Next base: position 24,328,037 of record NC_090306.1, on the reverse strand, counting down.
CAAATATCCATTTTGAGGCTTTTTCCAACTGTAGGGCTAATCCTTCCAGATACTGCTTCTTAGTAAACGTCAGCTGGTTTGCACTGAAGGAGCTAAACACAAGTATGAGTCTTTGGTATGTGTGCAGTTGGCACTGACTTTAATTCAAAGTACATAGTGTTTGGACTTCCCTGGTGGTGCAGTGGTTGAGAGTCCGCCTGCCGATGCAGGGGACATGGGTTCGTGCCCCGGTCTGGGAAGATTCCACATGCCGCGGAGCAGCTGGGCCCGTGAGCCATGGCCACTGAGCCTGCACGTCCGGAGCCTGTGCTCCGCAACGGGAGAGGCCACAACAGTGAGAGGCCCACGTACCGCAAAAAAGAAAAAAAAAACAAAAACATAGTGTTTGATCTTGGCGCCTGTTGCATAACAGATGCTCAGTAAATTATTTTCTGCTCTTCCCACTTCCATTATTCAGTTTATTGTTGATTTTTTAAAAAAACTTTCTCATGTATTTTTCTTTGTTCTCTTTTAAAGGAGAGGTTTAAGGAAGCTGAGGAAATATACCAGGCTGGAATAAAGAACTGCCCAGATAGCTCAGACTTACACAACAACTATGGAGTTTTCCTAGTTGATACTGGTAAGCGAGATTAAAGAGAACCTGTTCTGTGGAGATGAGATAATATTATCTATCAAGCTAAATGGCAACCACGCCAATAATGCCTCAAAAGTAGAACTCACTGGGCTTGGCTGGAAGCTCACACCGTTGACAGTCACATTGTACTTTGGGGCTGTCATTTCTCTAAATCTTCAAGCTCAATTCAGTAAAATCTGCCGGTTCTTATAATCAGATTGCTAAGAAAATCTCCCCAGGTGGCAGGAAGTGGCCTTGATGATTTAATGAGCAACAGTCTCCTTTGAATAGCATTTATACAAGTTTATAAATCTATGATGATGAACTGTTCTCTACAATGATGCAGAACCTGCCTCTGAATCTATTTACTGGCAGATGGTAAATACTTTTCTACAGCCGATTAAAAAGTCTTAAATTGTTTCATTGTTCTTTATGTGATACATACTATAGAAAATGTACCATTATAATTGGTAGAGTACCCTTATAGGACAGGTGCTATATAAAATACACTTTGCCTTATTTAATGTAAAACTTTACTGGACAGGAATTCTGTTTTCTTTATGGTTTGTACCCCACATACTGTTGGCATGTTATGAATACTTGTAAAGAATGAAAAGATGCTTGAATTTAATACAAAAACACTGCTTTGTTCTCGTTGACTATTAGACTACCTGCCCTGCAATAAAATTCGATTTTAATTATTCTGTCCATATGAAATGCTCAAAAGGGTTTTTATTTTCTAGGATATTTGAAGCCCTTCTGTTTCTTAGGACATAAATTTACATTCTGATACACCTAGGAAACATCCCTCATTTTCACATGTAAAATTGTTTCTTAGTGCCACCTGCTGGTTCTTTGGCAACATAATAATAAATTAGGTATCAAAGATTAAAAACAAACAAAAAATTGAAGAGACCATCTGTTGGCCTGATCTAGCCCTCTTCCTTCTACTTCAACAACAAAATATCCCACCCCAACTCCTAGTCCCCCAAAATCTCACTGACCACCCTCTATATTTTCCTACCACTCCCACTGTATTCTGTTTTTATACTACTGAAATTCTCCCTATCATGACCTATACATAGACCTCTACGTACGTAGTCTTTTTTGGCACTTCCTAGTCAAACTTGCATTCAAAGAAGGTAGACTTGAGAAGATGTCTGTGTGGGTAATAAACATTCCATTGCCGTGTAGAGCTTCAGACTTGTCCACAATTCATTCACTTACATATAATTTCACTAGGAAGCTTCTTTGGGGAACCTTATCATACTAGAGAGACTTGATGGTAGTCCTGACCTTTATTCTCACTTCCCCTGGGATTTTTGTCAAGTGTCTTAATGTTTTTGCACTTTAGAGCCTGTATCTGTAAAGTGATAATATTTTTTTTAATATCTTTTAAATCCCAAGAGGCAACTAAGTGCTATCAAAAGGCAGCTAAATAGGATCAAAATACCTGCAAAAATCATGAGATCATTTAATTAGTGTTTTAAAATATACAATGCATTGCACAAATGCAAGGTGATATTATTTTTATTTTTAAAGTCCCATTCAATAAATACCCTCTAAACAAAGATGTATGATTTAAAAAGAGATTTGCAAAATACAGAAGATGCTGCTTCTTTAAAGCAGTGCCTCAATCACTAGGTTGTGGTATAGTAATTGTGACAGACCCTCAGAAATTACTTCAGGACAGTTTTCTTTCTATAACAGCCCATTCCACTTTTTGTATAATGAGAAGCAACAATATCTTACATAAATGCCAATCATTGATAATCTCAAAACATCATATTAACTAAGGCAGTGGCCAGAAACCAGTTTGACTAAAATAATACATTTAATAAAAGAAACAGGTTTTAGTTTTTACTGCTTTTTTACTACTAATTTCTTTGGAAGTGAAAATGAATAGTGAAATGGTCCAAAGTTAGGCAGTGGCAAGGAGAAGCCAAAATGTGAGCTCATTTACAAACTGAATAATTGTTGGTATGGCTGTAGGAAAAAAAGATCATCAGAAGAGAAATTAAAGAGGCCGTGTGTTTAGGGACTTCCCTGGTGGCACAGTGCTTAAGAATCAGCCTGCCAGTGCAGGGGACATGGGTTCAATCCCTGATCCAGGAAGATCCCACATGCCGTGGAGCGACTAAGTCCGTGCACCACAACTACTAAGCCTGTGCTCTAGAGCCCGTGAGCCACAACTACTGAGCCCGCGCTCCTAGAACCCGTGCTCCACAACCAGAAGCCACCGCAATGTGAAGCCCGTGCACCGCAACCAGGGAAAGCCCGCGTGCAGCAACAAAGACCCAATGCAGCCAAAAAAAAAAAAAAAAAGTCTGTGTGTTTTATAATTAAGGCATGTTCTGCTCTTACCAACCTACCACCTGTTGATTACAGGCTCTCCAGAGAAGGCAGTGACCCATTACCAACAGGCCATCAGACTTAGCCCGAGCCATCATGTAGCCATGGTGAACCTGGGGAGACTCTACAGGTCACTGGGAGACAACAGCGTGGCTGAAGAATGGTACAAACGGTAAAGTTCCTGTTTTTCACTTTATAAGTCATCCTAAGACCTCTGCAATTGGCCATCAAATTCTTAGTTATTTGGAACAGATGCTTTCAAAATACTAGCAAATTTTGCCAATGCAGGCAATACAGATTCTCCTCTCCAAAGAGAACAGTACAATAAATGGCACTTTGGGGATAAATGATATCCCACTTAATGACTTTTTTGCCTGCTGGTTAAAGCATAGTGCTAAACCAAGGTTGGAATTTAATTCCCATTTTAGTTAGTCCATTGTTTTCTGTTGGAGCTAAGGACTACAACCCAAACCACAAACAGCAATTTCGAAAATGGATCCAGATGAAAAACTGTGCATACATCAAAACAAGTCTATCACCATAAATGGGAAAGATCCTTGGGGCTCAGTTTGCGTATTGGTGGGTCACTAGAGACATGCTTATAGTCAGAGGCTGGCACTGTGATCTTTTTTTAACATTCTTCTTGATATAAAAACAACAACCATGTGGGAGCAGAGTCTCAAACCGGGTACAGTGGTCCCTAAATCTAAGTTTCAACCTTTGGAGATGTACCTGTTAGAAGAAAATTGTCCATTTGTTTTCTCAAAATTCAGTGCCTTGCAGGTGACACGCAAAGCTGAGATATTATCACCGTTGGGAGCTCTATATTACAACACTGGCAGATATGAAGAGGCTTTGCAGATTTACCGGGAAGCTGCATCCCTTCAGCCTTCCCAAAGGGAACTCCGCCTGGCACTGGTGAGCAGATGGACAAAAGAAAGGAAATGGAGTAGGAAATACACTCATGGCATGCAATACAGGGAGCTGTAGTCAGTATGCCTCAAAATGGGAACTAGAACACTATACTATATCCATTTAATGAATATTCATATAACCAATGTTAGAGCCATTCACCAAACACATGGACCCTAAAAACGCTATTAAGTTTTTGTTTTGAAATAATTTCAAACTTACAAAAATTTGCAAGAATTTTAAATAACTCCCATATACTCTTTCACCCAGATTGATGAATTTTTAGCACTTTGATGCATTTGTTTATCATCCTCTCATGTATGTATGTATGTGTATATGTACACATATGTATGTGCATATTTAGGTATGTGTATGTGCATGTACATACTATTAATACATGATATTTTGTCTTGAGCCATCTGAGAATTAGAGATCTCATACCCTTTATTTCTAAATACTTCAGCAAATAGTTCCTAAGAACAAGGACATTGTCTAACCTAACCACAGTACAACTATCAAATTCAGGAAAATTAATATCAACAATATTTTTTATTTCAATTTTTGGATCATTACTCTTCCTTTCCCTTAGATTTTCAGTAAAACAAACTTGTTATCTTGTTATAAACACAGTGTTCTGTTGAAACCATAGGAAAAAATTTCTCTTGACATAGTCAACTTTTTTAAAAAGGCACAAGTCACTGAATGGCTTTGATGTTCCTGCCATTCACACACAAATGCATGCACATGCCTAAATAAAGAAACAAACAACATAAACTCTGGTAAGTCAGCCTTCTCTGTGAGTCACAAAGCGATTCTGAGCACTTTTGTGGGAAGTGTTTCCTGAATGCTTTATTTGATAAAGAGTGCTTTATTTGATAAGGTGATAGCCAAGTACCTTCTAAGCCAAAGTCACTGTGGTTTCGCAGGCTCAGGTTTTGGCCGTGATGGGTCAGACAAAAGAAGCTGAAAAGATGACCAATCACATTGTGTCAGAGGAGACTGGGTGCCTTGAATGCTATCGCCTGTTGTCTGCTATCCACAGCAAGCAGGAGCAGCACGACAAGGTAGAGAGGACACTGCTTGGAGTCGTTTGGGTTCACAGGTAGAAAATGGGGTGCACCTGAATGACCCTCCAGCCCACACGCTCACAAGGCCGAGCAGTCTTGAACATCGTCAGTTGGCAGAGCGTATCTTCTGGGCACTTTTCAGATACCTGCTTGATTCCTAAGATGTCCCCTCGAGACGCTGTTTTCTCGGTTCATCCTTGGTCTGAAGATTTTATGTGGTATTATCTCAGTTTGTTTTCAGCTAACTCGATAATGATAAACACTGACATTTGTATGCTTTATCATTTTCCATGTTCCCTCAAAGATATTTTATAGACTCTTTATAACAACCCTTTAAGGCAGGTCAGTGGCCCTGTGTTGCAACTGTACTGTTTATCTCCATTTTAAAAGTCACATGACCAGTAAATACATGAATTGATTCAACAAAATATTTATTGAATGCCTGCTATATGCCAGACACTGTGGTGGGCAGTGGGAATAAAGTGGTGTGAGAAAAAAAAAAAAAAAAAAAAAACATTGCCCTTGTCCTTGTGGAGTTTACAGTCAAAGAGGAGACAGAGATTGAGCAAGTAATCACAAAACCAGTGTGGAATTATAGCTGTGCCCAGTGATGTCGTGGAGAGCAGCATGGTCCCTAATGGGCATATAATCAGGGGACCCAAGTGGTCTGGGTGGTTAGGTTCCCTGCAGAGTGATGTGAAGTTGAGGGCTGAGTGATGAATAGGAGTTATTAAGCAAAAAGGGGCAGTGAATAGCGTTCCAGGCAAGAAAAAGCACACGCAGATGCCCTGTGTCAACAGTAAGTGGCCTGTCTGAGGAATGGGCGTGAGGGAGCAGGGCGCCTGTGAGATGTAGCCACCAAGGTTGCTGGGGACTCAACCCCAAGGCTTGGGACCAGGGCAAGGGTTTTGTTCCTTTTCCTGGAAGAAGCTTTGGGGTCTTAAGGAAAAGAGCAACATATCAGATTTGTGCTTTGAAGGGCTCTCTGGCTGCAGAGGGTGGGCCAGTGGGTGCTGGGGGCAGAGTGAGCACCAGGGCCCTAAAAGGAGGCTGTTGGAGTGCTCCAGATGGACACATGGCCAGGGCAACACAACTGACCTCAGATCTTGTTTTCTTTCAATGGGATCACACGGCCTTCCTGAAAAGTGATCGGGGACATTTCATTGTCACTAATGTAAATAGGAAACCTGGAGTATAGGGAAATTATTTTGTCAGGGCTATTTTATTCCTTGATGAGAACATCAGAGAAAATGAAAAATGTGTTCTGATTGTCACTCACCACACTAGCTAATACATAGGAAACAAAAAGTATAGATGTTATCGTTTAACTTAGTTTTTCTGTATCTAACCTACATTTATTGTGTCTTAATTTCTAAATTGTACAGGCACTTGATGCTATAGACAAGGCTCTGAAGCTGAAACCAAAGGACCCAAAAGTTGTATCTGAACTTTTTTTCACAAAAGGAAATCAACTAAGAGAGCAGAACCTTCTTGACAAAGCTTTTGAGGTATAAAGACTTAATAAAATTGTTATTAAATTCATGGATTAAAATTAATACTCCCTCAATCTTTAATGAAGCATATACATTAAAAGCTAAGATCGTTGCCATGTTTTGTGGAGTGAATTTTCTGATTAATTGACATAATAAGTTTAATTTTTTATAATTGAGCCTCTGGTTTTTGGCTATTAGGAGTTCGACAATACCTCTGCATTATTTTCTGAATTATCACTTTGAACCTGATGTTTAAAGCATTCTGCATTTTGCCCTCAAACCAGCTTCCCTCTCTCTCTCTCTCCCCTCGTTCGCTCTTTTTCTCTCTGTTTGCCTTCAGTAACTCTCTATTTCAGCTGGACTAGTGCCTGAAGAGCTTTGGTGTTCCACACATCCTGTAACATTGTGCCCACACCACCCCAACCCCCTGCAGATTCCCACTCATCTACCAACACAGGCCTGTGTCCTCCCTCAGGAAGCCCTCCAGACCATCCTTTCTCCCAGTGACCTTGTTTCCTCTGAACTCCTAAAACAATACCTCTACCAGTCATTTGAAAGTGTCTTTTTTTTTTATACAGAAGGTTCTTATTAGTCATCAATTTTATACACATCAGTGTATACATGTCAATCCCAATCACCCAATTCATCACACCAGCACTCCCAGCCTCCCGCTGCTTTCCCCCCTTGGTGTCCATACGTTTGCTCTCTATGTTTGTGTCTCAATTTCTGCCCTACAAACCGGTTCATCTGTACCATTTTTCTAGGTTCCACATATATGCATTAATATAGGATATTTGTTTTTCTCTTTCTGCCTTACTTCACTCTGTATGACAGTCTCTAGATCCATCCACGTCTCAACAAATGACCCAATTTCATTCCTTTTTATGGCTAATATTCCATTGTATATATGTACCACATCTTCTTTATCCATTTGAAAGTCGATAGGCATTTAGGTTGCTTCCATGACCTGGCTATTGTAAATAGTGCTGCAATGAATATTGGGGTGCATGTGTCTTTTTGAATTATGGTTTTCTCTGGGTATATGCCCACAGTGGGATTGCTGGATCATATGGTAATTCTATTTTTAGTTTTTTAAGGAACCTCCATACTGTTCTCCATAGTAGCTGTATCAATTTACATTCCCACCAACAGTGCAAGACGGTACCCTTTTCTCCACACCCTCTCCAGCATTTGTTGTTTGTAGATTTTCTGATGATGCCCATTCTAACTGGTGTGAGGTGATACCTCATTGTAGTTTTGATTTGCATTTCTCTAATAATTAGTGATGTAGAGCAGCTTTTCATATGCTTCTTGGCCATCTGTATGTCTTCTTTGGAGAAATGTCTATTTAGATCTTTTACCCATTTTTGGATTGGTTGTTTGTTTTTTTTAATATTGAGCTGTATGAGCTGTTTATATATGTTGGAGATTAATCCTTTGTCTGTTCATTTGCTTGCAAATGTTTTCTCCCATTCTGAGGTTGTCTTTTCGTCTTGTTTATGGTTTCTTTGCTGTGCCAAAGCTTTAAAGTTTCATTATGTCCCATTTGTTTATTTTTCTTTTTATTTCCATTACTCTAGGAGGTGGATCAAAAAAGATCTTGCTGTGATTTATGTCAAAGAGTGTTCTTCCTATGTTTTCCTCTAAGAGTTTTAGAGTGTCCGGTCTTTTAGGTATCTCATCCATTTTGAGTTTATTTTTGTATATGGTGTTAAGGAGTGTTCTAATTTCATTCTTTTACTTGTAGCTGTCCAATTGTCCCAGCACCACTCATTGAAGAGACTGTCTTTTCTCCATTGTATATCCTTGCCTCCTCAGTCATAGATTAGTTGACCATAGGTGCGTGGGTTTACCTCTGGGCTTTCTGTCTTGTTCCATTGATCTGTGTTTCTGTTTTTGTGCCAGTACCATATTGTCTTCATTACTGTAGCTTTGTAGTATAGTCTGAAGTCACAAAGTCTGATTCTCCAGCTGTTTTTTTTTCCTCAAGACTGCTTTGGGATCTTTTGTGCCTCATTACAAATTTTAAGATTTTTTTGTCTAGTTCCATAAAAAATGCCATTGGTAATATGATTGAGATTGCATTGAATCTGTAGACTGCTTTGGGTACTAGAGTCATTTTCACAATATTGATTCTTCCAATCCAAGAACATGGTATATCTCTCCATCTGTCGGTATCATCTTTAATTTCTTTCATCAGTGTCTTATAGTTTTCTGCATACAGGTCTTTTGTCTCCCTAGGTAGGTTTATTCCTAGGTATTTTATTCTTTTTGTTGCAATGGTAAATGGGAGTGTTTCCTTAATTTCTCTTTCAGATTTTTCATCATTAGTGTATAGGAATGTAAGGGATTTCTGTGCATGAATTTTGTATCCTGCAACTTTACCAGATTCATTGATGAGCTCTAGTAGTTTTCTGGTGGCATCTTTAGGGTTCTCTATGTATAGTATCATGTCATCTGCAAACAGTGACATTTTACTTCTTCTTTTCCAGTTTGTATTCCTTTTATTTCTTTTTCTTCTCTGATTGCTGTGGCTAGGACTTCCAAAATTATGTTGAATAATAGTGGTGAGAGTGGGAAACCTTGTCTTGTTCCTGATCTTAGAGGAAATGCTTTCAGTTTTTCACAATTGAGAATGATGTTTGCTGTGGGTTTGTCGTATATGGCCTTTATTATGTTGAGGTAGGTTCCCTCTATGCCCACTTTCTAGAGAGTATTTATCATAAATGGGTGTTGAATTTTGTCAAAAGCTTTTTCTGCATCTATTGAGATGGTCATATGGTTTTTATTCTTCAGTTTGTTAATATGGTGTATCACATTGATTAGTTTGCATATATTGAAGAATCCTTGCATCCCTGAGATAAATTCCACTTGATCATGGTATATGATCCTTTTAATGTGTTGTTGGCTTCTGTTTGCTAGTATTTTGTTGAGGATTTTCGTATCTCTGTTCATCAGTGATATTGGTCTGTAATTTTCCTTTTTTGTAGTATCTTTGTCTGGTTTTGGTATCAGGGTGACGGTGGCCTCATAGAATGAGTTTGGGAGTTTTCCTTCTTCTGCAGTTTTTTGGAAGAGATTGAGAAGGATGGGTGTTAACTCTTCTCTAAATGTTTGATAGAATTCACCTGTGAAGCCATCTGGTCCTGGACTTTTGTTTGTTGGAAGATTTTTAATCACAGTTTCAATTTCATTACTTGTGATTGGTCTGTTCATATTTCTATTTCTTCCTAGTTCAGTCTTGGAAGGTTATACATTTCTAAGAATTTGTCCATTTCTTCCAGATTGTCCATTTTATTGGCATAGAGTTGCTTTTAGCAGTCTCTTAGGATGCTTTGTATTTCTGCGGTGTCTGTTGTAACTTCTCCTTTTTCATTTCTAATTTTATTGATTTGAGTGCTCTCCCTCTTTTTCTTGATGAGTCTGGCTAATGCTTTATCAGTTTTGTTTATCTTCTCAAAGAACCAGCTTTTAGTTTTGATCTTTGCTATTGTTTTATTTGTTTCTATTTCATTTATTTCTTCTCTGATCTTTATGATTTCTTTCCTTCTGCTAACTTTGGGTTTTGTTTGTTCTTCTTTCTCTAGTTCCTTTAGGTGTAAGGTTAGATTGTTTATTTGAGATTTTTCTTGTTTCTTGAGGTAAGCTTGTATAGCTATAAGCTTCCCTCTTAGAACTGCTTTTGCTGAATCCCATAGGTTTTGGATTGTCGTGTTTTCATTGTCATTTGTCTCTAGGTATTTTTTGGTTTCCTCTTTGATTTCTTCAGTGATCTCTTGGTTATTTAGTAGCGTATTGTTTAGCCTCCATGTGTTTATGTTTTTTACATTTTTCTCCCTGTAATTCATTTCTAATCTCATAGCATTGTGGTCAGAAATGATGCTTGATATGATTTCAATTTTCTTAAATGTACTGAGGCTTGATTTATGACACAGGATGTGATCTATCCTGGAGAATGTTCCATGCGCACTTGAGAAGTGTAATCTGCTGTTTTGGGATGGAATGTCCTATAAATATCAATTAAATCTACCTGGTCTATTGTGTCATTTAAAGCTTCTGTTTCCTTATTTATTTTCATTTTGGATGATCTGTCCATCGGTGTCAGTGAGGTGTTAAAGTCCCCCACTATTATTGTGTTACTGTTGATTTCCTCTTTTATAGCTGTTAGCAGTTGCCTTATGTATTGATGTGCTCCTATGTTGGGTGCATATATATTTATAATTGTTATATCTTCTTCTCGGATTGATCCCTCGATCATTATGTAGTGTCCTTCCTTGTCTCTTGTAACAGTGTTTATTTTAAAGTTTATTTTATCTGTTATGAGTATTGCTACTCCAGCTTTCTTTTGATTTCCATCTGCATGGAATATCTTTTTCCATCCCCTCACTTTCAGTCTGTATGTGTCCCTAGGTCTGAAGTTGGTCTCTTATAGACAGCATATATATGGGTCTTGTTTTTTGTTTGTTTGTTTGTTTTGGTTTTTTGCGGTACATGGACCTTTCACTGCTGTGGCCTCTCCTGCTGCGGAGCACAGGCTCTGGACACACAGGCTCAGTGGCCATGGCTCACGGGCCCAGCCACTCCGCGGCATGTGGGATCCTCCTGGACCGGGGCACGAACCCATGTCCCCTGCATCGGCAGGCAGACTCTCAACCACTGTGCCACCAGGGAAGCCCCATGGGTCTTGTTATCCATTCAGCGAGCCTGTGTCTTTTGGTTGGAGCATTTAATCCATTCACGTTTAAGGTAATTATCGATATGTATGTTCCTATTACCATTTTCTTAATTATTATGGGTTTGTTTTTGTAGGTCCCTTTCTTCTCTTGTGTTTCCCACTTAGAGAAGTTCCTTTAGCATTTGTTGTAAAGCTGGTTTGGTGGTGCTGAATTCTCTTAGTTTTTGCTTGTCTGTAAAGCTTTTGATTTCTCCATCGAATCTGAATGAGATCCTGCCAGGTAGAGTAATATTGATTGTAGGTTCTTCCCTTTCATGACTTGAAATATATTGTGCCCCTCCCTTCTGGCTTGTGGAGTTTCTGCTGAGAAATCAGCTGTTAACCTTATGGGAGTTCCCTTGTTTGTTATTTGTCATTTTTCCCTTGCTTCTTTCAATAATTTTTCTTTGTCTTTAATTTTTGCCAATTTGATTACTATGTGTCTCGGCGTTTTTCTCCTTGGGTTTATCCTGTATGGGACTCTCTGCACTTCCTGGACTTTGGTGGCTATTTCCTTTCCCATGTTAGGGAAGTTTTCGACTATAATCTCTTCAAATATTTTCTCGGGTCCGTTCTCTCTCGCTTCTCCTTCTGGGACCCCTATAATGCGAATGTTGTTGTTTTCAATGTTGTCCCAGAGGTCTCTTAGGCTGTCTTCATTTCTTTTCATTCTTTTTTCTTTATTCTGTTCCGCAGCAGTGAATTCCACCATTCTGTCTTCCAGGTCACTTATCCGTTCTTCTGCCTCAGTTATTCTGCTATTGATTCCTTCTAGTGTATTTTTTTATTTCAGTTATTATATTGTTCATCTCTGTTTGTTTGTTCTTTAATTCTTCTAGTTCTTTGTTAAACATTTCTTGCATCTTCTCGATCTTTGCCTCCATTCTTTTCCCAAGGTCCTGGATCATCTTCACTATCATTATTCTGAATTCTTTTTCTGGAAGGTTGCCTATCATCACTTCATTTAGTTTTTTTCTGGGGTTTTATCTTGTTCCTTCATCTGGTACATAGCCCTCTGCCTTTTCATCTTGTCTGTCTTTCTGTGCATGTGGTTTTTGTTCCACAGGCTGCAGGATTGTAGTTCTTCGTGCTTCAGCTGAGCCTTTAGTTTTATTTAAGGTGACCACTCTTAAAATCATGACTCAGTGGTGAGCATGCCCTTTGATGCAAAACAACAGGCAAAATATTAAAAATATACCTCACAGCTCTGACATTTAATGGGATACATGTTATTCAGACCAAAAAAAAGTATTTGAGAAATAAGTAACTCTCTTCAAACATTTGAAGACCTTTTATAAGGCAGAAGAAAACGAAAGGCTTTCTAACGATTAAAATTATCCCCTGGTAAAATATATGTCCTTAAAGAGATACTGAACACCAGTCTCTGCAAGAATTTAAGCATGGGCTGAATAATCATATCAGATTTTGTCAGAGATATAAGGTGTTTCAGAAACTACTCTAAGATTCTGTGATTATAAAAAAAATTTTCTTACAAACTCCATTTATAGTGAAAAAGGCCAAAGAGCACCATTTTCTTGCAGATCGAGGCCAGTGGGAAGTGATGCACTGTAATAGAAATCACCTGGACTCCTGGCAGGCGCCTTCAGCCTTTTTAAGTCCAGAGGTTAGTTCTGCAAGGAAATTACACATTTCAGTTTCCTCCACTTTAGAATCATCATCAACTTAGAAAAATAATAGAAATAAAGGGGACATCTGTGAACTGGATGACTGGTCATTTTATTAAGCATTTTGATTTCCACATATGAAGAAAATGGTTTCCACAATCTGTAGTGTTAAAGATGGGTTCTCGTTTCCCAGCCTGAAGATATTTCTTATGTATTTAGAGCTATAAACTGGCCGTGGAATTAAATCCAGATCAAGCACAGGCCTGGATGAACATGGGTGGAATCCAGCACATCAAGGTAAGAAAATAATTCACTTCCATGTGAACCAGGTTTTCCCTTTGTATTTTCTCTTTCTTCTCTTTTAAAAGATTGAGAAACTATTGTTAATTTCCTCTTTGAATTAATTGAATACTGAAAACATAGGTGTTCAAAAATGTAATTAGACAGTTTTATGTTCACTTTGTATTATCTCAATATTGAATATCATGAATCCATTTAAAAAATAAATATATAAATTAGATTTCATGATTTTGTTTATCATAAAGAAAATCATATGTACTTAAATATCATCACAGAGCAGAGAAAATCTGCTATATGAAGTAAAATTCTGTTGGCGCTACGCTGATGTAGCTTATTTTCCTGTGGCTTAACTCATTGTCAAGATAAAGTATTACTATTTCCTATACTTAATGTATCTTTTATTCCCTAACCTACTGAAGAACAAGGCTGTTTGTTTGTTCTCAAAAGAAAAAGCTACCTTTGAGTGAATAATTAAAAATTACCCTTGGAGGACTATTGTCTATAATGAAATCAAAGATTCACTGGCATTCATTCATTCATCCAATTCATTTGACAAGCATTTATAGAGAATATCCTATGTGCCAGGTACTCTTCTAGGTACCAACAATACAGCAATTAACACATAAGACAAAAATTTCTATCGTCAGGCTTCCCTGGTGGTGCAGTGGTTGAGAGTCCGCCTGCCGATGCAGGGGACACGGGTTCGTGCCCCGGTCTGGGAAGATCCCACATGCCGCGGAGCAGCTGGGCCCATGAGCCATGGCCACTGAGCCTGTGCGTCCGGAGCCTGTGCTCCGTAATGGGAGAGGGCACAACAGTGAGAGGCCTGGGTATTGCCAAAAAAAAAAAAAAGTGAAAAAAATTTCTATCGTCATGGAGCTAACATTCTAGTTAGGGGGAAATAGGCAATAAGTAAATAAACACATACATACATACATACATACATACATACATACATACATAGAATATATCAGATGGTTATAAGTGCTATGGAGAATAAAAGAATGAAAGAAGATATGGAGTGCTGGGGGTAAGAACTGAAATTTTAAACTGAGGTGGTTAGGGAAGGCCTCAGTTAAAAAGTGATGTCTGAGTAGAGATCTGAAGGGAGCAAGCCACTTGGCAAAATAGGGAAAGTGCATGTGCAAAGGCCCTGAGGTGTGAGTGTGCCAGTGTATTTGAAGACTAGGGAGAAGGCAAGTGAGAGGAAATGATAGAAGCTGGGTCAGAGAGGTCACAGGGCCAGATGATGCAGGGCCTTGAAAGGAATTGTAAAGTCTTCAGCTTTCATGCCAAGCAAGTTGGGGTCCTTGGAGGACTTTGAGCAGAGAAATGCCATGGTCTGACATGTTTTGAAAGGATCACTCTTGTTTAGCTAACTTATTTTCAAGCTTCTATCAGTCTTTACCCTGACAAAATAGCAAGATAGTGATTAGAATTTAAACAAAGGCTAAATAGGGTTTACGATTAAGTGGGAACTGCTCACTCTGAGAATCACAGTAAAACAAAAAGGTGATCCATGACTATACAGATGGGAGGGGATAATGGGATAGTTACTCTGCAACTATTAGCCTTGATCTAATAGAGGAACATTGATGGCGAATCCAGTCATGACATCTATCAGAGCCCAATAAACCAAGCTCTGATCTTAATGACATTCTAGGGTGTCCAGCAGTATCTAGTTGGGAAACATAGAATGAACTTACTTTTAAAAACAGTAATGTAATAATTTTAAATATTTAAATAATATATTAAATAGTTGCACTTTCAGGTAATACACTTAATATGTTTTTAGATGGAGTGCACCTGCATTTAAAGAAATGGGTTCAATTGTTAATTAGATAAAGTACAATAAATGCACTCAAGAGTGTTCATTAAGTCTGGAAATAAAGAGAAAATAGTACATTTATTGAACTCTTTCAGATTAACAAGTGAACCCATTGCTTTAAATTTAGAGGTGCTTCCCCTGCAAAGGTATCTGGAGATTGAAGAAGGATCTACTGAGTGTATTATTTCAAAATATAACAAACACACTGATTAAAAATTAGTTTATCTTTTTTCATCTTGTGGCCATAATGTATTAGGTTGAACAATATAAAATTGCCATGTTTGTAATTTTAAAATGTTTAATTTTAAATGTAAATTCATATGATGCAATCCAATACAAATATATGATGCAATCCAATACAAATATATAGACCATAGATGCAATCCAATACAAATATACAAATATATATGGATGTAGTCATTTTGATGTCACCGTTAGGGTGCAGGATTATCATTATGACGCCTTCAAGAACAACCATTAACTTTCTGTGACCTTTGCATTGCCAGGAAGTGCATGCATCAAGCAGTGTTATCCTATTCCTGGGCCGCACTGAGCCTGAGCCTGGGTGAAGCTTAGGAAGGACTGAGGGCTGTGCAAGGCTGAGAGTTAGAATAAGGCTTTGCAAGGAGATGACACAAAGAGAGAGAAAAAGAGACTTGACTCTTGCTCATACTACTTGGAAATAAAAGATGATATTTTTCATGAAGTTTTATGTAAAATGAAATGGATGGACCAAAAAAGTTACAGTACATTCTTTTTTTTTTTTTTTTTTTTTTGCGGTACGCGGGCCTCTCACTGTTGTGGCCTCTCCCGTTGCAGAGCACCGGCTCCGGACGCGCAGTCTCAGCGGCCATGGCTCACGGGCCCAGCCACTCCGCGGCATGTGGGATCTTCCCAGACCGGGGCACAAACCCGTGTCCCCTGCATTGGCAGGCGGACTCTCAACCACTGCGCCACCAGGGAAACCCCTACAATACATTCTTTATAATCAAAGAGTTGCATCACCTGGGCCATATCACAAAGTACTATTTTCAATCCTGCCTTATGACATTAATGCATTTTCTAGAATGGAACTGGCCAATAGAACTTTCTGAGATGACGGAAATGTTCTATGTCTGTACTGTCCAAGGTAGTAGCCACTATCCCCACATGGCTAATGAGCACTTGAAATGTGCCACTGAGCAACTGAATTCTTAATTCATCATAATTAACTTACACTTAAATAGCCGCATATGACTAGTGGCTATCATAGTAACTAGCACATTTCTAGAAATTGGATAATTCAAATTCCCTATCTAGCATCTGGAAATCAAGGACGTTGAATTAAGGGCTATAACTTGTTTTAAAAATTAAGGCTTCCAGGGCTTCCCTGGTGGCGCAGTGTTGAGAATCCACCTGCCAATGCAGGGGACACAGTTTCGATCCCTGGTCCGGGGAGATCACAGATGCTGTGGAACAACTAAGCCCATGCACCACAACTACTGAGCCTGTGCTCTAGAGCCTGTGAGCCACAACAACTGAAGCCCACGTGCCTAGAGCCTGTGCTCCACAACGAGAGAAGCCACTGCAATGAGAAGTCCGCGCACCGCAACGAAGAGTAGCCCCCACTGGCCGCAACTAGAGAAAGCCCACGCGCAGCAAGGAAGACCCAACACAGCCAAAAATAGACAAATAAAATAAATAAATTTATTTTTTAAAAATTAAGGCTTCCAGGGCTTCTCTGGTGGCACAGTGGTTGAGAGTCCGCCTGCCGATGCAGGGGACAGGAGTTCGTGCCCCGGTCCGGGAGGATCCCACATGCCGCGGAGCGGCTGGGCCCGTGAGCCATGGCCGCTGAGCCTGCGCGTCCGGAGCCTGTGCTCTGCAACGGGAGAGGCCGCGACAGTGAGAGGCCCGCGTGCCGCAAAAAAAAAAAAATAATAAGTCTTCCAGTTGCATCAAGAAAAGAGCAACTTGAGGGAGAAAATAACTCTATGATAGATCTTTTTGTGAAAGGACAGAGAAAGCTGGTGATCAGAGGAGATGCCTGGCACCAGGCTAAGACCTAACTTCAGAGAAACCTCTTGGGAAACCGATTTCAAAATCAACCGCAGTAGGAACACAGTTTTGAGAGCAATCTAAGAGCCACAGATGTTCAGTTATCTGCACCTATGTGCTAAGCTTAATAAACATCAGGAGACACTCTGAAGATAAATACTTGAATTGAAAACAATAGTAATGTCACTAAATCCAGGTTCTCATTTGTTCAGAAATCTGTTCAGCCTCTTATCAGCATCAGTGTTAATAATCAGAAATATTTTCATTTGTGCACATGCCAGCTCCTGGATTCCCAATGTGCAGTTATCTGTTCTGTCATTTTTACTCTCCTTTTCACCGGTATGACAAGTGAATACCATAAGAAATAGGCAGTGTTTACTCATTTACACGTAAATAGTCATTTAATAATAACAACAATGACAGCATCGGATTGAGTGCTCATTATATGTCAGGCAGAGTCTGAGGTCTTGACACGTGTTCATTCACTTGGGAGGTAATTAAGCATTCAGCAAATATAGGTCGCTATTGCTACATAGTACTTTCACTCCAAGAGGTACTACTTTAAATTGTGGTGGAAATTTAGAGAGTAACTAGTTTTCATCCACACGGAGCTGTAACTGAGAATAAAGCACAGCAGATGCTTGTTTTTGTGGAATGGAGAGATCTCTACCGATCTTGGTTCTGAGACTTAGCAGCACACAGATATGAAAGGGGGTTGACCATACGGAAGGAATACATTTAGTGGCAGAAAAGAGGCTGGAAAAAAGTTAGTAATTCTGACTAGTTTGTCAGTGACCTTCTGGGACTAGGCACACATGGTTGCCAGTTAGGGAAGCATTGAACAAACCAGATGGGGGCCAACAGAGGGGTCTTTAGCAGGTCCAGAGTGACATACCTTCCCCCCCGCCTTTAGAGTATCCAGCAGACATATTGTCACACACCTTGAGTATGGGATAAATTTGACTCCATATTATTTATTATCAGTTCTTTTTATTTTATAAAAACTTAGATTTGCATTAAAGCCTGTATTAGGCAAAAGTTGCTTTTATGTTTTAAGGTGAAGATTAAAATACTTCCTACCACTAAATAGCTGTAGTGGACTCCTGAACTATTTACTTTTTAATCATTACTCTTGAAATTTCAAAAACATCTCTCTCTCTCTCTTTCTCTCTTTCACATACCCACACCCACACACACACACATACACATGCGCACACACACACACACACACACCCCTCTCCCCCAACCCAACCCTCTTTCTGTCCTCCTCCCTCTCAATATGAATTTCCAGTGCGTTGGCTCCACTTGATTACAAAGGAACAGTGCTAACCCTATGAGAGTGCTATGAAATTATAGCTTCATACCCTGTATTAGTAGAATTGGAAATCTGTTTTGCTGCCATTTAACCTTATCCTTCACATTCTCCATCTGGTCTGGTACTTAAAACAAATGGATTCTCAAAGGCACCAACAGATAAGGATAAAATTACACATGCAGACAGGGTCTCCTTATGAGGATGTTAATGTTAAAGTGGACGAGAAGGTCTGTTTTTTATCTGATGGATCAGAATATAATTATTCTCTTTCTTTTTCTCAACAGGGAAACTACGTGTCTGCAAGAGCTTATTATGAGAGAGCCTTACAGCTGGTTCCAGACAGCAAACTGCTGCAGGAAAATCTTGCCAAATTGGATCGTCTAGAAAAAAGATTACAAGAAGTTCGAGAAAAGGATCAAATGTAGCAGCATTTGACCAAGTCTCCAACGGACAGTACTGGTGCCTTTGGAAGAGGAAGAACTGACAGACGGAAGCCTTGCTTACACATCAGTTGGGGCACAACCGATGAAGTTTTCCTCTTACTCGAGTTCAGGGTGGCACATTTTGGGACACTTGCTGGTAACCCTGTGCTGGGGACTTGCATTTCCATGAAAGAAGACAAAGAGAGCAAAGCAAGGGCTGGAAGGGCCTGAAGGAAGGAAAACAGCAGCTACACGTTTGACAGACGTTTGTTTGCTTTAATTCCAGATTTCCATTCATATGTCTGTCTGATTTTCCAACCTGGAAATCTAATTCCATTTCTTAGTGTAGATATTTGTGTCTCAGAAACAGAGGCTTGAAATGCTATGAGTGCATGGCATCTCTTCTTTAGGAGAGGAGCTATTTCAGAGAGGGTAAATCCTCTGGGATAAACCATTGGAGAAATTCTACCAAGAGGTAGCTCATTTAATTCTCCAGAACTAGAAATGAGTATCTAACAGTGTTTGTAAAAACCTTCTGGAATATATGGGGAAAGGGGCTATTGTAAGATAAAGCTAAGTAAGTTTTGTCTAATATCCTTCTGAGGATAGTGCTAGAGCCCTATTGAGAAGTAAATTAAATTCCACTCTGATACAAGCTGTTTTCCCATTGCCTAATATGTCAAAAAGGAAGCTTCTGGAATTGTGTATGAGTGTTCTTATTCCTAGGGAAAAATCAAGGGTCTTGCTACCCCTGACTCTTCATGGAAATGTTTTAAATTAATTTTATTACAAGTATTACTAGAGTAGTGGTTCTGCTCTAAGATTTCATAAGTGCTTTTAAAACTCGTAAATGTTTCTGCCTCCAAATATATTGTTATTTTGGTGGAGAAAAAAATAGTATATTCTACATGAGAAATATTAAAGATATTAATTGAGAGAAATGTTCTACTTTACTATCTTAACACTCAGACGTTCTGAGATTATTTTTTGAAAATATATTTAACCACTGAGGAATCTTTATGGTAGATTACAGAAATCTTCATAGACTCTAAATAGATGGACAGCTCTATTGATTTGTCTTCCTAGGCTTAATGAGAATTCTGTGCTTAGAACATGAATGATAGAACCTGCAGTTCCTGGTTCTGTATTTGTAATTTTGGAGATTTCATGGAGAATGCTCAAAAAATCTAGGAAAAAAATGTCTAAATTCATAACTTTAAAATATATATTTATAGTTAAAAGATAGGAATGGCAAAGTTGAATTTACAATTTGTCTTTTAGTGTTATTTATTCATAACTTATAAAATATTTAATATATACACACTTTTTTCCCTGTACATAGTGGTTTTAATAGCAGTTTTCACAACTGATCATACAAAAATTATAAATCTAAATTACAAGGTAGTTAAGTTTTAACAGCCCCAAAAAAAATTTGTCTTGACTCTTCACTTGCTAAAGCTAAAGAAATTAGGAATCAGCCTTCAGTGTTTGGGAGGTAATATATTTTGAAATTGAAGAAATTGGAATACTGATTCTCATTTGGTTTTCATCATAAACTTAAAAAAAAAACAAAAACCCACTCTGGTCAGTGCTGTTCCTGGCTAAGCCAGGTGTCATACACATGTAGGAGCCTGAAGACACGCGTATGTCACACGCTCAGGCCAGAGCAAGAAGCCTCCTGCTTCTTTTCAACCCCAGTATCAGAGACCACTGCCTCTCTATGTTGTTATTATTATTTTTTTGTCAAGGTAAATCTAGATAAAAGGAGGAAAAACTTCTTTGGAAAGGGATGATGCCAGGAATATTTTAAATGCAAAGGATTACGGAATTTGAATTAGCAAATTCTGTTTGTGTGTATTCTGTTTGTGTATATCAATAATCCAATAATGTATATAGTACCACTCTGATCTTCTGTTTCTAATAGTCTTTTAATGTTATATATCATAAATGTATCCAAAATTTCATTTAAAATATTTTTATTCCCTCCCAAATTATACTTCTGTAGCCCTAAGGTCAAGAAATGTACTAAAGTATTTATTGTAAAATAACTACTCCATCCCCAAAATGAAAAACATGAAGCCCTAGCTAAAAACAATATCTAGGACTTTAATTACAACTTTTTAGTTTTAGTGTAAAAAAAACTCATACTTAGAAAGTTAATGGAAAATATAGAGCCCCAAATTTTGAAAAGCAATTACGCCTTACTTGAAGGGCTGCTAAAGATAGGCGAGTACATTTGTTGGAATAATTGAAATGGCTATTACAGCCTAAAAGTTTCTGAGAGAAAATGGTCACTGGCCTTCAGGAGACTTTTCCTGCCTTCTTTTGGGTGCTTTTCTCTCTTCCTCTGTTCTCTGTCTCTCTATTTCTCTCTCCCCCTCTCTCTCCTGCCCTCTCTCCCTCGCCCCTTCTCTCTCTCCCCCTCCCTCTCTCTGTCTTTCTCACTCTGTCACTCTGTCTCGTTCTTTCTGCACTCACTGGCATCTCTTTGAACGTTAAAAGTAAGCCTGTTTGTTGGACCAGATATTTCTGTCCTGAGTTAATACTTTCACTTATATGTGGCCAGTGAAATACTTTTCATAGTTGAGTGGTGCCTATAAGAAAATAAATCACATATTATTTTTCAGAGATATTAAGTGTATTTTATAACTATTTTTATTTGCTCTTATAACATGAAATAATATGTGGAATTCATCCTTATCAAAACGAAAGTGGAGTGCCCTGGCTACTCATGGAGATGAATCCAGGTTCCCTTAACAGAAGCATGCTTGGCTGTGAGTTGATAGCCCCTTTCTGAGATGGAATTGCAAAGCCAGCTTTGTGGACATGCAGTCTCTGTAGACCCTCAGAGTCCTGCACTCAGAAGCACCTTGTGTTTGGTTGAATTCTCTGCTTGAAGTTCTCAGTAATTTTTGAATAATTCCATTTTGCACTGGGTCGTGGGTAGGAGGGAAGGTAGCTGAGAACACGACAGGAGTTGCTTCAGTCTAGCTGAACACTTGATCTAATGAGCAGAGTTTCATTTGTGACTGTTACCCTGTGCAGCATTGGCTATTTTGTCTCAGCTACACTTAGAGTTCCTTGTGTACATATATTCCCCTCCTACTGCCAGTCTATCTAACCTGTCCTTCTGTCTGACCAGAACCAGTTCTCCTTGCCTTCAAATTCTCCAATAAGTGGCAGTCCTTTCACATGTCCTTCGACATGGAGCCACGAGAATGGCTTTACAAGTTTATGTTAACCTTAAGAATTATTCAGGATTTTAAAAACCGATTCAGATGTTTTCAACCTGTTAACGGCATTCGTAAAACATGGTTCAGTGATGTAACGTAAGTGAACTAAACCAAAGATTGAAATACCTTGGAGGAAAAGAAATTTTATTTTAGGGAATCCTGAGATATATCTTTTAGGCCTGTTTATTTTGCAGCCCATCAAAAAACAAAGAGGATTATCAGCGCTTTGACTCCAACTCCCCACAGTACTTCACAGCCCCCAGTGTACGAGTCTGACGTGCCTAACATGTGGTACCTCGGTTTGGTGCAGGGTTTTGCAGTGGTTGTGCAACTGCGTTTCAACAGGACTGAGAAAATCCAAACCTTTCCATACAGGGTTTTGTATCGCCTCTATTAAACATTCCAGGCCTCCCGGATTGAAGAGCCGGGTTCAGCTGATAGCTGAGGTCTCGCCCCTCACACACAGGTGCTTTGGCCCTGGTGGATTTGAGGATAACCTGCGTGCACACCTTTAGGAATCCCTGGACCCTGGCCACCCAGGTTATGATTCTAATGTGCAGTGAGGCATTTGACCTTTATATTTACAGAATTCTTGGTTCTCAGATGGACAGGGATTGCCTTGCCATTTGCACGTACTGGACGAGGCACCCGGTATATAAAACTCATATTGTTTATGACTCATAGAAGGGCCCATGACATAGAGCCATGTTCTCTATGCCTCCCTCTTTCTTTAGGTTACACATGTCAGCTTTCGTTAATTATTTCTTAATTGTACTCATTAGAATCAGTTTTTAAAAAAAAACAACAAAAAAACTTTTTCTCTGATTTGTGACGGATTTACACTTTAGATCAATAAATCCAGAGGGTATTAGTAATAACACTCAAAGCAAATGTAGTTATAGGTGTTCTGTTTATTTTAATTTTTTTCCTGGTTTCTGAATCACATTTACTTTGATTAAATTGTATGTTGGTATCTCCCAATAATAGCAAAACTTAACTATCTAAATGGCATCTTTTGGCATTTTAAAAGTAAATACCTGTCAAATCCTGTATTTAGGCTGTAATTGAATAGGATGAAAACTTACAATGCCAAAAACTATGGAGAAATATAACTGTTTATGATTATGATTATTCTTGAAGTTTTCAGTGTGAAAAATATGTTGAACAGTTCTTCCAAAAATAGCACTTCCTTATTTTTTTTTTGGTAGTCATATAACTTAAAGAGAAGAAATAAAATAACTTCAATCAAAGCTATGGTTTACTGTCAGTAAAATAAAATGTCACAACAGAATCAATATCTATCAATTGGCTCATATAAAAATGTTCCATTTTTATCACCAAGGATCCTTTCCATGAAAACCTTTAGGGCATATAACTTGTAAAATTAGCACCCATCATAATATGCAGTCATTATCAGTTTGTAAGTTTAGATCAGCATTTACCACAAACTGAAAAGAGATGTCTATGTCCAGAAATCCAGGAGTTTTTTCCCATTCTCAGTGGGGCACGTGGTGCATATTTGTATCACTTTAGACTTTGCCAATGTGCATAATGTCCTTCTGGGGTTGTGTTGCTGGTCCATAGGAGGGGTGACCCAGTCCAAGAACCAGGAGATCTGGATTCTAGTCCTGCTCTGCCACCGAGGTGCCGCCTCACCTGGGACAAGTTACCAAGTGTCTCAGTCATGTTTATTGTCCATTAAAGGAGTGGTTACTCCTATGGACCTATCCAGCTCTGTGAGTCCCCTGAATCCAAATGCAAAGCCCTCTGCCTCTGAAGAGATAACTGATAAGTGTTGCCCTTCGTTTTAGAAATTCTTAATCATTGCAGCAAAACACATACACAAACAACCCTAAAAGTGACTGAACTGCCCAAGTACTTTACTATGGCAGAGGTAACTACTCTTATTTTGCAGTCTGTACATATAAAAATTAGCGATTTTTTTACGTTTCTAAGGAAAAGAGATTTTAAAAAATTTCCTCCAAAGGAACTAAAATATCTGTATTTTAGCCCCATGGCTTGCTTTTACAATGTGGAAATCGTTTGACTTGCTGTGACTCACCCATCCCTCCTTTTGTCAGAGGAAAATACTTACATCATGTTCTTGATCAGTTGTATATAAGTGTACATTTTTGTTACTTTTTCTGTGCCAGTTAGAAATATATCTCCCATAAAGTATTTCTCCCATTTAAGTCTGATTATGTACACTTTGCCTAGATCTTTCCAAAATAAAATTTATGTAAATGTCTATTTTATATAAAATATGATGAAAATAATTATGTCTTGTTTCAATCTCTCAAGTGCTCCGTGATTAGTACCCACTGAAATCCATGTCACCAGTAGGTGCCTGCTTTAAAAAGAAAAAAAGAGTATCCTTCTTCCTTTCCCCATTCATTCATTCATTCATTGCATTGTTCTGTGTGCTTTATGTCTGCTCTCTTTTTCATATCCCACAACCACTGTTTTCTGTGCTTACCCATTCCAGATCTTTTCCCCTCATCTTACTGAGATGCCTTCACCTCTTTCTTTATGGAGTAAATACAAGGTAGAAAACCCTCAATATCCTGCACTCAGTCATCTACAAACTTAACCTGCACCCAATTCTCCCCTCTCTCCTGTTGCTACAATGAAAGAAGAGGGCCCTCGGCCCTAGATTATCACATCTTGTAGAAATTCATTCCATTCTTTAATCTCTTTCTTCTTCCTTAACTTCTTCCTTTTTCTGGCTCTCATCAATTCTGTTCTATTTTAAAAACACAGATACAGGGCTTCCCTGGTGGCGCAGTGGTTGGGAGTCCGCCTGCCGATGCAGGGGACGCGGGTTCGTGCCCCGGTACGGGAGGATCCCACGTGCCGCGGAGCGGCTGGGCCCGTGAGCTGTGGCCGCTGAGCCTGCGCGTCCGGAGCCTGTGCTCCGCAACGGGAGAGGCCACAACAGTGAGAGCCCCGCGTACCGGAAAACACACACACACACACACACACACACACACACACAGATACAGGTAGCCACCATCAAGATCCCTTGAAAACAATCCTTCCTTTATTCCTTTTCACCTCTGGCTGCTACTGCATCTCTTTATGCCCTTCACAGCCAGACTATTTTGAATAAATTGTCTTCACTCATTCTTTCTACTTGCATCCTTCACATTCTCTCTGCAACCTAGTGAAATCTGTCTCTGCAACAAATATTCAAATCAAGTTGCTGTTTCTAACGTCACTAATAATCACTTTAGTGCTGATTCCTAGGTCTTGTGGGACTTGGGAGAGCGTTCGAGAGTTTAGATCAGTGGTTTAGCGGGAATGGAAAAACATATTTTAAACAAAATATTATTTACCCCATGACTTGCTCATTGTTCATGGGTTAGTCTCCCAACACTCCTAAGTTTACAACTGTGCTTAGAGCTGGGGCTTCCATCAAGAGTCTTGGAAGGCCTCCAATAGCAGATCATTATTTCGCTGCCCTAATGAAGATATATGTTCAAATTCAAGGCAGATTTCCCAATCCAATTTGGGAAAGTCCAGCCCACTCTGCTTGACATCCTTTCCTTTTCTGAAGTGTTCTGGTTTGTTTTGTTTTGTTTTGTTTTAAAATAAGAGAACCCTTCCATTTGGACCCTTCAAGGTCACCACAAACCCAACATATTTAAACCATCATCTTACTAGCAAATTTAAATCTAAAACTAATGACCTGGCTTTTGTTATGTATGCAATTCGTATTGAATGGCTCTTTTTCTACTTAATGGAAAGGCATTATTTTGTCAAGCCAGAAAGGGATCAATCTCCTGTATAGAAGGACAAGGTCTCACTTGAGGCTGTGAGTTTGAACTCTGGAAACAAAGGGAGCTGTGATGTAACAGGAAATGAAACAGTGCCCAACCCCATGGAGACTCCCAGGTGTGAAACACACCACTGAAGATCCTGCAAAGCTGTGTGTGTACCATGTGCACAAAACTACAAGGGGACAGGGTCTGTAAGCTTCATGAGGTTAGCCATGAACTTGAACATCGTGGGTCCAACGTGCACAGCACATGTTCATTTTTTCTTTCCTTCTATTTTATTTTGTAACAGCTTTGTAGTGACTTTAATCTGACCCTCTCTTGCTAAGAAGAAAGAGAGGAGTTTGCGTCCCTTTGGAGGGTCTGAGCTTTTATTGGAGAGTAGTGTGCCCCTGGGGCCACAGATGGTTATGGTAATAATCGTGAGGTCACTACAGTGAAAGCGAAACTCGGAGATGAGAGTGGTGAGGGCCATGGGTCAGACAGCCACCACCTGGAGAGTTCTTTTACAGCACTCAGATGTAGCAGTGTATTTTCAGAAAAGAGCAGCTTACCTTACCAAGTCCCCTCCTGGTGTGCCCTAGACACCCAAGCTTGAAACCCAGGAGTCATCTACTCAGTCAAACTGCCATCCAAGTTGTGACTATTTTAAATAAATATTTAAAATGGTGCTACTCTCAAGAACAATTCAGTCCAACAGAACTGTTGATGATGGCAGTGTTGCATATCTGTGCTGTCCAATATGGTAGCCACTAGGCACAGGTGGCTATTGAGGACCAGAATGTAGCTAGTGCGACTGAGGAACAAATTTTTTTTATTTTAGTTAATATTAATTTTAATAACCATACATGGCTAATGTCCACTCCATTGGACAGTGCAACTTAAGAGCTTTTCCGTGTTGTAAGACTTGGGACATAAAAATCACGGAAACCCCTTTTAGCTTCATAAGGCAAGAAGGCTTGAGATGGTGTGTTTCAAGTTTGGGTGCCAATCACATTCTTGAAGCTTTTTGCCAGAAGCTTCCCAATTCACCTGCTCCCTTCTGCCCCTCTCTGACTGTCAGCTGCCTGTCCCTGGACCTGCATTCCCTCCACCTCGACTGTCTCTGTTTTCCTGTCCTTCTGTCTACCACCTGCCTGTCTCCCTAATTTGTTTACCCTCCTACCTCAAGAAGCTTTTATTTCTATTTAATACAAAAGTGAAATAACTGGGGCTGGGGGACTGGTGTCTAGGTTAGTTAATATATATAAAATGTTCACTTAGCCTTGCCCTCATTTTTTGATAAATTATAAATCAATTACAAATTCTGGCTTTATTCCTCTCCCAATCTCAAGCTAACTCGTTACAAATTACTTATTAGAAAATAATTATTGAAAACATGCTGACATGATAATCCTGCTACTGGATTCATTTTAATACTCTTAAATGCTGAACCCTACAGTTTTGGTCCATTCCACTGAAGTTGATGATGCCACTGAGAAAAGGAACGGGGTAGAAACCTGATCTTTCACATCCACTCCCTTTGAAAACTTGGGAGTGTCACGGTCTTCAACAAGCTTCTTAGAAGCAGGGTGGTACCTTTACATACTCAAGTTTTCACGAGTCCTCCTTTCAGAGGTCAGCCTGCCTGTGTCTTGCATGGGTGCCCAGCTTCCTTGACCCTGGGCTTGGGCCACACTCCCTGGTTGGGAACAGAATTCACCTGCGCTGAGCGTTCTAGGCCACTGATGCCCTTGCTCCCGCATCTGGCCCAGGCTCACCCTCGAGGTCACCTCGCTCCTGTCTCCAGGGGCGGAGGGCGGGGGCGCTATGACACCTGGGCGGCCCGAGAGCGGCCAAGGCTCGGCTGGTCCTGAGGAGGGAAAGCTGTGCGCCCGGCTGCGCGACAGGTGCGGCCCCTTGGCGCCGCGGGAGGGAGTGAAGAGCGCGTGCGCTTCCGGGAGCGCGAGCCCTGCGGCCGCAGCGCCTCTCCTCGCCGGCGTCTGAGGAAGACCGACGGGTCCCCGCGCGCGGGCGCCATGCGGACGCCGCCTACGGCTGCTTCGCTGCTGCTCTTGGTGCTCGCGGTCCGCCCCTGGCGGAGCAGAGGTGAGCCTGGCGCTGGGCGCCGCCGAGGCTGCGGGCGGCTGAGCGCCGGCAAGGGGACTTCATTCCTCCCCAGGGCAGAACAGCCAACTGTGCCCAAGAAGGGCCTGGGCCGGATTTTCTTCTGCAATCCTTTGGATTCTGGAGTTCAAGTTTTTAGGCACATCTGCTAATCATGCTTATGCTAAGGATTCTCCTCCAGGGAAAGATAACCAAGTAGAAGTAACTTAAAACCTAATAGCTCTGTTCCGGAGCAGCATATGTTCTCCAGTATCTTTCATTCCACCTAAATTATGTGATGCTCACCCTCCCAGAGAAAGCCCCGAATCCATCACCAGAGGGAGAGGGCCTCATGCAGTGCCCAGGTCTTTTTTATTAAGGTAGCTCAGGCTGTAAAGGGCAGAGGGAGTGGCGAGGCAAGTTCTAGTCAACGAGTCAGGGATATCTTGAGAAAAGAAAGGGGATAGCCTGCAGCTGAGTGACACCAGAACATCTGAGCCAGGCCAGGAAAATCCGAACGTGGAAATCAGGATAAAATGAACGCTTACATAAGATGCCGTGTGTGTGTATGTGTGTGTGTGTGTGTGTGTGTGTGTGTGTGTGTGATCACACATATGCTCTCCCACACAGGACTGAAGTGCGGAATTCGTGCTGTTGATTTGAAAAGTACGGAAACTATCTTGGAATCGGGGTTCTTCTCTAGAGTTACTAGTTGGGGAAATTCAACAGTTGGTGGACACCCGTGGCAGGTGGGTATAAGAAAGACATTGATTTCTTAATGAGAAAACGGTGAATTATTTCCTTTGTTTCAAATACTACAGCTCCAGGTTAACATGTAATTTTTCTCCAGACCCCACTTGACCTCACTGTCAAAGAGTTTATTTCATAGGAGATCTCTTCCTAACCAATTTATATCAGTGTCTTAATGTGACATCATATTAGAAGAGTTGATTTCAAATGTTTCTGAAGGAGACGACATCTGTGTGGAGATGTATATTAGTTGTGTTCATAACTTTTTTCTTGGGCAGGTCTCCCTGAAATTAGGTAGGCACCACTTCTGTGGAGGAAGCTTGATTCAAGGTGATCTGGTGGTTACAGCAGCACACTGCCTGGCTAGCCTCGATGAGTAAGTTGTGGATTTCCATTACTTATCAAACCTTGATCCATGGCAATAGGATTGGGAGATTCGACGCCCTAAATACCATACAAGGTTCAGTCTTAGTCCCTTTCTTAATTTTTCCCTCTGGTCCACCTACCCACTGACCTTCCTGATTCCCAGAAACTTGTGTATATCCCAAGATTTCTTGTGCTTCCTACTCTACTAATCAGAGACCCCAAAGATCCCAGACATCATCTATGATCTGTGGAGTTAGTGGTGGGGTAGGGGTGATGGTTACTTATTTTAATAAAGTATTAACATCAAATGTTGAACAGATGCACTAATGTTCTAATAATCTGAGTTTCAGTAATTAGGAGGGGAAAATACTGTGGAAACAACAGATACTTGACTAGATTAGAAGAGGGTACTAGTAAAAGGAAAAGAAGGACAGTTCTAGGAACAACTTTCTATCTTGCTTAAAATGGTAGAGCATATATAGACTGGTTTATGTACAAAAGAAGACACAAATATTTTATGCAGAAAGACAATTGACGCTAGGGGAAAGGGTTCACAGAATGTAAACACTCTGTGATTGAAAACCATGACTTTTTATAGATACCTATAATTTACAGGGAATTATAACAATTGATAATAATCACTAATAAAGATACATCTTCTTTTAAGACTTAGAAATGCTTAAAGGTACATTAATCACTTTCATTTAATTACATGAAACCAAGACTGTCTTTCCTGGGGGAGACAGCTAGACTTATTGAAAGATTTTTGTTTGGTTTTAGGAAGCAAATTAAGCATCTGACTGTGACTGCTGGGGAGTATAACCTCTTTCAGAAGGATAAGGAGGAACAGAAAATTCCTGTCTCAGAAATTATTATCCATCCTAAATACAACAGACTTGGATGTATGAGTTTTGATATTGCACTGCTATATCTAAAACACAAAGCCAACTTTGGTAAGTAGGGAGTGTTGGAGTACAAAAAAAATATAATGGAGGGCTTCCCTGGTGGCACAGTGGTTGAGAGTCCGCCTGCCGATGCGGGGAGCGTGGGTTCGTGCCCCGGTCTGGGAGGATCCCGCGTGCCGCAGAGCGGCAGGGCCCGTGAGCCATGGGTGCTGGGCCTGCTCATCCGGAGCCTGTGCTCCGCAACGGGAGAGGCCACAACAGCGAGAGGCCGGCGTAAGGTTAACAAGCGCTGAACAAATGTTAATGGTAACAATATTTTAAAGTGGCAATGAAATCAGGCAATAACCATCAATTCCACAGTCAAATGAATATCAGAATGTGACAAGTAATTTATTTAAATAACACCTCCTTAATATCATCTTTCTAAGCTTCTCATTGCCTAGTTGCCTGTTCTAGCTTCCAACAATTAAAATGTGACACAGGAGTCTGAAATTTCTGAGTGAATGCTGGAGACTTGCCATGTCATTGCTAAAATCTGTGTACTTTTACTTTAATATCATTATACAAAGGTATTTTATTATAACCCAGGAAGTTAGAGATGGGAAAACACCATATTAGTTTCATACACTATAATTTGACAGCTTCACTATGACTCATGATTTGAGAAAATTGGATAATTGTTAAATCTGAAGAACTCAGGTAAAGAATATTGTGAATACTCTTCAGCCATAAAAAAGAATGGAATCTTGCCATTTGTGACAACGTGGATAGGAACCTGAGGGCATTATCCTGAATGAAATAAAAAAAGGCAAACACTGTGTGATCTCACCTATATGTGGAA
Organism: Pseudorca crassidens; assembly: GCF_039906515.1. Lineage (NCBI taxonomy): Eukaryota > Metazoa > Chordata > Mammalia > Artiodactyla > Delphinidae > Pseudorca > Pseudorca crassidens. The sequence continues at coordinate 24,297,403 of NC_090306.1, read as the reverse complement.
TTAAAAAAAAAAAAAAAAGCTGATAGATACAGAGAACACACTGGTGGTTGCCAGAGGTGGTGAGTGGGCAAAATGGGTGAAGGGAGTCAAAAGTTATAACTTCCAGTTATAAAATAAGTCCTGGAGATAAAAATGTACAGTATGATGACTATAGTTAATGATACTATGTTACATAGTTGAAAGTTGTTAAGAGAGTAGATCTTAAAAGTCCTCATCGCAAGGAAAAAGATTTTTGTACCTATGTATGGTGATGGATGTTAACTATACTCACTGTTTCACAATACATATAAATAACAAATCATGTCATAAACCTGAAACTAATATAATGTTATATGTCAATTATACCTCAGTAAAAGTGGGAGAAAAAGTATTGTAAAGAATATCAGATGGTTAATTAATAAAATTGTTATATATTTTTAAAATTATGATTTAGAAATTTTCCTAACAAAGTCTGCAAATACAAAGTATAGGTCATGGCACCTACAAACAAATGCATTTCCATAAATACGAATTATATAATATAAATTATATAGCTTCAAGCTGAGTCTGTACAATATGTCTTGAAATGTGCATGGCTGAGCAAAATAATCAGCTTTTTTTCCTATGTTTTGGAAGATTGTAGACCTCAGGGAACAGTATTATTTGGAGAAAATGGGAAGATTTGTTATCCCCATTCGAAAGAGAGCAACTATTCTCATCATCGGTACGTAACCCTGGTAGGAATGATCCCTGGGTTTTTCCCCCAAATCATGCCATTTTAAGGGGCCATGTTTTGGCAATTTTATCTGGTATCTCAATTACTTTATTTGATTAACATAAAACCCTAAATATTTTATCTGGTATTGGATGACAAATATTTGCTAATTGGTATTTCTGATACCTGTTAGTATGAATCATCAACATTAAGACTGGAGCTTACGAGGGGAATTCCCTAGCAGTCCAGTGGTTAGGACTCCAGGCTTCCACTGCAGGGGGCCCAGGTTCGATCCCTGGTTTAGGAGCTAAGATCCCACAAGCTGCGGGGCACAGCCAAAAAAAACTAAAAAAAATAAACAAACAAAAAAAGACTGGAACTTAACCTGAATTGATGTATTCAAATATCTAACATTAACAGCAGCTGGTAGTGAGATTGTTTTGGGAATCTAGTGGTTAATCCTGTCCCACTTATTTCTGTAATAATTGTTAATACTTTGTTCAGTGTTGCCTATAAGAGGGAAAATAGTTCATTATCTATAAGCTTCAGTATCTTAAAAAAATTTTTACCTACCTTGTCCTCTATATGGCTAAGAATATCTTTAAGCTTTAAAAATTAATTTTGCAAATATCTCATTTTCTTAAGTGTTCTACATTCATTTTTAAAATCGCATTGAGCATTGAAAGGTATTCAAAGGTAGATGAGAGTTCTATGAGTTTATAATCTGGTAGGAGGAAAGAGCTGGACAAAAATAACTATACTATAAAACAAGGTGAAATAAGCTTTATAATACACACTACCAAGGTGTGTTGGTACTATTGACAATGGAGAGAATAATTCCTATTGCAGTGATTTGTGAGGTGTGTGTACTGTGATTGGGAGGGGTAGAGATGCTTCAGTTAAGGGGATGGTATTGAAACTAGACAGTGAAGTATAGTTATGATTTTATTGCTCATGACGTCTTTTGTAGCTCTAACATATAAGAGATTTCTACAGATCATGCCAGGCAGAGGGAATTGTGTATAAGAAATGTCAGGAGGTGAAGAATATCAGGACTGTTTGGACAGTGTGTCCCAGTGCAGCTGGAGAACAATGTTAATGTAAGCAGGAACTGGGGTAGCAGTCAATGATGAAGATAAAAAGGGCTTAATTGTAGAGGACCTTGAATTCCATGTGAAGAAGCTTAGACTTTATGCCATGGGCAATGGGAAGTCAAAATGGTGGTGAGATTATAATTTACAAAATTAATGTAAAATAAATGTAAATATCCATTACAAGTATAGGACAGAAATGATGTGGCTTAATTGCAGCCCATATTTAAAAGGCTTATTAAGAGTCTAAGTTGACTTTCTGTGAGTCAACCTAGTAATAATATAATACCAATAAAGCCTTTGCCGTGTTTGCTTAAACTTTTAGACGAATAGCATCCAGAGTCCTATTCTGTTAGAGTCCTGGGCTGGGGTGTAGGCAGGAGGTCTCTAGATACAGTCGTTAGAGAGGAACATTGATAGGCTGGAAATTACCTGAGGGACAATGACCAAGATCAAAAGAAATTCAAAACAGTGCCTTGGGAGATGTGGTGGAGGGAACTAGGAATATATTCATTCCAAAGAAGACTTGACAGGAGGAAGGAACTGTCTTGATTTATCTGAAAGGCTACCATTGAAGCAGAATTGGACTTCTGATTAACTGCTGAGCTGAGAACAAGAGCAGAGGGTAAATGTTAGAAGAAGGTAGATTTCAGGACAATGTAAAGGAGTTTCTAATTTGAGAGATTTCTGAGATTTAATGGCCTGCGCAGGAGATAATGAATTTCCTTTATAAGTGGATATTTGAGCAGAAGATGGATGGCTATGCGTGAGATTCTAGAAAGCATTTATCTATTGGATAAGATATACACAGATGACAGACAATTTACCCTCAAAGACAGAGAACTTGTGATTCAATTTAGATGAAGTATTGAAGAGATCTCTGCAAGAAGGACTTCAAGACAGAGGGTGTTCTTAGTAGTATCAAATATTGCAAAAGTCAAAATGAGTTCAGATAAAATGTGATTGGATATGGTAATTCAAAAGTTAGGAACTGATTCAGTAGAATTGTAAGGTTAGAAGCTATATTCACAATGCATTAAGTGATGTTGAAGACTTGGTACCTCTTCACCAAATAGTAAAAATTAATTGAGGCCCTAAGATGTGTCAGGCACTATTTTAGGTGCTAGTTATACAGCAGAGAATGAAACAGACAAAAATGTTTTCCTTTGCGGGGCAAGTTGTGGGGTGGAAAGTGGGGATAATACAGATAATATCACATACAGTAGAAGATGGTAAGTGCTGTACAGGAAAATAAAGCAAGAGGGAGGGGTAGAGAGTGCTGGGTTGTGCAATAATTGGGGAAGATGTTCAGGAAGACTGCACTATGAAAATGATATTTGAACAAAGACTTGAATGAAATGAGTGAGGCCATCAAACGATCATCTTGGGAAGGGATATTCCTGGCAGAAAAAAAAAATTAGCACTTAGCTAGAGCTAAGTGAGAGAGGGCGAAAGTGGTCATGATTATGAGTGGCCAAACTTATAGAGCATAAGAAGGACTTTGGATTTTACTGTAAGATATGGAGCCACTGGAGGACGTTGAGCAGAGGAGGAACATGATCTGACACATTTTAAAGGATCTCTTTGGCTGTTGTGTTGAAAATAGACCATAGAACAGGCAAGAGCAAGAGCTGAAAGACCAGCTCCTGCAGCAATCCCGGTAAGGATGAAGATAGCTTCGACCAGGTTTGTAACAGTCGAGGTGGTGAGAAGTGGTAGAGCCACAGGATTTGCTAACAACTTGAAAATTTGGGTTTCAAGAGAGAAAGACTTAAGATTGTGTTGAAGGTTTGTGCCCTACAGGAAGGAAGGAGCTGCTATTGTTTGAGATGAGGAAGACAGTTGAGCAGTGAAGAGAAGGAGGAAGATGGGACAGTGGCTTTGGGTAATAGGGCACTAGGATTAACAGAAATGGGGATTTTGCTTTTTGAAGGGTAGGGCTAACTGTTCTTATGGGCAGGAGAGAGAGTAAGAGTGATTAGTTAAGAGAAATACATATGTATGTGAAGGAAGTTTCATGAGAACACAACAAATAAAGATTTAGCTTTGGAAAGAAGGAAGATAATTCCTTTCCTGGGAAAGGAACAGAAAATGCCAAGGTAATCTATGGGATATTTGAAGGAATTTGCACTAGATGCTGTCTTAGTAATTGTTAAGCTTTGAACCGCTTCATGTTTAGAGAATGAAGTTAAGATTAAATAGTTAAGATATTAAATAGCTTGTAGGGACTAAAGTAAGAAGTCAACTAAAGGCAATAAGACTTTCAGCTACATTACAACTCAATATCATCATGAATTTGTACCATATTTCAACACATCGAAAACAGACTGGTTGTTCATTGTTATTTTATGTACCACCAATCAAGAAAACAAAATACCCAAGATTAGGAGATCTCCATATAAAAGTGGGACACCTATACCTTCAGTGTAAGGCTATACAAGGCATAAGCCCACTCATGTGGAAAGTTACATGCCTCAACCTTGGAAATGGATGTAGGGAGGAGTACAAATCTTCCTGAGAATTCGAATCATAAGCTAATATTCATGCAAGTCTGCAGTCTAAAATTTTCACCACTAGTGTAGTCTAAAACACCTCAAGCAGAAAAATTAAGTAGTATGCAGTCAACCCCCAGGTGACTGGCCAAAACTATTACAAATCCTCTCTTGAAACACTCTTTCAATACATTGATTGTAAGACTAACATTGTGAGATCCTTCTAACCGAACTTTAAGACTCCATTGTAAGATCCTTCTGATTTTAGAATGTTCAAATGTGAAAAGACGTGTCTTAGAAATGTAATAAGGCATGGAGCCAATTTACCTACTTAGTGACTCCAGCGTGCTAAGCAAACTTGAATGATGCAAGAAGGGTCTTTTAAATTCCAAATGGAGTTAATTAGCCAATGGTAAGGGAGAAAGAGATAATGTGAAAGTGAAGCAGGTAGTTATAGTCTCTCCAAGCCTGCCTTTATTCTGGTAGGTGGTAGCTAGACTCTCAGAAATGGCAGATTCATGGCATTCAGATGGTCTCCTTCCAAGGAAAATATTACATCTTTTAGAGCCTAGAACAGTGCCTGGCATATAATAACTGCTCAATAGCTATTTGAATGAATAAATCAATGATTAATTCTGGTACCCCTCTCTCACTCAGCTTGACTAGACCTCAGAATCCTTTTAATGCAGCAATCATTAAAATAACAATAAATCAAGGTTGGCATGTGACTTGAAATCTATTTTCCATCTTTGAGTTAGAGATTTTTGAATTAGAAAATAATACGATGAAAACAGGAGAAAGCAGTGGCCTTTGAAGTCATAAAGCCTAAACTGTATTTCCCATTATATGTGAGATGTGATGACTCTTTCAATATCAATGCCAGTTTTTCTATTTGGAGAAGGGGGAGTAATTTCTCTCCTGCCTACCTCAAAGGGGGGTAATGAATCCCAAGAAGGAAGATGGATACGGAGTGCTTTTCCGACTAAAGTGCTTAGAAAAGTGGGCATCGTCATATTTTAGGCAGCTTATTGCTTTTTAACTCAAAGTGATTAAAAAGTAATTTTAATAATATTTTAGGCAGTCTATTTTTACATCTAGTTCAGGATGATGAGCTTGAATAGAAAAAGCGTAAAGCAAGGAGTTTCTGGTTAAGTAGAAGGTGTTTGGTGAGAATTACAGTGTTTGGTTTTGGAAACTGGGCATAAAAGGGTTGGATAACTCCTACAGTCCTGAGAAGTTATTACTTGAAGGGCAATGGGACAGTTAGCAGGTCTAAGGTTGTTGATAAAGACTATGGAGCTTTAGAAGGAAGCTCGTTCTGACATGTTAGGTTCCAGATAAGATTGCTTTGCACTCACTCACTCACAAACATAGAAAATGAACTATGGTTACCAAAGGAGGGAGAGGGGTGAGGAGGGATAAATTAGGAATTTGTGATTAGCAGATACACACTACTATATGTAAAATAGATAAACAACAAGGACCTACTGTATAGCACGGGGAACTATATTCAATATCTTGGAATGACCTTTAATGGAAAAGAATCTGAAAAATACATATATATATATATGTATGTATGTATAACTGAATTACTTTGCTGTACACCTGAAACATTGTAAATCAACTATACTTCAAAAAAATTAAAAAGTAAATAAATGAACAATTAAAATCATGACAGAGGGTCACTTGTCAATTAAAAAAAACAATTACTTTGAACTCACATACATGTGAGCCATAGAAGACCCTGAGAATGTCTGGCCGATTGGGATTTCTTTTCTTGAGTAAATAGTATGAATTCATGTAGAAAAATAAAGGTAAATGATTGTGTGTTAAATTATGTAAACTACTTTCAAAATGTTTAAACATGTTTCTAAAGATATTTGTAAAAGGTCACAGCTTACCTTCCTGGAAGTTGGATAACATCGCAACTACAGGGATTATGACTTAGGCTGACCTAGGAGGATGTGGCTGCTTTGGGTTAAAATATGCTGCATGGTCAATCCATAATTCATAATCCATAATTCAACTTCTGGGTGAATATTATGAATTTTCAATTAGACTAATAAATTAGAGAGATGAATCTTAGGTTTCTTAAATTCGTAGATCAAAATTCTTGCATATTATAACTAAATGAAATTTAAAGGGTGGTTTCTGACATTCTCTGATTAATACTGCTCCATTTCTTGGAGAAATGATGGCAATTTGAGCATAAACAAATTATTCTCACATAAAGAATTTCCTTTGCCTTTTACCTTCTAATATCCTGTAAAATTTTAGTATCGAGTTATGAGCTAAACCTCAGATATTAGATCTTATTTGTCACACTTGACTCTGCCATTTATTATACTTTCTTCACTTTCTCCTCTGCAGCTTATGTATCTGGAAAATAATGGTACCAGAAAATAAAATTATCCTAATAAAATTTACAAGCTTAGACATAGAAAATCAAGTTGAATGTGACCATGACTCTGTATCTTTACAATCAAGCAGTGGAGTGCTTATTAGTGAGTATGCTACATTTATTTTCATTTGTCATTTTAGAGTATCCAAACAGCCAAAGAGGGGCTAAAGGATCTGAAATTAGATTTCTGCACACAGGGAAATTATTTCATTTTGCAAACTGTGCCCTTTTGAAGGGGCCAAGAGTGTGTGTGGTAAGAGTGGAAGCAAAGACCAGCATATTTCCTGAGGTTTATCGATTCCTTTCTCAAGTTTAATAGCAGTGTTGAACGAAATTGATCTCACAATTGTCAGAAACTTCCCTTCAAGGCCATGTCAGTTTTTTCCTTCTTACCACAAAAGCGGGTGCATGGTTGCCAAATCTGGTACAGACAGAAAGCATATGGAAGAAAATGTAAACCATTCATAACCTTACCACCTAGAGGTAAATGCTGCTAACATTTTGATGTATATTTATCTATACATATTAACTGTACACACTGAACTCTACCTTATTTTATAATGTTCTTTTTTCTCATGACCATAGGTAATTTCATGTCATTTCATTTCTTTTATTGAATACCTCTTATAAGCTATGTAAGCATAACTGATATATTTACTTTAATTGAAATATTATGTGTTAAGCGTGATAGAAGGTCTCTGGAGCTGGCATAGACCTCGGTCTCTAGGTCTCCATATGGCCAATGATTAGTATAAATATCTCTTCAGAAGTATTTGACAGAATTCTATAGTCAAGGTATTGTGCTAAGGGTTATAATATTTATTGACTAAATGATTTCATGCTTCAGGCCTTTTTACCCAGTAATCATTCTTTAAACCAATCATTAAACCAGATATCATACCAAGTACTGAGTGTATACAGAGTAAAAGCAGTCTCTGCCCTACTGAGCTTGCAGTTTGGTGAAGTAGATAAAGGTGTACCACAAAGTAGGAAATGGCGTGGAGTAGGATATGTGCCGTGGGGTTCAGAAAAGCTCTCGTTTCCATTGGTTGTCAGGGAATGTCTATGGAGAGCTGGACTTTGAGTTAGACCCTGAAGGATGAGTAGAATGTGGACATGTGAGATTGGGTATGAGGAAGTAAATGGAGTATAAATTATTGAAGCAGAGTGTAGGATGAATTAAAGGGACTACTGTATACTTTGGTGTATTTAGAACAGGGAGTTCATGGAAGGGAGTATCAGAAAAGCACGTGTCTAAGTTTGTTTCCATCATTTTTCAGTAATCTTATTTCAATTTCTTTTGCTTTTAAGGTAAGGTCTGTGGAAATATATTGCCCTCACCATTGCTGACAGAGACCAATGAGGCCACAGTTACCTTTGTTTCTGATACAGACAACAGTGGCAGCAGCTTTGAGCTTACCTTTACTGCTATACGGAAGAACTCAGAAGCAGGTAGGTATTAAATCAGGCATGCAATTCTCTGCTGTTTTTCTGTGATATGAGGGTGAGGAAGAGGGAATGCCTTTGTCTATTCACCTAGGATTTCCACAACACCTCCATAGGTTCAGGATGTGGGAGTGGGGCTGTGCTGGTGGTGGAAGGGATGATTCACTCTGCCAGCTATCCTCACCTGTATCCCAGGAATGTAGGGTGTCACTGGTTGATTCATGATCCAGAGAAACACATTATAAAGGCAAGCAACTAAGGAGACCTTTACTTCATCAAGAAATTAGCTGTGTGTGTTTAGCAGAACTTGCTTCATCAGGACTGTTAAATTGTCTTATGATTAAGATCTTCTATTTGCTTTTTTTTTTTTTAACTCTAAAAGGGGATCTTTGTATGTAGTTTAAAATGTTTTAACAGTTTAAAAGAGACTAAAACAAAAAGTAAGTCTCCTACTCAGCTAACTCCCATCCTTCTTCCTGAAATCAAACACTGATAAGTTTCTGGAATATCCATAGAGAGAGATTCTGAGCATTTTCAAACATATATATATTCATATTGCTTGGCAGTGCTTTCTCTACTTAAAAATATCTCAAGGATCTTTCTAGATAAGCCCAGAGGGCTTCTTTACAACAACTGCATTAAATTATATTGTGTGATGTCCCTTAATTTCTTACACCAGTTCCCTATTAACAGACTTCTAGTGAGTTGCCAGTCTTTGCCCATGCCAGCAATGCTGGTATGTTCCTGTGTCACTGTTTTTGGACGATGTGGATGTATATAATTCCCAGAAGTGGACTCACTGGGTCAAAGGGTTTGTGTCTTTAAATCTGGTAGTAATTGCCCTCCAAAGAGGCTGCAGCTGTTTACCCTTCTACCAACGGAATATGAGGGCGTGACTGAGAGCCCTTTAACGTATAGAGGGAAACTTTAAAAGTTTGTATCTTCTCTTTGACCACTTCTCTGGTTATGTTTATAATTTATACAGCTGACATTTGAAGACCTTAGTATTGAATTTAACCAAAACGGTACTCATGCTGTTGTGATTTATGGTGATCCTGAAGAGGAACATGGGTTGGGTGGTAACATTCTGTCCTTTAAATTTAATCTGAAAAGTATGAGACAAAGCAGAGTAGTTGGAGCATTGGCTGGCTTCCTTGGATACCATGAGGTAGAGTGGGGATATGAATTTCTTATACTGGGAACTCATGATGCCATAAAACTTTAGCTTTGAAATCTATCACTTCAACTGAGTTACCAGTAAAGTTTTTAATAGAAACATGCAAAATTTGAAGAACGTTTCAGAATATTTGGAAGGTGAAAAGGAGGTCCCAGGGAAAAAAGAAAATGTTAACACAGTAAAATTTTAGCAGCGATTTAAGGTAAAATTTTAAACTTTTTTTTTCTGTATTAATCCCTTCAATTGCTGATATATTCATTTTTATGTCCAAGAAAAGTAACCAGAAAAAAATTATTCAAAAATTATTCAAAGCTATAATTTCTACGTGAGCCCTAAAAGTTAAATTTTGAACTAAATCTTCAAATATACTTTCAGCTTTGACCTACCAATTTACTGTGTATGAAAAATTATCCTTCTGGCCATGTTGCCACATCCTTAACACCTACTGTGTGTCCCTCAGCTAGGTGTAGTGTGGGTTGGAGACCAGGAATATAGATAATTTTGGAATGTTTATTTGGATAGTCAGAGCAGGTGAAGGGAGCCCAATTCCCGGATGCAACAGATCGGGACCCATATAAAGTGGGGTTTATGTGTTACCTATCACATAAAGTGTAGCCATGCTCTGTTTGGAAGGACGAATACCAAGTTTGGGATTTTCTTTTTTTTTTTTTTTTTTTTTTTTTTTTTGCTGTACACGGGCCTCTCACTGCTGCGGCCTCTCCCGTTGCGGAGCACAGGCTCAGCGGCCATGGCTCACAGGCCCAGCTGCTCCGCTGCATGTGGGATCTTCCCGGACCGGGACACGAACCCGCATCCCCTGCATCGGCAGGCAGACTCTCAACCACTGCGCCACCAGGGAAGCCCCTGGGATTTTCTTTAATTCACCTCTTCTCATTGTCTGTAAATTAACAGTCAACTGAGGTTTCTATGCATACTAAAAGTCAGATATTCTTGCCCTATCTATAGAGTTTTTCCTGCGAGATAAAATTATAGTACATTGTTATCTTGAAACTAGTGTTTGATTCCCACGTGAAATGGAAGGGTACAAAGCAAAGTTGGAGAAAACAAAACTTTTTGGAAGAAAATTAATTGGATGATGTTTTACCTCTGTTTTCTGATTTTTAATTTTTTGTAACTATAAAGCAAAGTTCCCTAAAACTTTTACAGCCAAGCTTTGTGAAATCTTGAATGCTACTCGGGTATTCAGTCCTGGTAATATGATGGTGATTCATTTTAAAAGTGATGGTGAAAAGAATTTCCAACGCTTCAAGGCTAGATTCAGCGTTTTACCCTTAGGTGAGTATAAACACTTGTATGATTGTGATATTTTGCTTATGGAAATGGTTATAGGGAAGATAATTTAACCATGTTTACCTAAATTTAGGGTGCTTGAATCACCTAGGTAGCAAAATTAAAATGCAGATTCCTGGGCCCACCCCCAAAGATTTTGATTCTGTAGATGTGGAATGGGGCCCTGGAACCTGTGCTTTAAAAAGTACTTCAGATGATGCCAAGAAACTATGTCCACTAGATGATCAAAAAAGATTCCAAGCACCTTATATGAAAAGGAGATAATTCAGATTTGAGAGTGTAACTCAGAAATGAGATTGGCTCTGTTTTGGGATATTTGAGGGCTTTGAAGGATTAGTATGATTCTAGTCATTCTAGAAAATAAAGTAGCCTTTACTCAGACAAAAGGAATATCATATGCAAAGACCCTAATGTGAAAGAGAATGGATGTTGTACAGAAAACTACAAATACCTCAATTTTGTTGCAGTTTTGGAGGGAATGATAAAAAAGGCGAGAGTTAGATCATGATGGACACAGGATATTAAATGTTAAGTACCACAGTGACAGCATATCTATTTAACATTTATTGATTACTCACCCTGTACCAGGTATGGACTAAGCATTTCACATGTATTATTACATTTATTCCTCAGTACAAACCTAAGAGGTTTGTATACTGTTCCCCTTTTCACAGATGAGGGAACAGAGGCTTAGGAGTTCAATAACTTTCCCCAAGGTGCATAGCTGGCACGAGGTGGAGCCAGAATTCAAACCTTAGTGGTAATGTAGAAGATGGCATTAGAGGTCAGGGGTGAGCTCACTCACAAGGAGAGTAGTGAGGACATCATGGTAAGAATTTATTCTGACATTGCTTGATTAGTTATGTTGTGGGGAAGGAGATATATGAAGAAGAAAAATTCCAGCATGATTTCCAGGATTCTAACTTGAGTGGCTGCATGGATTGTGGAGTCATTAAATGATACAGAGAAACATAACAAGACCATCTTGACTGTTAAAATAAATTGATTCCATTTGAGATATGTGGATTTTTATGAGCTTGTGGGAGATTCAGATGGAGGTATCCAGCAGTCCTAGAATTAGTCCTAGATCTAGCAGTCCTAGATCCAGAATTCAGGAAGGAGATTTAGATCGAAGATGGACATTTGGAAGTCATATATATGTGAATGAATAAAAATAGGGCTATGAACAGTACTTTCGTGGAATATCTTTCAGAATGAAGAATAGGATCCTGAAATAAAGACTGAGATTGGGAAAAGATGACCATAGATATATTTTTTAAAAACCAGGAGAGTAATTTCATGGAGCCAAGGAAGGAAGAAATGCTTAAAATGGTACAACAGGGATATTATGAGATATATGACCAAATCACATGTATGGGATCTGACATAACATTTGAAAGATAGTAGTAGTTAGATCAACTTAAGAGCAGTTCTATGATTGACCATGTAAGCAAGTAGGGTCAGCTACTATAGGCTACTCTAAATATTTTCAATTAATATTTTTTTCCTCTGCAGATTCATTAAACAAAATTGGATCAACGTCATCTTCCAAAACCAATGCTGTATCTTCTACAAAAGATATTCCATATGGTGAGTTGATGACCATGTGATTCTTATTTGTTTAATTTCCTTTCTTTAACTAGATGTCTCTTTACAGAAACCTCATCTTGCACTGATATAGCTTCACAGTGAGCAAGAATGAGTTTTATATTTAAGCCCGTGAAATTTCCAGAACCCTGTTTGGGTTTGAGTATAGACTTATAGATAGAGGGAAGAAGAAATAAGCTTTATGACAGGAAAAAAGAGGTACAGAGAGCATTCCTTGTCCTCATTTATTCCTATGCAAACTTAAAATATCTTCCTAAATTCTATGTTTAATATGATTTTGCATTTGGGGGCAAAGGGTGAAAACAAAACTTTTTTGTTTTCATTTTTTTAACACACTTGCAACTCTTAACTTCATTATAATCTTAAGTGTCTGGTTAAATATTACGAACTTTCATTGCTCTGTGTGCATGTATTTCATATGTTCTAGTTGATGGGTTTTAATATCAATAGAAAGTTGCACAGGGAGCTATAAAGAGGGAAAATTGTCTGCCTCTTACGGGGGAGTCAGAGAAGACTTTATGGAGAAGATAGTACTTGATCTGAGTCACAGCAGTATTCCAGACAAGAGAACAGCATTTGGATGTCTGAGCCAATTTGGTGTGTTTGGGGATTGGTAAATGGTTTTATACAATGAGAAAGAGAGATTAAACAAGGATGTATAATAAAGAACCTTGTATCCTTTGCTAACAAACAGAATTTTCCTACTAGAATGTAAGTTCCATGAGGGCCAGGATTTTTGTCTACAGTATGCTGTTCATTGATATGTCACCAATGTCTAGAACAGTGCCTGGCAACACCAAACCCTAAATAAATATTTGTTAAATGAATGAAGAAATATAATTTTTTAGGCCAGTACCTAAAAACCTGATTGCTTAGCAGAGTCACCTAGGCAAGCTTTTAAAGTCGGATTCTACAGAGATGGGTCTTAGGAATCTGTATCTTCATGAAACTCATCTGATATTTGGGAATTACTACTGTTGGCTATGGCAAGCCATTGGGGGAGGAGTGTGTTCTTAATTATTTCAGTTGGATGGGTCATTAGTTTGATCTCCTTTGCTGTAGGTGTCTGTGGCATCCCTCCATTTAGTCCCCAGTGGCTTTCCAGGAGAATTGCAGGAGGGGAGGAAGCCTGCCCCCACTGCTGGCCATGGCAGGTGGGTTTGAGGTTTCTAGGCAATCACCAGTGTGGAGGTGCCATCATCAGCTCTAGCTGGATTCTGACTGCAGCCCATTGTGTGCAATCGTGAGTGAGACTGATGATATTTTACTAATGTATTCATGTACCGTACCTAGGACATAAGTAAAATTGTCTAACTTCTAAAATCATCCAGACTAATTCTAAAGCATGAATCTTCCTTTCAGTGTTTCTGCCCCAGGTCCACCTAGCCTCTATTTAAACAACGTCAGTGAGGAAAAAGCAAATCAAATCTTGAAATTGTTCATCCCATTTATGGGGATCTCTGATTATGTTAAGCCCAAGTCTGCTTCTCTGTAGCAGAAACTTATTGATCTAAATTTACTGCAGTTCCAGAAAACAAGAACTCAATTTCTTTCTTTTTTCACATAACAGCCCTCTCCCATTGCCTTAACTTAATCCTTAAGCTAAATGCTCATTGTTCTATTGTTTGTAATTCCAGAGGCCTCACCATGCAATGTACCTTACCCTGGATTGGTTTAGCGCTGTTCCTTTTAAAGTATGGTTCACGACAGTGGAGAGCACAGTAGGATAATCCACACCTTCATCACTGAACTTTCTGTGTTTTTAAATTGTAAACTATGCCATGATATGAAAAACTGTACATAATATACATATGTAATCTAAAGAATAGTTAGTAAATGTATATTTGTGTCCCTTCTACCTAGCGTAAGAAGGACCTTTACACTTTCCTTTCAAAACCCCTTAGTGCCCCTCCCAAAGAGGTAAACACTATGCTAAATTTTGTGTTCATAATTCCTTTGCTTTTTTTTTTTTGTTTTAACATCTATGAATCCCTAAAACCAGTATATCGCCTTGTTTTTCCTGGTTTTGATATTAATATAAAAGAACTATAGTTTATATTCTTCTGTGATTTGCTTTTATCTTTATAACATATATAGATTAAATCATGTGGGTGTGTGTAACTGTAATTAATTCACTTTCAGTCCAGACTAGTTAAGGCAATCACTTGTGGGTTGGTTCTGGACACTGTAAATTTAAATACTCCCAAGGATAAACAACAAGGTCCTACTGTATAGCAGAGAGAACTATATTCAATATCCTATGATAAACCATAATGGAAAAGAATATTTTTTTAAAATGTATCTATATATATATATATAACTGAATATATATATATATAATATATATATATTCAGTTATATATATAACTGATTCAGTTATATATATAACTGAATCACTTTGCTGTACAGCAGAAATTTACACAACATTGTAAATCAACTATACTTCAAAGTAAATAAATAAATAAATACTCTCCAGATGATTCCAATGTACAGCCAAGGTCCAGAACCCTTCCCTGTCCCTGACTCCATCTTGACCCCTCCCCTGCTTGTCCCCGGTGGACCCACCCCCTTCCTCAAACATGCTGTGCTTGTTCCTTTCGCAAGGTCTGTGTAGTTGCTGTTCCCTCTGCCATTCAGGACACCAAGGTGCATTTAGTTGTCCTGTCTCCTTCGCCTCCTCTTGGCTCTGAGTCTCACTGACTTTCCTTGTTTTTGATGACCTGGACAGTATTTAGGAGTACTCATCTGGTATTTTGTAGAATGTACCTCAGTTTGAGTTCGTCTGATGTTTTTCTCATGGTTTTACTGGGATTATGGATTTGGGGGAGGAGGAACACAGAGGCAACATGCTCTTCTTATCACATCATATCAAGGGTACAAGCTGTCAACATGACTTCTCAATGATGACGTTAACCTCCATCACTGGCCCAGGCAGTGTTTACCAGGTGTTTCCACTGTAAAGGTGCATCTTCCCCCCATCCTTACCTACTCTTTGGAAGCAAGTGGCTAAGGGTAGCCCACACTCAAACAGTTGGGCCTTAAGCTCCACCTTCTTGAGCGCATAGCTTCCTACAAAGATTATTTGAAATTCTTCTGTATGCGAGATTTACCTCTTCTCTTCCTTTTATTTATTAAATCATGTATTTATACCGGTGCGGACTTGAAAATATTTATTTTTATAAATACTGTATATTTATTTTGTGGCTCAAATTGTTCCAGCTTTGACTACTGTGAGTTCTTTCAGAGTGGCTTCTTGTCTTTTTGATATTCCCCCATCCTTTGTGACACAACAGGATGCTCCAGGTTCATCTTAGGTATTCCCCTCTCAGTCCTAGAAACAGCCATTTCTCCCGTGAGCCCTGGCTCATTTTATTGGAGAATGGCATGAGAAGTCAAGATCTGGGTGCTGGGCACCCTGCTTGCTACTAGGGGCTATTGTTTCTAGGCCCTCTTAGCTGAAAGAGCTAGAAAATGTAAGTATGCATACTAACTCACTTATATAAACATATTTATCTATCTGTACCTATATTAAAGTAAACATGAGTTCATGCGAATATTTCCAACTCAATCCAGTAACCACATGGTTCATTCTAACACCTTCTGCCCTTGGAGAAGCCATTTTATAAGAATTCTATCAAAGTGCATTTTTATGTACCATGGAAAAGCCTCAGTTATAGCTGACTAATTAGTGAAAATTAATGCATTGGAGAAAACAGCTATTAGTATTGATACCAGAGGCACAGCAGAAGCTTTGGCAGACTCCCTTGTCAAATAGTTTAGTCTGTTCCTGAATTAATGTCATGGACCATGACTCCTTGCAGCAAGATACAGACCACAGCAAACCATTCTTCACAAGGTAGAATAGTCAACTTGATGAGTCAATTGAGATTAATAAACAGAGTCAGCTAAAAATGTTTGTGAACCATTTAAGTTAACCACAAAAAGAACTTGTGTCCAATATCATTAGTGAACCTTCTTGGTTTCTTTGTAAAATTTCATTAAAATAGTAATAATGTTTGTTTTAAAAGGCAGTTAAATAAAGTTATCAGGTAAAATCTAAACTACCTTCTCCATTTCACTAATCCATTCCGCCTCTCTGGAAGTAATCAATATTAAAATGTTTTAATTATCTGATTTTCCATTAATGTTTATGCACATTAAATGTACTTTGTAGTATTTTATAATTTTTTGCACAAAACATTGTGCCTTGTATTTATACTGATATGAAAAATGTCTGTGCACCTCATTTTTTCTTTAACTTTTCATAGTTGCCTAACTTACTTGACCAGAAAAATATCTTTTTGAAGCTTGAACTATATAGATCTTTACCCCAGAAGTGTTTGATATGCTGGTATAACCAAGGTAGTATGTTCCCTTCATGCCTTGCCTTTAGGGAGCTCTTCAGCTGATTCCTTCAAGGACTTGCTTCTCCCTGCCTCAACTTCATCAATCTTATAGACATCCAGGGCTCCATCCTCCATAGAAGGGGGCTTCTGAGTATCCAAATCCACTGAGAAGGCAGCTTTGCCTTGTGGGATGAGCCAGTTGAGGAAGTGTGCAAAATCTGGGAGCTGAGATAGACATCATTTTTGCTGAAGGTCACCAGGTGCCAGGCTGGCTGGCATTGCTGGGTAGTGCTCCAAAGACAGCAACACTGTATCACCTCCCATATACTACTGACTGACAGCAACACTGTATCACCTCCCATATACTACTGTCCCTGGCACTGGTTACCCTTAGTATTAGTTCTCAAACTTCAGCAAACATCAGAATTGCCTGGAGGGTTTCTGACTTAAAGTCTGGTGTGGGGCCGGAGAGTCTGTATTTCTAACAAGTTCCTGGGTAATGTTGTTCTATCCTTAGGAAAAACCTGGTGTGTTCTTATTTTGCTGACTCCACTCTGGTCTTCGTGATCATGTGGGATTTTTAACTTACTTTAGGGCACTAAACTCACTTTGCAATTGTGCATTGGAATCTTTCTGTCTCAAACCTAAATCAGCGGTTTTTTCAATTTCAGCCCCTTTCTGTAACTTAGCAGTTACTCTTTCTTCTCCTGTTGCAGTAAGTGATACATGTCCCATTGTTGCGTTGGGGATGAGGCCATAAGGATACAAGAAATGAAGCTTGATCATGGACAAGTGGGAAGAAAGGCTAGAGAAATTCATAAATTGATACCTTCAGCTATTGTCCCATATTGGAGAAATCTCAAGCTTTGTTGCTTTATAAAGTGTACGTTGTGTTGTCATATACTTTTTACAGTGTTCTCTACCAAATAAAAGGATATTTGATGACTGTGCACAATTTCTTCACTAGAGATTGTGAGCTACATTATCAACTCTACCATGATGTTTATTATTTCTTTGTATTGTGGACACTATTCTCTGTATAAAAAGGTAGAATGAATTTGTCATTAAATTGGTCGCCTGGACACATGCCGGGACACCCCTTGTCTCAGCCAGGGAGGTTCTTTTTCCACTCGGATTCACACAGCCAATCATGAAACCAATGCTGAGACTGGGACAGCAGAAGCTTTGTTCAATGGCAGAAGAATGGAGAAGTGGGAATTTAGTTTGAAATTCAACTTCTTAACCCAATTCTGGTGGAGACACCATATATATAGGAGGGTCGAAGTAAAAGGGAGGGAATTGGAAAGAGTGGGAGGAATATCCATGACTTATCAGAGAACAAGGGTGTGGTTTGGACCTGGAACTGATGCAGCACTCGTTTTCAGTTCTTGTATGGGCTTTTCCAGTGTTGTCATGGCAACCATTAACTGTCATGGCGCTGGTGGGTACGTCATTTAGCTATTGTATTACAATGAGCGTATAATGAGGTCCAAGGTCTAGTGGAAGTCAAATCTTCCGCCATCTTGAGCCTAGTTGGGTCTAACCAGTTCTTGTTTTTCTCTTTGCAGCTTCCTCCTGAGACTTAGATACGAGCAATTGGTTTCCTTTCAAGGCAAGGGCAGGGGTATGATTCTAGGACAACAGCTTGGTAACAGCTTTAAGAAATAAGTTAGTAATGATTTAGAGGGTGACTTTGAGAACAAAGTTGATCCTTCCATTAGAGTGCATGACAGATAAGAACAATGATAATAATAAATGGCTACCATTATGGAGTCTTTACCATCTGTAGAGTACTTGCCAGGCACTTTACCTAAGTTAGTTCCCTTAATAGAGGCACATTGAAACACATGAATGAGTCAGACTCATCATGCAAGAAATTGAAATGAGCATGGTTATGACTAGAGAGAAGATGCCTATGTGTATTAAGAAACATCTCCTTTGAATAAAGTGTATTGAAAAATAATTTCAATAAATTTTATTGAAGAAACAGTTTTGAGAAATGAAAACTTAATCTCTGAGCTGAAGTGACAGTGTACTTCTGGCAATTGAGAGACTCTTTACTTGGATATTTTTTCAACTGAAGATCTTTTTTTAAAATTTATTTATTTATATTTGGCTGCATTGGGTCTTCATTGCTGCACGCAGGCTTTCTCTAGTTGCGGCGAGCAGGGGCTACTTTTCGTTGCAGCACGCGGGCTTCTCATTGTGGTGGCTTCTCTTGTTGTGGAGCACAGGCTCTAGGTACGTGGGCTTCAGCAGTTGTGGCTCGCGGGCTCTAGAGCGCAGGCTCAGTAGTTGTGGAGCACAGGCTTAGTTGCTCCGTGGCATGTGGGATCTTCCTGGACCAGGGCTCAAACCCATGTCCCCTGCATTAGCAGGTGGATTCTTAACCACTGTGCCACCAGGGGAGCCCTGGAGATCTTGATGTGGCAAATTAATGGATGTACATTTAAATTTTTAAACATCTTTTTGAAGTATATCAAATGTGTGCAAATCTTTAGTACAGTTAGAGGAATTTACACAAAGCAAACACCCATGTAACCAGCACCCAGATCAAGAAACAAATAGGGGCCCCCCTCGAGCCTCTCCCAACGATCACCCCTCTAACAGGAATCAGTGCCCTGATCTCTAACACTATATGTGAATTTTACCTATTTTTGAATTGACAAATTCTTTTTTAACCTGAGTTTCATCAATTCTGGTTCCTGTAATATAATGTTTGGATACTTTTAACAGTAAAACATGGACCAGAATCTACCTCATTATGAAGGTAACTTTTTTCATGCATTCCTAATATCACTATGAAATTAAAATAAGCTCTAACTTTTCTTTTTTCCTTCTTAACTTAAAAATAGTCTTTGGTGATATTTGATAAGGGCTCCAAAGACATTTTATGGCCAAAAGAAGGGGGCAAGATACACAATTATGAACTTGTTCTCAGGTAGGTCAGGAGGCAGAGTGTAGCATTGCTGGTTACACAAAGGTGCCAGACAGGGTAGTGGGTGGCCCCTGACTGAACTGAACAGTGCATGTTGGTAGGGCCAGAAGGGGTTAGACCAAATGGTGAAAAATGTGTTTTCATGACAAACTTTTGTTGTTCTTCTCTCTCCAGGAAAAATAATCCACTCTTGTGGACCATTGTTGCTGGAGACCATGACAGAACCTTGAAGGAACCAACTGAGCAGGTGAGAAATGGTTTTAATGGTTATTCTGCCTAAATTTTCACATGCCAGGGAATACACTTAGCTAAAACATGTAGTTATTAATCCCCTAATGCCCTCGTATACTTATCATTTATACTAACATTTAAAGATACCATTTAAGATCACATTTAATCTGAAAATTAGGTGAGGTGAGTCAGGAAGTGCAAATTCAGGTCCATGTACACAAGTCCACCACAGTCTGGTTTTTCCAGGACCACCAGTCCTCAGAAAGCAGTGCATGGACTCCTGTAAATTATTAACAGAGATTGCCCTTTTTAATTTAGTACAAAGTCATCTTCATTACTGATGTGTGGAAATGCAGAGATTTAAGATTATTTTGGACCAGTATACAAGGAAGTTGTTCAACTCATTGACTTTGCCTTGTAATCTCTTGCTTGCTAACAATACAGGTGAGAAGGGCAAAACACATTGTGGTGCACGAAGACTTTGACAGACTGACCTTTGACTCTGACATCGCCCTAATACAGCTGAGCTCTGCTCTGGAGTTCAACTCAGTGGTGAGGCCAGTGTGTCTCCCGCACAGCACCGAGCCTCTGTTTTCCTCTGAGATCTGTGTTGTGACTGGATGGGGAAGTGTTAGTGAAGGTAAACATTTTACTTTTGCATAAACATCACTGCTGGTTGAGAGTTTTGAGAATGTGTCATGGAAATGATATCAAGTAGTATCTGCTTTAGCCCTTCTTCCTTCTGAAACATTGAAACCATGTTTTATGTAGCTGTAAAGCTCATCAAATTAGAGAATGAGCTGTTTTATATTTTTCCATCAGGGTGACTTAATCATAGGTAGGCTAGATCTGTGAAAGGCCAGATAGAAGTATTTTATGCCTTGTAAGCCATGTGGTCTCTTTCACAGCTATTCAAATCTGCCGTTGTAGCACAAAGCAGCCATGGACAATATGTTATAGCATGGATGTGGCTGTATTCCAACAGAACTTGTCCATGAGTCTTAAATTTTATACAATAATCTTGTCACAAAATGTTATTCGTTTTTTGGATTTTCTTTTCAACCATTTAAAAAATGTACAAATCAGAATTAGTTGATAGATTGTAATAAATAGGCTTGGGGATGTAATAACTAGGCTTGTAATAAATAGGCTTCAGTTAGGGCCTGGCATGAAATTGGCCTGTTGGCTGGGGTTTGATGACCCCTGGGCTAGATTCTAGATTTCTTAACGCCATAGTGAAATACTGAAAGATCTGAATGGGTTGATGTTTGTGTCCTGCTTCTTTTCACTGTATAAAGTTATTTTCTTTTATATTTTCCTTCTGTTTATATGTCATTTAAAGTCTGTGAGCTTGCAGATGTAGAAGACAAACTTACGGTTACCAAAGGGGAAAGGGGGCGGGGAGGGATAAATTAAGAGTTTGGGATTAACATATATACATTACTATATATAAAATAGATAAACAACAAGGTCCTACTGTATAGCACAGGGAACTAAATTCAATATCTTGTAATAAACTATAATGGAAAAATTTATATATAAACTATATATAGTTTATATATAAACTATAATGAAAAAGAATATATATATATATATATATATATATATATATATATATATATATATATAACTGAATCACTTTGCTATACACCAGGAACTAACACAACATTGTAAATCAAATATACTTCAATTTAAAGAAAAATAATGAGAAAGTCTGTGAGCTTGAAGGAGGTGAGATATCTTTGACCTCATACAGTATTCATGTTCTCAGCTTACTGTGCTACCTGCAGCCAAATTGCATTTTCCTAAAATCTTCACCAACCACCATATGAGGAGATTTTATCCTCCCATTCTGAAAATGAGATTATGGCCCTGAAGTCTAAGTAATTTGCTAAAATTCCATGGCTAATAAATATCAAAAGTGGGATTTAAAATCAGTGTGGCTCAGCTGATAAACCTTGAATGGCTTATTTGTTACATTTGGAATACAATCTGAACTCCTAGCCCAGCACTGAAGGCTCTGCATTGGACCTCCCCATACTTCTCCAGCCTCAGTTCCTCCTTTGTCCCCTTGTTGGCTGACCTGTGTCTTCTTTCTTTCTCAAGCTCTGTGCTTTGTTTCCTTGGCCCCGGAGCACTCCTATTCCAGTCTTCTCACAGCCCCTCCTCATTACTCCATCCTCAACTCAAATCTTCTCAGACCCCTTTCTTGCAGCAGGACTGTCCTTCCTTCACTCTCTGCACTACCTGGTTTTATCATCTCCTTCCACATAAACGGACTTAACATATTTTACAGAATCATTTTCTACATCCCACCCCTTAGAGCGGGAGCCTCTTGAAGGCAGATCTCTGCCTAATTTACTGCTCTCTCTGCAGGACTCAGCATCTACCTAGCATAGAGGAAACAGTAAATTTTTATTGACTCACTGGGCTCAAAGCCCTTGAATAAATGTGCCTGTTCTTTAACATCTTCAACCTTCACCAACTCCATGACCACCAGACGACGGAGGTGGTTACAGTTTTATAAAAGGTGAATTCAGTCTTTTAGTCTCAGAGAGAAAACAAGTTCTCAGTTTTGAGACATGGTAATAAGCAACATTGTTAGGGATGGTCCCTGAAAAGAGGATTTTAAATACATTAAATTATCTATGTATTAGATTACTACATTAAAAAAATAATAAGGGCTTCCCTGGTGGCGCAGTGGTTGAGAGTCTGCCTGCCGATGCAGGGGACGGGGGTTTGTGCACCAGTCCGGGAAGATCCCACATGCCGTGGAGCGGCTGGGCCCGTGAGCCATGGCCACTGAGCCTACGCATCGGAGCCTGTGCTCCGCAACGGGAGAGGCCACAGCAGTGAGAGGCCCGCGTACCACAAAAAAACCCAAAAACAAACAAACAAAAAACACTAAAAAAAAATAAGATTTAGAGTCGGACCTAGGCTAGTTCTGTCCCATAGGTGCTGTGTGATTAAATCTTCAGAGCTCTGGCTTTTTCATGTGTGAGATTAGTGTGACAGCCCACCTCACAATGTTGTTGTATTAATAGCTTAGAGTAAAAAGCTTTATAAATATATTAAGGAACTATTTACATAAATGTAAATATAAATAAAATATAAGATACTATTTACATAAATGTAAATTAATTTTTATTAATTTTTTTCAAAAAGCTATAGGGCTATCAAATACTGAACTTACCTTTTTTTAATTAGTCATAAATCTAAAGTGATAGAATAAGTCACGCAGAACACGTGTTAACATAGACCTGCCTGAGGGCCAGGCGGGAGAAGAAATTCTTTAGTGTTCATCATCAGTGTCATCTTAAATTAGAGCTGAGATTAGGCCTCAGTGATAATAAAGGAACAAGAGAAATATGGTTTTGTTTTATATGAGTGCTACCGAGTCCAAGCTCACTCTGCTCGCCACACGACAGTCCAACGAATCAGAGACGAGGCAAGGAATACTTTATTCGAAAAGCCCGCAGACCAAGAAGACAGCAGACTAGTGTCTCTGAAAAGCCATCTTATGGGGTTTGGCCAGTTTCTTTTATAGCACAGAGAGGGGGAGGAGATGAGGAAGTAAAGTAAAATGGCCATAAGTTTTGCAAATATCACCTGGAATGGCCAGCCTCCGGGAGGGGATGTGTTAATTTCTTCTTTCTTGTAGCCATCCACAGGTGGGCAGAGTCCAGATGCTCCCCCTAACAAAGGCACTTTGTTTTAACATTCAGGCAGAGGGGCAGGGTTCCCCGAGGCAGGCCATTATGTACAGACAGTATCCTTTCAGTGAACAAAAGCTGCGGAAAGCAAAGGTTAAAGTAAAAGAAACAGATCCAACATGTAGTCTGATTTGGCTCTTCCCTGTTACCATTGGAAATCATATAAATATATTATTGTTATGTAGTTATAATATGTTTACGTAAAATATTTTACAGTTGACCTTTGAACAATGCGGGGGTTAATTCAAGTGTCATTTATAGTCAGCCCTACATACCACAAACCGTGTAGTACTGCAGTATTTACTATTGAAAAATATCTGAGTATAAGTGGACTGGTGCACTTCAAACCTGTGTTGTTCAAGGGTCAACTGTACCTGTAAAAATATATGAACATATATATTTATAATATAAATTATCTGTGACACCAATTCATATCTTACTGAATTTCTCTTTCTGAATTCTTAATAGCTATATTTGAAACACTGAAATTTAAATCAGAATTAAGCTAGAAAAAAAGTGTTTCTGATCTTGTTTCTCCTGCCAATGGATTTTCTTCACCAAGATGTCACATCTGGAAATAAAGATGTCCTGCACAAAACACTGTGTTTGGATTCAGAATTCTGCATCAGCTTAGGCAAAACCGAATGATGGCAGCTGTGTCGGTGTAGAGCAAGTCTGAACTTAAATATATTTCTTTAACACCACTTGTTGCTTACTTCATTATCAAGCTCTGTTTCTGAATCTATTTCTTAGATGGTGGCCTAGCGAGTCGCTTACAGCAGATTCAAGTGCTCGTGGTAGAAAGAGAGGTCTGCGAACGCACTTACTATTCTGCCCATCCAGGAGGGATTACAGAGAAGATGATCTGTGCTGGCTTTGCAGCATCTGGAGGGAAAGATGTGGGTCAGGTGAGAGCATTCTAATTTTGCAGAGGAAGATAGGAAGTTGTCATCTGTTGGAGAGTCTCCTTAGACAGGAAGAATCTACTCTCAAAGCCACAGACAAGCATCTTGGCCTGTGCCTGCAGCATCACACCACACCCCTACTCGAAAGCCAGTAGGACAACAGGAGGAGTGAATTACTTAGTCCAAACTTGCTGAGATGGCAGAGAGGAGACAGAAGCAGCCATCAGTCAGAGGGGAAGTGGGTACACAGAGGAGCCCATAAGAAAGTAGGAGAGGGCAACACCACTGAACTGGTCTGCAGGTGGGAAGATGTGTTCAGGTATACTTAAAGCTTTGGTAAAAGGGGAACGAGCAAATGAGGATTATAAATTAGTGTATCCTACTTATGCCTTAAGAGTTTTATTGTTTCAAATTATTACTAAACTCCTGGGTACTCACACTTAATTTTCAACCACAGAATAAAATAAAATAATCATGAAGAAAATGAGAACCTTTGAAAAAATGGTTTTCATATGCAGCGGAAAACAAATCACAAAGCAGTAGTTTAATTTTAGTGATATCCTAGAGGCACGAACCTGTGCAGATGTATTCACACGTCAGTTGGACAAGCATGCTATTGGCAAGTTCAGAATCAACTAGGAAAAAGACAGGATGTGGGCAAAAGGATTACAAAACACCAGCTTTAATATCCACAAAGCCGACTGAGGAATATGCCTTAGGTATGCAACCAAAAAGTGTTTCCAACACTAAGCAGCCCACCTTGAACACCTAGTCTGGACTTGAGGCAGCCTGCCTAAGGGAAAGTTGGGGTCTGTAGAGCAGACACACTTCTCCAGATTGTTGTATCATTTCATATTGGTCTAGAGTAGAGAGGGAAGAAAGAATGAATCTTGAGTTGCAGCTTTTTGATAGTCCTCCCCTGCCTCCCCACAAACGCTCCCCCCACCCCCCTGGCCACGAAGAAACAGAAACCAGTGGATACCACCTCTATGGGGAGAAAACTGGGCTTTAATCTGGATAGAAGTCTTTGCATTGGCAAAAATGAGGAGAGAAGGAAGGAGGTCCCCTCTTAACACTGAATATAAATTGAGTGTAGTTAAATCCTTTCCTTGTGTCAAGCACTACCCAAATTCTGTTTTATGTTGCATATTGTAATTTGCATTCTTCAGAAGCAGACTCTGAGAGGAGGATTCAAGGGCAACAGTCTGCTTAGAAAGTACAAATATCACTGGTAGAAATGTGAGGAGGTGGTACAGGGAAGGGAAGGCAGTCCATCTATTGATGTGCTATTAATGTGCTATGAAGCCAACTACCACAGGGAGGGACTGAGCTGAATCCTGCAGTGAAACTCTGGCAGTGATGCAAAACACACGCAGTATATTTATCCCCTCCCCTTGGAGGGGTGAGGGAGCTTCCCCAGAGTCACGGTTAGAAGGCTGCAGGGGAGCATTTCCCACAGTCTGAGCCGCCTTATGGCTGTGGTGGACAGGGCAAGGGCCCTCAGGCACACAGCCGGCATGGACTGGAAGGTCCGAGGAATATGGGAAGGGCACTCACACCATCTGCTAGAGGACATTACTGTTATATTATAAAAATCCAATAGAAAAGTACTCTGAATTAATGTGTTCATTCTCCCCCTTTTGAGGGATGGTTTTTCTTTCTTTTTCACATCAAGAAAATTACAAATGGCTCTGCTGTCTCTGTCTTGTTTAACAGCATGTAACATTAAGGGAAGAGCTTAATCTATCAAGAGAGCAAATAGGTCCATGTCAGAGGTGACCCAAATACCATAATCTCGGTTGGTACCTATATTTATTTCAGCTACATCCAGCTGTCACTTTCGCTGCAGTGTGACCAAATTTACAGCCACTACAAAGAAAGGAAAATAGGAGAGATTCTGACTAGATGTGGCTAGCTTTCTTTTATAAAGAATACTGAATTACTAAAAGGGTGACTTCAGAAACTTGCTTTGATGAAACGGACTCTAATATTTCTATCAGGTAATTGGTTTTTACCCCAAAAAAGGGTTTTTACCCTCCTGTGCATACTCAGGGGTAATGGACCTGCTAATGTAATTTCTCATCCAGGAAGGTGAACATCAGAATGTTGGAATGCAGAGACATGGGAGTTTCAGATACACAGTGTAGAATCCCGTGGTTCTTTGCTCACAACAAATTTTAGATTTTTTTTTTAACCTCAAGTTCTTTGACCTACCATTGATCTTTGTCTTCACAGAGTGACACATGTTCTGTTCTTGCTGACTTTTCCAGTCTAGTTCTTATTTCTCTCCTCTTGCTTACTATTTTTCAGCCACATTGATTGCCTTCTGACCTCAAACTTGCCACATCCTTGTCTAAGTTGGGGCCTTAGCCCAGATATTAATTCTGCATTAAAACGCTATTCCTCCAGGTTTTTGAAAATCCACCTCCTTATTTTTCATGTACGAGCTCAAATGTTATTGAAACTACAAATATATACATGCACGTGTAAGCATACACACAGCTACCATTGTTCTCAACTTTTCACTCTGAGTATTTCCTTTATGGCTATTATTACCATCTAATTTGTTTATATTCTTTTCCAGAATGCCTGGCTCACAGTAGGCACCGAATAATTTTTAAAATAATCAGTAGGTACCATTTGTTTCTTGAAGATTTACCATGTGCGAGGCCCTGTAATAAGTGCTGACCATAAAAGATAAATTAGACAGGCTTCTTCTGTATCACAAAATGTTTGTAATTAACTGAAAAATTCTATATTGTGTATGTGTTCGTACTGAATGAATGAGTGAATAAAAAAACACCTGATTTGACAAATCAGACTATTTTCAAACTGGAAGGGCCTCCTAAGTATAATCTTAAATTATGTGGGAAAAAAATTAGGCCCAGAGAAAATGTTAATTGTTCTACATTACAGATTAAGGAATCGGTCTCCTATTCCCAGTTCAGGATTTCTCCTGTGAAATTCTCCATATAAAATAAACACTTATCTCAAATATGTTATCAGCTCAGTTTATTTTATAAGAAGACAATTAAATTAAAGGTTTAGTTTGGTCCTAAGTACATTTGTGTCAAAAAAAAAAAAAAGCCCTGATAAAAAATCAGAAAAGCTATCTTAAAAAAATGCAAATCCTATGTTTTAAAGCTTTTTTTTTTTTCAGTTTTTTTGAGATATAATTGACATAAAATTTTATAAATTTAAAATGTACAATGTGATGATTTTGATACACTTAGGTATTGTGAAATGCTTACCATAGTAGGGTTAGTTAACACCTTCATCACCTCACATAATTATCATTTCTTTCTTGTGCTGAGAACACTTATGATCTACTCTCTTAGCAGCTTTCAAGTAAGCAATACAGTATTGTTAACTACAGTCACCATGCTGTACCTAAGATCCCTAGAACCTGTTAATCTTACAGCTGGAAGTTTACACCCTTTGACCAGCATCTTCCCATTTTTCCCACTTTTTAGGTCTCAGGTATATGTGATATCATACAGTAATTGTCTTTCACTGTCTGACTTTTCACTTAACATATTGTTCTCAAGGATTATCCATGTTGTCGCAAACGACAGGATCTCCTTCTTTCTCATGGCTGAATGATATTCCATTTTAGTATTCAGTATTCTCATGGCTGAATAAATAAACAAATATACATACACACACACACACACACACACACACACACACACATATAATACACACACACATATACTCCATACATCTTCTTTATCCATTCATCCTTTGACAGAAAAATAGGTTGTTTCCATATCTTGGCTAATGTGAATAAAGCTGCAGTAAACATGGGGGTGCAGATACCTCTTCAATATCCTATTTTTATTTCCTTTGGCTATATACCCAGAACAGGGATTGCTGTATCATATGGTAGTTCTATTTTTAATTCTATTTTCCACAGTGATATACCAATTTATATTCCCACCAATGGTGCAAAAGGATTCTCATTTTTTCCACATCTTTGTAAACACTGTTTATTTCTTGTCTTTTTGATGATAGCTGATCAAACAGGTATGAGGTGATATCTCATTGTGATTTTGATTTGCATTCTCGTGATGTTGAGCACATTTTCATGTACCTGTTGGCCATCTGTATATCTTCTTTGGTAAAATGTCTATTCAGATCCTCTGCCTATTTATAAATTGCATTTTTTTGTTATTGATTTGTATGAGTTCTATAATTTTGGATGCTAACCGCCTATCAGATATATGGTTTGAAAATATTTTCTCCCGTTCCATGGGTTGCATTTTCATTTTGTTGATTGTTTCTTCTGATGTGCAGAAGCCTTTTAGCTTGATGTAGTCCCACTTACTGATTTTTGGCCCTGTTGCTTGTGCTTTTGGTTTCATATCCAAAAAAACTGTTGCCAAAAACAAAGTCAAAGGAGCTTTTCGGGCTTCCCTGGTGGGGCGGTGATTGAGAGTCCGCCTGCCGATGCAGGGGACACGGGTTCGTGCCCCGGTCCGGGAGGATTCCACATGCCACGGAGCGGCTGGGCCCGTGAGCCATGGCTGCTGAGCCTGCGCGTCTGGAGCCTGTGGGCCGCAGCGGGAGAGGCCACAACGGTGAGAGGCCCACGTACTGCAAAAAAATAAAATAAAAGGAGCTTTTCCCTGTTTTCTTCTAGAAGTTCTGCCATTTGGGGTCTTATGTTTAAGTCTTTAATCTATTTCAAGTTAATTTTTGTGGTGTAAAATAGGGGTTCAGTTTTATTCCTCTGCATGTGGTTATTCAGTTTTCCCAACACCATTATTGAAGAAACTAGTTTTTCCCCATTGAGTATTCTTTGCTCCTTTTTCAAATATTAGTTAACTATATAAATGAGGGTTTTTTCTGGGCTCACAATTCTGTCTCATTGGTCTGTGTGTCTGTTTTTATGCCAGTACCATACTGTGTTGATTACTATAAATTTGTAATACATTTTGAAATCAGGAAGTGTGATGCCTCCAGCTTTGTTCTTTCTCAGGAGTGTTTTGACTATGTGAGGGTCTTTCTGGTTCCATGTGAATTTTAGGATTTCTGTGAAAAATGCCATTGAAATTTTGATATGGACTGCATTGAATCTATAGCTGGTTTTGAGTAGTGTGGACATTTTAACAATATTAATTCTTCAAATTCATGAATGTGGGATATCTTTCCATTTCTTTGTATCTTTAATTTTTTCATCAAAGTCATAGTTTTCAGTATAGAGATATTTTACCTCCTTGGTTAAATTTATTCCAAAGTATTTTATTCTTCTGATGCTATTGTACATGGGATTTATATATATGTGTGTGTGTGTGTGTGTGTGTGTTTTGTTGGTGTATAGAGACACAGCTGACTTCTATATTTTGTATCCTGAAACTTTACTGTATTCATTGATAAGTTCTAACAGTTTTTTGGTGGAGCCTTTAAGACTTTCTGTATAAAAAGACTTTCTTGCCTGATTGCTCTGGCTAGGACTTTCAGACTGTATTGAATAGGCCTGGTGAGGGTGAGCACCTTTGTGTTATTCCTACTCTTAGAGGAACAGCTTTCAACCTTTCACTGTTGAGTAGAGTGTCAGCTGTGGGTTTGTTATATATGGCCTTTTTTATGTTGAGGTATGTTTTATTTACACCCAAGTTGTTGAGAGTTCTTAATCATGCAAGAATGTTGCATTTTGTCAAATGCTTTTTTGTACTATTGAGATGATGATACGATTTTAACTTTCACATTTATTGACTTGTGTATGTTGAACCACCCTTGCATCACTGGAATAAATCCCACTTGATTATGGTGATTGATCCATTTAATATACTGTTGAATTCAGTATGCTAGTATTTTGGGGGTGTTTTTACATCTATGTTCATTAGGGATATGGGCCTAATTATCTTTTTTTTGTAGTGTTCTTTTCTGGCTTTAGTATGAGCGTAATGCTGACCTCATAAAATGAGTTTTGGAGTATTCCCTCCTCCAGTTTTTGGGTAGACTTTGAGAAGAATTCTTGTTTAAATGTTTAGTAAAATTCACTAGTGAAGCCGTCTGGTCCTAGGCTTTTCTTTGTTGGGATGTTCTTGATTATTGATTCAATCTCCTTTCTTGTATTGGTCTGTTATGATTTTCTTTTTCCTCTTGATTTGGTATTAGTAGGTGGTATGTTTCTAGGAGTTTATTTCTTCTAAGTTTATCCAGTTTTTCGGTTTATAGTTGTTCATAGTGGTCTCTTATGATCCCTTGTATTTCTGTGGTACCAGTTGTAATGTCTCCTCTTTCATTTCTTTTATTTGTGATTTCATTTAAGTCTAAGTATTCTAAGGTATACAAATTCATAAAAATAAATCTTTAAGAAATTAAAGAAATATATTATGAATAAATTATTGATTATTCCTGTTCCAAAACTGAAAGCAGGAGTTCTGATTAAAGCAATTTTAGAACATGTTTTCTTGGTGTTCCAGGGAGATTCTGGTGGGCCATTAGTATGTAAACATGAAAAAGCTCCCTTTGTCCTCTATGGCATTGTCAGCTGGGGAGCCAGCTGTCCCCAACCAAGGAAGCCAGGCGTATTTGCCAGGGTGAGTGTCTTCTTGGACTGGATTCAATCCAGAATCAAAGGTAAATATTTTTCAGATATTATAAAAAGGTGCCTCTTTTTTTTCGAGTGGGTTTGGGAGAGGTGAGAGTGATGGAAATCAGCATTATGAAAGAGAAGACCATAATATAGTATTTTATTTATTTTAGTTTCTAAACACATTAAAATTTTGTAAGAATAAGTTCTTCCTTAGGCAGAGTTATGGTAAAACTGACATTTCCTGAGGCTGCTTTAATCCTAGATTTGCATTCTCTTTGAAAAAAATCTGCTCTGGAACAAACTACATTTTGTCCTTAGGCTTTCATCTTTATTTACTTTTAACATGTTCTCCCCAGATGCAGGTCCTGTTTTACTTCAGATAAATAAAGAAAACAAAATCTTAACAAGACAACAATTGCCACCACCCACACCTTCAAGAGACAGTGCATCTGGGCCAGGTAGTAGATGTTCATGTTATGCCATTAATATAGCTAGTAAGAATTTAGCAAAAAACATTGCTCATCTGGGTTCATTAATTTTCTTTGGAATACCGTTAACTGTGTCTTCATTCTGGTTGGTAGTTTAAGCTGAAAGACAGGAGAGTTGTTATTGTTACTGTCTATGGACCTTTTCTACCCCATAGATACAGCTGTTACAGGTAAAAAAAAAAAAAAAAAAAAAAAAAAAGTCTTGTGGTTGTGAACAGTGCTTGAATTTTGGAGAAGTTCATAGAATTATTCTGACTTCTGAGCTATTTATTGCTACATGAACAAAGGCCCTTAGGCCCTTAGGCTTTCAGGTATCTTGCTCTGGATATTAGATGACCAAGACGAGTATCAGTGTTAGTGTCTCTCTTAACTCTCCCCCAATTGTCAGTGTCTGTTTGCTAATAATATTTTTAGTTAAAAGCAAAAAGGAACTGGAGATTTAGATGTCTGTGATAGATTTATAAGAAGATAAAAGTTCCATGATACCATCATTCTTGGTTTCCAAATGGTCAGGATCTTTCCCTTTTCATCCATCTCTGCCCCATCCACTCCCATATACACTCAAGCCCAATAGACAACTAGAAAGAGTTGGAGGAAAATTGAGAAGGACGCAAGAGAGAAGGGGGAGACTTGCTAGAGTGATGACCTTCAGTAGAAGAAAGTGGATGAGATCTAGTGTCCAGGTGGAAGGGCTGGTCTTGGATAGGAGCAAAGTGCAGTTTATCCATAGTTGCCAGATGGAAAGAACAATATTTAGGCACTGCTGCTGTTGTATGGGTACATGTGGGAATGGGAACAGCAGTTCTCCTCTAATTGCTTATATTTTCTTAGCACATGAAACAGAGGATTGTGGGAGAGGCTCTGAGGGTTTTGAGAGAAAAATGAGAAAGTAGTAAACAGTTCTCGAAAAAAGTGACCAAGTGCATGGAATACGAAAATGTTGTAGAATTGTTTGGCAGCATAAAAGCCTCTGAGATGAATGATCATAAATTTAGAGGGAGACTAATCAGTTAGTTTGGTTGTATGTTTTCCTCTGGAGACACTGAGGCATACCACATAGATGCAGCCCAGGTGGAGAGTAGATTCAATCACAGTGGGTTTTTCCAAGTATACAAGAGTATAAGGGAATTGAAAGTGTATATGAGGAAGAGATTAAAATGATGGATGGTTGAAATTCAAGCTAGGAAAATAGTGAAGCAAGGAGGAAAAGTTAAGGAACAAGAAAAGGTGGTGGAATAGATGAATTACAAGTCTCAAAAGGTGAAGGAGCATTGGTGTAAGCTGAAAAATAGAAGGTTGTGGTTGGAGATGGTGGTTCTTGAAAATGAGTTTATGCAAGGCTTACAGTTATTGCTAATGACCAGGTCTCTAGGGGCTGACCCTTTGGAGAAGTGAATGAGGTCAGGTGAAGGAAAAGATCATTGGAGGAAAGTTGAGAGACTGAAAAGATTCAGTGCTGGAAACATCATCTGTATGGCTACTGAAATCAGCAAGATATATGGTAGGAATAGTGTTAGAGAAAATGACTGCTAAAATCTTCTAGGAATGAAGTGGAGTAACTCAGGGACCAGTTATGGGTGGTAGGTTCTGACAACACAAGAGTCAGGAGTCAAAGAGTCATATTTAGATTAAATTAAATATGGAATTGGGGTTGAGATGGAAAGCAGACTTAGGTTTAAGATCATAAAACCTAATGATTTTGATGGTTTAACTGAATAATTTCAATGAGTGCCAAAGTAAGTTAATGCATGTTAAGCACTTAGAATAGGGATGGTATGACCCATGATGAGGGTCAATAAGTGTTGTGGTGTAGTGACCATCAAGTGTGTTCTTTGAACTGTCCCATTCAGACTATTAGAAAATGAACATTGTTAAAATGCAGAGAAGTTATTTCTCATTTGTATGTGTTCAGAAATACTTATGCATACCAAAGAACTTCCAAAGTTTTACATATAAAAGGGTATTGTTTTGTTTTACTTCTGTGAATATTCTATGAGAAAAAGTGTTAGGATTCTGCCATATTTAACACCTACCCACTCCCACCACTTGCTTTTTACACAAGGGAATGAATGAATCTTAGCAATGGTTTTTTGAAATTGTTACCCCATTTACCAAAAATAACGAGTGGTTGGGACTTCATGACTTTATATGATTCAGTTCCTTTTCTTGATCTCAGTCACAAGCTCCATGAATGTAATCATTTGTCCCAGCAACATAAGTGCTCAGCGAAGTCAATGAAGCTTTTAGGAACAGACCTTCAGTTGCATCTCAAAGAAGGAAAAAAATGAAAACAGGCTGGGATTAGAGGATGCAATGCAGTCCACTGTGCATTTTCTAAGAAATTTTTAAAATTCAGTTAAAAGTCATTTTAAGTAATTATTGTTTAAATTATACATCTACAACCTCATTTCACAAAAGTAGGACACATTAAATGGGATGATCATTTTACCCAAGAACTTGTAACTGATGGTAATTGTTTTAATTTTCTTCTTGCGAGCCTAAATTATTCAAGTTTATGATAAAATCTCATTTTTCTTTGTCTTATTTATGTGGTCCCTGGTGTGCCTATGTTCTGAATCATAGGCTGTTACTCTGAAGTGGAGCTGGAAGAGCCCAGAGGCTTTTTTTCCTCTCCAAGATATCCACTGGATTATAGAGGAAAACTGGAATGTTCTTGGGTGCTCAGAGTTTCACCAAGCAGTATGGCAAAATTTACGGTTGAGTATCTGTCACTCCCTGGGTCTCATGTGTGTGGCGATTCAGTTCTGACTATTTATGAAGAAAACCACAATGAGAGAAGGATGTCAGGTAAACCTTAGGGGCATTTATACGTTGTGCTGGGAGCCTTTTCTGTGTAGGCGGCTTATGTTCAAAGGGAGAGTTTGACTTGGTAATAATACTGAAATGTTGATTCATGTAGTAGGCGTGACTTTTTTTCTAGGCACATTTAATATTTTCAAAATTTGAATTTACAAAACAGGTATACTAAAGGTTGAGTGGAAGTGTTTGTATGTATGTGTATTCGGAAAAAGAAAAAAAATACGGGAGAGCCCAACTTCTTCAAACATAGCAGAACCATGCCAGAAAGCCAGAAATGTGTGTAAGACAGAGGAGGGGTTAAGATAATTAAAAATCATGCAGGGGGTAAGGTGCTGAATTTTCAAATAAAGCAAAATACATTAAAGGCTTTTAAAATGGTAGAATTAAAAAGATTTGCTAATAACATGCCAACTGTCATCTCATTTCCTGTACAGGCAAACCTGGTTTTGTTCAGCAAACTTGCCACCTGTTCTTTCCTTTTTTTTGCGGTACGCGGGCCTCTCACAGTTGTGGCCTCTCCCGTTGCGCAACACAGGCTTCAGACGTGCAGGATCAGCGGCCATGGCTCGCGGGCCCAGTCGCTCTGCGGCATGTGGGATCTTCCCGGACCGGGGCACGAACCCGTGTCCCCTGCATCGGCAGGCGGACTCTCAACCACTGCGCCACCAGGGAAGCCCGCCACCTGTTCTTTGTATAGGTGTAACACAGGCTTTTTGGGTGTCAGTAAAGGGGGAGGTGGGAAGGTGTTGGAAATAATTTGGTTGATGGGGATACCTGGAAAGAAAAGTTTAGGTATGTTACTCTGAGTGTGTGTGATTCACACACAAGTGCACGTGCTTGATTCAGGAGTATACGGAGGCCAGGGAATTGCTTTGAGGTTGAGATTTTCTCAGGATAAATTCTGAGAGATTGAATTATTGACTTAGAAGGCTCAAACATTTATTTAAAGGATCTTTCTTTAGAAATACTATCTCATTTAGACTGCAGAGAAAACGATTAACTGCCTATCCCCCATTGCACATTTTTCCCCTATGATCAGATTACCTTCCCCATCCACCCTGAGTAAAATGCTCCTTGTAGCTGCAGTGAAATCCAGACTCCCTAGTATGACCTTTTGCCTCGCTCTCCCTTAGCTCATCATGCTGTCCCCTCAGGGCCCTTGTCCATCACCACCTCTCCCAGCTATTCAAAGACCTCTTCCTCATGGGTCTTAACTAGAATGTGCCTTCGTTTTTTTTTTTTTTCTTCTTTTTTTGCTTTGACATTTTTTAGTATAATTTTAAAGGTTACTTTGCATTTACATTTGTATAGCTGAAACAAAATACTGGCTCTATTCCCTATGTTCTACAGCACATCCTTGAGCCTATCTTACACCCAATGGTTTGTGCCTCCCACTCCCCCATCTCTATATTGACACCCTCCCCACTGGTAACCACTAATTTGTTCTCTATATTGGAGTCAGCTTCTTTTTGTTATATTCACTAGTTCTTTTTTTTTTTTTTTTTTTTTTTTTTTTTGAGTATAACTGCTTTACAATGCTGTGTTAGTTTCTGCGGTACAATGAAGTGAATCAGCTATATGTGTACCCATATCCCCTCCCTCTTGGAGCTCCCTTCCCCCACATCCCACCCATCTAGGTCATCACAGAGCACTGAGCTGAGCTCCCTAGGTTCCCACTAGCTATCTATTTTACACATGGCGGTGTATTTATGTCAAACTTAATCTCCCAATTCATCCCACCCTCCCCTTCCCCACCTGTGTCCACATGTCTCTTCTCTACATCTACGTCTCTATTCCTGCCCTGCAAATAGGTTCATCTGTACCATTTATCTAGGTTCCACATACATGAATTAATATATGATATTTGTTTTTCTCATTCTGGCTTACTTCATTCTGTAGGACAGACTCTAGGTCCATCCACATCTCTACAAATGACCCAGTTTTGTTCCTTTTTGTGGCTGAGTAATATTCCATCGTATATATTCACCACATCTTCTTTATCCATTCATCTGTGGTTGGACATTAGGTTGTTTCCATGTCCTGGCTATTGTAAATAGTGCTGCAGTGAACACTGGGGTACATGTGTCCTTTTGAATTATGGTTTTCTCAGGGTATATGCCCAGTAGTGGGATTGCTGGGTCATATGGTAGTTCTATTTTTAGTTTTTCAAGGAAACTCCATACTGTCCTCCACAGTGGATGTATCAATTTACATTCCCACCAACAGTGCAAAAGGGTTCCCTTTTCTCCACACCCTCTCCAGGATTTATTGTTTGTAGATTTTTTTGATGATGGCCATTCTGACCAGTGTGAAGTGATACCTCATTGTAGTTTTGATTTTCATTTCTCTAATAATTAGTGATGTTGAGCATCTTTTCATGTGCCTCTGGGCCATCTGTACGTCTTCTTTGGTGAAATGTCTATTTAGGTCTTCCGCCCATTTTTTTAATTGGGATCTTTGTTTTTTTGATATTGCACTCCATGAGCTGTTAGAATATTTTGGAGATTAATCCTTTGTCCGTTGCTTTGTTTGCAAATATTTTCTCCTATTCTGAGGGTTATCTTTTCATCTTTTTTATGGTTTCCTTTGCTGTGCAAAAGCTTTTAAGTTTCATTAGGTCCCATTTATTTATTTTTGTTTTTATTTTCATTACTCTAGGAGGTGGGTCAAAAAAGATCTTGCTGTGGTTTATGTCAAAGTGTGTTTTTCCTATATTTTCCTCTAAGAGTTTTATAGTATTCGGTCTTACATTTAGGTCTTTAATCAATTTTGAGTTTATTTTTGTGTATGGCGTTAGGGAATGTTCTAATTTCATTCTTTTACGTGTAGCTGTCCAGTTTTCCCAGCACCACTTATTGAAGAGGCTGTCTTTTCTCCATTGTATGTTCTTGCCCCCCTTGAAATAAATTAGGTGACCATATATGCGTGGGTTTATCTCTGGGCTATCTATCCTGTACCATTGATCTATATTTCTGCTTTTGTGCCAGTACCATACTGTCTTGATTACTGTAACTTTGTAGTATAATCTGAAGTCCGGGAGCCTGATTCCTCCAGCTCCGTTTTTCTTTCTCAAGATTGCTTTGGCTATTCGGGGTCTTTTGTGTTTCTATACAAATTGTAACATTTTTTGTTCTAATTCTGTAAAGAATGCCATTGGTAATTTGATAGGCATTGCATTGACTCTGTAGACTGCTTTGGGTAGTATAGACATTTTTACAATATTGATTCTTCCAGTCCAGGAGCATAATATATTTCTCCACCTGTTTATGTCATCTTTGATTTCTTTCATCAGTGTTGTATAGTTTTCTGAGTACAAGTCATTCACCTCCTTAGGTAGGTTTATTCCTAGGTATTTTGTTCTTTTTGTTGCACTGGTAAATGGGATTGTTTCCTTAATTTCTCTTTCTGGTTTTTCATTGTTAGTGTATAGGAATGCAAGAGATTTCTGTGAATTAATTTTGTATCCTGCAACCTTATCAAATTCATTGATTAGTTCTAGTAGTTTTCTGGTGGCATCTTTAGGATTTTCTATGTATAGTATCATGTCATCTGCAAACAGTGACAGTTTTACTTCTTCTTTTCTGATTTGTATTCCTTTTATTTCTTCTCTGATTGCCATGGCTAGGACTTCCAAAACTATGTTGAATAAGAGTGGCAAGAGTGTATATCCTTGTCTTGTTCCTGATCGTAGTGGAAATGCTTTCAGTTTTTCACCATTGAGAATGATGTTTGCTGTGGGTTTGTCATATATGGCCTATATTATGTTGAGGTAGTTTCCCTCTATGCCCATTTTCGGGAGAGTTTTTATCATAATTGAATGTTGAATTTTATCAAAAGCTTTTTCTGCATCTATTGAGATAAGCATATGTTTTTTCCCCTTCAATTTGTTAATATGGTGTATCACATTGATTGATTTGCATATATTGAAGAATCTTTGCATTCCTGGGATAAATCCCACTTGTTCATGGTGTATGATCCTTTTAATGTGTTGTTGGATTCTGTTTGCTAGTATTTTGTTGAGGACTTGTGCAACAAGTCCTAGGTCCCACAGAGCTCAGAGCGGGGCTCAGAGGGCCGCGGACCCAGTCTGGGAGCCCGGCCGGCTTCCGGCGGCCCAGTTGGGCAGGAGAAATGCTAGGCACACTCCCCCATGATCCTCGAGCCCCTAAGGGTCTCTCCAGGCGAAGGAACCCCTCCCCTCTCCCAGCCACCCCTCAGGGGCACCAGTCCTGTCCAGTCTCCACCTCTCCTCCCCTCTCACTCTCCCCACGTCCTACCTGGTTGCTTGAGGGTTTCTCCCATCTCCTTGGGTGTCAAAGTCCCCCACCAGCATCCAGAAGGTGCCCTAGTTTTGGGGAGATGCAAACTCAGTGTCCTCCCATGCAGCCATCTTGACTCTGCCCCCCGACTAGTTGTATTTTTTAGATTCCACATGTAAGTGATATCCTACAGTATTTGTCTTTTTCTGTCTGACTTATTTCACTTAGCATAATGCCCTACAAGTCCATCCATGTTGCTGCAAGTGGCAACATTTTGTTCTTTTTTATGGCTGAGTAGTATTCCATTGTGTATATATATCATATCTTCTTTATCCATTCATACTTAGGTTGCTTCCGTATCTTGGCAAGTGTAAATAATGCTGATATGAACTTTGGGGTGCATGTATCTTTTTGAACTGGTGTTTTTGATTTTTTTGGATATATACTCAGGAGTGGAATTACTGGGTCATATCATAGTTCTATTTTTAGCTTTTTGAGAAACAGTCATACTGTTTTCCACAGTGGCTGCACCAATTTACATTCCCACCAACAGTGTTCAAGGGTTCCCTTTTCTCCACATAGAATGTGCCTTCTTAATGAGGCCTACCTGATTGATGTGAATTTCATCACTCCCACCTTTGTACTTCTCAGTGGCCCTTCTCTTGGCATTATTGTCTTCTAACCTATGAGGTTGTTTCATGTTTTTATGTCAGCGTCTTCCCTATTGATATGAGCTTCTCGAGGACTGAAACTCATCTCTTCACTTCAGGGATCCCCAGTCCTTAGAACGTTGCTGGACGAAATGAAGGCATTTAATAAATGAGTGACTGATTGAAAGGTCACCTCCTTAAATAGGCCTTCTTAGTCTTAAGTAGCATCATCCTTCACCTCCCACAGTCGTTTTCTATCATATTCTGTTGGTTATTTCATTTGTAACAGTGGTTTCTATTTGAAATCATCTTCTTCACTTATCTGACTCACATGAAAGCTTCATGAGAACAGGGATCTGGCTATTTATTTTTCCCTACTGTGTCTCCCCAACTTGGGATAAGAGAGACTCAGAACTTTTTTTTTTTTGCATGAATACATACTGCTAAATTATTCTTCAGAAAGACTAAATCAGGGACTTCCCTGGTGGCACAGTGGTTAAGAATCCGCCTGCCAATGCAGGGGACATGGGTTCGAGCCCTGGTCTGGGAAGATCCCACATGCCATGGAGCAACTAAGCCTGTGCACCACAACTACTGAGCCTGCGCGCCACAACTACTGAGCCCGCGTGCCGCAACTACTGAAGCCCATGAACCTAGAGCCCATGCTCCACAACAAGAGAAGCCACTGCAATGAGAAGCCCACACACCACAATGAAGAGTAGCCCCCACTCGCTGCAACTAAAGAAAGCTCGTGTGCAGCAACGAAGACCCAACGCGGCCACAAATAAATAAAATTTAAAAATAAATAAATAAATATATTAAATACTTGTTTAAAAAAAAAAAGAAAGACTAAATCATTTTTCACTGCCATTAGCAATGCATAAGAGCCTCTTTCACCATGCCCATAACCTGATATTATCAATTTAATAAGCATTTGTACTTTTTAAAAAATCATTAATGAGGATAAATTTTTTTCATGTGTTGGTTAGCTATTTGTATTTTTAAATTTGTTGTCATTACCATCTATTTTTAAATTTGAGTATTGATCTTATTATTGGTTTATAAGAGCTATATATATGTATATATATTATATATATATATAAATACTTTTTCCTTTGTCATAAGTTACAAGTACTTATTCATAAGGTTGTCGTTTGCCTTTAAATTTTGTATATTTATATGTTGATGTAAATATTTTTAAATTTATTGGTTTAAATACAGTCATATGTATCTTTGATCTTTGTTTTATCTCTTTGCTTTTATTTTTAAAAATTAATTTCTCAATCCGAGGTCGGAAATTTTTTAATTTAAAAAAGCTTAATCCTGCTGAAATATATTTTCTCATATGGTAAAATGGCCTTATGCCTGCTTTCTTTTTTCAAAAAAATTATTTTCTCCCTAATTTATAGCTATCTTTATCATATACCAGATTCTCATATAGAAGTAAATGATTTCTGGGAAAACTTGCCTTTATCATTGTTCTACTGAAAACCATGTTTGACTTTGTTGTGGATTACCTGGGGAACCCCTATAATTTTTCAATGTAGCATTTCTTTGATTTGAAATTCTCAGCTTGAAACTTCTGGAGTTGTTCTCTCCTTCAGATGATAGCTAGTGGAACTGTAGGACTATGATAGAAACGTTACCTCTTACTCAAGTCAGGTAGTATTCTAGTACACTGTAAAATGCTATGTTTTTCCCTGTGGGAGCCAGAAACCATTCAAGAGCTGCGTTCATCTCTTCTTGCTATAAATAAATATTTGCTCATTCTTCAAATAGTATTTCAACATCATTTATCCTAAGATGTTATGCCAACTAATGTTTTTTTCTTCTTGTATATAATCTTCTCCCTTCTTTCCTCCCTACAAATATATATGGAACACCTACTGTGGGCCAGGGACTGACCCTTCTCGGTTGTGGGCATCCAGTAGTGAACAAAATGGACAAAAAATATCCCCGCCCTTACCAACCTTATATTCTAGTTGGGGGAGGACACATATTACAATAAAATATATAATATGTTAGACAGAAGGGCTGGGGGAAAATGACGTGGGAAGGGAGAGAAGAAGCATCTGGGATGCAGGTGCCATAGAGTTATATGCAGTATAACTGGCAAAAGTCTTTCTGAGCAGGTGACATTTAAATAAATGTTACAGAATGATATTGAGTTATTCTTAATAGTAGGTGACTTTGATTCTAAGAAAATCAAGGATTCTTTCTATACCTTTTTAATCAGCCCTCTGAATCATTTTAGAATTATGGTTATAATTTTATGTTCTGTCTTTGACTTAGGTTCTTAAAGTAAAGTGATCAAAAGAAGATTGGATGTAGGGAAAGAATAAATTTTCAGGTCGAAAAAGTTTTCCATCATGGATTTTCACAGTGATATATTTTTAATAAATAGCTTACTTTTCTAGGAGAAAAATGGCACATCAGCCTTATTTTAAAGATAAAATAATTTGCTACCTATTGTCCTTCAAGGGAGCAGTGTGACATAGTCGACTGTAATAGGTATTGAATTTTTGAACGTGGCTTCCAATCCTGACTCCCCACCATCAGTCTGTGACTTTGGGTGAGTCATCTGAGTTCTGGAACCCTGCTCCTCATTTGGCAGAGTGGAGTTTAAGTAATTGCTACACCTAAATTAGAGAACTGTTAAAAAAGCAAATGTTGTTTTTTTTTTTTATCAAATTTGATTTTTTTTTTTTTAACCTAGGTGAATTATGTGGGAGAAGGCTTTACCCAATGATTTTCATGAGCTCTGGACCACTGGTGAGGGTGACATTTCATTCCCGTGTGCAAGGTGCTTTTGGCATAAATTATATTGTCTTTAGAGTCCAAGGTATGTTTGGTCATTTAGTAAACTTATAAAGTTAAAAATCAATGTTTTTGTTTTTAGGAATATTTCAAAACTTACACATTGTTTTGTAAGAAAAATTGTCTCTGTGGGGAACGAGCTTATGTTTGAAGGGAAAATCTATTTAAGTGATCTGAGATTGGTCTGGTCCAAGAGGAAAAACTACTCAGTAAATAAGCTGATTGACTTGTAAATCATTCAGAATTGTGATTTCTGGACATGGCTAAGATATATTGATTGCAAGGTAGCATTTTTTATTGTGATTGTGATTTTACACCACACTGATCCTTTTCTGTAGCCATAATTCTTGTGGATTGAAAGATTTGAGTTCTAAATCTTAGCTGGCTGATTAGCTCTGGACAATTTATTATCTCTGTATTAGAGTTTTCTTTATAGTGATATTATAATAATAAAAGGTTAGAATGAGTTGTGAAAACAAACTAAACAAATAGTAGATGCTAGCATTATAAATGTAAACTCATGCAATTCAGAGTTTTCAGACTGCATTTTCAAACATGTCATTAGTGAGGTTTCTGACTCTTGATGAACGTAGGTAACCAAGAGCTAGGTTCTCT
Organism: Pseudorca crassidens; assembly: GCF_039906515.1. Taxonomy (NCBI): domain Eukaryota; kingdom Metazoa; phylum Chordata; class Mammalia; order Artiodactyla; family Delphinidae; genus Pseudorca; species Pseudorca crassidens. The sequence goes on along the minus strand of NC_090306.1, from coordinate 24,254,857 downwards.
CTTTGGCACTGAAAAGCATTGCAGAGAGACAATTGGAAAAATGTTAAGTGAGTAATAAAGAAAAGCATGTATATCATAGGAAAGTTTTTTCCTAAAGAACTATGTTATGAATATTGCTTTTAACAAATATCAAATGATATCACATATATATATTCACATATATATATATATATATATATATATATATATATATAGTAGAATCTAAAATATGATACAAATGAACTTATTTACAAAACTGATACAGACTCACAGACATTGAAAAGAAACTTGTGGTTACCAAAGGGGAGAGGGGAGAGGGGAGGGATAAATTAGGAGTTTGGGATTAACAGATACAAACTACTATATATAAAACAGATAAACAAGAGGGAACTGTATAGCACAGGGAACTATATTCAATGTCCTGTAATAAAACATAATGGAAAAGAATATGAAAAAGAATATATGTGTGTGTATATATATATGTGTATATATATATATATGTATTTATATATGTAAAACTGAATCACTTTGCTGTACACCAGAAATTAACACAACATTGTAAATCAATTATACTTCAATAAAAAATTTTTTCAAAATGAATATTGCTTTTAGATGGAATTGTGCAGGGAACCTGCATTTTCTATAGTTATCACACTTTATCTTCCATAGACCCTAGGCTGTGCCAAAGATAATTTGAGAGAGGTGCTGGTTTTCTGTATCTTTTGAATGTTGCAGATAGAAAATTTTTAGTGAAACTAACTACCTCCTGTTAACTTTTTTCTAAAACAGGGAGGAAAGCTGATAGCTCTGAGCTGAAAAGGCATATAACAAGCCTCTTGAAAATTAGTTTTACCTCAATCCCTTTTCTTCTTTATTTTTAGGTCCAAAGAGCAGTAAAACTACCAAATTTCTTCAGAGTTCAAACCAAGAGCATGTGACCACTTGTGACGATGTTATTCTTACCAAACCAACAGGAATCATACAAATCCCAAGATATTTTCACAGAACCACTATGAGGTGAGGAAAGAATGTTTATACTACAATGGAAGAAGTTCATGGATGATCCCTTGACAAGCAGGGACATTTGTTATTTGCTTAAGGCATTATTTTCCACTTCCTTCCCTTAAAGAATAGACTTTGAGATAATCCCTTATTTGAGGCCTTCAATATATGATAACTGAATGTAAGATTACACTAATAAATACTGTTGATAAATTGTACTTTCCTAACAAAAGAGACTATTTATTAGGTAAAGTGGAAAGTCAAATCTCTATCAAAGAGTTTTGGAGATTGAAATAATGTACCTAAAAGCTTCTTGCACATAGTAGGTACTCAATAAATGGTTCTTAAAATGCCACAGTGGAGGGGGCTTCCCTGGTGGTGCAGTGGTTGAGAGTCCGCCTGCCGATGCAGGGGACACGGGTTTGTGCCCCAGTCCGGGAGGATCCCACGTGCCGTGGAGTGGCTGGACCTGTGGGCCATGGCCGCTGGGCCTGCGCATCTGGAGCCTGTGCTCTGCAGCGGGAGAGGCCGCAGTGGTGAGAGGTCTGCGTACTGCAAAAAAAAAAAAAAAAAAAAAAAAAAGCCACAGTGGAAAGAGAACGTTCCCTGAATTAAACATTAGAATAAATTTAAAATGAGAAACAAAAAAATTGAAGATTCATATAGTATCAATCCTAAGTAAATTTATGTGATTTGGGGAAGTTTGGGACAAGAATACTTCTTTAACTCTTATAGGCTGCCAATCAGAATTTATAAAATACAAGTTATTGATCAACCATTCACCATAACGGGTGAACTTTTGACAAATTCAGTATTAGAAAATATTTTTAATTGTTATAGTTTAAATCTTTTTTTCACCTTAAGCACAGAAGAAGCAGGTAGAGTCAATAACAGTGACTCACTGAGTGATGCATTGAATTATGAACAAAGTAAACAACAACATATGCTATTTAGAAGTCATTTCTGACTTTCTTTCATCTGTGCTACAGCTGCCACTGGAGATTATTGGCCCCTTCAAATCACATCATTCGCCTTGATATTGTCAACTTCCAGATGCAACCAATGCCCTTGGCCTGTCAGGGTCACCTGTTGGTTTACGAAGGATTTGGATCAGGCAAAAAATTAATAGGTAACTAATTTCCTGTGAAGAACTATGCTATTGATTTTCTTTCACAAAATATTCTTAGAGTGTTTTATATTCAATGTGTGAATTAGAGATGACATAAATTAGTCTCTTATGTGATATTGAAATAGCCTTACTGTTACTATTTTTTATTGTAATTGAAATTAACGTAACACTCTCTGATTAAGTTAAAAAGGAAACCCAACTATATGCTGTTTACTTGGGTCATACCTAGATTACACTTGCCCAGAAATACTAAAAATAAAGGATAAACAGCCTTAGACAAATGTAACACAAGAAAATTGAGAATATAATATTAATCAGGCAAAATAATGTTCACAGGAAAGGCATTAAATGGGTTTGTCAATTAGATAGTAACCGAAAACCTGATTACAGTGACTTAAATTTATTATTCTGAAAGAAAGAGAAATCCAGAGGGATGCAGATGCACCACAGCTCAACAGTTCAACTCTGTGAAGAATGGCATTACTGCAATTCTCTTGGCCTTTTCCTAATGGTTCCATAATGGCTATCTCAGTTGTCACCATTACACTGGAGGAAAAAGGAAGAAGGGGCACAGGGAAGGATTATCACCAAGGAGAAAGCAAATACGTTTCCAGGAATCCTGTAGCAAATTTAAGTCACTTTGGCCAGATTTGTCACATGGCCATACCTAACTGGGAGATGACTAGAGAAAAGGGAAATGGAAACAGGGTTTGGGCTGGCAGACTGATGTTACCCAATATACCCGGATATAGCAGCCTAGAGTTCTGGAATCTGACGGTCCTGCGTCCAGTAGATCACAGTTCTACCACATAGTAATTCAGTGACTTTGGGAATGTTCCCAAAGCTTTCTAAGAATCACTGTCCTCATTTGTGACATGAAGATAATCTACCTGTAACTTTTTGTGTGATTTAAAAGAAGAGACACTCTGCCATCACCAGCACACACAGATACATGGGCATTAAAAATTCCCAATTTAGGGCTTCCCTGGTGGCACAGTGGTTGAGAGTCTGCCTGCCGATGCAGGGGACACGGGTTCGTGCTCTGGTCTGGGAAGATCCCACATGCCGCGGAGCGGCTAGGCCTGTGAGCCATGGCCGCTGAGCCTGTGCATCCGGAGCCTGTGCTCCGCAACGGGAGAGGCCACAACAGTGACAGAAAATTCTCAATTTGCTTAAGTCAGAGATACAGATGCCTAAGGTAACAAGGTGACTCCCAGAGGGAGAGGATGTGTGGCATTTTCCTGGCCTTTGACTCTTTAGAAAGGACCCAGATGCCAGTGTCACTCTCCATGTAGGTAGAGCCCTGCCAGAGTTGATAAAATAGCCAATTGCTAACCCACTGTCCTTTTATTCTTCGGGCTTACATTACCATCCCAGAAGCAGGTGTATTAACAATCTTTGTGTTTTTACTTAAGGGAATGTTAGTAAACATGGAGCTTTCCTGGTTCCTGAGTCAACATAACATCAATAAGGGCTTAGCTTCTTGTGGGGAGACTATAGCATCTAGGCCCAGTATCCTTGGAAATTATCTATGCTTCTTGCCTTACAGAATACCTGTTACTTGTACTGCTTCATGAGATTAATTTGAGAATTAAATGAGAGAATGCATGTTAACCAATATAAAAGAAACCAAGTTTCTGCTGTGTTTGAATTAGAATTATACATTTTAATTCATATTCTTAAAATTGTGGTGCTTAGAAGAAAAGATTAGACTGTTGTTTCCCTATTGCCTCTCCATCAATGGGGTGTTGGAGAACACACAGTTTGGAAGAACAAAGAAATGAAGAAAAATGGAAAACAGTACATTAGTTATATCAGTTATAATTTATAGAATTAATGAACTATATATCTGTTGTTCTTTACTTAGAATTTGTTCTTTACTTAGAATTAGTTCACAAAACATGTAATATTTCCTATCTTCTTCCACAAAAATTTTATGACTATTTCAATTTTTGCACATAAGACTCATAGCCTATAGGAGTTAACTCAATTTTTGAGGTCAATAGGTTATTGAATGAATATTTTTAACATAACCGACTATGCTATATGCCAAGAATGCACGAATAGTTTAATATTGAAAATGTATTATCTATCTTAAAACTAGGTCAAATCAGGAAAAAATAGATATAAATTAATGATACAATAATCGTATCCTCAAAACCATCCCAGTAAAAATTAGTTAAAAGATATAATGGAAAAATCACTTCAGTCATAATTAGCAACAAAAACCATGTAACTAGGAATAACCTTAAAATGAAATGTGAGTTTTATTGTGCAAATGTGAAATTTACACACACACACACACACAGATCTGAATAGAGAAAAGACCATGTTCTAAAACTGGAAGACAAAATTAACATTAATTCACCCCAAATTAATTTATAAATATAGCAAAATCCCAATGGGAATTGTTTTTGGAGAGTGAGGAGGAAATTGATAATAACTCTAAAGTTTATCCTTAAAATAAACAGAACTAACTGAAAATGTTTTTGGGGAAAAAATGACCAGATGATGAGGTGAATTATCAGTATTAAAACATACTTTAAAATAATGATAATTAAAACAGGGTAGTACTGGTACAAGAATAGACACACATGACTAGAAATAAATAGACCAGAAGGGGCACAAGAAACTATAAGGCATTTATATGTGATAAATTTGGCATTACAAATCAGGGAGGAAAATATAAATTATATTCTCTCTCACCTCATAGAACAGTTGATTAAAGAGTTAAGCATTTTTCTTAAGCCACTAAAGGTTTAAAAAATAAGCAATTAGTTATGGATGGAGAAGGATCTTCTTGTGTAAAAGCAATCGAAGAAAATAGGAAATTATCAATAGCCTCCTTTATAACTAAAAACTTTTCTTCAACAGAAACAAAATTAAAAAGCAAATAACAAACTGAAGATTTTCAACAACTCTGAGAAAGGCTTAAGGTAATTAATATAGGGAATGTTTACAAATCAGTATTAGAAAAGCCCACATCTGTAAAATAAAATTAATTTACAGGCCCAAATATCTTTGACTCAGCCTTGAATAGATTTCGGTTAAAACCAGAGTTCCCAAGGCTTTTGAGTCTTTTGTTCATGTTCCAAAAGAATTACAAACTATTGACCCAAGTGATTTTGAAAACAAAAAGCACTGGATTAACCCTTAACCCCTTTTGATAGATAAGAAAGGTTAATGAATATTTGCATATCAGTTACTATACAATCTAAATTAAATCTCTCCTTATTTTGTCTCTTGTCACAATGAAGTGATCCTCTGGCCATCTGTTTACTAAAAAGGGCAGTTTTCCTATAATAGTGAAAAGCTTAACAGTTCTAGAATTGTTGACTTGAAACTATGTGTGTTATAACTGCTTTTGTTAGAATGTTTGTTTCAGAAAATACCGTGTATGAACAGTTAAACTTAGAAATGGTTTGTCACAGGGAGCAGATTTGAATCATCAACCTTATGATAATAAACCCTGACTCAACAATTGTAAAGCACAGCTATATTCCTTTAGAATTAAGAGGATCCCTAACATAAAACAATTTTTAAATAGTACAATAAGAGTTTAATCAATTAATTTTAAAACACAATTCAGAATTATTATTTTCCCAGATATACCTTAATATAAAAATGGGCAAGTGATCTGAATGAGCAATTCATAGATAAATAAATACATGTGAGAAAAAATACTTAGCCTCTTTAAAACGGAAATGAAAAAAATTTTTACCTACTTAACTGACAAAAAAGATTTGAAGAATGATTATACTTAGTAAACAAAATGCAGTGTAACAGACATTTTCAGGTTGTTGTTTAGGTATAATATGTCGTATGCTTTCTGGAGGAAGATATAGAAATGTTTTTCAAAAGCTATAAATCTATAACCTTTTATTCAGCGTTTCTATTTTTACCCATATTTATAAAAAATATGCTTTACATTTATGTGTAAGATATTCATTCAGCTGGTGTTATTTATGATAATGGCCAAAAAAAAAAAGGATCTAAATAGGAAATTGGTTAAGAAAAGTATAGTAAATCCATAGGATAAAATATTATGCCACCACTAAATAAAATATTTTCAGCTAACTTTTTTAGAAGACAGAAAACTCTTACATGTAATATTGTAACTGAGCAGAATCCTATAGGGCCTTCCCGGGACAGGCCTTCCCCCCCATATTCTGCAAATTTCCTGAGTTGTTTTAGATGTGGACCACCAACACCCCCCCCCCCCCCCCCCCCCACTAAATGGAAGATGTTAACTACTTGATGACCATGAGCACAGAGCCCCAGGCCTCCTGGAGCCTAAGGACTGATAAAGTTAACCCCCGTGACATCACCCTGTTCCCTCATCATCAGGCAATCAGAGAATTGTGCGCAATCTGATCACATACCCTGCGACACCCCACCCCCACCCCACCAACCTGACTTTTAAAAATGCTTTCCCTAAACCCTTCGGGGAGCTTGAGGCTTTTTAGGGCATGAGTCTTGCATGGCCTTGCAGTAAACCTTTCTCTGCTCCAAACTTCGACATTTCAGTTTGTTTGGCCTCACCGTGCGTCGGGCACATGAACTTGTGTTAACAATATTAAGTGAGAAGATTGGAATGAAAAAATTACACAGTATATTTTAATTTTTTTAAAAAAGTGCTATATATGACTTAAGTAAAGGTCTAAGGGGAAACACACCAATATGTTTAAGTGGATATTTCTAGATTGCAAGATTATAAGTAATTATTTTTTAAATTCTCCAAATTTTCTCCAGAGAATGGTTAAACATTCTTATCTTAAAGAAAACTATAAAGAGCAAAAGATGAGGGACTTCCCTGGTGGAGCAGTGGTTAAGAATCCGCCTGCCAATGCAGGGGACACAGGTTCGAGCTCTGGTCTGGGAAGATCCTACATGCCATGGAGCAACTAAGCCTGTGTGCCACAACTACTGAAGCCCGCATGCCTAGAGCCCGTGCTCCACAACGAGAGGCCACCACAATGAGAAGCCCGCGCACTGCAACTAGAGAAAGCCCACGCGCAGCAACGAAGACCCAATGCAGCCAAAAATAAATAAAGTTATTTTAAAAAAATAAATAAAAAGCAAAAGATGAACGAAAAATGTTTTGTTCTAGAAGCTGAACTAGATTCATAGGGTAGCAGTTACAGAGAACTTCATGACAGCAGTCTGGCTATTAGCAGCAGCCTCACAAGAGAGAGAACCATCAGTGAGGATCAGTCTCCATCATCTTCTGAAGGATGCTTTAGAAATCCAGGGGTGATGGGAGGTTGAGTGAAACCATTGCTAATTAGCCCTAGGATTCTGATTCACAGGAGACCTCTAAGAACTATTGCCTAAAAAAATTTCATTTACACCAGCTAGTGGTTTTGACTTTCATGCCAGTTACTGTACCTTGCCTCTTATTCATTTGGCTGTGCTGTGGATAAATGAAGGTTGTATGTAGCTAAGGCTCAAATATACTCCCTTATATGTAGTTATTTCAGTTGAGTGACAAAAACATTTTTTTAGTTCCCTGATGACCTAGCTAGACTGAAACCAGCCTCTGTACCTCGAGACCAAATTAAATCTTGGAGACAGTTTTGGGTGAGGTAGAAAAGAATAGCTTTATTGCTGTGCAAGGCAAAGGGGGCCACAGTGGGCTAATGCCCTCAAAACCATGTGTTCCCACTTGGAGAGGGTAGTGAGAAGTTTTATAGTAATGGTTTAAAGAGGGCATGATCAGCTCGTGGACATTCTTCTGATCGGTTGGTGGTGAGGTAAGTAGGAGTCAGCATCATCAACCTTCAGGTTCCAACTAGTCTGGGGCCTATGTGCTTGCAGGGCAGCATACCATGGTTAATTGTTAACTTCTCCTACCTGGAGGGGGTTTCAGTATCTGCAGAACAGCTCAAAGATATTGCTGTGGGTATGCGTTGACGGGGAGCCAGGACCTTGCCCCAACCAGGCTGTACTATTGTTTCTCCTGACAGTTTGTTTCTCCCTGGTCTCGCATCCCCTCCCTTTCCTCATTAGCAACTGCTTGAATCTGCCCTTTGAAACTCAGGGAAGGTCATGGAGGCTGAATGGAGGCTGTTTCCTGTAATTCAAGAAACGGGGACACAGAAAGCCTTTGTGCTCAGGAGCCCCACAGGGCCCTGCTCGGTATCAACCATGTTACCTTCTTTTATATTATATGGCTTTAAAAAGACCTACCTAAGTATTTCAGACAGTACAAGAACTGGATACAGTGTCCTAGTTGGTTTGGAACCACTTTCTTAGAACTGCTTACACTCAAGAATCTGGAACATCTCTCTCTATTCTAATTAGGTTTTATTTTGCTTAATTTTCCCATTTTTATATTGTTGGTAGGGGATACAGTATAAATTTGTATTAAAAATAGGATTTTTTTCCTTTCACTTTGCTCAATATGAGCAAAAGTGATGAATAGTAAAAATTTATTTATATTTTTGTCTAGGAAATCTATGTGAAGGAGATTCACCTTCATTAAAATCTCATGGTCCTCTTATGATGTTGTTTTTCACATACAATGCCAGTTTGGCCATGAAAAAATTTTCTTTGAGATATTCTTTTCATATGTCTGGTAAGTCTATTACTTTTTTCATATTTGTTTTTGTGTATGTTTGTCTTATTTTGCTTTATTAGAAAATATGTGTTATCAAATAAAGAGACTTGAATTCTTTATTTCATTTGTCAGCTATAGGGGAGAAGAAAAAAACAATATTTAAGATTGTGACCTCTGTGGAGGCCTCAAGCTAAACCTCCTTAAGGCATAAGATTGATCAGATTTTTCATTTTTTCTTACAGCAACTAATAATTTTGTCTAGTTTTCTGTATACTTGGAATATTGTAAAAATACAGTAGGAAACTTTTATCCCTAGCCTAAAAGTTTCAAGTAATTTTTCTATTTTGAAATTCATTTCCTTAATGTACTAATATCAAGAGTAATTGATTCTTTTTTTAACACTTGTTTGGTGGATAGTTCATATATATTAGTTGTAGCCAGATTATTGAAAAATATGCTTTGCCCAACATTCCTATAGTTTTGATGAAGGGATAGACAGCATTATGAAAATTGGAACTTTTGCAAATTATGGAAATTGGGTATCATGGAAAAAGCATTTGCAATTATGCTTAATTCTGAATAGTTATTAGAATTGCTCTAGTCCTTAAGATTAATCAATTCATACTCATTAAAATTGTTACTTGGAATACAATTGTAGAAATATTTCTACAAAAAACATTATATTTTTTAGTCTGATAATGTGAGAAATGTTGTATGGAGAACACAAAGAAGATTTGCATCAAGTTCAAATTATGTAAGTGAAAGCATACCATACGGGGCTAACATAAAATAGAATAAAATCTCACATTTAAGCCTTTAATTATTCAGACTATCAACAAATTGTTTTAAACTTATGCCAGGCCATGTTTAAAGCACTGAGGATTCACCAATGAGCAAGACAGTCCCTGCCCTAGAAGAGTTTATAGTCTAGTGGGGGAGATAGTCAGTAATCTGTAAACAGAGAAGGACAGAGATTGTTGCTTAGCACCCAGTTCTGCCATGATTAAGCCACTGCAGTAGCTGATGGACAGTGTATTCTGTGCTTCAGAGGGAAGAAACTAAGGTGATAACAGGATGCTCTGTGCTTTGGAAAAGCAGGCCCCTTGCAGAATTAGATGTATATCTCAGGAAGAATTTTAATGAACCCAGATTTTGCATTTTCCCATACACAGAAAAGCACTAAAATCATTAACTTCAGATCTCTGTTCTTTGTGACTAGCAGTAGTGTTTTATCAAGACATGTGCTTGACTGCACATATACCCTAGCCAAAATCACATTTAAGCTGGCTTCTCCCCCTACCTCTTCGGAACAGCTTCCTCAGAGCTACTGGGTGGTTGTCCTCAGTAAGACCCTGAGTAAAACAAACTCATAGCTCTTAGGTTGTGCATTTTTCTTTCAGTCAACTAATCAAATAATCTCAGAAAAATATAGAGTGAAAAAACAACTATATTAAGTTTTGAAGGAGATATCTTATTTAGTTCGGTAAAGGATGGGCGTGGAATTCTAGGAAAACTTTAATTTCTTTGTTCTCTTACAGCAAAACCTTTTTTTTTTTTTTTTTTTTTGTGGTACGTGGGCCTGTTACTGTTGTGGCCTCTGCCGTTTCGGAGCACAGGCTCCGGATACGCAGGCTCAGCGGCCATGGCTCACGGGCCCAGCCGCTCCGCGGCATGTGGGATCTTCCCGGACCGGGGCACGAACCCGTGTCCCCTGCATCGCCAGGCGGACCCTCAACCACCGCGCCACCAGGGAAGCCCAGCAAAATACCTTGAAATGTATTTCTACTCACTGTCTACCCTTTTACCCTTTCATTTTTTCTTGAATCCATTCCCATAAGCCTTCCTTTCTTACCATTCCCCAGACAGTGTTCTTGCCAAAGCTACCAGTGACCTCCAAATGTTCAGATCCAACAGTCACTTCTCAGTCCTAATAGCTGCATTTGGCACGGATAAGCTCTTCTTCCTTCTGAAGTTTCATTTGTCATGGCCTCCAGGAAACCACTGTTTCTTGGCTATCCTCTTACTTCACTGGTCTCCTTGGAGTCTCTTGGCTGGTTGCACCTCCTTTTCTCTATTATTAAAAGTTGAGGTGTCCCAGGACCCAGTCCTTGACTTTCTTTTCTTCTCTGCCTGTAGTCACTCTTAAATGATCTCACCCAATCCCTAGTTTTAAATACCACTTTACACAGATAACTCCCAAAGTGTATCTCCAGTCCCAACTTCTTTTTTTTTTTTTTTTTTTTTTTTTTTTTGCGGTTCGTGGGCCTCTCACTGCTGCGGCCTCTCCCGTTGCGGAGCACAGGCTCCGGACGCGCAGGCTCAGCGGCCATGGCTCACGGGCCCAGCCGCTTCGCGGCACGTGGGATCCTCCCGGACCGGGACACGAACCCGCGTCCCCTGCATCGGCAGGCGGACTCTCAACCACTGCGCCACCATCTGAACTACAGTGCTATATATCCAATTGCCTCCCTCTTCATTTGGATATCTAATAAGCATCTCAAACTTAACATGACCAGAATTCAAGTCTTGATTTCCTACCCCTGTCTCCAAATTCTTCCTCCACCAATCTTCCCCACTTCAGTAGATGGCAACAACAGTTTAATAATTAATTGCTCAAGCCATTATCTCGGTCATCTTTGACTTTTCTTCTCACATCTCTCATTGGATTTAGTTAATCTGTAGGCCTTCAGCAAAACTGATCTGGAATCCAACTACCTCTCAACATCACTATGACATTCTGACACAAGCCTTTTTTTAGTCTGTTTTACTCATAACAGCCAGAATAATCATTTTAAAAAGAATAATTCAGATCATGTTACTCCTCTGCTTATAATCTTTCAATATTTTCCCTGCTCACTCTTAGTAAAAGTCCTTACAGTGACCTATAAGATTCTATATGATCTGGCTCTTGGCTACCTCCTTGACTACTTCTCCTGCCATTTTCCCCAGCGCTCACTCTACACCATCCTTCCCGCTGTTCCCCAGACACACCAAGCATGCCCCATGGCTGTTATCTCCAAAATGTACAACATGCCTAGCAAATAGATGATGTTCAAGAATTGTTTGAATAAAGGAAATGACATCCTAGCTGGGGTAGATTAGTGAGTAGAGAGTAAGGAGGTAGCTCCCTATCTAATAAATGGGTAAGAAATACATCTGTTTTGCTTATAGAAATCCCTTTGGCTTAGAGCTAAAAGATGAATAGAAGTCAACTCAGCAGACTTCGTACACATGTTCAATTTCTGTTTTCAAACATAGAAAAGCTTTAGTGCAGACATTTTTCTAACAACAGCAGAAATGTAACAGATTTACCCCATGTGTGAGGTTTGTTAAAGATCTGACTCATCATTCATATTCTTGAGATTACAAATTAAAATATATCAGTAGAAATTGTTATATCTATGTGAGTAAAATATATAAAACCATTAAAATGTATGTGCAATATTTAGTAGTATGGAAAAATATTCACAATTGGGGGTAGGGGAGGTTACAATGGTGTAAAATGAAATACAATTAAAAAATGTATATACTATAGCTTAGGAAAAAGCAGGAGTTACATTAAAATATGAGTATTGGTTATAGGATGGGACTACAGGAGACTTTTATTTTCTTCTTTGAAATCTGTTTTTTTTTTTTTTTGAAATTTTCTACAATGTAAATGTATCACTTAAACAAAAGAATAAAATATAAAGTATTACATAGGATATATTGACCTTGAATATTCTCTTATTCTAGATTCTGTGAAAGGAAAAATTAATGGTAAAGAGGATAAAGGAGGTAAGGAATTGGCTTCATTGTCTTGGCTTTGTTTACCTGATATTATGGAAATAAGAGTGAGGAATATCTTTGGTGCTAAACACTGTTTAGGAAGAAGTATACTCTGGCTGCTATCAAAAACTTTCAAGTGTTGTGTCCTTATTCTATTTGCTTTATAGTGAAATATGGACTTGTACTAGTTTTCTGAGTGTCAAACTTTGGGGGTGGTGGAGACCTGGGTCAGATCACGGAGTAGAGAGTAACAAGGTAGCGCCCTATCTAATTAATGGGTAAAAAACACGTTTTGTTTATGGGAGTTTCCCTAACAATTTTAATTCTATTATTCGTTAACATTCTTTCCATATATTTTATGTCTTTTGGATTGTGCATGTATCTCTCTCTCTTTTTCTTTTTTGGCTGGGCCATTGCATAGTGAAACAAAAATGATAAGATTATTGATGAAGTAAATGTTTTTGGATGACATTAACTTTAGGTTGGGTAATACCTAGAGCATTTGGAGTAAACCCAAAATGTCACTGAATTCCTCAATTCTCTTTTTGGTGTAGTAGCCCCTTGGCCCTTGTGAACCTTCATATCCTAGTTTCAACTATCTGAGAGTAATCCAAATTTCCCTACCAAATAAATGATTGTAATTTGAAGTGTAGGCTGAATTTTAGGAGTGTTTAATTTACTCGGGGATTTAGAAGATTGTGTGCTAAAAATGAGCAACAAAACTACATTGAAATGTAGATATGGTTGACTTAGTGGTTCACAGTTTGTGAATTAAAGTCAAAGAACTTTAACCTGTCTTCTTTTGGGAGGTGTCAGTTTTTCAAAACAAGTCATTTAAACCCTGGGTCACCATATAAGAAGCTATGGAAGCAAAAAAAAATAGTGATAGAACTTTATAAAAGTACACTATAGTTTAGGTTTTAATGACCTAGTTGTAGACATTAAAACCAGATCCTTCATTATTGCATTAAATGTTTTTTTTTTTTTCTTTTTGCCTCAAGGATGTCCAGTATTGGATTTGATTCCAGTTAGCTCTATTGAGATCACATCTCCCAATTATCCTAACACTTATCCTAACATGCTGAACTGCACTTGGACTTTTTATTCTATGTCAGGAAATAAAATGAAAGCAGTGATTAAAGGCTTTATAACAGAAGAATCTTGGAACTGTGAATGGGATTACTTCAATATTTATGACGGACCAGATCAGCAATCAAGATTACTTGGTAAACTGAACTTTCTTAAATGTCCTGCACTGAGTGGCATTCATATAAGCATTTATATAATCATATATATGGAAACCATGACCTATATTTGCCTTTAGAATGATATCATTTGTTGTCACTGATTCTTCATCAGAATCCTGAGTATTATTGAACACAATGGGATGAGCATGAGGCTGTACTCACTGGATCTTGACCTTTAACTCCAGCTCTTTTTTTTTTTTCCTGCGGCACGCGGGCCTCTCACCGTTGTGGCCTCTCCCGCCGCGGAGCACAGGCTCCGGACGCGCAGGCTCTGCGGCCATGGCCCACGGGCCCAGCTGCTCCGCGGCACGCGGGATCCTCCCGGACCGGGGCACGAACCCGCGTCCCCTGCATCAGCAGGCGGACTCTCAACCACTGTGCCACCAGGGAAGCCCCTCCAGCTCTTTTTGATTTCATCCAGTGATTCCTATCTCATTTTACCATTAGGGAGCACACTAATTTTGTTTTTCTCAGGAGGTCATATGTTTTAAGAGGTTTTATTTCCTAAACTTCATTTTTAGGTAACTTTTTGAAATTTGTTTACTCAGGTTTCATCCTCACAGTAAAGGTGGTTAGACCCAGCGTAAATTATTAAAAGGTAAAGGTCAATTAACTTGAATAATCTTTGGAAATTTATTGACCACATGGTGTCTACCATGTTTGGATGTCAGGCAATATCTTGTTCTAAGACTGACTCATAGAGGGAACTTTTCCAAAGATTTTGTAATTCAATATTGTATCACCTTCTCCAATCTCCAACCAGTTCTGCCAATCAGGACACCATTACAATCCACCTATCACAAAGGGCAAGAGGAGAGGTTTTTTGTTTTTTTTTTAAATTTTTATAAATTTATTTATTTATTTAATTTTTGGCTGTGTTGGGTCTTCGTTGCTGTGCGGGGGCTTTTCTCTAGTTGCAGCGAGCAGGGCTACTCTTTGTTGTGGTGTATGGGCTTCTCATTGCGGTGGCTTCTCCCGTTGCAGAGCACGGGCTCTAGGCATGCGAGCTTCAGTAGTTGTGGCATACGGGCTCAGTAGTTGTGGCTCATGGGCTCTAGGGTGCAGGCTCAGTAGTTGCGGTGCACGGGCTTAGTTGCTCCATGTGGGATCTTACTGGACCAGGGCTCAAACCCGTGTCCCCTGCATTGGCAGGTGGACTCTTAACCACTGCGCCACCACAGAAGCCCCAAGAGGAGAGTTTGTTTGTTTGTTTGTTTTTGTGGTACGCAGGCCTCTCACTGTTGTGGCCTCTCCCGTTGCGGAGCACAGGCTCCGGACGCGCAGGCTCAGCGGCCATGGCTCACGGGCCCAGCCGCTCCGTGGCATGTGGGATCTTCCCAGACCAGGGCACAGTCTCTCAACCACTGAGCCACCAGGGAAGCCCCAAGAGGAGAGTTTTGATGCTATCTTTTTCCAGGGACCTTAACCACTCCTATGATATTCTAGGATTTATAACTCCAGTAAGTTCAGCAATGTGCTTTGAAATTCCAAAGTTATCTAAATTTTTTCTTATCAACGAGTTTGGTTCCTGCCAAGGATTCTAAAGCAATTGAGAGTATGGAGGCGGAGGAGATAACAAAATATCAAGCTATCAGTTCTCCATAAGATTAATATGAGGTGTCTATAGCATCCAACCATACAACCCTAACTCTTGTGAATGCCTTTCAACCAGAGACCCTTGGAACATACCTGGAGTTGAACAAGTTAGATTTATTATTCATTGTGGAGAGGGAAAACACATATCCTGGAAAACCATGCGTTGTTAAAAGGGTGGTAGAGAGAACCTATTACAGTACTTAGGCTTTGGTTGGGTAATTTTGGAGAAGGTCTAGAGAAGTGGACTTTGCTCTAGATTGCTTGCAGGAAGTGGGGCAATTTTATGATTGGGTGTATCAATCATAGGGAGCCCTGACTAGAGTAAGGATAAAACTGTAATTGGTAAAGACGTAGCAAGCTCTCATTTCAGCCATGAGAGGTCAAT
The DNA here is from genome assembly GCF_039906515.1 of Pseudorca crassidens. Taxonomy (NCBI): domain Eukaryota; kingdom Metazoa; phylum Chordata; class Mammalia; order Artiodactyla; family Delphinidae; genus Pseudorca; species Pseudorca crassidens. The sequence goes on along the minus strand of NC_090306.1, from coordinate 24,239,192 downwards.
GTTTGATATTTTTGTTGGTTACAGATGGCCTTGTTTTTGTCTCATTTTATCATAGATTCAGAGTCTTGTCTGATGTTGATGTCCTGTGAGATTGTTTATGTCCAACACGAGAACACAGTCCAGCTGTGAGTGTTGGACCAGTTCTTGGATGTCAGGGCTGCATTTCTCTTTCTCACTCTTTAGTATTCCTCAACCTGACAACATTATTCCTCTTTAAAAGTTCTGATTAATCAAAAATTCATGGGTGTCAAAAGATTACAAATGAGACAACTAATATTTCTATAATTAGCTTATATAATTCTATATAAAAGTGAGGACACTATCACTAGTTTGCTAGTTTATACAGTTTTATTTCATATACTTTTATGTACTTACATAGTTTTAGTTCAGTGAAATATGCAATTTCTATAAGCATTGTTAAACTGTTGAACACTGAGCCCCATTGCTACTCTCCCAGCTAGTTAGAAGGGCTAGCCCATATGTGGAACCACATTGTCTATATTCTCTTAGTTATCTTTTCTTACTAAATCTTTTTGCTCACCTAAATAGAATTTATCAGTTTTTAGCTAGTTTTTAATTATTTCTGTGAATGTAAATGGAGTGGTACACAGCCTCCAAGTTGTCTTCATTGCAATGCTTTTATAATATTTTAATGAAAAGAACTTAGCAAAATTAACATTCATCTGGTCTTCCTCCTTCCATTTACCCCATGAAGGTAAACATCAGTAACCAGTAAACACCATATTAAACGTACAGGTTAAATTCATTCATGACTGAGCATTTTCTAATGTGATAGGCACCTTGAAGAAACAATGGTAGACAATTCAGAAATGATCACTGCCACCTTCTTTTGGGAAGACAGATGATAAAGAAGAAGAAAACTAGTAGCAGTATTTAACAATAAATAACAATCAAATAATTATTGATTGTCAACGTAATCTGAAGGAAATAAGTTGCAGCAGAAGTATGGAATAATAGTGGGTAAACAGTTGCTTTAGTTAATATGGTCACAGAAGATTCAAAGAATGAAAAGGAAACAGCCAGGCAAGGCCAGAATAGCAGGTGCCAAGGTGTCTAGTACCTATCTGACCTTACCTCCTACCATTCTCCCTCTCCTTCACCCAAAACCAGGCACACTGGCTTCTTTATTCTTCCTCAGACTAACCGACCATATTCCTGCTTGGCCCCAAGGTGACTTCAAGGTTCACTTCCTCAGTTCATTCAGGTGTCTGTTCAAATGTTACCTAATCTAAGGCCTCTTCTATCACACAATCTAAATAACCCTCCTCCACTTTTCCTTCTTGGCATTTATCATGACCTGGCAGCGTATATATCAATATTTATTTGTTTAGAATCTGTTTCCCTCCACCAGAATGAAAATTTCCTGAGAGCAGAACTTAGTCTCTTGTTCACTGCTGTATCTCCAGTGTCTAGAGCACTCCTAACACTTAGTAAATATTTGATGAAAAAATAAGTGAGAAAATGGCCTTGCAGGTGGGAAGAGCTTGGTAACTTGGGAAACTGTCAGAGGTCAGAGTTGCTGGAGATTGAGTGAGTACAGACAGGAATGAGGTGAGGTTGTAGAAGATGGAGGCTTTGCCTAGTTGTGCAGCTCAGGTTATGGTAAGGAGTTTGGATTTTATGCCAATCCAATGGGAGGTCATTAAAGGTTTTTGACAGGGGAGTAAGTTGAGGGCTGCTATGACTGCCATGTTGGGAGTGGATTTTAGGGTGACAGGGTGAATTATGTCTGCAGCTATGAGGCTATCATGGTAATCTAGACCTACACTAATCCATGTTATAATCCATGTCTAATCCATGTTGTCATTTAAATTCAAATTAGTTAAAATGAAATGAAATGTGGTATTAGCCATACTTCAAGTGCTCAATTGCTACATGTAGTTTACCATACTGGACAGCACTCATATTAAACTTTACATCATTGCAGAATGTTCTATTAGTACTGTTTTAGGTAATAGATAATGTTGCCTTGAAAGAAGATGGCAACAAAGGAGTACAAGTGACGTGGACAGATCTGGAGATAGAACTGATAGGATTTCTTGATGGATTGAATGTGGCATTAAATCTGCAGATCAAGGATGGCTCCTAAGTTATGGTATGAGGTTTTTGGAGGTGGTGGCATTTACAGAGATGGCAAATACTAGAGGGAGAAATAGATTTGTGGGGAGAGATCTAGCCATGTTAAATTTTTAATGACATGATACATCTAGGTTGAGTTAGCAACAGGGAGCTAGAAGCAGAACTCTTAAAGTTTGCGCTTGAGATATAAATTTGAGAGTTGTCAGCTTCTTATAAGTTTCCTTAAGTTATTCATTCTCTGACTTCATCAATCTCCTCTATCATTCTCATCAGTTGCAAACACATTCTAGTATTACCCATAATTCAAAACAAAACAGAACAAGAAATTTAGCTGTTGCCCCATTTCTCTGCTTCTGACAGCAAAATTTCTCACTTTCTTAGAGGGTGATGGATATAGAAAGTTTATGGGATTAATGGCGAGAAGGTCATGGAGAGAGCAAACAATTACAGCAGGGAAATACTAATGGATTAGGATAGATAGGAGTGGTGATTTAGAAAGTAGGATGTTTGAAATCAAAATTTCAGAAATCTCAAATGATTACAGAATTTCAGAGCAGTGTTGGTAAAGAATGATAAGATAAAAGAAATAAGTTCCCTTGTGTGGTCAAATTTAGGGTTGGCACTGAGCTGGCATTCACTAGCTCAGTCTTACAAATCGTCATAGTCAATGTCCAGTCTGTCTGGCTGTTGCTCCTGCCACACTGGCTATTAGATATCATCCTTGGTCAAGCAACAATTTTAAGGAACATTAACAAACTGGAACACAGAACATAATGGCCAGGATGCTGAAGGGTGTGGACACCTGGGCATGTTTATCTTGGAGAAGAGAGAAGGTTCATAATTTCTCCCCTTCAAATATTTATGGAATTCTCATAGAGACTCTCAGGCCAGGTATGAAACTTGTTCTGCCTAGTAATATCTAATAGTTATTGAATGTTTACCATTATTCAGGCATAGTCTTAAGAACTTATAACTCTTAATCTTAATAGTCATATGGAGGTAGGTTACATTATCCTCATTTTAAATATAAGGAAACACAAATATATTGAGTAACTTGCCTCCAGTGACATAACTAGTAAGTAGAGAAAGTTGGATTAAAGCCCAAGCACTCTGATTCAAACACTTATATCCTTGGCCAGTCCACTAACCATGTGGCCATCATTACACTGATGCCTTTTTTTTTTGTTTGCTGTTCGCGGGCCTCTCACTGTTGTGGCCTCTCCCGTTGCGGAGCACAGGCTCCGGATGCGCAGGCTCAGCGGCCATGGCTCGTGGGCCCAGCCGCTCCGCGGCATGTGGGATCCTCCCGGACCGGGGCAGCAACACGTGTCCCCTGCATCGGCAGGCGGACTCTCAACCACTGTGCCACCAGGGAAGCCCATACTGATGCCTTTTGATTCAACATGAGCAAGAACTGTCAAGCAATTAGAACTGTTCAAAAAGAGAAAATGCTCATAAGTTACATGTAATATCTTCAAATCCAGGTTTCATATGTCCAAGGGTATTTTAGAAGGAACTCCGTGTTAGGGGCTTCCCTGGTGGCACAGTGGTTAAGAATCCTCCTGCCAATGCAGGGGACACGGGTTCAATCCCTGGTCCGGGGCAGATCCTACATGCCACAGAGCAACTAGGCTTGTGTGCCACAACTACTGAGCCTGCGCTCTAGAGCCTGCGAGCCACAACTACTGAAGCCCGTATGCCACAACTACTGAAGCCCACGTGCCTAGAGCCTGTGCTCCACAACAAGAGAAGCCATTGCAATGAGAAGCCCGCTCACGGCAACTAGAGAAAGCCTGCACACAGCAACGAAGACCCAACGCAGCCAAAAATAAATAAATTTAAAAAAAATTTAAAAAAGAAGAAACTCCATGTTATATGAAACATTGAACTAAATTATCACTAAGATTCTATATTTAACCTAGTTCCTTACTTCTCATTCAGCCACCCATCTTAAACCTACACATTTTGTAAATGTGTTATCTGCATTTCTATCTAAGCCATTAATAGAAATACTGTACTTCGCAAAACCAAGGATAGAACCATTTTCATACCATTAAGACCTTCCCTTCAGGTTAACATTGTATGGTTATTTAATCAGCTGTGAAACTTCCTAGTCATATAATTATCCACTTACATTTTATATCTGTTCACAGGGACATCATAAAATACTCTATTAAGTGCTTCACTGAAATCAAGATTCATTAAGTTTATCTCATTCTCCCTAGCCACCATCTAATTAACTCTTTCCAAAAATTAAATTAGGTTAATTTAATATGGCATGTAAAGGAACACATGCTGGTTGCTCGTGACCACTGATTCCTTCTTCAAGTGTTCAAAACCCATCTGTCTAATAATTTGCTGTAAAATTTTGCTGAGGTTTATTTTTATTTAACAAACACTTATAATGCTTCATAAATATAACTTCATATAATTCCATGTATTTTTTTAATCTCCATTATACAGATGAGAAAATTGAGGCAGAGAGATAGGTTAAATAACTTGCCTAGGGCTACATAGCTAATAAATGGCAGAACTAGCCCAAACCAGTAGTTTGGATATAGAATCTGAGCCTGTAAGGACTAAGCTACACTACTTCACTGATACAAGACTTTGGAAATCCTCTAGCCTCCTTGTTTTTCTCTGTCTCCTACGCATCCCCCTCTGCCAACTCCCAATCTCCTTTTTGAAAAAGAGAGTAACATTTTCCCATTTCCATTATTTTAAAACTTCCAGAGTGTTAGCTGACTCTATGCAGAATGCCTTTACTTGACATGGTGCATCCCAAAAGTACCCCATCACATCCAATTCACCAGATTCTCTGAGCATTAAGAATGATGTAGAGATTAACTATTGCCCTATTCCCCATCTTTCTCAGATTTCTTAGATAACATTATCTTTAAGAGAAATCAGTAGTGTATCATTGTTTTATCTTGAGATAATTTAAGTTACAGCCTGTACAGATAAATTACAGCAAATGGCCTCTCACTATCAGGACCATCTTTGTGACAACTTTTGTGTTTCTGAATTAGGAAAGGATCATCATTAGTCTGTATTTAGGCAGCCTGTGTGTCTTAGTCAGTTTTGGCTACTATAACAAAAATGCCATAGTTTGGGTAGCTTAAATAACAAACATTTATTTCTCACAGTTCTGAAGACTAGAAGTCCAAGATTTGGTGTCTGGTGAGGGCTTGCTTCCTGGTTCATAGCCATCTTCTTGCTATATCCTCACATGGCAAAAAAAAAGCTGGGGGGGGGGTGGTTTGAGAGCTCTCTGGGGTCTCTTTTATAAGGGTTTATAAGGCTCCACCCTCATAATCAAATCACGTCTCAAAGGCCTCACCTACTACCATCACATTGGGGATTAGGGTTTCTACATATGAACTTTGGGAGTATGCAAATTTTTGGTCCATCGTGCTGTTCCATTACTTCTATTTCTCTGTCCATTTATCTTCATCGAAATGCCTCTACCTATCCTTATGACCAAAGATTGCCATATAATTATATATCATTTCCAAAGCAATTGCTAGCCCAGTCTTTTCCCTTTATCTTTTAAAATCTATACCCTTTTATCGTTTCAATCAAATCATGAATTTCATCCCACAAATCTTGATCTTACATTATTGATAATCATTCCTTTGTCAAGATTTGTTTGGAATTTAATGTCCCCTCTCTCTCTTCTCCCTCCTTTACCTATGTAACTACACAGGAAAAGTATTTTAATTATCGAGTATATCTCGCATTGCAGCTCATTTATGTGGCTCCAAGAAAGAATTTGTCTTGATATCCAGTGGTGCTTACCTAACTGTGAATTTTAAGACTGATGAATCTGTGGGAGGAAGAGGTTTTAAACTTATTTTGGAAGATATGACTCAGAAGCAATCACAGAAAAGCAGTATTGGGATCCAACTGCCTATTAATGGTAAGAAATTGTTTTAAAACATTTATTAAAGCAGGTATCATATATGCCTTAAAGTAGAACCTGGGGCCCACTGATTTAGGAGTCACTGGTAGTCAGTCACCTTGCTCTAATACTAAAAATAGGATAACTTCATTTCCAACCATTCCTTAAGGCATGAGAGTTTGGTGGTTCAGGTAGATCATGTGAGGTAATAAGGTTAATTGGGGTATGTGTTTATATGTGTGTATGTTATTTTTATTTAAGAAATAATGATAAACATAAAAGTCAGTCAGTTGCTATTTAAAAGATCCACTGGGGCCATTCAGGCTGAAACAAGGGTAGAGTTCAGTGTGTTTCCATGTCTCTGTTAACATATTTTTTATTAAGTAACTGCCTCCCCACCCCCATGAAGAGCCCTCAAAAGGAATATTTTAGCTGAACCTATACTAACTTCTCTGCATAAAATAGAAACAAATGTGCTGATTTTTATCTACTTATCCTATCTAATTTTAAGCTAGAATTCCATTAGTTGTGCTTAAGACTAAGAAACCTAATGAATCTATTATTAGGAGATTTTCTTGATTGGAGTGTAATTGCAGGAAGAATTTAATCCGTGTGAATGCAAAGTTCTTTTTGATGTCGCTCTATCTTTCCTAGGATAGTGGAATGAATGGGCTCTCCTAAGAGTCCTGGATTTGAGCTGTAGACTACTGAACCACATCACCCTATAGGTGTGATTTTTAATTGTTAAAGGGATGCTCGCCCAATTGACCCTTCTTCTGTGTCCATTGCTTTTGTCTTTCATCACTATATCTCTAAACTGACCCTTTATTCTCAGTAAAAATATTTAGCCTCATTTTTTTAAGTATTTTAAAGTAAGTTGAATACTAATAAAATATTGCTGTTATACATGTGTACAAACAGCCCAAAAGTCTGAGTTACTACATATAATGTGGATTACAAATGCAATAAAAAACATGCAGTAATGCAGTAAACCTTAATGCACTAAAAACATGTTTGAGTAAATACCTTTTGTGGGTTTTTTCTCCCTAAAATCTAGGATAATCTTAATTCTGAAGAGTCTGCATATTTTTTAGGCATATGTATGTAAAAGGAAGAGGGAATCCATGTGTTATACATATCTGAAAAGAAATTAGAAATGAGTTTTGACATAAGGATTGAATAAACACAAATCCACTATGCTAGAAACTTTTTGTTTTAAATAGATTTCTAGTGTAAAAAAAAAATCTCAAGTAAAGAATTCACAAGTGATCATATCTTATCATTCTGAAATTATATAGCTATGGAGAGGCTTAATTTTCTTTATATTTAAGTCTCTTGTTATTCCCTGGTAAATTTCTTTATAAATCTGAGAATGGAGTAAACACATTGGTAGAAATTTCCTCTATGCTTTTCCTTTATATAAACATTTTATTTTGAAGTATTTTGATGTGTCTAGGTATGTTATACTGGGTAACACAAACGATGCCACAGAAAGAACAATTTCCAGTAATTTCATGATTAAGTGCAATACTTTTTTAAAAATTGATTTGTGTTCTGATTCGTCTAAAGACGTATATATTAATGCTTTAATTAACTATTGATTTTTACTCATTTAAAAGCAATGGAAGAAAAGATGAGTCTCATCTCTTGCAAAGAATCCTAGTTTTGAACCTACAAAAGAAGTAAATGCCTCCATTCTGAGATTTTAATAGACTTTCACAAGTATTGCTATCTGATGTTTTGTTGTTACTTTTCTAAGGGCTAACAGTAGAAAACAATACCAGAAGACAGCCAGCCCAAGACAAATGTGGAATTCCTGTTGTTGACCCATTTCTCATGGAAGGATCTGAGAGGAATACAAACGTGTTGCCAGCCAAGCTTGGGAAGCCCAGGGTGGTTGGTGGCCGTGCCGCCCCTGCGATGTCGTGGCCCTGGCTGGTCAGTCTGCAGCACCAAGGACAGCATTACTGTGGAGGTGCTCTGATTGGGAGACAGTGGGTCCTGACAGCGGCACACTGCAACTTCAGGTGTGTGCCCAAGTGGTGCAGGGTTGGGGACAGCAGGGCGGTGCAGAGCTATTTGAGGGTCCACAGCGGGTGCACTCCTTCTGTTCTCCCCATGTCACAAGAAACATTAAGCATCAGCTCCCACTGATACAGTCCCCATCTTGCAAATGAATGAACGTGTTAGGTTTATGAAATTTTCTGTGCTTCACTAATACACTTACTACTAATAGCTTTTAATTTTAAAAGCAGCTTCCTGCCTCTAGGTATAATTTAATTAATAAGTAACTAACAACACCCGCCCATCCATAAAAATGAAGGTAATGATGTCTCAACATTTTTGCATCAGTCTCTCAGCATGGTGCCCAGAGCCGAGGGGCTGCTCAAATGTGGCTTCCTTTCCTCCTTGCTCTCCTCTATGGACTGTCTGATGATCAAACCCAACCCTGAAATAAATATGTAAAGTTTCAAAGAATTTTAAAGAATGTCCTTTAAAGGAACTTTTTTTTTTTCTTTGACTTTATCTGAATCTCGGTCTCAATGTAATATGGAAATATCTGAAAACTCCTTCCTCAAAGGAGTCTTAGCTTGACGTTTTTAATATTATCTCCCAGAAGTAGTGAGACAGTTGACACTGTCATACAATGTCCCATAGCTGAATGAGTAGATATGACATTTTCAGGGTCTCTAAAATTGGCTTTATAATGAAAGCATCTGCTCAAATAACATGGAGAGCAGGAAGCTTCAATGAACCAAAAACTCAATTTCTTTAGTATTCCCCAAGTCTTACTTTTGATATAGCTACATCACAAGAAGGCATCCTTATTAGGGCAGTTTTCAGACTTTCATGTGCTTAAACTTACCTGGGGAGTTTGCTATAAACAGAATCTTAGAATATTAATCCTGAAATTTGATTTGCTGAGTTATGTCTGGGATTCTGCATTCTTAATACACATGCCAGATTTAATGCATGTGGTCCCTAGACATTTCTTTGAGAAACATCGTATTAGGGAGTAGAGTCACTATAACTTTCAGGATAGTTTCAGTGACCATCACATAAGTACATCATATAATGCATAATGATTATAATACATAAAATCATTATCTTGAGGCATCATGAATCTTAATTGTCAAAAATATATTGTACTAAATCATTTTATTTGATGTTATGAAGGCAAGAAAGTAGATGCTTTAAACATTTTATCAAGGATTGAATTAATCAGAAACTCCCATTTTCTAAGAATTCAGGATAATAAGGATATTAATGTAGATTAAAAATTTTAAAGAAAGTTTTGGGGACTAGATTTTGGCAATAATATAACTGGAGTATAGAAGCAAAAAAAATGTTAAAGAATACATTCTTAGTAATTCTGAAAAGTGATGGCCTCATTAAAAGTGGTATCTATTTCCTCACTCTCTTTTCTTATGACAAGTACTGTCACAGACAACCTGGTAATAGGAAGAAGTTACTTGTGGAACACACAAGACAGAGATTTGATACCCGTGAAAGCTGTATATACTCACCCCAGCTTCACAAAATTTCCTCCCAATGATGATATATGCTTGCTGCATCTGGAAAACCCTGTTGAACTAGGTCAGTATGGATAACTCTTTTCCATATTTTGAAACTTTTATCTTCCATCTTGCTTAGAAGTGCTGTATGTACTTTTGAAGTTAAATAATTATTTTAAAATTTTCTTACATTCTAAGATACTTTCTCTAAAAGCTGAAGTATCTGCATAAACATTTTACTGTTATGTGTATTTAATTGACAGAGGTCTAGAGAAGATTTCAGAGAAGTATGTTTTTAACTTTGTCCTATATATTCTCCTGAGACTCTTTATGTTCTATGAGGTTATCCCAAATACTTAGAACATCAGTTTGAACCACCAGATGTTTAATTTTCTGTGCCTTCATAACTTAGTAAAATCTTGGTTTTTAAAAAAATGTTTACTTAAGCCAAAGCTAAGTGAAACTGAGGCATTGTTAATCCTGGCTCTGTCAGGAAGTAGCCATGTGATCTTGGGCATGTTATGTAACTTCTGTGACCTTAGCTTTATTGTTTGTAGAAAGGGAATGGCAGTAACCCACCTACCTACTTAGCACAGGTGAGCATTCAGTGGAAAGGTGTATTGGGGGGAATGTAACTAAGATCTGTGGATAGTTCCCACTTTCACACCCAAGCCTTTCCATGACATCACAGGGTTCTGGGACAGTTTTCTTCCTTTGCTCCAGTTCTCTCCTCTGTTTCTGCCTATAGACCTCCCCTTGTATGTCTTTTCGGTGCATTCATCCTACAAACCCCCAATCATGGTTCAATCTACCATTTGCTTTTCATGCTTTTAAAACTGAGTCAGTGAGAGCATTTAGAACAGTGCTTCTTAACCTTGACTACGCATTATCATCCTCTGAGTTGCTTTAAAAACAAAACAAACAAAACTATCAGCCCAGATACATTTTGGAACAATTAATTACAATCTCAGGATTGGAGCTCTGACATCAGTATTTTTTCTCTTTATCCTGCTTCTTAAATTTATTTTTAGTTAAACTTTCAATGCTGAGATAACTGTAGATTCACATGCAGTTATAGGGAATGGTACAGAGAAACCAAAGTACTTTTTAACCTGGTTTTCACGAATAGTAACATCTTGCAGGATTTGACATTGATATAGTTGAGATACAGAACATTTTTGTCACAGTAAGGATCGATACTGTTGCCCCTTTATAGCCACACCCATTTCCTTCCTCCCCACTCCACCCTCCCCACCCAGACTTCCGTCAACCACAAATCGGTTCTGTTTTTATAATTTTGTCAATTCAAGAGTGTTACATAAATGGAATTATATAATATGTAACCTTTTGTGATTGACTTTTTTCCTGGGCATAACATCCTGGAGCTTCATTTATGTGGTTGCAGGTATCAGTAGTGCATTCCTTTTAATAGCTGAGTAGTGTTCACAGTATGAATGTTTAACCACTCGTAACGTTTAACCATTCATTTGTTGAAGAATATCTGGGTGGTTTCTAGCTTTTAGATATTACAAATAAAGCTCCCACGAACATTTGTGTAAAGGTTGTTTCCTTTTTTTTAATTTAAATAATGCTGGATTGACTATCCTTATGTGTACATTTTTCCAGGTCTATGACTGCCTTAAGATAAATTTCTCGGAAGCAGAAATGCTGGATTTAGGGCATAACTGTTTTCAAGACTCTTGATGTATTTCTAAGTTATAAACACAGCTGGATGTGGAGTACAAGTCAATACATCCCCCTCCTCCATCCTGCCAAATGATGCAATCTGGCAATATCTGTCAGTTTTTAAAGTGTGTGCCTTGTGGTCCAGCAACTCAATCGTCCAGGAATACTGGCACAAATGCACAGATGCATGATCTCAGAAACTTGATGCAGCTTATAAAGGAAAAAATTAAAAGTCTAAATGTTTTCCAATGGGATTTAATAAATCGAGGTACATTCATTACCTGAATACTATATGCTATTAAAAAGAATGATGTAATAATGATGCCATGTAAATGGCATGATCATAAGCTAGTAAATGAAGAATATCAGAATAAGAAAAATGGCTGACTAAAAAAATATGTTGTTAGTAGGAAAATGTTATTTAGCTCAAGGAAATTTGGGAGAAGATACGATAGAGCAATGATTATCTATGAAGGCAGAATAACATAAGATTTGGCACACGCGTAGAGAGATGAGTAGGAAAAGAATAGACAAGTTACAAACAGTTTTATGTAATTTTATTAAGAGATAGCAGTAAAAATAAAGAACATATCATTGATATAAACGGCCTATGACAGCAGATATGCTGACGCATTTAAGTATGTAAAAATTTGGATGAAAATGAAGTTATATAGCCTGGGAAAAAGGGAAAACAAACACAAGAGCACTGCATTCAGTGTGTGTGTGTGTGTGGGGGGCATATATACACACAGACACACAAACCCACAATATTTATATATACGCAGATTTTGGTGATAAGAAAAAATGTAAATGTATAATGTATCAATATATTTTATAATAACCTGTGAAGATAGAATTAGATATAAAAATACTTTTTAGCTGTAAGAATACTTTAACAGTTAAATTGCTACGTGTTTTTCCCCGTTCTTCATATAACATAGTTGAAAAAAGAAGACAATTATAGGGACTTCCCTGGTGGTCCAGTGGTAAAGAATCCACCTTACAATGCAGGGGACGCGGGTTCAACCCCTGGTCCGGAAACTAAGATCCCACATGCCACGGGGCAACTAAGCCCGTGTGCCACAACTACTGAGCCTGCGCGCCTCCACTAGAGAGCCTGCGTGCCACAAACGACAGAGCCCATGTGCCCTGGAACCCGAGAAAACCCACATGCCACAACTAGAGAGAAGCCCGCATGCCACAACAAAGAGCCCACGTGCCGCAACTAAGACCCGACACAGCCAAAAATAAATAAATAATAAAAATCTTAAAAAGAAGACAATTATATTCTTCTCCACTCTCATCTCAAATTCAACAAGGTGATGTCCTGAAGGCACACAGGCAAAAAGACAGATGCACTTTAAAAAATGGTTATGGATGAGAAGCCCCACATTTCAGTGTAGGGCATGTGTTTCTGTTTTCCTAGGAGGATATGGAAATACCTGGAGCAAAGTGGTAACATGTATATTGGGATGATCCCCTCTGAGTAAATAATAGGTGGAATCTTCTGGAAGACTTATTAAATTACAGGGTTAGAAAGGGTACTGTTAGGTCAAAGTAGGTATTTTTAGAGCCATCACTGAAGAGCAAACAGTATAGACAATGTTAATATGAATCTTACGGACTAACTGATATTTGCGTTTTTCTTTCTCATCCTTTTAATTAGGAAAGTTTGTATCTCCAATCTGTTTGCCAGGGAAAGATGATAAAATAAATTTACTTTCCAAATGTATGACTGCTGGATGGGGAATAACTGAACCTCATCGTGAGTATATTTTATTACCTCTTCTAAGATTAGAATCCAAACAAATATATGTGAAGTCTGAGTATACTGTTTACTCATTTTCAATTTTTCTGTATTTTTAATAGGAATGATAGTGGAAAAATTTTTTCATAATGGACCTACAGGTGACTGGTTGGGTTTTAGGCCATCATATTCATTAATACAAGTTCACTGATACTTTTAAAAACTGTGTTGGTAAATGTCTAGTGATGTTATTACCTAATAAATATTTGTGTATGCACACACTCACACACATAATTGTTTTCACAACAGTGTAGATATTTCTATTTTGAAAACCCATACTTGAAGATATATGAGCCTATTCTTAAAGCTGTGAGGCATTTTTCTGAAATGATAGGCTGGTATAAAAGGTAAATGGGTAGATATGATATCACTTATATGTGGACTCTAAAATATGACACAAATGAACTTATTTATGAAACAGAAACAGACTCACAGACAGAGAGAACAGACTTGTGGTTGCCAAGGGGGAGGGGGGGCAGGGGAGGGTTGGAGTGGGAGTTGGGATTAGCAGATGCAAACTATTATATGTAGAATGGATAGACGACAAGGTCCTGTTGTGTAGCACAGGGAACTATATTCAATATCCTGTAATAAACCACAATGGAAAAGAATATGAAAAAATATACATATGTAATAACTGAATCACTCAACTATACTTCAATTAAAAAAAAAGGTAAGTGGGTAGAAAGATTATGTGCAGATATTCTAGTCCATATAAAGATCAAACCCATGACTCTGGTCTCACATACACCCTATTCTGCAAATGAATTAACTACCTACAAATATCCAATAAACTAGTTATTTAGAATGCAATTTCAGTTGTCAGCTTCCAGTCAGTGTCAGCACTTAACCAGAATGTCTGCTCAGCAGAAGTCAAATCAAAAGAATGAGAATGTCGTGAAACCAATGAATTAAAGTATAGACTTAATATGTAAAAAATGTATATTGTTTGCTTTATCAACAACTGATTTGGGTGTAAACTTTGTCTTTTTTGCATAAAGTGATGTTTTTATATCTTCTGAGGACTATACTAAAGACAAAAGAACCCACATAAAATGTTTTTCATTGTTTCTGTTGTATAAGCCACTGTGGAGTGATTATATTAGTTTTTTAGAAGTCACCTAACAGCATCACTATAGTGCTGAGAGGGGCGAATGGGTGGGATTTAACCCTCGGAGTCTGTGTATATATAAGGCTTTTTTTGTTTTATCCTTTAATATCATTTGCCTATGTGTTTTTATTCCTTTTCTACTAGAAGATGAATTTCCTAAAACTGTGCAGCAGGCAAAGGTACCACTGATTAGTAGTACATCTTGTCGAAGCTACTGGGGACTGGATATTAAAAATACCAATATATGCGGAGGGGCTGCAGGATCATCGTCCTGTATGGTAATGAAGGCCTGCACTGATGAGGGCAGGAGTTTTCTCCTCAGTGTGTCTCATGAATGGGTGTTTGCTGACCATAAAAAGGTATAAATGTATGGTAGTTTTAAAATGAAAAGTGAGAGGAGTAAGTACATTGCTAAATTGATGTACTGTGATTGCCAATTTGATATTTTTGTGGATTCTATTCTCAAAAGGAATTACTTGTTCAATTGCTAGGTTCAACTATGTGAAACTGATAACTTTCAACTGTTTTTGATCCACAAAAAAATGATGATTTCTTGTGGTTCAACTTCATAGCTGTATTAGGTAGCTCAAACTACCTACTTCCAGTAGCACTGAAAATATAAAGATGCTTTCACGTAACTCAAAACCGTCATTTAGTCATTTATATTAGATGCTTGAAACTTTCTGCATGGCACAGTCTATTGTCAGCATAAAATAAATTTATGCTAAATGTTCCTTTCAGCCTTGCCTTGAAAATGTAGATTTTGATTTGATTCAGAGATCTGTAACATCAGCCAACTACCTCAGTGGTTGTAGTTCCCTATGCTATTATGAGCAGAAATCAGAGATGACAGTGACTTACACACTGTCGGATCATCCCCTGCAGTTGGGGGTTAGTGTCCGCCATGAATCGTGCAGCCAGGAGAATGAACTTCTCTTTTTGCTGGTTGCAGGGAGATTCTGGAGGACCACTGCAGTGTGCCCAGGATGGGCAGTACAAGCTCATCGGTATTGTGAGCTGGGGCAGCAGTAATTGCCATCCTGACGCACCAACGGTCTTCACCAGAATTTCTGCTTATAGAGACTGGATCACATCTGTCACTGGAGGAGAAGCATGATCACTGGAAGAGCAGCATGGTGGAATTGTGTTCCTAAGTGGGAAAGGAAATACATGACCGCCTACCTGAAAAATACGTCTCTTGTCATTGCTAAAAAACTCAATGTCACTGCCCCCAACCCTTGTCATTGAGAAGCTTGGATTTGGTGTGTACATACATTCAATATTAAACATTGGTCACAGAAAGCTAATGTTGGTTCATGCCTCCTGGGAACTTACAATCTTAAATGTCATTAATTTCAGGTCTAGTGTACCATGTACTATATGTCAAATTTGAGTACCATCACATATACTTTTACTGTTTTTTTAATTTGGTTAACATTGGAAGATATGGAGATGTTATTCACTCCATATAATTCTTTTTTTTTATTTTAAAGATTCTTTTCTTTTAAGCTTTTTAAAAAATTTTATTTAATTTACTTATTTTTGGCTGCACTGGGTCTTTGTTGCTGTCCGTGGGCTTTCTCTAGTTGCACCAAGCAGGGGCCACTCTTCGTTGTGGTGTGCGGGCTTCTCTTGTTGAGGAGCACAGGCTCTAGGCACACAGGCTTCAGTAGTTGTGGCACGTGGCTCAGTAGTTGTGGCACACGGGCTTAATTGCTCCGCAGCATGTGGGATCTTCCTGGACCAGGACTCGAACTGATGTCCCCTGCATTGCCAGGCAGATTTTTTTTTTTTTTTAACATTTTTATTGGAATATAATTGCTTTACAATGGTGTGTTAGTTTCTGCTTTATAACAAAGTGAATCAGCTATACATATACATATATCCCCATATCTCTTCCCTCTTGCATCTCCCTCCCTCCCACCCTCCCTATCCCACCCCTCTAGGTGGTCACAAAGCACTAAGTGGATCTCCCTGTGCTATGCGGCTGCTTCCCACTAGCTATCGGTTTTACATTTGGTAGTGTATATATGTCCATGCCACTCTCTCACTTTGTCCCAGCTTACCCTTCCCCCTCCCCATGTCCTCAAGTCCATTCTCTAGTAGGTCTGCATCTTTATTCCTGTCCTGCCCCTAGGTTTTTCTGACCTTTTTTTTTTAGATTCCATATATATGTGTTAGCATACAGTATTTGTTTTTCTTTCTGACTTCTTTCACTCTGTATGACAGACTCTAGGTCCATCCACCTCACTACAAATAACTCAATTTCGTTTATTTTTATGGCTGAGTAATATTCCATTGTATATATGTGCCACATCTTCTTTATTCATTCATCTGTTGATGGACACTTGGGTTGCTTCCATGTCCTGGCTATTGTAAATAGATCTGCAATGAACATTGTGGTACATGACTTTTTTTTTTTTTTTTTCATGACTCTTTTTGAATTATGGTTTTCTCAGGGTATATGCCCAGTAGTGGGATTGCTGGGTCGTATGGTAGTTCTATTTTTAGTTTTTTAAGGAACCTCCATACTGTTCTCCATAGTGGCTGTATCAATTTACATTCCCACCAACAGTGCAAGAGGGTTCCCTTTTCTCCACACCCTAACATTTATTGTTTGTAGATTTTTTGATGACGGGCATTCTGACTGGTGTGAGATATCTCATTGTAGTTTTGATGTGCATTTCTCTGTTGAGTAATGATGTTGAGCATCCTTTCATGTGTTTGTTGGGCATCTGCATATCTTCTTTGGAGAAATGTCTATGTAGGTCTTCTACCCAGTTTTGGATTGGGCTGTTCTTTTGATATTGAGCTGGCAGGCAGATTCTTAACCACTGTGCCACCAGGGAAGCCCTCACTCCATATAATTCCTAATTTTACTCACATAGAACAGTGCCCTATGCGCAGGTTTACAGGAATGGTCCCTGTAAGTTTCACAATTTCAGTGAGCAATTGACATTTAAGAAATTATTTATCAGGCTTATCATTTGATTTTTAAATTTTTAGATAAAATCTTAGGATATTTCACTTGTTTACAAAACATTTATCTGAACTTCAGCTGACCAATACCCTCATCTCTCTAGGCTTAGCCAAAAACTAAGGAAGGTGCCTGAGCCTGGATACTTAATGCCAAAGCCCATCACAGAGATATATAATACAGAATAAGAAGTCTGAAGCAACTATTTTTTCTTATTTTCCACCAAAATTTATCATTTGGTTTCCAAAATTACAGCATTCAAAAAAGGAGGATAGTTTTAACTTTTTAGGTAAGCACAATATAACCTAATCAAAGAACAACTCATAAAGATATTAGCAAAAAATAAATACTTTTTTTCCTTTCTTTCTCTGATCTCCCTTTCTCTCACCCCCCCTGTCCCTACCCCTCTCTTTTTCTCTTTCTGTCTCTCCTCTCTTTTGCAAATGCTATAAAGGGAAAATATTTTGAATTTTTTGAATTAGTATTTACTAAAAACCTCTTACATGAATATTGGTCTAAACTGCTTTAATTAATTTAAATTATACTCTTTGATAGGGACTCAGTAAATTGAAAGATGAGATTTACAATAAGGATTCTCTAATTCTTATGTTAATTTGTTTTGTACCATTTTTACTTTGTCTCATTGAATTTCTCTCATCTTTTCAATCAGATAACATTAAGGGGGGTTAAAGATGGGCTGTATTAAAATGTCAGGCCTGTCTAAAGCTTTCTTCTTCACAGTATGATCTGAAGGTGGTTAATTTTGGTACTGGCACAATCTCTGACCTCCTGGGACAGTGATCTGGTGGTGATGCTTGAGGGCTCTGTCAGCAAAGGACGAAGGGTTAGCATTCCATGTACTACCTAAGGAAGCTGCCTGACTTTCATACGAGGGTCAGAGACTGGTGCTCTGTTTTCAGCTTGAGTTGGCAGTAATTTTCAAATTGTTCTGTATTTAATCTTTTCCCTATTGAATAGAACTGTGTTAGACTATTTTACTATGTTAGACTGTTTTACTTGCCCTTTCTCTAGTTGAAAGCCAATTTAACTCAGGAGGGACATAAGCTTTATTTCTTACTTTGACTGTTTCTTCTTCCCAAGAACTCTTTTTTATTCTTTCATTTCAAGGTCAAGCTCTATGTGGATTAGACTACAATCAATTTTGTAAACTGATATAGTCTGTAAGGGTTACATAGCCAAATTAAAAAAAAATTAGAGACCTAATAACCTAAGTTTTCACTCATGTGTGTATTTAAAAATGTCCTCGTTGAGCACCTACTGTGTGTCAAGTAGGGGCACCTTGAAAAAGGAAGTTTCCCTTATCTTAGCATCTCATTCTAGTGGAGAAGAACAATATACAAAGGTAATTCCAATTCCACATGCCATGGGAGCTGCCAGTCTAGGAGGGAACAACCAACACTTTCTGCAAGGATGGATGGAGGTTCTGCAGGAGAAGTAATGTTTGAGCTGAGTTTTAAAGCTCAAGTATTAGTTGATTTGATTTTTGTTTTATGTTTTAATGTTTTATACACCAATATCTTACGTTAAAGAAATCTGTATCAAGCTCTTTTCCTATTAACAATTACACATACTCTGAATCTCTCCTGTCATTTGGATTGTTGGAACATTTTGTTATTCATTCTTAAGCCATAAATTGCATTACTTCACTTTCTCTAACCCTCCGTCTTGTCTTTTTTTTTTTTTTAAAAAAAATATTTATTTACTTATTTGGCTGTGCTGGTCTTAGTTGTGGCACGTGGGATCTAGTTCCCTGACCAGGGATCGAACCCGGGCCCCCTACTTTGGGAGCACGGAGTTTTAACCACTGGACCACCAGGGTAGTCCCCTACATCTTGTCTTTTTCATAAAATTTTCAACAATATAGTTCCAACATTTCATGCATATTCTTTGTCAATTTAACAGTCAACAACTTAAGCCTGACAAGTGTCTAATTCTCACCAAAGATTAACAGCTTTGGGCACTTACCTGATTTCATCTTGGTCTCAACTTTATTATCAGTAGCATGATCACTTTCATTTTTCTATCCCCCACAGATATTTATAAAATAAGAGTAAATTTAAACCAAATTGTCAGATAGTGGTAACACAAACAACTGCTGGGGCCGAAATAACTAAGAATCTCTTAAAGAGGCAAAATGAAGTGGGGGAATTATAACAGAGGCAATTAAGCTAGAGTAATTAAGACAGGGTGGTATTGCTGCAGAGATAAACTGATCAAGAGAACAGAATACAAAAGCAAGAAATAGCGCCATCTTACATTCTCTAAATTGGCAAAATGCATAGTGTGACAAGATAAACAGATAATGAGAATGTGGAGTGGAGGGGAACTCTCCTCACGGCTGGGGGTGGGGTGCAACTCAGATAACATGGGTAAAACTGAAGATGCCAATGTCTTCTGAGCCAGCAATTCTACCTCTAGGTAAATGCCCTAGAGCATTGTCTTCAACCATGGCAATTAAATGAAAACATCTGGGGCATGGAGGGGGGTAATTTTTTTTTTTTTTACTATTTATTTATTTGGCTGTACCAGGTCTTAGTTGCGTGGCACGTGGGATCTAGTTCCCTGACCAGGGATCGAACCCAGGCCCCCTGCACTGGGAGTGCTGAGTCTTAACCACTAAGGCACCAGGGAAGTCCTAGGGGTAATTTTTTTAACTCCCTACATGATGCTAATGTGCAGTCAGGTTTGGGAACAGTGTCCTAGGAAAGTGATGCAACCATGACCACTAAACATGTACAGGAAAGTTTATAGAAATGTGAATATCAGCAAAAGCCGGACTTCCCAATGTCCACTAGAGAAGCATGGATAATCAAAATCTATATAGTATACTCACACAGCAGTAAAATATATGACATTCCACAGGCTCTTTAGGTGAATCTTAAAAGCAATGCTGAGCTTAAAAAGCAAATTTCAGAAGAGTAGGTACCTTATAAAGCTCAGAAACAGGCAAAATTAAACTGCTTAGGCTTCATATATGGTTGAAAAAAATGCCAGGGAAAATAACCCACCATTCAGAGCAGTGGGCGGGGGGTGTGGGGATAGGATGGAGGAACCACACACAAGTGGTATTAATAATTTTCTAGTTAAGTTGGTGGTGGTTTTACAGATGTTTATGATCTTGCTCCATAACTTACATAATACTTCTGTGTACACAGTATAAGTATACTTACAGACCTTTTAAATAATACTAGCTTCTCAGCATAGAACCTATTCTTCTCTCCAGGTAATTAGAGTTCCACACTCATTCGGAGCATTATACCCTTGCATTTTCGGCAGTTCCCTCTGCCTAGAAAGCACAAATTGTCACTGACACTTGCATTCCCTGATGTCACTATTTAACTTTGCTTAGTTAACACTGGCAATTACATTTTCTACCATCTATTCTCTTCCAGGGGAAAAGGGTTTAACATTTGTTTATCTTCTAGGTGCCAGATATTACTTGACATTTCCATTTAGGTCATTTAATCATTAAAACTAATCTTATGAAAATGTTTTGAATGTAATATTAATAACCCCTGGGAATAGGGATTAAGTGTTGGTTCTTGGGTTCAAATCCCGCCTTCATCGCCAACTAGTGTTATGACTTTGGGCAAGTTAGTCTCCTTATACTTCCATTTTCTCATCTATAAAGTGGAGGTAATAAAAAAACCTATTCATACAGATATCCTATAGTTAAAGTTTATAAATTCAAACCACTTAAAAAAGTGGCTGGCACCTAGTAAACTTTCAATTCATGTTAGTTATTATTTTGTGCATTTTTCTAAAATAAAGTTTTAAAGAGGATTCCCCCCCCCCCCAACCTGACCTTGGATCCTTTAAAAAATACTTGAAGAGAATAGTTAAAAAATTGTTACATAGGGAGGGTGGGAGGGAGGGAGACGCAAAAGGGAAGAGATATGGGAACATATGTATAACTGATTCACTTTGTTATAAAGCAGAAACTAACACACCATTGTAAAGCAATTGTACCCCAATAAAGATGTTAAAAAAAAAATTGTTACAAAAATGGATGAAACTCAAAATCATTATGCTAATTGAAAGAAGCCAGTCGCAACAGACTACATGTTAGGATTCCACTTACATGGAATGTAGACAAATTTATAGACAGAAAGCAGAACAGTGGTTCCCTAAGGTTATGGGTAAGTGCAAGAAATAACAAAATGGGGGTGATGGAAATGTTCTAAAATTAGATTATGGTGATGGTTGCACAACTGCATAAATTTACTAAAATCATGGAATTGTACACTTACAAATTGTTTTTTAAGGAACAGTTCCAGGATTTTTACTTTAATGGCACTTTTATCAGGATGGGTAAAATCTGATTAAACTCTCATGTTTGAATGTAGTCAAAATCCAGCAATACACTGTTATGTGTGCAGGCAGAGGCTATGTCATATGTTACTTGGGGAGAGGTTGATTTTATTAAGCCTTGCTGTTCAAGAATACAGTACAGCTTTCTAATTTTTCTGTTCTTTTTTATGTCTCCATTTTGTTTTTCAAAAATTCTCTTCATAATTTCCCTAAGGATTTAATTGGGGAATGACAATCCCATTAGGCTACCTTAGTAGCTTTCCATGTGCCAACTTCTTTACATATATTAATTTAATTCTGAGCGCAATTGTATCAGAAAGGCATTCTCTTTCCCATTTTACCCATGAGATTGAAGCTAGGGAGGCTGACTTGTTTTACATCAAACATCTGGTTTCAGAGAAGAAATAACACATAGATTTTTCTGATTACAGACTTTAATTACTATATCACATGGCTGATGGGTGTTTTCAGAAGATAATGTAGGCAAGAGTGTGGAGTTTGGACTGGGGAGATAAGACTGGGAGCATGGAGAGATTGGAATTGGGCTGGCTTCATTCACATACTTGAACATGAGAAGGAAAATAAAATGGAGAGAGGTAAAAAGAAGACTTACGTGTAATAAGGGAGGTTCAGTTTTCAGAGAGCTTAAAAATAGTATAAATTTCCTTGAATCCACCAGGAATTACTTGCCAGCTGCTGGTTAAAAAGACGTTACTACAGTAGTTTGAAGGAATTAGGATTTTTATTCTCTTACTTAAATGGAGTCAGGCAGCTGATAGGCAGCTCTACAAAGTTAGAGGGCCTGCAGCTTTTCCTGTCTTCCTCCTCCACCATCCTCAGTGTATCAATTCAATCCTCAAGTCATAAAATTGCTGCAGGGCTCAGGTCATCGCAGTCACATTCCAAGATTGGAAATGAGGGAGGGCAAGGAGAAAAGGGGATAAATGACTTTCATAAAAGCCCTACTCAGTGACTATTATTTACATAACTACCTGCCAAGCCTGGGAATATAGTTCTTCACTTGGGTTTACTGTCCAGGATTCTGGTTCTAAAGAAGGAGAGAAGAGTATTTACATGGCAACCAGAAGTCTCTCCCACATATCTAATTATAATACTTTGCATTAATTTTACTTTTATTACCTTTTCTAAGAATAGTGCAAAAGAAAGTCAATTAAAAAGTGATACTGTGATTGTATAAAGCAAAAATTATAATTCTTTATTTCACTGCTATCCTTTTCCCATTTCCGCTAGTTATCATTTTTAATAGTCCAGGACATCTCATAACAATAATTGGAGTTTCAGAAGGAGAAAATAGAGAAAATGGAGGTGAGAAATTAATCAAGGAAACAAATCAAGAAAACTTCCTAGAACTTAAGGGTATGTGTTGTCAGGTGGAAAGAACGCACTGGATGCCTAGCACAAGAGTGAAGACGGACCCAGATCACAGATGTCACTGTGAAGCTTAAAGGCACTGGGGACAAGAAAATTACATAAGATTCCAGAGAAAAACAGGTCTCATACATAGGGTCAAGAATCTGAGTGGCTTTAGACTTCTCATCAGGAATATTTAAATGCACAAAGATGCTTTGCCATGTGGACTTCTCCACTGGGCTTCTTGAGTGGGCTGATGACAAAACAGCTGCATTTCCCCAAAGGATGATCCAAGAGAGAGCAAGGGGGAGCTGCACTGTCCTTTATGGCCTTTGCTAGCACCCTTTAAACTTTATAATAATTGTTTTTTTTAATTCATCCTGGACAAATCATATAGTTTAACTGAATCAAGCCTATCTGCTTGGTGTATAGACCAAAAAAAAAAAAAATTACTAATTTCCCAGCCTCATTTTTTCCATCTTTTGCCTCCAAATGAAAGACTCTAATGGGTTCCTGTGTGTTCCTTCAGCATGGACTTGGCTTAGGATAGACATGACGTTAATGGCTTCTCCTACCTCAGACTCAGCAATCCCCATCTCTATTATGATGGGAGTGCCAAAGGGCACTCAATGTGATATAGAGCATCACCCTTATAGATGGATGTGATACCAAAGCAGCAGCCTCAATCTGTGTCAAGGACTCAGATCTTTAATGAGGTTCCCCCAACCTAATTACCCTCCATTAGAGGAAAAATCAACTTCTGACCAAGTTTACTCATGCAGACTGGTTCATGAGACGGTGGAGGGCAGGGGGGAACAGGTCTGACTGGCTTCTTTCCTTCTAAGACCCAGACAGGGAGGAGGGGGACCTCACTATTGTTGGTTCAACTATCCTTTACTTAGAAAAACAAGTTTAATTCATAAGAGTATTTGTCAGGTTAGGTCCTGTTGAACAGTAAGATATACAAATGTATTCATAATTTTTAGTCAAAGCATCTGAACTCTGACCATGTATTATTTACATATTTAGCTGCTTCTATATTTTTTATATGATAGGAAAATCAACTTATGGACATATCTCATATATGGGATGGAAATTATTTGACCTTTTTAGCTCAACATCAGTGGTATATAATCATATCAGAAAATGGAAAAATGTCTTCTGCTGTGCTCAGTTGAAAGTTGATTTTCTTTCTGTCATATCATCCTGGGTTTTTTTCCTTTCTAATTATGATAGTTTGTCACATACATAAAAATCACAGAGTCTGGTGTACAGCATGAAACTGGAAATAGTCTTAATGAAGGAAATTGACTGGTCACTGGGATTGGTAGCTAGTGACTGAATCTGAGGTTAGTGGTGCCATTGACTTTTGTAGATACAGTGCAGAAGAAACAGATTTGGGGTAAATTATAAAATCCACTTGGGATATATTGAATTTGAGGTGTTTCTGGGGCATTCATATAGCAAAAAGTATTAACTTACCTTAATTTTGTTGCTTACTTGCTAAAACTTTTATGCAAACTACAGAGAACTAAAAAAAGAAAAAAACAAACAAAAACCAGTATGAAAACACCTTTTGATCATTTGCACAAAATACAGGTTGTTTAGCACCAGTTGTTAATTCCCAATCTAACATCTATCTCCCAGTTCTCTTTTGTGGGCAATGTTACCAAACCAGGTTCGTTTTACCTAGCGCACAGCAAGCCCAAGTGCTGAGATGCTGAGGTTTGCAGCAAAGGCAGGGTTTTTCCACACGGCAGCCAAGCGAGGGGGCTGGAGGGCAAATCTCAAATTTGCCTTCCTGAAGGCAAGGGGCTCTCTGGGTATTTATGGAATAAAGAAGCAGGGCGGTCTCAGTGGGGGAGCATGGAGAAGGGTGATGGGAAAAGGTGAGGTAATGGTCATTCTGTGCAGGCCTAACTAAGCTATGGGCCACTGCACCTTCAAAAGGTCACCAAGTGGACACTCCACATGCCCAGTTGTAGGGTTGGTGATCCCATCCAGCCTTAACCAGCTCAGCTTGAGCTAGACACAGATGACCCCAAGTTCCTTGAAAATAACTCGGGCAAATATCTTATTGTTTAGGCTATGTGCTGCTTGGAGGACAAGCAAGTCTTAAAATGACCTTGATTAGTGAAGGCAGGTGAAACGGATTTGACTAATCATTACCCACAGTTTCATAATACATAATGGACATATTTTTTTTCCTTGGAAGCAAATTGTTTTCTAGATATAACTACACCAATAACATAGGATTAAGTACTCGCCCCTCTTTCTAGTTAAGCAAGGTTTCAATCTTCAGGAGGAAATTTAGTCTTGACTTAGTATTATAGGAGATGGTGAGCTGTTTTTTAAATAAGCAGGATCAAATTAGTCAGTTTTGTTTCACTGGGCCATCCAACTCTTATGGGATAGTTGTTACCCTGAAAGTAGACTACTCTAGAGACCAGGCATCCAGTGTAACTAAGTGAACAACAACCAGCTTCCAGCCACACAAGACCTCAAACAATCAGACCTACAAAGGAAGGGCTGATGGTGCATTTGTGGCTAAGATAAAGAAGCACTTTAGATATGTATTAACTCATTTAGTCCTTATAAAAATCTTTGAGACATTATAGTACAATTTTATAGATGAAGAAAAGAGGACAAAATAATGAAATAATGTGCCCAAGGTCACATGCTAGTAAGTTATTGAACTGGAATTTTAACCCAGGAAATCCTAGCTACAGTGTCTATGATCTTAGACATCACATTATGCTTCTTCATAAATATGTGAAGGAGGCAGAAACTTTATATCAGTTTAGAGTTGGTTTAAAGTTTTTGGACTAATCCTGAAATGAAAGTCTGGAAATGAAATTGCATCAGTGGAAACTCTTTATCTGCCCTTATTTTCTAGGACAGTTTAAATTTAGTAAAATTTCATATTTCAATAAACGTTAATTCAATAAACAAAATGATGACTGCTCCTTCGAAAGGCAGTTTAGTCTTGTGGTCAAGATTTCCCTGCCTCTCCCAGCTATCTGACATTGGGTAAATCACTTAACTGCCACTTGACTCAATTTCCTTATCTATTAAATGGGTAAATAATGTTATTACCGTACACAGTTGTAAAAGATTAAACGAGATGAGGAAAGTAAAGCATATAAATATTGCTTACTGGGGAAGAAAAATCAGTGCTTACCATTTAAGAATTAGTCATTATTACGCTTTTGTTAGAATTTTTGGTCAATAAATCATAAAATTAAAAATCTCAATGTTTGGAAAATCTGGTAACACATGGGCTTGCTCTTGAGCCCTTTTTTTCCAAAGTCCCCTCTGTTACCTCTTATAATATGAAGTGTTAGGGAAAAAAGGTGAATGAAGTATTAATTTTCTTTCTCAACAAATATTCGAGTGCATAGAAAAGTATTGGTGATATAAGAATGAGGAAGACACATGTGATTTCTTACAGAGCTTACCATCTAGAAGACAAGAAAAACATTTAACAAATAATTTAAAAGCGTTACCTGTGCCTGGAAAGGAAAGTTTAAACGTTCTTGACAGAAGAAAATAAAGGGGCACAAAACGTGGTGCAGAGTTTGTAAGAGTAATACGGATAGGGCTGCAAATGTTAATTCCTGCGCCCAAGTATCTCATTCCTAACGAAGTACTATTAGAGGAGTTGAGATTCTTTCTGTGGTCTCTAAGTATCCGTTGGTAGGTAACAAAGCTCTCCTTGGAGAAGTTAATTCCTTGCTAGCCACGTGGTCACAAGTGAAATAAGTTTAAACCTCCATTCTTCTTACCCGAGCCCCCTTAACTCGGCTCACACCTCTTGATTCACAAAGCACTTCGTCAGCGAAAGGAATATCGCGAGAACTCTACACCGTTTCCCCGCCCCCCCCCCGGCTGTCGTTTTCCACGGTGGTAGTCGCTTTTGTTCTCGCGATATTTCCGGGTAAACGGGAGCCCGGGCGACCGGGCTTCTGTGAAACATGGCGGTCGGCTGGGACCGTAGGACGAGGTAAAATACTGAAACGTCGCCGGGTGCTGTTTTCTCGTTTGTTCCAGGGCTGTTCAGGGCATGAATGTGGTTAAAGGGGTGAGAGCCCGTCATAGCGTTAGCTCCCTGTCTTAGTTCCTCTCTTCCGGAGAGCGGGCCGGACCGGGGAGCCGGTCTACTTACCTTCCCCGGGGTCGTTACTGGCAGGACCCTGGGCAGCGCTGCGCCTGGAAGCTCCCCTTTTCCTGGTCCAATGTCTCTCCGCTGTCTTCCAACTTGAAGGAGTTTAGCTGCGTCCCCATAGCTGCTGACCCTGGCCCATTGCTTCTCACAGTGCCCCGTGCCCCGGTGGCTCCTCCCGCCCGCAGGGGCGGAGGGTCCCGCGTTGTGAAGACCAGCCTGATAGTGTCCCGATCGTCCCGGGTGTCTGGCTCCCATCCCCATTTCAGATACCAAATTCTTCGCAGCAAGTTGTGCTCTCTAAGAAAGAACGAGGTCTTGGCCTCGCCTCGGGAGGTTCGCACGCCGCTTAGGAAATTGAGAAAGGGGCAGGGCAGGGTGAGATGCTGTAGGAGAGACAGGTCCGAGTGTCACTACTTTTCTGAAACCCTTGAAGAGTTAAGAAGCCCTTGTTAGATAACATGTCAGCTCGTGGTAGAGAATAGCTTTGGGTATTGGTAGTATATAGAATTAATAGTTCATTGTTTGAGAAAACACGTTCCAGTAACTTTTATATTTAGGATTTAGTGCCCTCGAGACAACACAAAGTTACAAAATACCGGTTAAAATGATGCAAGACTGGCTTTCAGAATCAGTTAAAGATGAAGATACAGAAGCAGATAAAGATACAGTTAAAAACGGGATTTATT
This sequence comes from Pseudorca crassidens, assembly GCF_039906515.1. Classification (NCBI taxonomy): domain Eukaryota; kingdom Metazoa; phylum Chordata; class Mammalia; order Artiodactyla; family Delphinidae; genus Pseudorca; species Pseudorca crassidens. Next base: position 24,211,541 of record NC_090306.1, on the reverse strand, counting down.
TATTTGTTTGCAGTTGTACTTAGGTATTTCATTGAACTCTAGTGTACAGCCATTATAAAGAAATGAATTAGGCTTGTTCACTGAAGAATTCAGGACTTATGTTTGTTTACTTAATTTGTTTATTGATATTTCCAAATTGATGCAATTATTCCAGTTCTCTTAGAGGAAAAACATGAAAAAAAAATTTCATGGTTTTCTTCGGGGGGAGAACGTGGGGCGGAATTTCTTTCTTTTTGATGATGAACTTCAATCACAACTGACTGCTGTAATTGGTTGAGGGTACAAATCATAAAAATATATCAAGCTTGAAAGTCTCAGAGGAAATCAGTACTAGTTTGGAACAACAGCATCAAAAAAGAATTAGAAAAAATAATAAATTTCTTTGAGGATTAGTCATTTAATTGGAAGAAGTAGTGAAACATTTTTAATAGAAGTTACTCTTTAGGCAGTCTGTGCATGCTCCAAATCCTATTCAACAGTTTTTCTATATTTATTCTGATTCTGCCTCTTAATGTCATCATGGGTAAATTAACCTCTTTCTGTCGTAGTTTCCTTATCTGCAAAATGGGAATAATAATAATACAGCTCAGAAAGTGAGTGGTGATGATCAAGTGAGCTAAAACATACAAAGCACCTAGAACAATGCCTGACATACAGTTAACTTTCATTAAATGTTAGCTCTTGTTATTTTTAAATTTTTGTTTTCTAACTTCTATACCTACTCACAAAATGTTGCCTTTGTTCTTAGTCAAAATATAGACTGAAGAAGATGCTTTTATAAGTAATTTCTTGGATTCCAAAATTGATTAAACTCTTCAGTCTATATGGTTAAAATGTCCTTAAACTCCATCTTCCAATTGCTTGCTTTCTTAAGCCGTTATCCTCTCTTAATTACTAAGGTACAGATTCCTCTTTCTACTACTCCATGCAGTCTTACTTAAGTCTAGGTCAGTTCTAGGTCATTTCTGCCCTAGGTGCCTTGTTAACCCATTCTCCTTGCTTTTGGAGACCTTCATTCTGTTGTCAATATATTTCATGTGGGCTTCCCTGGTGGCCCAGTGGTTGAGAGTCCACCTGCCGATGCAGGGGACATGGGTTCGTGCCCCGGTCCAGGAAGATCCCACATGCCCCGGAGCAGCTGGGCCCGTGAGCCATGGCCGCTGAGCCTCTGCGACTGGAGCCTTTGCTCCGCAAAAAAAAAAAAAAAAAAAAAAAAAAAAAAAAATATATATATATATATATATATAATTTCATGTGTCTCTGACCTTTTCCTCACACTTTCCTTACTTGCTTAATTCAATTAATTTAATTCACTTTTGTATGCTTTTATTGAGTAGTTACTGTAGTCAAACCATTCTTTGAGGAGGAGGATGTTTGTCTTTGCTTCATCTTGCTACTAGGTACTTACAAATTGTTGTGTTGCCATCACTCTATAGTCTCTTCTTTTAACTTTCATTCTATCAATTTGTATAATCCTCAGTCTATTCATGTTATTATCGCCTAACTTCACTTTCCCACCTTCCTAAAGACTTTAACATAAACCTCAAATATCCTACAAGTCTTTGCATTTCTTTTGAGAATTAGAAATAGATATTTATCAAATGACTCATTTTTATCTTGATTAAAAACTGTGAGGTAACCATTATGTCTCCCTCCCTCCTTTTAAAACAAAATTATAAAAGAATTCTGAGAAGTTGAGGATCTTTTCAAATTCATCACATAGCTTGTAAGTGCCTAGAAGTCCCCCAAGTGTTTTTGATCACAAAAAACTCACATTTATACCATCTTACTTGGCTTCCAAGTAAACCTTTTTTTTTAAATCACTTGGAAGTTTATTAGATTTGTTTGAATTATGTTAGTGTAAATAATTTTAAAAACAAAATGTAACTCTGTTGTAAAAAGTTTTAAAGTAAAAAGAATGAGTACTTTTTTGATGTCTAGTGTTTGTAAAGTGAAACTAAGTTATCTTTCATAAAATTTATTGTATTCTAATGCAATATTGTCAAGTAGTTTAAAATTACATATAAGTCATAGTTTTGCTTTTCGTTTCTGAAGTTCAGTGATAGCCTGGATAATACTTGTTCCATCTCCTTTCTCATTGTTATTAATGGCTTGTGTTAGTTTCATAGGACTGCCATAACAAATTACCAACTGGATGGCTTTAAAAACTAGAAATTTGTTCTCTTACAGTTTGGGAGACTACCAGACTGAAATCAAGGTGTCAGCAGGGCCATACTCCCTCTGACAGCTCTAGGAAAGAAACCTTCCTTGTCTCTTCTAGCATCTGGGCAATCCTTGGCTCCTTGGCTTGTAGATACATCACTCTAATCTCTGCCTGTCTTCACATGGCATTCTCCCCTGTGTGTCTGTGTATTCTCACATGGCCTTGTTAAAAGGGCACCAGTCATTGGATTTTGGGCCACCTTAATGCAGTATGGTCTCTTAACATCTTTAAAAACCCAAATATTTCCAAATAAGACCCATTCACAGATACCAGGGGTGAGGACCTAAAAGTATCCTTTTGGGAGACATAGTTCAACTCACAACAATGGCCATGTGTATTAACCAATTAAATATTTCTCATATTGTTAAATATACATTAAAAATAGAAGTTAGCTCATAAAGTGTGGGTAGCAGAAGATAAATTATGCCTCTATTTTTGTTTGAAGAAGTAATTAAACTTAATTCAGCAGACCATAAAAGTGTCATGAATTCTATATTTTAATTTTGGCAAAGCATCTGATAGTTTCATTATATTCACGTGGACACAGATGATGAAATACTAGCTGTTTGACATTTCTTAGATTGAGTGTTGATAATGTGTCTCTGTGTTCCAGCATGAAAGGTGGTTTCTTATTTCTTATGCAGTTTTTCAAAGCATTGTCTTAGTCTCAGTTGTTATCAGTGACTTCCTGGAATTTGCTTGTTTTATTTTTTAGTATACACAACAGTTCAGGAGAGAAATTGAAGATATGATACTGGACTGGAGATTGTCAAAGTATGAAGAGCATCACCAACTAATGGGCAAAGGAATCTAGCATAATGGCGCCTAAATTTTGTTAACCAGTACAAAAAAATGTATAGAAAAAATCAGGGAAAGGGGCTGGACTTAAGGACTGATATAGAATTGCAGTTTTTTTTTTTTTTTTTGCGGTACATGGGCCTCTCACTGTTGTGGCCTCTCCTGTTGGTGAGCACAGGCTGCGAACGCACAGGCTCAGCGGCCATGGCTCACCGGCCTAGCCGCTCTGCGGCATGTGGGATCTTTCCGGACTGGGGCACGAACCCGTGTCCCCTGCATCGGCAGGCGGACTCTCAACCACTGCGCCACCAGGGAAGCCCTAGAATTGCAGTTTTTAATTTTATTAAAGAAAGATATCCAAAAACAAACAAACAAAAAACTTTATCTAATTTTATCATTTCATAAAAGAAAGGACATTTGACACATTAAAAAAAAGGAAGGAAATAATCTCAGAATAAAAGACAGATTTTTAAACTGAATAAATTTAACTTAAAAAAAGAATCCTATATTGTCCTTGTTTTTTTTCACTTAGGTACAGACTAGAAACTTTTGTAACAGAATGGCAGTTCTGTGGTTCTGGAAACCACTGATCTAGGGTCTTTCTAAATGCATTTTTGAAAATGTCTGACTGAGCTGGATGGAGAGGCAAATAGAGTGGGAATGGGAGCAGTGGAACTGAATGACTGGGAGGAATCCAAGGGATTGAGAACACAGGGAAAATGAAGAGTAGATTCTTCCCTAGTGAGGAAATTAAAGAGCTGGCAAGATAATTGTTTCTGCTCAGAGAGGAAAATTGGTGATTTGGATATTAGAGGTGGAACAGTTTTAAAAGTTAAGAGGAGCCAAAGCATGGCCTTGTTCGTGTGTGGCTTTGTATAGAATTAAGATGGAAGTCACTGGAGAATATCTGTTAGGCTTACATGGTAAAAGGATTATCATTTTGAATGAGTGCCCGAGACTGAGTGTCATAGGGTGGTGATGGAATGGGGAAGAAGTGCAGTGAATGATCCAGGTGCTGAAGTCATTAAGGAAGTTCTAAGTATATCCAGGTGTTAATGGAAGATGAATCAAGTGCTGAAGTGAGTTAGTGTACACTGTGGGTTGGAGTATGGACTCTGGAGCCAAGCTGCTTGGCAGTGAATCCAGTTTCTACCACCTGCTGTGTGGGCCTTGAAAATACTTGACTGGGGACTTCCCTGGTGGCGCAGTGGATAAGACTCCGCACTCCCAATGCAGGGGGCCCGGGTTCAATCCCTGGTCAGGGAACTAGATCCCACATGCATGCAGCACCTAAGAGTTTGCATGCCAAAGAGCCCGTGTGCTGCAACTAAGGAGTACAGAAGCCGCAACTAAGGAGCTGGTGAGCCGCAACTAAGGAGCCCGCCTGCCACAACTAAGACCCGGTGCAACCAAATAAATAAATATTAAAAAAAAAAAAAGAAAATACTTAACTGTCTGTGCCTCAGTTTCCTTATCTATAAGTGAATAAAAATAGTATTTACTTTGTAGAGTCCTTTAGAGGATTAAATGAATTTAATATATGAAGTGCTTCAAATAATACCTAGCACATAATATGAAAGTTAGCTATAATTCTAATGTAGTATGTGTGTTTATTATTATTATTAGAAGATAGACTTGAAAAGGGAAGAGATGGTTGAGATATCATGTTAAAACATGCTACTTCTTTACCTGTGAGTCTCAGAAATGAAGTATGATTCAAAGATAATTACCACCAGGAGAACGTTATGTTTCATAAAGAGCAGGTAGAAGGATTGCTTTTAGAAAAACTGGAAGTTATTGGATGACTTGTTCATATCAGAACAGTGGCTCTATAGAGTAGATTGGCAGGTATTCGAGGTGGAACGAATTTTTGGTTGTAGGTTAATGCTGAGCTAACAGGAATGGGACTGGAGCAGCAGCAGAGTGGCAAGGTGCTCCATTGTAGAATAGAGCTGTCTTAGCAGAAGGTGAGACACAGCCTGCTGTTGTCCACCTTTCTATCCCGGGATGGGGGAGAGGCAGTGAGAGTGCCCTATGCATGCCCTCAGGGTCAGGCCGTGGAATTGTGAAAACTAGGAATGGAAGAGCCAGAGGCTGGGAGAGAGCCAAGTGAGTACACTAGTTAGATGATTAAGGGAGGAGTGCCGGATAGGTTATATGAAGTGTTAGAGGGTTGGTAAAACTAGCTGCTTTCCATATCTTTATACGTACATGTAATTTACAAGAAAGCATTTATAGAGCTCATTACAATATAGAAAATTTAGAAAGTAAAATTCACAGTTTTATTCATTTGCTCAACAATGCTATACCTACTATGTGCCAACCACTGTTGTAGGTGCTAGGGATATACTGTAGTGAGCAAAACAAAAATTCTTCTTGTAGATCTTATATTTTTACATATTTACTTATCTAAGTATGACTGTTTTGATTGGAAAGCTGTGCTACCGTGAGTTTTTCTGGGGAAATTTCCCACCTTCCTTCTTTCCTTCCTTCCATAAATATTTATCAAGTAACCTGCTGTGCATTGGAGATACAAAGATTAAGTTAGACATGGTTCCTGCCCTAAAATTACAATGGAGAAAACAAAATTAAACAAGCAAGTATAAATAGTGTGATAAAGGCACAGTGTTCTAGGAGGCCATGCTATAACTCATATGTTTGAGGTCATAGAAGTTTTTTTTTTCCCCTGAGAGAGAGATTTAGACAGACTTGAAGAGTAAATAGGAGTTAGCCAAATGTAGAGGTGGGGGAGTGGGGGAAGGATATTTATAGTAGAGAGAATAGCATGTTTAAGGAATAGAAAGTGATTTAGTATGGTTGGAACTAAGACTTTGAGGGATTGGGTTTTGAAGCGAGGTAAGCAGGGCCTGTGTTTTGAGTGCTTTGTAAACCATGTTAGGATAGGGTCCAAACTCTTTAAATGTAATGGGGACCTATAAAAATATTTTAAAATAAAATTTATATGATCAGTTTTATGTATTAAAAATATTATTGATTGTTGTGTGGAGAGTGAATTGAAAGATTGAAGATTGAAGCAATGCAGAGATGGATTATGGCAACTGAGACTAGGCTCCTAGTAAGGAACTTCTCAATGGGCCTGGAAAAGAAATGACAGATTTGAGAGAAATTTAGGAAGAGTTTAAGTCTAAGGATGCAACTTATGTTTCTAGCTTGTGCATTTGGGTGCATGTGTCATCATTAACGAATATAAGGACACAGGAGGAGAAACAGGTTTGGTAGGGTGAAGTATTTATTTTTAGACTTGTTTTGTCTGAATTGTCTCTGGAATGCCCTAATGAAAATGTAATAGAAGACAAAAAGATATACATGTCTGCAGAAATATTTGGACTGGGAATAAAGATTTGAGAGGAATCAACATGTAGATAGAAATGGAAGGGATGGGAGATCACTTGGGGGAAGTGTGGAGGTTGGGAGGAGGGCCTAGTGCCCTCTGAGAGGAAGAAGAATCTGCAAAATAAGCCAAAGAATATCTTAGAGGTAAAACAAAAATCAGGAGTATAGTATTACCTAAGCCAGGGTAAGAGACTTTCAAGGAGAAAAAGAAGTGATGAATAAGTGAGAAAATATATTTTCTCAGAAGCAAAATTGATTAAGGGCTAAAAATTGTCCGTTGGGTTTGGTACTAAGCAAGTTGTTAATAACCTTGCTGAGAGCAAATTTAGTTGAGAGGCAAGGAAGTAGTCTCAGTATATGAATACGGACAACTCATACCTTTAAGTTTTGCTGTAGATATGCAGCTGGAGATCTATACAGTAGTTGGAGTTGGACTTGAGCTTACGTGGAGAGTTTTGTCTTAAAGATAAGCGGCTTGAACATATTTATTATTTAGCCCCTGTAGGAAAGAATGAGTATAAATTGAAAGATGGAAGAAGGATCAGTCTTGGTGCCGTTACTGCTAAGCAGGTACAGAAAATAAATTTGATTACTGAGTTGAACAAACTTGAGGAACATGGCTTATGCTTAATAAACACTCAGAAGCTTAATTTACAGATGAGAAGAGCAGTTTTTTGTTTGTTTGGTTTTTTTTGCAGTATGCGGGCCTCTCACTGTTGTGGCCTCTCCCGCCGCGGAGCACAGGCTCCGGACGCGCAGGCCCAGCGGCCATGGCCCACGGGCCCAGCCGCTTCGCGGCACGCGGGATCCTCCCGGACTGGGGCAAGAACCCGCATCCCCCGCATCAGCAGGCGGACTCCCAACTACTGTGCCACCAGGGAAGCCCGAGAAGAGCAGTTTTATAACTGTCATGGGGATCAAACACTGTCATCTCTTGTCTACATGTTCTTTTTTTTCCTTAGGAAAACCATATACATGAAATGCAAAATTATATTCTGAAGGCCACTTTTGAGCATGGAATCAGCAAGGGGAGTTAGTTGGGTATTTATAATGGCAAATGAAATCAACCCATTAATGCATTTAGCTTCACTTTAGGGCAGTGGCTCCTTCATGGACTGATTAGTAGTGCCTCTGGTTAGGTCCTGCTCTCTTTTGGACAGTGTTCATGATTACTGCCAGTTTTTACTTCCCTGAGTCTCCTTTTTTTCTCCATGAATACTCTTTCTATGGTCTGTTCTTTCTGTATTAATCCTACTTAGATTTCAGACAAGTCTTTCTGCTTTCTTCTAGAGACATTCTTTTAGTGACTTTTTCAACCATTTAACTTATTCTGTTATGTGTTGATTTTATCAATACAACTTTGATTTCTGGTAATGCTTGTAGTGTCACCTATAATATTATTTATATAAATCAGTCAGATAAAAAAAGTATATAAAGGGCTTCCCTGGTGGCGCAGTGGTTGAGAGTTCGCCTGCCGATGCTGGGACACGGGTTCTTGCCCCGGTCCAGGAAGATCCCACATGCTGCAGAGTGGCTGGGCCCGTGAGCCATGGCTGCTGAGCCTGCGCGTCCGGAGCCTGTGCTCCGCAATGGGAGAGGCCACAACAGTGAGCGGCCCGCGTACCGCAAAAAAAAAAAAATTATGTAAATATTTGAGATTTCAGTTATTTTTATGGCTAGCATATTTTAGATGTAGTTGGCATATTGATCAAAAAGAGAATAGCAAGCAATTTTTAAATAATATTTTTATTATAAAAGCAGATAATTTGGAAAATCCAAAATTTTGTAAAGAAGACAAAATCCTCCCATGATCTACTTATAACATTTTGTGTACAGGCTTTCAGTTTGTTTCCCATATATCTTTTTCCCTGTCTCCCATAAAACTGGCATATGGCCTTCTGGTCTTTGCTTAATGTATTATGAGTATTTTCTTACATCATTAAATGTTTTCTTTTATAAGATTTTCAGTGTTTACATAGATTTAGAACTTTTAATTCACTGTAATTTGTATATTGGATACGAGGAGTTCGTTTCTATCTTCAATATTTAAAAATAGCCATACAAGAAATATCCTCATCAAATTTTTGTGCACAACACAGATATTTTCCTTCGGATACATTCCTAAAAAAGGAATTTACTTAGAATAAGAGCGGTGAATATTTATGTTCTTGTTAGCAGTGTATGAGCATATCTACTTTACTTCATTGTCATCCATTAATGGGAATGTATTATTTGTATGTGTTTTGTTAATTTCATAGGAGAAAAACTTTATTTTAATTTGTATATTCAAATATTACAAATGTAATTGAATTGATTTTCACTTTTTTTGGCTATTTAATGTGTTTGTGTGTGTAAATTGCCTGTCATTAGTACTTTTTTGTCAGGGTGGAAGTGGAGAAAAAAGAGGTGTGGATAAGTGTTAAGCTTTTTTTCTCAAGGAGGAATAAGAATGTTACGTTGTTCCAAGGACATTTTTCAGTTATCTAAAAATAAAAGAAACCTTTTAATCTTTTTTGGAGGATTCATTTATTCATTTTTTATTCCTTAGCATGACTATATGAAAGAAGAAGAAGGTTTTCCTGAAGATGAGGCGACTGAATCGGAAGAAAACCTTAAGTTTGGTGAAAGAGTTGGATGCCTTTCCGAAAGTTCCTGACAGCTATGTAGAGACTTCAGCCAGTGGGGGTACAGGTGAGTATCAGTTCAAATTAAAACTCCTTCTGTAAGTGCAACTTCTAAGTTATCAATCAAGAGCATACAGAAATGTAGCCATGAGAAAGAACTCATCAATGAACTGTGCAGTAACTTTATAGTTGGTCTGTCCTCATGCCACACTATTTGCCTTAATTTTATTCTTATATATATTCTTTTTTGCATCCAACCCAATGCAGTCTATGCATTTAGCAGTGTTTATTAAAATATTACTGAACAAATTAATCCAGTTTTACTGCTTTGGTGCTCTTGAGTTATGTATACGTATATTAACAAGATTATTATATGTAAATAGAATTGAAGTTGTTTAATGATGTTGAAACTGCCTCAGTCTGTTTTGGTTAAGAATAAGTCAATTTAGACATGATAATAAAAATTCTTAAATTTCACATTACTGAAAAGAGGCAGCATAGGGTAATAGTTAAGAGCTTAGACTTTGGAATCAGACTGTCTATATTTAAATTCCACCTCTGCCCCTTCCTAAATACTTGATCTTGAGGAAGTTAATCTGTCTATGCTTTAGTTTCTTCTTCCATGAAATGGGGATGCTATCAGTATTTGCCAGGTAGAGTTGCAGTAGCAATTAAATAAATTAATATTTATAAAATGCTCAGAGCAGTGCCTGGTACAGATAGTAGTATTTGTTAAATAAATAAATAATGAAATATATCAGAAAAATATGCAACTATAACAGTATTAACTATTATTTCTTTCCCCATGAAGAGCTGATAAGACAATATACTTCCCATAAGATTGACATTTCATTTAGTAAAATGTATAATAAATTGCTTGCTATTTCTAATCTCTTGTGATTAACTTTTGTTAATGAAAATAGTACAAGTTCTTGATGCACAATCCATTTTAAGTGCAGTTTGTCATAGTATATGATAGTGCTTTTTCTTTTTGTTAGATCTTTTAGTTTTATAAATGAAGTGAAATACTTAGGAGCTTTCAAAGTAGAAAGTTTTATTAGAGATTTGGAGATGTTATTTGAGATTCTGACACAGATTGTTGTGGATTCTTAGGATCTAAGAAATTAAGCTAGTTTTTTTTTTTTTAATTGGACTATAGGCATGGATGCATTTTTAATTATGAGGGGACTACTTTCAAATTTGTGTTGTGAAACTTATGCTTACTTTCATCATTTATCTTATCTGTGACACTGCTATATATAACAAGGTAAAAGTTTTATGTATTTGTAGAATTTTGACAAATCTCTTTAGTGAGAAATGTCCTTCGTATTGAAGAAATAAAATGCTTTCTCAATAGTGCAAATGTTTGTGTTCATTAAATCTTCATTTTTGAGCTGTTTTAGAAAAAAATTTATAATGACTATTTTAAGAAAAACCTTTTATTGTATTCATTCATGTGGCAATCATATTAGGGTATTCTTTGCTAATTTTAATCTTACTTAAAATGGTTTCCTGCTGTTTACCTTTTAAAAATTGTTTTAATTCTTTCCTTTTTTGTTGGTTTCTCAGTTTCTCTAATAGCATTTACCACTATGGCTTTGTTAACTATAATGGAATTTTCAGTATATCAAGATACATGGATGAAGTATGAATATGAAGTAGACAAGGATTTTTCTAGGTAACTTTTTTTTTGAAATACCTTTAGATTTAAATTGCTCTGAAGGTAACATGTTAAAAAAAAAAGTCTAACCTTTTATACTTGGTTTATTTTAATTCTGAAGAAATAGTACTGAAAAATCCTCATTAATTGTATGCATTAGGTAAAACATTTTAGAATAATTTGAATACTGGTTAAATTCTAAGAGAAAGGTTCTTTGATTGAATATGCATTTGTTTAAAAAGGTTAGGAGAATATGTTTTTCCTTAGATGTTGAAATGACGGAAATTGTTTGATGTTTTGAAATTGTTTACTCTTTAGATTTTGAAGTATCTTACTGATCTGTGTGAACTGGAAAATAAATTGTCTAAGGTTACATTGTTTATGCTTATAGCTTGATTGTTGTAAATTGTGTATAAACTATATTTTAAGGTAAACAGCATCACTTTTAAACCTTTGAAAATATTAGTACCTTAATTAGGAGACAAAATATACTTTATTTGTATTATTTGTATTTTTTAATTGATTGAAGATAACAGGTTTATAATACTTAGATTGCACTAGATAGCAGGAAACATTTACTTCTCAATTTCAATCCCAGCTCTGCCATTTACTAAGTATGTGACTTTAGGGAACTTACTAAATCTATTTCTGCGTGTGCTTCAGTTTCCTTTTCTGTAAAATGGGGATACTAATTATAGTACTTTCCTCTTCAGGTCAGTGAGAATTCAGTCAGTCAACATTTGTAATAGTTGCTGTGTAACCTTGGGCAAGTCATACAACTGACTTCTTTCGGGCCTCAGTTTCTTGATCTATAACATCAGTGTTATTCTTAATGCCATTAGTTTTTAAGGAATTTGTTGTTTTTCTTATTTTGGTTTTTTTTAGCACCAATGAAATAATTTTTATTCTTTCTAAATGAAGTCATGTAGTTCACCACATAAGTGTAGTGGGGATGCCTAGAAGCCTGTCTGCTTGACCTCACCCTCTTCCTATAAATCTGAGCCTAAACCCCAGGGTTATTTGGAACACAGTTTGAACTCTAGACTACTTTAAGATTCTGTGAAGTTCTAAAAATCTGTACTCCCTATTGAAACCGGATGAAAATTATTAGAGTGAAAAAAAGTTTTGATAGGAAGCGCAGGACAGGACTGATCCTGATTGTACTCATTCTGTTATTCATGGCACTGATTCTGATACTTGAAAATTAATTTGATTTGAACTAAATATTTGAAAATAAGGCATTGGTTGAGCCTTTTTAAAAGGCCATGCAAAACTTTAAGAATCAGGTTTTGTGGGGTTTTTTTTCTGGTAATTTGGGTACATTCATCTTGAGTCACACATACCTAGTTTCCAATATGCCACTTCAGTAGTTATGTGGTCTTAAGCCAGGCATTTATTTAAACTGCCATAAACACCATTGGCTTATTTGTAGAACTGAAGCTATCTACTTTATAGGTCCATGGTAAGGAATAAAGAGGATAGTATTTGTAGGACATCAGGTACAATGCCTGATGTCTGGTATTTATTTGGTAAATAAGGAGAGAAAGGCTTTCAATTCCTAACTTTTGATTTTGAAAGTTTTGTATTGTTTAATGGCATAGTCTACGTAAGGTTTATGTAAACAGAGGTTAATACTTTTTTCTGAGTTGCTTGGACTTACTAATTGTAGAATTGCCATTAAAATGAAGGATACTGTGTTAAAAACTTGTGAAATCAGAAAGACTTTTGGAATTATTACAAAATAGGATTTTTACTTTTAAAGTGCCTTTGTTTTGCCCATATGAATGCTATCCAAGTTCTAATTGACATATTTTATTCTGTATGAAGTCCAAGTTTTTCATAGATCAGTTGATTTATATTGATCGTGTTTTGTTGATCAATTGGTAGGTTCTAATGTTTCCTTTTTGTCTTTTAGCAAATTGAGAATCAATATAGATATTACTGTTGCCATGAAGTGTCAGTGTAAGTACGTGTTTAACCTGATGATTGCATATATAGATTATGGTTTAAACAGTTGCTAGTAAAAAGTAAAAGCCACTGGTTGTTTTAACTTTATTTTTCCTTTATGATATCTTAATTTAAGAATACAAAGTGTTTTTCTCCCCAGCTTGTATTCTTTAAATTTCTTCTCCATAAAGAGATTTAACTTTCACATTAGTATAATTAAAATGAAAGAAAATTGGAGGAAATTTTTATAAATCGAAGTTCTAGTTTAGGTATATCCTTTATTTCTTTCTTGTTTGGCATACTGATTTTTACATCCACATTCCAGAAACATATCCTCTTTCACAGTTTCAATTTACTACCCTTTACTTTTACTTCTGCATATTAAAATACAGATCCAAATCTTTTGAGTTAATGGTGATGTTAGCCTTTTCTGTTTTCTTCGCTGGCTTCACTTAATTATACTGGTAGAAGTGGAAAAATGTTAATATGCTAGATAGATAATGTTTGAATCAGTATAGTTCTCAAAAATGAGGATGCTTTTTCATCTTAAATTGTGTCTTAAATTACTGCTTGAAAAGTAGAGACCAAGAATTCAGTAGTTCAGACAAAATTTTTTAAAGTGTGAAATCATTTTATCCAATTAAGGAAATTAATTTCTAAAAGATTTCATCTAAGAACAACCTTAAATCTCTTTTCCTTTTCCATTTATTTTTTCTTATGTTAGTGGTTAGTGGATATAGTTTGACTCTCAGCATAGAATATAAAACTTCTAATTCTTTTCTATGCAGATATTGGAGCAGATGTATTGGATTTAGCAGAAACAATGGTTGCATCTGCAGATGGTCTAGTTTATGAACCAGTAAGTTTGATTTACATGTTCTTTTAAATAGTATGCTTTGAGGAATTGTTCCCTTGAAGACAGTTTTGATATTTGCTTTTAATTTTGTCTGAGCTAGTTTTTTAAAAATATATTTTCTTAATTCAAAAGTAGTATACAACATTGTAAATCAGCTATACTTCAGTAAAAAATAAAACAAAAACAAAACAAACAGAAATATTCCATATTCTTTGTAAACATTTAGGGGGAAGAAAAAATTATATCTAATTACCAAATTATGTAAATATAATTACCAAATTATATCTAAACCAAAGCCTTGTTAGCATTCTGGATAAGCCTCTATAATCTTATACTTATTTTATATTTTTTGTTAATGCTTCCTAACAGTTTCCTTTTCTCTTTTATACAGTTGCTATAGTGATGAAATTTTCTTCTTTTCTTCTAATGATTTGGAAATTCTATGTCTTATTTGTATTCTTCTTTTACCAAATTTAAGTTCTTAAAAACGTTTGAGCTATATTTCTCTTGTAATCAAGAATGAAGCATTATCTAAGAGGAGAAATTTCATATGCATTTAGTTCTTCCTCTCTCCTTCACACCTCCATTTCCCAGACCTAATGAAATACTGACATTCTCTTATTGTTTTCATAGTACAAGTTGTGTGTAATAGAATTAATTTGTTAGAAAACACCATCACATTACAGGGGCAGGTATCACATTACAGGGGTGGGTGATAACAGGTCATGATCAGAACTAGCCCTAAAGAAGCTTTAGAAAACAAAGCATGGAACTCCCAGCTACTCTGCCTTGCTGACTGCTCTGTTGGCATTGTGGTACTTATGTTTACCCATGCGTTCTTGAGTTGTTTTGTTTACCATTGACAGTTGTGAACCCTCTTTAAACAAAATTGCAAAGTGAAGACTAAAGGTGATGGAGGAGGATTAGAAGTAACTGAATAGGTGGAGGAGAAAAAAGGGAAGCTCTTAGTTCAGTTTTGATTACCAAATTATTTTTAGTTTACATGAACAAAATATATTTATGCCTTTTGATACACACTTTTAAAATAAAATTTTCTAAAGAAAAAGTAACTTTTGTTACTGCCACTCTGAACCACCCTACTTCCTACCTCCTGTATTGCCACTCAAAAAATTGATATCAGTAATTTTAAATGAGGTTAGGAACCTTACAAATTCAGGTACCATGTTATTGCATGTTAAACTATTATCTGGAAATTTAGATCTAGATGATTATTATCAGACACTAACATTTGTATTCTGTTTCATACTATTTTAGGAATAATTATTCAACTTTATGTTTTATTGCTTTTACTTTCTACCCTTCTTAGTTTCTTTATTTTTGTTTATCGTTTTGTGAGGGACTTTTTGTGACTTCTTTATCAGCAAGAATATGTGGGTTATGTTTTATGACAGACCGCCTATGTCATTCTGTTCTCAATACATGTAAGGTTGGCTGAGGATAGAATTCTTGCTTTATGGTGTTTTACACTCAGAACTTTATAGACATTCCTTTATTGCCTTCTGGCACAATTTTTTTTTTCTTTGTAGGTAACATATTTATCTACTTATATGCTTTTTTCTTTTACTTTTGAAATTCAAATATTTATCCTGTATATCCAAGTGTGGATCCCCTTCAGTTATTTTTGGCTTTTGATGGTATTAATGATCTGAAGTTTTAAGTGTTATTTTGCTTGTTTGTTTGCTTTAATGATGTTCAGAGTAACGGTTTTACCTCTGTTTTTTAAAATTCTTATCAAGTGATGTTGAATTTCATGGAGTGGTTCTCAATATTTTTATCAATTCTTGCATAAGATGCATATTTTGAACTTTATCTGTGAGTTCTGGGAGATGACCTTGATCCAGCAGGATCAATCTTTTTTTTTTTCAATGCCTTCATTATGTTTTAAAATTCAGTGATTATATTTTCCACCTTTGATATATTGCAGATCACTCCGTTTTTTTCTGTCTTCATGATGATAAATCTCATTGAGAAATAATTAGAAAAACTTCACTTTTCTTCTTCTTTTTAGAAATGGTATCACAAAGGAAAATTAGCCCTCGGACCTCAGATTTACCACTTCTTTCAAATTGATGAATCTTTTTGTCTATCTAGCTATCTATTTTCTTGTTCATCTTTAGGATGGGAAAATAAATGGCCAGTTAACTGACTGAGAGTTGAGATAGACTTGAGTTATGTCGGTTCCCTTTCCCTCCCCAGCCCCACTTTTTTTTTTTCCAGACGTAAATGAAAGGAGAAGGATATATAGTTTAGATATACTGTGTTTCTTCTAAGCAAAATTAGAGCTTCAGATGCTTTTGAAAAGAAAGGAGGAAGTCACAGTGGGTTCAGGATGGCAGAGTAGTTCACCAGGGCACCCCACATTTCCTTTTCCGTATTTGTTTTGACAGGTTAAATTTAGCTAGGGTAATTCCTTTTTTCTTTAACTGGTGTGACTGTCCTCATTAGCAGCCAGCTGTAGCAGTAGTTTTGCTTAATTTAGAATACAGTCCAGGTTACATGTAAGCTGGGAATAATAATGCTGTGGAATGCCCTTTGTGATGTGGTCTCTGGTACTCGATTGAACTGCTAGAAGTCTTCTTAGGATGGTGACTGTCTCTTCCTCAAGTGTCTTGTTATCTTTTATCACCTGTTTTCCTCTGTTACTCTGAATTGGGGATTTACTGCTTACATGGATTTTCCTGTCCCATGAAATAAATTATGTGTTGGGCTCTTTTCTCAATTTAGTGTCCCTTGTATGCTGTCTTGCATAAGTTTTTGATAATTTCCAACATATGGATACTATTTAAAATGATTTAAAATAATGATACAGTTTGTGTCCTCATTTTTCTGTTTCTTTGGACATTGTGAGAATTTGAGGAGATAATCATCTTGAACTTATCCACTAAAATTTATTTATGCTGTTTTTCTAGCATTCGCTCCATACTGTCTGTCACTCCCACTCTCTTCACGTTTATTAAGTCTCTGATTTTTTTAATAAATATTTTTTCTGGACAGCTTGTCTCTTCAGCTAGATTCTAAGCTCCTGAAAAGCAATTACTTTATTTTTTCTTCTTTATAGCTCACAAAATGTAAAGCATAATGCATTGCAGGTATTAGGCACTGATGAATATGTTAGAATTATGTAATTGTGGCAGGATCTTTGATTATTCCATTTTTGATTATTCCATTGTAACAGCTTCTGCCATTTCTTTCAATCATTTGTAGAAGAGGAAAGTTTTATTTTAATTTAACTGTCATGAACTAAAAGTCATGTCTTAGCCAGAAAGTTAGAAACTTAAAAATATGTAATTGTATATTTTTATCAGTAATTTTTAAAACGTTTAACAGTGTTTCTGGTAAGTATTCATTCCCTTGTCCTAATTTATATTAAAATATTTAAGAATTATTATTAATGTAAAATTATTTGAGATAATTTTTACTTGTTTTTAAATTTTCACTCATTCTTTTAATATGCAGTCTGAATATTAAAAACTTAATTCTAATAATTTTACTGGTTTCTAAACCATGATCACACAATATGCTATGATAGCTACTATTTATTTAAAGAAAAGAACTACTTTTAGGGATGTGAGAAAGTGAGGAATCTGACATAGTTGGGTTTATATACTGACCTTCATTATCTGTGATTTTTCAAAAAATTTTTTAATCTTTTGAGTTCTTTTTTATATATAAAAAGGAGAGAATAATAACAAACTCACAAGGTTGTTATGAAGGTTAAGTGAGATAATGATTTAAGTAGCATAGTGCTGAGCACAAAGTAGGCCACTCAGTAGTTCTTTACCCGCTGTGTTAAGCACTATACCGAGCAGTTTGGGGAAGTCAAAGGGTGAATCACATAGTCCCTGCTGTCAGTAGTTTTATTCACAAGGTAACTGGGGAGCAGTTGCATGTAGCCTCATCTGTTTGCCATGGTGTGTTTTATAGCACTTTCTTTGTGTGCTGTGCTGTGAAAAAGGTTGGGAAGCAAGGTATAGACAAGTTCAGCAGGAGTAATCAAAGTAATTTCACTGTAATCATTAACCTAGAGCAAGTGGCATATAGAATTTAGACTGACATTAGGGTCACAGTTACAGGAGAGGAAGGTTCCAGGTTGATATAATTAAATAACCAAAGGCACAGAGGTAGAACTGTCTGATGGAATGAGGGGTTAAAGAGAAAGGATTTATAGTGAGAGAGTAGTAGGTTAGGGCATGATTATGGAGGGATCATTAATGATATTGATAAGTTAGAAAGTAGAATTAATATGCCTTGTTATAAATCGCCTTTTAAAAATCAAAAGTGGACTTTTTGTTGGAAAATTAAATTGTGGGTATTGCCACAAACTGTGAGAAGTTTGCCTCTTTTCCTCTGATTCTACAAAGTAGCTAAGTTTGTCTTTGAATTGGTGAACATAGTGCCTAGATAAAATTTCTTGAATTATTCTTTCTTGATTAATACATGTGGGAATTATAGTGACATTGTTAGGTCATTTCAAAACTTTTTGATTTTATCATGGTATTTTCCTGGCAAGAATATGGGCTTTGGATGCTTGAATATTATACTTAAGCTGTATGTCTTTTTCATTTCTTCTTCTCTTTTAAATACTTAAGTTTCATGCTGGCATCATTTAAATGATTTTAAGTCTTAAAATACCATTTTGTACATGTGATAGATTGCATTGTATCCATTCCTATAAATGTAGATAACTGTAATAGAAAAATATTCGCAATTAGTGAAATTTCTTTATACTACTTTTGAGTAAAATTAAAAATTTTTTAGTTTGACTTATGGAAGATTAAATGTAAATTATGAATACTTGTTTTTAATGTTATTATAAATTTGTTCCTTGGTCAAAGAAAATTTTAAAAAATTATGATATAAGAGCCAAGAGAATTTGACAGTGCTAGTGATTATGTTTTCCTTTATTTCAGGCAATATTTGATCTTTCACCACAGCAAAAAGAGTGGCAGAGGTAACAAGTAAACAAAGTATTGTGGTCCATAGAAATTAGATCATGCTTTGTCTATTTTGTCTACTGTATATTATTCATAGATTAATATATTTATCTAGGCATTTCTTTGGATGAAATATTAGCAGAATATAGTATATAATATAATCTTTACACTTTCAAAGATTTTATCAGATCTTAGGAAAGTCATATAATCTTTAATGCACTTTGAATCATAAATACATTTTAGTTTTCATTTAAAATTGTGTTAACTATTTAAAAAATTTTAAAAGCAATATATGATCAAATTTGAATATAAAGGATATAAAGTGAAAGTAAAAGCCTCCTCATCATTCTTTAAACCTAGTGCCACTAACTGGTGGTAATAACCAGAGTTAAATTTCTTGTGTAGCCTGCTACAAATATTCTGTTTGTGTATAATTTTCTACATGTTTCCATATTTGCTTATGTTATTTTTTTCCTAATACAAATGGGGTCATTCTATACATTTGTTTTATAACTTTCTTTTTCCAACCTAACCTTATATTTTGCACATCTTCCCACTTAAGTACATATAGTGGTACCCTTTATGGATAAGCTATAATTTATTTAATTGGATACTTATCGATGGGCATTTAGATTGCTTGCAAAGATTCTAATATCAATGCTCAGTGAAAATTCTTGAATCTAATTCCTTGTGTGAATGTATATATATATATACACATATTCCTCATGTACTTGAGTGAATATATGTATATATATATAAAGTTTCTAGAAAAGAAATTTATCTTTTAGAGTATATTTAATGTTTCGATAAGTTCTCATGACAAGGAAGAAAATTTGTAATGGTGAGGTAGGTGGTGGTTGTTAACTAAACTTACGGTGGTAATCATTTCACATATATACATCTGTCAAATCATATGTTTATACCTTAGTCTTATACAATGTTATATATTAGTAAAACTGGAAAAAAATTTTGATAGATAATGCCAAACATCTTCCCCAAATAGTTTCATTTATATTCCAAAGCTATCAATATGTGAGAGTACTTGTTTCTATACAACCTCACCAACAGTGGGTATAACCAGACTTTTTTTATTTTTGCCAATTTGATTCGTGAAAACTGGTATTGTACTTGTTTTAGTTAGCATTTCTTTGTAAATCAGTTTAATATCTGTGGATTATTTTTTTCCCATTTGTATTTTTGTGTGTGTGAAACTAATTGCTCATGCCGTATGCCCATTTTGCTTGATTGTTTTCTTAATAACTTTAAATAATTTTTTTTGTTGTTTTGTTTGTTTTTTGGCTGCATTGGGTCTTTGTTGCTACGCAAGGGCTTTCTCTAGTTGTGGCGAGCGGGGTGGGGGGGTGGGGGTGGGGGTGGCGCTGCTCTTCATTGCGGTGCTGGGCTTCTCATTGCAGTGGCTTCCCTTGTTGCGGAGCACGGGCTCTAGGCACACGGGCTTCAGTAGCCATGGCTCGTGGGCTCTAGAGTGGAGCGCAGGCTCAGTAGTTGTGGCACACAGGCTTAGTTGCTCCGCGGCATATGAGATCTTCTTGGACCAGGGCTCAAACCCATGTCCCCTGCATTGGCAGGTGGATTCTTAACCACTGCGCCACCAGGGAAGCCCAATTTTTTGTATATTAAAGAAATTAGTTCTTTGTTTTAAATAGTTACCCCATCCCCACTCTTTTCTTTCTTTTTGTTTTCTAGACTATGTCTTATGCTTAAAAAGGCATTACCTAATTTAAGATTATTACAAAAAAATTTTTTTACCCATTTTTTTTGTTTGTTTCTTTCTAGTCCCTAAGTACATTTCAAAGGCCTTTCTCTTTTAATTTCTACTTTCACCATTTGGAGAGCTTTTAAAATTAAAGTTGAAACGAATGTATTGAACAAAATAACTGAATATTAGGTGTCTCTGGGCTTCTAGCGCTTTTAGTAGAGAGCCATCCAGAGATGAAATACATTACTTTATTCCAGAAATGTTAAAGTGAGAAGTCTCCTTTCATCTAGAATTTTATTTAGTGTTCAAGACTAGTAGTAAGTGAGAGAAGAGATTGTGTTTTTACTGTTAAAATGATAGACATTTTCCATCGTAGTAGAATTTTCTACATCCTTTTATATATGGAATATAAACTTGGGTATTTATTGGTATATTTGAGGCAGAAGTTATACACGTATACACACACACACACACACACACACACAGAGTTTGGTGTCATCAACCTCTTTTCCCACTGCCCAGCACTAAAAGTTAAACTCTGGAAACAGAAGACACACATACAGCATACAGTTTGGTGTCATCAACCTCTTTTCCCACTGACCAAGCAATAAAAGTTGAACTCTGGAAATACAAGACATGCAAAAATATGAAGCTTTCAATTTCTGTTAGCATTAGATCTAAAGATTTTAAGTCTTTGTACATGTAAATCTGAAGATGGGATCTGGCCTCTTGAAGCTTCCTAGATTATCATGTTCTGCTTCTAAACAAATATTCTTGAATGGATTAGAGATGCCTAAGACCTAACAACCTGAATAATGTGCATACCAAAACGTTCTTTACCTGTAGAATTTGCTAAAAGATATTTAAGTTGTCTTTCAATTGTTCTGCTTTCTTAAAATATTTAGGATCCCAATTAATCTCTTTCCTTTAGTAAAAGGAAATCTCAAAGCCTAGACATAGCCTTCCTGATTACTGTTTTTTATTTATACTAAATTTACAGTATAAAAATGACTTTTTATTTTAAATAGGCCTGTTACCAGTGTTCTTAGTGGGTGGTACATACGTATTTTATCTTTATCTCTCGCTTGCACTTCTAAAAAATGTTTATTATATCATTATGATGGGATGTGAAATATATTCTCATTTACATTTGCTTCTTCTTTAAGTTCCTATGTTTGTTAATAATTTTTCCAAGTTATTTATCTGTGTGTATGTATGTGTATATATATTTTAAAGACTTTTTAAGAGTATTTTTAGGTTTACAGCAAAACTGAGTGAAAAGTACAGAGTAACCAAATATCCCCTGCCCCCACCCGTGTACAGCCTCCATTGTTATCAATATCCCACACCAGAGTAGTACATTTCTTACAGTCTATGCACCTACATGAACACATCATTATTGCCCAGAGTCCATAGTTTACGTTAGAGTTCACTCTTGGAGATGTACACTCTTTGAGTTTTAACAAATACATAATGACATGTACTCACCATTACAGTACCTGTAGTTTTACTGCCCTGAAAATTCCCAGTTTTGTCTATTCATCCCTCCTTTCCCTCTGGGTGTAAATTTTTTACTTGCTGAGTTTGAACTGTGATACAGGTGACTTTGGATGTTAGTTATATAAAGATATAGATTAAAGGATATAAAATAGGATTATATCTAAAGATACAAAGTTATTGTTGAAAATGTTAGAAATATTAGAGAGAAGAAATACTTTTATTCTTGGTTTTGTTCTTCAGAATAAGTAATTTCATGAGTTATGTAAATGCAACAATTTTGTAAAAAAAAAAAATCTTCAAGCAACTAATTTGTTTTTAGTGGCAAAGTATATTTAAAAAGAAAATCTAAGCATGAGTTCTCAAATGAATACTTTGTTCTCTATAATCCTATACCTTATATGCTGATGTTCTTTTTAAAAATTATAGGTAGAATATAATAGTTCGTTTAGAATGGTCTTGTCATAGGATAAAGTTCAGGTTTCTTTGGAAAAGGCAGACACTAGGTGATATTAAATGTCACTGTGGCCTGGTTTGTAATGAGAATTGGATGCTCCTGTGTGGATTTAACCCCCAGTAACATGCCCCTTTAAGTCCATCGCATCTATTATGTGGCCCCTTATTTGTCTCATTCTTTGTATCTGTAACACTTTATTCAGTGCCCGACAAAAACTAAGAATTTTGTTATTGCTGCGTGCATGCATGAAAGATGAATTTAGATATTCAGGTGAACAGAAGTTCTTTCTTGGTGACCCTGATTCCACCAATAATGGACATGTAATTAGTGTCCACACATTCATTACTGATGGAATTAGACAGACTTAAGGACCCCAGCTGTTACACCTCTAGCCATACTCCCTCACTTTTCCTGCTTTCAAGGAAATGACCAAAGAATACTTGGGACTTTATTTTAGAATAAAGTTATGTAATAATAAATGTATGGCTTAGCTAAGTCAACTACCTGTGTTATTTTTAAAATAGTGTTGGCTTTCTCTGTGTGTCTTACTGTATTTGTTAACTATTGCTTGTTTTTGTATTTAGGATGCTACAGCTGATTCAGAGTAGACTGCAAGAAGAACATTCACTTCAAGATGTGATCTTTAAAAGTGCTTTTAAAAGTGCATCAACAGCACTTCCACCAAGGTGGGAGATTTTGTGAGACTATTTATTAAGAATTTATTGGGGCTTCCCTGGTGGCGCAGTGCTTGAGAGTCCGCCTGCCGATGCAGGGGACATGGGTTCGTGCCCTGGTCCGGGAAGATCCCACATGCCGCAGAGCGGCTGGGCCCGTGAGCCATGGCCACTGAGCCTGCGCGTCCGGAGCCTGTGTTCCGCAACGGGAGAGGCCACAACAGTGAGAGGCCCGCGTACCACAAAAAAAAAAAAAAAAAGAAAAAAAAAAGAATTTATTGTGACATAATTTTAGTATTGGTTTACTCCTCTGAATCTTATATTTCTTAGAGAAAATGTAATCATTCTGTATGATGAGATGTCTTTTTTTTTTTTTTGGCCGCACCGTGCGGCATATGGGATCTTAGTTCCCCAACCAGGGATTGAACCCGCACCCCCTGCAGTGGAAGCGCGGAATCTTAACCACTGGACCGCCAGGGAAGTCTCAAGATGTCTTTTTTACTCTTAAATTTATGGCCTATGATACTGATCAGGATTATCCCAAATATTATTTTCATTTTTATGTGTGTATGGTATACCTTCATATAAAATTGTACTAGGTTTTAAGAACAAATTAATTTCATTTACCATTATGAAGATGTATAAAGTTTTGTTAGGAATTTCATGTTTTTATTTCACTTTTTGTCTCTTTTATAGATTAGAAGAGCTGATATTTGGAAATGCTATAATCATGAAAATGATCATTTAAATTTAAAAATATACAGAGGTTTTACATTTGCTTAGGAAGAAAATGTTATGTCTATTTGAAGTTAAGTGGCATGCCCTTCCCTTACTCATTCTTTTTCCCAACGCTTCCTGTCCCCTAAAGTACCAGAAACATGATAAAAGCATGTCTTTGTTGGACTAGTAATTCTTTACTTTTAATTTTTCTTCTCTCATTAGACTTAGTCCTCTGGTTAAATTTGAATGACCTTGAAATTTTATATTTGTGTAAATAATACATATATATAATAATTATATAATTTTTTTCATTTTGTAGATGTTTTTTAATAAAAGTGTAGACTTCAAAAAACTGCTATTCTACTTTTGACATTTAGAACATTATCTAAAAATTGATCTTTAGGGATTTTTTTTTCCCATCTATAAAATTTTCTCACCAGAAATATGGTGACTATATTGAATACGCTGTAAGTAATTCAAATGTATCTTGTTGTAACAGGGAAGATGATTCATCACAGCCTCCAGATGCTTGCAGAATTCGTGGTCATCTATATGTCAATAAAGTAGCGGGGAATTTTCACATAACTGTGGGCAAGTATGTTCTTTTCACTTACTGAAAATACTTTAAACAAGTTGGCAGTTTGGTTAAAAGTAAATTCTTTGTTAATCAAATAATATATAACTAACCACTAGAGAACTCTTAAAATGTATATTTTTTATGTCTTCAGCCTTCAACCTCAGGATAGAGAAGACTACTAACTTTAAAAACTACTGCTTCAAAACAAAAGAAAAATAGTCATGTCATATTTCATATATTAAAGTATATAAGTTGTAGGTAAATATGAATTAAAACCTTCAGCTTGCCAAGTTTTAGTAGCCAGAAAGCTCTTACCTAGACATTTCATTAATTTGTTCATTTTGTTGGATATTAGGTTTTTGTTTTGTTTTTCCTTTTGGTGATCCTCATCAAAATATAATCCCTGACCAGTACAAGACAAGTATTTTGATGTAGTTAGAAATATGTCTGGGATAAAGTTAAATTGGGTAAATGTTAAGGAAAAATATCAGACCACCTGCCTTCATGAGCAGAACCCAACACAGAAACTGTCAGATAATAAACACTTGGTAAATTCCTGAATGAATAAATAGATTCTCTGATTATCTCCTCTCTCTTTCTCTGCTTTTCTCCCTGCCTTCCTTCCTTCCATCTAGACTTGCAAAGCTGAACAATTCTTCATTGCAAAAGAAGAGTATTTTTTGAGTACTTGCTATGTGCAAAGTACCATGGTAGATACTAAAGATGAAGCAGTGAAAAACAGAGAAAGGGTTTTTGCCCTTATGATGCTGACATTCTGTGAGAGAATCTGAATTTTAAACAGTGAATTACACTAATAATTATTTAATTATAGTTGTATTGAAGTTATAAAGGAAAACTATGGCTGATAAGAAACTATATAACAAGGTACCTGACCTACTCTGCAAGTCAGTGAAGGCTTTATTGAGGGAAACCTTTGAACACTAATGGATGGTTAGGAATTTTATATATAAAAGGAGAGAATGGCATCTAGACTGAGGGAAAGGCCATAGAGCAGGACAGAGCGTGGCTGGAGATTTTTTAAATATATAGAGACAGCATTAGACTTCTATGCAAAATTATTTCAGTGTTTACAGTGATCAGATCAAATCAGGCATTTGCTTTGTCTTTGTTTTGTTTTTTTTGGCCGTGCCACATGGGTTGTGAGATCTTACTTCCTCAACCAGGGGTTAAACCCGGGCCCTCGGCAGTGAAAGTGCTGAGTCCTAACCACTGGGCTGCCAGGGAATTCCCTGCTTTGTCTTTGTTATCCCACTCCTCTTAACATTCATGTTTTGTTGTTTTGTTACTGTTGCCAGGGCCTATTCTCTCCATCCCCAACCTGTAGATGGGAACCTTAGAATTTCTTGGTATCATATAGTCAACAAATGATAGTTGGCTCAAAGAAATTTAGAAGGTTTTATTGCACTTCTGAATAAAAACAATATCCTACTCCAAAACTAACTGAAAGAGGGAAACGTTGACAAATATTGGAAGAACTTCTATATTTTGGCCTTTGTTCTCAATTTCACTTACCTCTCCATGTGATAACTCATCTTATCAATAAGAGAGGCCAAATGGAAAAGCATTTGGTTTGTATCCTATCCTTACCTTATCTGGGATTTTGAAAATCGGGAATGTCAACTCTAAACCCCAGTTAAGCAAAATGTCATCTCCCAGCAAAAATACCTGGATTCCAAAAAAGTACTCAATTACTACTATTATAATTTGAATTTCATTAATAAGTTTGTAAAAATTTGTTTTCTCTCTTGTTATGTAACTACATAATATCTTCAGTTTTGCATCTTGGCCCACAAAACCTAAAATATTTACTGTCTGACTCTTTACAGAAAACGTTTGCCAACCCCCAGTTTATTGCATTACTGAGATGAGATTTACCTACTTAAATCATGGGCCAAGTATGTTGTTATATTATTTTATACTAAGAAAATTATATAACTTAGGAAAGATCCCCTTTATGATTTTAATTAGTTATGTATTTAAATGTTATTACTTTAATCTTTTCTTCCTCCTTTCAGGGCAATTCCACATCCCCGAGGTCATGCACACTTGGCAGCACTTGTCAACCACGACTGTAAGCAGTTTCTGAAATTTCTTTCTGTGAAGATGTCCTTGCAAAAAAAGTGTGTTTTTTAATTTTTAGTGCAGGTGCGAGGTAGGGCTTTGGAAGTGGGGTATGCCGAAAGAAGATATCTAAAGGAGAAAATAAATGATCTAACTTATTGACTAATCCATTTTCTCTTGTCTTTAAGCTACCTATATTTCTTTTTAGCCATAGCTCAGAAGTTGCTGAGGTAGGGAGAAGCACCCTTGGTGTGCTTTATATCACTTAGTACACATTTCTGCTAATTTTTTTTTTTTCTGATAGTTTTTACACATAGTGAAGAGAATATATTTGAAACTTGTTTAAATATGTAAATTTAAATCTGGACATTTACACACATATATAAAGTATTCAGGTTAGTTTTGTGTAATGATTATCATAAAACTTAGTTTTTAAAGTCTCCTTTAGACAACAAAAACAAGTAATAAATTCCATAAAAAACAAGTTTAGTTACATAAATGTGCTAAAGCAATAGTGTGTATTAAAAATATACCTGATCAGTTTCATGGACATCATCTCAGTTCTTCTAACACAATCCTGTTTCTATATGATGATTTGGACTAGAAAAGACTTATTTTTTTGTTTATCAGAATTAGATGTCATATTATTTCTTAGATATTAATTTGTATATAATTATGAAATTTGCGATATAGCATTTTATCAGAATGTGTTTACCTCTATACATATAATTCCCACATATTTGCATGCATTTTTCTTAAAATAATATGTTTTTAAATACTATATTATTATACCAGCAGATTTTAGATATTTTCATTTGAGAATAGGTAAGAATGTGAACTAATCTGTAACATGTAGTTTTGAATAATTTAATTTCTCTACTTAATTTTTTTTTTTTTTTGCCTCTTAGCTTACAATTTTTCTCATAGAATAGATCATTTGTCTTTTGGAGAGCTTGTTCCAGGAATTATTAATCCTTTAGATGGAACTGAAAAAATTGCATTCGATCGTAAGTATTTAATAATTACTGTTGGAATTTGCATGTAAGCAAATAGTTCTTATAACTTTGATATTAATACATTTTAAATAAACCTCTTCCTTAACCCCCTTGTAACAGATAAACGGATAAATCTTGAAGTGGTTTGAATGGCTGATCATCTTTAAGTGGAGATGTGTGTAAGAGAATTTGTTCTAGTAGTGGATGAATTTTAAATGGTAAAAAATGAGCCATGGAACAGAATAAGAAATTAGTCAGAAGTAGTCAGGAGAAGGAGTAGAATTTAAAGGCTCTCTAAGTATATGAAAGGTTAATGTATTAAGAGGGCATAACTGCTTTTTCATGTTCAACAAAGAAAGAATAAGAACAAAAGAAAGTTTGAACATTATAAGAAAAATTTTCTTCTTTGTGTAGGTTCAGAGTTCTAAAATCTATACAATATTTACCATATCAGAAACCTCTCTAGAGAATTTTACAGACATCAGAAACCTAGAGTTCTTCTAGAATGGTTTGGTATTAACACAGTCAGAAGTAGTACAGATACCTTTTATTACTGTTTGTTTTAACCATCTATTCCATTTAAAATTTCAGTTTATGCAAATATGGATGGATTATTAAGGAATTAAAAGGTTTTTTGGTTTCTGATGTTTGTTTTTTGAAGATTTTTGGTTGCCTTTCTTCTTAAATAGTCATATTATATGCCTTAAGGACATCTAAAGCTTCCTGTGCCACTAGGAATTCTAGCCTTTGCAAAACTGTAATTAAGGATTTCATTTTTTATTAATTCAAATAGATTTATTCATGTTCTTTTCAGTATTTTACTCTTTTAGCATAGTGTCGTAATCATACATTAAACATGTTTTATTTAGAATTCATGAGTATTTTATGTTTGTGTGGGAATGTTTCACTCAAGGAAGCTTGAGAGTACTAAATTTGGAAATGTGTGAGTAGAAACATTCTGAGAATTACAAGCTTTGTTCTGTGTAATCTCATCTTTAAGTATGTGTTCATTCTACACCAAAATACATTAAATATTACAAGAGATGCGCAATTGAAAACATGTTGGTTAATACTTTGTTTCAAGATGCTGAAATGAACTATACATTTTTGTAAAGAAGCAGATCTAAATATGAACAGATTAGTTTTCAAAAGGCTCTTTAAATTTACATGTTCAGGAAGACTAAGAGGTGTTTAGAATTATTTATAAAATGGCATGAGATGAATGTCAGTAGGTTATTCAAAGCTTTAAAGCAGGTATACTCTTCTCCTTCCTAATATATGTTCTATTGGGCCTCTTTTTCGATAAAGAAAAAATTCAGCATTACAGATCTGTTGGATTCAGGTAACTACCCTCTCCTTCATGTAGGAATTTTGAGGGGATTACTTAGCAGTGACATGTTTAATGCTGTGCAGATTTGGACAGACCTATAGCCTTTGGAACAGTTTGTGGCTTGCAACAAAATCTAATGCAAGAGCATTTTCCCCCTGCCTGGCCATTAAGTTATCTAACAGACTTATATATTAGACAAATAGGTCTTCAGCAGTTCTCTCTCCATAGCTTAAAAGGTTTCCAATTTTCCCTGTCAAGTTTCTTTGACCCGCTTTGGCTACTGTTCATTGCATTGGACTTCATTCCGCACGTGGTGAGATTTCCTTTGTCTCTCATTTTTTTCCCTCAAGTCTAATTATCCCACCCATGTGTACAGCATTGGTTATAACCTCACCACTCTCAATTTCATCTTCTTTTTCATAAATACTTCGTACTTGAACACCTTCTCCGCTCATTTTTAGCTTATTTTTGTTTATGACGTAATAGAGATATTTGTAAAACACCTCAAAAATAAGCACAGATTGAGCAGTTCACTTTACATCAGAGAACAACTCAAAGGATGAAAGATCGTCCACAATTGATAAGCCATTTATTGGTGGTGGACAAAGTTGACACACTTGCTCTAACATTATCTGTGGTAATATTTAGGATTTAAGTTGAAATTAATAATAGAACTGGCCAAAAACTGTTTTATGTTTTTGAAAGTTATAGTGGTACAAGTGGTAGTTATAGTGGTAGGTGAAATAAGAAATGGTGAAGTTGAAACAGGCTTTGCTTTATTTTGTTAGAAACTTGTTTAATGTTAGTGTTGAAGAGACCATTAGTCTTACCTCTCCCTTCTATCTACAATTTTAACTTTCCCTCTCCTATTCTGAATTACAGTGAGATAAGAGACAGAGAAATTGAACTGATGGAAATAAAAATAAAAATTAATTCATGCTAGACACATGAAAGTACATACTGTATACCTCCATTTATATGCAATTCTAGAATAGGCAAAACGAGTCTGTAACAATAGAAGGTAGATTAGTGGTTGGCCTAGGACCAGAGGTAGAAGGGATTGACTAAAAAGGGGTTCAAAGGAACTCTTTGGGGTGATTAAAATGTTTTATATTTTGATAGTGGTGGTGATTGTATGGATAAAAACATTTGTCAAAA
This sequence comes from Pseudorca crassidens, assembly GCF_039906515.1. NCBI lineage: Eukaryota > Metazoa > Chordata > Mammalia > Artiodactyla > Delphinidae > Pseudorca > Pseudorca crassidens. The sequence goes on along the minus strand of NC_090306.1, from coordinate 24,181,913 downwards.
TTTATCAAACCATACATTTAAAATTTATATATTTTATTCATGTACTCAGTTGTCATAGACAGTTATCACCATGTGACGTGAAGTACATCGCAAACGTAATGAGGCCCTATTCACTTAACCTAGCTGAAACTATAGATAGATGTATCTAGTTCTAAATTTTCTAGAATGTAGACCTAGAGAATTAACATGTTTTGTATTATGTGAACTGTTAATTGCTTAAAATTAATTAATAATTAGTAATATACTGGTGTTTATGACTTGTATTAAACCTATAAATGCCTAATGACTATATAAATATGATCATTTTGATTACGTAGTAACCCCAGGCCATCATTCAGTAGTTTCTTTGCTTATTTTCCTACTGTAGTATTGATTCTTTGTATTTATCCAAAGGCTACATTTTGGTTTATATATCCAATAGCTAATTCAGTTTTGGTTTATTTATTTCTGTTCAGATATTAGTAGAAACTGAAAATGTGTCTTGTGGTGGTTATGCTATTATAACTTTATTTTTATTAGTTTCTGTACTATAAAGAAATGCTTTTATTTTCCATATTTTATAAAAGGATGATAACGATTATAAAAGATATCTAACTAGATAACTAGCTCATCTTTTTTGACATCTTCTAATAGATGTGTGTGTGTGTCTGTGTGACTATTTTATGCTTACTGAGAACTTGTTTTACCAAATGTGAATATATTGCTTTCATTGATTCTTTTATAATATTTTTTTGTTAGACATTAAGTTATAAGTAGCATTAAATTTCAGATTAGATGTATTTAATAGAAGGCTGATGTATTTGGCAGTAGTTTCATTGCTACTGGATGGATGAAAAAAACCTACATTTTGTTTTTATTCTAGACAACCAGATGTTCCAATATTTTATTACAATCGTGCCAACAAAACTCCATACATATAAAATTTCAGCAGACACCCATCAGTTTTCTGTGACAGAAAGGGTAAGTTGAATCCAACTGGTAAAATTATTTTTTTAAAGCATTTTATAGTCCCGCTACAAAATTAGTTTGGAGTTTCAGGTAATGCCCTCCCCCATTTAAAATTTGAAATGCATTGACATTTTATTTTAAGTCAATAAAATATCAGAAATGGGTATTAAGTATGTTTTAGAGTAAGAAAAGAAGTAGATTTAAAAAATCTGGAATGTTTTCCATTCAATTAGTAAAAAATTATTAAACTATGATATTAATTATTTTACTCTTAATATCTTAATACTTGTTTTCCCATGTACTGGTATAAGCAGTTTTTTTTAATCTGCCAGCAGATTTTCTGATTTCTCTGTTATTTATTTTTTACTTAATGTATCTACCCTGGGACACGCATGGTTATTGTGACTCAGATAGCAGATTTAGAGGGTTTGCCTTCCTAATTTAGGGCTTCATATTCATCTGATTGAGAGGACAGACGTTCTGCAACCTTAGGGTGGAGTGGCCTTATAAGTAAATATTGATAATGAGAAGCAGAATTTTGGAATTGGGCAGTTTAACAGATTTCTCACTTACTCTGGGACCATGTTTTCTTTCTTTCTTTCATTCTTTTTGTTGTTAATTCTTTATTTTTATAAGCTATGTTTTCTTATTGTGTTCAAGAATGGTGAATATTCAAATACTAGTATCCAGAAGAATTCCAGAATTTAAGTGCTTTTAAAAATTTGCTTTCGGGCTTCCCTGGTGACGCAGTGGTTGAGAGTCCGCCTGCCGATGCAGGGGACACAGGTTCGTGCCCCGGTCCAGGAGGATCCCACGTGCCGTGGAGCGGCTGGGCCTGTGAGCCAGAGCCGCTGAGCCTGCGCGTCCGGAGCCTGTGCTCCACAACGGGAGAGGCCACAGCAGTGAGAGGCCCGTGTACAGCAAAAAAAAGAAAAATAAAATAAAATTTGCTTTCCTCCATATGAAATTTTCCTTTGATAGTCTTATAACTTGTGTTGACTATGTCCTCAGTAATTGTAGAGTTTTCCTTATTCTTGGGAAACTAAATACTAAAGTTTTTAGGGGTGAAGTGTCATGTGTTTATAACTTTTCAAATGGTTCAGGAGGAAAAATCAAGTATGTGTAACTCCGTGTGTGTGTGTGTGTGTGCGCGCATGCTCACATGCAGAGAGAAAGAGAAACTAGGTAAAGTGTCTACAAGTATATATTGTGCTTTTTAGCATTTCTTTATGGGTGGGGAGATAACCATTTCTCACTAAGGTTGGCAACACCTGAAGGTCAGGCAGTCTACACAGCAGCACGACTTTGGGGAAAACCGGCATGCATACATTGCTAAGGAAAATGGCATAGTCTCTTGGAAGGGAGTTTGGCAATATCTGCAAAATGACATATGCATTTACCTTTTGACCCAGCAATCCCACTTCTAGAAATTAAATCCAAAGATACGGTGGAAAAAAAGTGATGTTGTATATGAGATTATTCGTTTTGTTACTTGTAATGACAGAAGACTGGAAGCAACCCAAGTGATACATCGACACAATGGAGGAACATGCAACTTTAAAAAAAAGAGACAGATATCTATATACTGATACGAAATTATCTCCAGGATGTATTTTAAATAACAAAAATAAATTAACAAGAAAAAAAAAAGAATCGCAGAGCATTTGACCTTTGTGGGATGTGTTAGTGCTGATAGGACAACTACAGTGGTTGTATTTCACTTAAAAAAAAAAGGAGTAACTGGAGTTGGTAGAGTGGAGGATGAGAAGGACAGGGCTGACCTTCATTGGTCCTAGACCAAAAGTGAATCATTATGAGTCTTTTGTTATGTAGACACCGTGATCCCTAAAACAATATCCACTCACATAGGTGATGACAATATATTTATAATTTTGGCAAAATATTGAACTTATCAGAACTTAAAGATGAAGTCCCTTTATATTGGAAACTTGATCAATGTCTTATAAGGCTCTGTTGTGCTAATAGGCAAAGAGGTTTTGTAATGCCCACATGAAATTGTTTTAATTTCCCACGTTACTTGTCTTCCTAAAGCTTGCAGTTTAGTTACAGCTTAGTAAAAACAAGTAGGGCCTGACACAAAAATCATAGCAAAGCACTGTGGTAGCATAGTTGTTTCATGCTATAAAAGAAATTTGCAAACTTGGGTTTTGAAGTGTAAACAGAATGGAATGAAACAATATATTCTCACTCAGTGTGCACACTGTGGTAGGTTTATAATTTTAGTTACCCTCCTTTCAAGAAAAATTTCCTTTAAAAACTGAACCAGTAGCTCAGATATTGATATCTTTCAAATTAATGTATTATGTTTTCTTCCTGTACTCCATCTCATATAGTTTAAAATGAACAACAGCAATTGAAATTGGTTTTAAATCTTATCATTCAAATGACAGGAAGTAGATAGAATTATTTTGTAAATTCTTAGCAAAGAAATAATACAAAAAGTATGTCAAAATAGGAATGTAGTTTTCATTGATTTGGTCAATGAGGAATGTGCCATATAAACTCTTGAGTTTAGTAGAAACCGTGTAGATGTAAAGTGACCTTTTTGAGAAAACAGTAAAAAATGATTCTGTTCTTTTGATTGCTTCAAAAGCTAACCATACAAAGAATACAGAATAATTTGCTTATTTCTGGAGAGCTTGGTCTAGTAGGACAATTCATAAAGAGATTTGGATGTCCCTCTTGTTCAGGAGGGCTGGAGGGCTTCATATTGACTGTATACAAGTAACCTAATGATGTGAATCCTGTTTGTCTCTTCCTCCTCTCTCTCCCCTTCCTTTTGCCTTCCTTTAGGAACGTGTCATTAACCATGCTGCAGGCAGCCATGGAGTCTCTGGGATTTTTATGAAATACGATCTCAGCTCTCTTATGGTGACAGTTACTGAGGAGCATATGCCATTCTGGCAGTTTTTTGTAAGGCTTTGTGGTATTGTTGGAGGAATCTTTTCAACAACAGGTTAAGATTCATTCCTTTTTTTGTCTAATTTCTAAAAGTTCTGCTAACATTAAAAATCAAGATGCTTTTACTTAAAAGGGGAAAGAAATATACACATTCTCATGTTTTGATACTTAAAGAACTTTTTCTTTAAGATTTAATTTCAGACCTCAAAAATTGTATTGATTAAGCGTTACACATAACTAAGTTCACTGCATTCAGTGATTTATGGGAGATTACTTAGTGTGCTAGAGAGAGCCTAGGATTGGACCCAAGTTCTGTCATTTACATGGTGATAGCTTTGTGTAGGTCACCTAAATTTTCTGAAATTGTTTTCTCTATATAAAAATGAGAATAATAATATCTAACTTGCAAGTGTGTTATAGGATTAGATGAGAAAATGCCTAGAAATAGTAGATACTTTGAATGTAAATTTTCTTTTTCAGTTAAGGTATTTTTAACTGTACACAACGTAAAATTGTATTTTATGGTATGTTGAACTATGAAATATGTGAAACCAAATTTTTAGTCAGTAATGTTTTTATGACTTTTGGTCTTTTCGCCGTAAGATTATGGGATTCTCTCAAAGATAACTTGCAGAATTGTAATTCTGAAAATTTGATAGTTGAGTATAATAGATAAGGAAACAGTTCCTTTTTTATCCTAACCTCTATTTAATATTACATGGGGTTTATATAGTTTGAATTATATTTTTAAAATGGATGAATAGCTTTTCTTATGTAAGTTTTTATCACTGCTTTATTTAGATTCATTTAAATTTATGGTGCTAGTAGTATTTATTTTTCAAAATTGTGTAGGTGTGAGACATATTAAGCACCTTTGAAAAGATTGCTTTGTCAAGGTCATGAATTATGTGGCTTTGTGATTTTGAAAAGAAATTCATTTATTTTAAAATTCAATTGTCTTGATATTTTTGACTGTGGAAGTGAATAAAGCAAACTGTTTCCTTCCTTATCTATTCCTTTATAATAGTTTTTTATTCTTACTTACAAAATTAGGAAATGAATAACTTAGGAAGAAATTTCATTAAAAGCATAATTTAATTAAAAACATAAACTTATTTTTTATTACAGGCATGTTACATGGAATTGGAAAGTTTATAGTCGAAATAATTTACTGTCGTTTCAGACTTGGAGCCTACAAACCCGTCAGTTCTGTAAGTGGTGTAGTATAAATGGTGCTGATCTCTAAGTCATAGTATCATTGTTAAATCTAAATAGTAGCTCTTGGCGCCCAGAAAGAAATTGCCCAAAATAAAGTGTTGTGTTTAGAGGAAATAGTGTAAGGAATAAAACTAATGCTTCGGTCTTTTTATTCCTCCCTAGGTTCCCTTTGAAGATGGCCACACAGACAACCACTTACCTCTTTTAGAAAATAATACACATTAGCACCTCCCAAGTAAAGGAGAAAAACTTTTTGTCTGAGATGTAAAACGTTTTTAATAATAAAATATTGTGCAATATATTCAAAGAAAAGAAAATATGAATGAGAAGCAGGAATCACCCTAGGGGAAAAAAAGAAAAAGAAAAAAACCCAAACTGAAATCCTATGTGTGTTGTGTCTGTTACAAATGTCCTAGAAGAAATTATACAGCTAATCTAATCAGTGAATAAGCCCAACTGGAATATTGCGTTGAAGATGACCCCTTCTGATATTTTCATAGCAACGGCAGTATCGAAATCAAACCTTGCTTCTTGATGACAAAGAGCCTGAAGGAAGAAGTCAAACCACATCTAAAGAAAATGGCATTGATAAGTGCAAATGTTTGCATCTGTTTGTTTTTAAAAGATATGATGTCAGAATAAAATATGTAAAACATGTGGAAAACTAGTCTAGACTTTAAAAAGTGTGGTCAGGTCACATTGTTAATAAAGGAAGAGAGGGCGGGGCCCGTGTGTTATAGCCATATTACTGTTAAGCCATAACGACAAGACCATTTATCCAATAATTCAGTCTTAGGACGGTTACTGCTTTTCTTTAAACTCTGGCGATTGACTTTTCTGATCAGGGCAGGGTCGTGAAAGACTAAGGTGAATTCTTACAGGGGCAGGTACATAGATGCTATAATATGTAACAGAGGTATCATTCACAAATTATATAGTGGGCACTTATACAGGGAGAAGAAAGCACATGTTTAAAAAAAATGCTAAGTTTCCTAATCTGATCCTTATTATTGGTATACTTTGGGAACAGGGGGTGAGTAATAAAAAGATCAACTACTAATGATGAAAATTACCAGTCTGTAAAAGATTAAGAGGATAAGTAGCATATTTTGTGTGTGTTGTGGTGAGTGGGCAACAGGGTAACTTTAAATAAAATAGAAGCATGAGGCAAATATTTAAGTAAGACAAGATAATGTCAGATCTGAGAGATTATAATATTAAACAATGTCCGTTAAACTGTAAAACTGTATTATGAAAGAAGTATCTGCATTCAGAATGTCCTGAATGTGATTGATTTTGTATTAGATTGTGTTGGTCTAGCTTTCTTACTATTTAAGGATTGATTTTAAATTTATACACTATAAAAGATTGAAAATAATGAGAGGGGTATATCACTCAGGTGCTGTTAAAAACTAAATTTGGAATATGTGTGCCAATATCATTTTTCCTTTTGTAATACTTAATGATAGTAGAGGAATCATCAACCAGTCTTCATGGTTTAAGTCATTTAGGGAAATGGGGAGACAAAATTCCAGGTAAGTAACAAGGCCAAGACTAAAAGACAAGATTTAAAATGGTGGTTTTTAGAGAACAGGCCATCACAAGTTAGAGTTTTTCAAATTGCATTCTTTTCAAAGGTAAAAGAAAAGTCAAACAGTTGGGGCAGATAATGTAATGGAGAGAAGGAGAAATACTGATAAAACTACTTTTCATTCAAGCTTATGTGGAATGGTATTTTGCAGATAATAACAAGTGTCATTGTTTAAGATATACAGTTTATCACTGAGCCATTAAATTAACTGATTAATATAGGTAACAAACATGCTTTGAAAGGTTTTTGAATTCAGAAGATTCCAAATAATGAATGGTCGTCTCCGTATTTCTCATTTCTTTTCTTCAGATATTATTTCCGATGAAGGTAGACTAGGAAAAGGAATTTTAATTAGAATTAAAATTTTAGCTGTTTTAGACTGAATGTCGGTTCTGTGAATCTGCTTGTCAGAAAGTTCAATTAAGTTTCAGGGTTTTTTTTTTAATAGGAAAAATATTGATTTAGAATTATTTTCTTTCAGTTAGGATTATGACAGTTAAGTATCTTTAAGAAGGATTTTAAAAATTATTCTCGTACTTACATATGATTTTTAATTGTTTCTGTGTTTTCCAAATACCATATTAAAATTTTAATGGGGGCTTCCCTGGTGGTGCAGTGGTTGGGAGTCCGCCTGCCAATGCAGGGGACACGGGTTCATGCCCCGGTCCGGGAGGATCCCACATGCCGTGGAGCGGCTGGGCCCGTGAGCCATGGCTGCTGAGCCTGTGCGTCTGGAGCCTGTGCTCCGAAACGGGAGAGGCCACAGCAGTGAGAGGCCCGCATACGGCCAAAAAAAAAAAAAAAAAATTTTAATGGAATTAATCTGTCCCATTAAAACTGACTATAAAAGGAATTTCTTTGAAGCAAAATCCTACTTTGCCATTGATTTCCATTTTAAAAGTTAAGAAAGGTTTCCACCTGAAACTCCTCAAATAGGGTCAGATTTGGGGCAATCAAAGTATTAAGATTCTGACCAGCCCTTTGTATGATGAATGATGAAGTATACTTGCATGTTAGGATTTATTAGGAGTTTTTGACCTCACCAAGTGTTTCTTTTCCATTGCAGAGAACACTGTACTGGCCTATTATGTAGCCTTGGTGTGTGCCTGGGGTGCCTCCAGTAGGATACCCAACTTTATTACTCAATCCTCTTTATTAGGGCATTCATAATATCTATATATATATTCCATCCTAAATATTTTTAAGAGTTGAGATCTCAAATTATGTGAAATGTGTTTTTTTTAAAACTGTGTTTGCATATATTGGCCTATAAAAGGAGATGAAACGTTTAGGTGAATAATTCTCTGCTACAGTATTTGTACACTCAGACTACCTCCTGGTGAAAGCTTAACTCAATATGAGAAGTACAAAATTATTTCTAATTCTCAACTTAGGTGATTAATACTACACTTTTCTCGTATACATTTTATGATATAAAGCACTGAATTTTTATAATAAATAATTTACTAATGCAGACAAAGTTTACAATCTTTAATACTAACTAATTTTGGAATTCATAAAGGAATGACTAAGATCTCCTAATTTTTTAATGGTATAAGTAGACATATGTTATGCATTGTCTTTTTATGTCTTAGGTTAGTAATTCAAGTAACAAAATAAATTTATATGCAACCCCCTTGCTTCAAAATTTAAAATTTTGAATCTTAAACTTCAGTTCGAGATGCATAATTTTGAATGTTCAAAAATTACTTAAACATGACTCTTAGGATCTTTAAAATCTCATCATGCCCTTTAACCTAGTACTTAAGTTCCTCCCTTTCTATTTGGAGCTGTAGCAAACCTTCAAAGTGAGTCACCTTTTGTCAGCACTATCCAAATAGATCACTATTCGTTCACTACCTTATGGTATGATGTCTGGAGTAATATCCAAGTAATTTCTTTATTGTAGTTCCCCCCCCAGCCCTTTTGAAATATTTTAGTGACAGTATCACTTATCATTATTTTAAGAGTAGGAAACAAACTGCCTTGGATTTTTTGGTTTTCTTGTAGTTTTTTTATTGTGTTGTTTTAAGAGAAAAAAACCATAAAAGACTCATTTAGTGTCTCAATCCTGAACATTTGGACTCTAAATAAAATAAATTGTACAACTTCTTTGTCCCTTTACGATCATGTACCCCCAAATAAGGCTCAGTTCCTCGTATTTTTCTTTTTCCTTCTAGGAAAACTACAGCAATCTTTATCACTCAGTTACATTTCCTTTGCTTCAGATGGAGCTAAATTGTTGTATGAGATTGGATTCATTCTGTATTTTTCGTGTTATGAATGGACGAGTGATGAAAATTGAGCAGTTGACTCAAGTTTATAAAGCTGTAAGCAGATTATAATCAGCAAAACATTTAATAGTTTTGTTTCAGCAACTCCAAGTTGTACTGGATATTTATCAAAAGAAATTAGATGAACAATTCTTCCAAACATCGTAACTCATTTATGCTATTTGTGTAATGATTTTAAGGTAAAACTCAGAATGAGAAGGTGTGGGGGGAAGGTGTACATTGATGAAAGCTACATACTAAAGCAGACCTTCAGCAACACGGCATATAATTATGTAATGAATATTTTGTAAATTCTGTTTCCAAGCAACTATGCAAGTCAATTTGGTGATTTCTTGTATTATACTTACCTTTAATTTCTTTAAGATATTTTTCTAGGATTGATGAAAGTTCCCCAACCCCACATCTCCCCAACCGATTCACAGTTCCAGCTTGGAACTGCTATTTCAAATAAAGTAGGGACACACATAAAATGTTCACCTGTGTGTTAAGAGAGCTGTTTCTAGCTATTAAAACTCAATTTCAGTTACATATCCTTTGTCATAATTGTATCTACACCTCACAGGGCATTCCTGTCTTTCAAGCCAGTTACATCCCTAAAACCAGCAATTTCTATTTTTATTTTGTAATTAAAAAATATATTTTAGTTTATTTATTTTTGGCTGCCTTGGGTCTTCGTTGCTGCACGCGGGCTTTCTCTAGTTGCAGTGAGCAGGGGCTACTCTTCGTTGCGGTGTGAGGGCTTCTCATTGCGGTGGCTTCTCGTTGCAGAGCACGGGTTCTAGGCGCCTGGGCTTCAGTAGTTGTGGCTCGCGGGCTCTGGAGTGCAGGCTCAGTAGTTGTGGCACACGGGCTTAGTTGCTTCGTGGCATGTGGGATCTTCCCGGACCAGGGCTTGAACGCATGTCCCCTGCATTGGCAGGTGGATTCTTAACCACTGCGCCACCAAGGAAGCCCTATTTTGTAATTTTTAAAAATATTTTTTAAAAGTAATTTAGGCAGTGAGCATTTTTCCATATCTCTTTGTGGGCACATGGGACAGTCATTACTTTTTACTCTAGGCAATTGCTTATGTTCCTAGAATATAATTATTAGATTTGCAGTTACAGAGAAAAATAGCTGTGGAAATTTGCATGTGATTCACATGAACTTTAAAAATTATTGATGTTTTTGGAAGCTTTAGGCTGACGTACTTTGTTATGTTCACTGTGAGATAACACACTATTTGGGTATTAGTCCCTTCTCAGATCAGTCTATTTACCTTGAGATTCTAAATCAGTTTATTAAAGTGAGCTGTTAACTGGAGATGACGTTAGGTTAGTATAAAATGTGAGAAATGTTTTTCTGATTTGTGTGCTCATCTGCCTCAACTTTTTCTAGTATTAATTGCCTCAGGTGGTGACTGTCTTCAACTCTGTTATGTTTGTTACTGTAGCATATATCTTATGGGTGCAGAATATAGGGATTACCAAAACTTCTTTTTAAACATAAGCTTTTCTTTGTCCTCACTGTCCCCTTCTTCCCAAAAGTAGAAGATTCTTTCTCATTGGAGTGTATATATTAGGCGCTCAAATTAGTTTCACTTGGTCTTGATGTAAAATAACTAGAGATTTTCTTTCATGCAGATACCTACTTTTACTGCTTAATCATCACAAGCTGCTTAATCATCACAAGAGAACTTTATTCATGTCATTTCTCTAATGTCACGGGTAGAACATGCTTCAACATGTAAATGTAACCCTATTAATGGTGTCTGAAAAAAATGAAGCGTTATGGGTATGTATTAATTTATATTCAACTGGTAGTTTATTTAGATTATATCATTTTTCTAGGGAGGAGGTGGGAGATCAACTGCAGTAGTCAAACACTAGAAGAGAGGAAACCATTTTTTAATTCAAATTTTCATTTAATCAAGTCAAAATGTGAATACTTGATCAGTGGAATTTATTGAATTGGTGAAACATAAAATAATCAAAAGATAGTAAATTCTTAGAACTATTATGTTTTGTCCAATTTCTTTGAATTGTATCTTGATTTCATTTTTATCATTATCTACAGTTTGTATCTTAATCAATGTAACTCAAACATGTCATACAGACATCTCAAACTGAAGATATCCAGGTACTTTGTTTCAGAACTGGGTTGTCTGCCCTGGGAAGTAATTCCCAGAACTTAGATGAGATTGGGAAAGACACTGCCCAGAAGCATCCCCACCAAATGCCCTTTATGAGGTTCAGAAAAATCTCAAGTAATATTGGGCTAGAAGTCATCCTCATGGCCCTAGTATACTTCGGCCACCTAGTGTGCCTTTCTGAGTATTAACCAGTTATCTCAGAAAGTGAGCATAAATATAACTGTCGTTAACATCTTATGCTCATGTAATTTTCAAGTAGTTGCGATTCTTTTTAGTTGCTTAGGCCCCAGGTACTGTATTTGAATCATAATCCATGTTTTTAACACGAGATGCTGCAATCCAACGTGCACTCATCTCTCAAATATGAGGAAAGTTGGAATAACAGTTATATTAATATAGGATCTTGAGATTCGTTTTTTACTCATTTGCATTATACATAAAATATTTCTAAACAAAACAACACCTGTTCTCTAAACTTAGAGTCACTTAATGAAGTCTGTCCTCTTCTGCTGCACATTCTACAGGTAACACTCTGCAACTGGAGTGATGAAGATACTAGCAAATCCTGGTGAAAGAGTAAACTTCCCCACTTACAGAAAAAGCTAAAACTAGCATTTAAAATTTTATTTGAAATTTTGCTTTCCTCAATGGCAAAGATCAGGGGAATGGGTTTTTACATGATTCTAGCCTAGGACCTTCCTCTAACATTAGTCACTCTAATCTCTAATCGAGGCCTGAGCAACATAAACTTAAATATAAAGGATTTGGAGACTTCAGTGAAGAAGAGGGAAACCCTTAGGAGGTTATCAGGAAAACTGGTGATTCAAAAGATTTAGAAATAATAGAGGTCAAATTCAAATTACGGGAACTAATTTTTACTTAAAAGCATAATAAACAGTCTCAATGAAAATACGCTTGAGCTTTCACTTTATACATAATTATTTACACCTCTTGGTTTTTTTTAGGTTTCAGAAGTGGGCATAGTTAAGGAAAATGTTAAATGTGAACCCACTTTTCTAATTCCCCCCAGCCCTCAACCAGGACTCCATGGTATAATACAAAAGAAAGCAGAAACCTCGGTGGAGAATTATTTCTCTAACAGCATTTGTGAAGATGTTGAGACCTTCCTTCCTCTACTTGCCTTGATTTTAAACCTTTATACTAAGTACACTAGAATGGTTCAAAGGTTAGAACTGCCTTTCTTTAGCATAGCTCAGCTTCTACCATGTATTCTTCCGTGTTTATTGAGTTGAAATTAGTCCTCTCAAGGAGGAAAAAACTAACTGGGAAGATGGGTGTACTTTGGTGTTTTATATTCAAGAGCATAGAATAGAGTGTTAGGAAACAATGTTTTCCTAACATATGTATGATTATAGGCTAGGATATGACTTTCCTTCTCTCACTGAAATAAAAATGTATAGTTAAGAAATAAGGATGAATACATGACAGCACATTTGACAGGTAATGACTTGGACATATTTGTTACTACCTAATCTTGAGAACCACAGTTGCTGTTTTAGAGGTATCTGAGATGTTCCAAACAAAAGGAGATCGCCAAATGTTCTCAGACCTTGAGTGTGCTGGACGCCCTAAAGTAGGAGAGGAATTTGTAACAAAAGCTCACGATGAAGAACCACACATTCCGAGCCACCTGAGATCTTGCAATGAGAAGGCGCCAGGCGATGAGGAAGAGGGCGGTGTTAAAGAGGTAGTGAATATTTCGGAGCCTGGAAACAGACATATATAACCAAAGTCAAAACAGTACCAAATACCCAACTATGTTATTTGAAGCATAAATGTATCTTTTCCTGGCTATGACCAGCAAATAACTAAGTGCTCAGGTATGTGGCACTACCTGATGGCCTTTTGATTTTGATATCTCTCATTTCCACCACATGCCTTCTGAGTAATCATTTCTATAGTATTCCCCTGACTAGTTTCCCTTTCTCATACCTGCTTTAACCTGTCTTATAATCATGGCTAACATAATCTTTCTTAAATATACTTTGATCATATTACTATATATCAAAAACCTTCCCTGGTTCTTGTTCACTAGAGGGTAAGTTCTAAAGTTCTTGCTATGCAACGTTCCTCTCAGTTTGCAATTACTTTTCCCATACTTATCATCTCTGCATTAAAAACCCTTCGCTTCTACCAGAATTATGTCAGATTACTATAATTCTTTGTCCCTTAGGGATTAATTATTGAAAGAAATTTCAGGCAGTCAAAGGTCTTGAAGAGTGGTTAACTGATTTGCCCATGTTAAATAGCACAATCAGGTTTCCTGCCTGTTGGGTATTCTTTCTCTATACCACATTATGACAGGATGTTGGTAGAAGAAACAAACTTGGGTTCATATCTGGTTCCTGCACTTACCATGTGCGACTTGCCCACTTACCTTCTTTGAGCGTAAATAGCTCTTTGATAAAAATGGGATAACAGAAATAATACCTGCCTCAGGGATGTGGTAAAGTCTAAATGAAACAGTATATTACAGGGTATATAGTACAAAGGCTCAAAAAAAATTAATTCCTCTCCTCCCCCGCTCATATTTCATGTCTGGTATAAAATCAGGTACACATGGTAAGTGTTCAGTAAATATTAACTGACCGATTATATTTACCTTTTTAAGTGTTGCTTTGCTTCTGGGATCCCAGCCATATCCTCTTTCAATAAGTACTTCTTAACTCCTAAAACATAATTTTCAATGTATTCCAACCAATTCAACTGGCGCACATCGAAGTTGAATACCTGAAAGGCAAGAAGAGATTATGGATTGTCAGAATTGCACTGCTGGACGATCACTTTGTTCATTTGATGAAGTTTCTTTTACCTAAATGAGGGACATTCAGTTTGGAAGATTTAGGTTGTACCCCTCCAAACGAGGTGATTTGAGCTGTTATTTTAAAGGCAGTAACAATATGGATTACCATTTATATATGAATATTTAAACATGGATCAAGCACAAATATTTGACCTTTAGGAAGTCTTGGAAATTTAAAGGAACTGGTATTAGTCTGGTGAAGGTTAATTTCATTTCAAGTAAATAAGGATTAAATTTTTTTAAAGAGAATAAATAGGGACCAAAACAAATTATATATGTCTTTTTCTTTTCATTATTCTTAAATTTTGGTGTTGTTCCCTTGCCCTAGCACCCTTTCCTGAAATATCACTACTTCATTATGCTGATTAAGGAAAACTTTGGACTTAAGTTTAAACCAAAGGCTTAAATCAAAGCTTTAAGGACTAACTTAGCAGAATTTATATTCTATCTTTGATTTTGAGATGTTATCCATTATGTCTCTTAGTGTGCCATAAAACGAAGCCCTTCAGAAACATTCAGAGTGGTAAGAAAAGCTTTGCTTCTCCTAGAACACTAGTGTATTTTCTTTTCTTAGACAAAGAATGCCATGAAACTATATTTTCTTTTCACTTTGCCACCAGAAATCTTAAGACAAATTTCCTGCTTAATTGCATTGACTTAGTAGGATCTTGTAGACTGCATATGAATGTTCTGTTTTTCCATTCTTACTCTTGATTTCATATTTTAGTACACATTTTTCCTGGTTTGATGTTTTATTTCTGTTTTGTTCTTTTATTACATGTATTTATTGCAAGTTATCTCAAATCTTTGTGAAATAAATTGGAGTATTAACAAAGAAGGCAGATGAAATTAACGAGTTCCAGAGAGTTTCACAGACTTGTCCAAAAGCTGAATTGCTTTCCAAAAGTAATTCTGTATCACTTTGTTTGGATTTGTTTATTTTCCACAGTGTCACTAAACGGTACTTATTCATCTATATAAACAGAGGCTTTTATTTTTATGCTATTTCATATTTCTAAGTTGTTAGATTTCAGTGAAACCCTAGTTTGGAATCCTCATTCCATGTGGCAAATGAAACTGAATTCTGAGCCACACCAGAGTTTGGCAATTATATCCAAGTATTCAGGACTATTACCTTTGCTAAGATATTGGAAAGCATATGTTAAATCCACTGCAGTTTTGATTCTGTTTTTCACAAAATTTTTAGTTATTTTAGGTAAAAATATTTGTAAAATGAAACTCTAAGCTTATTACCTTTTGAATTATTTAGATGGGTAAATTCCATGGAGAAAATGTAATAAAGATAAGCCTATATAACATTTGATGCTAATTTTAAAAATAATTTCTAATAGCCTGAGGGGATTTAAAAAATAAGCTGGTTTGATCCATGCATTTTAAACACAGGTGCTTAGAAGAATTTTGCTATACAGGCATGTAAACATTTCTGAAAAAAAAAAAAGCTCTATTTCATGTCCATTTTAGAGGTTCACAGCAATGATTTCAGTTAAAATATCCATCTAAATCTCAACTGGTGTATTTAACATCGTTTCTGACTGCAAGTAACCCTTAGTTTCCATGGTGGGAAGTAATTTTAGGACTTGGATTTGAATCATGCTCTATGAGGCTGGTATGTACGAGCTAGCAGGTGAGGCTAGCTAGCCATCTAACATTTACTTCTCAGCATGACTTGGTTTCTTCTATATGCATGACTTGGTTTCTTCTACATGCTGGCAAGCACAAGATAAATCAAGAAATTTATCTTTTCTTTCTTTTAAAAAAATTTTAGCGGAAAATGTCAAGAGAGTGAAATCTTTAAAGCTTAATTAAAAACTAAGGATATGCTCAAGGAATAAATGACTGAGAAAATGAAGCTAGGGACATGTACAAAGTACAGAAGATTTCTATATTTGTGAATTTCAGGACATTTGTGACTGCTAAGAAGCTAATATATAGAAATAAATGGCACTGATCCTAAGCAATTAAAGTGAAGGTCTATCTTGAGAAATAAACATCTGAATTGTCAAAGAGAAATCATTATAGGGAGGAAGACTGACAATGCTAGAGAGAGGGCAATGCTGATGGCGGGTGGTCTTAGCTGGGCTAGAATGCAGAGGTGGAAGGGTTAGCTTATCTAAAAAGATAAGAAGGAAGGAACTGTAGCTTTGGAGATGCAGAACGATTTTGATTTGACAAGAACAGTGGATGAGAGAGCTCCTGGCCAGTAAAATTATTATTTTTCATTGAAGTCATATGTTTTGGAGGTTAGGGGGGAAAGATAGAGGTACTGAGGATTTGTTGAAAAGTTAACAGCTATGGAAGTCGAACAAAGATTGAAACAAAGTGTATGAGACCTGACTGCAGAACAGCAGTGAGAAGCCAGCCAAAGGCTAAGAACCTAGATCTCTTACCTACATTAAACTTGCTTCCTGCAACTGTGTTGATAGCATTCACTGATTTTCTTAGCCAAAAAAGAAAAAAATTCTGTGTGTATAACAAAAACGTCCTTTATTCATCAGCTCTCCAGGTCAAATAATTCTAAATTCTGAATGGGTAAGGTTTTCCTGTTGGTTGTCAGTGCTGTACTCACTCTTTGGTCTTCAGGACTCAGCTTGGACATCAGCATTTCTGTATTGTATGTGCTCCATTCCCAACTCCGGTTGATGAAATACTCCAGCATGGAAAGGGTTCTTAAAAGCCGATTCATGAGTTTTGTCATCCTGAGGTAAAGATCACATAGGAGCGAGTGTCAGTGCACCACAGATGGCTGCTTCCCTGCTACTCTATAGGGATATATGACAAATCATGTTTGAAAAAATTATTTCTTCCCACGTTTTCAAATTCCACATTAAAACTCTTATTTTTTCCCCCTTCCATGTTAACACTCTGTCGAATGAAGGGAAGGGGATGAATCTAAAGGTGCTTGTTCTATCAGGCATTTTAATACCACTAAACTTCTTTCCCTCTTTTCTACCATCTCTTTCTCAAGAGTTGCAAATATTTTAAAAGCCTAGCCAGGTATCCATCCCTGATGACATACTGTTCATTCTTTGAATTCTGAGGTAGACAATAAGAAAACTTATTTCTCTTTTTTATTGTATGTTCTTGGATTTTTTTTAAAAAACTAATTGATTCGAGGTCTTATTATATAACTTCTAGGCAGAAGTGGTGACTGCATTAGCGTCCGATGAACCAAAAACAGTTATTAACTGTAATGGAGATTTAAGGGGAAAATAGTTTATTTGTTAATAATTTACTCAGGCGTAGTGCTGATATTTTAAAAAAATATTATTTCCACTAATTCCCATAACATCCCTGTTAGGTTGGTATTTATCTGCATTTTTATGTAAAGTAAACTTATGAAAGATTAAGTGGCTTTGATAATATAATGTGTCAAAGCCAAAATTCCAACTCAGTTTTGACGGACTTCAAAAAGCCTCTGTAAACTCACCCCCTGTATCCCATTGCTTGAGATGGATCACATCTTCTAACCCCATGGTCAGGACCTGCTGTTTGAACTTCCCAACTTTATAACAATTTGTAAAAAAACTTTTGTATTCTTTCTTATTTGATCCTCACAGTATGCTTCTGTGAGTTAGTCAGGGTCTATACTGTTTATCTTCATTTTACAGATGGATTAATAGGTTCAAGGTCACATGTCTAATGCTCAAGTCTAGATTTTCTGGTTACAGATCACCTTTGGCCTATAGAACATTCGATTTTTATCTTAATCAGTTAGGCTAATCTTGGTAATAGTTATTACTATAGTTGACCTCATAAAGACTTATGATGCTATTTGGGGAATTTGGTCTTATTTCTGGTCAAATCCTACTGCCCATATCCCTGATGACTCATGAGGTACTTCTCTCATGGTATCATGGGAAATTCTTAGGCAAGGAGGTAGAATCAATACAAGCATCATAATAGGGTTCCATTTACTATTGTTATCTAATATCTTGGCTGTAGACTGAATATTTATATCCTCCCACAATTCATCTGTTGAAACCTATTCCTCCTAATAGTGATAGCATTTGGAGAAGGAGTCTTTGGCAGATGGGTAATGCCCTTATAAAAGGGGCCCCAGAAAGCTCCTTGGCCCTGCCAGCATGTGAGGACACAGAGAACATGGCTGTCTAGGAACCAGGAAGTGGGCCCTCAGCAGATGCCAGATCTACCAGCATCTTGATTTTAGATTTCTTAGTCTCCAGTACTGTGAGGAAATAAATTTCTATTTTTTGCAGAATCTAAGTTCCCTGACCAGGGATTGAACCTGGGCCATTGCACTGAAAGCCTGGAATCCTAGCTACTAGGCCAACAGGGAACTCCCAAATTTCTACTGTTTATAAGCCACCTAGTCTATGATATTCTGTTATAGCAGCCCAAACAGACTAAGGCAATCTTTATCCATTCTACTACCCTGATGTAATTGATATGATTTCAATAGATTTAATTTTTAAAAAGAATCATTGCACAATGATTATATAGTATATATAAGATATATACATTGTATATATAATATTGTATGTTATATATACAATGGTGTTACATTGTATATACAGGACTATATCAGCATAATAGTATTTTTTTAGAAAGAAAGGATATATTTATTACTCTCATGTAGTAAAGATCTTCTCAATGCATACAATGCAAAAGCTATAAAGGGAAAGTGATTCATTTTATCTCATAAAATGTTTAAACTTCTTTGGTAATAATAGTGATTACTATAGTCTATGCACTCTTATGTCAAACCCTATGAAATAGGTATGATTACAATCCCCTTTTTACAAGTTAGGAGTTAGAGAAGTTAAGTAATTTAGGGCTCATATGGATAAATTGGTGAAGCCAGGATTTAAATATGTAAGTCTGACTCCAAACTCCATGCTCTTAAGACCTGCATTATATATAGCTTCCCTTGTATTAAAAAAGCTTCATAATTAGAACTACAATATAAGAAACTGACTTAGTAAATACATGAAATATATATTTACACACACACACACACACAGAGCTTCCATAAATTAATAAGTACAACCCAATAGAAAAATAGGAGTATTACTCAGCCATAAAAAGGAATGAAATAGTGCCATTTGTAGCAACATGGTTGGACCTAGAGATTATCGTATTAAGTGAAGTCAGACAAAGACAAATGTCATATAACTTATATGTGGAATCTAAAGAAAAATGATACAAATGAACTTATACAGAACAGAAATAAACTCACAGACATAAAAAAACAAACTTATGGTTACCAAAGGGGAAAAGTGGGGAGGAATAAATTTAAAATTTGGGATTAACAGATATACACTACTATATATAAAATAGATAAACAACAAGGACCTGAAAAAGAATATATATATGTACATGTGTATATATGTATATCTGTATATTTGAATCACTTTGCTGTATACCTGGAACACTGTAGATCAACTATACTTCAATAAAAAAAGAAAAATTAAAAAAATAGGCGAGAAATAGAAGCAAGCAACTCATACCAGAGAAAACACGAAAGTCCAATACACAAATGAAGGCCCAGCCCCGCCAGCAATCCCGGAAGATGCAACTCAAAGTGACCAAGAGATGCTATTCCTTGTCATTAGTTCGACAATTCAAAATATTGATTTTTGCAAAGTATTAATGAGAGTGGGAAAGAAACAGACTTGTACTCTCACTTGCTATTGTGGGGGTGTAAATTGACAGAGGCTTCCTTTAAGGCAACCTGGTGGTAGTCATAAAATCCATATACTCTCCAATCTAGCAATCCCACCCCTCAGCCTCCACCCCAGATCTAGAGGTACATTCTAGAAAAAAGCATGTTTGTTGCCCCATTGTTTGTAATAGCAGGGGAAAAAGCACTAGCAGAATGACTTAGATTTTCATGGAACTCAAGTGAAAAAGTTAAAAGTATGTAGGATTGCTTTATACATACACAGAGATTTATACATACACTTACCTCAAAGCAACACTGTATATATGTCCATATATGGCTGTAAATACATAGACGATTACACACAAACACACATGGGGAAGAAAAGGGTCCAGAAAGATTCTAGCATTTTCTGCCATAAAGATTATTCTTAAGATTCCTATCACATAACAAACCTAACCATTTTCCATGAATATTACAATTTAATGCCTTACAAACAGAATACATAAATATTTTTATTGGGCTCTTTCCTCCTGTGTTTTCCTTTTGTACTTACCGAACTTTGCTCTTCAACCAGGTCTTCTTCTAACTCTGATATATTTGAAAGGCTTTAGCGTTTCTGCCAGGAATGTTTGGTTTTCCTTCTTCTCCCATCTTTATTTAATAAACCTCTCATACAAATATTTTCCCACAGACACAGTATCCCCTTTTTCACCTTGCTCAGGAAGAAACTGACAATTGAGTTATGAACACTAAGTAAGGTCTCTGAAAATTTGGATAAACTCTACATTGCCTAAGTTTCAGTCATTTGCTCTGTTAATAAGGATGGAAATAAAACACACTGAGAGAGACTTCTTCCTTTAAAAGGAGCTAACATCATGCTTCTGAGGCTTGATGGCAGGGATTTGCCTTTGGTAGTTATGATAATGATGGCACGTATAGTATTATTCAAGTGAGACAGGGGTATGAACGGACATGTCCTAGGTCACACAGCTGGAAGGTGACAGAGCTGCCTCAGCATCAACATACTTTCATTCGACCTTGTCCCCTCCACTCTCTTCACTCATCTCCAGGTGGCAGTAGATCCAGTTCTGGTTTCTCCAGATCTTTTCTCTGTCACTTCCTTTGAGACTACTTAAAATTCTTCCTTTAGCTTCCATTTCCTCATTTGTAAAATTGGGATGATGCGAATATCCTCCTTGGGATGTTGTGAGAATGAAAATGAGATCATCATGCACCATCCCTTGTGTGTATGTGAGGCTGTTACCATTGTACATTTTAAGATCATCTAACGATTTAGAAACTCCCAGACACAGAATCTCAGTTGTTTTTCTTTGTAGGTGAATGATTACCTGCTGAATTCATCAAGCAAGTTCCTTAACATACAACTTCATTTATTATGATAAAGGATCTCTAAGGTAGGCTTTTCACTACTACTGCTTTGGTTGTCCCCTTATATATACAAAATCATAAGTATATATGATTCAGTTGTCACCTTTCATCCCTAGGTAACGGGAGGGCTAAGGACTTGGGGCCCTCAACTTCCATGCAGAGACACTCCTAAAGCTATTGTCTCAGCTTCTCACCTGGGCTTCCTTCCTGTGAGCCGCAGGTAGAAGTCATAGATAATGGCAGGGGCCCGGTGGCTGACTGCATTCCAGTACTGGGTTGTGACGTTGTTGGTTGTGAAGTCAGCCTTTGGCCTCCTGAAAGCTCTCTCAAGGGGGATTTTTTCAAAGGTTGCCAAGACTTGGATCCCTGGGGGGGGAAAAAAAAAACCCCAGAATAAGTGCTAAGTCTAGGAGCATATAAACCCACTGTGGTGGATGGCATTTGCAATGGGTCAAAACAATAAATAATAAGGATTTGTTGTGTAGAGTCATGAATCAATTTCTGAGAATAATATTAAGATTCTTATGCTGGGCAAGTGGTCACCTGCAAAATCAAACCATTTGAATAGGTTAAGAATTTGGTCCTTCTCTTGAAATCTTTACCCTAAAACAACTTCTTGGGAAGATAGTTTTAGTCAATACAGTGAAGTATTGTTCAGAAAAACTTAAATCCATCATTCAATTTCAAGGTTATCTAATCTATTCTAAAGCCCAAGACAGAGCCTAGGGGTGTTATTTCCTTGGTTGGATCATTTACTTGCAGGAAAATCAGGAAAGTTTCTAGACATTTTACTTAAACTTTTATAAAGATGTAAGTAAAAGAGAGAATAGAAAAGCAGGACTCCTTTGTGTTGGTTCACTTTAAATACCAGTCTTTTACTTCTTTGGTATTCCTACTGCTCTGGAATATGTCAGACTCAATTGTTTTACTCTTGTCTCCAGAGTTTTTTAAAATAATAATCTTTTAAAAAAAGTATTACTTATATAAAACCTAGTTTAAAGCTTTTAGTGTATATTTGTAAATCCAATATGTCTTTTCAAAAGGTATTCATTCATTTGAATTCAATTTTGATTTTATGTAGAATTTTCAAAGAATATGCCTAAGTTCATTACTCAGTTATGTTGAAGCTATCAGTTATTATGGTAATATGATTACTGTCCCATAAAAGATACTACCTAGAAATCTGTATGAAAAATATATACCCTATACAGAAAATATTATCTGATTCCTGGGTCTTTTCCCCCCAGAGGGATTCATATTAACTTTTAGGAATCCCTAGTGGGTGGTCATTACACGTTCAGGAGACCTATCTTCTATCAATACTTCTACATCAGGCTCCAGCTCCCCATATGAACTGAATAAATCATTAACTCTCTCTGGGCCTTGTGTGTCAAATAAAGTGAGCACACTAGATTATTATTATTATTATTATTTTTGCGGTACGCGGGCCTCACTGTTGTTGCCTCTCCCGTTGTGGAGCCCAGGCTCCGGACGCGCAGGCTCAGCGGCCATGGCTCACAGGCCCAGCCGCTCCGTGGCACGTGGGATCCTCCCGGACCTGTGCACGAACCCGCGTCCCCTTCATCGGCAGGCGGACTCCCAATCACTGCGCCACCAGGGAAGCCCTAGATTATTTTTAAAATCACTTTCAAATATTATTATTCCACGAAATAGATAGTAAACATTTTCAGCACTGAAGAAGACTATTTTGAAGCTCAGGAATGGATTTTACATGTAGCATCTTTTTATTTAAGAGTTTAAGTGTCTTGGGGACTTCCCTGGTGGCGCAGTGGCTAAGAATCCGCCTGCCAATGCAGGGGACATGAGTTCAAGCCCTGGTCTGGGAAGATCCCACGTGCCGCGGAGCAACTAAGCCCGTGCGCCACAACTACTGAGACTGCGTGCCACAACTACTGAAGCCTGTGCGCCTAGAGCCTGTGCTCTGCAACAAAAGAAGCCACCCAATGAGAAGCCTGCACACTGCAATGAAGAATAGCCCATGCTCGCCGCAACTAGAGAAAGCCCGCGCACAGCAACGAAGACCCAACGCAGCCAAAATAAATAAATTAAAAAAAAAGAGCTGTTTTTTTAAAAAAGAAAAGTTTAAGTATCTTGGCTGCTTCTATTAATGCCTCTTTTTATAGTGATATCTTAATTCTGTTACTGAGGTAGAGGAGATTTATTTTTATTTCCAAATATTGTCAGAATTATTTAGATAAATACATGGATATATTACCTAAAGAACTTTGATGGTAGTAGATAATTTCGTTTTACTTTTACTGAAGTAATAACTTTGCAACTAGAATAGCAGAGCAGAGTGCTCGGAATTGGAAATCAGATTCTAACAAGTTAAGCACATTTGATTTTTTTCAACATCTAGTAGCTAAACAATTAGATGATGTAAAAGTTTCAAATATTTGCAAGAAAATCAACTTTGAAACTGACAAAGGAGAGTACAAGATTGGTTAGGTTGAAGAATTAATTAAATTCAACAGGATACATTCAAGGTTACACTATGGCTGACAGCATAAATTAATAAAGAGTATCACTGACTCAATAACACGAGTTAACATTATTGGACTTTTCTAAATCTACTTGGCCATTGATTATGTCACATTCTCAGCGATGTGGCCAGGGTATGAGGACTGTGTTCATGAGAGCAGTGGCTCAGCAAGAGGAGTATTTTATCACTGGCATTGCTTATAATTGCTGACTTTTACTTGGCTTTATTTATTTTTTAAATGTCTATAGCCAATGGACCCCTTATTGCTTACAACCTTGCAGCTATCCCACTGGCCCCTGTTTTTGGTATACCACAGTACATCCTAATTAACTCTTACACATTTACAATTTGCAATTATTTTTATCTCTTTACCTATGTTTTGTCTTTTCCCCCATTAGACTCTAAGCTCCATGACACACTTTGTCTTTTTTTTCCCCGTGACAGACCCTAATCATGAGTGAGCAGACTCTCATAGTTATATAGGTACATCATTATAGGCACTTACCCATTTTGCCCCAATTACAGGGATTGAGGTTGCCAGACGTACAGTGGTAGATCAATGTTGACTTAGGTCTGGAAAACAAAATTTAGATAAATACAACAAAATGGAGAACTAATGAAAGAAAGGTAAGGGAAAATAACATTTAAACAAGGTTTTTTCAATAATTCCCATGACTAAGGCACCCTACGCAACACTTCCATCTTTTGTTCCTTCTTTGGGTTAATAAGCAAAATAGAAGAAGACTAGGAAAAGTGCAAGAGTGTGTGTGTGTGTGTGTGTGTGTGTGTACATATGTACAAGGAAAAAATCCCAATAGGTTGACATATTTATGGAGCAAATGGAGGTAGCATGACGATGAGAAAGCAGATCATGTTTCTAGCTTCTTGACATCTTCATCGGGCAAAAATATGGGCCATGTTTTTTCCTAAATCCAGTGAAGCTCTGTTGGATTGGAAACATCTAAATATCTAACTTCCAATAATTAACAAAAATTAACTTTGTTTACCTTTTATAACAAAGCTAAATATACAAACAACCTATTATTTTTTCCTTGTACTAGAAAATCCCTCCCACCCCCCACCCCTCCCCCGCTACACACACGGTGATCTGAACTTTTGGCATTTATTAGGAACTGAGGAGTTTAAAAAAATATGCTCTCATTTCATCCACTTTTATCTCCTTTGCCTTAAGAAAGGAAGCTGTAGGGTTTCCCTGGTGGCGCAGTGGTTGGGAGTCCACCTGCCGATGCAGGGGACACGGATTCGTGCCCCGGTCTGCGAAGATCCCACATGCCGCGGAGCGGCTGGGCCCGTGAGCCATGGCCGCTGAGCCTGCGCGTCCGGAGCCTGTGCTCCGCGTCGGGAGAGGCCACAGCAGTGAGAGGCCCGCGTACCGCAAAAAAAAAAAAAAAAAAAGAAAGGAAGCTGTATTTTAGATTGCTGAATAGAAAGAAAAGCTTTTCAGTTATCAAGAATTAGATGGTTAAATGATTTGAAAAATTTATTACTTTATGATCAACCAAGTACTAACCAGTATTTATAAAACAACTTAATGCATATATGATGGCATAATTGGAACTGTGAAAGATTGAAATGGACACCCTCTCACATCTGGGGTCTTCCACAATAAAATGCATATATATATATATATTTAAATAAATTTATTTATTTATTTATTGGCTGCGTTAGGTCTTCGTTGCTGCGCGCGGGCTTTCTCTAGTTGCAGCAAGCGGGAGCTACTCTTCATTGCAGTGCGCGGGCTTCTAATTGCGGTGGCTTCTCTTGCTGCGGAGCACGGGCTCTAGGCGCGCAGGCTTCAGTCTAGAGCTCAGGCTCAGCAGTTGTGGCACATGGGCTTCGTTGCTCCGTGGCATGTGGGATCTTCCCGCATCAGGGCTCGAACCCGTGTCCCCTGCATTGGCAGGTGGATTCTTAACCACTGCACCACCAGGGAAGTCCCAAAATGCATGTATTTTGAAAAGGTGCCTAACACAGTCACCCTCCTTCTCATCAATTCTTTAAAAGCCAGCTTATGCATCCACACCTGTGAACTGCCGTGTACCATCCTACAGCCAAGGTGAGATTGACGACTATATCTGCTGGAATTAAATCTGCCACAGCCATCGGAGTAGCTCTTATGGACCGAAGAAACCCCTTCCCAGCCTGCACAGGAAAAAGGACATAAAATATATTTTTAAATTTTATTTATTTGGCTGCATCAGGTCTTAGTCGCGGCACGCGGGCTTTAGAGTGCGGGCTTAGTTGCCCCACATCATGTAGTATCTTAGTTTCCCGACCAGGGCTCGAACCCTCATCCCCTGCATTGAAAGGTGGATTCTTAACCACTGGACCACCAGGGAAGTCCCAAGGACATAAAATATTGAACCAGGTCTTAAGTAATAGCCGGGATTAAAGTATACATCAGACAGGTAATACGAATGCTGTTAGTGATAACGGCCAGCACTGATCACTGCTTACTAGGTTCCTGCGCCAAGGCTGACTGCTCTCAGCCTGTCCAATCTCCCAGCCGAGTTCATCCTAAGTGCCACCATTGCCAAGAACCGCTAGGGGTCCTCAGGTTCCTTTCAGAGTGAAATTCCTCAAACTTGTGAGAGGTTTAATATATTTGGTTAATTAATAAACAAGAATTAGGGTTCCCAAATTCCCCATTAATTTAGCTTACCATTTCTTAAATGATGTTGTTTTCTGCTAGTGTCTACTAATTTACAAGCAATAATAGACACTAAATGTTTAAGAAACATTTTTTTAAAAATTAATAAAATTCTACTACTTGACAAAACTTTTTTTATCACTTGGGGAAAAACCCACCATTATTTACTTTTTGTTTGGTATCTTTGTTTACCTCACAGATCACTGATGTTACACAGATGTAAGAATTGGGAATTGTTCATGTTAATAAATGTGTCGATAAATAAAGAAGTCAGTTAATAAACTAAAAGTCACATTTAGTGACTTTATAAAGTGATTATTTACACCTGTATGTTTCTAACATCAATGTGCAGTGGTTAGCACTTTCTTGTGTTCCTAATTTCTGTTTTCTTGTAACTGATTTCCCTTCCTTTGGACATAGGAAATCGGTCTGGAAAATTTTAGAAAATTTGAATTAATATGCAGCTTTGTAAACAATGTAATAAAATTCACTCTTGGATCATGTTAAAATAGTTACGTTCTAAGTTACCAAATGTTCACCCCAACTAAGCCTCAAGAGTTGAAGGCAGGTAGGAAACAGAAAAAGAAAGAAATCAGAAAGAAGTTCATTGTCATTGTGTTTGACAAGTAGTTATAATTCACTGTCTTATATTTGTATTGTAGTTCACGTTGGATCTAGTTCTGAGAATAACAAAGTCATAGTCTGAAACATGAGATCCCCAATAAGATTTAAACTCATTTAAAGAGTTGAAGTCCTGTTCATTGTTCTAAAGAGTAGAGTTGTGGTTCTGGCCCTAAAATGCTTCAGTGTGAGCTGGGAAGCACCACAGCTCACTGGATCAGTCTCCACTGCAGGGAGACATGCACAAAGTGCTGCTGACCCAGAGGAATGATTGATGTTTCTCCTGATCTGTGAGAGTATTATTGTTGAAAAGTGTTTCCTATAGTCATCAGTTTTTATATTTGAAAAATTTGCTCCAATTGGTAGTTTTCTTTCTCGTATCTATTAAGAAATTGATATATTTTATGAATTTATATAATTTCTATCCACACGCATATAAATTTAAAAATCTTTGAGGATATGAGTTCTATTGCATCCCTAATTCAAGCTACCATTATAGAGCGAAAAGGGGCAACACCCCCATCTTGTGTTAACTAAGGGGAAATACAGGCATGGTACTAGATGTTCAAAAGTTTCCAAAAATAAAACTCCTAAGTAGTAATTGATGATATCACAGTATTTCTGTTTTCCTGATAATGATATCCACAGATAATTAAAGTAATTTCATTCTGCCTCTATTTTCCAATCAGCAAAATTGAAATAAGTTGCATCAATTGTGGTTAGTAAAGTAACGCTTGTGGTTTTGCGTCAGTGAAGCTAAGCCAACACTAGCATTTGGTTACTATCCCTCCACTACTTTTCAAGTAATTATTTCCACACCATTATACATACCGCAACAATGAGTCCGGTAGGTCCATTTACGTTATCAACCCAACCCTAAAAAAAAAAAGAAAAAAAAAGATTTCTAATTGGTTCCACATGTCAGAAAATCCTAATATCTTTGGAACATCTGCAGTCTAATCTTAATAAACTTCAAACAAGAGCACTGAGACCCCAGCCGATAGAACTGTCTAATCCAGTATTTCTAAGATTTCAAACAGAGACCAATGAGAAAGCACTGGATATTTTCTGCACTTGGTTTGTGCAAGAATTAAAATTCTGCCAGCATTTATTTCATAGCAGGAATCATGGATGGTTGCAAGTTGTTTATGACATCTTATGAACTAAACTGGATCACCTCTTAAATATCATAATCTGCTAACCAATTCATTTTCCCCACCTGGGCCTGATTTTAACTCCTCAGGGGAACATTTCAAGCACAGTTTGTAGGAAATGTCCATTTCTTGACAATTTTAAGAGTCATAGCATCTTTCGTTCTATGTATGTATGTATCTGTCTATCCAGCTATCTATCTGTCTATCTGTATTAGCTTGCCTACAGATGTTAGAGGAAAGATTATATTTAGGAACAGTCAGAGACAAATGTCTCTTTGAGTTTGTCTCCTAAGCCCTAAGCAAGTCAGTTGACCTCATTATGTCTGTTTCTTTATCTGTGAAAGTCAAAAATGTGTGTGTAAAGTGGGAGAGAAGACAGGAGAAGTTGAAGGGATTAATATTTGTTGAGCCTTTTACTAGGGACCAGGCATTGCACGAAGCACACCTCATACATCGACTCATTTGATCAACCCTCCACAGTGGGTGGGATTAGCCCAGTTTTACAGATGAGACAGCTCAAAAGCCTGCATGTCAGTAAGTAATGGAGCTTGGATTTATCTGGTGCAAAAGCTTTATAGAATTGCTTCAAAAAAGATGGTATAATTTAAAGTATTTTCTAAAAGATATAGCAGTATACAGAGATAAAAATTATTATTCCTAAACTGAGGACTTTTCTCTGAGCTTCGTGATTCCTATTTACCCTGGCAATTGTAATACTACCAATTTGGCCATCAAGAACATTCTGCTATATTTAAACTATAGTGGGGAAGCCAAGAAATAAAACTATTTCCCATGGCAATTTTGAGACGAGAGTTAATGAGAAGCTAATTTAAGATGCCACCCAACTCTAGGACAGTCAGTGTCACACTCAGAGGAGTCCCATGCTGAATAAATCCTGAACCGAATGTGGACTTCTGTCCTAATAATAATGGGCTCACATTTGATTTGCTGTACTTAGCTATACATACTAAAAAGAAAAAAAAAGACATCAAAGAGTAATTGGGCTAGAAGGATGCTGATTTGGAAGCAAAGTGTGGAATCCAGGCGAGTGGGCTTACTGGGAAAGGCTCCTGCCAGGTTGCTCCCACGATGGAGGGCCGTATGATGGCAAGATTGAGCTTGCCGCTCTCCTGCTGCACCACCATCTCTCCCAAGGCCTTGGTGTAGGTGTACGTATTGGGCCGATCCCCGATCAGCTTGGGTGTGATCTCATCAATAATAGCATCGTCTAACCACCTGAAGGTAGTCAGAGTAAAAAAGAATTCTAGCAACATATGTTAGACAATAGACCGAAAAAGAAACTGTGAGACATCGACAATCAAACAAAACTTCCCCCTTCTAGCTTGAGTTCTGGAATTAGGAACTGTCAGAGGACACCAAGGCTTGAGTGTATACCTGTCCAAATGATGCATGACGGATGAGTTCTTTGCTCTCCACTGCTCAGCCCAATATTACTAGTCGAATCCTACGGCCTCCTGCCTCGATAGATTTATCCAATAGCTATGCAGTCTGCTACTTGATCATATAGACTCAGTCTCTATCTTCAATTATTTTCTCTCAGCAGGAATGTACCTATGAAGGCACATTCAGTGAACGCATTGCGAGGGCCATTCGGGCACCTGGCAGCGGGCTGGCTGCCCTGGTCATGGGCTTCAGAGTCTGTCCTCCGAGGCTCATCAGTGGCAGCCCCACTAATTCACTGTTGTCCAGTTAGAACCTACGGCACCCATCTTGAAACCTTCAGCTTTGATTTTTTAAAAATTCTACTCAGTGCCTCAAAAAAGAAAAGCAACTACACTTAGCAGACTTACAACATTTTAGCAAATCTATGCACTGTATTTTGAAAGTCTGTGTAGAGTCTATGCTAATAACTTGGTAATCATTTCCAGAGATTTCCAATGAGCTCTGAAGTGCTCTTATAACTGTTAATAGTGTGTCAAGTGGAGTGAGAATAGCACTGTGAAGCAGCTTTAATAGAGTGATTATTGAATACCTTCACTTACAGGAAGACCTGTATCACGAATAACTGTGTTACCATGGCATTAGCCTAATCTTTTTTTTAAAAGACGTTAGAACCATTTTGATAATCCCAAAGTCTATCTGATCTTCTCTAAGAAAGCAATCAAATTATTGTTGATTAAATATTGAATGTTTCTCTTAGCTGGTAGATCGATTTGGTTAAACTTTTGATATAATATAGTTTTTAAAAATTAGGCTATATGTCAGTGTGATTTTTATAATCCATGTGTTTGGTACATTCATTCCTATTTTATCGGACCCAGTGCAATCATACAATTTTGATTGCAGAAAAATCTTATTAGAGGTTATCGTCTTCCTCCCCTGACAAATTGTTGAGTATTTAAGATGTGCTTAATGCCAAGACTCATTCAGAAACACAACTCTCAATTTCAGTAACTCTCCGATATTGGAGAGAAACATGAGCACTGCCTGTGATGGTTTGGTTTTCCTTGCTTTGCGGCTACTAGTGCTGGGTATTTTCTAGCCTAGTATCAAATGTCTTCTAGTATCAAATTCCTTCTGATTTACATTGAAAACGGAAAGGTTGAGAAGTTCCTAGAATTAAAAACAACTCCAAATACTTAGAAAAGCAGAAGATATTTCAATTATATAGTCACCTGAGTGTTGGGAGAGAGTGAGGGGTAATGCAGACACTTCTCTATCTTTCTAATAATGTTAGCTTTATCTCATCTTATTTGTGGGTCAGCAGTGGATTAACCGACCTAAGACCATTTTTTTTTTTTCACCTGCAAAAACATACAGGTTACAAAAACTGGGTCAGAAGAAATACAGCCTAATTTTATTAAGGCTGTAAAAAAAAACAATTTTAAGAAAACATCAGAAGCCAGCAATGCTAGGATTGTATGTCACATGGCTGGTACCATGTGCTCTTATTGCTGTTGGTGTGCATGGAAAGGGTAACAGCTGGAGGCTTCCCCAAGTTTGGTGAGTTAGCTCATCTTAGAAAATCTTGGTTTCATAGGTTTCTAAGAACACAAAGCAAAAGGAGTTGTAGTGTTCTGTAGATGGTCTGCCTCTACTATTTGTAGCTCCCCCATATTCTACTGTATCATCTTCTCGTTTCCTCCATTTTCACTTATGAAAAAATGGCAATAATTATACCTGTTCTAAATTTTCAGGTTATATGAGGAATATTTACAACTACACCTAGAGCTATTTGATAAAACAAAATGAGCCAACAAATCTAAGACATTCTATTTTTAGTAAAACAACCAAGAAGGATATATCTACAAAGGTAATAGTTGGTTTAACAATATCTTTTCTAATACAGCCAAACAGACCATATCTCAACCAGCCATTTCCCAGGTTTGAAGAGGAGATTAATGTAACAAACATGCACAGCCATTGGTTAAGTGATGTCCTTTTCAGGACCTAAAATCAGTTCATGCTCTTCTTTACCAAAGTTTGAGTTGCTGCTGTTGTTTGTTCTCGATCAGTTTTTAAAATAGCGAATAATGTAGCATGGAAAAAAGACAGCGTATAAACCAAAGAAAATTTCTGAAATTAAAGCCAATGCCCTTCAGTGTACTCAAGATGTCTGAACCCATGGGTTCCAAATACTAAACTTGTACTTAAATAGCTTCAAAAGAAGCAAAAAGTTATTGAAGACTTCAGAAGGCTGTGTGTGTCACACACACACACACGCACACGCAATTTCCTCTAAATATTACTTTTTTGGTTTGAAACTTATTTATTCAACCTCCTAATATCATTAATTTCATAATTTACATATTTACTGAATGAAATAGCAAGAGTAATATGTATTTTGCCTCCTAATTTTCTTATGCAATAAGCAGGGCAAGCTAGATATACCTAGAGGGATATCGGAGAAGGTGTCTGGGAGTAAATACTGGACACACTGCTTCATGGTAGCCTTTGCTCTCTTTTCTGTCATCTGGATTGCTCTTCCCTTGATTATCATGCCGTATGTTCTCGCCCATGTGTCTGTTTCCCCACTTTACAATGAGTCCAGGAGGGATTATGTTTTTTATGTTTTTTATCTCTGTGTCCAATCACCTTTCTGCCGCCAGGAATGAGCTACCTTATTCAGTACATGTGTGTCCTCCCACAAGACAGTCTTGATTGGCCAATTTGTGTGCTGGCAAAGGTTTGGGAAGCTGAGATGGATAATGATAGGACAGAATGGGTGAACTCAGAAGGAGGTGGGGCTGTAGGGAGACTGTGGGCAAGTAAGAGAGGGGATGTCTTTGCAGAGAATGAAGAAAAATTGGAAGTTAATGTCCGGCGGCAGTGGTGAAAAGTGCTGGGAAGCTGAAAGGTTAAAGGTTGACCAACTTCAGTTTGGCAGAGTTGGCTTCAGAATAAATTTAACAGGCTTCAAAGTAAATATGAACTTTTTATTGGGGAAAAGGGTATATCTGAGCCTAATGCTTGTGGTGACCTGTCCTCTGTATTACCCTATAGACTTTCACTGAGCATCTATTCTGGCTCCAATGACCTGACAATATGAAAATTATTCAGTTTGTTTAAGAAACAATTTAACCCTGCTCTGATTCGCATTAAAGCGTGGTACACAAAAATGACAGTTTTTTTGTCAGCTGCTTAGATGCCGTCCTAACGCTGTACAATCCTGACAATAAAAGCACAAATGCTAAAACCAGGTTCTTCCTTTCCCCTAGAATAGATAAGCATTCTTAGTGTTAACAATGTGCTCTTCAGCATGAAGGCAAAACTACTTTCCAACATTTGACCTCTTTTTGCATTTCCCAAAGAGCCATTACCGAGGCTGCTGTGACCTCAGTCTCTCTGCTTCTCACACTCTACCTGCAGCACATCTGCCATGGTTGACTGCAATTAGTGTTTGATCAAGAAACAACTTTTCTGTTTCACCTGGCAGATCGGCTGTGATTTCTGGTGGCCAAGTAGCTTAAAGTATGATTTTTAATAGATACAAATCTATCAGGAGCTTTGACTGGATTAAAGCATCTAGGAATTGAAAGACAACACAAAGTGAGGGCAGTGGGAAATTGATCATTTTCCTGTTGTCTAACTCCTGGTTCCTTTAAAAAAATGAGGACCCCTGTACTACTAAGAACAATGACAGATCCCCATGGGGTTACTGTTAATGAAAATTTCTAAGGGAGATAGAACCTAAAATTCTTGGAAACTAATTTTAACTACAGTTACTACAATTACAGAATAGAGATGAAATCAGAGAACAATATTTTCTTAAAACACAGCAACCAAACCTCGATTTAGGTGCACTAATGTTTATTAGGAATAACTTTAATGCTATTTGTCATTCTAAAATTTAATGCTATTTATTATTCAGAAAATTCCATCTGATGTAGGAATTGTTGAAACAGTCGTGAACAATGGTCTAGTTGGTGATGGGCTGCTGGGATTTATTCAAAGCATTATTCCAAACTTAACACATAGGTTTTATTCAAAGTTTAAGAAGAAAAAAAGTGCAATCCGAAACAGGGATAAGATGTGGGCATATAGGTATTTTATACACAAGACTTCACATCCCCAAATATCAGCTTGCTATGGAATTCTGTCATCTATTCTTGCTTTGTCTAAACAAACAAAGAAACAAGAACAAAAATACCAGCTGGAGTGGTATGAACAACAATCATCCAGTTCCATCAAAAAGTGATCATTTGGGCTTCCCTGGTGGCACAGTGGTTGAGAGTCCGCCTGCCGATGCAGGGGACACGGGTTCGTGCCCCGGTCCGGGAAGATCCCACATGCCGTGGAGCGGCTGGGCCCGTGAACCATGGCTGCTGAGCCTGCGTGTCCGGAGCCTGTGCTCCGCAATGGGAGAGGCCACAACAGTGAGAGGCCCGTGTATCGCAAAAAAAAAAAAAAAAAAAAGTGTTAATTCATTCAGCAAATATTTGAGTTCCTACTATGTGCTGGCCCTGGAGAGCAAGAAGGAGCAAGAGATACTCTCCTCCTTTGAGAAGTTCATTGTCCACTGGGGAATACAGACGAATAACCAGACATTTAGAATGACCTGTGCTAAGCACAGTGTTGAAGATGAGCACTCTGGGAGCACCAGGAACGGCCACCTGAGCCCGTGGGCTCCGAGGGGAGAGCTTTGATGTCTGGATAGGAACTCACCAGGGGAAGCAGAGGTGGAAGTAGTCTCTAGAAACAGAACCGCCTAAGCAAAGGCAGAGAGGTAAGAGAGAGAGGGGTGAGTACTTCCGTGTGACTGCAGCACAAATGCAAGGGGAGGGCTGAGAGGGGGGCTGGACAGATGGTCCTTAGTATAAAATTCTGAACAAATAAATGGTAGTAATGATGTTCCCCCTGTTTAAAAAAAAACACCTTTATTTCCTTAATTGCATTCAAAATGAATTCTGTTGAGATAAAATATAATTTTATTCCTAGTTCTATTTGGATATATATATATATATGTTTAAAAATAATTCTTCTCCTCTGAGAGCAGTACAAGACAGACAGACATAAATTTTGTACCCATGTCAATTACTGTTTGATCATCAATCATGTATTCATTACCTGCCTTTACCAGTTGACATATAGTGGGGAGTATGGGAAGTGCCAAATGCCTGACTATAAGTCAAATCCTCCTCTGGGTGGTGAGCTTATTCTTTGAAATCTGGGGTTTTTGAGCATCTGGACACAGTTTGGGAGGGAGGAAGTGGTATGGAATGGGTGAACTGAATCTCCATTTCCTAGCTCTTTTCTCTGGTGACCTCTCAGAGATCCCTCCTCAAATCGTGCTAAGGTCTGTTAGGGGTTAGGGGGTTAACAGTGGAGTGAGCCTCTGGAATCTCAGGGTCAGGAATCAAATGGGCCTGTGCTCCTTTCCTGGGCTTAGCACATCCATAAACACCACATTTACCCGGAGACAATGCTGTAAGGGGGCGGGTAAATGACAAACAAATCAATTCTATCCTGAAAACATGCCAAGGCTTTAGACATCGACTTTCCTGCACTGACTTTGGCATCAGTGTCTTTTCTCCAACTATCCTGACAAACTTTGGACTCTGAAAGGTTCCTTTGCACCAATTAAGCACATCATCATTTATTAGCAACTTAAGCAACCTCCGGCTCCTTTGGATGACTTTCATTCTTCTTTGTCCTGGATATTTTTAAATGACAGGTAAAAATATATATTATCAGAGCTGTATGAGATAAAAATGTTTGCCCTGGGGCTTCCCTGGTGGCTCAGTGGTTGAGAGTCCGCCTGCCAATGCAGGGGACACGGGTTCGTGCCCCGGTCTGGGAAGATCCCACGTGCCGCGGAGCGGCTGGGCCCGTGAGCCATGGCCACTGAGCCTGTGCGTCCAGAGCCTGTGCTCCGCAACGGGAGAGGCCACAACAGTGAGAGGCCCGCATACCGCAAAAAAAAAAAAAAAAAAAAAAAAATGTTTGCCCTGAAGGGAATAAACTCTTGATTTAGCTAAAGCTTCATTTTAAAGAGTATGTCTTAAATAGAAGATACAGTATTATAAGAAATTAAAATATGACAAATTCACCAGGAAATGGTCTATTTTCTCTGCTATAATACTTTTTATGCAGAGTCTTTTTAAAAAACAAACAAAACAAGGTAAACTTGGTAAATGGAACAGAAGAATGAAGAGGCAGAACGAAAAGCATACTTATTCTGAAACCAGGGCCATGTCCTAAAAAGAAAGTGTTCCTGTTAGTTGGCAAAAAGAGAAAAATGCTAGACCTCTGTCTCTCATGCATAACAGTACAGTAAGAAAAGTGCCTCTCAGCTGAATAGAGCAAGAGACCAACACTTTCTGCCAGATTTGGAAGAAATTTTTCTTCTCTATTAGTTCTTCTTTATTAACCTTTTGATTAACTGCTATTAAACACTCCCTAGCACTGCAATAATTGCTTTATATAACTCACTTTATCATCACAACTATAAGGACAGGGGCTATTATTAGCCCCATTTTACAAATGAAGGAACTAAGGCTCAGAGAGGCCAAAGAACTTGCTCAAGGTCACACAGCTAGTAAGTTGCAGTACCTTTGCCAGTCTGATGCCAAAACCTTTCTTCTGAACGTTTATACTATGTCTGATACTTCCCTTATCTAGTAACAATGCTGAGTTCACTGAGAATTGAGAAACGACTTCCATGTAAAGTACCCTCAAGTACTTCATGCAATCCTAAACTACTCAAGACAACTTTTCTGTAGGACTTTTCTACCCCTATCCCCGCTCCATCACCAAGCACTGTATTCTCCACCGGGGATGGAGGGAATAGCAAGGACAGGGAGTTAAAGTTGGGACCTTTTGGAAGCATTTTGCTCCAAGAGTGTCTCACTTCGTTACCTTATAAATGAACGACTACAAAGAGCTAAAGAGAACAACAGTCTGCCCACCCTTCACCCCAACTTACTCCATGGAGTCGATGATTTTTTTTGGCTCCACAGGGCATGGATAGATGACTTCATCAATGTGCTTCAGGTTACAATTTGAAAAGGCAGTAGAGATGTGTATGAAGGCTTTCAGGTTTGGCATCTGACTGGCCATGAGCAAGAGCTGCTGGGTGGCAGTGACGTTAAGCTGCACAGCATGTCTGGAGAAGATTAGACAGAAGGAAATGCAGTGAGGCAACTCACATCCCGTTTTGCTGGAACTGCGCCCACTCCAATAACTGGCATATCCATCTGATTTTTGTGGCTGCATCAAAGGACAGGTCACGGCCGCAAAGTTATGTGATACTTGGAATGTATAATATGTTGATGATGTTTTCTGTGCACATAAATCCTATGATGCATGTTGCATTTAGAGGTCACGTGGTTCTAAATCAACCGGAAGGAAAAAAATCGCAATCCTCTGAATTTATAAAGGGGCTTCTTAAGCAGCCATTAAGAGAATGAAAAACATAAATTAGGCATCTAACTTAAATTAGAAAATTCAAATAAATTGGAGGAGAGCAACAGTGAATATAGAATGAGAAATATGTTTCTATTGCAAAGGTACAGGTCAGACATAAATAATGATGTTAATAGAGAACAGATATGGTTGCCAAGGGGGAGGGGGGTGGGGGAGTGACAGATTGGGAGTCTGCGATTAGCAGATGCAAACTATTACATACAGGATGGTTAAACAACAAGGTCCTACTGTAGAGCACAGGGAACTATATTCAATATCTTGTGATAAACCATAATGGAAAATAATATAAAAAAGAATGTATATATATGTATAACTGAATCACTTTGCTGTACAGCAGAAATTAGCACAAATTGTAAATCAACTTTACTTCAATAAAAAAATTGATGTCAAAATCCTAAATTTTACCTAATAGAATACAAAGCTATATAAACATGTGATGACAATGAAATAGTTCTTTCTAGAAATACATGTTTCATACAAAATTAGGAAACCTATTAATCTAACTCAAAAAGAGAAAAAAATACATGATCATGTATATATATATATATATTTTGAAAAGTTTATAAATGACATTCAATATCCATTTCCAATTCAATTTTTATAAATTCACTAAAAGAGGAGGAAAATGATTTTAAAATGTATATTTTAATTTGCTAGCCTGTGTCACGCTTAATGGTGAAAAGTAAGGAGCACTGATTTTAAAGTTGGGCCAAGAAGAATGCCAACAATCACTACTGCTTAACACTGCTCTGAAGTTCCAGCCTTATAATTAGAGAGGAAAATAAAATTAATAAGTACAAACACTGCAAAGGCAATCCCTAAATGACTATCAGATTATGTCTGGGAAACAAACAAGCAGCTGAAAAAATTGGAATGAACAATAACATAATTCAGTAAGGTGTCCACTTATAAAAGTTATATAAAAAAATCACTAGTTTTCCTATATAGAAACAAAAATTAGAGACTATAATGGAAGAAAGGCACATATTCAAAAAAGAACATTTAAAACATATATCAAATTAATAAAAAATGAATTGGCTTTATATGAAGAAAATGATAAAACTTCATTAAGGGTCATAACAGAAAAACTGAATAAACAGACATATATTGTTCTTGGATAGGAAGAGTCAATGTTTTAAATATGTTGTTTTTCTAAATCAATCTGCATATTCAAGGTAATCTCAATAAAACTCCCAACTCTTGAAAAAACTTGGCAAATTTATTCTAAGTTTAATCAAGAGGTGAGAATAGTCAGGAAAATTCTATAAAAAGAGAAAAATGTGTGTATAGTTGCTTAATAAAATAAGAATCGTAGTCATTAAAATACTGTGGTACTGGAAGAGAAAGCCTAATTAATGGAATAAGAGTTCAGAAATAGAAATTTAATATACCATGAGAGTTTCCTTTCAAACAAAAAGTCAAAAGAAATCATTTAATAAATGCTGTTTAAAAAATAACCATCTTTTGGTAATAAAAAAATATTGTACATTCACACCTACATCGCTCTTCTTTTTATGGAATTTTCCTGACTATTATTCTTTATAGCTAAATAAATTTTAAATGGGTCAAAGATTTAAGTGTAAAAATAAAACAATAAAAATACTGGAAGAAATTATGAAAAACTGTGTAAATAATAAAATAGAGCTGAGGACAAATGATAAGCTGTTGAAATATTTTGAGCCTTATAAAAGACAAAGAGTTAATATGCTAAATCTTCCAAGAAGTCCTAAAACTGATAAGAAAACAATGTTTCAAGAGAAAAATAGGTGAAGAACATAAACAGGCATTTCACAAAAGAATAAAACGCCAATCGGCATGCAAACATCTTCAACCTTTCTGATTATCAAATAAACAGAAATCAAAATATGCAATGCTATTTGCATTATAATATTGACGATGATAAAAAGAATTAAAGAATTATAATATGGTACTGTTGTGGGTGTTAGAAATGAGCATTCATATGCACAAGAACAGTGTAAATTAATACCTCCTTTTTGGAAAGCAACTTAGCATTATATGTCAAAATATAAACTCTTCATAACCTGGACACATCTAGTATGTGTCTAACAATTCTACTTCTGGGAATTTACCCAAAGGGAAAAAAATGTATTCGACACAGATGTTCACTGCAGAGCTGTTTGTAATAGCGAAAAGCTAGAACATTCTAAAAAACATCCACCAATACAGAACTGGTTGAGTATATTATATACATGTACAATGGAATGTCATGTAGTCATTACAAGTTATAACAGAATATCAATTGACAATGAAAGATATCTAGAAATAAAATTGAACAGGTTGCAAAAAACATCATTCTCAATGTGATGCCATTTTTTTGGTAAAATTGAACATAAATATATTCTATTATGGATGCGTAAAGAAAAGCTGAGGGACTTCCCCGGTGGCGCAGTGGTTAAGCATCTGCCTGCCATGCAGGGGACAAGGGTTTGATCCCCGGTCCGGGAAGATCCCACATGCCATGGAGCAACTAAGCCCGTGAGCCACAACTACTGAGCCTGCGCTCTAAAGCCTGCAAGCCACAACTACTGAAGCCTGCGCACCTAGAGCCTGTGCTCCGCAACAAGAGAAGCCACCACAATGAGAAGCCCGCTCGTTGCAACAAAGAGTAGCCCCTGCTCGCTGCAACTAGAGAAAGCCTGTGTGCAGCAACAAAGACCCAACACAGCCAAAAATAAATAAATAAATTTTTTTTTTTTTAAAAAAGAAGCTGAAATGGATGGTCTTTACAATATTAAATGGTTAACTCTGGATAGTAAGATTTTGGAGAAGTTTTACTCCTTTGTTTTTTTTTTTTTTTCATTGAGAATATCTCTTTTTTAAAAAAAAAGAAATCATAGGGACTTCCCTGGTGGTCCAGTGGTAAAGAATCTGCCTTCCAATTCAGGGGACATAGGTTCGATCCCTGGTCTGGGAACTAAGATCCCACATGTTGCCGGGCAACTAAGCCCGTGTGCCACAGCTTCTGAGCCCATGCACTCTGGAGCCCGCATGCCACAACTAGAGAGAAAACCTGCATGCCACAACTAGAGAAGAGAAATCCCATACACCACAACTAGAGAGAAGCCCTCGCGCCGCAAAAAAGAGCCCGTGAGCTACAACTAAGACCTGACACAGCCAAGAATAAAATAAATAAATATTAAAAAAATAATAAAATGGAAATCATAGAGAAACTTACACCCACACGCGTGCACACACATGTATAATACAAGTCATGAGAGGGGAATGGGGATGTACCTCAGGTGGTCATCAAAGCGCACAGTAGCCGCACAGTGGAAGATGATGTCTGTGTAGGAAAGAAGCTCCTGCATGTCCTGCATGCTGATGGCAAAGTCATTCTGATTGAGATCTGCAGAAATAGCTCGGATCTTCTCATGCACATTTGGACAAACTTCTTTGACTTTTTCAAACAGCTAAAACATAAATATAAATCATCAAAGATCATCATCACCATCACACTGTTCTTGTTTTCACTGACTTGTTTCATTATAATTCTCAAAAACTGGTTTTAGTTGTAATAATATGACTCAACCATTTGCTGTACTGCATGCAGTTCAAGGTCAGCTTAGTATAATTCCTGCTCCTCTTAATTTGGTAGAATTTGAAAAAGTCAGTTCCAATAACCAGTAAGGAGTGTATTTTGAACTTTTCCTGCAGGGTGAAGGAGGGGTAGTAAGTCATCCTTATCCTGTGCCATCCTTTCTTCCCTTCCAAGGCAGCTTCAGGTTTATACATGATGATTGTTTCCATTTCTGCCTGGGAAATATTGTTTTCAGTGCAAAATTACCAGCCTTTACACAGCCTTGACAAATTACCAGCAAAATCACCAGCCTTTAAGGTCTCATGAGCACAGGTTCAAAACAACTTGGTTAATTGTACCAGATTAACAAGATGTCTTAGAAGCACAAAGATAATTAGAAAAAAAACAAATTG
Organism: Pseudorca crassidens; assembly: GCF_039906515.1. Taxonomy (NCBI): domain Eukaryota; kingdom Metazoa; phylum Chordata; class Mammalia; order Artiodactyla; family Delphinidae; genus Pseudorca; species Pseudorca crassidens. The sequence continues at coordinate 24,141,166 of NC_090306.1, read as the reverse complement.
AGAAAACTTGTAATGGGTAAAACAAAAAAAATTTTATATAATCTCATTCTAATATAAATGGTAGTTATTGTCTAGTAAGAGGATTACATGAGCTCATGTACTTTTTATAAGATTTTAATTGATTTTTTAATGTTCTAATTTATTTATACAGGGAAAAGGAAAGAGCACTGGCAGTTTTAGCTTTTATTACAATTATTCAGATGAAACAGAGTCTCTACTTTCCCCTCCACACAGAAGTTCTCAGATTAAATTTGTATTTTCCATTTTCTCAGAAAATAACAATTTTAATGAAATGATCTTGGCTCCAGCCTACTTTGATAAAATAAAATTTTATTGTAGTATTGGTATGGTATGTTAACTGTGAGGACGAGAAAAGTAAGGTTAAATGTTTAGAAAGGTTAAGAGCAGAGAAAATTAGTCTATGTTTTTAATAATAATATAGTAATGGAGATGAACAATCCTTTTCTCCCTTTTAACCCCCAAAGAATGTTTTCATCTGTTGCTTGATCCTTAACAGAAGGCTTCTCCTCCCCATTAGAGAGCTACCCAACGCTTTTCTGTTGGGTAATAAGAAGTTGATCTCAGGTATTCAGAGAAATCATGTCTCATTTGTATCAGGCAAGACCATGTTCAGAGGAACATGGAAATTTAAATGAAGCCAACTAGGGAAGGGAATAAAATCCATGTACTGACCTGGCAAGATAACATACTTCTGTCTTGCAGCTATGATTTTCCTGCACTATAAGGTCGGCCTTTTTAGTAAGTGTGACTATAGTTCTGAAAATAATTCAGAAGTTAGGTCAATCCTCAATGCTTTTTTGACATCTGGGATTGAAAAGTATCTGAGGGACATTCTCAAAAAAGGTCATTCTGGTTCTTTCAGAAAGACATTTAATAGCTCTCCAGGCATAATGGATCATGAGCATGCTAGTATTTGCTTTCCCAGTCAAATGTTTTCCTTTGTAGTTTGTGTTAATTGTACAACAAACACAGGATGTTTTTGGATAAATTTATGTAACATTTGTACAATTACCCCCCTTTTTAATAACTGCATTTGTAGAAGGCTCTTTTTTGAGTCATGATAGATTTTATTCATAAGAACTCTATTTAAGGTTCTGTGGAGTCTGACTTTGGCCTGTGTTGACTTATGGCTGCTTGAGAGCAAGACGTGGAAAATGACCTGTGTCCATCCTTCTGGCAATGGGGCTGCTCACAGATGATGTAAGATGCCATACTTAGATTTTCTGTTGCCTTTGGTTTTTATGACTTTAAAAGGCAGAGGCTATTGTTATACTGTATTATACTTTCAGACCACCTGTGCAATGTTGAACAGCACCAAAATACATTTACAGCATTACTATTTTAGGAGATAATTACTATTTTGGGAAATAATGTCCCAATCTACATCCTATTTGTGGATTTATGTTTTCAAATGAGAGGGGATATCTGAGTGAACATAGTGTAATTTAAAAAAAAAGTTTAAGGGCTTCCCTGGTGGCACAGTGGTTGAGAGTCCGCCTGCCGATGCAGGGGACACGGGTTCGTGCCCCGGTCCGGGAGGATCCCACATGCCGCGGAGCGGCTGGGCCCGTGGGCCGTGGCCGCTGAGCCTGCGCGTCCGGAGCCTGTGCTCCGCAACGGGAGAGGCCACAACAGTGAGAGGCCCATGTACCGCAAAAAAAGAGAAGTTTAAGTTTTCTGATCTAGTTGGTATTGATTACAATCAGCTGAAATAAATCAATGAATTGGCTGCATCAACTCAAACCACAGTGCTAAATTAGGGTCTCATTTTACTATATTAGCCAGGCCTAATAATATGACTTGCTTTGTCTGGCATCTCAGCATACAGCTGTAGCTTCTAACAAAATAATTCTCCTTAAATGTTGGTACATCCTAAATAGAGTGGTAGAGATTACAGCCAACTGCCATGTAACAGGTCAGTGCCTTTCAAAGTGTTATCCCCCAAGTGAACTGCATTGAAATCACTAGTATGCAAGAAGACCCAACGCAGCCATAAACAAACAAACAAACAAACAAATAAATAAATAAAAGAGAAATCACTAGTATGCATCTTAAAAATGTATATTCCTGGATCCCATTCCATAATCACCAAGTAAGAAATCACTGGGGCATGCCCAGGAGTTTGCATTTCACATAGTTTCACAGTTGATTTTAACTGAACCCAAGATGAGAACTTTTCTAGTTGGACTGTTAAATAACTGATGAACAATTGTGTATGACTCATTTCCCTTTTTAACTGCCCAGGGCAATTACAAGACATCAGTGGTTTTCAAACTGTGTTGGCATAAGAAAAATCTAGGGACCAATTAAAGATGATGTCCTTACTACACCCTCAGAGATCTTGACTCAGTAGGTTTGATATGTAACCCAAGAGTTGTATTTCTTAACCATCTCCACAGATAGGTCTGATGGTCCAGGTACATACTTAGAGAAACAGTGACTCCAAAAATTCATGTCCATTTTAAAATTCTGGGCTTAAATTTCACCCTCTGGCTTGTAAACTCCTTGATTCTCTTATATCTCTTTATCCTTGACAGCACCCAGTTCATTGAAATGACTCAAATTTTGCTTGTTAAATTGAAATTAATTACTGTAAGAATAGTAATAGAACCATAAATGGGAGCTTGATTCCTGAAATTGGTTACCAGCTCTTTTGTATTGGTGGAATAAAAGACAGCAGGTAACTACTGCTAAAAGAAGACACAAAGTGTTCCCTTGGGTCCTCTGTATTAACTGCCAAGGTGGGGGGCGCATGGAAAGGCTCAGAGCAGACCCTTTTCTTTTGTAATAATGACAAGACTAAATGACAGATGAAATGATGCAAATGGATCCTCAATAGATACCAGCCCTTCTGAAAGTTTTTTTTTTTTTTTTTGGCTAAGACATTTATTAAAGGCAAGAAAAAATACTTGGAATAAAAATGAGTTAAGAAAAAATAAAATTTCAAAAATTTCAGTGAAGGCCCACCAATAAAGAACTTAATATAATTATTTTAGATTCTAAGAGTTTATCATCTTCCTTCTCATATATTATTTAATGGCATAGGACTGAGATGGTAAAGCGTTGAATAACTACTTGCTATTTTTGAACACTCAGGACTGCTGCTTTTCCATTTTAGGAAACCATGTTCTTGACAGGAGGAAGACACATTTCTGTGGTCACTGAAAGATAACAGCTGTGAGGTGATCTAAGCATTTCAAACTGATAACAAAGCAATACATTTTTCTTGGAAAGTTTAGGAGTGTTCCATTGATTTGACATTATACAGGCAAGTATTTCTCTCTCTTTCAATTTATTTTTTAAACATGAGAGACTATTATGGCAATAATTACTTATAGCTCAGAGGCAAGAGAGAAACTTTGAAAATCCTAAGTAAGAAAATTGACAGAAAGAGAACTGTTTGGATTCAATAAACTCCTTAGGTATGACTTCTGTGGCCAGAGACTAAGACTGCATTTTTATTAGAAGCAGGAATTGGGCAAGGAGTGGAGGGCATGACATTTATATAATGCTTTTGAAACAATGTACAGGCCCTGCACTTGGACTTCTACAGTCAATTTGTTATCCACATGACCTAACTTGGGAGGCATGTAGGAGTCACTACCTCCTGAAGGCTATTAAATGTAATCATTCCTTTCTAATCATGAGAGTCTTTGATCTTTATTCAGTTTACTGATTCCCTCTCTTCAAATATAATTATATTATTTAGTCACAATAACCAACAAAAATTTGCTTAGTATTTTTATTTTGTGAAAAAAAAAGTTAGGTCCCTTAAACTAAAGTGCAATCTCTATGGAATATCTGGCATCCCAATGAAAAAGAGAGCCTGTAACATTTATCATAGAAATATTAGAGTGCTGAGTAAAAGCAAATCAACGAATTTTGCAAGTTAGCTCTTGAACAAGAAAGACATTAAGAAAGGCTATATATAATCTAAGTTGAGAACAATTAAATACAAATAAATGCATGTAAATTAAGGCAAAAACCCATCATACCTAATGTAAAGATTCACAAAACGTTAGGATTTTGCTAGTTCACTACTAACTTCCATAAGATATGAAGAATTAACCTAGAAGTTTTTACTGCTTTAGTGAGGACCACTCTATAGGACCATAAGGCAGTCTGGTGTAGTACTAGTTTGTCAAATTTTTGCATACAGTAGGGTTGCTTGAGAAGTTGTTTAAAAAGACAAAAAACCCAGAAAACCCAGATGTACTGACCCTAGAGATTCTGACTGAGTTCTGAGTTGAAGCTTGGGCGCCTGGAGTTTGTACAAGCTCTATAATGAATCTGATACACACTGAAGGTGTGAACCATTGGTGTATTAGAAAGATCCCAGGCTCTTTGGAGTCAGGAAGGCCAGGGTTTGAAGCCTAGTTCTGCCATTTACTAACTGTGTGACTGGGGTGAGTTACTCACCTCATGGGGCCTCCGTGTCTTCACCTGCATATTTATCTAAAATGTCAATCAAAGGACTGTCTCATTCTGTGATCTCAGAGAACTAATAATTCAGCATGTATTCTGCTATTCTTTTTTTTTCTACTTTTCTTTTTTTCCCACAGTTTTACTAAGAAATAATTGGAATACATTACTGTATAAGCTTAAGAGGTACAGCATGATGGCTTGATTTACATATATTGTGAAATGATTACCACAATAGGTTCAGCTAACATCCATCTTCTCATATAGATACAATAAAAAGAAAAGAATGAAAAAAAGGAAAAAATGTTCTCCTTGTGATGAGAACCCTTAGGAATTACTCTATTAACAACTTTCCTGTATATCATACCTATTCTGCTATTCTTGAAAACAATTTTGCATTTAACAAAATTATAGTTCACTTTACATAAGAATCTATAATAAATGCTAGAGGTGACACAGTTCATCATCTTGTTAACGCTCTGTTCCCATGCCAAAGGCCTGCTTCACAGAGTTCTTTGAGAATAAGTACCTGGTTAGAGGAAGCGATTTCCTAGGGGTAGCAATGCAATTCAGTGGGGAAGACATGGGCATTGGAGATAAGAGAACTGCATTTACAGTCTGCTTTTTCACTACCTTGGTACTTCCTTGGATAGGTGACAACTTTCTTGGAGTAATTTCTCATCTGTGAGGTAGCAATAAGGCATACCACAGAGTTTTGTGAGGATTAAATAGGGTAATAAAAGTCAGATGCCTAGCATAGTGGCTACCACTTAGTATGTTTCTAATAATAGGAAAACTTCCTTTCTGCTTCCACAGAAATACTCCATTTTCAAAAGCTGCTAATCAGACAGCTATGTGTGTATTTGTGCGTCATCCCAAGGTTTCTGATTATACCATGTGATCCTGATACCTCTGAAAACCGAATATATTCCGGAGTGTCGACTTAACAAAAAAATACACAGTGAGAGCTGCGAGTTAAGTTTTATTTCGGGCAAAATGAGGACTCCAGCCCAGTAGACAGCACCACAGATAGTTCTGACAAACTGCTGCAAAGAGGTAGCGGGGAAGTTCAGTATATATGTGATTTCGGTGAAGGGGGAGTACATGCAATCAAGCACATATATTTTTTTTTTAACATCTTTATTGGAGTATAATTGCTTTACAATGGTGTGTTAGTTTCTGCTTTAAAACAAAGTGAATCAGTTATACATATACATATGTTCCCGTATCTCTTTCCTCTTGCGTCTCCCTCCCTCCCACCCTCCCTATCCCACCTCTCTAGGTGGTCACAAAGCACTAAGCTGATCTCCCTGTGCTATGCGGCTCCTTCCCACTAGCTGTTTTACGTTTGGTAGTGTATATATGTCCATGCCACTCTCTCACTCTGTTCCAGCTTACCCTTCCCCCTCCCTGTATCCTCAAGTCCACCTCTAGTAGGTCTGCGTCTTTATTCCTGTCTTGCCCCTAGCTTCCTCATGACCATTTTTTATTTGTTTTTTAGATTCCATATATATGTGTCAGCATACGGTATTTATCTTTCTCTCTCTGACTTACTTCACTCTGTATGACAGACTCCAGGTCCATCCACCTCACCACAAAAAAATCAATTTCGTTTCTTTTTATGGCTGAGTAATATTGCATTGTATATATGTGCCACACCTTCTTTATCCATTCATCTGTCGATAGACACAATAGCTTCCATGTCCTGGCTATTGTAAATAGAGCTGAAATGAACACTGTGGTACATGACTCTTTTTGAATTATGGTTTTGTCAGGGTATATGCCCAGCAGTGGGATTGCTGGGTTGCATGGTAGTTCCATTTGTACATTTTCAAGGAACCTCCATAAGGTTTTCCCCAGTGGCTGCATCAATTTACATTGTCACCAACAGTGCAAGAGGGATCCCCTTTCTCCATACCCTCTCCAGCATTTACTGTTTGTAGATTTTTTGATGATGGCCATTCTGACCAGTGTGAGATGATATCTCATTGTAGTTTTGATTTGCAATTCTCTAATGATCAATGATGTTGAGCATCCTTTCATGTGTTTGTTGGCAATTGGTTTATCTTCTTTGGAGAACTGTCCACCAGGTCTTCTGCCCATTTTTGGATTGAGCCTTTGTTCTCCTGATATTGAGCTGCATGAGCTGCTGGTAAATTTTGGAGATTAATCCCTTGTCAGTTGTTTCATTTGCAAATATTTTCTCCCATTCTGAGAGCTGTCTTTTCATATTGTTTATGGTTTCCTTTGCTGTGCAAAAGCTTTTAGGTTTCATTAGGTCCCATTTGTTTATTTTTCTTTTTATTTCCATTTCTCTAGGAGGTGGGTGAAAAAAGATCTTGCTGTGATTTATGCCATGGAGTGTTTTGCCTATGTTTTTCTCTAAGAGTTTAATAGTGTCTGGCCTTACATTTAGGTCTTTAATCCATTTTGAGTTTATTTTTGTGTATGGTGTTAGGGAGTGTTCTAATTTCATACTTTTACATGTAGCTGTCCAGTTTTCCCTGCACCATGTACTGAAGAGGCTGTCTTTTCTCTACTGTATATTCTTGCCTCCTTTATCAAAGATAAGGTGACCATATGTGCGTGGGTTTATCTCTGGGCTTTCTATCCTGTTCCATTGATCTATATTTCTGTTTTTGTGCCAGTACCATACTGTCTTGATTCCTGTAGCTTTGTAGTATAGTCTGAAGTCAGGGAGCCTGATTGTTCCAGCTCCATTTTTCTTTCTCAAGATTGCTTTGGCTATTCAGGGTCTTTTATGTTTCCATACAAATTGTGAGATTTTTTGTTCTAGTTTTGTGAAAAATGCCAGTGTTAGTTTGATAGGGATTGCATTGACTCTGTAGATCGCTTTGTGTAGTAGAGTTATTTTCACAATGTTGATTCTTCCAATCCAAGAACATGGTATATCTCTCCATCTATCTGTATCATCTTTAATTTCTTTCATCAGTTTCTTATAGTTTTCTGCATACAGGTCTTTTATCTCCTTAGGTAGGTTTATTCCTAGATATATTATTCTTTCTGTTGCAATGGTAAATGAGAGTGTTTTCTTAATTTCACTTTCAGATGTTTCATCATTAGTGTATAGGAATGTCAGAGATTTCTGTGCATTAATTTTGTATCTTGCTACTTTACCAAATTCATTGATTAGCTCTAGTAGTTTTCTGGTAGCATCTTTAGGATTCTCTATGTATAGTATCATGTCATCTGCAAACAGTGACAGCTTTACTTCTTTTCCGATTTGGATTCCTTTTATTTCTTTTTCTTCTTTGAATGCTGTGGCTAAAACTTCCAAAACTATGTTGAATAATAGTGGTGAGAGTGGACAACCTTGTCTTGTTCCTGATCTTAGTGGAAATGGTTTCAGTTTTTCACCGCTGAGGACAATGTTGGCTGTGGGTTTGTCATATATGGCCTTTATTATGTGGAGGTGAGTTCCCTCTATGCCTACTTTCTGCAGGGTTTTTATCATAAATGGGTGTTGAATTTTGTCAAAAGCTTTCTCTGCATCTATTGAGATGATCATATGGTTTTTCTCCTTCAATTTTTTAATATGGTGTATCACATTGATTGATTTGCTTATATTGAAGAATCCTTGCATTCCTGAAATAAGCTCCACTTGATCATGGTGTATGATCCTTTTAATGGGCTGTTGGATTCTGTTTACCAGTATTTTGTTGAGAATTTTTGCATCTATGTTCATCAGTGATATTGGCCTGTTGTTTCCTTTCTTTGTGACATCTTTGTCTGGTTTTGGTATCAGGGTGATTGTGGCCTCATAGAATGAGTTTGGGAGTGTTCCTCCCTCTGCTATATTTTGGAAGAATTTGAGAAGAATAGGTGTTAGCTCTTCTCTAAATGTTTGGTAGAATTCGCCTGTGAAGCCATCTGGTCCTGGGCTTTTGTTTGTTGGAAGATTTTAAATCACAGTTTCAATTTCAGTGCTTGTGATTGGTCTATTCATATTTTCTATTTCTTCCTCGTTCAGTCTCGGAAGGTTGTGCATTTCTAAAAATTTGTCCATTTCTTTCAGGCTGTACACTTTATTGGCATAGAGTTACTTGTAGTAATCTCTCATGATCCTTTTTATTTCTGCAGTGTCAGTTGTTACTTCTCCTTTTTCATTTCTAATTCTATTGACTTGAGTCTTCTCTTCTTTTTCTTGATGACTCTGGCTAATGGTTTATCAATTTTGTTTATCTTCTCAAAGAACCAGCCTTTAGTTTTATTAATCTTTGCTATCATTTCCTTCATTTCTGATGTGATATTTATTATTTCTTTCCTTCTGCTAACTTCGGGGTTTTTTTGTTCTTCTTTCTCTAGTGGCTTTAGGTGTAAGGTTAAGTTGTTTATTTGAGATGTTTCTTGTTTCTTAAGGCAGGATTGTATTGCTATAAACTTCCCTTTTAGAAGTGCTTTTGCTGCATCCCACTGGTTTTGGGTTGTCGTGTTTTCATTGTTATTTGCTTCTAGGTATTTTTTGATTTCCTCTTTTATTTCTTCAGTGATCTCTTTGTTATTAAGTAGTGTATTGTTTATCCTCCATGAGTTTGTATTTTTAACAGATTTTTTACTGTAATTGATACCTAGCCTTACAGCATTGTGGTCGGAAAAGACACTTGATATGATTTCAATTTTCTTAAATTTACCAATGCTTGATTTCTGACCCAAGATATGATCTATCCTGGAGAATGTTCCATGAGCACTTGAAAAGACTGTGTATTCTGATGTTTTTGGATGGAATGTCCTATACATTATCAATTAAGTCCATCTTGTTTAATGTATCATTTAAAGCTTGTGTGTCCTTATTTATTTTCATTTTGGATGATCTGTCCATTGGTGAAAGTGGGGTGTTAAAGTCCCCTACTATGAATGTGTTACTGTCGATTTCCCATTTTATGGCTGTCAGTATTTGCCTTATGTTTTGAGGTGCTCCTATGTTGGGTGCATAAATATTTACAATTGTTATATCTTCTTCTCGGATCGATCCCTTGATCATTATGTAATGTCCTTCTTTGTCTCTTGTAACAGTCTGTTTTAAAGTCTATTTTGTCTGATATGAGAATTGCTACTCCAGCTTTCTTTTGTTTTCCATTTGTAAGGAATATCTTTTTCCATCCCCTCACTTTCATTCCGTATGTGTCCCTAGGTCTGAAGTGGGTCTCTTGTAGATAGCATATATACAGGTCTTGTTTTTGTATCCATTCAGCCAGTCTATGTCTTTTGGTTGGAGCATTTAATCCATTTACATTTAAGGTAATTATCAATATGTATGTTCCTATTACCATTTTCTTAATCGTTTTGGGTTTGTTATTGTAGGCCTTTTCCTTCCCTTGTGTTCCTGCTTATTGAAGTTCCTTTAGCATTTGTTGTAAAGCTGGTTTCATGGTGCTGAATTCTCTTAGGTTTTGCTTGTTTGTAAAGGTTTAAATTTCTCCATCAAATCTGAATGAGATCCTTGCTGGGTAGAGTAATCTTGGTTGTAGGTTTTTCCCATTCATCACTTTAAATATGTCCTGCCACTCCCTTCGAGCTTGGAGAGATTCTGCTGAAAGATCAGCTGTTAACCTTATAGGGATTCCCTTGTGTGCTATTTGTTGTTTTTCCCTTGCTGCTTTTAAATTTTTTTCTTTGTATTTAGTTTTTGATAGTTTGATTAATATGTGTCTTGGCATGTTTCTCCTTGGATTTATCCTGTATGGGACTCTCTGTGCTTCCTGGACTTGATTAACTATTTCCTTTCCCATATTAGGGAAGTTTTAAACTAATCTCTTCAAATATTTTCTCAGTCCCTTTGTTTTTTTTCTTCTTCTTCTGGAACCCCTATAATTCGAATGTTGGTGCATTTAATCTTGTCCCAGAGGTCTCTGAGACTGTCCTCAATTCTTTCCATTCTTTTTTCTTTATTCTGCTGTGCAGTAGCTATTTCCACTATTTTATCTTCCAGATTACTTATCCGTTCTTCTGCCTCACTTATTCTGCTATTGATCCCTTCTAGAGGATTTGTAATTTCATTTATTGTGTTGTTTATCACTGTTTCTTTGGTCTTTAGTTCTTCTAGGTCCTTGTTAAATGTTTCTTGTATTTTCTCCATTCTATTTCCAAGATTTTGGATCATCTTTACTGTCATTATTCTGAATTCTTTTTCAGGTAGACTGCCTATTTCGTCTTCAGTTGTTTGGTCTGGTGGGTTTTTACCTTGCTCCTTCACCTGCTGTGTGTTTCTCTGTCTTCTCATTTTGCTTAACTTACTGTTTGGGGTCTCCTTTTCGCAGGGTGCAGGTTCATAGTTCCCATTGTTTTTTGGTGTCTGCCCCCAGTGGCTATGGTTGGTTCAGTGGGTTTTGTAGGCTTCCTGATGGAGGGGACTAGTGCCTGTGTTTTGGTGGATGAGGCTGGATCTTGTCTTTCTGGTGGGCAGGTCCACGTGTGGTGGTGTGTTTTGGGGTATCTGTGGCCTTATTATGATTTTAGGCAGCCTCTCTGCTAATGGGTGGGAATGTGCTCCTGTCTTGCTAGTTGTTTGGCATAGGGTGTCCAGCACTGGAGCTTGCTGGTCATTGAGTGGAGCTGGGTCTTGGCATTGAGATGGAGATCACTGGGAGATTTTCGCCATTTGATATTATGTGGAGCTGGACCACATAATATTGGTCTTGTGGACATGATACTGGTCATGTGGACCAATGTCCTGAACTTGGCTCTCCCACTTCAGAGTCACAGCCCTGATGCCTGACTGGAGCACCAACAGCCTGTCATCCACACGGCACACAATAAAAGGGAGAAAAAGAAAGAAAGAAAGAAGAAGATAAAATAAAATAAAGTTATTAATATGAAAAATAATTATTAAAAAGATTTTTTAAGTAATTAAAAAAAAAAGAATGAAAGAAGAGAGCAACCAAACCAAAAAACAAATTCACCAATGATAACAAGCACTAAAAACTATATTAAAAAAACAAACAAAGAAAAAAAAAAGGACAGAGAGAACCCTAGAACAAATGGTAAAAGCAAAGCTATACAGACAAAATCACACACAGAAGCATACACATACACACTCACAAAAAGAGAAAAAGGGAAAAAAAAAATATATATATATCGTTGCTCCCAACGTCCACCTCCTGAATTTGGGATGATTCGTTGTCTATTCAGGCATTCCAGAGATAAAGGGTATATCAGGTTGATTGTGGAGATTTAATCCACTGCTCCTGAGGCTGCTGGGAGAGATTTCCCTTTCTCTTCTTTGTTCACATAGCTCCCGGGGTTCAGCTTTGGATTTAGCCCAACCTCTGCATGTAGTTCACCTGAGGGCATCTATGCTTCACTCATACAGGAGAGGGTTAAAGGAGCCGCTGATTCGGGGGCTCTGGCTTATTCAGGCCAGGGGCGGGTCGGGGGGTACGGTGTGTGGGGTGATCCTGTGGTGGCAGAGGCCGGCGGGATGTTGCACCAGCCTGAGGCGCACCACGCGTTCTCCCGGGAAAGTTGTCCCTGGATCACGGGACCCTGGCAGTGGTGGGCCGCACAGGCTCCCGGGAGGGGAGGTGTGGACAGTGATCTGTGCTCGCACACAGGCTTCTTGGTGGCAGCAGCAGCAGGCTTAGCATCTCCTGCCCACCTCTGGGGTCACGCTGATAGCCGTGGCTCACGTCCGTCTTTGGAGCTCCTTTAAGCGGCACTCTTAATCGCCTCTCCTCGCGCACCAGGAAACAGAGGCAAGAAAAAGTCTCTTGCCTCTTCGGCAGGTCCAGACTTTTTCCCGGATTCCCTCGCGGCTAGCTGTGGTGCACTAGCCCGCGTCAGGCTGTGTTCACACAGCCAATCCCAGTCCTCTCCCTGGGATCTGACCTCCGAAGCCTGAGCCTCAGCTCCCAACCCCGCCCACCCCGGCGGGTGAGTAGACAAGCCTCTCGGGCTGGTGAGTGCTGGTCGGCACCGATCCTCTGTGCAGGAATCTCTCCGCTTTGCTCTCCACACCCCTGTTGCTGCATTATCCTTCGTGGCTCCGAAGCTTACCCCGTCTGCCACCCATGGTCTCTGCCCGCGAAGGGGCTTCTAGTGTGTGGAAACCTTTCCTCCTTCACAGCTCCCTCCCAGAGGTGCAGGTCCCATCCCTATTCTTTTGTCTCTGTTTGTTCTTTTCTTTTGCCCTACCCAGGTACTTGGGGAGTTTCTTGCCTTTTGGGAGGTCTGAGGTCTTCTGCCAGCATTCAGTAGGTGTTCTGTAGGAGTTGTTCCACATGTAGATGTATTTCTGATGTATTTGTGGGGAGGAAGGTGATATCTGCATCTCACTCTTCTGTGTCTTACTCTTCTGCCATCTTGAAGCTCCCCTTCAAGCACATATTTTTTGTAGAAGGTTTCTGCTGGTCTCGTGAAGGTTACTGCTGGTCATGAGGAACAGATGTCACCATGAAGGATTTTAGTGTTTTTCTAGATATGAGGAGATACAAGAATTGGGCTCATAAAATCGACTCCTGAAAATATCTAACTATCTGAAGACCTGTTCTGCCAGTTTTTCCCAGAGCACAGAGAGCCTCATTACAGCTCTCCACCCTGAACACCTTTCAGGCAGGTGTTGAAAATCAGCAGCTGCAGCAGCACATGATTTAATCCTTGTAGAGGGAGCTGGCAAGTGCCAGTGGCGAATGCCAATTAGTTGACAAGAGTCATGTTGAATCCTGTGGTTTGGTGACTTTTTTGAATGAAATCAGTACAGGCAATGGGAAGCTTTTGAGAAAAAGACTTGATGTGATTGGAAGAAATTTAAAAAGAAGGAAAGAAGTTGGACATGTGAAATCATGCCAGGGATTGAATTAACTAGTGAATGGTACTGTAAAAGAAAACAAGAGATTGAGAAATAAATTGTTTCTGTTTCTGGGACCTTAAAGAATATCCCCAGGACAAAATCAATTTAAAAAGTTTTTTTTTTTTTTCTTTAAAGGAAGGAAATGGCCCTTAGGGGAGAGGCTTAACATGCTTCAACTAATCTGAGTTGAGTGTCTGTCAAACTGAGAATCAGTTATACTCTTTCAAAAGTGTGTTTGTTAATCATGGGAAATTTTAATTCCTGGCAATAGTCCCTCAAGTTGTCTCAAGTTTATAAAAGCCTCTTGCTTTTTTGTGGGATCATTAGTTTCTTAGGAAAAGTAAAAAGTGGTAATGGAACAAAACTGACTTTGGGAATTTAAAATACAAACTTCTGGTTCTAATCGCCTTTGCCTTATATGGAGATTTAACAGAATTATTAATATCAATCAGAAATTCATCTTTTTTTGGAAGTTGTGGACAAGCAGCTTTTACACAGGGTAGCCTGAACCAAACATGAAAATGCTTTTCTTCCTTATAAAAGAGTCTATGAAGGGCTTCCCTGGTGGCGCAGTGGTTGAGAGTCCGCCTGTCAATGCAGGGGACACAGGTTCATGCCCCGGTCTGGGAGGATCCCACATGGCGCGGAGCGGCTGGGCCCGTGAGCCATGGCCGCTGAGCCTGCGCATCTGTAGCCTGCGCGTCCGGAGCCTGTGCTCTGCGACGGGAGGGGCCACAACGGTGAGAGGCCCGCGTACCGCAAAAAAAGAAAAAAAAAGTCTATGAAAATTAACAATAAACTTTTACATAAAATGAATAACTTTTCTGTTGGGTGCTTCTTAATACTCCAGTGATGTCAAAGTGTTGGCCTTTTCTTTGCCTGTGTTATTTAGTTGGAAGTTAATTTGTTTAAACGCATTATTTTTCCTCTTAGGGATCTAATGTCTTCTAAAAACTACCAAACAGTGATAATCTTGCAAAATGATTCAATAAACTATTTCATAAAATATTGCTATCTTCTATTGTCTTAAATCTAATTAGTTCTATGAACTGAGGGCCCCGTGTGTGACCCTGCATGATTCATTACCCAAAACTCTCCAGGGTATTTCAAAGTTGATTTATCTCAGGAGCAGCTGAGAGCTTATTGAGTAATTCACATTTTTCCAGAGAAGTTGACTTAAAATATCCAGTGCAACCTGCCAAGCTCTGCCTTTGTTTATAAATCTGCATCCTGGTGACATCATACAGGATGGTCCCTCCCTGGGAGTCTTGAATTTTGCCTGGTCTTCTCAGATGCTGCATTCTAAACCCAGCACAATCTCATTGTAACCCTTTCCTTACCTGATTACTCTAGTTTAAGAGGAAATGCCTAACCATTTCTGGTATTCTCTCAATGAATTTTTTTTTTTTTTTTAGATTCTGATCTCACTCTTAATTAACTACCTCACTCAAAATAAATTCAACTACTTGTGGTTTTATTTTTCAGGTACGGATATTGTCTTCTTGATGTTTTCTTAAAGAGTTATTCAGAGTAGATTATGACCAACTTAAGAACCTAAATGGATATAAATGGGACATGACTGTTGTAAAAAGGAACACATCTTTAAAGGTTCTTCTTTGAAGAACCTCAAAATGCTGTCAACACTTTGAGCTTCATAACTGAATGATTTATTTGCAACTAATTATCTCTTGTCATGGGGAAGAATCATGTCTTTAAGCAAAGCCGCATTCTAGATAGCAAAATAAATATCAATTTTGCCACTGAAAATTGTTTCTGCTACCTGGAAAGCTTGTTGGTTCATACTTAAATGAGCACATTTTTCATAACAAGAGACCAAGCAGTCAGCTTGGGATGCCTGGGGACCCACAAGTGGGTCTGCGGTTAGCATGTTCACATGTCAACATGGGAAATTTGGCTTATTCTCCGTAGAAACTTCTCAGATTTTGTGAAAGAAATTAGGAGAGTTTTCTTAAAAACGATTTTATAAACTTAGAATCGTATTTCTTTCTTTTTTTTTTTTTTGAGTCTTACTTTATTTTTTATTTTATTTTTTAAACATCTTTATTGGAGTATAATTGCTTTACAATGTTGCGTTAGTTTCTGCTGTATAACGCAGTGAATCGGCTATATGTATACATATACCCCATATCTCCTTCCTCTTGCGTCTCCCTCCCACCCTCCCTATCCCACCCCTCTAGGTGGTCACAAAGCACCTAGCTGATCTCCCTGTGCTATGCAGCTGCTTCCCACTAGCTATCTATTTTACATTTAGTAGTGTATATATGTCAATGCTACTCTCTCACTTCGGTCAAACTATTTAATTCTGATAAAGTTTCTAAACTAAAAGTAAACAACTTATATCTGATGACATAATTTTGGAAATTCGTGATTGCTTTGCTGCCTTATTTATTTACTATCTTAAAAAGTGGGCTTGGGCTTCCCTGGTGGCCCAGTGGTTGAGAGTCCGCCTGCCGATGCAGGGGACGTGGGTTCGTGCCCCGGTCCGGGAAGATCCCACATGCCGTGGAGCAGCTGGGCCCGTGAGCCATGGCCGCTGAGCCTGCGCGTCCGGAGCCTGTGCTCCGCAACAGTGAAAGGCCAGCGTACCAAAAAAAAAAAAAAAAAAAAGTGGGCTTTTTCTCCCACTAGAAAAATAAAACAACTTCATTGTAATTGCATTTAGAAAATTCTTTTGGAAAAAGATTATTGTTCTGGTTTTTCACTACAAAAGACAGTGGTTTTTTTACTTAACGATAAAAGTAAACATGTTCAATAAATATATTTGCACATTATTTATGTGTGTCTCTGGTTGTTTTCTTAGAGTGCCACCTTAATTATCTTTGTGAGAAAGTCCTCAAGGATCTGCCATTAATTCAGATACCTTTCCCTCAATTGATATGTTCCTTTAAGTGGTCTGAAAATACTTAAGGATGTTAGCATATGTGAGGAAACTGATCCTCTGTTCTGATTCTTGAGTCCCAATTCTATGTGGCCAAAGGATTAAAAATAACCTTCTTTCCAAAGCATTTCCTACTTAATTGTCTCTCTCTGAAGGCATGGAAACAGGAAGTGAGAGGTAGTTGCTGTCCATGCCGTGAAAGGAAAGGAATGAAGCTGATGAACGAATTTTGATAGATAGATATCAATAGAACAGATGTTCTCTTGACCATATTTCCTGGGGACACAGTGGGAATCAAAGGCAAACTGGTATCAGTTTTATTCATTATGTTTTAAAGAAAGTTTCCAAGCCTCCTATACCTGATACCATTAATCTACCTTCAAACCCACTGTATTACTTAAGGTGGATTACAATTCATGCATTGTTTTGTGTGACAGGAGGCAAGTACCAAGTAAAAGTAATACCAGACCCTTCTTAGGAATAAGGCTTGGAGGCATTTAAATCACTCTGTCATGTCAAAATAAAGTTCAATGGCAGAATCTAGACTGGATCTTGATTCATATAAGATATTTAATAAATATTTGTAGAATCAGAGGCCTTCCAGAAGAAACTTTAACCCAGACAGGAAAGCTCTTCTGAGTAAGAACCTAGGGTGAGAGTGGTCATACAACAGAAGTAAAGACTGGCTTAAAGAACTGTAGTACATTAAACTTGTTCATTGAACATATTTGGTTGATTACCTACAGTGTCAAGCACTGTGTCAGATGTGGAAGACACAGTGGGAACACATGAAGGAAATAATGAAAAGGCCTTAGTTTAAAAAATTAAAGGGAAAAAATTGGGATAATACATGTGTTATTGATTTCAGCACATCAAATACTTCTGAGAAAATGGTGTATTATTTGACAAACCTGAGACTCTTCTCACTGAATCTGAAATTAGGAAAGCATAAAAGCAGACAGAATTATTATGAAACCAAAGATGTCTGGGTATATTCCTTTAAGTATAACCCTGTGTTGGAAAGTTGGTTGTGGGGACCCACATGTTTGGAATAACAGACTTGCACCATTTCCTTCTAAATTCTAACCAAATCGAGGAAAACTAGACTTCATATGGAATAGTTTCACTTTTAAAGAAAACATTGCAAAAATATTAAACTATATCATTCTCTTTTTATGAAGAAGCCCGGGCCCTGTCTTTCTATCTGACCACATAAGTCAAAATTTATGGAAGTATAATTAATGCCTTTGCTGCAAAAACCAGAAATAGAGACTGAAGAAGAAATGTCCATATTTCAATGTCTTGAGCATTTCGGTGCTATAGCAATTGTTCCCTTTTAAAATACTCATTTAGACATATCTTCAATAGTGTTACTGTAATAGCAAAGTCTCTTTGAGGAAAAGGAAAGATTTTTAATGACAAAAGAAAATACTGTTTATTCTGAGGTTGAATTTAGGAGCCCATGTGAAGGAAGGCTTAGCAAAGGGGAAGATAGGTGAGACTGACTGCTCATACGAAGCTAACTTTGTATGCTGGATTTGATTCTATTAGGGCTATCTTTTTTTTTTTTTTAAACATTTTTAATGGAGTATAATTGCTTTACAATGGTATGTTAGTTTCTGCTTTATAACAAAGTGAATCAGCTATATATATAGATATATCCCCATATCCCCTCCCTCTTGTGCCTACCTCCCACCCTCCCTATCCCACCCTTCTAGGTGGTCACAAATCACCGAGCTGATCTCCCTGTGCTATGCAGCTGCTTCCCACTAGCTATCGGTTTTACATTTGGTAGTGTATATATGTCCATGCCACTCTCTCACTTCGTCCCAGCTTACCCTTCCCCCTCCCCATGTCCTCAAGTCCATTCTCTACATCCGCATCTTTATTCCTGTCCTGCCCCTAGGTTCTTCAGAACGATTTTTATTTATTTATTTTTAGATTCCATATTATGTGTTAGCATACGGTATTTGTTTTTCTCCTTCTGCCTTCATTCTGTATGATAGACTCTAGGTCCATCCACCTCACTACAAACAACTCAGTTTCATTTCTTTTATGGCTGAGTAATATTCCATTGTATATATGTGCTACATCTTCTTTATCCATTCATCTCTCAATGGACACTTATGTTGCTTCCATGTCCTGGCTATTGTAAACAGCTGCAATGAACATTGTGGTACATGACTCTTTTTGAATTATGGTTTTCTCAGGGTATATGGTCAGTAGTGGGATTGCTGGGTCGTATGGTAGTTCTATTTTTAGTTTTTTAAGGAACCTCCATACTGTTCTCCATAGTGGCTGTATCAATTTACATTCCCACCAACAGTGCAAGAGGGTTCCTTTTTCTCCACACCCTCTCCAGTATTTATTGTTTGTAGATTTTTTGATGATGGCCATTCTGACTGGTGTGAGGTGATACCTCATTGTAGTCTTGATTTGCATTTCTCTAATGATTAGTGATGTTGAGCATCCTTTCATGTATTTGTTGGCCATTTGTATATCTTCTTTGGAGAAATGTCTATTTAGGTCTTCTGACCATTTTTGGATTGCATTGTTTGTTGTTTTGATATTGAGCTGCTGGTAAATTTTGGAGATTAATCCTTTGTCAGTTGCTTTATTTGCAAATACTTTCCCCCATTCTGAGGGTTGTTTTTTTGTCTTGTTTATGGTTTCCTTCGCTGTGCAAAAGCTTTTAAGTTCCATTAGGTCCCATTTGTTTATTTTTATTTTTATTTCCATTTCTCTAGGAGGTGAGTCAAAAAGGATCTTGCTGTGATTTATGTCATAGAGTGTGCTGCCTATGTTTTCCCCTAAGAGTTTTATAGTGTCTGGCCTTACATTTAGGTCTTTAATCCATTTTGAGTTTCTTTTTGTGTATGATGTTCGAGTGTTCTAATTTCATTATTTTACATGTAGCTGTCCAGTTTTCCCAGCAGGAGAAGAATTTTTAAAACTACAACTGGAGGACAGCTGCTGCCTAGAAATGTAAAGCCCTGAGCATCCAGGAATTTAGCAAATGGCTGCTGACTGCAGTTTCCTTGGTTTTAAGATACCACCAAGCTCCAGTTTAGTGATCTCTGAATTGGAGATGACAAATTTATGGGTATGTTTTGGATTAGTTAAAAAACAAAGCTGATTATTTTATATTTTACATTAATAAAACTCAGAGAAATTTTATTTTGCCTTTTTAACCCATATGTCAGCTTGGGTCTCCCTATAAACTTAATGAAATTATGATTGATTATATCCTTAATTTAAGATTCTCTGTAAGATTATTGAGAATTTCCAGGTGGCCAGTGATTGGCTTAGATCTGAAGTTTCTGAACAAATCAGTACATGGTGTACCTCAGGCCACAGAGGTTGGTTCAGAAGTTGATATATAACTTAACCCAGGCTGATGAGATGTAAGGAAAATTTTGCTGAGGGTTTCCAGGAAAGAAGTTTCATCGATCTTGGAAGAGAGCTTCAGGGAGAGCCAGCTCTCCTCATCCAAAGATTGCCATAAATGTATGTGAGCAAGATATTATTATCCCATTTTACAGATAAGGAAACTGAGGTTCAGTAGAGTATGTATCTTGCCCACTGTCCCACGGCTAATAATTAGCAGTGCTGAGATTCAAACCCAGGTCAATCTACCTCTGAAGCCCATGCTCTTAAGCACCATCTGATAGCAACAGATAGTTCCCAGGTGATAATGATGCTGCTGGTTGGGAGACCACAGTTTAAGGACCACTGTTTATAAAAGTCAACAGCTGACAGTTGTAAACAGCCCAATAGTGGAAACAGGTAGAGATTTGCAAGCCAGTTTCACAAATAAGTTATTTATAGTATAATCAAGATTTCCATACCAAAAGAATTATTGCTGTGTTATCAAATACAATGCATTGAATATAACTATAAGCGAAAATTATGCTGACCACAAGACTCTCTGCCAAAATACTTATCTAGAAATTCATAAGCTGGCTACAAAGCTAAAGAGGCATGTCTCCTACATGATGAAAACAGTCCATTAGGGATATATAACTGAGCAAGCTGTATGAAGAAGGATCTGAGAGTTTCTTCTCAATTTTGGTTTTATGCCACATCATCCTTTTTTTTCTTATTCTTAAGAGCCATTACTTACAATGCAGGCAGTGTAGGGTATAGGCAAGTGTGCTTGCCTTAGAGCCAGACTTGGGGGGTGGGTGTCTGAAGTCTGACTCTCTCATTTACTAACTGGGTGACCTTTGGAAAGTTAATACTTCTGGTCTCATTTATCCATCTGTAAAATTTGGATATTAATTCTTACTTCACAGGGTTGTTGAAAAATCAATGAGGTAAGGCTCATTTGAATAGTGTCTGCCATGTACTAAGTACCCAGTAAGTGCCAGCTATTATTATTTGTCCCACTGCTGAGTTAAGCTATGAGATACAGGAGAGGCTTTTGTGATTCTCCTGATGATGGTTTATACCAAAATCTCATGCTGGTGCCAGAAGATAAAATGTAATCATCAAGCTTACGGGGTGTCTATAATGTACTGTGCTATCAGATACACCACTCCATTAGATGTTAGCATGCCTAAACACTGGAAAGGAGACTTTGTAAAAACAATTTCTTATTTAAATCTTCTTTTTGCCAACCCTAAGTAACCTTGTACTTTCCAAAGGAGTCTATGAACAAGACACGTACATTTAAATTAATTCCCATGGCAATCCTAGGAGGTCATTGTTGTTATTATTCTAAACATTGCAAGCTGGAGGGTAAGAGGTATAAAGTGACAAAAAATTGATAATATGTTTGAGATGAAAGCCTTCAAATTTATAAATTAAGACATGAGATGACATTCATATTTTGGGGGGAGGGGAGTGAGAAAGTTTGATACCCAAATGCTCATTCACACATATGTTTCATTTTCCCTTAGAAGAACTTACAGGATAATAGAAATATAATGGGATAATAGAAATATCAAGTTATCATAGATAAAGTATACAACTTGTGGCTTTTAGACAACTGAAAGTATTACTGCATGGCTACTTAGTAATCACATCTGTTTATAATATGATATGATGTAATATGCAATATACTATCTAAAAATTTGGAGGAAAGCTACCTTAAATTTAAATGAAAATTAGGGAAGAGTTTGGATGACCTCATGATAGATTTCAAGCCTGGCGAGTCCACTCTGCGAGCTTTAGTGTTTTGACTCTTACCCAGTAATTTGCAGAATATAGATTACCCGCTCACCTCTTCTGGACAGGGTCTAAGCACTCTTTCCTCTCTTATGGGAAAACACCACAGATTTCCATGAGCTGTTCCTTGTTATCTTGTTTTGTCTCCTTTCCTCTACCTGCCCAGATATCCTGGTCCCCACCTGCAGTTTGGGGCTATAAGGGAACATTGTAGTGAGTCACCATGCCCTAAGGCTCTTCCCATAAGGCATACCTTACTATTTAGGATCTGGAAAACCCTCTGCTGCAGGGTCTGGCCAGCCTTGGGCCTCACAAGGATGTAAATGACTCTCAGGTCTGGGCTGGTGCGAAATAGCTTCTCCATCAACACTTTGCCCAGGAAGCCTGTGGCCCCAGTAATGAGAATGGACTTGCCACCATAGAAATCTGCAATCATGGACATGGCTCTTCCCTTTGTCTTTTATAGCTTCGGAAAGAGGTTCCTGAAAAGAAAGAAAAATAACAAAAGATTACATTCTCAGTAGTGCTAAAATGCAGTCATTTAAAATGTTGCTGGCATTTCCAGGAGTTTTGAATGCAGGAAAAGGTCAGACAGAGTGATAGCATCATGGCTTATTGGCAACACAATTCATTTCAATCAATATTTACTGAGATCTCTCTCCCTGCTAGATGTTATGCCAGGAACTGTGGACAAGAAATGAGTAAGACATGGTTCCTGCTCTCAAGGAATTGTTTGTAGTCTGATGGAGGAGATAGATACCTAGAGACCGTGAAATATAATATGGTAATGCTAAAACCAAAGAAAGCACAGAGGAAGGGTGCATAGCAGGATCTGGAAATTTCAGGAAGGCCCCTATAGGTGGTGACACCTGTGGTCAAACTTGAAAAGAGATAAGGGCTGGGGTAAGGGCATTCCAGGCCAAAGAAAGATCAAAAGCAAAGGCCCAATGTGTGGTGTGGGATGCTGTATGGGGGAATAATACAAAGAATTCAGTGTTATGAGAATGTAAATGATAAGGTTGGGAATAGCCCCAAACCCGTGAAACCAAAGATTAGAACAGGATCAAATTTTAAAAATTATGACATAATTAGTATTTCAGTTGCAGTTTTATTCAGAGAAAATCATTTCCAAGAGCAGATCTGGTGGTGGGAAGCCAGATGCAGCACTTGGATGCTGTGACTTCCAAGAAAAAACACTCCATGCAACGTGAAGTGTTTTGTCTTTAAGCCTGGCCTCAAGATTGTTGATTGGAAGCCGCGGAGCTTTGGAGGAGGCAAGGCCATAGTGTGGGAGCAGACTTTCCTTTCTGTCACTGACTTTGCTGCCTGCAGCAAGTCTTCGGCTGTCTTTGTGGATGGGATTTGGGTGGATCTTGCAGAACACAACTCCAGGGACCAGCCCTGACATCAGAGCTTGAAAGAAGAACAACAACAAAAAAAAACAAGTGAAAAAGCCAACACCCTGCCCTTTTCACTCCAGTCAAGTCAACTCCAGTGACTGCTTAACAAAAAATGATTTTTCAAAGTCCTGATGTATAAATTAATTATAATTTATAGTTTAAAATTATAGTCATAATTTATACTTTGAGTATCTTGAGCCTACGTTCTTGGGCAGAACTCTTTGCCTTTGGAGGATTCATTCATTCATGGATTTACTCAACAAATAATTCTGTGCACTTGCCATGCCAGACTCTATGCTAAGTTCTGAAGGTAAACGGTTGAATAAGACAAACAGATCCTTGCTGTCGCTCTAGAAGAGGAGGCCAGTGATACACACATAAGTAAATACATAAACAAGTTAATTACAACTGTTACTAATGTAAATAAAACAGAGATCAACGACACAAATCACAATTATCAGTGCTATACACTAGGAAGTACTATGGGTTTCAACTGTTAGCTATTTTCATTGGTTGTCTAAATCCCTTTTATTAAGGATTGATGTGAGAAATATTATTTTGAAGAACACATTTGGACCTTGTGCAAAAGAGCAATGAAAGATATGTTTTGTCATGTTATATAATGTTACTCACATTACAATCTATCTAATGATTTTCTCAAAATTTAGCACTTGGGAAAAGTATTTATTATTTTTGCTTTGCCTGTCTTGAAGCTCAGAAAAGTGGTGTCACCAAATTTGGAAGGCAGTACAGTATCCTAGTTTAGCACTCAGATTCTAAGCAAGACTGAAATCAAATACCAGTTCTACCACTTACTAGGTCTATAATCTCAGGCAAATTATTAATCTTTCAATGCTGCAGTTTGTTCATCAGTAAACTGGGGATAACTAAAGTATCCACTTAATAGTGCTGTGGTAAGGATTATGTGAGTGAATACATGTAAAACCCTTAAAAATATAACTTACCTATAGTATTGGCTATTCATATGGTCACTGGTTCCACATTTTTCATCTTAATGGTTTCTGGCTTTTTTCTTTTTTTTTTTTTTTTGCGGTACTCGGGCCTCTCACTGCTGTGGCCTCTCCCGTTGCGGAGCACAGGCTCCGGACGCGCAGGCTCAGCGGCCATGGCTCACGGGCCCAGCCGCTCCGCGGCATGTGGGATCCTCCTGGACCGGGGCACGAACCCGTGTCCCCTGCATCGGCAGGCGAACTCTCAACCACTGCGCCACCAGGGAAGCCCTGGCTTTTTCTTTTGACAGTTATTATTATTTTTTAAAATAAATTTGTTTATTTATTTATTTATTTTTGGCTGTGTTGGGTCTTTGTTGCTGCACGCAGGCTTTATTTTAAATGTCCTGTCTTATGTATTTTATATACCCTCTTTTGGAAATATGAGGAGATGATTTATAACTGTCATCAAGTCAAATAGTGTTTTCCCCAAATGCAACTCTACTCGATGGTAAATCTTTCCAACGTCTTTACATATATAAATGGGGCTTCCTGGGTGGCGCCGTGGTTGAGAGTCCACTTGCCGATGCAGGGACACAGGTTCGTGCCCTGGTCCGGGAAGATCCCACATGCTGTGGAGCGGCTGGGCCCGTGAGCCATGGCCACTGAGCCTGCGCGTCCGGAACCTGCGCTCCGCAACGGGAGAGGCCACAACAGTGAGAGACCTGCATACTGCCAAAAAAAAAAAAAAAAAAAAAAAGTTTAGGCACCATACTCCTTTAATAGAATATTAGGCATAAATGAGCATGGTTAGCAGGAAAATACAGATTGGAAACTGAGTTTGGTTAGGGTGACTTCCCAACCTCATTGGTTCTGAAGATGTCAGATGCTTGTTTTGTAATAACATATGCTTTCCTAGAGTTATATTTTCTAGAACTGCAAAGATACTCTTCAGATTTTTTGGTCCCAGACAATTTTGCAATGTGTGATGAAAAATTTTAGAGAGCAGGTTACGTATCTCTAATGAGCCAGTTTCTTGTGGAACAAAGGAAGGCTTAAAGTGTCCCCAAAGAATGGAATGTGCCTGCTCTGTCCGGAGTCCAAGTATTTCTCAAACACAACAGAAACCAGCACAGTACAATGAGTGCTCTGAGAGGAAAGCAAAACATATGCCAGTATCTCCTGGCATTCACTACCCATTGTCAAGAGCAGGTGGCAGGGGAGTTGTGGCCAGGACTCTAATTAAGGCAAGTGATTCTGAAAAACGTCAAAGAGAAGTCCTCATCCTCAGATCAAAACATCATCAGAGATGTTTCGTCAAACTCTTGCTTCTACTCTCAAGACATGGCTTGGTTCCTGGACCCGGAAACTCCCATACGAAATTTGGCCCCGGAAAACCCATTTTATACGTTATAGATTTGCAAGGTCCAGGAATGGTTAACCCTTAATATAATTCATTAAAACAATTAAATTGTTTCAAAAATTAAAATAATTTTACACTCAGTAGTGGAGGATATACAACTCTAGGAGGAAGAATAGGTTTAGAACAGCTGGCTGGATCACGGCTTACCTTTCATAAAGTCTCAGATTACTTATGCAGAGAGCAAAGTCCAGTTTCCTACTCCTCATGCTCCTAATATGGTCTGTGAGAAGCCTAAACTACTTTGACAATCTCTGAACCATCCTGTATAATGCAGGGTCTCTGAGGCTTGAAGGAAAAAAAGATGGGAGCCGTGAGGGTCAGCCAATGTATTTTTAATGAATGTCTATGTGTGCCGGGCACTACCCAGGCACTGGGACTAGTAGAGAACAGGCCTTATGCAGCTTAGATTCTTCCTTTCTATTCTGCAGCATCTTTTCTCCTTAAGATTGCCAGTTTTCCATGGTCATGAGTAGAATTCGATAGTGTTCACTCTCCTGTTGTTCTCTAGAAATGAGGCCGTTCTAATTTCTAGAGAACAGGTGTTAAAATTTAATCACAACAGTTGTGCCAAGGCATACATTTCTTGCAGGTGTAAAGCATGAGGGAACTTTAATTCTTCTTTGGGTGGCTCCTCTGGAAAATAAAAAATTAAGATTCAAGCATTTAAGTAGACAATCCATACTTCTTGGTAGCCCTTGAGAGAAAAACATTTTTAGAAAAGAAAAAAGGTGCTTTGCCTCTCCGGAATCGCACTTTGTCAAGGTTTCTTGGTCTTGGCACTATTAACATTTTGGGATGGGTAAAGCTTTGTAGCAGGGGCTGTCCAGGGTAATGTACGTTGGTGTTTACCAGCACCCTGGCCTCTATTCACTCGATGGTAATGACATCCTTTCCCCAGCAGGGTGTGACAACCCAAATGCTTCTAGACTTCGCTCAATGTGCTTTTGGGGAAAACTTGCCTCGCTTTTCAGAGAATCAGTGTTTAGGACTTTTTAAAATTCTCAGTTTATAATATTCTGTCCATCCTATTAAAAAGTCAAGATTCAAAGCTTAAATATGTTTGTGAGGCTAAGTAGAAATATAATCCACTGTCATATCTTATTTTACCCATATTGAATCATTCATAATTAACTACGTTTACCCAAGCAAATTACAGATGTTGTGAATCTTGATAGAATTCAAAGTGAAGATGCAGGAAGATTTCTCCAGATAAAGATTCCCCACTTTTTATTTAACCAAATTTCTTTTAGTCTCTGTGTTGTAGATTAGACTATTAATCCCAACTTTCATATATATAAATCACATATCCGTTTGTCAAGTACTTAGTGAAAAAAAAGTTTTCATCAGAGAGCTCTACGTTTTACTTTGGTTTCCTGAGTATATGCCAAATTATGCAGTTCAGCAATGAATTTAGATACCTTTCACTGTGGGCTTTTTATATAAAGTTTTCCTGGGAGAAATTTTAAGTTCTTGATGGAGGAATAATAACGTCCAGGGATGTTGGGGCATAGGCCTCACTAATTGAATTAGCAACACTCCATGGTCAAGAGAAACCAATTTGGAAATCATCCCAGCTGGGGAGGGATAGTCCAGGCTGGCTTAAGAAAACAAAATTTAGCAATCACCTCATCACATTCCTCCTAGTTTGCTTCTGCTTAGCTCCTTAGTAAGTCTTCATAAAAAACTCCAAATTTAACAGAAATGAAAATGGAGAGAGATATGACCTAAATCCATCACTTCATCGTAATTGATTAAGTAGGTGTATTGACTGCCTACTGTGTGCTACACCCTGTTAGGTGTGGATATCATAGAGCAAAAGGACATGAGGACCAGTAAGCAAAAGGTCATGTAGAGCAAAAGGTCAGTAGAGCAAAAGGTCATGAGGACAGGAAGTAAAAATTTTGCTCATGGGCCACTAAGGGTAATGGTGAGTGGTGACACTCTGGTTTCAACCCCTTGATTCCTGGACCTGTGAATCCTGGCTATGGGAGAAACAGCACCACATGTTGGATGCTGATTTAGAGCATATACATCCCTCTGGGAAACCTTACCCCAGCCCCGTGAGGTTTTTCCACATTGCTGGCACTGTAAATGAGTCTTCAAAAGGACATTCTACCATTCTATCAATACAGGTGCTTCAGGATGGAGCAGAACATGGCGAGACCACTGAACTCTACGAACATGGGCCTATTGCCACACTTCATTTATTGGGAAATGAGTTCCTTAAGCAGAAGCAATACAGTGTGGAATACCATGACGGTATACAAGGCATTCTATAAGTATACTCATGATAGTTTTGACAGAAGTATTTCATGTAAGGAAAACAAATCCATATCCAAAGTGTCTATTCTAGTAAGAACAAGATACTGCCTCTTCCATGATCGAAGCAGTTCAATGTACAGAAAGAGAAAAACAAATACCGTATGCTACCACATATATATGGAATCTAAAGAAAAAAAAAAAAAGAACAACGTAGGGGCAGGACAGGAATAAAGACGCAGACCTACTAGAGAATGGACTTGAGGACATGGGGAGGGGGAATGGTAAGCTGGGACGAAGTGAGAGAGTGGCATGAACATATATACACTACCAAATGTAAAATAGATAGCTAGTGGGGAGCAGCCACATAGGACAGGGAGATCAGCTCGGTGCTTTGTGACCACCTAGAGGGGTGGGATAGGGAGGGTGGGAGACACAAGAGGGAGGAGATATGGGGTTATATATATATATGTATAGCTGATTCACTTTGTTATAAAGCAGAAACTAGCACCATTGTAAAGCAATTATACTCCAATAAAGATGTTAAAAAAAAGAAAAAGAAGCTCTGTGTGTAAAATGCTATCAAACAGTATTACATAGTAAAGAAAAATCATTTGTGATAGGAATAGTCCATTGATGTGGCAGACTTCATTGTTGTCTGATTTTAAGAAACCGCCCCGGCCACCCCAGCCTTCACCACCCACCACCCTGATCCGTCAGCAGCCATCAACACTGAGGCAAGACCCTCCACCAGTAAAAATATTGACTTGCTGAAGGCCCAGATGATGGTTAGCATTTTTTAGCAGGAAAGTATTTTTTAAGTAATGTTTGTACATTTTTTTAAAGATATAATGCTATTGTACACTTAATAGCCTACAGTATAGTGTAAGCATAACTTTTAGATGCACTGGGAAACCAAAATATTCATGTGACTCATTTTATTGCAATATTTGTTTTATTGTGGTGGTCTGGAACTGAACCTGCAATATCTCTGAGTATGCTTGTAATCAGCTTGCCACAAGGTACCTGGCTGACCACCCTTTGAAATGGTGCCATCTCAAGGATTCAGTGTTGGTCTCTGGGCCGGCAAATAGGGCACTCAGCAGTGGCAGCAGCCAAGTTGGCTGTGGGCGAGCAGAAGTCCATGTTGCTGAGCCAATACATAAACCTTTATCTCTGCCACCATGGCTTCACGAGCCCACTGGGTGATGATGGGATGGCTGGGGAGGGAGGCTGACTGATATTCACAGCATAGGTCATCCTATCCACTTGAATATTAAAATCTTCCCCTGCTGAGGTTACTCTTCAGTGAGCATTTATATGGGACAGAAGTATCTTTGGGCTTTTGCCCATTCCATATACTTCTCCCCCGGACTTCCTTGTCATGAATTTTCCAGCCATGTTCCTTCCAAGTCCCTGACCATCCAGACATACCATTGGCCATAGGCCATGAATCCGTAGATAACTGCATATCTGACAACTTCTCCTTCTAAGCAAGGAGAACAACCAGGTGCACAGCCTGAAGTTCTGCTCACCAGGAGGATTTCCCTTCACCACGGTCCTTCAGGGATGTCCCAGAAAGGAGCTCTAGTGCTGCAGCTGTCCACTTTGGAAGATGCCTGTACATCATGAGAATCATCTGTAAGCCAGGCCAGAGTGTTCTCTTCTTCTGTAAACTGATTGTAGGGAATTCCCCATGAGGCCATAGGGGCAGGTTGGGAAAGAAAAGGTAGTGTAGCAAAAGTGGGGACCATGGGCATTTGGGCCACTTCTTCATGTAACTTACTTGTGTGTTCAGGGCCTGATTGGGCCTCGTCGGTTATATACAACCTCCACTCGATGATGGAGTGCTGCTGTGCGTGCTCAACTTTATGGTTTGATGGAGCAGATAACACCCAGCTCATGATGGCCTAATGCTGTTTCTCTAAAGGAGAGCAGTTACCCAACAGAGCATGGCAGGGCTTTGCTCTAAAATCCTAAGAGCCTGTGCTGGGACTCACCAGTAGAGGCCTGCTGAAAGCTCCAAAGAGCCACCGACAAGTGTCTGCCACTGATACTTCCAGCAGCATTAGATTTACTGGATCATATGACTCAAGAGGCAGAGAGACTCGCATGGCAGCCTGGACCTGCAGCAAAGCCTTTTCTTGTTGTAGGCCCCACTCAAAATGAGCAGCTTTTAGGATTACTCACTAGATGGACCAGAGTAACACACTCAAATCAGGAATATGTTGCCTCCAAAATCTGAAGAGGCCAACTAGGTGTTGTGTTCCTTGTTTGGTTGTAGGAGAGGCCAAATGCAACAACTTATTCTTCATCTTAGAAAGGATCTTTCAACATGCCCCACACTGCTGGAGCCCTAAAATTTCACTGAGATAGAAAGTCCCTGAATTTTTGTTGGATTTATTTCTCACCCTCTGATATGCAAATGTCTTACCAGTAAGTCTAGAGTTGTTGCTACTTCTTGCTCACTGGGTCCAATCACCATAATGTCATCAATGTAATGGACAACTATGATATCCTGTGGTAGGGAAAGGTGATCAAGATCCCTCCAAACTAAATTATGACGTAGGGCTGGCAAGTTGATATACCCCTGAGGTAGGATAGTGAAGGTGTATTGCTGGCCTTGCCAGGTAGAAGCAAACTGCTTTTGGTGGTCTTATTAATAGGGATGGAGGAAAAAGCATTTGCTAGCTTAACAGCTGCATACCGGGCACCAAAGGATGTGTAAACTTTCTCAAGCAATGAAAACACATCTGGTAAAGCGGTTGCAACTGTAGTCACTACTGTTTTAAGCTTACAATAATCCACTGTCATTCTTCAAAATCCATTTGTTTTTTGTAATAGGCAAGTTGAATGAGCAGTGGTAGAAATCACTATCCCTGCATCTTTCAAGCCCTTGATGGTGACATTAATCTCTGCCGTCCCTCCAGGAATGACGTATTTCTTTTGGTTTACTATTTTTCAGGGTAGAGGCAGTTGTAGTGGTTTCCACTTGACCTTTCCCACCATAACAGCCCTCACTCCACAGGACAGGGAACCAATTTGGAGATTCTAACAGCTGCTGAGTATGTCATTACAATTATGTATTCCTGAACTGGAGAAATAATCAAAGAATGGGTTTGGGGACTTACAGAGCCCACTGTGAGATGGTCCTAACCTAAAACTCCATTGATCACCTGACCTCCACAAGCTCCTATTTTGTCACCAGACTGACATTCTGGTTTTCCTGGAATTAGTGTCAGTTCAGAGCCAGTGTTCAGTAGTCCCTGAAAGCTCTCATTATTTCCTTCTCCCCAATGTGCAGTTACCCTGGGAAAGACCATAGGTCCCTTTGGGGATGGTTGGGAAAAGATTAACAGTATAAATTTTTAGCAGTATAGAGGAATCCTTTCTCAAGGGGACTTGCCCTTCCCTTCATTCAAGGGGTTCTGGGTCTGTAAACTGACTCAAGTCTGTGAATTCAGTGGGGGCCATGACTATTTTTTTTTTTTTTTGATTCAAGTTAGACTTTTGTTCAGTTGACTTAGAACGTTTTTGCTTATACAGATGAAGAAAGAATTTAGTAGCTTTCCCATATACCATGATGAAACAGTCAATGCCATAGGTCTCTATAAGTCAGACTTTTCTGATTGCTACTTTGACTCTGCTGTCATTTATGTGCTTTTAACCATGATACCTTGACTTTGGCAATTAAGGGTCACTATCTGTCCCCAGTCACCCTGGGATCCTCATTGTATTTAGGTTTCCCAATTTATTACACCATTTCCCACTGTAAGTTCTGGCCTACAGAGAAAAATGATTACTGAGCTCTTCAAGGATGCTGGGGCTCCCTTCACAAATTTATTTCTGTGACCCAGCCAAGTTGGCACATCACAATTATTATATTTTCTCCTAACACATTCACCACCCACCGGACTTCTGTCACATTTTTAAAGAACAAAATCCTTGCTTGATGGCTTGGTAGCTGAACATAACATTAACATTGACGGGCAGTTTTATTTACTTGATTTTGAATGATTTCTTTTGCCTGATTTTCAACCTAAGTATTCATTACTGATAAACTCTTCTATTTCTAAACTGTCTCAGCTTAAGTAACAAAAAGTATGTGAGTTACAATGTAGGCACAGTGAGAACACTGAACTAGAGCTAGAAAATCTAGAAATGGAGTCTGTTCTGTGGCTAATTGTTAATGTAACTCTGAATCTCCAATCTTGTCAGCTCTGAGACTCAATTTCCTCTTCTGTTAAATAATATTCTACCTACTTCACAGAACAGTTTTAATAATCAAATAGAGTAATAAGTAAAAGAGAACTCTAAGCGTTATCTGACCAGAGTTGTTCTTGTTCTGGTTGCTATACTATGAATACTACTTTGACCCTGAATCCAAATATCTTGTGCTTATTTGTTAACAACTATTGAGAGCATATCTTGTCATCCAGCTTATGTAGTAAAACACTTGATGCAGATGCTGTATTTTATACTGTATTATTCCTCAAAAGTCAACTAGCACAGTACTTTGTAATGAAAAGTGTCTCAATAAATATTGTTGAATCAACAAATAAGTGAGTCAGCACTGAAAGGACTGATTGACTTCTTAATCAATGAATAAAAAGTCAGGGGCTAATTCACAAACCCTAGTGGGCATTTGAATCATTGGAAAGCTTGCTAAAATTGTTCTTTACTAGAACTCCTTTTCTGAGATTTTGATTTAGAAAGTCTGAGGTAGGGCCCAGGTAGATGCATTTTAATGAACACCCCAACTGATTCAGATAGAGGTGGTAAGAGAAATCTGATGTAGAATTTGATGGAGGTGCTCTGATCCCAGATCATATTTTCTTCCACAGCTTACGTCTTTAATGTAAGTCTATGTTGTCCCTATGATGGTTTTTCTCCTTAAAACAAGACAAAAAATAACCTGCTTACTTGAGAATTCTCATTTCTAATAATAGTGGAATGCAGATAACACAGGTAGGATGCAGCAGACCATGGCTTCAGTCCAGCCAGGGCTGAAGTCTGAGCTTCAAAGGCTTCAAGCATGCACTAAGGTAACTGTGATGGAGAGACTCTCTCTGCATTTATTACAAGCATCAGAGCTCACAGGGTCACTCATAAAACACAGGTACTGGAAGAAGTAGAATAGAAACACATCTTTTCAAATCAATAACTAAAACTTTTACAAAGTATTTTTTCTCTGTGTTCCTGCTTCCCAATACTAGAAGCTGAAATAAATGACTATTTAAAGAATTTTAAAAAATATAGTGGAAATCTATGCACAGAGAGTAGAAGAGCATACCAGTGATTAATAAACATATTATATCAGCTTGGCATGAAAGGGTTATAGATCAAAGTGTCCTAATTTCTTCTGACAAGATATAGTCATTTCCTCTGCTATTCACATGGGTTAAAATACCTATATTCAGATTAATTCAAGCAGAGTTTAGAAATAAGGTTGGAGATTTCTATTTTCCAGTCCTCTCAACTATATCTCAACCTTTTATCCAACCAAGGAAACTGTGTGGAAACAAAATAGTTGGAAAGTGTGAAGATCTTTAACAAGAAAGCCTGATTACAAGGAGATTGATTTAACATCATGAACTCAGTCCACCAAAAAGGCAACTGATTCGTAGACTAACACTGAAAACTTGGTACAAAATCTGAGCACAGATTACTGTTTACACCAAAAGATATGATGATTTATATATATATATATATATATATATATATATATATATATATATATATATAAAATACATAGTTCATTTGCAGATACAAGAGTTATCAGAATTTGTTACTGTCAATTATTAGACACAGTATTCATTAACTATACCTGTCCAAAGAAAAGTCATCAAGTTAGTCACTTCATGTAGTGAGATTCCAGGAGCTTAGTCACTGCCATACACCAATGGAACCATGCGGGAAATTATATTTTTTAAAAAGGTCAATATGAAGGTTAGTTAATTATACATAAATTGATATAAAATGGCAAATCGGAAATCCTTATTTCCTAATGGAAGTTCCTGATCATAACCTGTGTCAATAAATTGACAGGAAAATCTGAATAAATGTAAATATCCTATGCACTTGGAAATATGCAGCTAGGCCTTTATGAAGGACTAAGTTCTGAAGTAAAGCTAACACTGTACCTGTCACAGTTCTCTCCATAGAAAGTTATTCCATGTCAGAAGAACAATAAGCCACAAACAGCACTCTTATTTTTCTCTGATAATGTACAATGAATTTTATCAACAAAGACTTTAGGCATTTGTCTTTAAGAGAAGGTAAGGAAAGTAGGCGTACCTCAACATAATAAAGCCCATATATGACAAACACACAGCCAACATCATTCTCAATGGTGAAAAACTGAAACCATTTCCTCTAAGATCAGGAAAAAGACAAAGTTGTCCACTCTCACCACTACTACTCAACATAGTTTTGGAAGTTTTAGCCACAGCAATCAGAGAAGAAAAAGAAAAAAAATGTAATCCAAATCAGAAAAGAAGAAGTAAACTTGTCACTGTTTGCAGATGACATGATACTATACATAGAGAATCCTAAAGATGCTACCAGAAAACTACTAGAGAGAATCAATGAATTTGGTAAAGTGGCAGGATACAAAATTAATGCACAGAAATCTCTTGCATTCCTACACACTCATGATGGAAAATCTGAAAGAAAAATTAAGGAAACACTTCCATTTACCACTGCAACAAAAAGTATAAAATACCTAGGAATAAACCTACCTAAGGAGACACAAGACCTGTATGCAGAAAACTATAAGACAGTGATGAAAGAAATTAAAGATGATACAAACAGATGGAGAGATATACCATGATCTTGGATTGGAAGAATCAACAAAGTGAAAATGACTACACTACCCAAAGCAATCCACAGATTCATTGCAATCCCTATCAAACTATCAATGGCATTTATCACAGAACTAGAACAAAAAAATTCACAATTTGTATGGAAACATAGAAGACCCCAAGTAGCCAAAGCAATCTTAATAAAGAAAAACGGAGCTGGAGGAATCTGGCTCCCAGACTTCAGACTCCACTACAAAGCTACAGTAATCAAGACAGTATGGTACTGGCACAAAAACAGAAATATAGATCAATAGAACAGGATAGAAAGCCCAGAGATAAACCACACACATATGGTCATGTTATCTTTGATAAAGGAGCCAAGAATATGCAATGGAGAAAAGACAGCCTCTTCAATAAGTGGTGCTGGGAAAACTGGACACCTACATATAAAAAATGAAATTAGAACACTCCCTAACACCATACACAAAAATAAACTCAAAATGGATTAAAGACCTATAAAACTCTTAGAGGAAAACATAGGCAGAACACTCTATAACATAAATCACAGCAAGATACTTTTTGACCCGCCTGCTAGAGAAATGGAAATAAAAAATAAACAAATGGGACCTAATGCAACTCAAAAGTTTTTACACAGCAAATGAAAACATAAACAAGATGAAATGACAACCCTCAGAATGGGAGAAAATATTTGCAAATAAAGCAACTGACAAAGGATTAATTTTCAAAATTTATAAGCAGCTCATGCAGCTCAATATCAAAAAAACAACGCAATCCAAAAATGGGCAGAAGACCTAAATAGAAGTTTCTCCAAAGAAGATATATAGATTGCCAACAAACACATGAAAGGATGCTCAACATCACTAATCATTAGAGAAATGCAAATCAAAACTACAATGAGGTATCACCTCACACCAGTCAGAATGGCCATCATCAAAAAATCTACAAACAATAAATGCTGGAGAGGGTGTGGAGAAAGGGGAACCCTCTTGCACTGTTGGTGGGAATGTAAATTGATACAGCCACTGTGGAGAACAGTATGGAGGTTCCTTAAAAAACTAAAAATTGGGGCTTCCCTGGTGGCGCAGTGGTTGAGGGTCCACCTGCCGATGCAGGGGACACGGGTTCGTGCCCCGGTCCGGGAAGATCCCACATGCTGCGGAGTGGCTGGCCCCGTGAGCCATGGCCGCTGAGCCTGCGCATCCGGAGCCTGTGTTCTGCAATGGGAGAGGCCACAACAGTGAGAGGTCCGTGTACCGCAAAAGAAAAAAAAAAGAAAAAAGAAAAGAAAAAAAAATCTGTGCTGTGGATAGTGAGGCAGTGAAATAAGTATAATGAAGTAAAATTTTTTTAAAATTCCCATTTTGTGCTGTAATCTCTCTGTGTTATCCCATGCCTTAAGGAAGTGTCTGCTATATATTTATGTTAGTGGTACTCTTGGTAAAGGGATCCATGTCTGCCATCAGAAGTGGTATGGAAAGAGCAGTCACAACAGGTGATGAGCAAATGAGCAGAGGAATGAAGAATCCAGTGGGAGCAGCAATTCAGAATCAAAGGTAATCAGGAGAATATATATAAGCCTGCCAGGCATACGTGGAAATTTCTCAAAATGCATGGGATGGGAGGCTAACTTACGTTATTTGCGTATTAAGGAAAAGTTGATTCCAGCCAGACACTTGGGATAAAAATATGAAATTTTACTTTGTATAAGCAGTGGTAGAGTGAATTTTAGGAGGTGTCCTGGCTGGAAGCTTGAGTCAAGAACATGAACATTTGTCTTCTTGATAGAGGAAGGGCAATTTTGGATGTTCTTGGAATGATGGAATAGATGATGGCTAGAAAATTGAGGCAGGAGATATCTCAAATATAGGATAAAAGGAATATTGGAAGTAAGATCAAGACAACTAGTTAGTCATTGTTTGACAAGAACTAATATAGTGAGGCAATAATTCCTAAATAATCTTTTTGTTTAAAGCTACAAAAAGCTATCTGTCCCTCTTTCATAGCAATAATAAATGAAATAGTCAAACTATAATGTGAAACTATTTTGTGTCATTAAAAAACAAGTCAATGGCGATATATAATAATGATCTATTCAGACGTTTTTTTCAAAACCTGAGCTTATAAGTATAAAAGATTTGTCAAATTTTACATCATGAGTATATATTGTTAAAGGATAATATTTCTCTGCCTTTGCTCTTTGAAAAGTTATGCTATCTTTGGTTCTGATGACTTTCGTGGACGTTTTTATCTTGGCCTTCCAGCACCTTTTTCTCCTACTTTTCAAAACCTCCTTTTGGAGCAGTACCTCTTTCTCTACTGTGGATAGTCTTTGTGGGACTGTCCTTCAAGACTCTCTGCCCCACTTAGCCAAGGGAAAGGATTTTAAACTTTGAGTAAAGGAACACAACGTTAAGAAAATATGGAGTTGATTCACCTAGTAATGTCATGTTGACTAGATAATCTAGTCAATTAATATTTGTCCTCTTGATACAAAAAGCAAGTTTTTGATAGCTTTTAGGAGATGGAAAAGGGCTTCTTGCCCTTTCCAAGGCTGGCTTTTCAGCCACTCCTTTGATTGTGTGGCTACCTCATTTACTTTCAATAAATTCTCTATTTGTTTACATTGCTATGGAAGGCAGAATCCCAAAATGACCCCCAGTGACCCACACCCTTTATAGTCCCCTCCCCTTGAAAATGGGCAGGTCTTGTAATTTCCTTCTAACCAATAAAATATGGCAACGGTAATGGCTTACACTCCCATGATTATGTTACCTTATATAACAAAGGTGTAATGAACGTCCTTAATTAAGTGAAATGGGAGATTATCCGAAGTGGGCCTAATCTACTCAGTGATCCCTTTGTAAGAGTGACTTTCTTCCTAGACATACAGATGGCCAAGAAGCACATGAAAAGCTGCTCAACATCACTAATGATTAGAACAATTCAAATCAAAACTACAATGAGGTATCACCTCACACCAGTTAGAATGGGCATCATCAGAAAATCTACAAACAACAAATGCTGGAGAGGGTGTGGAAGAAAGGGAACCCTCTTGCATTGCTGGTGGGAATATAAATTGATACAGCCACTATGGAGAACAGTATGGAGGTTCCTTAAAAATCTAAAAATAAAATTACCATATGACCCAGCAATCCCACTACTGGGCATATACCCAGAGAAAATCATATTTCAAAAAGACACATGCACCCCACTCTTCATTGCAGCACTATTTACAATAGCCAGGTCATGGTAGCAACCTAAATGCCCACCAACAGACAAATGGATAAAGAAGATGTGGTACATATATAGAATGGAATACTACTCAGCCATAAAAAGGAACAAAATTGGGTCATTTGTAGAGACGTGGATGGATCTAGAGACTGTCATACATACAGAGTGAAGTAAGTCAGAAAGAGAAAGGCAAATATTGTATAGTAACGCATATATGTGGAATGTAGAAAAATGGTACAGATGAACCGGTCTGCAAGGCAGAAATACAGACACAGATGTAGAGAACAAATGTACGGACACCAAGGGAGGAAAGTGGCAGGGGTGGTGGTGGGATGAATTGGGAGATTGGAATTGACATATATACACTATTATGTATAAAATAGATAACTAATAAGAACCTGCTGAATGTAAAATAAATAAAATTAAATTTAAAAAATAAGTGACAAGTTCTATGGGTTCTAAAACTGCATGGAAACTGTGAGATGATAATTACATGTTGTTTTAAGCTGCTAAATTTTGAGTAATTTGTTACACAACAATAGAAGACTAATTCAATTGCCTTAGTTGATTTCCGTTGCCTTCAACCAAAGAACTCTGACTAATGAAATGCTGGATCTCCTTAAAAATGCCTTGGCTGCAATCTGTGAAGCATATTTTAATCAATAAACAACAAAACCAGTTACATTTCTCTTGGGATTAAATGTCACAAAACATATTGGTTTCTCGGTAGCTATAGTTTAGCATAGGTAAAAGAGCCCTTCTCTCACTAGGATCAGCTAAACCACTTGTTCTCAAACAGGATCTCTTTATACTCTTAAAATTATTGAATATCCCAAAGAGCCTTTATGTGGATATGCCCACCAATACTTCACATATTTGAAAATAAAACTGAGATTTAAAAATATTTATCATTTAAAACCATGATAAGCACATTAAATGTTAACAGAAATAACATGTTTTTTGAAAAGTGACGACTTTGAATAGTGACTAATATTTTCCAAAATTAAAAAATCTATATTATGAAGATTGGCACTGTTTTACATTTTTGCAAACCTCTTTAGTATCTGCCTTAGTAGAAGCAACTAGACTTTCATATCTGTTTCTTTATTCAATCTGTTGTATTATTTTGGTTGAACATATGGAGAAAATCTGGCCTCACACAGATATGTAGTTGGAAAGGGAGGGGTATTTTAAAAGCCTTTCTAGATAATTGTGGATTTTTGTTTTGATATTATACCAAAAGCTTGGCAAATTATAGTTTCTTAAAGTTTAGTACAATGTGGAGTCTAAAACCATATCAACGAACTTTTCAGATTCTGTTACACTAAGATCCATTGGCCTATCTCACTATCTAGATGGATCTTCTACTCATGCATAATTTTATAACATCATGCATTGGTCACCTGGAAAATGACAATTCACCGAGTTACACAGATCTTACAAATGTTAACACGTTTCATTATATAATATTAAAAAATCATATTTGTTAATATCTAGTCAATCTTATCAGGAAAGTCTTTAAGTACTGGGAAGCTGTCAAGCTGATAGAAGTCTTACAAAACTCTATTTTTCATTTGAAAGCTTCAAGTTCTTCATTGGCAAAAACACTGTCAGTTGTTTTCCTAAGCGACAAATTCACTTAGCTTATTTTGAGGGAATGTCTGCCAAATACTCAAATCTGAATAACCATAGCTTGTCTATGAGTTATTCTTTCAGATAAAACAACATTCCATGAAAAAATCAGCTAGTTCAGCTCACAACTCAATCACACAAGTGCTTGTCTTGGAAACAACTCTGGTAGGGGGCAGTTCTTTATATACTTTACATTTCATCACACAAAATATTAAAGACGTAAGCAAGGATTGAAATATAATTATTTTTAACTGCTTCTTCAAGGACATTCTTAAATGAAACATTATTTTCTTTTTAAGCTTTGAATACAATGACTATTAGTACAGTCTGGGGTATTGCCTTGATTCGTGCTAAGTTTAATACATTGCATTTGTATTTTCATTAGTGCAAGTGTTAGCACAATAAAAAAGGCAAATAACATCTTAAATTTTTTGACCCTGTGGATCCCTGAAAGTATCTTCAAGACCTCAGAGGTCTGCAGACCACATTCTGAGAACAACTGGTCTAAACTATTATTTGAGGGCACTATACCAACCATTTCTGCACTTAGCTCAAAGTGGATTTAATAATACTTCCCAGTTTGGGTTTAGAACTTTTTAGGTATTTTCAAGCTGCAAAGAATTGCTGGTTCTGTTCATGAGCACAGAAGTCCTTATCTTTAACTTATTACACAAATGCATTAAAAGAAGGTAGGAAAAAGAGTTTCTTTATATTTTAGATTGAGCTAGTAATTAGCAAGTGTTAGAAATATATTCATTCTATCATGACCAATCTAACCAGCTTAGTTAAAGCTAAAGATGATAATATATCACCAGTTTAACATGATTGATACTCTGTTGCTCTGGTTTTCTTGTTTCAAAAGTTTGGGCATCTTTGATTTGTTGCTTCCCAAACCAGAAACTAAGACTCAAATTTACGAAAGGAGGCAATATCCCTCTTCTTCCTAGCTACGCGCTGGTTGCTTTTTTTTTAGTTCAGGGTGTAATTTGGTATTTCAAGAGGTTAAGGGCAATTCTTTTTGAACATTAGAGCTTTGGTAACAAAAGCACATCTGCTCTACTAGTTGTCTCTCTGTCAGCTGACTGATTCCACAAGAGAAGACTTCTTTTTTTTTTTTTTAACTCAACCTAGAATTCACTGAAATTATTGGAGAAGCAACATGGTATGTGGCTAGCAGCAGTTTATTTCCTGACAAAAATATAACCCTTGTCTTATTTGCTCCCATCACCCACCACATTTTTTCCCCCAGAGCTGGACACAGCCATCGGGATAGCACAATGCTTGGCCCATTGCAGGTAACCAGTGATGCTGGGGGAACCGACTGGTACCTGAGCCAGGGCACACTCAGAAAAGGTAACAAGTGGTGAAAGGTTCTGGCATGGCTTCCAGATTTATTCCAAGAGAAAAAGCCCAACCATTAGTAAAAGCATATTGACTATAGATTTATTTTCTTACCATTGCTGGACTCCTCAGTGTATACACTCTTGTTTGACCACACACTTCAGGACTTACTGGAGGAAGTGACTCAGTAATAGTCAGTTTTCAAGTGGATGAGTCTTATGGAAAAATACTGAGAGGTGCATAAAGGTGCATTTCCACAACACGCAAAGCTGCTAAAATTGCATCCCCATCATGTACTACAGGGAAAATATGATGAGCTATTCTAATTTGCACTTTAAAAATTCCAACACCTTGTCATCCTGACTCAGGATCTTTATTTTCATTCTAGTCTACTAATCTTACCCAGCTTCTCTATAAACGTCTTTCCTACTGCCTAAAATACTGTAGAACTTTGATAGAGAAATCCCAGTGAGATGAAAGAATTGCAAACGCAATCCAGAGTCAAGTTCAAGAGTTAACTTTTGGCAGGAGGTGAGACATATACTAATTTGGTGTAAATATAGATAAATGCATGCAGGTATCCTCCTGAAAGGATAAATTGACGAAATTCCTATTTTAAGGCTTCCATTTCCTTTTGAAATAGGAAGGGAAGTCATGAGCTGAAAATGGCATGGAAAATTGTGGGTTAGAGGGTTTGAGGAGGATGGTAAAGAAGTGAAGGAGCTGTTATAAGAATTTTGAAGAGATGATCAGGGCAGGCAGAGTACAGCTAAGTAAGAAGGAGGGTCTAGCCAAAATTAGGAGATAATTACTGGCATCAATCTGCACACATGTACAATTTTCCACAGCTGTGCCTGGTGGTGCATGAACAGGTGCAAAGAAGGTGGACATTAGAGTTCTTCCAGGACTTGGATTTTGGAGGTAAAGTATGGAAGATAGCAAGAAAATGGAGTGTATGGTTTAAGAAAACGGTTTAGGACAATGGTTAAAAATTATGTAGTCTAGTCTGATTAGGGATGGAAATGAAGCCTTAAAAGATGTCTGGAGGTATAACGTTTAGGACTTAAAAGAATGCTGAACATCCTTCTGATGATGGGAAAGAATGAACAAAGTATTTGAGATAGCTCCTAATTGCATATTCAAAGTTCAGTAAAGATGTAGAGGGCCTCCACAAACATTATTGGAAAGATTAGGGTGGAGTGATGCAGGGGAGAGAAAAGACTATGAGGAAGGGAAGAAAGCACAAGGGAACCTGATGAGAGTTTGGGAAAGGACAGATGACTGGAAAGGTTTGCAATTTGGATGTTAGCCAAGGGTGAAAAGGATGGGACCAGGTTGAAGCTGGTTCGAGGTCAGTGTAGACCCCTGAAATTGTTGGAAGCTTGATGACATGAACAGTCTGAGTCCTTTCCTCTAGTTTTCAATGAGAAATTCGATGAGATAATGTCTTTGAAGAAATCTTAGCCTAGAATTGCAAACAATTAGTTCAATCCTGGGACCCATGCCTTGTATTGGAAACAGCATTTGTCTCTTCCCAGGGATAAATCGCAACATCTGAATTCTTGGATTCAGGTTCTAAACCCCCTCAAGATATGCCTTTTTACAGCATCATAGGTCATAATATCATACCCATCTCTTCTCTGACTTGTGAAAAAATCTGTGTCCCCAAAGTGCCAGGGTGTATATCCAACCATGGCAGTACTCCCATGGCTCTCATAAACTCTCTTCTGTTGCTATACTGTGTAATCTCTCCTATTTGACTGAGAGATCCTTGATGGGGAATGTTGTTTCTTTTTTATTTCTGTATCGCCAGCCATTTGAGCTGTGCATGGCACATGACAGGTGCACAACGTATATTTGTCGAGTGAATGAAGCACCCAAATAAATCTTCTTGTATCTGTGCCCATCCTTGTCAATAGAGGGAAAAGCCGCCTCTCTTCCTATATGGGGCTCATCTCTCTATTTGCATTTGGGTTTCCTCTCCTCCAGTCTTCTCTGAGAGCTATATGATTGATTATCCCTTCCCTCTCTTGCATATCAATCTGCCGCACTCAAAACTATCCTTCCTTTCAGCTTTGGAATATCTCTCACAAATTAATCTTTCCTGCCTAGACCCCATCCTTGAGATTCAAACACGGTCCACAACAGCTTACTTGACATTTCCACTTCAATATCACAAAGGCACCTTATTCTTATGATCTTTCCCTTAAAGACTGGCTCTTATTCCGGTTTGTCCTGTATTCTTGAATTAAATCACTGTCCATCCTATTGTATAAGCCTGAAGGCTTTGACACTTCCTTCTCTCTCACCTCCATGGGCACTCGTCACCCAGTCCTGACAGTTGTCTTCTGAATTTGTCTAATCGCCTGCCTTTCCATGTCCACCATCACCACATGACCTAAGCTACCACAACATCTTTTCGGGACTGTTGTGTTTACTAGTAAGTTTTCCTGCATTCAATCTTACCCACATCAATCCCCAACTCCAATAACTTTGCCACACTGCAGTCAGTTTCGATTTGGAAATGAACATCTGATACGCTTAAATATCCCTAAATAACTCATGTCTTCCCATTGCTTTTAGCATTCAGGCTGAAATCTCCAAGGTGACCTTCCAGGTCTGATGTGGTTTGACCACAGCCTGCCCTACCAGCACATCACACGATATGTCTCTTGTACCAGCTTTGCTCAGACTCACTGTCTTCTTTCAGTTAATCAAACATGTCAAACTCCACCCACCACAGGACTTGGCACAAGTCTAAGAGCATCCCTAACTTAACATGCCTCAAAACAAGCCCCTGATCCACCTCTCCCAACCTGCTTCTCTCCTAATCTTCTCCATCTCAGTAAATAAAAACTTGATTCTTCGTGTTACTCAGTGCAAAGACATTGAGGCCATCCTTGACTGTCTTTTTCCCACACTCTACATCCAATCCTTAGCAAATCCCATCAGCTCTGTCTATAAAGTATATTCAGGTTCTGACCACTTCTCACCACCTTTGTTTGTATGAAATTGGTTCAAACCATTATCATAATAGCCTCTAAGTTGTTCTTGCTTCCCTTACCCTTAATCCACTCCACTAAGTCTATTCTCTATAGATTAGCTTGAGCGATCCTTCTCAAAGTCATGTCAGGTCTATCACACCTAGGCTTAGACTCTCTAAAGGCTGCCTTTCTCATTCGCATAAAAGGTGCTGAATGACCTGGCCCCATTACCCCTCTGATGGCATCTAATGCACTGCACCCACCTTCCCACCCCACACATTTAGACACAGTCCCTTCAGCTCCTAGAACATGCCCAAGGGTGCTCTACCCCAGGCCTCGGCTCTCATTCTTCCCTGTGCCCAGAGAGGCCTCCTTCACCCATAACTGCATGACTTGCTGCCTCACCTTCCCATTTCAGTTCAAGGTAGCTTAATAGGGAGACCTTCCCCCAGACCCTCCCCTATAAAATATCCACCTCACCTCCACACCTGCACTCTGTATTCAGCTTACTTTTTATTTTTCTTCACAGCACTTATAACCTCCTGACAACATTTATATTTATTTTGTCATCTGTTTATAGTCTGTTTCTGTCCCCAGTCAGCCCCACGTGGGCAGGGAATTTATTTTGTCCACTGCTGTATGCTCAGCACCAAGAATAGCCCTGACACATAGAATGACCACATGATGAATGCTGTTCACTTTATTGGCATGTTCTCCAGCCCATCTTTGTCTTATCGACCCTCAGTCATCCTTCAGATGTCAGTTCAATTGCCACCCCCACTGAAAAGTCTTCCCTGACCTTCCATATTCAATCTAATCTGTAATTTAACTCTTTCCGTGTACCTTCCTCTGTTAGCACTTATCACAGCTGTAATTGTACACTTATCTTTAAGATATATTGATTAAAATTGCCCCCTAACTAGGCTTTAAGCTCCCTGAGGGCAGAAATGCTACCTGCTTCTGCTCAACACCGTATCCTTAGAATTTAGTACAGAGCTCAGCACTTGGTAGGCACTCAATAAAGATTTCTTGAATGAATGAATGAACAAATGAATATGGTCTCTTTGAAAAGTTTCTGGAGAGGGTGTGGAGAAAAAGGAACCCTCTTACACTGTTGGTGGGAATGTAAATTGGTGCAGCCACTATGGAAAACAGTATGGAAATTCCTCAAAAAACTAAAAATAGAGTTGCCGTATGATCCAGCAATCCCACT
Source organism: Pseudorca crassidens (assembly GCF_039906515.1). Lineage (NCBI taxonomy): Eukaryota > Metazoa > Chordata > Mammalia > Artiodactyla > Delphinidae > Pseudorca > Pseudorca crassidens. The sequence continues at coordinate 24,096,592 of NC_090306.1, read as the reverse complement.
CCTCAGGGCATATACCTGAGAAAACTCTAATTTGAAAAAGATACATGCACCCCAATGTTCACTGCAGCACTATTTACAATAGCAAAGACATGGAAGCAACCTAAATATCCATCAACAGATGAATGGATAAAGAAGATGTGATACACACACACACATATACATATAATGGAATACTACTCAGCCATAAAAAAGAATGAAATAATGCTATCTGTAGCAACATGGATGGACCTAGAGATTATCATACTAAGTGAAGTAAGCCAGACAGAGAAAGACAAATATCATGTGATATTGCTAATATGTCGGATTTAAAAAAGATGATACAAATGAACTTATTTACAAAACAGAAATAGACACACAGCCATAGAAAACAAACTTATGGTTACCAAAGGGGGAAGGGGAGGAGGGATAAATTAGAAGTTTGGGATTAGCACAGGGAACTATACTCAATATTTTGTAATAACGTATAAGGGAAAAAGAATCTGAAAAAAAAAATATATATATATATATACGTGTGTGTGTGAATATGAAAGAATTACTGTGCTGTACACCTGAAACTAACACAACATTGTAAATCAACTATACTTCAAGTAAAAAGTAAATAAATAAAATAAAAGGCTCAAAAAAATTTTTTAAAAGTTTTGACATCTTTACTTCATTAAACAATTTATTTTTGTTGCTCAGGACTACTTTATTTTTCATTGTATTTTCTTTAAGTTGAGAGATGTAGCTGTCAGCAGGTACAACATGAATTTATAGTAGGATTGCTAGAGTAGTGTTGCCCATCTGGACCACTTGCAGGACTTGGACCTGAGTTCTTCATTTGAATCTGGAAAAATATGCCAGATACCTCTCAGGAACCTCACACTTTATTTTGTTTCTCGTCATTAGAAGAATTAAAAACAGATTACAATTACAAAATATATAAATTAGCATACTCAGGTAAACCACAGAGGAAAGCTCAGCATGCCGTACGCAGTGGGGAAGATGGGCTTTAGATTATATTCAATCATGGGTGGAAACGTTTTTAAAAACAACCACTGTTGACCTAACTGCAAAGAATGTCAAAACTAAGTAACTACAGAAAGAACATTGCTGAGTTTCTGCAAATGAAGAAAGAAAACATTAATAGTCTCTGTGTTTTTCTTCTGCTCCAGATAAAGACATTCTTTTATGAGTTTCACTCTAAGATGCTGCAGATGCCAACCAGCGATATCCACACTTCAGGGAAGATTAAGATTTTCTGCCAGAATATGATGGAGAGAAATTGGAATGAATCACTACAAAAATAACCAAATTTTATAGCAAGTTTCTCAAAGTTTTTTGATATCATAATACTTAAAAAATAATAACTTGTTTAAAATTTAAACCTTTAAAGTAAATGTAATCCTGAGAAAGGGTGCCACTTTTCCGAATTAAAAAAAAAAACCAGATATCACCCCAATATTTTAAAACTAAAAATCCTGACTATTTTGTTTCATTTGGAAACAAAACAACCAATATCAAAGTTGGAAATGTAGAACTTTTATAATATTCTCTGAGGAGAATATAAATTAGGTTAGTAAAGGTAATGAGGTTTGAAAAACCCACTCTAAAAGAAAACAAAATAGAAACCAATTTTATTGATCTTAGCAAAGTATAACAATGAAATATACACAGTTTGTGGCTATTATTCTGTCCTAGTGTTAAGTGTAGAACAGGGCAGATGTTAATTTCCCTGGAAAACTAAATGCACCATAAATATTCTTAGGAAAAGACATTTTTTCCTGCAGTCAAGAAAATGCCGCTTTTTCAGATGTTTCCTTGGCTGACACTAGAAGTTCTTATTTCATAGTGTTTTTGAAAAATTGTTTGCTTAATAAAGCAATCTGCCCAGATAAAACTGCCTAGAGACAATCAGTTGTAATATCCCTGTGTAAAAGGTAAAAAAACAAAAAGGATGATGCAGAAAGTCTTGGGGCAAATTCTATAAATACATAGAGTATCTGCTCAATAGAGAATCAATTACGAAAGAATTTCTACTACTTCTTACTCATACTTTAAAATTATCCATTCATTGTTCATCAGCCCTGAGAAAGATGAAAAGGAGAATGCATGTTAATTATCAGGAGTTAAAGAGATAATAAGAAATCACTGTATCGGAGATAATAGATAAACCATTATCCATTTATATTGACAATGTTTTGTTTCAAAGATCCTCATTAAAATGTTTCTATTTTCTTTAATTTAAATTATCTTCTTAAAATTTTCTATTAACTCCTTTTTAATATTGCCAATCAAAATGTCTTCAACTCTTAGCAACTAAAAGGCCAAATCTGTTGACAAACAACAGAAATCAGAATTTATAACAATTACAGCACATAGGGTGCCCTGAAGGAATCTGGGCACTGCCACACTTTAAGGATCTTGCATTCTTCACCAAGATAGAAAAAATAATCTCTTTATAAAGGGGGAAAGTAGTGTTTGCTTTAAATTTTATTTTCTAATCTTATTTTGTAAAGATCTAAGTAAAATTAGTTTTCAAAAATAATTCAGTATGTTCTATGTTCTTTCAAATAAGCCGCCTCATCATGCTTTTTGTATGGAGCTCCGCTTGGTTACCTCTGTCGTCTTCCCAGATGGTGCCATTTTTCTCTAAAATAATTTAGTAGTGTTCTGTATCACTATTCAAAATACCTGCTTAGAGGAATTTAGAGGCTCCACCCACTGGCTCCAAGCCAGAATGGGACTAGGACTAAAATGATTTCAAGGTGGAATGAAAAAAAATGTGAAAATTAGACAGATATCCACACTCTCTGAAAAGATGGAAAGAAAATATATCTCTATTCCACAATACTAAATTTAAATGATTTTGGATGGATTAGAATTTCATTTTAGAAGAAACTCACCATCATAAACATGTTTGTGTTCCCACAATAATTTGGAAAATTGTAAATCTTTTTCCAGAGGAAAATTTGCATATGAACTTTTGCCAATTGACACCTTACAGCTACTTTAGTAACGAAGAGCTTATCCCAGTACTTTTTGAACCTTCACCATTAGAAGTGAAAAGAGCAACATTTAAATCCTGAAGACAATTCTCAAATCCTATGCTATTAAATTAATAAATGAAGCAAGTCCAGAGGCTTGTCTATGGGTTTTGAGAATAAGACTTCTAATTCCCCTTTCTCCCAATTCCCTTACTCTGAGGCAACTTAACTCATAGAGGAAACCATATAATAAAACCAGAATGATCTCGAACATCTGTTAAATTAGCTAAATAAGGAGGCCATTAGACTGAGGTGGCTTTAAAGGCTTAGTAGCTTACAAAAGCAAAGCAAAACTTCAGCCCTTATTGCCTCAAAGTTAAAAAAGCAAAACCTAAGGACAACCAGTGACAAACAGCCAACTAGGCTTTCTCAAATAATGCAATGGCTTAAGCTATAGCATCAGTTTCCTTGCTCTGCTTCCACCTCTTGTCTATCAAAGTCTTTCCCCTACCCGCCAGTTAAAGGAGGGCTTCTAATCACTTATGCTTTGGTGCTGCCTCATTCTACTTGATTTTTGCTCAAATAAACTCTTAAAAGTCTAATATACCTCAGTTTTTTTTTAACACTGCTCAGTGTAAATATCATCCAACCTAAGAAATAAGTGAATCACTAACACTGAGACTTACTGTTGCAGAAAATGTCCCACGTGCCATGCAATTATTTTTTCATATAATCCTTACAATAACTACATGAGGTGACAAATAAGGACTCTCATCTCAGGGAGCTTAAGTAACCTGTGCAAGTCTGATAATAGGACAGGAACAGGGATTTGAGCCCAGGAGCTCTGTCTCCAGAGCTTGTTTCCTTCTGCATGAAACTAGTAAGGGGCCCTTGACTACGTATTCTCTAGGGTAAAGCACGTGCATCTTCACCTTCTCACATTATTCAGTTTGGAAATAAGGGAAGCTGCAATTATTTTTGGAGTTGACATAAGGTGAGGTCTTCAGGTGCCTGAAAGTGCACGAATGTGACGGTTGCTGAGCAAAGCTGTAATGGCCCCACTCCAGGGAGAGTATGATTGCCTTCATTAACTCTTGCTGCTTATCTTACAATTTCCACCTCAGCATTTGTCCTACACTCCTACTGGGTGGCCAGAAAGGCCAGAGTCCTATGTGAGTTCCTACTGACATTATTATTATAGAGCATTCCAAGAACCCCTCTATCCAATTATCCCACTGGAAAAAATGTATGCTAATTGTTTAGAGTATAACATAACTGGAGCTGTCCTAACAGCCTGAACTTTGACTAACAATAGCAATAACAATCATAACAATAGCTAAGACTTTCTGTGCCAAGCCTTCTGGTAAGGGCTCCACAGGTGTTATCCCATTTCATCCTACAACAAGCCTTTCAGGCAGGCATGATTATTACAGATGAGAAAACTGAGGCTCAAAGAGGGTAAGAAACTCACCCCAAAGTTTTTTATTTACAAAGTTAACTGATTACTTCTTAATTAACATTATTTTTATATCCCTTTCCTTCAAAAAAGAACATGAGGCAACTAAGCACTCAGTTGGTGACCCTTCAGTTAGTCATTACAACCATACGTCTCTCATACTATTGTGCTAACTCCACTTTACAATTTAAGTATACTATTAATATCCTTTTAAAATGCCACTTGAATCTAATAAATCATTACTTTGGTATGTATACAATTTGAACGTGTCCCACAGAGAAGCCAGTTGAAGCAAAAATGTTGGTGAAATGTTTATAGAATGAAGGCCCCAGTCCAATTCCCTCATACTCAGCAGAGTAGAACAAGCAGCCTTTTGAGTACTTTGGAGTTGCTTATTTAATGAAAACACACACACACACACACACACACACACACACACACACACATCTATTGTCAGGCATGAGCTGGAATGAATAACCTCGGCTCTGAGTCTGCAAATTAAATTTTTTAAAATGATTTTTTCCAGGCAAATTCAATAAAGTGATCAAATGCACCTGAAATATCATATTCCTTCCTGGAGCTCTCAAGTTCCCTGCTACTGTAATTTATGTTCGAAGCCCATATGAAAGCTCTTAGACTATAAACCTGCACCAGATGCGCCAAAGTGACACTTGGTAATGCACACACTCAGGCCAGAATTGAATTTCAGAGACTGGGAAAGCCATCCCCACCCCCATCCACCCATTCCCAGCCTCCACAAAAAGTTCAGCATTTCACGCCATGCAGTCATAGTGAAAAGCAATTTTTCTTCATTCAAACGCTTAAATGACTTGCAACAATTATTTGACTCGTATTTCACAGCTCCAGGTGAACCAAGCACTCAAGTTTAAGCAATGTAGAACATTGCAGACTTATTGATTCTACCTCACAGGAAATTAGCCATTGATTTCTCAGGATAAATGAGTTCTGATGAGCTAGAATGGAGACCACAGAAAAGTGAAAATGAAATAAAAGAACCAGTCTGTCACCACAAGACTCATTTAGCTTGTCACTCCTACCAATAACTTTAGCAACATCTGGGACTTCGTTCATTTCTTGTTTTCCTCTTACCTTTTTGTCTTATTTCTCTGGCTTCAGGTTTCTCTAGGACAAGAAGGTATGAGTAAGGGTTGAGCAGGAAATGTGGCAGAAGAATTTAAATCAGGTCTAAAGAGCAATGGTAGATTTCAGGGGAGATCTAAAACCTCAGGAGAGAAAGGTTCCTTGCACTGTTATATCCATGTGCCTGAGGTCCAGCTCACCCCAAGCAGACACTGGAAGACTCTGTGGGCTGGGCTCCCATGGACAGCTGCAATCACCTGTGTATTTTGAAATGCAGAAAATGCCTTCTTGTCCTAAAATGTGGCCATTGCAGCCCTCGGTGTGCCAGAGTTTGAGAAGCATAAATTTGATTATCTCACTGATAATCAGGAACTGAATATCATCTAGATATTTATTCAGTCATCGTTCATCCAACAATAAAAATTACCAGTGACCTGCTATCTTAAGCACTGCACTAGGTGGTAGACAGAAAGTGTTCTGAATGTGAAGAATGCACCAAAATACATGGACTTCCACAAATATATACCCTTCCACTGCCCCTTCACCCAACTCCCAGCTCTCTGTGTTTGCTTGGGGAAAGAGAGGGCAAGAGATTTCACAGGAGCAGGAACGCACAGAGGTTAAGAGCACCATCTCAAATGTTATGTTGCTTAGGTTCCAATCGCAACCCTGACATATTTTAATTAAGTAACTTTGGACATGTTTTGTAACTGCTTCAGTTTCTCTGCCTGCAGTCCTGGGATGAGGATAATAATAGTACTTACCTCAGAAGATTGCAGTGAGGGTTTACCTGATTAATTTACTTAAATATTCCAGGGTAGTGCCCGGCAAATAGCACAATGTAAATATTACAAATATTCTCATCATCCTCTGAGGTTGATCAGATTTCCTATATTTCATTTGGAACAAATTGTCAGTGTGTGGGCAGCTGTGCTAAAAGATTTTGTGCTAATGAAGACACTGTTTCCACTCATCTATAATAGCATTATGAATGATAATGGAGCTTATTTTCCAGAGATATAAAAGGACTAGCACAGTATCTGTAGCATTCTAAATTGGGCCTTATTAGTGGGTAAATCCAAATGTAGAAAGGTTATTGTCACATAGACTCCCTCCTTGACAAAGCCTGACTAAAGTCAGGCTCCTCTGAGCCCTCTTCTTGACCAGGTCTCGACCTTGACCTGCTGAACCCAGTTTTAGAAAAGAATTCTGCTTAGCCAGTTTATTGAGAATCCTCCCCACTCTTTTTTTTTTTTTTTTTGCGGTACGCGGGCCTCTCACTGCCGTGGCCTCTCCCGTTGCGGAGCACAGGCTCCGGACGTGCAGGCTCAGCGGCCATGGCTCACGGGCCCAGCCACTCCGCGGCATGTGGGATCCTCCCGGACCCGGGCACGAACCCGCGCCCTCTGCATCAGCAGGCGGACTCCCAACCACTGTGCCACCAGGGAAGCCCCTCCCCACTCTTGAGATCCAATCAAGCTCCTTTTCCTCCACCTTGGTATCTACCTAAGTTCCTTTCCTCATCCCCACCTTAATATCTTAACAAGCTCCTCTTAGTAATTTGTCATCCTCTCCCTCATCCTGTCGCCAGCTATGAAGTCCTACTCATCCCAGTTTGTACTTGGAGTTGAGTTCAACCTCTCTCCCCTACTGCAAGACTCTGGAATAAAGTCTTCCTCGCCATTTTTAACAAGTGTCGGGATAACTTCTCTTTAACAATGGAAACAATGAAATATCACTATGGTTGAATTATGATTCAGTCTCTACCCAGGACAATGGGGAAAAGTTCAAATAGATTAAAAGAGTTTATGATGATCAGAGACAGGTTTTCTTATGACAGTTGGGTGATGAAGGTGAAGAGGGTCAGATAATAAAAGCAAACATAGAAAACCTAAAATACTTCCCTGGGTGTCATCTCTAGTTTTTTTTCCCCCCATTTAAAATAAAAGGTTACTACTCACGTTGATCCTAAAACAAACTCATTTTCTAATATTGGTGGTAACAGTAATGACGTATCATTCTTTATACCAAATAAAGACAGACATATACAGACATATCATTCTTTTTACATACCTTCTAGCCTGACCTTAGAGGTAGACAGGGGAGAAAACTGGCTGGAGGTAGACCATGCAGCAGAAACAAAAGTGTCTAAAATAATTTCATAGAGTGGAAAGCCAAAATAAGTAAATAAAGTAGAAGGGGTATTTAGGGCAGTTAAATTTCGGCTCAGCTTGAATATATTTTGAAGAGATGGAATTAATAAGTAGTTAGGATATTTGCATTTTTCTAATTGAAAACAGTCACTTAGTGTTCAAAATATATCAGTCAGTCTCCAGAAATCCTAATTAGGAGATAGGGACAGAGGTTAAAGAAAGGAAATACTGATGCATGGAGAAAAAAATGTGCACTTAACTAGTCATAAATGATTTTTTACTTTTTTAATAGGTAAATCACCATTTTCCTGAAGGAAGTACTAATAAATAGTAAAAAGTCCTTGATTTTAAGTTCAAGTTGTAGAGTTCTCCATATTAATGTCAAAGTTATCCATTAGATGAATAGAGAAATATAGCAAGTCATTTATGAGAACAAACTCTATCTCCCTTTAGGATTACTGCAAATTAAAAATCTTCCCTGTATGCGCAAAGAAATTTACCCATAGGATTCCTATTGCTTTCAATTTATGGGAAGAAACTAGTCTAAGCTTTCCACTGTATTCCCCAACAGAATACTGCTCTTGATCTAACCCTATCCCTGACATCCATTACCAAGGATAATCTAATAGAGAAAGGGAGAAAGTAAGGGAGACCTTTAAAGAAAAATTGCCAAGGCCAGAGTCCATTAAAAACTAACCTTGAATGTTAAAGAAGAGCCCTGGGTTCTAGCCCCAGCTCTGTTTCCAGTTAGCACTGTAACCTCACTGAGCACAGTTTGCTCATTTGTAATGTGCAGGCATGATGATCTCTAAGTGCCCATCTAGCTCTAAAACTCTCTTGATTTGTAATGAGTAGTAAGTACCATAATAATAAATGATTTGATCCTAAACATTTCAGACTTCTAGGTTTCTAAATCTGGCTTGAATGTTTAACCCCCCAAAAGGAAAAAGAAGTTTTCTGTATCTGAATGATAAGAAACACTAAAGCTTTTAGGAAAAAGGGAACCAAATGATGCTATTATATTCCTCCCTGGGGTCTTTTGAAAATTAAAGGGCTGATATCTGCACTACAGATACAAGCATTTGCAGAATTATTTATATGTCTGTAAATAACCCAATTTCAAATTTTAAGGATTTAAATGGGTCTAAACTTTTATTATTTGTCCTCTTTTCTTTCTTGTCTACATAGCGGCAACATATACACTACAAATTATTTTCAAGAAAAGATTTTCTCATATCCATGGTGTGAGCTAATTTACAGGTTATGGAGGTACTCTTCTAGGTGCTGAGGTACGCAGTGAACTACACAAATTCCCTGTTTTTGTGGAGCATACTTTCCATCAAAATTGTCTTGTTTTAGTAATATTAGTAGTGCATGATTATAGAAAAATATGAAGAAGAAAGTAAATGCCACATAAGTTACAATGTTTGGTGTTGTCCCATTTGCTTCAGGCAATTTTTTTCCAAGAGAGGTTGTAACGATTTACAGTCCCAACTGCCATGTAGTTTTTACTTTACATAACAAACTCTTATTTAGAATTTACTCTGTGCCAGATACTATTCTAAGTGATTTATAATATTAACTCATTTAATTCTCATATAAGCCCTATAAGGTAGGAAATAGTACCCATCTTGGATATAAATTCATTGTTTCTGAGGAGTCAGTTGTTATTCTTACTGTGGTTTTCCTGAATGTAACTTTTCCCCCTTCTGGCTGCTTTTTAACATTTTTCTCTTTACCTTTGTTTTACAGAAATTTTCTAGATGTCTTTTTTTTTGGTCGGTATGCGGGTCTCTCTCACTGTTGTGGCCTCTCCCGTTGCGGAGCACAGGCTCCGGACGCGCAGGCTCAGCGGCCATGGCTCACGGGCCCAGCCGCTCCGCGGCATGTGGGATCTTCCCGGACCGGGGCACGAACCCGTGTCCCCTGCATCGGCAGGCGGACTCTCAACCACTGCGCCACCAGGGAAGCCCTAGATGTCGTTATTTTTTATTAATCCTTCTTGGGGATCTGAAAATAGATGAGGGCTGGACACAAATTTGGGGGTCAGCTGCATGTGGAATAGAATAAACAGATAACTTTGCAAGTGACAGTAAAGAAGACATAAGACAAGAAAGCACCTGAGTAAATCTACGTATAAAAGACAAAAAATGGGTCAGAGAAAAAGCAGCTAGAAATGTAAAATAGAAACAAAGAGTAGAGGTCACAGTCAGAACCTGGGTTTCTGATAAGTCTTAGTTCTCCTATTTCAATGGATCAAGCAGCAGGGCTCAAGTCCCCACATCACTGAGGTTTGGGCAAAAGACTGCCCTGTCTAGCCTGCAGCTATTCAGTGCTTCGGCAGAAACCGAAGCATCCGGCACAGGTCACCACAAGTGCCCATAGTCTTTAAACTTCAATTCAGAGGAAGAAGCATAGGAGGAGGATTTCAGTTGCTTCCAGGATATGTGTGTGTGTGTATGTGTGTGTTTTCCGCTATGTACATCATAAACCTGTCCAAAGCTCTTGTTTATCCCAAAAATGCTAAGCTTCTAGCCAGTTTTGAGGCAATACATTTAATGCTAAAACACAAACTTACTTAAAATTGTCTTTTAAGTTATATGTATAAGCAGAGATTTATGGTTAATGTGCTGTGTTCAAGTTTCTGAATAATTCATTCAGTGGTATAAAATTTATCTTCTCTTAAGAGCCAATAGAATTTTATTTGCAAAGAATCTTATTAAATGCTAGCTGGAAACTAACCATTTCCTTCACATTAGGTGGCTTTCTTAAAAAAAAATCTCTAGCTAGCGAGCTAGCTAGCTATCATCCGCATCTGTGTTATTCAGGAAGTACCAGTGCAGAGTCCCCTTATCCTAGGTAAACAGGATGAGGGCACAGTGTGGTTACTCTGTTGGGGACGCTAGCTTTGCTGCCTCAGGGGTGCCTCCTGCTGGCTGCTACTCAGGGGAATCCCACACAGCAGTACTTCTGTATGAATCACCACATCCCAATAGCGACAGCCGGAATCCTGTATCTGAGAGAATGAGAAAGTGGTGAAGTGTTAGCACGTATATACACTTAATTTCTCTCAAACTTAAGCTTCCAAGCAGGGAGTGGAAGTGGGAAGCGAGGAGTTATGTGATACAGAGGAATTCTAACATCCTTCTCCAGCTGTGAAAGTCAGGTGTTGAAGCTAAATATACCCCGTTATCCTAGGCCAAATATGTTTCCAAAGTTCCTTGGCCTGGCACACAAGGTTATTTAAAAATCAGATGAAACCTGACTTTTCTGCCTTCTCTCTTTTTTCTCCTCTTACAGGACTTTTTTTATTGCAACCAAACAAGCCTTGTTTCTTCAAACTTCTTTTCCTTCTCATAGCACCCTCACTCCTCTTTCACACCTGTCCTGGATCTCTCACTTGGCCTTCTTTAAAAACCTCTCCAAATGGCCCTCACATCCAGGAAAGGTTGGGAGCCTCCCCAGACGGCCTTCCTGACCAGGAAAGGTTGAGAACTACTGGCCTATTCAAGGCCCAAATCAAATCTGACTTCATCTATGAACCTGCTCAGGCTACTCTGGGATCCAGGCACATCTCCTCCCTCTACCGATCCCCTCAGCTACAGTTTATGTCAGTCCTTTGCACATAATAATTAATTCCCTTATGTCATTTCATGTTACGATCTTCTTTTATTCTTATTTAGCATTTTTACAGTTCTCTCCCTTCCTTAAAGGTCTGTGTGTCTTAATCCCTCAATTAGAGGTGGAAACAAAGAGAGTTGAATCCCACTGTATTTTCCATTTATTTAGGGGTCAAGAAATATGTTGACTGCCTGAAAGGGGTCAAAGACACCAAAGCAAGGCCAAACCATTATTTAATCCGTGCAGCCAAAGACGAGTTTTGCAGGAGAGCTGTGTGCCCCGCAGTGCCATGCGGTTGGTGCAGCTCTCAGGGTCTGAGCCCTCATGCCAAGTTGAATACAAACCAATGTTTATGACATTCAGCACAGTTTCTCAATCAGTCTTAGTTCTGATGAGGCAAGAATCTGTGTTAGGTAAACTTAGGTGTCACTTTTTGAATATAGTGTCTTAATGCTCTGAGTCTCATTCCTTATAGGAACGCTGCGGCAATCTGCAAGAGTTCAAGTAAGCTGTAAAAGTTCCTGGGATCCAAGACTCAACCGTGATGAAAGAAAAGCCCTTGGTCCAATTCTGCACAAGGGTGAGGACTGCTGGATCCTTTGGTGATTCTCCCCTAGTTCTTGGGAAACAAGTCAGGCAAACAGGTGGTGTGGGACTGTTCTCATTGGGTAAGAATGTGCTTTCATAAATCATGCTTCCCAGTGATGCCAAGTATCAAAGTGGAAATTTAAAGGAAGCACCGTACAAGAAACTGCATCTTTATTAAGCTTCTACTTCCAGAAGATGCTATCATTAAGATACCATCCCTGGGCTCTAATCAAAGCAAAGAGAACTGAGTTTTTTGCAAATAAGCTTTTCATAATGGACATTTAGTAGCCACAAGTCAGAAAAATAAAAGACAGTTTTTTAAAAGACAAATCAAAATAAGAATCAGTAAGTTCTAGAACTCTAACTCTCTACTTACAGCCTCCTTGAATGTTCAGCTATGTGGCATAGCTGTTATTTCCTAGAGACTGAGGTTTATAAGAATTTCACGGGTCTCTGAGACCCTTTTAGGCCTAACGATGCCTTGTGTTCTCCCCTCTATGTGAGGCCCTTTGCATTTGGCCAGTATCATTATTTCATTCAGATTTAAAGAATCATATGGGGCTTTTTCTCCATTTCCTTGGCCTCCTTTTTTTCAGAGCCTGCTCTGTAGCTTTCGGCATCACTTGGCTATTCTTTCTCTACATACCTACCAAAATAGTAAGAGTTTAAAATATGGCATAGATTTTAGTGTCCATATTTCATTCATCTTTTTTTTTTTCTCATCTAGTCATTCAGTAAACACTATGAAGTAGAAACTTTGTGCCTTCAGATAAACAGAATAGGTTGGGCAAAGGTTTGAATAACACATCAGTACACTGAAAATGACCAGGCCTGTTCTTTGCTGAGATCAGAGAAAATAAAAATTCATTCCTATTTTACAGATCTCTCTCCACTACCCCTGAAACTATGTGTAATGATTCAGGTCTAGTAGGGGACCAACGAGCAACATTTCCTGAACGTAGTAAATTACATAAACTTTTACTACCACGCCCAATCACAGGTACATGGGATGATTGTCAAAGCCTGAAAGAATGAATACTTCCAAACAGTAGGTTTCACTGTATAACCATAATTCAATGGAGAGCCTCAAATTTCTCCATGAAAGCAACAATATAACAAATATTTATGATTATTACAATATCATAAAGGAGTCATCAGTAGGATTCTGTAAATAAAAAAAGATCTTGGGACTTCCCTGGTAGTCCAGTGGTTAAGACTCCACGCTCCCAATGCAGGGGGCCTGGGTTCGATCCCTGGTCGGGGAACTAGATCCCACATGCAGCAACGAAGATCCTGCATGCAGCAACGAAACTCCCAAGTGCTGCAACTAAGACCTGGTGCAGCCAAATAAATAAATAAATAAATATTTTTTAAAAAATGAAAACAGGAAAAAAGGTCTTGTGAAAGCCTGTGGCAGCTGTGTAGCTACATAAGCTCACCTCATGGCCTTTGCACAGGTTGCTCCCTCTGTGGAGAACACAGTTCACAAAGCTGGTTCCTGCTTTACCCTTCAGGTGTCAGATTAGATGCCACGTGCCCAGAAAAGCCCTCTTGAACACCCCACATATAGTAAATGAGTCTTTATTTTTTCTTCTCTCGGATTCATGTAAATTTCCTTCATAAAACTTATGACAATTTTTAATTGTATCATTTTGTATATACTTTTGTCATGCATCCCATTAGAATATCAGGTCCACGGTGAGCAGGGACCATTTCTTCATGGTCTCTCCAGTGCCAGCCTAGCCCTGGCTTAGAGGAGATACTTAGGAAAAAAACTAGGGGAAAAAGTGAATGACCTGCTCTTATATGAAGAACAAATTCATTTCTTCTTTTACAAACGTTTATGTTTCTCATTTGCTGCTATGCCCATAAAACAAACTGCTGTGAGATGACTGTGCTGTTTGTCAAGTCATTGATTACAAAATCAGGATGGGCTTTACCACTTTAGATCCTACTGAAAGATTACATTTACCTCTGACATATTTTCTATCTAACTGTAAGTCTTCTGAAATTTGTAAAGTGCTGGTGGTGATCAAGGCCCCACCCATTTATAACCTTCATTCCTGCACTGACACAAACAGTTTTCATGAAGGTAAAACAGTACTATGGGAATTGAAATGGCTTTAATAACTTCAGAGGTGGATGGTCATATAAACCTAATACAATTGCCATGACTTAGAGACTTTCCTGGGGCCCAAGCATAAGTATGGAGACCCTTCCCACTAACAAAGATTAACACTAAGAGCTTAACACTTCAGTGACTCTCCCATGGGAACCTAAAAACTAAGGTAACTTCTCACCTAGGTAATAATTCTTTGCAAAGGAGGGTAGACGTAGAGCATAAATATACACCATAAATTTCCTGAAAAAATGATAAAGACATAGTAGGGGATTTTAACACCCCACATACACCAATGGACAGATCATCCAAAATGAAAATAAATAAGGAAACACAAGCTTTAAATGATACATTAAACAAGATGGACTTAATTGATATTTATAGGACATTCCATCCAAAAACAGCAGATTACACTTTCTTTACAAGCGCTCATGGAACATTCTCCAGGATAGATCATATCTTGGGTCACAAATCAAGCCTTGGTAAATTTAAGAAAATTGAAATCGTATCAAGTATCTTTTGCAACCACAACACTATGAGACTAGATATCAATTACAGGAAAAAGTCTGTAAAATATACAAACACATGGAGGCTAAACAATGCACTACTAAACAACCAAGAGATCACTGAAGAAATCAAAGAGGAGTCAAAAGTCACCTAGAAAAAAATGAAAAGAAGACAACCCCAAACCTATGGGGTGCAGCAAAAAGTTCTAAGAGGGAAGTTTATAGCAATACAATCCTACCTCAAGAAACATGAAACATCTCAAATAAACAACCTAATCTTACACCTAAAGCAATTAGAGAAAGAAGAACAAAAAAACCCCAAAATTAGCAGAAGGAAAGAAATCATAAAGATCAGATCAGAAATAAATGAAAAAGAAATGAAGGAAACAGCAGCAAAGATCAATAAAACTAAAAGCTGGTTCTTTGAGAAGATAAACAAAATTGATAAACCATTAGCCAGACTCATCAAGAAAAACATGGAGAAGACTCAAATCAATAGAATTAGAAAGACAAAGGAGAGGTAACAACTGACACTACAGAAATACAGAGGATCATGAGAGATTACTACAAGCAACTATATGCCAATGAAAAGGACAACCTGGAAGAAATGGACAAATTCTTAGAAAAGCACAACCTTCCAAGACTGAACTAGGAAGAAATAGAAAATATAAACAGACCAATCATAAGCGTTTAAATTGAGACTGTGATGAAATATCTTCCAACAAACAAAACCCCAGGACCAGATGGCTTCACAGGCAAATTCTACCAAACATTTAGAGAAGAGCTAACACCTATCCTTCTCAAACTCTTCCAAAATATAGCAGAGGCAGGAACACTCCCAAACTCAATCTATGAGGCCACCATCACCCTGATACCAAAACCAGACAAGGATGTCACAAAGAAAGAAAACTACAGGCCAATCTCACTGATGAACATAGATGCAAAAATCCATAACAAAATGCTAGCAAACAGAATCCAACAGCACATTAAAAGGGTCATACACCATGATCAAGTGGGGTTTATCCCAGGAATGCAAGGATTCTTCAATATACACAAATCAAAGTGATACACCATGTTAACAAATTGAAGGAGAAAAACGATATGATCATCTCAATAGATGCAGAAAAAAACTTTTGAGAAAATTCAACATCCATTTATGATAAAGACCCTCCAGAAAGTAGGCATAGAGGGAACTTTCCTCAACATAATAAAGGACATATATGACAATCCCACAGCCAACATCGTTCTCAGTGGTGAAAAACTGAAACCATTTCCTCTAACATCAGGAAAAAGATAAGGTTGTCCACTCTTGCCACTATTATTCAACATAGTTTTGGAAGTTTTAGCCACAGCAATCAGAGAAGAAAAGGAAAGAAAATGAATCCAAATTGGAATAGAAGAAGTAAAGCTGTCACTGAAGATGACATGATACTCTACATAGAGAATCCTAAAGATGCTACCAGAAAAGTACTAGAGCTAATCAATGAATTTGGTAAAGTAGCAGGATACAAAATTAATGCACAGAAATCCCTTGCATTCCTATACACTCATGATGAAAAATCTGAAAGAGAAATTAAGGAAACACTCCCATTTACCAATGCAACAAAAAGAATAAAATACCTAGGAATAAACCTACCTAAGGAGACAAAAGACTCGTATGTAGAAAACTATAAGGAACTGATGAAAGAAATTAAACATGATACAAACAGAAGGAGAGTTATACCATGTTCCTGGAGTGGAAGAATCAACATTGTGAAAATGACTATACTAAAAGCAATCTACAGATTCAATGCAATCCCTTTCAAACTACCACTGGCATTTTTCACAGAACTAGAAAAAAAATTTTCACAATTTGTTTGGAAATGCAAAAGACCCCAAATAGCCAAAGCAATCTTGAGAACGAAAAACAGAGCTGGAGAAATCAGGCTCCCTGACTTCAGACTATACTACAAAGCTACAGTAATCGAGACAGTATGGTACTGGCACAAAAACAGAAATATAGATCAATGGAACAGGATAGAAAGCCCAGAGATAAACCCAGGCACATATCATCACCTAAGTTTTGATAAATGAGGCAGGAATATACAATGGAGAAAAGACAGCCTGTTCAATAAGTGGTGCTGGGAAAACTGGACAGCTACATGTAAAATAATGAAATTAGAACACTCTGTAACACCATACACAAAAATAAACTCAAAATGGATTAAAGACTTAAATGTAAGGCCAGACACTATAAAACTCTTAGAGGAAAACATAGGCAGAACATTCTATGACATAAATCACATCACAGCCCGATCTTTTTTGACCCACCTCCTAGAGAAATGGAAATAAAAACAAAAATAAACAAATGGGAGCTAATGAAATTTAAAAGCTTTTGCACAGCATAGGAAAACATAAACAAGAAGAAAAGACAACCCTCAGAATGGGAGAAAATATTTGCAAATGAAGCAACCGACAAATTATTAATCTCCAAAATTTACAAGCAGCTCATGCAGCTCAATATCAAAAAAACAAACCACCCAATCCAAAAATGGGCCAAAGACCTAAATAGACATTTTTCCAAAGAAGATATACAGATTGCCAACGAACACATGAAAGGATGCTCAACATCACTAATCATTAGAGAAATGCAAATCAAAACTACAATGAGGTATCACCTTACACCAGTCAGAATGGCCATCGTCAAAAAATCTACACACATAAATGCTGGAGAGGGTGTGGAGAAAGGGGAACCCTCTTGCACTGTTGGTGGGAATGTAAATTGATACAGCCACTATGGAGAACAGTATGGAGGTTCCTTAAAAAACTAAAAATAGGGCTTCCCTGGTGGCGCATTGGTTGAGAGTCCGCCTGCCGATTCAGGGGACATGGGTTCGTGCCCTGGTCCAGGAAGATCCCACAGGCCGTGGAGTAGTTGGGTCTATGAGCCATAGCCGCTGAGCCTGCGCGTCCGGAGCCTGTGCTCCGCAATGGGAGAGGCCACAACAGTGAGAGGCCCGCGTACTGCAAAAAAAAAAAAAAAAAAAAAAAAAAAAACTAAAAAAAACACTAAAAATAGAACTGCCATGTGATCCAGCAATCCCACTACTGGGTATATGCCCTGAGAAAACCATGATTCAAAAATAGTCATATACCACAATGTTCATTGCAGTTCTATTTACAATAGCCAGGACATGGAAGCAACTTAAGTGTCCATCAACATATGAATGGATGAAGAAGATGTGGCACTTATATACAATGGAATATTACTCGGCCATAAAAGAAAATGAAATTGAGTTATTTGTAGTGAGGTCGATGGACCTAGAGCCTGTCATACAGAGTGAAGTAAGGCTAACACATATATATGGAATCTAAAAAAACCCAAAAACCCCAAAACATGGTTCTGAAGAACCAGGGGCGGGACAGGAATAAAGACGCAGATGTAGAGAATGGACTTGAGGACACGGGTAGTGGGAGGGGTAAGCTGGACGAACTGAGAGAGTGGCATGGACATATGCACACTACCAAATGTAAGATAGATAGCTATTGGGAAGCAGCTGCATAGCACAAGGAGATCAGCTCGGTGCTTTGTGAGGGGTGGGATACGTAGAGGGGTGGGATACGGAGGTGGGAGGGACACGCAGTGGGGAGGAGATATGGGGATGTATGTATATGTATAGCTGATTCACTTTGTTATAAAGCAGAAACTAACACACCATTGTAAAGTAATTATACTCCAATAAAGATGTTTAAAAAAATGATAAAGGCAAAACAATTGCCCTCTGGTGCAAGAGTTACTATGTTTTCATTTTTTGTTTGTGTGGTTTAAAGAGGAGATTCCTGGCTTGTTAGAATGTCACACAAACCAAAGACCACAGCTTTATACCAAAACTTGAACAAAATTAAATTTTGTTATATGTTTCTCTTCTCTGTAGAATACTAAATATCACATATCAGTTCTTTCTTCAAAAGTCATCTTTAAAATGAATTGCAAAATCATTTATACTATCTTGTCTCCATGAATTCTCATTGTCTAATGTATAATTTAACCAAAAGAGCATCCATCTTCTGGAAAAATATTACTGAGATTTATTTCTTTTATGCCTCTCAGCTTTTCCATGAAGATATATCTAGAATGGATTTGGGATCACTGTTCCACTAGAAAGTTACTGATAGCTCCTGCCAGAACTTGTTTTTTGATGGTAAGGAAATAAATGCAACTCTCAAGTTCTTAAAATAGTATGTGACCACCAAAATATTCATCTGCTAAACAAATAAATGTTCATTTGAGAATACAAATAGTTTCTTGAAGGGTCTCGAAGGTTCTGTCATTATCTTCTGAGTACACCAAAATGACCATCCTTATTTTACTTGGATAAAAAATGTAACCATGTGGTGATTTTCAGAAGGCATCAAATAGTAGAATTTGGACCAGAGAAGCCTGAGTTTGCATTTTGATTCTAGCATTTGCCTTCTCTTAACCTTATTTTCCTCATTTGTAAAATGACAATGATAACATAGGATTAGTGGAGATTTATTAAGGTAGTGAATATAAAATACTTGGAACACTAAAGATGATGATTGGAAGTAAGTTCCCTTTCTTAAATTATATCAAACAAAAATCCTCTATGTAATACAATATAAATTGTTTATTATTGCTGAGAGACTCATTTTTTCAAAGTCACCATCAAAAATGGTAAACTAACAGGAACAATCAAACACTATTCTGCAGCAGTGTTGTCTAATAGAACTTTTTATGATGAAAAAATGTTCTATACCTGTGCTGTCTAATATGGTAGCCACTAGCAATATGTGGTGACTGTGCACTTACAATGTGGTTAATATAACTGAGGAACTGAATTTTTATTTTTATTAAATTTTAATTAATTAAATTTTAATTTAATTAATCTTTTAAAATTGATTTTTTCTTCCAGTTTTATTGAGATATAATTGACATACAGCACTGTATAAGTTTAAGGTGTACCGCATAATGAACTAAATTAATAAATAATTAAATTTTAATAAATAATTTAATTTTAAATATCTGATGTGGCTAGTGGCTACTGTATTGGACAATACAGTTCTAGTGGAATAATGAGCTCAAATTTTGCCAAATTGACGTAGACATATCAAAGTCAGCATTCACAATTAAAAAAATGAATGATACTATTCTACATGTAATTTATGACTAACCAGTTCATCTTAAGTCTCACTGTGATAGACATTAGAAAGTGGAGTTCTTTTCTTGATGAGTCTATTTCTTGACCTCTGTTTCTGCCCCTAACTCCAGCTTACATATACATGAAAAGGCAGAATTCCCATTTGACTTTAAGAGGCCAGCAGGTTTGGTATGCCTACCTCAAATCAGGCTGATATGTTTCCTCATGCAAAAAGATGATAGTAAATATAAGACCTCACCCTCTCTTTTATCTCTTGTTCAGAAGACATCTGTATTCAAATATAAATTTGTGCTCACAAATACATCTAAAGGGCAGTAGATGTCTATGAGAATTGTGGCCAAAACTGATATATATATATTTTAAATTGGGATGTAGCTGTTTTACAATGTTGTGTTAGTTTCTACTGTACAGCGAAGTGGAGTTCCCTGTGCTATATAGCAGGTTCTCATTAGTTATCTATTTTATACATATTAGTGTATATATGTCAATCCCCATCTCCCAAGTCATCCCACCCCCCGTTTCACCCCTTGGTGTCTATACATTAGTCCTCTATGTCTGTGTCTCTATTTCTGCCTTGCAAATGAGTTCATCTGTACCATTTTTCTAGATATGTTTTTTTAAAGGGAAACTGAGTGTGCTGGGTAAGGTGGAGGTGAAAGTGGTTGTGAAAGGTAAAAGGAATAAGAACAAAATTAAAATGTATCAAGATCCAAAACAGGAGAAGAGAAAGCTCTCAAAGCAAAAGTGAAAGCATGAGACAGGAAGATAACGTGTGGGGTAGGCAGATGGTAGAGAGGGTGGAAGCAGGACAGTGTCTGGGTCAAAGCATCTGCAAGACACAGGAGAAAAAGAACATCCAAATTCAGAAGGAGACTAATCCAGAGCTGAGCGCTCCTCTGAACCCATCGTCACTAAGATCAACTGGCTCCTGCTGAAAATTTTCAGACCACATTTACCTGACTTCTGAGTCACGGTTGGTAGGGGTGGTGCTGCCCGCTCTTCTACCTTGAAACTCTGTCCTTGTTGTTTGTTCCACAAAATAATTGATTTCTTCTTATCTTCCTAGAGGCTGCTTCTCAGTCTCCTTCCCAGCTGATTTTTTTTATCTCCACTAGGTATGATTAGGGGAGGCTGTGCACTGCTCAGCTCCAGGGGTGACATTCACATTGTAGACTGCACACATCTGTAAATTCATTATGATGACGTTCGGGCTGATGGCAGTAAAGGTGTCCTCTAATTCAAATAAGGGCACCATATGGCCTAGAAGCTCCTCAGTTTGGCCTCTAGCAAGGCAGTACTTCCCCTTGCGGGAGACCCTAGGCCCTTTGCTGTTTTCATTTTTAATGTAGATACTGATGACCTCATTCATACATACAGCTTCATCCACCACCTATATGGCTCCTAAACTGTTATATTATCCACAACCAGACTTCTCTCCAGAGCCCCAGACTCACCTTCTAATGGGGTTTTTACACAGTTCTACTCAGATATTTCAGTGGCACCAAAAATACAACACATTAAAAAGATGAATTGATCCCCAATCCTGTTTAACACCACCATCATCCATCTCATAACTCAAGCCAGAATGTGAGAATTGTCTCTATCTCACTCACTCCCCACAAAACATCAATCTGTAAATCCTGGAGATTCTGCCTCAATTAACTTCTGTCACATCTGTCCCTGCTACATTCTTAGTGCAGTTGTTTGGGGCCTCTCAATGGCCCTCTCAATCACCTGTCATCTTTTCTGTTAATCTGGTGCATTCTGCATCCACATAGTTTCCAGTGGGATCTTGGCACATATTACCATGTCACTCTCTCACTGAAACTTCTTCAATTGTTATATCTTGCTAATGCAATTCGTGATGGAATCTGAATTCCCAGTTGTGGGATATAACAAGTCACTACAGGTGAGCTGGTCCCGGCATGCTTCTCCATTTTCAACTTCCACCACTTGTCCTGACATATACGACACTTTAGACATACACATTACCTTTGCCTTCCTTAACAGGCCCAGCTCAACCTCTGAGGCTGGGTCAGTGGTCCTTCCTAGAACTCCAGTGGTATTTAGCAGAGCACATTGCAATAGTTTCCAAATCTGTCTTTCCCGAGAGACTTCAAGTACCTTGAGAACAGGGAAATGATTTTATCTTTGTATCTCTAGTACTTGCTACTCAGAATGATTGACAAGTCGATGGGTGAATGCATAAGTCAAAGAGAAAGGAACGGGAGGAAATTATGAACTTCAAATTCTTCTGAAAGATCAGGAAAGTTGAGGAGGTAAGGTAGGAAAGAAAATAGTGGCTATGACGCAGTCCATATCTCCAGATTTCAAAATCACTCAGCTTTTTCTAACCGCGTAGGTAGAAGTGTAGCATTGAATGCAGCATTATTTCACAGAGACACCTAACATTTTTATGCTTCAGTTTTTAAAAAAAATCTTTAAAAGGGGCCAAATTACTTCAAAGCAGTAATACCCTATAAAGTCTTTGTCAAAGCTATGGATATTGGTGAAAAAACTTAAAGGAAAGTTGCTATGATATTTAAATGTAGAAGAATAATGGGAGAGAGTAGAAATTGCCTTTACACAAAGCTATTTCAAAACAGCGAGCATAAAAGGAAACTCTCCAAGCATATTTTTTCTTCTATTCTTCTTTCTTTTAAAAAAGTTTGTTATTTTGAAAGTACACAGGTGTTCACAGCTATAAAGAGGCAGTAGTGTCACATCTATTTGAAGTACATTTAATGTCACCATTAAACTGTATTACATTACTTTGTACATGTAACAAACAACAGATATGAGTTTTTGGCTTATAAAAATTATCTTGCATTAAGTCTGGGATTTTATTTTGTTTCAAGTTCAAATATCTGGGGTATATCTGTTTGAACACCATCATCAACAGAGCCTTATGATGGAATATATCATTTCCTAAATGAACACCCACAGAGTTTTAGAAGAAGTCAACTCTCCACACCATTAGTTTGAGCTATAATTAAACCATAATGCTGGCAACAACATGTCATAATTTCAAGCACTGACATTTTAAAATGCAATTAGTTAAAAATTTTTTTTTAGTTTTAAAAGTTTACTGAGTCTATGTTCTGTTTCATTTGTATCTTCCTTTATAGTATTAGACATTCAAAAGGTGCTCAATAAATACTTAGACAAATTATTAAACCTTCTAAGCCTCATTTTTACTCATCAAAGAGATGTGATTAATACCCATATCATAAAGTCATTGGAGGATTAAACGAGATAGTGCTTTGTACCGTGCCTGGTACATAGTAACCATTCAATCAAAGGTTGCTATTATTATGTGCATGTCTGATCCTTGTAAGCCTGGTTGAGGGGCTGTTTTATCCTCAACACTGTCATCTTATATTTCAGCTCTATAAGTAGGGTAATAGTTGAGTAACAAAACACAAAGCCAGGTTCAGAGACAAATTGGAAACTCTAAATGTACATAGCCAGCCAATAATGAGACACTGCAGACTAAGTAGCTTATGAAACAAACTTTTACCCTTTGGAATGATTGTTTTATCCGCCACACAGCATAAAGTTAGTATTGAATAACTTAATGCACATTATAGGTCAAATGCAAATGTTGCTTCACGTGAGTTTTCTCTCCACCAAGGATTTTCATCAATTCTCCATAGGCCTATGACTCCAAGCAGATCGAGAACCACTGACCTAGACAATTGCAGGCACGGAAGGTACTTTGTTCTTCTTATAAGCACATTTGGCAGTGTGGTGCGGCATGCAGGATCTTAGTTCCCTGACCAAGGACCGAACCCGTGCCCCCTGCATTGGAAGCGTGGAGTCTTAACAACTGGACTGCCAGGGAAGTTCTAAAAATAAACTTCTAAAAGAGGGTTTTTTCTGACTCTTCCCCATTTTTGCAGATGTTTTTCAGGTGTTATTCTGAATCTTCTCTGTTTCTCTTTGAGTGTATTCTTTTGATCTCTCCTCAGCAGAGACACAGAACTGTTGGCCACAGTCATTCAGATTTGATCTCAATTTACTATTTTACTCTTCTTGCATTAAATAGTCATTTTACAGGAATTTTCTCTGCTGTTACCAACATTCCACATTATCCATATATTTCCCTTTTAGATGATGATATGGGAGAATAAGATCAGTGTTCTACATGAAAGATGAGACTTCATAAACAATAGAAGGAAGATTCACTATCATCCAGTTTAGAAAAAAATTGAAAGTGGTTGTAGATGGTGGACAGTATAATTTCCTTAAAACACTATGAGTTAAAATAGTTTAACTCTACCCACAACAGATTTACTGATCTGAAGAAATCACCAAAAAAGATATGTTGATTCTCAGGCTAAAAAATCAAGAAGGACTTGGGTTGGTCAGAAACCTTACTGAATTATCTAATATCAAAGAATGTTTTCAGGGAAAATCTCATGAATAGAAGTAAAGAACAAGAATTTGTAGATACTTTTCCCCAATAGTGATCAAAAGATAGAGACATAAAAACCTGACATTCTGGAAACCCGAGGGGCTTGTGCTGTGGTGGGACAGGATTCTGCTTAGATTTCACTGCCATATTTTGTATAAGCCATTTCGAGAGTATTCACTGCATGTTGCACTGATTCCATGTTCACTAAACTATCTTTTTTGGACCCAACATAACAGTCTGACTCCATCATTTTGTGCTTGACTACAGACATCTTTTATGCCTTACGCCTCCCTCTTCTCCTTCTGTCTCACATCTGGGCAAGCTGATAAAAACCTAGGTGCTTTGTCACCAACAGCAAGTTCAAATCATGCACTAAAACCCTCACTCCAGCCTCAGCCCCTAACCACCATAAAAACTCAAAGGCAATCTCCTTTTGTCCTTTCACAGTTCTTTCAAGCCACTTCAGATCAGCTTGAGAGGCCCGTCCTGCTCTCCCCAGAAAGCTTCATTATGGGAATAAAAAACCTTTTCATACATTCTTGGTGTGTGTGTGTGTGTGTGTGTGTGTGTGTGTGTGTGTGTGATGATTAGTTTCGAAATCCAAACCAAATTTTGGGTGGGGATCTATCTCAACTCTGTGGACTGGCCATAGCAACCAGTCACCAAGATACTGGAAGGAGGGTCCCTTGCAATGAAGACATAATAATTTTAGTACCTAGGAAGAAATCTGCATCTAAGAGTAACTTAATAAACTGAGACTCTAGTTCAGGTGTCCGCAATCCCCTGGCTGTGGACCGGTATCGGTCTGTGGCCTGTTAGGAACTGGGCCACGCAGCCTGAGGTGAGCGGCAGGCCAGTGAGCGAAGCTTCCTCTGCTGCTCCCCGTTGCTCTCCATTGCTCGCATTACCACCTGACCCATTCCACCCACCCCCCCACCCGTGGAAAAATTGTCTTCAACGAAACTGGTCCCTGGTGCCGAAACGGTTGGGGACCACTGCTCTAGTTCATACATCAATTTTTTGTGAGTTCATATACTGGGAATCCATTCCATTGAATCTAATCAATGTTAACATGATGTCAAGATTCAATTTCAGAAACTGAGAAGCTGAAGATTAGTCTTTGGAATTTGGTAACCTTTCCAAGAGATCACTACAGCACACTTTCTCTTTTTGCTTTTATTTATCATATGGAAACACAATTTTACTCCTCTAAGAAATAATGCACACACACTTCATTTGAAGGAACAGTTCTATTTTATGGAAGGGAAACTTAGATGCCTGCAGGGGGCAGTAGGTAACTTAAATGGAGCAGGCAAGAGAAAATAGACATGCTACGCTTTGCATTACAACCCAGAATAATCTGGCTCTATTACATTGCCCATTAAAACCCTTTACTGTGCTTTAAAAGGCATTGTGAAGCCAGATTTTGACCCCCTGCTGTAACTGCTAATGTTGAAAAGTTGCATAAATAGAAATAGCAGCATTTTAACCTCTTTGTTATTAAACAAAAACCTCTTGGTATCTGCAATGTAGACACTAACTTACAGGAATGTATATAAACAGGTGAAGAGTGCCACTGAAGGAATCAAGGCCTTTGTTTCAACTCTCTCTTGCTTTGCATTTCCACTTTCACTTTTATTTTATTTTGACCAGACCCTTATGCTTCATTAATTGTTACAAAATCTGATGCTCAATAAATGGACATTACTCCTGAAATAAATCCCGATGTTGACTTTGGTATTTTCAAACACTTTTTGGAAATACCAGAGTCAATATTTTATGGAATATTTTATGGAAACTTTGAGCTATTTGATAAAAACATAACAAATATTATTCACTGAACTAGAAATCTGCAAAAACATAGATGTTTTTTATAGAATTCTGGGATTTTGGAATTATCCAGAACTAGGTTCAAATAATGGCTTCACCAGTTACTAACTGTGTGACTGGGGAAAGTTCATTAGCCTCAACAGTCCTGGGTAATGTTGTGAGGATTAAATGAGATTGCCTACATAAAGCATCCATCATATTGCCCAGCACAGGAAGTCCTCCATAAATGTTAACCCCTTTCATTTCCAAGTTAGTCCACGCAAGTCCTTTTGGGCTTTGGTACTGTGAAACCTTGCAGGGGCTTCATGAGCCTGATGGTTCATATTTACTCACAATATTCAAACTTGCATAATCATAGAGGATAGTTTAATTGATTTAACTTGTGGAGGTACAATAACAATTGCAGGAATTACTGTGGTGTGTTGACGCACCCATATTTGAACTTGATGTGATAAAGAAGGTGAAAGAATTAATGATGGTTATTTCTCACTTATGGCTACTCACAACTATTGATTTTCTTCTCCTGCTTTCTGACAAGCACAGGAAATCTACCTGCTGTGCGGACAAAGTTTTAATCAACGAACACAAATAGCCAAGCAACCGACTTTCTGAAAAATGAGTCCACTATTTACTTTAAAGGAGCAGTCTCTAAATGGGAAATCATTGCCTATCCTCAAAAAGCATGGTTACACACTGATTCTACAGAAGTAAACTCTGATGCTAGGAGTGGATGAGACTCTGAAAGAAATCAAGCTTTCTGCTTCTTCCCTCCCAGAGAATCTTTTCAAGTTAATATCCCTGAAAGCCTAAAACAAAGCCACTTACAGACACAAGGTAAATGCAAAACCTGTTAATATAATGTTAGGGTTGAATGTGTAAATATATCAAAGGTCAAATTTCAGTTACAGTTCCCATAGCAATTGGAACTTAGCCACTTAACACTTCAACTGTAACAAAAACCCAGAGTAACCACAACCAGAGAAAGCATTTCTGCAACAGCTCTAGGCCTTTCTGTCATTGAAAAGTTTTGGCTATTATGTTGCATTTTGTTTTGGTGTGTTTATTCACATCAGGATTTCAAACGCATCGCATGTAGGGCCTACTACTGAAAGCTCTTCAAATTGGTATGTTTCACATTAATTCTAAAGTTGTCCACTTCAGCCAGTGGTATTATAAATTCGTCCTTACACTTCTTTTTTTTTTTTTTTTTTGTCTGCATTGGGTCTTCGTTGCTGCATGCAGGTTTTCTCTAGTTGTGGCAAGCGGGGGCTACTCTTCGTTGCGGTGTGTGGGCTGTAAGAGTGAGGGCTTCAGTAGTTGTGGCTCGCGGGCTCCAGAGCACAGGCTCAGTAGTTGTGGCACACGGGCTTTGCAGCTCCGTGTCATGTGGAATCGTCCCGGTCCAGGGCTCGAATCCGTGTCCCCTGCATTGGCAGGCGGATTCTTAACCACTGTGCCACCAGGGAAGCTCCATCCTTACACTTTTATGGAGAAACATTTATGATAAAACCTCCTTGGAAGGCTGTTTTTATGCTATAGTGTAAGTCAAAAAATTTAAGTGTTCACCATGCAGCAAACGAATTCAAAGTGCGAAATATGTAAAAATTAAGGGCCAAAAGCCAGGAAGCTTCACCCAAAGCTGAGGGTGAAGTAGTTTTATGGAAACACTAAAATAAAGCAACAACAGTGTAAACTTTGGATAAATTTTGTTTTAAAAGCAGAGGTGTAAATGATTTTTTATTATACACATAGCAGGAAAATAAAGACAACAAATATAGTTTCATAGTCAGATGAGAATTAGTGATCTCTGAACCTGTCTTCTTTGTATTCAAAGCTCAGTGTAACAACTCAACATTCTGCCAGAATCATGATGTGAGATCAAATGGCTAGTTTATATAGTCAAAGTAAAGTGAGTGATTCTAGAATATCTAGAACAAGGGCCAACAAACTATAGCCCATAGACCAAATATAGCCTGAGGTCTTTTTATAAATAAAGTTTTATTGCAATATAGTCAAACCTATACCTTTATATACTGTCTGTGGCTGCTTTCATGCTATAATGACAGGCAGATGGAATGGTTGTGATAGAGACTACTGGGTTGGCAAAGCTTAAAATATTTACAATCTGGACCTCTACAGAAAATTCACCCAAGAAGCTTAAATAAAAGCATCCATAAGGACCCACTGCCTGGATAAAGGTTCCTACTGTATAGCACAGGTTCCCTGTGATAAACCATAATGGAAAAGAATATGAAAAAGAATGTATGTATATGTATAACTGAATCACGTTGCTGTACAGCAGAAATTAACACAACATTGTAAATCAGTTATACTTCAATAAAATAAATTTGAAAAAAAAAAAGATCCATTGCCTGAAATATACAACTTTCTGTATTTGGTTGAGGAGAAGTTAACAAAAAAATGCATAGACTAGAAATGAATATTTATTTTGTCCACTTTCAGGCCATAAAGTTACCAAATTCCAACTAAAATGTGGATAAATCATCCCTTAAAGAGTTTCAGAAAAGTTGATACAATTGCCTCTTTTTCATAATCTAACCATCGATGTACAGACACGATACAGTTAAAAATTTGTCTTGCTGGATTTAAAGCTTTAAAGTTCAAATGTCCTGTACTTGAAATCCAAATATTAGAAAGTATATTTATGTTTTTTTACTTCAGGGGTATTTTTATTGAAAGTCAAGTAGAAATAGAATACCCCAAGCAAAATATTTATCATTTAATAACCAAGTTTTAGAGAAATGAGGAAGAATGGACAAAATAGTTATACTCAATACAGAATGAAAGAATGCCAGAAGGAACTTAGTGACATGTAAAATTGGTCTTGTAAAATAATGGGGGGGCCTCCCTGGTAGCGCAGTGGTTGAGAGTCCTCCCGCCGATGCAGGGGACGCGGGTTCATGCCCCGCCCGGTCCGGGAAGATCCCACATGCAGCGGAGTGGCTGGGCCCTTGAGCCGTGGCCGCTAAGCCTGTGCGTCCGGAGCCTGTGCTCCGCAACGGGAGAGGCCACAACAATGAGAGAGGCCCGCATACCGCAAAAAAAAAAAAAAAAGAAAGAAAGGGTAAGAAATAGATAGTTTTATTAGCTGGAGGAAACATGGGAATATTTATGGAAGTTTCAGCAAGGGAAATTTAGGCAAACTACAATTAAAAAAAAAAAAAGGCAGAGCCATAAGAAAAACCCAGCTATATAAAATTCTGACAAGAAGACTGGAAATTCGTGTTCATATAATATCATGAATAATGAAAGCAATTATGGAAAATGGCAAAAAGATTGCATATTTTTCAGAAAAAAGTTAAGCCTGGAATTATAAAATGGTCGATTTAGCTTCAAACCTAAAAAAAAAATACTCAAGCGACTCATACAGAAATCAATTTTCAACTGCTTAGAAGATCAGAAGGTACAAAATAATAACCACCATGGCTCTGGCTTTCTGAAAAACACATTTGGTCACACCGATCTCATTTCTTCCTATGATACAGTGACCGGAACAGTAGATAGAGTCAACTGAGGTCTTTCACTTAATTGCTTATGACGTGCCTCTTGTAAGAAACACAAAGATGGTTTAGAAAAACACAGACTCTCCTAGGGCTGCAATATGGAAACCACTAGCTCCAGGTGGCTACTATACACTTGAAATGTGGCTAGTCTGAATTCAGATATGCTGTTAAGTGTAAATATATAACAGATTTTGAAAACTTAGTACAAAAAACTCATATCGATGATTATATATTGGTTATATATTGAAATGATAATGTTTTACATATTCTGGGTTGAATAAAATATATGATTAAATTAATTTCACCAGTTTTAACATATTTCAATGTGACTATTGGCAAATTTAAAATTACACATAGTTTGCATTTGGGCTTAACAATATTTCTACTGGAGAGCACTGTCTGGAATATGGATGCTAAACCCAGTAGATTGTGGAGAATCTTTTGTCCTTTGTGAGCATCATTTTTTCCTATGTAACAGAGGGTGGGAAGGTTGAGAGGTTGGAGGGTAGGATGGGGGCAGGAGAGTTCTTTGTTGGGCTGTTGGACAGTGTGTCCCCTCTATTGCTGTGTGGCTAGCATTTCTAGGCCCCACCCACTCATGCTTCCCCATCTCTAGTCATGACAGCCCAAACCATCCTTCTCATGGTTCCAAATGCCCCTAGGGTGATAGCCCATGTTGAAAACCAGTGGGCTAGGAGACTGCTCATAGGGTCCTTTTCAGTGCTGAATTTTTATGATTCTACAGTGTGATTTTATAAAACTCCTTTTTTTGTTTTGGTTTTATGAAAATTACTTTTTATTGATATATGAACCTACTGTCTAATTACAGCCCACTTGAGGGCTGAACACACGACCATTCTTAGTGTTTACCCTGTACAATTTTCTAAGTTTGTATGAAGTGTATTCATCTAGCATTGTAGTACTTAGCACCTGCTGCTTTTTATTTCATTCATTTGTGTACATGTCTTGGGCTCCAAGCAAGATCATAAGCTCTGATGGCAGGAAGTTTCTTATATAACCTTTCTCTCCCATAACAAATGAATAATAGATACCAGTGAAGTAAATGTATCCAGAGGTCAGGATAGCTTTCTGGATTGAGTTAGAATCTGGTGTTATTTAATATTTTCAGCAGTGACTATGATGGTCATTCATTTGAAACTTAACCATATGCTGCCTTAGGCAGTATAAAAATTTGACTGTCCAAATTAAATAGAATTCTTTGAGGACAGAGAATTATGTGTTACTGTGGTAATAATAATATTTTAAAATAACTGTGATATATTCATTTTCTAATTTAGGAATTGAAAGAACCCTAAAAAGCAGACATTGTTACCATCTCCATTTTACCGAAGAGGAAACCTTGGTTTAAGGAAGTTGAAAACCTGATGACAGGAGTGCCAGGATTTGAAGATAGAACTTGAATTCAGGTCATCTGATGCTGGACTGATGGTCTTTGTGTCACTCTACAACACTGTAATATTCCTTCCTTTGTATCTGTCCTAGTTTTTTTTTTTTCTATAGAAGTTGACCCTGAGAAAAGGATTTGAGTGGAGATTTGGGGAGGTGCAGGGAAAACCTGAGGAGTAGGGATGAGAAAAGCATCCAGTAAGGAGTGATATTAAGTCACTATATGCAAATGGACCTTAATAGCTCAGGTAAATACTGGGAATGGAGATATTTGGAGCATTTGGAGATTGGGCCTTTATAGAGGTGATTAAGCTAAAATGAGCATGTTAGAGTGGGCCCTAATCCAATCTGTCATGTCCTTATAAGAAGAAGAAATCTGGACACACAAAGAGACATCAGGGATGTGCACACAGAGGAAAGACCATGTGAGGACGCAATGAAAAGGCGGCCACCTGCAAGCCAAGGAGAGAGGCCTCAGAAGAAACCATACTTGCCAACAGCTTGACCTTGGACTTTTACCCTCCCGAACTGTGAGAAAATAAATGTCTATCATTTAAGCCACCCGGTCTGTGGTATTTTGTTATGGCAGCAATTGCAAAAGAATACATGATGGCTCAGAAATTTTCCTCCCAAGTAGTAAGGGAGCTGGAATAAATGTTCTTAAGTTTCACACTCTGTACTCATGGGTCTCATATGGTCTCCTTGTCAACTCAAAGCCCCTGGCTAGGGACTCTGACCTGTGAACCACCTGGACTGTCCTCACCTACGTCCTGTTTTTGCCTCCCCACTGCCATCCCTGTTCTGCTATTTTCCAGTATTGCTCACAACCGTGCATAGACAACACACCCATTTCCATCTGAATAAGACATTGGAGAATCGGCCTTCCCAGCTACTACTCAGGTAGATGGGTATTTCGGAAATAGCATTAGAATTCAAAAAGAGTTAGAAGCGCTGGAATGAAGTACACAAAGTGAATTTTAATAGCGAACACACATAGGATTAAAAACATTTCAGAGAGACAACAGCCATCAGTTATAGCTAAAGATTTTGAATTCCAACTGAATTTCAATGCAGAATATAGCGCAATAACACATTATCCGTGTCATTATTTTAAGTAAAGAGCACAGGGCTGATACAGAACAAGTGAGGTACAGATGTGAACGCACATTTTAATTCATTGCACCAGTGGTGTTAGATGATATTATTATGTATCTAGAGGACAAGAGGATATGCTGGAAGAAGAAATTAATTTTCCATTACACATCTGGGTAAAAATTATATCTAGTTTGGAACATTATGAAATGATATATAAAATGGAAATATTGAAAAGAGGCAAGAAGTGAAAAATAGAGATGGTTTAACATTTGTTTAGAAGTCTTTGAGGAAAAGCCTGTGAAATTTGGAAAATGAAGATCAGCAACAATACTGAAGTTTCTGAAGTGGTATCTGGTGGATTCAGATCAGTTATCTATTCCTATTGGGGATTTACAAGAGAAGAAATGGATATTGAAAGATGAAGGAGAGATTTAACTGAGCCTCACAAACCTTGAGGGTCAGAGTAAAATATTAGAAAATGCCACCAAAGGTTAAAAAAATTTCCTCTCCAGGGACCTGTAAGAACAAGGATGATCGATCACACTTTACAATGGATCTTGGGAACCAGGCCACACAATTTATCACAGTGAGAACAAATAATTTGGAAATATAGCTCTGAGAACAAATAATTTGGAAGTACAGTTCTTGGACACTTGAGTGGTATTTAAGAATTCAGTGACAAATTAACTTGTCTACAACTTCTTTATTTAAAGCCTGACCTAATCTCTCTCAGAACTGCAGGTTCAAATTTATTTCTGTGGCCTGGATAGACACTTATTCTGGTGGAGTTATGTAAGGTTCTTCTATAAAGGAGGGAGATGAGCCTCTTGGAGATTTTTCTATCTTTGTGTTGACTTTTTTAGAGATGAAATTCACATAACATAAAATAAACCATTTTTAATGCGTTCAATTCAGTGGCATATGATATATTCACACTGGTACAAAACCATCACCTTGATAAAGTTCCAAATTTGTGTTGATATTTGCAGTTAAGACAGTCTTCAGTGTATTTCTTTTTGAGGTTTCCTAATGAAATAACAATGTGGTACAGAATCTAGAAATCTGAGAGGTTTTGGTAAACTTTCATTTGGAATTAAAACAGTCACTTAATACATGAATGATACATGTTTGTGCTTCATAAATGAATGATAATAAAATGTTAGAGTGCTATTAACCAATAAGATAAAATGCTGATTAGAGAGTGTCCTGCTAATTAGCTTCAGGAGAACTATGAAAAGGTACTACACCCCAAAAGGCACATTTCAAATAAAATTTGATTATTGTTAGCTGTAGAAAGTTCAATCTTTAGTGGGTAATTTTGTGTATGAACTTCAGAAACACTAATATAAAAGTCTATCCCTCTATGTTGGCCAACTGTTACATGATATAGTTGAAAAATGTTAAGCATAATGGCAAGATAAACACGGGTCATTGAGACAAGTAAAAACATACAGTATTTTATAAATAAGTAGATAGGAATGAATGAACATTTAAGAGTAATAAAACTAGATACAACAGGCTTTGATGATGTAAAAATATATATGCTTAGAAAAGAGCAGAAGGAATTGTCTTCCCACTCTCACTCCAACAAGGTAGAGAGAAGGTATGTGACAAGCTGGTGTTCTTTCTGCACACAGAGGATTAAGACATGAGAGAACCAGATGTTCTCTCAGGAAATCCAGAGATTTCTGGCCCTTTGTATTTTACTTTGTGAGTGGCTTTTAAAGATAGATAATGGTAGATAGATGATAGATAGCTAGTAGCTAGATAGATTCATTGAATAATACATGTAACCTTAGGAAAATACATGTTGTTTGAAGAGAGGAAAGATTCCCCAGGCCAAGTATCTCTCCCTAGAAGTCCTCCCTGGGGCCTGAAAACACTCTCAGAAGACAATATAATTTTGGGTTAAACTGTATATATGTGCTCTGAAAGTGGTCACATATCAGATAGTTACAGCATCTCTCCAATTAGTTTAAGAAACTAATTTAGTAGGACCAGTAGTGACTGGATAAATCAGGATAGAGGAATTTCCTCAAGACTAAGGATGTGAGGTTAAGGACTTCATTGGGAGAGGGTAGTTTTGGGGACCTGACCCAGAGCATCATGAGGGCATCGGAAACACATCCTGAAAGAAGTAAAGAACTCAGAGGCATTCTGAACAGGCTTGACTGTCCTTATGATCTGGTCTATAACTGGTGGTACTGGGCTCTCACAGAGAAGCCTTCTTAATACAGTCAGTATTCATTATTTCTCTGCAAAACATTTAGGGTACAATAAACAACATTTCCTGTATTGGGAAGTGATATCTTTTTTTTTTTTTTAAATCAAGAAAAGCGATATCTGCAGCTTTACATAAGCATCCTTTTATTTCACCAACAGTGCATCTGCTTTTGGGTTAGTTGCACCTATCATACTTCGCCAGTAATGCTGAGCCTTCGAAGGAAGATTTTGTTGTTTGGCTCTTCTGAAGCTGGCTGATTTCAATTTTTCTTGACTGATCCTGTAAACTACTTAACTGTCCCCAAATTCCTCTTAAAGAGAAAATTTTCCATTGCAAATATGAGATAAACAACAACATCTTTAATATTAACATTCCTTAGCCCACCTACTTTGAAAGGCATGAGTTTTTCCATCACCCACTTTTCTCTTGGCAGTACTCATAGCAAAGTTTTAAATTTTATGTGGAAAATGGTCCATTTCATTCCCATCAACAATGCTCCCTGCTGCAAACCTCCATATCTGACTGAAGCAACTGTAGTTGACAACAGACTAATTGCTTCGGATGCCAAATCCCTGAAGTAGAGGAGACAGACAGGATAGGTTTGGTTCCCTTTGGGCCTCAGTTTTTCCATTTGAAACAGGAAAAAGTTCCTGAAATTAGAGCATACAAGTTGGAATGACCACGGGTTGCCTATCAAGGATCTGAGTATACAGGTGTCACTCTAGTGTCATGAAGAATGAGCAAGGGATTTTGAGTCTTATACTCTGTGTAAATCTCCGCTCCAAAAAGCACCTATCACTTCAATTCTGTCTTCTTTTAAGTGGGAATCATGTCTGGCTTGAAGCTTTGTTGTGAGGATTAAAAAGAATGTATATAAAGATCCTGGCATAGGGTAAGTACGCAGCAGGTGGCTACAGAGGCATTTAAAGTCTCTGAACTACCTAGCTTAGTGCTCCACACACAGGAGAAGCATAATAAATGTTGGTTTCTTTCCTCTTTCCCTTTCTTATTATATATCACAGCAACGGCCTGGATTTTGGCATCAGGATTCAGATGCAATGCCATTAAGATATTGTCATGGACTGAATTGTGTCTGCCCCCTCCCCAAATTCATATGTTGAAACTCTAACCCCCAGCACCTCAGAATGTAACTGTACTTGGAGATGTCTTTAACTAGGTGATTAAATTAAAATGAGATCTTTAGGGTATGTACTAATTAATCTAACTCATGTCCTTATAAGAAAAGGACAGTTAGATACCAGCACTGTGCGTGTGAGTGCATGTGCGTGCGCACGTGTGTGTGTATGCGCACACAGCAAAGATCACGTGGGGACACAGCAAGAAGGCAGTCATCTGCCAGCCAAGGAGAGTGGTCTCAGAAGAAACCAAACCTGCTGACACCTTGATCATGGACTTCCAGCCTCCAGAACTATGAGAAATTAAATGTCTGTTGTTTAAATCACCCAGTTTCACTGTTTTGTTATGGCAGCCCTAGCAAACTAACACAGAGGTGAATATATTTCTAAATATGTGCATCTGATGATATGTACAGATCCCCCCAAATTTTTTAAAAAGTAGAAAGAAAGGAAGGAAGGAGGGGAGGAAAATTCCTGGTGTTACAGGCTGAACTGTGTCCCTCCAAATCAAACCCTGAATTCTTAATCCTCAGGACTTTGGAACGTTACTATATTTGGAGACAGTGTCTTTACAGAAGCAGTTAAGCTAAAATCGGGTTACTAGAGTGGACCCTAATCTAATATGACTGATAGTCTTATGAAAATAGGAAATTTGGATGCAGACAATGTGAAAACACAGAAGGAAGACGGCCATCCACAAGCCAAAGAGAGAGACCTGGAGCAGATCGTTTCCTCAAAGCCCTCAGAAAAAGCCAATCCTGCCAACACCTTGATCTCAGGCATCTAGTCTCCAGAACTGTGTGAGAAAATACATTTCCCTTGTTTAAGCCACCCAGCCTGTGGTGCCTTATTTTGACAGCCCTAGCCAATTCATCAGTTAAATAACATCTGCAAATCCAATAAGCAAGTAAATCAAGCCATACTTGTCAGCAAAGAAAGCTAGCTTTTCAATAAGTTTCTAGAATAAAGTTTCTCTAGTTGTTATATCTTATAGTCCAAAAAGCAATATCAAAAAACCTGGGCCTCCAGTCCATCCTATCCAAAAACGTGCTCAAGCCTCTGAGCCTCATACACCTGAGGGCAGACAGCAGAAGCAAGAAGAACTACAATCCTGCAGCCTGTGGAACAAAAACCACATTCACAGAAAGATAGACTAGATGAAAAGGCAGAGGGCTATGTACCAGCTAAAGGAACAGGATAAAACCCCAGGAAAACAACTAAATGAAGTGGAGATAGGCAACCTTCCAGAAAAAGAATTCAGAATAATGATAGTGATGATGATCCTGGACCTCGGAAAAAGAATGGAGGCAAAGATCGAGAAGATGCAAGAAAAGTTTAACAAAGACCTAGAAGAATTAAAGATCAAACAAACAGAGATGAACAATACAATAACTGAAATGAAAACTATACTGGAAGGAATCAATAGCAGAATAACTGAGGCAGAAGAATGGATAAATGACCTGGAAGACAGAATGGTGGAATTCACTGCTGCAGAACAGAATAAAGAAAAAAGAATGAAAAGAAATGAAGACAGCCTAAGAGACCCCTGGGACAACATTATATGTAGCAACATTCACGTTATAGGGGTCCCAGAAGGAGAAGAGAGAGAGAAAGGACCCGAGAAAATATTTGAAGAGATTATAGTTGAAAACTTCCTTAACATGGGAAAGGAAATAGCCACCCAAGTCCAGGAAGCACAGCAAGTCACATACAGGATAAACCCAAGGAGAAACACGCCAAGACACATAGTAATCAAATTGGCAAAAATTAAAGACAAAGAAAAATTGTTGAAAGCACCAAGGGAAAAACGACAAATAACATTCAAGGGAACTCCCATAAGGTTAACAGCTGATTTCTCAGCAGAAACTCTACAAGCCAGAAGGGAGTGGCATGATATACTTAAAGTGATGAAAGGGAAGAACCTACAACAAAGATTACTCTACCCAGCAAGGATCTCATTCAGATTCGATGGAGAAATCAAAAGCTTTACAGACAAGCAAAGGCTAAGAGAATTCAGCACCACCAAAGCAGCTCTACAACAAATGCTAAAGGAACTTCTCTAAGTGGGAAACACAAGAGAAGAAAAGGACCTACCTACTAAAACAAACCCAAAACAATTAAGAAAATGGTCACAGGAACATACATATCGATAATTACCTTAAACGTGAATGGATTAAATGCTCCAACCAATAGACACACTCACTGAATGGGTACAAAAACAAGACCGGTATATATGCTGTCTACAAGAGACCCACTTCAGACCTAGGGACACATACAGACTGAAAGTGAGGGGATGGAAAAAGGTATTCCATGCAAATGGAAATCAAAAGAAAGCTGGAGTAGCAATACTCATATCAGATAAAATAGACTTTAAATAAAGAATGTTACAAGAGACAAGGAAGGACACTACACAATGATCAAGGGATCAATCCAACAAGAAGATATAACAATTATAAATATATATGCACCCAACATAGGAGCACCTCAACACATAAGGCAACTGCTAAGAGCTATAAAAGAGGAAATCGACAGTAACACAATAATAGTGGTGGATTGTAACACCTCACTTACACCAATGGACAGATCATCCAAAATGAAAATAAATAAGGAAACAGAAGCTTTAAATGACAAAATAGACCAGATAGATTCAATTGATATTTATAGGACATTCCATCCAAAAACAGCAGATTACACTTTCTTCTCAAGTGTGCACAGAACACTCTCCAGGATAGACCACATCTTGGGTCACAAATCAAGCCTCAGTAAATTTAAGAAAATTGAAATCATATCAAGCATCTTTTCTGACCACAATGCTGTGAGATTAGAAATCAATTACAGGGGAAAAAACGTAAAAAAAAAAAAAAAAACACATGCAGGCTAAACAATACTTTACTAAATAACCAAGCGATCACTGAAGAAATCAAACAGGAAATCAAAAAATACCTAGAGACAAATGACAATGAAAACACAACTATCCAAAACCTATGGGATGCAGCAAAAGCAATTCTAAGAGGGAAGTTTATAGCTATACAAGCCTACCTCAAGAAACAAGAAAAATCTCAAATAAACAATCTAACTTTACACCTAAAGGAATTAGAGAAAGAAGAACAAGCAAAACCCAAAGATAGCAAGATGAAAGAAATCATAAATATCAGAGCAGAAATTAATGAAATAGGAACAAAGATAACATTAGCAAAAATCAATAAAACTAACAGCTGGTTCTTTGAGAAGATAAACAAAATTGATAAACCATTAGCCAGACTCATCAAGAAAAAGAGGGAGAGGACTCAAATCAATAAAATTAGAAATGAAAAAGGAGAAGTTACAACAGACACCACACAAAAAAAAAAAAAAAAAAAAAAAAACCTGGGCCTCACACCGTGCTAGAAAAACAAAGCTGTTTTTCCTCCCATTTTATCCTAAGAAAAACATTTATTTTACAGGCATATTTTAGAAACATTTATAACAATGTAAATTTTAAGAACATAAAAGAATGGCAGTATTGGAAATCAATGTTATTGCGAATTCTCTTTTATAGCTATTTTTATTGTTGTAATTATGACAGATTGGCATCCATTTAGACCACTATTTCTGAGGGTCATTAATTTTACACTGACCACCAGATGAAAATCATTAGTTTAGCCTCCATGTAGCAGACCATGAGCAATGTGTCTCATAGATGCCATTGACTGCATTTGAAGTTTTGGAGGCTAGGTGTAGATTACCCACTGTTTTTGTATTGCCATATAGCTCCTTCACATCAGCAGTATAGGTAAACTCAATTTTCCTTACTTCTTTTTGCATGGTTCTTATTCATAAAGGCAATTGGTTTTCTGAACAGAAATATGGTTGCTGAATTTTTCTGGCTTACATTACAATTGCTATTTAATGATAAAGTTAATGATTACACATAATCTTGGGGAAATTTTGGGACATAGCTACAAAATGAGGATAATAATACCTTCTAGAGCCCAGAGCAAGTGCCCACTTGAGGTTTTGTCCAGCACTGAGGTACACGAATGTGTGAATTTGATTACAGCTCAGCTTCTGTGTAATGCCGTTTCAATGCTTTTTTCAACCCATTCCCTATTTTTATCATTTGCAAGTATCTGCTTACTTATCCAACTGTTAGAGAAAACCCTAGGATAGCCCTCCCTATATTAGCCACAGAAAAATTGGTTATATCCCAGTTTTTGTCTGGAAAGATGCCATCGGGAGGTTAACAGTTTCTCTGGCCTAGTTCTCAGTGGCATCATTCTCCCATCCACATTTTTCCACACAAGCATTTATACAATAAGATGTTCTAGTAAAAGCATAAATAGAAGCAGGAAAAAACCTCCCTTAAAAATCTCTAATCAAGGGCTTCCCTGGTGGCGCAGTGGTTGAGAGTCCGCCTGCCGATGCAGGGGGCACGGGTTCGTGCCCCGGTCCGGGAAGATCCCACATGCCGCGGAGCGGCTGGGCCCGTGAGCCATGGCCGCCGAGCCTGCGCGTCCGGAGCCTGTGCTCCGCAACGGGAGAGGCAATCTCTAATCAAGACCACAGCCACAGCTAGCTCTGTTATTTGCTCTGCAGATTTCGTGGAATTTATGCAACACTCTCAACCTGTATTGTTACCCTGGATCCAATACAGCCAAAAAGACTGAAATAAGACAGATGAGATTTGCATCAAGTGTCTGAAGGCCTGGGTGCCCAAGGAAGGCACTCAAACATTATCTTAAATGCTTTGGTTCCGTTCATTGTTTCGTGAACCATAAACATCCTCAGGCTTTTAGCCTGGGTTATTTTAAAGTGACTGCCCTTCAGAAAGCTCTTTGGCTCTCGATAAGGTTGACCACTGCTTCATTTTGTGAGGTAAGTCCTATGTGTAGGTCTGTCTTGCTTAAGCAAGTTGACGAAGGATAGGAGCCCAGCATGGCTAAATACAGTTCACTGGTCATTTGTTAAGGAATAACTTAACCTATAGTTTCTAACCCTCCACAACAAAACCTATTACTTTTTCTCTGAAAAAGCATTCTGTTATGTACAATTTCCCTTTTGCCATTTTCTATGGCACTGACATAGGTAAAAGCCCAAGTGAACATAGAGTGTCTAAGGCAGAATCAAAACAGCCTAAATGATTACACACTGAATTATGATCTGGGGCAAGGGCAACACACCTATATTTTATATACATAATATTTGTAGCATCATTTCTTTAGCTTTGTTGTAGCGATTATCTATTTCTGGCTTTCTGTTCAATTATCACAATTGTTAATATAAAGGTGACCGTTTTAGCTGTATTTCTTATTTCATTTTTCTCTAGAGGATCTTTGAATTGCTTTATCTAAACTTCATTTTCTTTAAATTAAGAGTTTTTCTGAAATTACTTTTTCTTTTCTAGGTTAAAGAAAGTAATGCAAACTAAATGAAAATGTTCAAAATGCTGTCTCTGCCACTGGCAAATTACCTGTCTGTTTTTGCTGTTCTCATCCAAACTCAGCTGGAATTCCAATAACTTGTATATCAGAGTGCTTAGTGGCAGGCCAGTAGCCCTGATAAGGTGATGTACATCAGTCAGTAAACTGACTAAGAAAACAAATGCACACTTCACTTTAATAGCAATGATTACCTATTGCAGTTATTGAAAAACAAATAGCTTTTATCTATCAGTAATTAAATCTTCACTTTAACAAAGTTGTTGAGCATTTTCCTGAAATTTTCATATGAGGAAAAAGCAAGCCGGGGAGCTTAAAATTAAATTTGATAATAAAAATCATAAAAAATGATCTATACTTAGTGCTTTTGAAAACTTAAGTAACATGTAACATATTTTTACAAAACTAAAAGAGTGCAGTATTTAAATGTACTATCCTTCAAAGTTTCATAAACTGAAGTCACCTAGTTTCTACTCACCATGTTAAATTTTGGTATTTTGCTTTATTTCTCAATTTTTACTCTGAATTTTTATAAGATGAATATTATGTTATTATTATTTATAGTTTGAAATACTTTCTATTCATTTCTTTCTGAGCTTCGTCTTTAGAAATGAGATTTTGCAGCATCTAGACATGCACTAAATTAGAATCCCTAAGGGTCCTCATCCAACAGCAATCATACCATTGTATACCCCCAGAAATGAGATGACCAGGATTATCATCAGGGTAACCAGACACTTGCTAACAGTAAAAGGTACCCCACGTCCCCTCACAGCATCATAAATCTCAGTAATTTCTGTCAACAGAGGAGGGCTCATCTAATTGCACACTCTCTCCTTTTATGGAGCAAGAACTAAAGTTCAGCAACTCTCAACTGGTCTCTGGTTTCAAGGTAGGATAAACCATACAGAAAAGGTTTCCCCTGACGTCTGTGTTTACTTCTGAGTGACACATTATCAAGAACTCACCCTCTGGTACTTTCTGGAATCATGAGTGCAAAAACTATTTGTAATTCATCTATGAGGATATGCACATTTATTTTGACTACACTTTTTTTTGAGGCACCATTTCTCTAAGAATTTCATCTCAGTAACTGATAATGAGGGGTCTTTATTTCCCCACAATACCCATTCCTATCCTTAAAGTTCTCATTTCCTCCATGAGGTCCCACAGTTGGTGCTCTGATACCATTTCCATTCATTGGTTAAAGCAACAAGTTACATTCACATACTCATCCAAAGCAAACATCCTTATTGAGTAAGGTGAAAGGTCAATACACAAGAAGAAAGTGACTAAATAAAGCACCAAATTAAGTGTCAGAATAATTCATAAACTGTCTTTGATCGTAGTATTTACATGACAACTCTGGACAGATTATTGAATTAGAACAGCTAGTGTACGTTACCTCTGGCAGAAGTTCAACCATAGAAGGAAAAGTGATGTAGGTGACTGGGTAGCAATAGAAGAATAGAAGAACATAAAAATAAGGATGGGTGGGGAAATTTCATTTGTTGGTGAAATGGGATGTTTGAGAATGTGCAGAATCTGAGAGGAATTAGACAGAAAAGAGAGAATGAAAATAAATGTAACTGAGGTTCTAGAGGAGCTCAGAGGGCATAAAATTAATAGAAAAGATAGAGTTATCAGCACTGAATACAGGAAGGTCATTTCATCCTCTGAAAAGGAGGAAAAGAGGTCGGGGGTGGGGGAGGTAGATAAATGTAGGTTAGAGCAGAACCTGAGATAGATCTTTGGTTATTTCTTTTTTTCTCTAAGGAGTATAAGGCAAGATCATATTTTGCTTATTAAAGAGCTAAAGGAAGATGCTCCTGGAAAGGGATAAATATTCATAACCACAGCTCTACATGGGAAAGAAAACAGATCAGAAACCAGTGAAGAAGCTGAAGTAGCAGAGTGTGCAGCTGAGATTGAAGATGGATTTGTACTACCCCACTTCATACAAATATTTACCTGCTTTTCTCCAGTAACACTTGAGTGCCCGTGGTTGGAGCAGGAAGAATAGATCGTTGGCAAGCTGCAGACTTGGGGGTATAAACAATGGATTTAGGGGAAACAAATGGAAAGGGTCAGGAGTAGAGAAAGCTGGCAAAGGAGTAAAGTAGTGGACCTAGGTGCTCAGAGAGGGAGGTACCTCTCATGAGAGGGAGCTCATGCAATAGGAGAAAGTGTGTGTGTATGATGGGCAGAGAAGGCAAATGACTGGAGGTCCTGCCAAATTGGAACCGTAGCTCTGGTGGGAGAAAGAAAACGAGAGAGCTAGAAGTAAAGAATGTCACTGTCCCAGTGTGAACTGTTAGTTAGAGATTTTAGATGCAGCAGTCTGGAGTAACATCCAAGCCCAAGGATTGCCTTGGAAGTAGTCTTCTAAAAATAGGGTGCTTTAGTGGGCTTGAAATGAAAGCTGAAGGAAATGTGGGATCAGGGCACTGTACCGCCATGTGCGCCTCCACACGGGTGCTGAACCTTAGGACACGCTCAGTCGTTGGAAAGGACGTGTGTGAGTTATGTGTTTGACAGATATCAGAGAATGATCTGGAGGTGAAAAGTAATAGCAACAAGGACGGGCAGAAGCTGCAGAAATTGTGAAGGAGGAGAGGCTTGCTTTTGGTGAGAAAACAGAGACCTGCATGAGCAACATGGA
The DNA here is from genome assembly GCF_039906515.1 of Pseudorca crassidens. Taxonomy (NCBI): domain Eukaryota; kingdom Metazoa; phylum Chordata; class Mammalia; order Artiodactyla; family Delphinidae; genus Pseudorca; species Pseudorca crassidens. Next base: position 24,053,211 of record NC_090306.1, on the reverse strand, counting down.
AAGGTAGGATGACACTTGGCCCAACTCACAGGGCAGGCTCATATGAAGTCATGGATAGAAAAGTCCTCCATGGGGTGTAAAATATAATTTAAGTTGAAGGTATTATTATTACTATTTGTGTACAAAATTATATATAGACACGGATATTGGAACTTATACACCCCCCCCACACACAGTTATCAGTCATATGCTATCATTAACATTTTAGCAACTCTTGTAATATCTTACACCTTATTTGAACAGTTCTGAAAGCATTTCATGTGCACATTTTAGTATTTTCTCACCACAATCCTGGGAGGTAAAGAGTAGATACTATTATCCATAGATGTGAAAACTGAAGAACAGAGACAGTGAGTTATTTGGCTAAGGCCAACTTTTTTTTTTTTTTTGGATTAAAGAAAGTGAAGTCTTCTAACTCCCATAGGTAATGAGAAAGAAAGCTTTTCACCAGGTGTTCATTTGCTTCCTGCTTTCCCCACATAATAACATCTGGAACACACATACACGTGATAACTCTGTTCTGTATTTTTTTTCTTAGCCACTGCATATCAGAATATTAAAACTTCAGGGGCTCAAAGGTATTGAATTTGCAAGGTGATTCTCTCCTCAACAGCCAGTTTCCTGTCTGAGGCTTCACATATTACCTGTTGGTACAATTATTTTCCATACTGTCTCTTGATAGTAAAGACAAACCCACAATTCTGTTCCTTAGACACTGTCCGTCAAAAATGAATATAGAATCATTTTTCATTGATTTTCAGGAAAATAGGACACTACTCTCAAAGCAAATATATCTAGTATATCCAAACCATGGGTGTTTCAGTACCAAAGGCTTCTTTTGACTCACTCTCAAAATAGATTTTTGAGTTGGAATTGTCTCTCTTAACTGAAGTTATGCTTCAACAATAACTATATTTTTATGTTAATGCTTGCCTAATGACTGTATTTTAAACTTTGTGGGTCTCAGTTTCCTCATCTGCAAAATGTGTAACCTCCAAGTTTGATGGAATATGGGTTTTGTAAAGTGCTTAGCACAGTACCTTGACTTAAACATTCAATAAAAATAAGGGTGATTTCAATCAGCCATGATTTATTATCCTGCATTTCATTGTTACCAGAGTATTTCCTTCCTTTGTGTGAATTGTATCATTGCATTGACACCAGCAAGAGGAAATAGAACAATTGCAACCTTAAGTCTGAAACCAGTCTCACTAAGGAAGAGGTTTACAAACTAATTAGTTAAAAAGCAAAACAGACAGGGAAGGATCTCTTTAAACAAAACACGAAAATCTCGGTAAAAAGAGAAAATGTTTGGTAAATTCATCAACATTAATAGTTAGAACTTCTGTTCTTCAAAACACACCAGAAAGAAACTAAGAAGACAAGTCACAAATGGGGACTTATATCAATCCAACACCGTGAACCATGGTTAATGTACGGTGACAATAGGCAATGATCATAAACAGTTTTTTAAGGAACTGCAGCTAGTACTGCTTTTACTCAGGAAAGACATGCTTTTCTCTTTCTTTTCAAGAAGAAAATGTTCTCTTTTTTTTCATTACTTCTCTAGCATCCCTCAGTTACCCCGTCTTTTGGGCCTCCACTCAGGGCCACCCTTAGATGTCCCATGCTCCTTTTACCCTCCCTGCAGGGCCAGCCTGGTGTCTGTAATGTCAAGGGGTCTCAGATGGTAGACGGTATTACACCCTGAGGGAGATGGAAACTGTGCCCATGGATGCCAAGGGCCGGGCTGGGGAGGGAGCATGTAGTTTGAGAAGAGGAAGAGGAAACCAGTTGCAACCCAGGAACTTTGATGATAAATTTCCCTTTGGAGTAGAAACTAATGCCTGTCTAGATGAAAGCACTGGAAACAAGCAAAATGGCAGCAGGAGCCATCCTGAAAGTGAATACAGCTGTACCTTGGGAGACTAATTGCCTAACCAAGGCCTCAGGCCTGCCTGAACGTAAGGATGGGAAAGAGGCTTAAACAGTTACATTATGCAATGCCTATTGTTCTTGCCAAGTTAAACTTGGTGCAATAAATTTTGAACAAGCAAAAGAAGGTTTAATAATAAGGGAAATATTTCTATGGCACCTTATCACGTATCGACTGCTGCCTTTATACTGTGATGCATATGAACTCATTTATTTCTCAGTCCAACCCCTTAGAAAGTGTCTGTTACTAGGTTGAAGCATGTGAAATTGCCAATGTTCAACCATTTTGACCTACAAATGGCCACCGTGGCTGGTTCAGCCTGCATTTTTTCTGCATTTTACAGATGAAGAAATCTAGATGCAGAGCACTTAAGTAACTTTACAGAAAGTGTCAAGCCTGGGCCCTAATAATCGAGCTTCTGTTTCTATAGTCATTGTGAACCACTGAAATATACTGCCTCTCTACCACACTGAATTAAAATGACAGAAATGGTTTCTTCCAACCTAAAATTTCTATGCATGAATCTGTGCTATATCGTTCTCAGTCTCCATACACCAATCTCTTCATGCTTTGCCTATTTCTTTTGAAATGAATCAGCGCTCACCCAGTCACTAGCTGGAAATCTCAGAATAGAATTTTCTTTCTTTTTTATTTCTTTACCACAAGAATCCAAATGATATTTATTAAGTCCACCTCAGCAGGAGCCACAGAATCATTGGGCATGAGAGCTAGAAGGGATTTCAGAGATAATCCAGTCATTTTTCTAATACAGATATAGTCACTGAGCAAGCAGGGAGCAGAATTGGGACAAGAGTCTGGACTCCTGAGCCCGTGTCTGCTCTTCTCTCTCCACCTCTGTTCTCACAATGGACTCACATGCTACAGATAATGCCTCTTTGCTTCTCTGCAGTTTCAGGACCCATCATAACTCTCTAACCCTCGCCCATGACAATAGCTCAACTCACTGTGCCAATCACTCTTCTAAATGTCTTACATGTATTAACTCATGAATCAGCACAACAACTCCATGACATTTACTATTATAAACCCCATTTTACAAATAGGAAACCAAGGTACAGAAAAATTAAAGTGATTTACCCCAGGTCACACAGCTTGCAGACCAGCACCAGAGGCCATGCCCCCATCACGCAACCATATGCACTTTGTCCTGCCCTGCCCTTCACTGAGCAAAGCTTACACTCACTTCTTTTGGGAAGCAGTTCTCAATTCTCCCCTCAATCTGTTGAAAATCGTATCTGCCAAACTCTCTGAGTCCCCATGCAACATCACCTTATATGGAATTGGCTACTTATTAGTCTGTTTTGTCTGATGGCCTGCAAACACCTTAAACATAGTGACTGTGTTTTACTCTTCCTAATATTCACAGGATTTGACACAACACCTGACAAGACCTAGACGTAGAGTATGGACTTGAGGGGGAAGAGGAAGCTGGGACGAAGTGAAAGAGTGGCATGGACATATATATACTACCAAATGTAAAATAGATAGCTAGTGGGAAGCAGCTGCATAGCACAGGGAGATCAGCTCCGTGCTTTGTGACCACCTAGAGGGGTGGGATAGGGAGGGTTGGAGGGAGAGCAATAGGGAGGAGATATGGGGATATATGTATATGTATAGCTGATTCACTTTGTTATACAGCAGAAACTAACACACCATTGTAAAGCAATTATACGCCAATAAAGATGTTAAAAAAACAGTAAATAAATATTTGTTGACTGAATGCATGAAAGAATGAAGGGTCACCTAAATCTTTCTGTCTTCAATTTCTCCTTATTCTACCTATCTTCCAACCTGAAGTGAGTTGGGGAAACTAGTGAGACATTAGTATGTAAGTTCCATGCAGGCTGGTAAACCCTTTACTTATCTTCCTTAATAACCAAAGATAAGCCTTTTTTTTTTTTTTTTTTTTTTTTTTTTTTTGCGGTACGCGGGCTTCTCACAGTTGTGGCCTCTCCCGTTGTGGAGCACAGGCTCCCGACGCGCAGGCTCAGCGGCCATGGCTCACGGGCCCAGCCGCTCCGCGGCATGTGGGATCTTCCCGGACCGGGGCACGAAACCGTGTCCCCTGCATTGGCAGGCGGACTCTCAACCACTGCGCCACCAGGGAAGCCCCAAAGATAAGTCTTTTGATTGTTGTTCCCCAAATGTTTGATCATGAACTCATCACACTACTAAGACAGGAATTTTCTTCATCCACAGTCACTATATCTGGGGCCCAAATTTGTTTTCAATTTTATACTTTGACTTCTGAGTGTGAAATAAAATAATTTGTTTCACTTAATCCATTAGACCAGAAATTAGGATCCTACAAGCAGGTAAAATAAGTATTTTGATCTTAACACGGAGGGGCCTAGAACATTCATTCATAGTCACAATGGGCTTCAGAAGTCATTACAGTGAGATATGTTTCAAATGACTTCATGTTTAAATGAGTTAGTTCTAACTGAGGTGTCCAGGCTACTACTGTGTCCCCTGATTTGAAATCATATACGTAATTCTCATAAATGATCAATTGGATATCCAGATGGAAATGCAATTTTTATTTCCCACATCAAATAGAAAGTTAATTGCAGATGGACTGCAGATTTTAGTATGAAAGGCAAAACAATCTAGTCTTTAAAAGAGAACAACTCCCCGATCTGTAAGTGGGCAAAAAACATTAACAATAAAAGACTAATACTAATAAATTGGGCTCTATTAAAATTAAGAATTTGTGTTCATCAAAAGAAAAAATTAAGAGCATAAAAAGGCAAGCCACAAATTGGGAGAAGGCATTCACAATACCTATATCTAATAAAAGTATTGCATCCAGGATAAAGTATATGCACAAATCATTGTGAAAAAAAATAGAAACCCAATAAACAAATGGGCAAAGACTTGGGCACGTCTCAAGAAAAGATATCCAAATATCCCATATACAAAAAGGTGCTCCACTCTCAGTTACCAGAGAAATATAAGCAAAACTACTATGCCACACAACTACTCTTCCACTGAAATGACTAAAATGAAAAGAACAGACAATGAGGAGTGTTGACAAGTGGAATAAGTATAACTTCTTGACTACTGCTTCTGGGAGTATATGCTGTACAACCACTTTGGGAAACTCCTTGGCAGATTTTATTAAAGCTCTCTACATAAATCAGTTCCACATGGAGGTATACCCAACTGTAGTATGCACATATGTTCAACAAAAGACATTCATAAGAAAGTTCTTAGTACTACTATTCCCAAATTCTTAGTGGCACTTGGTAGTAGAAACTACCTAACTGTTCATCAACAGTAGAACAGATAAATTAAATGTGGTATATTCACAGTATGGAGTACTAGACGGCAAGGAGAATGAATACACAAAATTTTTTCTTAACATCTTTATTGGACTATAATTGCTTTACAATGGTGTGTTAGTTTCTGATTTATAACAAAGTGAATCAGTTATACATATATATATGTTCCCATATCTCTTCCCTCTTGCGTCTCCCTCCCTCCCACCCTCTCTATTCCACCCCTCTAGGTGGTCACAAAGCACCGAGCTGATCTCCCTGTCCTATGCGGCTGCTTCCCACTAGCTACCTATTTTACGTTTGGTAGTGTATATATGTCCATGCCACTCTTTCACTTTGTCAGAGCTTACGCTTCCCCCTCCCCATATCCTCAAGTCTATTCTCTAGTAGGTCTGTGTCTTTATTCCCGTCTTGCACCTAGGTTCTTCATGACCCTTTTTTCCCTTAGATTCCATATATATCTGTTACCATACGGTATGTGTTTTCCTCTTTCTGACTTACTTCACTCTGTATGACAGACTCTAGGTCCATCCACCTCACTACAAATAACTCAATTTCGTTTCTTTTTATGGTTGAGTAATATTCCATTGTATATATGTGCCACATCATCTTTATCCATTCATCTGTCGATGGACACTTAGGTTGCTTCCATGTCCTGGCTACTGTAAATAGAGCTGCAGTGAACATTTTGGTACATGACTCTTTTTGAATTATGGTTTTCTCAGGGTATATGCCCAGTAGTGGGATTGCTGGGTTGTATGGTAGTTCTATTTTTAGTTTTTTAATGAACCTCCATACTGTTCTCCACTGTGGCTGTATCAATTTACATTCCCACCAACAGTGCAAGAGGGTTCCCTTTTCTCCACACCCTCTCCAACATTTATTGTTTCTAGATTTTCTGATGATGGCCATTCTGACCGGTGTGAGATGATATCTCATTGTAGTTTTGATTTGAATTTCTCTAATGATTAATGATGTTGAGCATTCTTTCATGTGTTTGTTGGCGATCTGTATATCTTCTTTGGAGAAATGTCTATTTAGGTCTTCTGCCCATTTTGGGATTGGGTTGTTTGTTTTTCTGATATTGAGCTGCATGAGCTGCTTGTATAGTTTGGAGATTAATCCTTTGTCAGTTGCTTCATTAGCAAATATTTTCTCCCATTCTGAGGGTTGTCTTTTGGTCTTGCTTATGGTTTCCTTTGCTGTGCAAAAGCTTTTAAGTTTCATTAGGTCCCATTTGCTTATTTTTGTTTTTATTTCCATTTCTCTAGGAGGTGGGTCAAAAAGGATCTTGCTGTGATTTGTGTCATAGAGTGTTCTGCGTATGTTTTCCTCCAACAGTTTTATAGTGTCTGGCCTTACATTTAGGTCTTTAATCCATTTTGAGTTTATTTTTGTGTATGGTGTTAGGGAGTGTTCTAATTTCATACTTTTACATGTAGCTGTCCAGTTTTCCCAGCACCACTTATTAAAGAGGCTGTCTTTTCTCCACTGTATATTCTTGCCTCCTTTATCAAAGATAAGGTGACCATATGTGTGTGGGCTTATCTCTGGGCTTTCTATCCTGTTCCATTGATCTATATTTCTGTTTTTGTACAAGTACCAGACTGTCTTGATTATTGAGGCTTTGTAGTATAGTCTGAAGTCAGGAAGCCTGATTCCTCCAGCTCTGTCTTTCTTTCTCAAGATTGCTTTGGCTGTTTGGTGTCTTTTGCGTTTCCACACAAATTCTGAAATTTTTTGTTCTAGTTCTGTGAAAAATGCCAGTGGTAGTTTGATAGGGATTGCATTGAATCTGTAGATTGCTTTGGGTAGTAGAGTAATTTTCACAATGTTGATTCTTCCAATCCAAGAACATGGTATATCTCTCCATCTATTTGTATCATCTTTAATTTCTTTCATCAGTGTCTTATAGTTTTCTGCATACAGGTCTTTTATCTCCTTAGGTAGGTTTATTCCTAGATATTTTATTCTATTTGTTGCAGTGGTAAATGGGAGTGTTTTCTTAATTTCACTTTCAGATTTTTCATCATTAGTGTATAGGAATGCTAGAGATTTCTGTGCATTAATTTTGTACCCTGCTAATTTACCAAATTCATTGATTAGCTCTAGTAGTTTTCTGGTAGCATCTTTAGGATTCTCTATGTATAGTATCATGTCATCTGCAAACAGTGACAGCTTTACTTCTTCTTTTCCAATTTGGATTCCTTTTATTTCTTTTTCTGCTCTGATTGCTGTGGCTAAAATTTCCAAAACTATGTTGAATAATAGTGGTGAGAGTGGACAACCTTGTCTTGTTCCTGATCTTAGTGGAAATGGTTTCAGTTTTTCACCATTGAGGATGACGTTGGCTGTGGTTTATCATATATAGCCTTTATTATGTTGAGGAAAGTTCTCTCTATACCTACTCTCTGCAGAGTTTTTATCATAAATGGGTGTTGAATTTTGTCAAAAGCTTTCTCTGCATCTATTGAGATGATCATATGGTTTTTCTCCTTCAATTTGTTAATATGGTATATCACATTGATTGATTTACATATATTGAAGAATCCTTGCATTCCTGGGGTAAACCCCACTTGATCATGGTGTATGATCATTTTAATGTGCTGTTGGATTCTGTTTGCTAGTATTTTGTTGAGAATTTTTGCATCTATGTTCATCAGTGATATTGGCCTGTAGTTTTCTTTCTTTGTGACATCTTTGTCTGGTTTTGGTATCAGGGTGATGGTGGCCTTGTAGAATGAGTTTGGGAATGTTCCGCCCTCTGCTATATTTTGGAAGAGTTTGAGAAGGATAGGTGTTAGCTCTTCTCTAAATGTTTGGTAGAATTTGCCTGTGAAGCCATCTGGTCCTGAGCTTTTGTTTGTTGGAAATTTTTTTTTTTTTAACATCTTTATTGGACTATAATTGCTTTACAATGGTGTGTTTGTTAGTTTCTGCTTTATGACAAAGTGAATCAGTTATGTTGGAAGATTTTTAATCACTGTTTCAATTTCAGTGCTTGTGTTTGGTCTGTTCATATTTTCTATTTCTTCCTGGTTCAGTCTCGGAAGGTTGTGCATTTCTAAGAATTTGTCCATTTCTTACAGGTTGTCCATTTTATTGGCATATAGTTGCTTGTAGTAATCTCTCATGATCCTTTGTATTTCTGCTGTGTCAGTTGTTACTTCTCCTTTTTCATTTCTAATTCTATTGATTTGAGTTCTTCCTTTTTTTCTTGATGAGTCTGGCTAATGGTTTATCAATTTTGTTTATCTTATCAAAGAACCAGCTTTTAGTTTTATTGATCTTTGCTATCATTTCCTTCATTTCTTTTTAATTTATTTCTGACCTGATCTTTATTATTTCTTTCCTTCCGCTAACTTTGGGTTTTTTTTTGTTCTTCTTTCTCTAATTGCTTTAGGTGCAAGGTTAGGTTGTTTATTTGAGATGTTTCTTGTTTCTTAAGGAAGGATTGTGTTGCTATAAACTGCCCTCTTAGAACTGCTTTTGCTGCATCCCATAGGTTTTGCGTCGTCGTGTTTTCATTGTCATTTGTTTCTAGGTATTTTTTAATTTCCTCTTTGATTTCTTCAGTGAGCTCTTACTTATTAAGTAGTGTATTGTTTAGCCTCCATGTGTTTGTATTTTTTACAGATTTTTTCCTGTAACTGATATCTAGTCTCATAGTGTTGCGGTTGGAAAAGATACTTGATACAATTTCAATTTTCTTAAATTTACCAAGGCTTGATTTGTGACCCAAGATATGATCTATCCTGGAGAATGTTCCATGAGCCCTTGAGAAGAATGAATACAGAATCATTTGAATGAATCTTATGAACATAATGTTGAGTGAAGAAGGTGGATAGAAAATAATGCACACTGTATTATTTTACTTACATATAAAACTCCAAACACTGGCAAAGCTAATCTATGTTTGAATCTTGCTAATCTATGACTTAGCGGTCAGGATAATGGTTACTTTGGGGGTGAATAGGTAATGACTAGATGGCAGCTTATGGGATGCTGGTAATGTTTTATATTTTTTTAGGTCTGGAAGTTGAAATCTGAGAGCTACTTATTATTGTATTTATGATATATTCACTTTTCCACATTTAAGTCATACCTCATAAAAAATAATAAAAATCATATGGAGAAGAAACTCTTGGTGAAAATAGTTATTACTTATGTTCATTATTAAACCATACCTAAAATGCATAGGTTTTGGTTTTGTTTTTTCTTTGCTTTTTTGCTTTTTGTGGTTGTTTTGTTTTGTTTTGTTTTGTTAGAGTAACACTGAAAGCGCCTTGTAGTTTCATCACCATATTCCATGGTGGTAAGGAGGAATCAAGTATTAGTTTCCTGGGTGTTATGGATTGAATTCTGTCCTCCTAAAATTCATATGTTAAAGTCCTCAACTGCAGTATCTCAGAATGTGACCTAATTTGGAAATAAGATTATCGTAGAGGTAACTAATTAAGTTAAGATGAAACCATACTAGAGTAGGGTGGACCCCTAATCCATTATGACTGGTGTCCTTAAAAAAGAGGAAATTTGGGGCTTCCCTGGTGGCTCAGTGGTTGAGAGTCCACCTGCCGGTGCAGGGGACACGGGTTCGTGCCTGGTCCGGGAAGATCCCACCTGCCGTGGAGCGGCTGGGCCCGTGAGCCATGCCTGCTGAGCCTGCGCGTCCGGAGCCTGTGCTGTGCAACGGGAGAGGCCACAACAGTGAGAGGCCCGTGTAACCGCAAAAAAAAAAAAAGAGGAAATTTGGACACATAGATATGCACAGAGGGCAGGGGAGTTAAAGACACAGGGAGAAGATGGCCATCTACAAGCTAAGAATAGGCCTAGAACAGATGTTTCTCTAACAGTCCTGAGAAGGAACCAACCCTGCCAACATCTTGATTTTTCTAGACTCCAGATTCCTGAGATGCAGGAGGGGAGGGTGATGCTAAAAGCTCTTCTGCATTAGGGAAACCCACCCCCCCACACACCTGCCTCAACTAGCATCTCACACACTTGGCAAGGCTGCTCTAAAGGATGGGGAGCAGTGGAAGGTGTTAGGCAGGGGAATCACATGATCTCTTTTCTGTTTTGGAACAATGGAATGTTCTGAATCATGTGACACACTGAAGATGGATCAGGAAAACCTAAGCATCTCAAACAGTTCTATGATCCTTGGGAAGAATCCTCAGAATGGATCTTTCCTGGGTCTGGAGGTCTTCAAGGAAGTAAAATAACCACTTGATTATTCCTAAAGCAGTGGTTTCCCATGTTGTTTTGGTCACAACCTCTTTGAAACTCTGTTGAAAGTTATAAATCCTCCCATCAGACAGATACCCATACTCATCCAGATTTAAGAGTACAGGTGAGGATTTTTAAAACAGAGTATTGGTTTTTGATCTCACTTGTAGAAATAAAGATGGATGGCTGAAGATAATGGGGTTTCCAGCTGTCATCACACAGGAAGCCAGCAACTAACTACTAGCCCTATGCCAAGACTCAAAGGTACCGTTCTGGAAACTCTGTAACTTTGCCACGTTGGTTGTTTTTGCTCTTCCCCTATTTACTTATCCACAATGAAGAGCAGTTACTTAAATCACAAAGAGATTGTACGTCTATCTTTAAGTGCAGAAAGGAAAGGGGGAAGCATGAAGATTGAACCCAGTCCACAGCCAGGTTTGGGGAAAGAGTCAGTAACTGAGAGGAGGGCGGCACAGGCTAATTTAATCCTCAGGATTTATGGTGAATAAAGGAGAACATTGTTTCCTTGGGGAGAATTTTCATTATCTTCCCTGTGGACTTTAATTCATTTTAATTCCATTTCCCATCACCCCCTTCTTGGTGTTAACTGCTCAGGGCTATGGGAAGCTAAATCACTGACTGGGGCTGGTTAGGAGGGGGAAGAATGGGAAATAAAAATATATGCATATTTTTTATTTTCACACTGAGGATCTTCGCTGAAAGATTTCACAAACTCCAAAGTTTTAACTGGTCAGAAATTGCCCAATGAATAGGGGGCACTAAAGCTTAAGGGGAGGTACTATAACTTGTTGACCACTATATTTGCAGAGCTAAACACCTGGCCTGGCACATGGTAGTGAATTGAATGAATGAATGAATGAATGAATGGAATAAAATGCTCATGGGATTTGCAGTCATAACATTTGGATATTATTCTACACTTAAATAGATAAGTGACAAGTCCCCTTGTGTTTTTGGGACTGACTTTTTCTTTTCTATAAAATAAGGGAATTAGAGCAAATATAGATAAGGTACTTGAACATTCTACAATTTAGAATGTGAACAGAGTTAGTTAAGGCAAAGCTATTTGTAGTCACCACTATGTGGAGTAGATAAGATGGTGCAATATGTATGTATGTATATAGTATGTCTAAGAGTTTAGGGAAGGCTAATTTGAGAAAGTTTCACTCTGTCCTAAAAGAAACTGAGACCTAAATTTACCTAAAGTGCAATCCTGTGATCAGCAGTGCACTCAGCAGCACTTGCATAACCATTGCTTCAGGCAGGACTGGACCAAAATAGTAAGAAGAGAAGAAGGAAGAAGCAAAGTCACAGTTCTACTAAGGAGAGAGGTTTGGCAACTACAGGTTACCAAAAGAAAGAAGGAAACTGCTTATTTGGATGGAACTATTAACTCTTTCAAACTCTCCTGCAGCTTGGAGAATAGTTTTGTAAGTGGATCTTAATGCTCTCAAAGCTTCTTGGTACGAGAACACGTGTCCATCCTTTAGATCATACACTTATCTTCAGAACAAATAGGTCCTAAAGGTCTCATGTAAACAAACACAATGGAAACGAGTCAATTCAGAATGAGACAACAGTTACAGCATAATAGAAATAAAAATACACAGGCTGACATAAAATTGATTTCATTAATATTTATCAGAGTATCTTATTTACACTTATGTTTCATGTGGAATTAAGTGGACAGTTTCTCTTAAGTTTTAGACAAATAATTCTATTTTTATTAAATGAATATTATCTTTTTTTTTTTTTTTTTTTTTTGGCGGTACGCGGGCCTTTCACTGCTGTGGCCTCTCCCGTTGCGGAGCACAGGCTCCGGATGCGCAGGCTCAGCGGCCATGGCTCACGGACCCAGCCGCTCCGCGGCATGTGGGATCTTCCCGGACCGGGGCACGAACCTGTGTCCCCTGCATCGGCAGGCGGACTCTCAACCACGGCTCCACCAGGGAAGCCCTATCTATCTTTAAGATGCTTTTATTACTGCATAAAACTATGCTGCTACTATCCACACACTTTTTAGTATTAAATGTCCTTTCTTGAAAATAATAAAAAAAAGTCTTTAATACATGCACACATAGTGAATTGTTACACAGAGCTTCTTTTGTTCAGGTTATCAAATTCTTCTGGGCAGATTCTTCCAGTTTCTTGACAATATCGTGCATTGGTGGATCTAATTCTGCTTGAAGCGCTTCAGTGGTTTCAAATATGCTGGGACCAGACACATAATTTAATGATCTTCCTAATTTCCAACTATCCTGCCCTCAAGAATACTGGAGTTTGTGCTGACTTTTGTGGAATGTGTCCTCTCGCTGACCTATGATAAATAGTGCACCATTTTTCTAAAATGATCTAAAATGTGGAGCATTTTCACAATGACTTTTTCTCATTTCTTGGCTCAGGAAATATTATTCTTGCCTCCTATGGTCATCTTGTTATTCACCAGCGAATTTTACTGACCCAGCACCTCCCAGCTGAGGTGGATGGTTGGGTAAGTGGATAGAAGAGGCCGGATTTTTGCCTTTTTTTACACAGATTCACAAGGAAGAGCTTTCCCTTCTCCTCTTCCCCTCAAGTGTGTGTTTCAACACTTTGGAGCCATCTCTGGAGGAGCCTAGGAAGTTAAAATGCATTAAAAACAAGGTAATAGGGGCTTCCCTGGTGGCGCAGTGGTTGAGAGTCCGCCTGCCGATGCAGGGGACACGGGTTCGTGCCCCGGTCCGGGAAGATCCCACATGCCGTGGAGCGGCTGGGCCCGTGAGCCATGGCCGCCGAGCCTGCGCATCCGGAGCCTGTGCTCCGCAACGGGAGAGGCCGCAGCGGTGAGAGGTCCGCGTACCGCAAAAAACCAAACCAAAACAAAACAAAACCCCAAGGTAAGAGCATGTCCAAAAGCCAAAGGGGACGCATTGTCAACTGCAGCTGGAAAGGGCTTTTGCTGGACTGCAGAGGTTAAGTTTACAAAATTATCTAGGACTTTAAAAATAAACCACGACTAAAGCAATAGACACATGCTATTTTTAGTGTCTGCCAATTAAAGTAAGATGAATTTTTTTCACTGTCTACTCAATCATGTTCTCTACAAAAAGAAATATATAATATTTTTTGCTTTGCTATAGTGTTGACTAAAGTGGAAAAATGGCTATTGAATAAAGATCTCACCTGAAACCAATTCTTTTTTTTTTTTTTTTTTTTATTAAAGGCAGGTCTCTGAATTAGTCATGGAAAGTCCCCTGATGAATGTGGCTGGCAATCTGTTTGATTCCCACAGAACACTGTGTCCTGGAAAGATTTTGTGATCACAGCGATAGACCTAAGCACAGGCCTCCATCTCCCATCTTCTGGTTCTAAGTCCCATGGAAGCACCTACACCAGCTGTCCCCACATTTGTACCTGTGCTGTGCTGGTTATGTATGAAGCACCTGGGGAGTCTTGTACCAAAAATACAGACTCATTGAGGGTGTGGTGAAAAGGGAACCCTCCTGCACTGTTGGTGGGAATGTAAATTGATACAGCCACTATGGAGAACAGTATGGAGGTTCATTAAAAAACTAAAAATAGAACTACCATATGACCCAGCAATTCCACTACTGGGCATATACCCTGAGAAAACTATGACTCAAAAAGAGACATGTACCACAATGTTCACTGCAGCAATATTAACAATAGCCAGGACATGGAAGCAACCTAAGTGTCCATTGACAGATGAATGGATAAAGAAGATGTGGCACATATATACAATGGAATATTACTCAGCCATAAAAAGAAACGAAACTGAGTTATTTGTAGTGAGCTGGATGGACCTAGAGTCTGTCATACAGAGTAAAGTAAGTCAGAAAGAGAAAAAACAAATACTGTATGCTAATGCATATATATGGAATCTTAAAAAAATGGTACTGATGAACCTAGGAGCAGGGCAGGAATAAAGATGCAGACACTAGAGAATGGACTTGAGGACACGGGGAGGGGAGTGGGAAGCTGGGGCGAAGTGAGAGAAGCATCGACATATACACACTACCAAATATAAAACAGATTGCTAGTGGGAAGCAGCTGCATAGCACAGGGGGATCAGCTCGGTGCTTTGAGATGACCTAGATGGGTGGGATAGGGAGGGTGGGAGGGAGGCTCAAGAAGGAGGGGATATGGGTATATATGTATGCATATGGCTGATTCACTTTGTTGTACAACAGAAACTAACACAGCATTTTGAAGCAATGATACCCCAATAAAGATGTATAAAAAATAATTAGTAAATAAATAAAATAGGCATGGGGTGGGGATGACAAAAAATATATTTGTCACCCCAAACTTAAGAGTGTCACCCTTAAACCATCACTCTTCACAAAAAGGATGCATTAATAAAAGACAGATTTGCTTTATTGAAATAAAATTCAGAGGTGACTACTCACAGAAGATCCATGCTTAGAGGTAGCAGACTTCAACAGCTAAGTAATATTGGTGTTAATTACCCCCTCTACCTCTTAGATGCTGGGTATGTTTATCTGAGGCCCCATCCTTTACATATGAATTCAAATGTTTGAATAACTTTCAAAAGCTATCACCTGCAAGACTGTCTTCTGCACCTCACATTGGCAGCTAACACTAGCTACACTAATCCACAATAAATGGCATTGTCATGACTCCGATGGTAATAACATTTGAGGAGCTTCTAGACCGTCAGTTTACCTATTTGTATTTCTACCTTGACATGGACTGAATGTTTCAGTCCTCCCAAAATGTGTATGTTGAAATCTAGTCTCCAATGTGATGGTGTATGGAGGTGGGCCCTCTGGGAGGTGATTAGGTCATAAGGGCAGATCCCTTGTGAATGGGATTAGTGCCCTTATAAAAGAGACTCCTGAGAACCCCCTTGCTCCTTCCACCATGTGAAGTTACAATGGAGAGAAGGACATCTATGAACCAGGAAGTTGTTCTCACCAGACAGCACATCTGCTGGTGCCTTCATCTTGGACCCGCAGCCTCTAGAACAGTAAGAAATAAATTTTTGTTGTTTATAAGCCACCCAGTCTATGGTACTTTGTTATAGCAGCTTGAACTAAGACTACCCCTAATAAATAAAACAAATCTATTAAAATTATCTATGGCCAGTGAGTTTAGTAGCCTAGAGCAGGGGCCAGCAAACATTTTATGTTAACGGGCCAGATGGTAAATATATTAGGCTTTGCAAATCACAGATACTCATTACGTGGAGTCCCAAAGCAGCCATAGACAATAGGACGAATAGGTGCACGGCACTGTCTGATTTCCAATAAAACTTCACTCATGGATACTGAAATTTGAATTTCATATAATTTTCATTTGCCAGAGAACATTATTCTTCTTTTGATTTTTTTCAACCACTTAAAAATATAAGCACTATTCTTAGCCCAAGAGATATACAAAAATAGGCAGGATTCAGATTTGGCCCTCAGGCCATAGTTTGCTAACCCCTAAGCTAGAGCACCAGGTGGATGAAGCCGTGGCCAGAGTCCATAGCTGTTTGAACTTGTCTCTTCTGCTCTGCTCTGCTGGTTATTCTTTGGTCATAAATCACACTTCTGGCTCGATCCCACCACCATGCAGATGTGCTGGGGACCAGTAAAGAAGATGTGTAAGATTCAGTGCAAAATCATTGCTCCTACAGACGTCCTATGTATTCACACTGTGTTGCGCTGCCGGGGATATACTATGAACATCAAATAAGGCTCAGACCTCCCATGGGACACAAAACGTCCTGTGAAATCTTCCCCATTGTCTATGCTTCAGCTTTCTCACGTGTACATCTAGACTTCAGCTTTCTCACGTGTACATCTAGACCTCCGAGAGGTCCTGCATAGCCTTGCCAGGGAAGTAGAAGTTAAAATTTTTTAAAAATTGTTTTTAGTCAGACTGCAGACCTTGCTTGTGAATATCTCTTCATCTATTATCCATATGTTAGAATTGTTTTCATCATCAACTCAGAACTTATTAACAGAGTCAGTTCAATTCCGGTCTTCTGCTTCCTTCCAACTAAGCAGTAGCATGAAAGACATGAGAGAAGCTGATGGTTAATAGATAGCTGTGGATGTTAAAAGGTTTAATCTATTAATATAGGGCAGCATTTCCCAAAGTGTGTTATGCTGAATGCTGACTCTGTTAGATGTTCTGCCAAAAAAAGCATTTCAAGGTCAAGTAAGTTTAGGAAATGCAGCATAAAATATCTCTTCTTTCTTGATGATTCTTAAAGTGCATTATCAGTATGTTAAAGGCTTTGAGGATTCCCACAATAAGACTGCTTAACTAGGTTAAATTAAGTGTTTCTCAAGCTTATGTGATGAGGGAAGTTTTTTTTTCTTCACTTGACTGTTATTAATATCCCGAGAAACTAATGGTCCACAGACTGCATTTTGGGACACTGATACAGACAAGGTGGAAGAATGGAAAGCTTCTAAGCAGGGGAGTAACTTATGTTGTAGATCAATCACTTTGGTGGGGATCAGACTTTTCTCTCCGGGTTTTCGTCATTTTAGGAGATTACCCCATGTGCCATCAGTGTGCTCAAGTCAGAAAGACAGAAGTCATATTTGTTTTGGTGGTAACCTCTTAAAAATTATAAAGTTCGTGCACAGTTCATTGATAATCTCAACAGTAGAAATGATAATATGAAACGCATATTATCTTCTGCTCGCTCACCTCTATCCCAACAGCCTGGCACACTTTCCAGAGATACCAGGCAGCGTTATCAGTTTCCATGTCACTTTTCAGCTCTTCTGTGGCAACTCTAAATCTTATGCATCAGGAGACTATGGTTTTGGATTATAAACATAGAGCAGTATCTACTGGAGGAATTTATTATCACACTTCTTTGCTTAGCCACTTCTCATCGCCGATCTATCACCAAGGTCTATCAATTCTACTTCTGAAATGCACTTCAAGTCTGCCCACTTCTCTCCATCTTGCCTGTCCGCACCATCACCAGCTCTGTCCTACTTCCAACCCCTGATCCCGCTCGTCCATTCTCCTAATTGCAGCCACAAAGGTCTTAAAATTTAAATTAGTCTCTGGCTTCAAAGTCTTCAAAAGCTTCTCATTAAAATAAAATTCAGAATCTTTATCAAGATCTGTGAGGATCTACATGACCAGGTTCCTGCCTAGCCACCCCCCAACACACACACACACACACACACAAACACACACACACACACACACACACACACACGTCCGGCCTCTCAGCAACTCCCTCACCCAAAACACGTGCCTTCTTTCTGTTCCTTGAACACTTCCAGGTTTTTCCTTTCCTTACAGTCTTCCTACTTGCTATTTCCTCTGCCCAGATTGCTCTTCCCTCCATTCTTTTTTTTTCTTTTTGCCAAGTTAATCCCTATGCTTCCTTCAAATATCAATTTAAATCTTTCTTTGTCAGAGACCTTCACAAACCACCAAATCTGAGTCAACCCCTGGTTTTTTCATTGCACCTGTTATTCTCCATGCTACTTCCAAAATTTTCTTATTATATGTTTATTTTTTAAATGCCTGTGAGATCCAAAAGGATAGGGGACACATCTGCTTTATTCCACACTAAATGCAGAAAAATTGGCATTGTGTCTGGTCACAGAATGGGCTTAATAATTATGTATTACACGACTGAAGCTAACCAGTGGAAATTTCTCTTCGTTTTATCTCCTGCCTTTTCCTTACATGAAACTTTAGTTCCATCCAGATTTTCATCTTTTGCACAATTATCACCCAGAAGGTTCAATCATTCATTTCTATTAGGAGTGGAATTTTAAGGCCATCTCATGTAACTCTCCTCTTACGCTTCTCTAACCATTTCAGTTTATTTTATTCTCTTCTTGGGAACTCATGGCACTTATTTTCTGTACCATTCATTTGGTGCCTAATCTTATATTGCCTCTTAACAATGTATCTGTTATGTTAATTAACACCTTATATTTACATATTTTGTCTTGCCAATGATGTCATAAATCTATCGAGTACAGGACTTGGTACTTCATACCCTAAAGTTCACAGCACGCCTCTGCACAGAGTGCTGCATGAAAGGAGTCTCCATCCACCTTCTCTGGTGCCCCTATTTTAAGACTTTGATACGGAAGTTTGACCCATTTCCTTTTACTCTATTTTCTTCCTCAACCCTTCTGGGTGTGTTGCCATCATACTGGGAATGAAAGCTGTGGAAAGGATAAGTTCTGAGGTCAGAGAGAAGCAATAAAGGGAGGAGTGTGGGGAAAGAGGACAGGCCCAGGGTTTCTAAGTTCCTCCCCCAATGGTACAGAAGGTGAAGACAACTTGGTAGGGGACTAGGTGTACTTTATATTGCCAAGTATCTCCCAGAATATTTAAAAGAGTGCCTTGCTCAAGGTTTTGAAAGTATGAATATTTAAAAGTTAAATGAGGCAAAAAGGATACCTTCTCAAAAATTTCAATCAATGACTCAGTTTTTCATTGTTCAATTTTGGATGAATTCCACTGAAACATCAATTTAATTCAGGAAGTATCTTTGGGATCCAGGAAGGTATTCTGTACTTTTAGTTGCCAGTTCCAGTCTTGACCAAATAAAGACTTTTAAGGAATATTTAAAATACCACAAACCGTAGCTACTTTTTGTTTTATTTTTTCTCCCACCAAAATATAAGGGTTATAAAGGTTCTGCAACCCTGTTAATGTACTTAACCAGCCTTCCTCAAGCTACTTCTGAAACATGGATTAGAAAAGTTAAGCCTGTAACAATACTGTCTTTGTTAGTATAGTACTCTTCAAGGTAAGTCAACAGTTTTACAATTATTAGCTCTTTTTACCTATCTGTTTTCACAATGACTCTTTAAGATGAATAGAGTAGTAGATATTGTCTGTTATCTTTATTTTGTCAATGAGGAAATTGGGCGTAGAAGGACTTAATGACAGAAGCATGCAGCAGCTAACTTTCCGTTTGTGTCAGAGAATTTACCTGCAGTGTAGGATGGCTGAGACAGGGTTGTTATTCAGGAAATGACAGAACAGGCTTGTGAACCTGGCCTCAGGACTGGCTACAGAATTTGCAGGGTCTAGTGTAAAATGAAAATTTGGAGTTCCTTGTTTGAAAATTACTAAGACAGCTGAAAGCGACAGCAGAACATTAAAGCAAGTGCAGGGCCCTTTTCCAAGTATTGGGCCCTGTGAGCTGGCCCTGCCTGAGGCCTCTGAACCTCTAACATCTGGGTGATTCAGTATCAGGGAGGCTGTGAGCGCCTGAAATTGTAGGCAGAATTCTGTTAATATGTATATGCTTCTTTTTCATATTCCATAGCTTTCATCAGATCCTTAAGTGGTCTGTTAACAAAATAAAGCATTAAGAATGCTTCTTCAAGAGTAATAAATGTTCTCAAAGAGACCAAACACAGAGTCACAAGAGACTGGCAGGGACAGCAGGTGCATGTTCCTTCAGAGACTATTTGTACATGCGTGAGTTTTCATGGGTGCACAAGTATTAATGCAAAGACAAAGAATTCTTAAGGCTGCCCAGATGTTGTCAGAAAGAAATAACATCTGAATGTACCTTCAGAAGATAGGAAAGGGAATGGTGAGACATCAAGATGATGACGTTCTTCACAAACCCCAAAGTGATATACCCAAGTAGGAGCTATTTTATTTATTTTTACTCCCTTAAAGGAAGCTTCTCCTTCTTCTTCTGTAATTAGATGTCACGCTCCCTCTTTTAAGTTAAGGAGAAATGTAAGATTTACCAACTCGTGCTGATTTATATCGATGTTATAGATAATTATAACCCAACGTTAGAAATAGGAGTAAAGTAGGCATTTGTTAAAGCAGGTTCAGAAGATGCCCTCAGAAACAGGGAAAGAGTGCTCTGAAGACCTGCATCCCGAGAAATACTACGGAAGAAATGCTGCAACTCTTGAGTCCGGCTGGTAAAACCCCATGGCCATCTCCTATAAGTCTCACACACAAATATCCCTAATAGCGGATTTTGCTGAAAGCCCTGCTCCTTCAGTCTGAGTGGCTGCCTTAAAATTTTATTTAGTCTCTTTGCCCTTTTAGACTAGATATGCTCCCCAGCCAAATCTCCAACTCATATGAATGGGGATACAGAGAGATGGGTAACTGAAACAGCAGGGAAATTCTCAAATATCCACTTGCACAGAGTGTCAAACTTCTCTTGATGCAGCCTCTAACAAGCAGAAAAGCACGATTCACTTGAGTTCCTGGTCAGTCTGCTGTTCCCACTCTTGTCCCTGTTCATGGCACAATGGGACAATCTACATGATTCAACCAGCCGCCGAAGCTCTGGCAGGTCCAGAGAGAACCTTGGTTGCTCACACCTGGTAACTCATCCTTCGAAGAATAAGTGTTCATAATTCTACTCATCCCACCAGGTGAAAAGTAGGAGGTTTCTAAGATGAAGTCGGTCATTAATTCTTTTAACTGAATGGAATTGCCCCGTGAGTAATCGCCAGGGGTGCCAGCAGCCTTCCCTCAAGCCATCTACACCCGTTGGAATCTGGTACCTGCTCCCCTGCTACCTCCAAGACGCCCAGGCCCCTCAGGAAGAGGTGGAAAACTTCGGACGGGGACAGACCCCGCCCCGGCCGCCCCGGGACCGCTCCGGCCCTTTTCAGCCTGGGGCTCGGTACCCGGCGAGGCCCAGGTGGGAGGGTCCGGTCGTGCACAGCCCGGGATGGGACTAGGGGCCGGAAAGCGCGCCCCGACAGTCCAGGGCGCAGGGAGGGCGGCCACCGCGCCCCACGTGGCCCTGCTCTCTCCTGGAACAGCCCCGGGGGCCGAGGAGGCCTCCGCCAGACCCGGCCGGCGCCCCTGTTTCCCCGGGCCCGCGGCCGCGGCGCGCCTCCCAAGTTAGCCCAGTCTGCCCGTTCCCGTCACGCGCGCCCTTCCCGCCCCCGCGTGACCCACCTTGGCGGACGATGCCGGCGCCCAGCGCGCCTAAGCCGCGGCCGGATGGCTGAGGGCGGCCGGGGGCAGCTTCGGGGCAGAGCCGCGGAAACCGCGCGTCTCCCTGCCGGGGCCCGAGCCCACCCTGCAGCGGGGCCCCGCGGCTGCCTCACCCTCTCTGCAGACCCCGCCGGGGCCCGAGCCCACCCTGCCGCGGGGCCCCGCTGCTGCCTCGTCCTCTCTGCAGACCCCGCCGAGCCCTGCCTCCCGGCCACCCCGGCCGGCTCCTCGCCGGCGGAAGCGTGGGCGCTCGCGCGGCCCGGCTGCGACCCTGAGTACCTGCTCCTCCGGCGCGGGGCGGGCTCAACTAGTGGTCCTCTAAATCCCGGTCCTTCCCCGGGGCTCCGGGAAGTGCTCCGGCCACGAGGAAGCTACTCTTGTCTTTCGGCTCCCAAACGTGACACTCTATATATCCGGCTCGGAGACTGGGTGTGGGGCGGGAGGAAACCACCCTCCCTCCGACCTTCCCCTCGGCCGCCGCGGCCTCGGCGTCGGGTGCGGAGCTGGCGGCGGCCTCTGCCCGGGGCGGGAGGAGGGCGAGGGGCTGGCGAGGGCCCTACAGGCCGCGAGGGGACCGCATCGTGGGCAGGGTGGCCGTCCGCGCAGGCCTGCCCCGCAGCTTCCATTCATTCAGCTCAGAGCAGATCCACTCGCTATTACTCGCGGCTAGGATTTTTTCCCCCATTAAAAAAAAAAAATCGGTGGGTGAGGGGTAAGGGAACAGGAAAGGCGCCCCTCTCTGGTCTGGAAAAGGAGAGCTCCTACACCTTGAGAGAGAGAGAGAGAGAGAGAGAGAGAGTTGGGGGGCAGGGGGAGACAAAGGGTCAGAGGTTCTACCGTGAACGCTTGGAGGACACATCTTTCCCCACCCACCCTAGCAGAAAAGGCAGCCAAAAATCCGAGTTTACTCAGCTCGTCCGTACTGTACGCCCAGTGGGAGGGATGCTCTGGTGTCTGCTCCAGACTGCGGAGGCGCCTGGCAATGACCGACCAGGGCAGTGTCCTTTTAAAAATCCAGGAGGGGCCGGAGGCGCGGTTAACTCATGTCCAGGGTGTGGAGGGCAGAAATCAGGCTCTGTCTGCGTCAGGTGGGAGTGGGTAGGTGGATAGGAAACTAGAAAGGATCAGAGATGCGGCTGCAAGAGTGCAGCCGGCCAGCTTTGCTCATCAGAGCTTCTCATCAGATTAAAAAACAAACAAAAAGCAGGCAAACAAACAACAAAAACGTTTTGTTTATAAGCCTGGTAGCTTAGTTTTGGGGGGATTTGCTTTGGTCACTGTTACATTTTAAACGGTAAAACTGGACCGTCGTCAGGGAAGACTTGTAGAGGGACAGAGAGGCACGTGAGTGGAGCTGTCACAGTCCTCAGCCAGGACGTGCTGAAAACGGCCAACGCCCAACCTCATTTCTTGGACAAGGTGGAAGGTAAATTCCCAAATAAACATGCTATGTTAAGAAAAGCTAAAAAAGGAATATTGCCCTATAAGTTGTCTTCATTCTCCTCATTACAACAATCGACATACAAAGAAATAAAATTTAATTCATGCAAGTTGGAGTTAATACGAGCCAGTTTTTGCATTAGAAAAAATTCACACCCATCTTGAATTCTCTTCTATTGGACTCTCTTCAATTGAATGTATTAAGCAAAGTGTAGCCTAAAGTTACGGTGGCTAATTTCCTCTGGTGATTTTACCTGAAAGCAAGAGAGACAGAAAAAGTTAGGACCACATAAATATACTCTTCGTTATCGCTCCTCCCACTCAAGAATAAGTCTGAATGTGTTCCCCAAACAACGTGTACTGAAATGATACTGTCAAATGGTGGTGAGATTGAAATCACTGCTATGTGATGAGTGTTGAAATCACTCATCACATAGCGGAAAAGGTAAATTGTTACAACTCTTGTTGCAACAAGTTTCCAAGGCTTAAAATGTTGAATCACTCAAAAATTTTTTATTGTTCTGAATCTTTTGGGGTTTTTTTTGTGGTACGCGGGCCTCTCACCGCTGTGGCCCCTTCCATTGCGGAGCACAGGCTCCGGATGCGCAGGCCCAGTGGCCATGGCTCATGGGCCCAGCCGCTCCACGGCACGTGGGATCCTCCCGGACCGGGGCACGAACCCGCGCCCCCCGCATCGGCAGGCGGACTCTCAACCACTGCGCCACCAGGGAAGCCCGTTCTGAATATTTTGATATAGGATTCTCATTTCTTAGAATATATCCAAAGAAAGTAATCCACAAAAGAGAAATGTAATATGGACAAAGTTCATGTTTATTACAACACTATTTATAAAATAGAAAACATATTTTCAGTGGAGTGTTGATAAATAAAATGCAACATTATTATAGGCTACAAAACCATAATTTTATTTTCACCATTTAAAGTAATATTTATGTATGGATAGTGTATTCATTTGCTGGGACTGCCTTATCAAAGTACACAGACTGGGTGGCTTAAACAGAAATTTATTATCTCACAGTTCTGGAGGCCAGAAGTCCAAGACCAAAGTGTTGGCAGGATTCTTCCTCTGAAGGCTGTGAGGGAGAATCAGTTTCATGCCTCCTACCTAGCTTCTAGTGGTTTGCTGGCATTTTTTTTTTTTTTTTTTTTTGGCTTTTCTTACCTTCAAGAAGTATAACCCTAATCATTAGTCATATCAGATTAGGGCTCACCCTAGTGGCCTCATCTGAATTTATGACATTTGCAATAGTCCTATTTCCATATAAGGTCACATTCTGAGGTACTGAGGGTTAGGACTTCAGCATATGAATTTGGGGAGGGGGGATGTGGAGAAAGGCACAAATCAACCCATAAACGTATAATAGCAAAAAGAGGCAGTGTAGTTGTTACCGAGTCCAAGCTCATACTGCTCACCCCGAGACAGGCCAATAAATCGAGAGAGGAGTTGTTGGGGAAAGGAACAGTGACTTTATTTGGAAAGCTGGCAGACCAAGAAGATGGTGGACTTGTGTCCCAAATAACCATCTTGCCTGAGTTAGAATGCAGGCCTCTCTTATACTAAAAGGGGAGGGAGTAAAGTCAGTCATTTCCTGGTTCCAGTCAGCCTCCAGAGGAGATGTTGTTAATTTCATTCTTCCTGCAGTCATTCAAAGGTGGGCCTGGTCAGGATGTTTTCTGTGAGCCAGACAAAGTTATTTTAGCTTAATGCTCATTATCTGGAGGCAGGGTTCCCAGAGATGGACCGTTATGTATAATTTATGCTTATAGACAACATCCCTTTAGTGATTAACTTGTAATAGAATACAAAGTTTCTTCCCTATTACATAGTGGGTTGAATGGTGGCTCCCAAAAGATACGTCCTGGTGCAAATCCCTGGAACCTATGAATGTTACTTGATTTGGATGAAAGAGTCTCTTTATATGCAATGAAGTTAAAGATCTTCAGAGGAGATCTTCCTGGATTATCCAGGTGGGCCTTAAATCTAATGGCAATTGCCTTTGGTAAGAGAAAGGCAAAGGGCAATTTGAGACATGTACATATTGGTTAAAGTGATTTGAAGACAAGGCAGAAATTGGAGCAAAGTAGCAAAAAAAGAAAAAGAAAAACAGACAAAAAAACCCCCAGGAAAGCCAAGAGGTGCAGACGAGCTGCCAGAAGCTGGTAGAGAAGGAAGGATTCTCGTCTAGAGCCTCCAAAGGTTGAGGAGCATGGCTTTAACCTTGAGATCAGATTTCTAACCTCCAGAGCTGTGAGTGTATAAAATCCTGTTGCTTAAGCCACCCAGTAATTTATTATCACAGCCTTAGGAAACCAAATCAGGCAGTTTGGGTTGGCATTCTATGTATTTACTTTTTGGTTTTTTCTTGAAAGAGTGATAAATGATTCAAAACAATTTCAAGTGAGTATTTTACTAGAAATCTTAAAATTCTCATCCACTTTTGAAGGGATGGGCAGAAGACATGCTGAAGATTTTATCGTTTTGCAAAATAAACTCTCCAATAGGCACAAATGCTGATAAAACTGCAAAGCGCTCTGATCCTGTCAAACGGGTAAGGTGGTTCTTCATCCTCACACATGGTGTACATGTGACTCTTGTCGAGACAAATTCAGCTCCATGCCAATTTGATTAGAGAATAGTCTCCAGGGTTGGGTTGTATCTTAAAACCATGGTTGCTCATGGTCAATATTGAGAAATAGATTATTATAATTACTGACCTCTACTTTGAAAGTCTTCTCTCCCTCACTATTGCTCAGTGACTTACCCTTTTATTCAACCCTGTAAAATAAATGTTTCTCTGTCAATCTGCCTAGAAGTTTTTCAGTTAATATGCAAAATACTTTTAAATATGCCATATCTAAAATAAAATGTCAGATCATTCTAATGACACCTTAAATTTGGAGATTGTGAATACACTCAGTGTTCCCAAGGAGTGTTGTCATTGCCCAGTGCTGCTGAAACAAACCCTGTTTCTGTTGACTGAGAGGAGAATCATAAAAATATAATGTTCTAGAACTCAAAAGCTCGTCCTTTGGGCCCACTATCTTACTTGATAGTGATGAAGACTAGACTTTATGTCTTGTCTAAGGTCACTGAATTAGTTTTCTGTTGTTGCACAACCAATTACTATAACCTTAGTGTTTTAAAACAATACCTAGTTATTATTATCAAGTTCTATAGGTCAGTCATCAGATATGGCATAGTGGGTCCTTTCCTCAGGGTTTCACAAGGCTAAAATCATAAAGTCAGCCCAGGCTCTGATCTCACCTGTGGCTTGGGGTCCTCTTCTGAGCTCTTTCTTGTTTGTTAGCTGGATTTAGTTCCTTGCAGCTATAGGACTCAGGGCTTCATACTCTTATTGACTGTTGGCCAGAGTTTGCTTCTAGCTCCTACAGGCCATCCTCCGGTGGGTGCTAACCATGTGTACTCCCACAGCATGGTTGTTTGCTTTTTTAAAGTCAGCAGAAGAAAATACTTCTTTCTCTCTTCAAATCTCTGACCCTTTTTAAGGGCTGCAACCGAATTATATGAGGGCCACCTAGGATTAACTCAAAATCAACTGATTTGGTACCTTCACTTTCTTCATATAACATAATCACAGGAGTGGTAACCACCATAGGCACAGTTCCGCCCCCTCAGGGGAAATGGATTATCCAGAGCATCTAAACTCGAGCGCGTGGTCTTGGGGCCGTCTTAGAATTCTGCCCATCTTAGTAACTTAGACTGTAGGAACAGCAGCAGCAGAGTGTTGTTTCCTACCCTACTGAGCTTCTTTTGTATAAGAAAAATTGCTTCTTATTATCTGGCTGTTTTATGAGGCAGCTAGATATGGATTTTTACAGAATTTTTTCTTGTCTTCTTTTTCTTATGGAGATATACAGGTCTTTAAAGTTATATGGCTTCTTTATTGCCAATTGTGAAAGTGTAACAGGTGAAGACTAAACTCATATATTCTGATTCCAAATGTAGTGTATTCAAGTGCTT
Organism: Pseudorca crassidens; assembly: GCF_039906515.1. Lineage (NCBI taxonomy): Eukaryota > Metazoa > Chordata > Mammalia > Artiodactyla > Delphinidae > Pseudorca > Pseudorca crassidens. The sequence goes on along the minus strand of NC_090306.1, from coordinate 24,026,342 downwards.
TCTCAAACCCTGGGTCATAACATCCAGAGTCTTTTGAGAATTCTTTTGAGAACTCTATTGTGAGAATGCAATACGGTTACAGCTGAATGAACTAAAAGAATATCCTCTCTATTGACTATTACGCAGACATTAAAAAGAATAACTTAAAGCTATGCCAGTTGAATTGCACTACTTTCCAAGAGGTTTAGTTTATGAAGAAAGTGACATGGTGAAAAACATGTATAATATGATCTTGTTCATATTAATCAATGTGAAATACCTGAATATGTATGTGTATACATAGATGTATAGGTCTGCAAAAGCTTGGAGAAAAATATGGAAGGATACATACTAGGTTATTAACATGTTACCTTGGTTGGTGAAGGAGAGGCACTAATGTAGGTGAGGGAAGTGAGAGGGAGGAGTACCAGGCAAAGATAGAAAAAGAAAAAGAAAGACTAAAATAAAAATTAAGGTATCATATGTTCACATCTATGTATTTATTTAAATTATATTAAAACAGTTTTAATTTAAAAAATGCTGAGTCATCATGCCATCCCAACAAGTAAAAAGCTAAACAAAGTGAAAAGTAAATAATTCTTTTTAGATTTGTCAGAGAAATGAAGTCACAGGACAAACTGCTGCCACCAAAACTGGAGAAACAGACAAGTGGATGCAGAAAATCACGACAGGAGCAGAAACCCATAGCAGAAACCTTCAAGTTATCAGTGTCACAGGAAAAAAAAAACCCTGAACTGTAATAGATGAATCACTGGAGCCTCAGTGTGGACAAATTTGAGAGTTACAAACTCCAGGGGGACAGAGTAATGGGGCTGGAGTGGGGCACACTTTTTTGAGTTTTACTTCCAGGTCTTCTACAAGGTCCTCACAGTGAAAAATCCCCAGGTACTTCCATCAGGAGAAGGAGAAAAGGAGCCATTTGAAATAAGCCAGAACATTCTGTTCTTCTTAACAAGGCTTGCCGTCAAGAAAAACTATTTTACTAGATCCTAACCTGTTGGAGTTTTATCAGAGCCCAGCATAACTGCAGAAAGGGAAACACCTGACTCCAGCCCTCTCTGCCATCTCATTCCATCTAAGGGGGGAAAACCAAGAAGAACATTTGAAGTTCACAGCCCAGGGGCATAGGCTCACCAAAAGACTGAGACATAATCCTAGGACTATACAATGCTTCCCTTCTTCACACCTAACCATTACATTACTAAATGCCTATTTATTGTAGTTACTTTTACCCAGCACTCATGTCAGCTTTCAACAACAACAAAATTACAATGTATACTAAAGGCAAAAATCACATTTTGAAGACACTGAACAAGTATCAAAATCGGAGTCAGACATGGCAGGAATGTTGAAATTATCAGACCAAGAATTTCTTAAAAACTGTAATTAAGATGCTATGGATTTTAGTGGAAAAAGTGGACAATATGCAAGAACAGATGGATAATATAAGCAGAGAGATGTAAATTCTAAGAATGAATAAAGAGTAAATGCTAGAGATCAAAAACATTGTAGCAGAAATGAAGAATGCCTTTTGGGCTCATTCATAGACTGGGCATCACTGAGGAAAGAATCTCTGAACTTGAGGGTATGACAATAGAAACTTCCAAAGTTGAAAAACAAAGAGAAAAAAGACAGAAAAAAATGAACAGAATATCAAAAGCTTGTGGGACAACTACAAAAGATATATGCATAATAAGAATACCAGAAGAAAAAGAAAGAGAGAAAGAAACAGAGCAATATTTGAAGCAATAATCATTGAGATTTTACCAAATTCATTTTAGACACCAAACCACAGATCCAGAAATCTCAGAAAAACAAGGGGGATAAATGAAAAACACAAAAATAAAAAACAAAAACTACAAAACCCAACCCCAAAACCCACACCAATCTACAAATATACACCTAGGCATTTCATATTCAAACTTCAGAAAATCAAAGATAAAGAAAAAAATCATGAAAGAAGTCAGAGTAAAAAAAACACCTTACCCATAGAGAAACAAAAATCAGAATTACACTGAACTTCTCCTCAGAAAATGTGCAAACAAGAGAAGCATGAAGTGAAATATTTAGTGTTGAGAGAAAAAAAAGACCAACAACCTAGAATTCTGTACCATGTAAAATTACCCTTCAAAAGTGAAGGAGAAATAAAGACTTTCTCAGACAAATTAAATTTGAGGGAATTTGTTGCCATTAGAACTGCCTTGCAAAAATGTTGAAAGAAGTTCTACAGAGAGAAAGAAAATAACACAGGTCAGAAATTTGGATCTTTGTAGGGAAAGGAAGAGTACCAGTGAATGAATAATTGAAAGTAAAATAAAATCTTTTATTTTTCATATTCTTAATTGATCTAAAAGATTATTCAAAATAATAGTAACAATATACTTGATTATATGTGCTTGCATTAACTATGTATATCTATGTATACATGTAGATGAATGAAAGAAATGATACAAGATTTGGAAGGGAGGGAAATTTTGTTATATTTTCAGAATATTTTGTTATTAAAAGGGAATATTTTGTTATTACAAGGTACTTATGTTACCTGTGAAGTGGTATAGTGTTATTTGAAAGTGAACTTGGATCAGTTGTAAATGTATCTTCCAAACTCTAGGGCAATCCTTAAAAAAGTAAAAAAGGAAAGTATGATTTCTATGATAGGAAATAAGAGAAAAACGGAATAATATAAAATGCTTAATTAAAAACACGAGGGCGGAAAAGTAAGACGCGGAGATCACCTTCCTCCCCACAGATACACCAGAAATACATCTACACGTGGAACAACTCCTACAGAACATCTACTGAACGCTGGCAGAAGACCTCAGACCTCCCAAAAGGCAAGAAACTCCCCACGTACCTGGGTAGGGCAAAAGAAAAAAGAAAAAACAGAGACAAAAGAATAGGGACGGAACCTGCACCAGTGGGAGGGAGATATGAAGGAGGAAAGGTTTCCACACACTAGGAAGCCCCTTCGCGGGCGGAGACTGCGGGTGTCGGAGGCAGGGAGCTTTGGAGCTGCGGAGGAGAACACAGCAACAGGGGTGCGGAGGGCAAAGCGGAGAGATCCCCGCACAGAGGATCAGTGCCGACCGGCACTCACCAGCCCGAAAGGCTTTTCTGCTCACCCGCCGGGGCGGGGGGGGGGTGCTGGGAGCTGAGGCTCGGGCTTCAGCTGGAGCACAGGGAGAGGAATGGGGTTGGCAGCGTGAACACAGCCTGAAGGGCGTAGTGCACCACGGGTAGCCGGGAGGGAGTCCAGGGAAAAGAGGCAAGAGAAGAGGCAAGAGAATTTTTCTTCCCTCTTTGTTTCCTGGTGCACCATGAGAGGGGATTAAGAGCGCTGCTTAAGGGAGCTCCAGAGACGGGTGCGATCGGCGGCTAAAAGCGCGGACCACAGAGACGGGCATGAGACGCTAAGGCTGCTGCTGCCACCACCAAGAAGCCTGTGTGCGAGCAGAGGTCACTATCCACACCTCCCTCCTGGGAGCCTGTGCAGCCCGCCACTGCCAGGGTCCCGGGATCCAAGTGCAACTTCCCCAGGAGAATGCATGGTGCGCCTCAGGCTGGTGCAACATCACGCCAGCCTCTGCCACCGCTGGCTCACACCGCACCAGCACCCCTCCCTCCCCCCGGCCTGAGTGAGCCAGAGCCCCCCAAGCAACTGCTCCTTTAACCCCGTCCTATCTGAGCGAAGAAAAGACGCCCTCAGGCGACCTACATGCAGAGGCGGGGCCAAATCCGAAGCTGAGCCCCGGGAGCTGTGTGAACAAAGAGGAGAAAGGGAAATCTCTCCCAGCAGCCTCAGAAGCAGTGGATTAAAGCTCCACAATCAACTTGATGTACCCTGCATCTGTGGAATACATGAATAGACAACGAACCCTCCCAAATTGAGGAGGTGGACTTTGAGAGCAAGATTTATGATTTTTTCCCCTTTTCCTCTTTTTGTGAGTGTGTATGTAGATGCTTCTGTGTGAGATTTTGTCTGTATAGCTTTGCTTTCACCATTGGTCCTAGGGTTCTATCCATCTTTTTTTGTTTGTTTGTTTTGTTTTGTTTCTCTTTAAACAAATTTTTTTTTCTTAATAATAATAATAATAATTTTTTTTTTTCTGGTACACGGGCCTCTCACTGTTGTGGCCTCTCCTGTTGCGGAGCACAGGCTCCGGACGTGAAGGCTCAGTGGCCATGGCTCACAGGCCCAGCCGCTCCCCGGCATGTGGGATCTTCCTAGAACAGGGCACAAACATGTGTCCCCTGCATCGGCAGGCGGACTCTCACCCACTGCACCACTAGGGAAGCCCTTAGTAATTATTTTTTATTTTAATAATATTATTTTATTTTATCTTACTTTATTTTATTTTATCCCCTTTCCTTCTTTCTTCCTTCCTTCCTTTCTTCCTTCCTTCCTTCCTTCCTTCCTTCCTTCCTTCCTTTCTTTCTTTCTATCTTTCTTCTACTTTTTTGCCCTTTTATTCTGAGGCATGTGGATGAAATGCTCTTGGTGCTACAGCCAGGAGTCAGTGCCTGTGCCTCTAAGGTGGGAGAGCCAACTTCAGGACACTGGTCCACAAGAGACCTCCCAGCTCCACATAATATCAAAAGGTGAAAATCTCCCAGAGATCTCCATCTCAACACCATCACCCAGCTTCACTCAATGACCAGTAAACTACAGTGCTGGACATCCTATGCCAAACAACTAGCAAGACAGGAATACAAGCCCACCCATTAGCAGAGAGGCTGCCTAAAATCATAATAAGTCCACAGACACCCCAAAACACCCCACCAGACATGGACCTGCCCACCAGAAAGACAAGGTCCAGCCTCATCCACCAGAACACAGGCACTAGTCCCCTCCACCAGGAAGCCTATACAACCCAATAAACCAACTTTAGCCACTGGGGACAGACAGCAAAAACACGTGAACTATGAACCTGCAGCCTGCCAAAAGGCGACCCCAAACACAGTAAGATAAGCAAAATGAGAAGACAGAAAAACACACAGCAGATGAAGGAGCAAGATAAAAACCCACCAGACCTAACAAATGAAGAGGAAATAGGCAGTCTACCTGAAAAAGAATTCAGAATAATGATAGTAAAGATGATCCAAAATCTTGGAAATGGAATAGAGAAATTGAAGAAACATTTAACAAGGACCTAGAAGAACTAAAGGTGAAACAAGCAATGATGAACAACACAATAAATGAAATTAAAAATACTCTAGAAGGGATCAATAGCAGAATAACAGAGGCAGAAGAATGGATAAGTGACATGGAAGATAAAATAGTGGAAATAACTACTGCAGAGCAGAATAAAGAAAAAAGAATGAAAAGAACTGAGGACAGTCTCAGAGACATCTGGGACAACATTAAACACACCAACATTCGAATTATAGAAGTTCCAGAAGAACAAGAGAAAAAGAAAGGGACTGAGAAAATATTTGAAGAGATTATAGTTGAAAACTTCCTTAATATGGGAAAGGAAATAGTTAATCAAGTCCAGGAAGCACAGAGACTCTCATACAGGAAAAATCCAAGGAGAAACATGCCAAGACACGTATTAATCAAACTGTCAAAAATTAAATACAAAGAAAACATATTAAAAGCAGCAAGGGAAAAACAATAAATAACACACAAGGGAATCCCTATAAGGTTAACAGCTGATCTTTCAGCAGAAACTCTACAAGCCAGAAGGGACTGGGAGGACATATTTAAAGTGATGAAGGAGAAAAACTGACAAACAAGATTACTCTATCCAGCAAGGATCTCATTCAGATTTGATGAAGAAATTAAAACCTGTACAGACAAGCAAGAGCTGAGAGAATTCAGCACCACCAAACAAGCTTTATGACAAATGCTAAAGGATCTTCTCTAGGCAACAAACACAAGAGAAAGAAAAGACCTATAATAACACACCCAAAACAATTAAGAAAATGGTAATAGGAACATACCTATTGATAATTACCTTAAATGTAAATGGATTAAATGCTCCCACCAAAAGACACAGATTGGCTGAATGGATACAAAAACAAGCCCCATATATATGCTGTCTAAAAGAGACCCACTTCAGACCTAGAGACACATACAGACTGAAATTGAGGGGATGGAATAAGATATCCATGCAAAAGGAAACCAAAAGAAAGCTGGAGTAGCAATTCTCATATCAGACCAAATAGACTTTAAAATAAAGACTATTAGAAGAGACAAAGAAGGACACTACCTAATGATCAAGGGATTGATCCAAGAAGAAGATATAACAATTGTAAATATGTATGCACCCAACATAGGAACACCTCAATACATAAGGCAAATACTAACAGCCATGGAACATTCTCCAGGATAGATCATACCTCGGACCACAAATCAAGCCTTGGTAAATTTAAGAAAATTGAAATTGTATCAAGTATCTTTTCCCACTACAACGCTATGAGACTAGATATCGATTACCGGAAAAGGTCTGTAAAACATACAAACACATGGAGGCTGAACAATACACTACTTAATAATGAAGTGATCACTGAAGAAATCAAAGAGGAAATCAAAAAATACCTAGAAATAAATGACAATGGACACACGACAACCCAAAACCTATGGGATGCAGCAAAAGCTGTTCTAAGAGGGAAGTTTAGAGCAATACAATCCTACCTTAAGAAACAGGAAACATCTCGAATAAACAGCCTAACTTTGCACCTAAAGCAATTAGAGAAAGAAGAACGAAAAAAACCCAAAGTTAGCAGAAGGAAAGAAATCATAAAGATCAGATCAGAAATAAATGAAAAGAAATGAAGGAAACGATAGCAAAGATCAATAAAACTAAGAGCTGGTTCTTTGAGAAGATAAACAAAATTGATAAAACATTAGCTAGACTCATCAAGAAAAAAAGGGAGAAGACACAAATCAATAGAATTAGAAATGAAAAAGGAGAAGTAACAAGTGACACTGCAAAAATACAAAGGACCATAAGAGATTACTGCAAGCAACTATATGCCAATAAAATGGACAACCTGGAAGAAATGGACAAATTCTTAGAAAAGCACAACCTTCTGAGACTGAGCCAGGAAGAAATGGAAAATATAAACAGAAAAATCACAAACACTGAAATTGAGACTCTGATAAACAATCTTCCAACAAACAAAAGCCCAGGACCTGATGGCTTCACAAGCAAATTCTATCAAACATTTAGAGAAGAGCTAACACCTATCCTTCTCAAACTCTTCCAAAATATAACAGAGGGAGGAACACTCCCAAACTCATTCTACGAGGCCACCATCACCCGGATACCAAAACCAGACAAGGACGTCACAAAGAAAGAAAACTACAGGCCAATATCACTGATGAACATAGATGCAAAAATCTTCAGCAAAATACTAGCAAACAGAATCCAACAGCACATTAAAAGGATCATACACCATGATCAAGTGGGGTTTATTCCAAGAATGCAAGGATTCTTCCATATACACAAATCAATCAACGTGATACACCATATTAACAAATTGAAGGAGAAAAATCATATGATCATCTCAATAGATGCAGAGAAAGTTTTCGACAAAATTCAACACGTATTTATGATAAAAACCCTGCAGAAAGTAGGCATAGAGGGAACTTTCTGCAACATATTAAAGGCCATATGTATCAAACCCACAGCCAACATCATCCTCAATGGTGAAAAACTGAAACCATTTCCACTAAGGTCAGGAACAAGTCAAGGTTGCCCACTCTCACCACTGTTATTCAACATAGTTTTGAAAGTTTTAGCCACAGCAATCAGAGAAGAAAAGGAAATAAAAGGAATCCAAATCAGAAAAGAAGAAGTAAAGCTGTCACTGTTTGCAGATGACATGATACTATATATAGAGAATCCTAAAGATGCTACCAGAAAAGTACTAGAGCTAATCAATGAATTTGGTAAAGTAGCAGGATACAAAATTAATGCACAGAAATCTCTGGCATTCCTACACACTCATGATGGAAAATCTGAAAGTGGAATCAAGAAAACTCTCCCATTTACCACTGCAAAAAAAGAATAAAATATCTAGGAATAAAACTACCTAAGGAGACAAAAGACCTGTATGCAGAAAATTATAAGAGACTGATGAAAGAAATTAAAAATGACACAAATAGATGGAGAGATATACCATGTTCTTGGATTGGAAGAATCAACATTATGAAAATGACTCTACTACACAAAGCAATCTACAGATTCAATGCAATCCCTATCAAACTACCATTGGCATTTTTCACAGAACTAGAACAAAAAATTGCACAATATGTATGGAAACACAAAAGACTCCGAATAGCCAAAGCAATCTTGAGAACGAAAAACAGAGCTGGAGGAATCAAGCTCCCTGACTTCAGACTATACTACAAAGCCTCAGTAATCAAGACAGTATGATACTGGCACAAAAACAGAAATATAGATCAATGGAACAGGATAGAAAGCCCAGAGATAAACCCACGCACATATCATCACCTTATCTTTGTTAAAGGAGGCAAGAATATACAGTGGAGAAAGGACAGTCTCTTTAATAAGTGGTGCTGGGAAAACTGGACAGGTACATGTAAAAATATGAGATTAGATCACTCCGTCACACCATACCCTAAAATAAGCTCAAAATGGATTAAAGACCTAAATATAAGGCCAGAAATTACCAAACTCTTAGAAGAAATCATAGGCAGAACACTCTATGACATAAATCACAGCAAGATCCTTTTTGACCCACCTCCTAGAGAAATGGAAATAAAAACAAAAACAAACAAATGGGACCTCATGAAACTTCAAAGCTTTTGCACAGCAAAGGAAACCATAAACAAGACCAAAAGACAACCCTCAGAATGGGAGAAAATATTTGCAAATGAAGCAACTGACAAAGGATTAATCTCCAAAATTTACAAGCAGCTCATGCAGCTCAATAACAAAAAAACAAATAAGCCAATCCAAAAATGGGCAGAAGACTTAAATAGACATTTCTCCAAAGAAGATATACAGACTGCCAACAAACACATGAAAGAATGCTCAACATCATTAATCATAAGAGAAATGCAAATCAAAACTATAATGAGATATCATCTCACACCAGTCAGAATGGCCATCATCAAAAAATCTAGAAACAATAAATGCTGGAGAGGGTGTGGAGAAAATGGAACCCTCTTGCACTGCTGGTGGGAATGTGAATTGGTACAGCCACTATGGAGAACAGTATGGAGGTTCCTTAAAAAACTACAAATAGAACTACCATATGACCCAGCAATCCCACTAATGGGCATATACCTTGAGAAAACCATAATTCAAAAAGAGCCATGTAGCAAAATTTCATGGCAGCTCTGTTTACAATGGCCAGGAGATGGAAACAATCTAAGTGTCCATCATGGGATGAATAGATAAAGAAGATGTGGCACATATATACAATGGAATATTACTCAGCCATAAAAAGAAACGAAATTGAGCTATTTGTAATGAGGTGGATTGAACTAGAGTCTGTCATACAGAATGAAGTAAGTCAGAAAGAGAAAGACCAATACCATATGCTAATACATATATATGGAATTTAAGAAAAAAAATGTCATGAAGAACCTAGGTGTAAGACAGGAATAAAGACACAGAACTAATAGAGAATGGACTTGAGGATATAGGGAGGGGGAACAGTAAGCTGTGACAAAGTGAGAGAGTGGCATGGACATATACACACAGCCAAAATTAAAATAGATAGCTAGTGGGAAGAAGCCACATAGCACAGGGAGAACAGCTCGGTGCTTTTTGACCACGTAGAGGGGTGGGATAGGGAGGGTGGGAAGGAGGGAGATGCAAGAGGGAAGAGATATGGGAACATATGTATATGTATAACTGATTCACTTTGTTATAAAGCAGAAACTAACACACCATTGTAAAGTAATTATACTCCAGTAAAGATGTAAAAAAAAAAAAAAAAAAAGCTAGTGGGAAGCAGCTGCATAGCACAGGGAGATCATCTCGGTGCTTTTTGACCACCTGGATGGGTGGGATAGGGAGTGTGGGAGGGAGGGAGATGCAAGAGGGAGGAGATATGGGAACATATGTATATGTATAACTGACTCACTTTGTTATAAAGCAGAAACTAACACACCATTGTAAAGCAATCATACTCCAATAAAGATGTTAAAAAAAAGAAGAAGAAGAAAAAAAAAACCCATGAAAGACCGAAGGGGACCTTCAAGATGGCAGAGGAGTAAGACGTGGAGATCAACTTCTTCCCCACAAATAAATACATCAGAAATACATCTACATGTGGGACAACCCCTATATAACACCTACTGAACGCTGGCAGAGGACCTCAGACCTCCCAAAAGGCAAGAAAGTCCCCATGTACCTGGGTAGGGCAAAAGAAAAAAGAAAAAACAGAGACAAAAGAATAGGGACAGGACCTGCACCAGTTGGAGGGAGCTGTGAAGGAGGAAAGGTTTCCACACACTAGGAAGCCCTTTCACTGGTGGCGATGGGGGAGTGGCGGGGGGGAAGCTTCGGAGCCACGGTGGAGAGCTCAGCAACAGGTGCGCAGAGGGCAAAGCGGAGAGATTCCCGCACAGAATCAGTGCCGACCAGCGCTCAGCAGCCCGAGAGGCTTGTCTGCTCAGCCAAAGGGGCGGGTGGGGCCTGGGAGCTGAGGCTTGGGCTTCGGTCGGATGCAGGGAGAGGACTGGGGTTGGCTGCGTGAACACAGCCTGAAGGGAACTAGTGCGCCACAGCTAGCTGGGAGGGAGTCCGGGAAGGAGACTGGACCTGCCTAAGAGACGAGACCATTGTTTCAGGGTGTGCGAGGAGAGGGCATTCAGAGCACCGCCTAAATGAGCTCCAGAGACGGGCGTGAGCCACAGCTATCAGCGAGGACACCAGAGTGGGGCATGAAATGCTAAAGCTGCTGCTGCAGCCACCAAGAAGCCTGTGTGTAAGCACAGGTCACTCTCCACACCTCCCCTCCTGGGAGCCTGTGTGGCCCCCCACTGCCAGGGTCCCATGATCAGGGTACAACTTCCCTGGGAGAACAGACAGTACGCCTCAGGCTATTGCAACATCACGCAGGCCTCTGCTACTGCAGGTTTGTCCCTTATTCCGTACCCCTCCTTCCCCCCCGGCCTGAGTGAGCCGGAGTCCCATAATCAGCTGCTCTGTTAACCCTGTATTTGGGGGGAACAGACACCCTCAGGCGACCTGCCTCCAGAGGCAGGGCCAAATCCAAAGCTGAGTCCCAGGAGCTGTGCGAACAAAGGAGAGAAAGGGAAATTTCTCCCAGCAGCCTCAGAAGCAGTGGCTTAAATCTTCACAATCAGCTTGATGTAAACCTGCATCTCTGGAACACCTGAATAGACAACGAATCATCCCAAAATTGAGGCGGTAGACTTTGGTAGCAACTGTAGCCTTGGAGTTTGCTTTCTGCATCTAATTTGTTTCTGGTTTTATGTTTATCTTAATTTAGCATTTAGAGCTTATCATCACTGGTAGATTTGTTTATTGATTTGATTGCTCTCTTCCTTTTTTATGTATATATATTTTTTCTTATTCTCGTTTTGTGAGTGTGTATGTGTATGCTTCTTTGTATGATTTTGTCTGTATAGCTTTGCTTTTGCCATTTGTGCTAGGGTATATTCTGTCCTTTTTTTTTTTTTTTTTGTATAGTTTTTAGCAGTTGTTATCATTGGTGGATTTGTTTATTGGTTTGGTTACTCTCTTCTTTCTTTCTTTCTTTTTTAAATTTATTTTTAATAATTGTTTTATTCTTTATTTTAACAACTTTATTATTTCTTTTTAATTTTTTCTTTCTTTTTTTTTTCTCCCTTTTCTTCTGAGCCATGTGGCTCACAGGGTCTTGGTGTTCCAGCTGGGTGTTGAGCCTAAGCCTCTGAGGTGGGAGAGCCAAGTTCAGGACGTTGGTCCACCAGAGACCTCTGGGCCCCACTTAATATCAAATAGCAAAAGCACTCCCACAGATTTCCATCTCAGGGCTAAGACCCAGCTCCACTCAACGACCAGCAATCTCCAGTGTGGGACACCCTATGCCAAACAACTAGCGAGACAGGAACACAAACCCACCCATTAGCAAAGAGGCTGCCTAAAATCATAATAAGGTCACAGACACCCCATAACACACCACCGGACGTGGTTCTGCCCACCAGAAAGACAAGAGCAAGCCTCATCCACCAGAACACAGGCACGAGTCCCCTCCACCAGGAAGCCTACACAACCCACTGAACCAACCTTACCCACTAGGGGTAGACACCAAAAACAACGGGAAATATGAACCTGCAGCCTGTGAAAAGGAACACAAACACAGTAAGTTAATTAAAATGAGAAGACAGAGAAACACACAGCGGATGAAGAAGCAAGGTAAAAACCCACCAGACTAAACAAATGAAGATAAAATAGGTAGTCTACCTGAAAAAAGAATTCAGAGTAATGATAGAAAGATGATTCAAAATCTTGGAAATAGAATGGAGAAAATACAAGAAACATTTAACAAGGACCTAGAAGAATTAAAGAGCAAACAAACAATGATGAACAATACAATAAAAGAAATTTAAAATTTTCTAGACAGAATCAATAGCACAATAACTGAAGCAGAAGTACAGATAAGTGACCTGAAAGATAAAATAGTGGAAATAACTAATGCAGAGCAGAATAAAGAAAAAATAATGAAAAGAATTGAGGTCTCAGAGACCTCTGGGACAACATTAAACCCACCAACATTCGAATTATAGGGGTCCCAGAAGATGAAGACAAAAAGAAAGGGACAGAGAAAATATCGGAAGAGATTATGGTTGAAAACTTCCGTAATATGGGAAAGGAAATCGTCAGTCAAGTCCAGGAAGTGCAGAGAGTCCCATACAGGATAAATCCAAGGAGAAACATGCCAAGAAACATATTCATCCAACTATCAAAAATTAAATACAAAGAAAAAAATATTAAAAGCAGCAAGCGAAAAGCAACAAACAGCATACAAGGGAATCCCCATAAAGTTAACAGCTGATCTTTCAGAAGAAACTCTGCAAGCCAGAAGGGAGCGGCAGGACATATTTAAAGTGATGAAAGGGAAAAACTAAAACGAAGCTTACTCTACCCAGAAAGGATCTCATTCAGATTCGATGGAGAAATTAAAACCTTTACAGATAAGCAAAAGCTAAGAGAATTCAGCACCACCAAACCAGCTTTACAACAAATGCTAAAGGAACTTCTCTAGGCAGGAAAGACAAGAAAAAGAAAAGACCTACAAGAACAAATGCAAAACAATTAAGAAAATGGTAATAGGAACATACATATTGATAATTTCCTTAAAGGTAAATGGATTAAATGTTCCAACCAAAAGACATAGCCTGGCTGAATGGATACAACAACAAGACGCGTATATATGCCATCTACAAGAGACCCACTTCAGACCGAGGGACACAGACAGATTGAAAGTGTGGGGATGGAAAAAGATACTCCATGCAAATGCAAATCAAAAGAAAGCTGGAGTAGCACTTCTCATATCACACAAAATAGACTTTAAAATAAAGACTATTGCAAGAGACAAAGAAGGACACTACCTAATGATCAAGGGATCAAACCAAGAAGAAGATATAATAATTGTAAATATTTATGCACCCAACATAGGAGCACCTCAATACATAAGGTAAATGGTAACAGTTATAAAAGAGGAAATTGACAGTAACACAATCGTAGTAGGGAACTTTAACACCCCGCTTTCCACAATGGACAGATCATCCAAAATGAAAATAAATAAGACACAATCTTTAAATGTTACATTAAACAAGATGGACTTAATTGATATTTATAGGATATTCCATCCAAAAACAACAGAATACACTTACTTCTCAAGTGCTCATGGAACGTTCTTCAGGATAGGTCATATCTTGGGTCACAAATCAAGACTTGGTAAATTTAGGAAAATTGAAAACGTATCAAGTATCTTTTCTGACCACAATGCTATGAGACTAGATACCAATTAAAGGAAAAAATCTGTAAAAAATACAAACACATGAAGGCTAAAAAATACACTACTTAATAAACAAGAGATCACTGAAGAAATCATAGCAAAATCAAAAAAATGACTAGAAACAAATGACAATGAAAACACGGTGACCCAAAACCTATGGGATGCAGCAAAAGCAGTTCTAAGAGGGAAGTTTATGGCAATAAAATTTTACCTCAATAAACAAGAAACATCTCAAATAAACAACCTAACTTTACACCTAAATCAATTAGAGAAAGAAGAATGAAACAACCCCAAAGTTAGCAGAAGGAAAGAAATCATAAAGATCAGATCAGAAATAAATGAAAAAGAAATGAAGAAAACAATGGCAAAGATCAATAAAACTAAAAGCTGGTTCTTTGAGAAGACAAACAAAATTGATAAACCATTAGCCGGACTCATCAAGAAAAAAACGGGAGAAGATTCAAATCAATAGAATTAGAAATGAAAAAGGAGAAGTAACAAGTGACACTGCAAAAATACGAAGGACCATAAGAGATTACTGCAAGCAACTATATGCCAATAAAATGGACAACCTGGAAGAAATGGACAAATTCTTAGAAAAGCACAACCTTCTGAGACTGAGCCAGGAAGAAATGGAAAATATAAACAGAAAAATCACAAGCACTGAAATTGAGACTCTGATAAACAATCCTCCAACAAACAAAAGCCCAGGACCTGATGGCTTCACAAGCAAATTCTATCAAACATGTAGAGAAGAGCTAACACGTATCCTTCTCAGCTCTTCCAAAATATAGCAGAGGGAGGAACACTCCCAAACTCATTCTACGAGGCCACTATCAACCTGATACCACAACCAGACACAATGTCACAAAGAAAGAAAACTACAGGCCAATGTCACTGATGAATACAGATGCAAAAATCCTAAACAAAATACTAGCAAACAGAATCCAACAGCACATTAACAGAATCATACAACATGATCAAGTGGGATTTATCCCAGGAATGCAAGCATTCTTCCATATACGCAAATCAACCAATGTGATACACCATATTAACACCTTGAAGGAGAGAAAACACATGATATCTCAATAGATGCAGAAAAAGCTTTTGACAAAATTCATCATCAATATGTGTAAAAAAACTTTCCAGAAAGTAGGCATAGAGGGAACTTACCTCAACATAATAAAGGCCATATATGACAACCCCATAGCCAACATGGTTCTCAATGGTGAAAAACTGAAAACATCTCCTCTAAGATCAGGAACAAGACAAGGTTGCCCACTCTCACCACTATTGTTCAATATCGTTTGGAAGTTTTAGACACAGGAATCAGAGAAGAAAAAGAAATGAAAGGAATCCAAATCAGAAAAGAAGAAGTAAAGCTGTCACTGTTTGCAGATGACATGATACTATATATAGAGAATCCTAAAGATGCTACCAGAAAACTACTAGAGCTAATCAATGAATTTGGTAAAGTAACAGGATACAAAATTAATGCACAGCAATCTTTTGCATTCCTATACACTCATGATGAAAATCTGAAAGAGAAATTAAGGAAACACTCCCATTTACCATTGCAACAAAAAGAATAAAATACCTAGGAATAAACCTACCTAAGGAGACAAAAGACCTGTATGCAGAAAACTATAAGGCACTGATGAAAGAAATTAAAGTTACTAATAGATGGAGAGACATACCATGTTCTTGAATTGGAAGAATCAATATTGTGAAAATGACTATACTATCCAAAGCAATCAACAGTTTCAATGAAATCCCTTTCAAATTACCAATGGCATTTTTTACAGAACTAGAACAAAAAAAATCTTAAAATTTGTATGGAGACACAAAAGACCCCAAATAGCCACAGCAATCTTGAGAAAAAAAAATGGAGCTGGAGGAATCAGGCTCCCAGACCTCAGACTATACTACAAAGCCTCAGTAATCAAGACAGTATGGTACTGGCACAAAAACAGAAATATAGATCAATGGAACAGGATAGAAAGCCCAGAGGTAAACCCACACACATACGGTCACCTTATTTTTGATAAACTAGGCAAGAATATACAATGGAGAAAAGACAGCCTGTTCAATAAGTGGTGCTGGGAAAACTGGACAGCTACATGTAAAAGAATGAAATTAGAACACTCTGTAAGACCATACACAAAAATAAACTCAAAATGGATTAAAGACTTAAATGTAAGGCCAGACACTATAAAACTCTTAGAGGAAAACATAGGCAGAACACTCTATGACATAAATCACATCACAGCAAGATCCTTTTTGACCGACCTCCTAGAGTAATGGAAATAAAAACAAAAATAAACAAATGAGACCTAATGAAACTTAAAAGCTTTTGAACAGCAAATGAAACCATAAACAAGATGAAAAGACAACCCTCTGAATGGGAGGAAATATTTGCAAATGAAGCAACCGACAAAGGACTGATCTCCAAAGTGTAGAAGCAGCTTATGCAGCTCAATATCGAAAGACCAAAAAACCCAAAGCAAAAATGGGCAGAAGACCTAAATAGGCATTTCTCCACAGAAGACATAGAGATAGCCAACAGACACATGAAAGAATGTTCAACATCACTCATCATTAGAGAAATGCAAATCAAAACTACAATGATGGGGCTTCCCTGGTGGCACAGTGGTTGAGAGTCTGCCTGCCGATGCAGGGGATACGGGTTCGTGCCCTTGTCTGGGAAGATCCCATATGCCGCGGAGTGGCTGGGCCCGTGAGCCATGGCCGCTGAGCCTGTGCATCCTTAGCCTGTGCTCCACAACGGAAGAGGCCACAACAGTGAGAGGCCCGCGTACTGCAAAAAAAAAAAAAAAAAAAAAAAAAAATCTAGAAACAATAAATGCTGGAGAGGAAGTGGAGAAAAGGGAACCCTCTTGCATGGTTGGTGGGAAACTAAACTAATACAGCCACTATGGAGAACAGTATGGAGGTTCCTTAAGAAACTAAAAATATAGCTACCATACGACCCAGCAATCCCATTACTGGGCATATATCCTGTGAAAACCATAATTGAAATAGAGTTATGTAGCACAGTGTTCATTGCAGCTCTATTTACAATAGCCAGGACATGGAAACAACATAAGTGTCTATCGACAGATGAATGGATAAAGATGATGTGGCACATATATACAATGGAATGTTACATAGCCATAAAAAGAAATGAAATTGAGTTATTTGTAGTGAGGTGGATGTACCTAGAGTCTGTCAGACGAGTGAAGTAAGTCAGAAAGAGAAAAACAAATACTGTATGCTAACACATATATATGGAATCTAAAAAAAAAAAAAAAAGAAAGTTTTTGAGGACTCTAGGAGCAGGACAGGAATTAAGATATAGATGTGGAGAATGGACTTGAGGACACTGTGGGGAGGAAGGGTAAGGTGGGACATAATGAAAGAGTGGCATGGACATATATACACTACCAAATATAAAATAGATAGCTAGTGGGAAGCAGCCGCATAGCACAGGGATATCAGCTTGGTGCTTTGTGACCACCTAGAGGGGTGGGATAGGGAGGGTGAGAGGGAGACACAACAGGGGGGAGATATGGGGATATATGTATATGTATAGCTGATTCAATTTGTTATACCGCAGAAACTAACACACCATTGTAAAGCAATTATACTCCAATAAAGATGTTTAAAAAAAAGCAAAAAAACCCCATGAAAGTCAGAGAAATTGCAAAGCTAAAAATAGGAACAAAAAAGAAGGATAACAAATAAAAAACAGTCACCAACATAGGAGATATTAAACCAGCCATATCAAGAGTCCCCTTAAATGTCAATGGTATAAATACCTAATTAAAATATTGTCAGAGTGGATCAAAAAAACAAGATCCAACTACATGTTGTGTACTGGATTTAGACACTTTGAATATAGAGACACATAGAGATGAAAAGTAAAGGGATGGAGAAAGATATACCATGCTAACACTAAACAAAAGAAAATAGAATTATCTATATTAATTTCAGACTAATCAGACTTCAGAGCAAGGGAAGTTATTAGGGGTAAAGAGGGGCATTAGTTAAAGGTAAAGAGAACGATATCTGAAGAAGGCATAATAATCTTTAACTCTTAGGGTCAATCTTCTAAGAAGACATAGTAATCTAACAACAGAGTGTCAAAACACTTGAGGTGAATCCTGGTAGTACTACATGGAGAAATAGATCAATACTCTGTTACAGTTGGAGACTGTAAGATCCCTGTATCAGATATGGACAGATACAGTAGGCAGAAAATCAGTAATTGACATCTACATGCTACTTCATTCAACAACAGCAGAATACATATTCTTCTTAAGCTCACATGTAGCATTCACCAAGATGGACCACATTTTTGGACATAAAACATAATTAACAAATGTAAAAGAATAGAAACCATACAATTTCTGCTCTCATACAGCAGTGGAATTAAAGTAGAAATCAATAACAGAAAGATATCTGAGAAATCTCAAAATACTTGGAGATTAAACAACCCACTTCTAAATAGCACGTAAGTCAAAGAAGAAATTTCAAGAGATACTAATTTTTTTTTTTACTAAATGAAAATGAAAATACATCTTATCAAAATTTGTGGGATGCAGCAAAAGTAGTGCTTAGGGAAGGTTTTATAACATTGAATACTATTTTTAGAATATAAGAAAGCTCTAAAATGAATTAAGCTTCTCCCTTAGGAAACTAGAAAAAGAGGGTAAATTTAATTCAGATTAAGTAGAGAAAAGTAATAATAGGAAATAAGCATAAATCAATGAAATTGCAAACAGAAAATCAATAGGAAAAATTTTAAGAATCTTTGAAAAGATTAATAAAATTGATAAAATTTTAGCCAGGTTAACTAAGAATAAAGAGAGAAGGCAAAAATTACTAATATTGGAAATAAAAAATGGACATCACAGCAGGTCTCATGGACATAAAAAGGATAATAAAAAGATATTATGAACATCTCTATGCTCACAAATTTGATAACCTAGATGAAATGGACCAGTTCCTTGAAAGACACAATCAGCCAAAACTCACAAAGAAAAATAGGCAATCTGAATATGCCTATATCTAAAGGCATATTAGATATGGAATCAATAATTAATGACCTTCCAAAACAGAAATCACCAGGCTTAGATGTGTTCACAGGTGAATTGTACCAAATATTTAAGGGAGAAATTATACCAATTCTCTAGAATGTCTTCCAGGAGATAAAAGTAGAGAGCATACTTCCTTAATCATTTTCTGAGGCCAGCATTACCCTACAACCAAAAACCAAGGCAAAGACATGAAGAAGAAGAAGTAGAATAAGAAGAAGAAAAAGCGACAACCTCACAGACCAATATCCCTCATGAATGTAGATGCAAAAATCCTCAATAAAATATTAACAAGTTGAATCCAACAATATACAACCAAGTATGATTTATCCCAGGTGTGAAAGGCTGGTTCAACATGCAGAAATCAATTAATGTACTCTATCACACCAACAGGCTAAAGAAGAAAAATCATATGGTCATATCAATAGATACAGAAAAATCATTTGACAAAATTCAACATCTATTCATGATTAAAAAAAAACTCAGCAAACTGTATATAGGGACACCTCCTCAACTTGATAAAAGAACATCTACAAACAACCTACAGTTAACATTATACTTAATGGTGAAAAACTCAAAGCTTTCCCTCCCAGATCAGAAACAGAGGCAAGGATATCCTCTCTCACCACTGTTAACATTGTACTGGAAGTCCTAGCTAATGAAACAAGACAAGAAAAGGAAATAAAAGGTATACACATTGAAAAGGAAGAAATAAAACTGTCTTTGTAGAACACATAATTGTCTAGGTAGAAAATCCAAAAGAATCAACAAAAAATTCCTGGAACAAATAAATGATCAGGGTTGCAGGATACAAGGTTAATATGCAAAAGTGAAACCCTTTTTTACATAGCATCAATGAACAAGTGGAATTTGAAATTAAAAACACTTTCCCATTTATATTAGCATCCCCCTTCCCCAATTAAATACTTAGTTAGGTATAAATTCAATAAAATATGTATAAGATCTGTATGAGATCTATATGATCTACAAAACTGATGAAAGATGTTAAAGAAGAACTAAATAAATGGAGAGAGATTCTATGTTCATGATTATGATAACTCAATATTGTCAACATGTCAGTGTTTTCCAACTTGACTGTATATTCAACAAAATCTCAACCAAAATTTCAGCAAAGTATTTTTGTGGATATTGACAAACTGATTCCAAAGCCAACTCAATACTGAGAAGAACAAAGTTGGAGGATTGACACTATCCAACTTCAAAACAGACTGTGATGCCACAGTAATCAAGACAGTGTGATATTGGTGAAATAATGAACAGATAGATCAATGGAGCAGAATGGAGAGCCCAGAAATAGACCCACATAAACACAGAGTGTAATCAACTGATCTTTGACAAAGGAGCAGAGGAAATGGAGCAAAGGTAATCTTTTTAACAAATGTTGCTGGAACAACTGGACATTAAAAAAAAGAATCTAGACAAAAATATTATTCACTTCAAACAAATTAACTCAAAATGGATTGTAGACCTTAATGTAAAATTCAGAACTATAAAACTCCTAGAAGATAAATAGGAGAAAAACCTAGATGACCTTAGGTTTGGCAATGACTTTTTAGGTACAACACCAAAGGCACAATCCATTAAAGAAATAATTGATAAGCTGGACTTCATTAAAATTAAACTTCTGCTTTGCAAAAGATAATGTCAAGAGAATGAGGAGTCAAGCCATAGACTGGGAGAAATATTTGTAAAAGACACATCTGGTAAAGGACTGTTATCCAAAATATACAAAGAACACTTAAAACTCAACAGTAACATAATGAACAACCCAGTTAAAAAATGAGCCAAAGGGGCTCCCCTGGTGGCTCAGTGGTTAAGAATCCGCCTGCCAATTCAGGGGACATAGGTTCGAGCCCTGGTCCGGGAAAATCCCACATGCCATGGAGCAACTAAGCCCATGTGCCACAACTACTGAGCCTGCGCTCTAGAGCCCGCAAGCCACAACTACTGAAGCCCGTGCGCCTAGAGCCCGTGCTCCGCAACAAGAGAAGCCACCGCGTTGAGAAGCCTGCACACAGCAACGAAGACCCAATGCAGCCAAAAATAAAAATAAATAAATAAATTTATATTAAGAAAAAAAGAGCCAAAGACCTAAACAGCCACCTCACCAAAGCACATATGCAAATAGCAAGTAAGCATATAAAAAGATACTCAACATCATACGTCTTTAGGGAATTCCCAAATAAAACAATGTAATACCATTGTACACCAATTAGAATGGCCAAAATCCAAAATACTAACAATACCGAATGCTGGTGAAGATATGGATCAATAGAAACACTAATTAATTGCTGAAGAGATGGCACAGCCAGTTTGGAAGACAGTTTGGTAGTTTCTTACAAAACTAAATACCCTCTTACCATGCAATCCAGGAATCATGCTCCTTGGTATTTACCCAAAGGAGCTGAAAACTTATATCCATACAAAAACTGAACATGAATGTTTATAGCAGCTTTATTCATAATTGCTAAAACGTGGAGGCAACCAAGATGTTCTTCAATAGGTGAATAGATAAACTTGTACACCCCATCAGCCAATGAATACTATTTTGTGATAAAAACAAATGAGATACCAAGCCAGGGAAAGACACAGAAGAAACCCAAATAAATATTACTTCATGAAAGAAGCCAATTTGAAAAGGTTACATACACTATATGATTCCAACTATATGACATTCTGGAAAAGGTAAATCTGTGAAGATAGTAAAAAGTTCAGTGGTTCCTAAGCATTGTGTGGGAGAAAGGGATGAGCGCAGAAGATTTTTAGGAGAGTGAAGCTACTATGTGTGATATTACAGTGGTAGACACATGTCATTATACACTTGGCCAAACCCATAGAATATAAAACACCAAGAGTGGACCCTAATGTGAACTATAGACTTTGGGTGATAATGATGCGTCATTGTAGGTCCATTGATTGTAACAAATGTACCACTCTGATGCAGGATGTTGATAGTGGGGTAAGTTGTGCATCCGTGAGGGCCGGGGGTAGATGGGAAATCTCTGTACTTCCCACTTAATTTTTCTGTGAATGTAAAACTGCTTGAAAAGTAATTGTTTCTTGATTGAAAAAGAGAATGCTGGGGGACTGGCAGCAGGTATGAAGAAGATGAGTATGTTTAGTTGTCAAATGTAAAGTGAAATCAAAGATAGGTGTGGAAAGTCATGCGCTCTGGGGATGAACAAAAAAAAAGTGTAACTGCAGAATCTTGAAGTGAGAAGATTGGTGGCTCATCTTTTATTTTATCCTCCTCAGATAAAGGAATTGCTTTAGATTCTAGGAGAAAAACTTTGTAATAGTAGCTAAAATCAGATGGTTATGGGGTCACTGAAGGAATTTGCCTTCATGTCATGGGACAAAAGAGTGTGAAAATTACTGTACCTCAAAGAACAAATAATTATGTACATGGTACTTTGTGCAACTTTAAATCAACTCCATGACCACACATGGAGACCAGTAGGGCAGGTCTCTCCCAATATTGAATCATGATTCTGTGGGGTTTTATCTTGTTCTTATGGTTTGTCTGAATCTGCTAGCAAGGCTTATAGCCAGTTCTGTAATTAGAGAATCAGAGAGTAACAGAGGAAAACAAGTAATGAGAAGAGAGAGGTTATAAAGAGGAAATCATAAATGCTACTCTGCCTCTAATATTAAGAGACCTGTTGCAAGAGTCAAATGGAGTTTGACTGAATATTGACTAACTTCTACAGTCTAGATATTTAAATCACAAATCAAACTAACACATTGTTATATATCTTCTAACCTTCTATCTTGACAAATATAACTTCAAATGACAAAATAATGACATGTGTGTAAAGCCAGGACTTTTATGACTAAAAGTTGCCAAAGTATCAAGATGACTCAATATAATTATTGCATATACGTGAATGTACATTTGATGGGCTGACAGTGCTAGGGTGAGTAATAAAAATGTACATAATTCACAAATTATTTCTTATTTATTCTCAGAAATGATTTTTTGTCTGCATTTAAAGAAATCGCAAATTATAATATTAATACCAAGACAATAGCACAATTTGTATTATGATTTTAGATGAAAATTGATTAAAGAATCAAGTGAAATTATATTTAAAAGGGATAAAGTTTGCATTTTTAAAAAATGGGGATTAAATTAAATGCAAAGTTTGAAAATAATAAAAGTATTTTTAATGTTGTTTACTAAAACATTTAAGTGATCTATTAACATCAAACGTCAAACTACAAATTAAATTATTGAATATCAAAGTTTTAAATAAAAATTAAATTGTTTTGAAAAAATCTAAAACATCATATCAAGAATTTTTATACAAATAAAATTGTTTTCAATTCTAGTGTTTGGGCTTCCTCTAGTTGCCAATGTAAGAAAAAAAAAATCAAGCTGGTAACATGTTTCATAGTATTACATTGAGATCTACATATATACAAGTTAAAGAGTAATATGAATTGTTTACTGTGGCAAAACGGTCCTGAGCCCTGAAAAGCAACTGTTTCAAATACTGCACTAATTTGGAATCAGATTGGAACGCAAAGAGAAACAAGACACTTGACTTTCAGCACTACTAGGAAAAAGCACTTTATCATACAAGAGTTCATTGAATTCATAGTATCTGAGAAGCAGGATTTCAGGTTAATTATTTTACCCTTTCTGTTACCTATGTGCTTCTGCCACTCCAGTCCTCCTCATGCTCCAAAGCAGCCTCCATCTCTGACATTAGCAATGGCACAACCCCAAACATTCATGGCATTCAGATGCAGTCATGTTGTGTTTTTAAGATAAATGGCAAGAGAGACAGCATTTCCTGGGACATGATTGGTATTAATCATGAGAGTGGTTGTTTGGTTACCACTAATGAGTGTTGGGTCCCCCATGACAGAAACATCCTTGCACACATTTGTGTGTGTGTGTGTGCATGTGTGTGATATGTGGAACCCTCTAGAGAGCAGATCCAAGGGTGATCACCTGACCTTAGCTAGATCAATCAGATTTTCCCTTCCAGGAATTTGGAATTGTTGACTGAAAAGACACAGGCTCTGAAAGTTTCTCGAAGCTCAGTAACTCTAGACTGCATTCTAGAAAATCCATGAATTTCTGCTACTGGGTACCCAGAGCTTCCTAAATTCCTGTACTTTCCAAGACCTTTTTACTCTTTTCTGGATTCTGATAAATATTTCAGTATTCCCATAAAGTTATTTATAATTATTATTTTGCTCAAGTTAAGTAGACTTCATTTACTTTTATTTCAAAAACAAAACAAACAAAAAATCCCTTAACTAATGTAATTTATCAGTTGATAATTTTCTGCAGTGGCTATTCTTGTATTTTGTTAGTGCTTTTAGAAGGCTACACTAAAGAATAAATATAGAAGAAAGATGAGTTGAGAGGATAATAATTTTAATGATATTTCTGCTCACCATGTTTGCTTCATTGAACAAAGAAGTTTTGAAGCTTTTTTCACGGAGCTTACTGGGTAAAAGAGACACTCCTCTCAATTGATAAACTTAGATCCTTAAAAAGCAAGGATAACGCTCAACTAAATCTGGGAAGTTAAAGAAAAATGTTAGAAATTAGATAACTTTTCCTTTTCCTCTTTTTGTTGCTTCAGTGAGATTTCTGGTTGTAACGGAACAGTGGCATTGTCAAAAGTTCTGAGTGTTTTTAAACAAGAAGACACATGTCCCAGAAAGACTCTCCATCAAACCTTAAATCAACAGGCTCCAAATTGTTAGAGTTAAGTCATGTTAAAACGCAGCACTAAATCTTTGCTCTTTGGCAGTCCTGTACTCTCATTGTTGGGGAGTCTAGTGGGAAGGAAAGACATCACAAATCAGGCATTTACCAGGGGTAAGCAGAGTGAATATTCTCTGGGAGGTTCTTAGAAGACAAGGGCCTTGGGAATTCCCTGGCAGTCCAATGGGGTTAGCACTCTGAGCTCTCACTGCTGAGGGTCCCTGTTCAATCCCTGGTTGGGGAACAAAAAAATCCCACAAACCGTGTGGTGCAGCCAAAAGAAAAAAATAAACAAACCAAAAAAAACAGACAAGGGCCTGAAATCAAAAGAAATTTAAAATTCAAAACAAAGCACTGCATTATCTCAATTATTTCATTGTTAATGTAGAATTCATCATTTATGAAAATGTGGGCAAAAAAGTATTTACAATGTAATATGATCTTCTGGATTCAATATTATAAGAGAAGTAAACATTTCTAGTTTCTCTCTTTCTCCTTCTCTCTTACTTGCTTGCTTTTGTCTTCCCCCTTGCTCTCATTCTCTCTATTTACATGTTAAGTGGGGATGATATTGCTAAACTTATAAGCTTGCAATGAGAATTTAATGAGAAAAATGTATATAAAAGTGAAGAGCATAGTACATAAACCACAGTAGCTTCTCAATGAAAATTTCTCTTTCTTTTCTTTCTGGTCAATTGAAAATTGTATAAAATAAATTGCATATATATCAATTAGAAGAATTACTTTAGGATCAGAAATTGCATATCTTATAGAAAAAAAATCAAAGCTGATGCTTATTATCAAATAGAAAATTAGCCTATGTAAATAAAGGACATATACAGCAACTGATTTTGTTAATAGTTGTTTCTTCACTTTGAAAGATGTTCTTTTACTGTTGATTGGTGACCTTATTAGGGACTACACCAGAGCAGGATATTTTTCTCCCTACAAGTAACCTTAAAAACTAAATATCGGGCTTCCCTGGTGGCGCAGTGGTTGAGAGTCCACCTGCCGATGCAGGGAACACGGGTTCATGCCCCGTTCCGGGATGATCCCACATGCCGTGGAGCGGCTGGGCCCGTGAGCCATGTCCGCTGAGCCTTCGCGTCCGCAGCCTGTGCTCCGCAACGGGAGAGGCCACAACAGTGAGAGGCCGGCGTACCACAAAAAAAAAATCAAAAAAAACTAAAAAAACCCTAAATATCCAGTGTAGACACAACTGCTCATTCCCACAGATTCAGTGGGGAATGTATGTCCTAGCAGTCCTGAGTAAAATTGTTAAATAAACCAAACTGAGAAAACTTAACCCCAAGC
Organism: Pseudorca crassidens; assembly: GCF_039906515.1. Taxonomy (NCBI): domain Eukaryota; kingdom Metazoa; phylum Chordata; class Mammalia; order Artiodactyla; family Delphinidae; genus Pseudorca; species Pseudorca crassidens. Next base: position 24,000,230 of record NC_090306.1, on the reverse strand, counting down.
TTAATCGAGCAATTTGCTGGTCTTGTGTATATCTGGCAATTGGTTAACTTTAGTTGTGATATGTATCATAAGCTACAAAACGTCTAAGAAGGGAGAAATGGGCTGATACCAGTCAATTTTTTAAAAAGTAAATAGTTTATTTTTAACAGCCATCTACATAATGTTTACTATCTTCCTGGTTGTAAGGACATCACACATTTAATTCATTTAGTCCTCATCACAACCCCATGCCAAAGGTACCAAGGTTACCCCCATTTTGCAGATTAGGAAAATGAGGCACAGAGAAGTGATTTGTCCAGGTCACTGTTGAATGAATTTTGTTGGGGCTCATTGTTAGGCTCCCCATTGTCAGTCTGCAGGCTCTGATTCCTGTGCTGGCTCATGATTCAGTTTTGTTCCTGGGATGTGTCTATGTTCTAACCTCCTTGGCTCTGTGCTTCTGGTTTCTGACACCTTGCCCTCAGGCTTTGGTCTTCTGGCTCCCCTAGTGAAACGGGCCTTACCTCACCTATAGCCTTTTAGGTTGTATGGAAAAGACCTGCTCACGTTATATGAAATGGCAGGGCCTTGTAGGGATTACCAAATAGTGAGAAAGCAACAAAACCCATCTTAGCTGCTGCAGGTTTGGGCTGAATCCCAGGGATTCCGAGGCCAGACGGAACTGACAGCAGGTATGAGGGAGAACTGTCAACAGCTCATTGTTAAACAAGATACAACAGCTCCCCAAGTGATTCAGTCATCTTATTGTTACCTCAGAACAGGCATCCATGAATCCCTGCTGCTTTTGGACTAAGGGCATTTTTTTTTTTTTTTTTTTTTTTTTTTTGCGATATGCAGGCCTCTCACTGTTGTGGCCTCTCCCGTTGCGGAGCACAGGCTCCAGACGCCCAGGCTCAGCGGCCAAGGCTCACGGGCCCAGCCGCTCTGCGGAATGTGGGATCTTCCCAGACCGGGGCACGAACCCGTGTCCTCTGCAACGGCAGGCAGACTCTCAACCACTGCACCACCAGGGAAGCCCGGACTAAGGGCATTTTATCACCTTCCCACACAAAGAGTGGACTTTGGGACCAAATCACTTCTCTGCTAGTTGACCTCCTTCACTAGAATCCATAGCTGCTGTTGACCTGGGCACCAATTCCTGGTTCCTTCAGTCATGACTAGAGTGACAGGCTTTGCAACTTTACAATGACTCACCGATGAGTTTTTCTCTGAGGGGAGCGCTGGGCATGGAGGATGCTCAGAGGTTCACACACTCCTGTACGATGCAGATCTCCACAGCCTCATGTTGATTGCGTTGCCCAGCTGGCTCCTCCAAAACAAAGGACTGAGTTTGGTGCCTGGTCACATAGTCTCTATCGTTCCAATGGATTTTTGGAATCTCTCCTCCTGATTGTAACAATCCTGTGATGATACTTCCATGTATACCTCTACCCAAACTCCAAATTTCCTGGGTCCACACTAACCTCATCATCTTCCCCCAGACCTACTCTTCCTCCTGTATGACCGATCTAGGCGAATAGCATCACCATGTTTCTAGCAGAGCAGGGAGAGAAACCTTTAGGTTAATTATTTTCAATGTTTATTCAGCATTCCCTCCATCTTCTAAATGTCTGCCAATCCAGGCCCTCCTGCTCTACTCCCACTGTCTTCTTCATAGTTCATGTCACCATACTTTCTAGCCTGTGATTACAGTAGCCTCTTAAATACCTCTGTCTTGGCTCTTCCAAGAGTTACTTTTCCTCAAACAAAAATGTTTGAGGAAAACATTGCTAATGAAAATGGTTGATGCATCTCTAGAATTTTAATTATTTTAGGCTTGTACATAACAGTTCTTCAAGGTCTGGCCTTACATGGCTTTTCTGGACACTTCTCCTGCTATTCTTCCTCCTGTCCTCTTTGTGCCAGCCCCGTGGAGCCATTTGCTGTGAGGATAGCCTTCCATGCCTGCCCTTAGGGCCTTCACAAATGCTTTTTCTCTTCCTGGAATGTGTCCTTTAACTGCTGGGTCTCCTTCATCTTGATATCTTCTCATCAGAGGGTAAGGCACTCATCTCAGGCACAAAATCTAAGGAGGTGACAATAAATGCAGTGATCAAGATCAATAATACATTAATGCAATAGCTAAAGAAATCCACAATAAACAAAATATTCAAACTTGAAATAAAGACAGGAATTGATCCTGCATTTCCACGACCCTGCCTTACTCACCTCACCCAAATGGCAGCCCCTGTTCCAATAATACTTTATACAAATAAGCAGGCAAGCTGCAGGCTGCAGTTTGCCAATTCAACTTTTTAAAGCATTGCATTAAAATATTATCTCTGGGCTTCCCTGGTGGCACAGTGGTGGACAGTCAGCCTGCTGATGCAGGGGACATGGGTTCGTGCCCCGGTCCGGGAGGATCCCACATGCCATGGAGTGGCTAAGCCCGTGAGCCATGGCCGCTGAGCCTGCACGTCCAGAGCCTGTACTCCGCAATGGGAGAGGCCACAGCAGTGAGAGGTCTGTGTACCGCAAAAAAAAAAAAAAAAAAAAAAAAAATATATATATATATAATATATAATTTCTATTAGTTATTGAGTATTTTGGCCCCCTTTAAATTTTGTGCCTGAGGCAAGTGCCTCGCTGTATCACCCTAGGCCTGGCCCTGTTGTAGACACTGTTTCCCATCAAGATTCAGCTCAAGCAACACTTCATTTAGGAAACCTGTCCCCCCGCAATCTGATGTGCTCCTAGAACATACCTCTGTTAGAGCATTTTCTACACTACGTGTAATTGTTAGCTTACTTGTCTGCCTCCCAGCTAATTGATATGTTCCTTAAGTGCATAAACACTTGTCTATGTTGGATTACCTCCCCAATTTAACAATAATAACAACTATTTTTTAATGTTGAACACCTTATATGTATCGTACACTGTACTAAGCACTTTGAAATTTCACCCTAATCCTTACAATGCATAGGGTAGGATTCTTACTCTCATTCAGTAATTTGGGAAATGAAACACACAGTGATTAACTAATATGCAGCTAATAATTGATGGAGCCAGCTTCCAAACTGCCCACCTCCGGATCTCATGTATTTCCCATTAAACAATTTTGCTCAGTGTATCTGTTCAGAGGGGCAACAGCTTAAAGGTTCTACAGATGATGGGGGCTTGCAGACACATCTCAAGGTCTGTGTCCTCAAAATTTTACCCCAGAAAATTTTTGTGCCATAATGGAGCTGATGGTCTAAGAGTAAGATGGTGTCGCTGCCCGGTGGGGACAGTTCTCCTCACCCTGAGCTGGCAAGACCCTGAAGAAGGTTGTCAGATGACGGAGGCCACTTTGAAGGCACATGGGGGCAGCAGCTACAGTGTGTGAGCCGAAATACAGGGCTGCCCAGGGAGCAGCATCCAGCAGCTTTCATTTTGGTTATTTTTTTCATTGCTCTTGAGAAACTCTTTTTTTAATCACCAAAGTCAAATATTCTCATTTGAAAAACTTAGCAAATACATTTCGACAAAGGAAACCCCAACCACCCTGAGATAAATTCTGTGAACATTTGCTCCATGGCCATCTCCACCATCTCTCTGTTGCTAAGCTTGGCGCTGCTATCAGGATACTGGCTCTGCCCTTGTCCCCTCACCAGGACTGCTTGCTTCTCCTTCTTACCTGCAGTGGTTCAGCCTGAGACTTCCGCTTGTATGACAGCAGCCCCTTTCTGTCCTGGGCACACTGCTAGGCTCTGTTTCTGCCAGCTTCCATGAAACAGGATGCAACCAGGATTTTGATGCACAATCACATTTTGTTATTTTGTGTGTGGGTATTGTGGTATGAAACAGGTACTATTAAGAGAACCTAACATGTTAAAATTTCATATAGTTCAGGCAATTTCACCATGTTGAAAAGCACTCAGTGACCCCACTGGGGGTGCTGGGGCAGCTCAGATACTATGATATAAGCAATTTCTCTTGCTCTCCCCTCTCCTGTGCTTCTAAGGTAGGCCCTGCTCTCAGCCTGTTCTTAGCCTGTGTAAGTTCAGATCACTATCTCACATTCTCCATGTCTTCATTCTACCTGTTGTCCGCAGGTTCTGACCTTCTTCCACCCCTCAGTTTTCTGTCACCTACCTCTTTTTTCTCCTTTTTGATAATTTTCTATTTCCATCCTATGGTACCACCTCTACACATCTCTGCCTAGCTAATTATGTCCAGTTCCTCTCCCTTTCCCTTGTTCTATACTCCGTCATCTCTTGGTCTATTCCCCAACCTCCAATTCCTCTGTAGGCCTCCAATTAGCTTAACTGAATCTAGGTCTCTTATGCTTTAGAATACCATCTTCATAGTACACACATTCATTTTCAAAGCAACACAAAGAGATTTTTGCCACTTCCAAAAATAACTAAGACTGTTCCTCACACACATTTAAAATTCAACCTAGACAACTCTAACTCTTCTGGCATAATCATCTTTTTATGGAGATGAGTTTTTTGTACTACTCGTACTCCTATTTGTGACTGGTAAGGTCGGTTTGGTTTCTTATAGCTCATGCTTTCATGCCACCTGAATTGTGGACATAAATTCAAGGAAATGTCTGACTTCTAAAAATAACATAGCTTTTGGATGAATAATAATAGCTAACTCTTAAATAACGCCTACTATGCACCACATCACTGTAAGTGCTTTTTATATATATGTTTGTTCAATTCACACGACCACCCTAGGAAGTAGGCACTATTATTATCCTCGCTTTACAGCTGAAACAATTGAAAAATTAATCGAAGTAAATTACATTTAGGAAAAACTTCAAAATTGATGACAGAGGAGAATGGTAGTAGTATCTTAACCTGAAATTGTGTCTCTCTGTGTGTGTATGTGTGTGTATAAATGCGAGCAAAACTGTATTTCTATATCCATGGCTGTGACATACTTGTTCTCTTGGAAAATGGTGTAACAACTTTTCTTATTTCACAAACAGGAGATGAGAGAGATGGTATTCTAACAGAGTAATTAGTTTAAAATCAATTTATTTAAAAATCAAGCTTTTAAATACCTTCTTCCACTGATGTTATCTATGACTACATTTTACATTTGGGATTTCACTGTGACAAAATAATGAAAACGCTTACTAAACAGCCTGGCCTTCTCTTGCTATGAGATCTTTGGCATGAGCTCTGTGAAGACCTGGGTTCCAGATTTCAGTATCTTGAGGACGGCTAAGTTAGTTTGGTCCTTATTTCCCTTTCTAGCTGTATTATATTGTGTTCTCTGATTTTTGTTTTCCTCTCTAGAGGGTTGATTTTTTTTTCCCCTTATTGATGGAAAGGAAGATGAGCAAACACTTCAGTTCTAAGAATTCTCTTCATTCAACATAAATCAGGCGTTATTCATGTCCACAAACTTAGGAGATTATTTAGCAAGATCCTTGACAACAAGCCTTTCAACGTATTTTAAAGTAATATTATAAATGTAGGACTCAATACTTGCTTGTTGAATGAATGAATTGAAATTAAAGTCAGCTGGGTTAATGTCAATAGCATGATTTAGCATCAACACTTACAAAGAACTTACAATAGCAGGGCTTTACCTTTTAAAATCATTTTCTTAGGCTTTATTTTGAAGTTACCAAGACAGTTCTATTACGGGCAGTCTTCCGAGAAAAATGACACCCTAAAGCAAGTGACTTGTAAGACCAAGAAACAAATGAGCACTGTTAGGTTTGCAAAAAAGGAGAGAGTGGCATGAGATCACGCTTCATGCTAAAAATAATTGGGGGGAGAAAAATAACTCTGTATCTTACAAAACATGACATCTTTGTTCTTCACTAGACTGCTTTGAATCGGAACAGGAAGCCTGCTGTATTACCGTTTATGGCTTGGCAGTTATGTGCAAAGGCATGATGTGAAATAAAACATGGGTATTTTCAGTTAAAAGTTTTCTAAAGAAGCCATGATGCAACTGGGGAGTTTCACTAACACTGACTCAGCACCTCTGGTCCTATTTTGAGGCAGAACACTCAGCTTTAACATACTTCATGCCACTCCTTTTAGGCTCTGTCCCATCTATAGCAAAACTGCTCAGGAGCTGAAAACACAAAAGAGACTTGGTGAGCTCCCAGGAGCTGCAAGACTCAGACTAGGCTCAGGTATGAAGCAAAGCTAATGGGCTTCCCTCTCTCCACTCCTGAGTTTTCTTAGTAGTAATGACTCCATTCAAAAGTACCTGAACCAGTAAATGATAATGGAGAATTATTTAAGGGCCAGGACTAACCACTGGATCACTCTTTCACCTTCCATCATCAGTTTCATTTTTTCATTATATAATATTTATATATGAATAAAAGGGAATGAGGTTTATTCTGTCTTCAATGAATCTGTAGTCTAAAGGGAAAGGCTGACTCCTGTATTATGACTCTACTGCAGCAACATAAATAAGATTCTAGGGGACATTCTACTAGTGCAGAGGAGGGCGCATCCCCCAGTGAGGTGTGTGGGGTTCAGAGGAGTGTTTGGTATGGGAAGGATTTTTGGAGATGGATAGGTGTTTCCCTGATGCAACAAGGCTTTAGTGTAGCATGGAGGAAGAACTGCCCATGCAGTTGTGTGCTTCAGAAACTAGATAAGAGATTATGGAGTGTGTGTGAGAAATCACAAACCGTTCTTGTTGCTGCAATGTCAATGTGGGAAGGCGGTACGGAAGTTATGAAGCAGAGACCTGCTCATGCAGAGGCTCCTGGATATTGTGCTAAGGGACCTAGATTTTGTTTTACAGGAGGATGTGGAAGCTTTGAAGGGTTTGAGGCAGGAAATAACATGAGTAGGTTTCATTTTTGATAAACCACAGTGGTAGCTGTGTATGGTATCAATTTGAGAGGATCAAGTCTGAAAGCAAGAAACTAGTTGGAGATCTGGAATCATCTGGAGATCTTAGAAAAAGTCACTGAGTTTCAGTTTTGTTATACTCCTAAGAAAACATTGCAAGGAGGAAGGGTAGGGCAGGGCTCTGGAGTCAGGTGGCCTGGTCTGACCCACTGCTATGTGACCCCAGGCAAGTTATTTGTCTCCAAGTCTCATTTTCTTCATGTGTAAAGTGGGGATAACAATAAAGATCTCTTATCAGTTACTATGAAAATTAAACAAGATAATCAATGCAAATTGCATAGCACAGTGTCTAGTATTATATAGTACTGTATAAATGTTAGTTATAATCATCACTTAATAAAAAGAAAAATGAAAAAGAGGTAAGGTGGTGAAGAATATCAATGATATATCCAGACAATCCAACCAATTTTGCCAACCTAAAACCATAAATATATATTTTTATTCAAAGCAAGGATGCAGGGAAAAACTCCAACAGAATAGAAGAGTAAAGGGAATTTAGATGTTTTCTGCAAAAGACAAAATCCTAGCCTTATTCACAGGCATCACAGTTTTCAGGGTGCAAAGTTATATAGTTGGCATGGCCTTGTGTTAAGTTAGATATAGAAAAAAAAAATCAAAGAATGGCATCAGTATTTCTGTAGTGCATTCACTGATGATGAGAAATATTTGATATCATCAGTAACTACAGAGTCTATCAACACTGGAAAGGCTTCACTGCCCAGAGATGTTTAACAAAATCTAAGTTCTTTCTGTCTGGTTTCATCAAATTTCACAGTATCTTTCCTTGTCTGTCTGATGATAATGGAGATAAGTATGGTCTTGAGGAGTTCATTTTATTCAATTTATTTTTTACCTATTTAATTTTCTTATTTTTCATGTATTTAAATTTTCTAATTTTATTTTTCTGAATTTAAACTTGAATTATTTACAAATGTTTCAAAATATAAAAAGTATTATTGAGAATTTAAAATAACATCAAAGGAAAATAATCACCCATATTTCCACAGAGCCCTAACTTAACTCTTTAATGACTGCCTTGGGCACCAGCCTATGAAATGCTTGGACTCAGAAGCCTTTTCTTGCTGTGGCTTCCCCTCTGCCTTCCCTGCTCTCACATTTTCTTGCCCAAATCTAGTCTGTGCTAGCCTTGAAAAGGGAACCTGGACAAGTACAGACTCCTTGGTTGAGCCAGTCCTTTAGTTGTGCTAAAGATGACTAAAATTATAGGCCAAGTTTTCCCAGGAAGCACTTCATTATTATTATAAAGATCATAGTTCTCTGTAATTCTGCAGTTCCTCTGCAGTCTATTTTTATTTATTTATTTATTATTTTTTATTTTTTGCGGTATGCGGGCCTCTCACTGTTGTGGCCTCTCCCGTTGCAGAGCACAGGCTCTGGACGCGCAGGCTCAGCGGCCATGGCTCACGGGCCCAGCCGCTCCGCGGCATGTGGGATCCTCCCGGACTGGGGCACAAACCCGTGTCCCCTGCATCGGCAGGCGGACTCTCAACCACTGTGCCACCAGGGAAGCCCTCTGCAGTATATTTTACATGCAAGCAATTAACACAAAGAAAATAGTTGCAATGAAAAATACTCATTTTTTACAGACTCATAAACTGAGACAATCTAAATCCATGAAAGAAAGTAAAAAATAGCCAGAAAACCAGGTCAGAATACATTTTTTGCTGGAAATTTTCAGATGTTAGGACAAACCAAGCAGGAAATATTACTTTAAAAACTGAAGTATTGAAAGCAAAATTATAAAGCTCATAGATGGTAACATAGAAGAAAGTCAGGGTGAACTTGGTTTGGCTGTGACTTTTTAGATACAACACTGGAAGCGCACAATCTATTTAAAAAAATGGTAAGTTGGGCTTCATTAAAAAGAAAAGCTACCGCTTTGCAAAAGGCACTGTTTGGAGAATGAGAAGAAAGCCCACAGACAGGGAGAACACTTTTGCAAAAGACAAAAGTCTGAAAATAATAATTATTATGTTTGATAATAAACTTTTATGTAAAGTATTCAAAGAACTCTTAAAATACAACAATAAGAAAATAGACAACCCAAGTAAAAATGGGCCAAGAACCAGTACCTCACCAAAGAAGAAATACAGATGGCAAATAGAATATGAAAAGATGATCAATACCATATGTCATTAAGGAATTGCAAAGTAAAACAGCAATGAGATACTAACTACACACCTATTAGAATGTCCAAAATCCAAAACGCTGACAACACCAAATGCTGGTGAAGATGTGGAGCAAAACGAACTCTCACTCACTGCTGGTAGGCATGCAAAATGGTACAGCCACCTTGGAAAACAGTTTAGCAGTTTCTTACAAAACCGAACCACTCTTATCATACAGTCATGCTCCTTGGTATTTACCCAAATGAACTGAAAACATACGACCACACAAAAACCTGCCTAAGGATGTTTATAGCAACTTCTTTCACAATTGCCAAAACTCAAACAATCCAGTTGTCCTTCAATAGGTGAATATATGTATAAACTGCTATAGCCATACAATGGAATATTATTCAGTGCTAAAAAGAAATGAGCTATCAGGTCACAGAAGGATGTAAAGGAAACTTAATTGCATACTGCTAAGTGAAAGAAGCCAATCTGAAAAGGTTCCATACTGTATAATTCCAACTACATGACATTCCGGAAAAGGCAAAACACTGGAGACAGTAAAAAGTTCAGTGGCTGCCAGAGGATAAGGGGAGGGAGGGATGAATAGGTAGAGCACAGAGGATACTCAGGGCAGTGAAACTCTAGGATACTGTAATTGTGGATACATGCCATTATACATTCATCAAAATCCAATGAATGCACAATACTAAGAGTGAAACCTAATGTAAACTATGGGCTTTAGTTAATAATAATGTACAGGCATACCTCAGAGATTTTGTGAGTTCAGTTCCAGACCACCACAATAAAGCAAATATTGCAATAAAGTGAGTGTCACAAGTTTTTTGGTTTTCCAGTGCATCTAAAAGTTATATTTATACTGTACTGTAATGTATTGTGTCCAACAGCATTATGTGTAAAAAACAAAACAAAACAAAACCAATGTACATACCTTAGTTAAGAAGATTGGAATGTTGGGCAACCTTAAATGATACCTACTTACTACCTTACTATCGTTGTTATTGTTTATTAGCATTGTTTGCAGATTAAATTATTTTAGGTCTAAAACATCCATAGTAAGCAACTGAAGCTAATAGCAAAAGTTAAGAGCTTTCTGGGAAATTTGGATTTAAAAAAATACACAAAAAATTATAATTTTCCTATATAATACCAATAACAGAGAATACAATGAAAGGAAATATTACTTTTACAGTAGCAAAAATACAAAATTTCTAGAAATTATCATAGAATCATAATAATTGTAAAATGTTGCATTCCATTCCAGAAAATTTATGGATACTTTGAGGCTTCTCAATGGATAATTCTAGGGGAGACTTTCTTAATCTTTTTACCCTTGAGGAATCCTTGCAGTAGTGATCAGATCTCAGGAACTCCTGCATAAAATTTGTATTTATAGTTCATGGTCCATTAATGTGATCAGTAAGTTGTAGACATAAGAAACCAGTTATCATTGTTAATGCTCTAATGAGTAAAGAACGGTATTTTTGTCATGATCTGTTTCTTCTGGCCAACGAATTAGCTTACTTTTATTGTGTGACTTTCCCCTCCCCACAAAGAATGTCATCTTTAATGTAAGTCAGTAGTATAGATGGTGAAAACCACATTTTTTTTCTTCTTGATTTTTTTACCTACCAAGTAGATCTTATAACACATTTTTACCCTGCAATATGCTAATGAGGTATGGTATGTGGTATTTGTAGTAGATGGTAAATGTAAAAGGGTTTTTTTTGTATCTAAAACAAAAAGATGACATTTCCCCCTAACATTCTTGAAAAAGAACTAGAAAACTAAACTTTGCTTACTTTTCCACAATTAATCTTTCTTTGATTTTTATAAATTTAAAAATTCACAAGGCAAATATAGTAAATTTCTGGTAAATTACTACCTTAAGCCAAAATACAGTTTCAATTTTATAAAGATGGTTTTGTTAGATTTCTTTTAAATAGTGGTTACTAATTTATTTTAACTAATACTATTTACAACATTAAAATTTATTGACAATGTTGAACAGTAAAACTACTAAAGCCATAAACTGAAGCTACCTGAGTGAAAATATAACACAAGACACAATTTTATACTGCTTTTACTTTGAAAGACAGTTTCCTACATGATCAGGCTCATAGATGTAGGTGTTTCAAAATGATTATACAAGCACTTTGATCTTTTTATAGAAATGTGTAAAGATGCTATTTTTGACATGAAAAGTGAATAATGAAATTCTCCTCTTTATTGTGAAACCTAACCTTGATTTTTGCTACACAAATAATTTTTGGTTACACTTGAGTTAAGCATGCACACGCATTTCATTTTTAACTGAAATGAGATTTCTGTTCTTGTTCTAATGCTTGATTAAACAAGAAGAGTCTTGATCATACATGTTAAGAAATTAAGAAATGCAGCAGAGTGTTTATTGCTTTCCTATGACTTGTGTGATACTCTCCTTACACAGAAATTCAGAACATATCTAGGAGCAGATTAGTAAATCTCACTTTAAGTGTAGCTCATAAAGTTCTTTCTTCTGTCAAAGTCACGTTTTCAGGCTTAGCAGAAGATTCAGAGAAAAGGGATTGAAAATTTCATTCTCTTCTAATCTGCAGTTCTTCTGGCTGGTTTCCAACAATACTGGAAACTTGATATACTTTCTCACTCTCAAGTCCAAGCAGCAGTGGAATCATTTAATGATTTCATTTTGCAACATGATTTTCCCAAAGATTGAGGGATTTTTTTTGTCCAGGGATTGTGTCATGGGAAGTTAAAACATTTTCTCCGGGCTTTGCAGGGACTTGTTCAACTGGTTGTCATGATAAAGATGTTTTCCAGTGTGCCTAGTTTCTTCAGCTATTCTTCATCTATCAGTCATGCAGCAAAATCTATACTAGTAGTTTCTAGAAATTACTTCTGAATTTATCTTCCAACTCAAACAACTTGCTAAGAATGCTTCATAAATTAATCCACCAGATTTCTGTGTGTAGCAGGAGATTTATGTGCTCTTAGTCTAGATTTTCACACCAGTCTTTTCTTGAGCAAAGTGGTCTTTGTTTAATAAAGCTAACCATTTAGCATTATCTGTATAGTTTTTCATTTCATTTCCAAGAATTTTTGACACTAAAATCCCTCTGTGGAGAAAGACATATGTTGTGACAAAGACAAAATTTTCACATTTTTTACGAGAGGTGAAACCTTTCATGCACATAATTAATTCTACAAATGCCAGCACAGACATTTTTTTCCTAGGTTTGATGACAAAAAAATTAAATATATCCTGGGCTTTGCTTGTTTTGGGCAGCTTTTGCAGCAGACATAATTTCTTGAATTTCACCAGCATGTAATATTTTTTACAAATGCTATATACCATGACTTTTATTGTCTGTTCATATCAAATTGGATAGTGAAGCTGTTGTTCTTCAGTTTGTTACACAAGACCTCTTGAGATTCATGTGACAAGTTATCAGTAGGTTGGCTCACCATACTATTGGAGAAATGAACGTTTTCAATTTCTCACATTGTATCTTTTTTTAAAATTTTTTTTTTTTTTTTTTTTCCTGCGGTACGCAGGCCTCTCACTGTTGTGGCCTCTCCCGTTGCGGAGCAACAGGCTCCGGACGCGCAGGCTCAGCGGCCATGCCTCATGGGCCTAGCCGCTGCGCGGCATGTGGGATCTTCACGGACCGGGGCACGAACCCGTATCCTCTGCATCGGCAGGCGGACTCTCAACCGCTGTGCCACCAGGGAAGCCCCAAAATAAATTTATTTATTTATTCATCTTGGCTGTGTTGGGTCCTAGTTGCGGTGCGCGGGTCTCCCATTGCGGAGGCGCATGGGCCTCAGCAGCTGTGGCGCATGGGCTCCATTGCTCCGCGGCATGTGGGATCCTCCCGGCCCAGGGATCGCATCTGAGTCCCCTGCATTGGCAGGTGGACTCTCAACCACTGTGCCACCAGGGAAGCCCCTCACATTGTATCTTATCCAAGCATTTTACTCACTATAATTTTACATGCTGACATTATTTGTAAGCACCACGTGAGTTTTCCTTCTTGTGGCAACAAGTTCTGTTATGAAATAACTTGATTCATGAGCCTTTCGCTGATTTTTCTCCAGCTTTATTGAGGTATGATTGACGAATAAAAATTATGTATGTTTAAGGAACACAATGTATTATTTTCAAATATGTGTACCTTGTGAATGATTACCACAATCAAGCCAATTAACATATTTACCACCACACATAATTACCTTTTTTTGTGGTGAGAACTTTTAAGATCTATTCTCTTAGCGAATTTCAAGTTCATAAAACATTATCATTAACTATAGTCACCATGTTGTATAATAGGCCTCAGAAAAGTATTCAGTCTTATAACTGAAAGTTTGACTTTAGTATCTCCCCTTTTCTCCCACCTCTGAGCCTCTGGTAACCACCATTCTACTCTGTGTAACTTAAAATTTGACTGTTTATTTTTTTTAAGATTCCACATATAAATGAGATAATGTGATATTTGTTGCTCTGTGTCTAACATAGTTCACTTAGCATAATATCATTCAGGGCCATCTATATTGTTGCAAATGGCAGGATTTCCTCCTTTTAAAAAGCTGAATAATATCCCAGTGTGTGTGTAAGTGTGTGTGTATCACATTTTCTTTATCCATCCGTTGATGGACACTTAGGTTTTTTCCATATCTTGGCTGTTGTGAATAATTCTGCAATAAACATGGAGGTGGAGATATATCATGGAGATAATGATTCTATTTCCTTCAGATTTTCCCAGAAGTGGGATTACTGGATCATATGGCAGTCATAGTTATGTCTTGAGTGACTTCAACACTATTTTCCACGATGGCTGTATAAATTTACATTCCCATGAACAGCACACAAGAGTTCCCTTTTCTCCACATTCTCACCAATGCCTGTTATCTTTTTACTTTTTGAAAGTGTCTTATTCATTTTATACATAGTAGATTGTGCGTCTCAATTCCCCACCTCTATCTTGCCCCTCTGCCACCCCTCTTTCCACTGGTAACCACCAGTTTGTTCTCTGTATCTGTGGGTCTGTTTCTGTGTTATCACATACATTTGTTTGTTTTATATTTTAGATTCCACATATAAGTGACAATATACAGTATTTGTCTTTCTCTGTCTGACATTTCACTAAGCATGATACCCTACAGGTCTATCCATGTTGTTTCAAATGGTAAAATTTCATTCATTTTTATGCTTGAGTAATATTCCATTATATATCTCACAGCTTCTTTATACATTCATTTGTTGATGAACTCTTAGGTTGCTTCACATCTTGGCTTTTGTAAATGATGCCACTATGAACATTGAGGTGCATGTATCTTTTCAAATTAGCTTTTTCATTTTCTCCAGATATATACCCAGGAGTGGAATTGCTGGATTATATACTAGTTCTATTTTTAGTTTTTTTGAGGAACCTCCATAATGTTTTCCATAGTATCTGCACCAATTTACATTCCCACCAACAGTGTACGAGAGGTCCCTTTTCTTCACATCTTTGTCAAATTTTTATTTGTGGTCCATCATTATTATTTATGAGCCATTCAGACAGGTATGAAGTGCTATCTCATTGTGATTTTGATTTGCATTTCCCTGATGATTGGTGATGTTGAGCCGCTTTTATTGTGCCTTTGGTTATTTGTGTATCTTCTTTGGAAAAATTTCTTTTCAGGTCTTCTGCCCATTGGAAAATTAGGTTGTCTGTTTTTTTCTTTTTCTTTTTGATATTGAGTTGAATGAGCTGTTTACATATTTTGGATATAAATCCCTTATTAGACATATCATTTGCAAATATATTCTCCCATTCAGTAGGTTGCCTTTTCTTTGTGTTGATTTTTTTTTGCTGTGCTAAAGCTTTTAAATTTAATTAAGTCTCATTGTTTATTTTCATTTTTATTTCCCTTGTCTGAGTAGACAGATCTGAAAATTATTGCTAAGACTTATGTCAAAGAGTGTTATGCTTATGTTTTATGGTTTTCAGTATTACATTTAGGTCTTTAATCCAGTTTAAGTTTATTTCTGTGTATGGTGTGAGAAAATGTACTAATTTCATTCTTTTATGTATAGCTGTCCAGTTTTCCTAGCACAACTTGTTGAAGAGACTATCTTTTCTCCTTTTGCTTCTTTTGTCATAAATTAATTGACCATATGTGCATGGGTTTGTTTCTGGGCTCTCTATTCTGTTCCATTGATCTATATATCTGTTTTTTTTGTGCCAGTACTATACTGTTTTGATTACAGTAGACTTATAGCATAATCTGAAGTCAAGGAGCATGATACCTCCAGCTTTTTTCTTTTATCTCAAGATTGCTTTGGCTCTTCAGGGTCTTTTGTGGCTCCACATAAATTTTAGGATTATTTGTTCTAGCTCTGTGAAAAATGTCATGGGCATCATGACAGTAATTGCATTAAGTCTGTAGACTGTTTTGTGTGGTATGAACATTTTAACAATATTAATTTTTCAATCCAAGAGCATGAGACATCTATCAATTTTGCTGTATCATCTTCATTTCCTTCATCAAAATTTTATAGTTCTCAGAGTTGGGGTCTTAGTTAAATTTATTCCTAGATATTTTATTCTTTTTGATGTGATTTTAAACAGGATTGTTTTCTTGCTTTCTCTTTTTGATAGTTCTTTATCAGTGTATAGAAAAGCAAAATATTTTTGTACATTAATCTTGTACCTTGAAACTGTATTGAATTCATTTATTAGTTCTAATAGCTTTTTGGTGGAAACTTTAGTTCTTTCTGTCATCTGCAAATAGTGACAGTTTTACATCTTTCTTTTCAATTTGGATGTCTTTTATTTCTTTTTCTTGTCTGATTGCTGTAGCTAGGACTTCCAATACTATGTTGAATAATATGGGCATCCTTGTCTTGTTCCTAATTTTAGAGGAAAAGTTTTCATATTTTCACCATTGGTTATGATGTTGGGTGTGAGTTTGTCATGAATGGACTTTATTATGTTGAGATATGCTCCCTCTATGCCAACTTTGATAGGAGTTTTTATCATGAACTGTTGTTGAATTTTGTCAAATGTTTAATCTGCATCCATTGGGATGATCATGTGATATTTATCCTTCATTTTTTTATGTGGTGTATCACATTGATTCATTTGTGGATACTGAACTATCCTTGCATGCCTGGAATAAATCCCACTTGATCATGGTGTATGATTCTTTTTACATATTGTTGAATTTGGTTTGCTAGTATTTTGTTGAGGATTTTTGCATTTATGTTCACTGGAGACACTGGCCTGTAATTCTATATATATATATATATATTTTTTTTTTTTTTTTGGTAGTTTCTTTGTCTGATTTTTGTATTAGGGTAATGGTGGCCTTGTAGAATGAATTTGGGCGTGTTCCCTCCTCTTCAATTTTTTGGAATAGTTTGCAAAGGATAGGTATTAACTCTTCTTTGTATGTTTGGTAAAATTTCCCTGTGGAGCTGTCTGGTTCTGAACATTTGTTTGTTGGAAGTTTTTTGATTACTGATTAAATTTTAATACTAGTATTTGGTCAATTCAGATTATCAGTTTCTTCCTGATTCAGCCTGGAAGATTGTATGTTTAGAAATTTATCTATTTCTTCTAGGTTGTCCAATTCATTGGCATATTATTGTTCATTGCATTCTCTTATGATTTTTGTATCTCTGTGACATCAGTTGTAATTTCTCCTCTTTCATTCTTATTTACTTGCACCCTTTCTCTTTTTTCTTAATGAGCCCAGTTAAAACTTATCAATTTTATTTATTTTTTTAAAAAAACAGCTCTTGGTTTCATTGATATTTTCTATTGTTTTTAGTTTCTATTTATTTCTGCTCTGATCTTTATTATTTCCTTCCTTCTGATGACTTTGGGCTTTGTTTATTCTTCTTTTTCTAATTCCTTTAGATGACGAGTTAGGGTGTTTATTTAAGGATTTTCGTTTCTGCTGAGGTAGGCCTGTATCTCTGTAAACTTTTCTCTTATAACTGCTTTTGCTGCATTCCATAGATTTTGGAACGTTGTGTTGTTGTTTTTAAATTTTTTTGTCTCAAGATATTTTCTTTGATTTCTTTGTTGAAATCAAACAATGTTTTTAGTAGCATGTTGTTTACTATCCATGTGTTTGTGTTTTTCCCAGTTTTCTTCCTTAATTAATTTCTAGTTTCTTATTGTTGTGGTCAGAAATAAAGCTTGATATAATTTCTATACTCTTAAAAAAGTTGAGACTTGTTTTATGGCCTAGTATATGATCTATCCTGGAGAAAGTTCCTGAAAATAATGCATATTCAGCTGTTTTGTTTTTGTTTTTTAAATTTTCATTTATTTATTATTTTTTCTTATTAGTCATCCCTTTTATACAAATCAGTGTATACATGTCAATCCCAATCTCCCAATTCATCCCACCACCACCCCCAACTGCTACTTTCCCCCCTTGGTGTCCATACATTTGTCCTCTACATCTGTGTCTCAGTTTCTGCCCTGCAAACCGGTTCATCTGTACCATTTTTCTAGGCCCACATATATATGTTAATATACGATATTTGTTTTTCTCTTTCTGACTTACTACACTCTGTATGACAGTCCCTAGATGCATCCACATCTCTACAAATGACCCAATTTCATTCCTTTTTATGGCTGGGTAATATTCCATTGTATATATGTCCCACGACTTCTTTATCCATTCATCTGTCGATGGGCATTTAGGTTGCTTCCATGACCTGGCTATTGCAAATAGTGCTGCAATGAACATTGGGGTGCATGTGTCTTTTTGAGTTATGTTTTTCTCTGGGTATATACCTAGTAGTGGGAATGCTGGGTCATATGGTAATTCTATTTTTAGTTCTTTAAAGAACCTCCATACTGTTCTCCATAGTGGCTGTATCAATTTATATTCCCACTAACAGTGCAGAAGGGTTCCCTTTTCTCCACACCCTCTCCAGCATTTGTTGTTTGTAGATTGTCTGATGATGCCCATTCTAACTGGTGTGAGGTGATACCTCACTGTAGTTTTGATTTGCATTCCTCTAATAATTAGTGATGTTCAGCAGCTTTTCATGTGCTTCATGGCCATCTGTATGTCTTCTTTGCAGAAATGTCTATTTAGGTCTTCTGCCCATTTTTGGATTGGGTTGTTTGTTTCTTTAATATTGAGCTGCATGATCTGTTTTTACATTTTGGAGATTAATCCTTTGTCCGATGATTCATCTGCAAATATTTTCTCCCATTCTGAGGGTTGTCTTTTGGTCTTGTTTATGGTTTCCTTAGCTGTGCAAAAGATTTTAAGTTTCATTAGGTCTCATTTGTTTCTTTTTGTTTTTATTTCTATTACTCTAGGAGATGGATCAAAAAAGATCTTGCTGTGATTTATGTCAAAGAGTGTTCTTCCTATGTTTTCCTCTAAGAGTTTTATAGTGCCCAGTCTTACATTTAGGTCTCTAATCCATTTTGAGTTTATATTTGTGTATGGTGTTAGGAAGTGTTCTAATTTCATTCTTTTACATGTAGCTGTCCAGTTTTCCCAGCACCACTTATTGAAGAGACTGTCTTTTCTCCACTGTATATCCTTGCCACCTTTGTCATAGATTAGTTGTCCATAGGTGCATGGGTTTATCTCTGGGCTTTCTATCCTGTTCCATTTATCTATATTTCTGTTTTTGAGGCAGTACCATATTTTCTTGATTACTGTAGCTTTGTAGTATAGTCTGAAGTCAGGGAGTCTGATTCTTCCAGCTCCATTTGTTTTCCCTCAAGACTGCGTTGGCTATTTGGGGTCTCTTGTGTCTTCATACAAATTTTACTATTTTTTTCTAGTTCTGTAAAAAATACCATTGGTAATCTTATGGAGATTGCATTAAATCTGTAGATTGCTTTGGGTAGTATAGTCATTTTCAAAATATTGATTCTTTCAATCCAAGAACATGGTATATCTCTCCATCTGTTGGTATCATCTTTAATTTCTTTCATCAGTTTCTCATAGCTTTCTGCATATAGGTTTTTTGTCTCCCTAGGTAGGTTTATTCCTAGTTATTTTATTCTTTTTGTTGCTCTGGTAAATGGGAGTGTTTCCTTAATTTCTCTTTCAGATTTTTCATCATTAGTGTATAGGAATGCAAGAGATTTCCTGCATTAATTTTGTAACCTGCAACTTTACCAAATTCATTGATTAGCTCTAGTAGTTTTCTGGTGACATCTTTAGGGTTCTCTATGTATAGTATCATGTCATCTGCAAACAGTGACAGTTTTACTTCTTTTCCAGTTTGTATTCCTTTTATTTCTTTTTCTTCTCTGATTGCCATGGCTAGGACTTCCAAAACTATGTTGAATAATAGTGGTGAGAGTGGACATCCTTGTCTTGTTCCTGATCTTAGAGGAAATGCTTTCAGTTTTTCACCATTGAGAAGGATGTTTGCTGTGGGTTTGTCATATATGGCTTTTATTATGTTGAAGTAGGTTCTCTCTATGTCTACCTTCTGGAGAGTTTTTACTATAAATGGGTGTTGAATTTTGTCAAAAGCTTTTTTGGCATCTATTGAGATGATCATATGGTTTTTATTCTTCAATTTGTTAATATGGTGCATCACATTGGTTTATTACCATATATTGAAGAATCCTTGCATCTCTGGGATAAATCCCACTTGATCATGGTGTATGATCCTTTTAATGTGTTGTTGGATTCTGTTTGCTAGTATTTTGTTGAGGATTTTTGCATCTATATTCATCAATTCATCAGTGATATTGGTTTGTAATTTTTTTTTTGTAGTATCTTTGTCTGGTTTTGGTATCAGGGTGATGGTGGCCTCCTAGAATGAGTTTGGGAGTTTTCCTTCCTCTGCAATCTTTTGGAAGAGTTTGAGAAGGATGGCTGTGAGCTCTTCTCTAAATGTTTGATAGAATTCACCTGTGAAGCCATCTGGTCCTGGACTTTTGTTTGTTGGAAGATTTTTAATCACAGTTTCAATTTTATTACTTGTGATTGGTCTGTTCATATTTTCCGTTTCTTCCTGGTTCAGTCTTGGAAGGTTATACCTTTCTAAGAATTTGTCCATTTCTTCCAGGTTGTCCATTTTCTTGGCATAGAGTTGCTTGTAGTAGTCTCTTAGGATGCTTTGTGTTTCTGCCGTGTCTGTTGTAACTTCTCCGTTTTCATTTCTTATTTTATTGATTTGAGTCCTTTCCCTCTTTTTCTTGATGAATCTGGCTAATTGTTTATCAATTTTGTTTATCTTCTCCAAGAACCACCTTTTAGTTTTATTGACATTTGCTATTGTTTTCCTTGTTTCTATTTCATTTATTTCTGCTCTGATCTTTATGATTTCTTTCTTTCTGCTAACTTTGGGATTTTTTTGTTCTTCTTTCTCTAGTTCCTTTAAGTGTAAGGTTAGATTGTTTGAGATTTTTCTTGTTTCTTGAGTTAGGCTTGTATAGCTATAAACTTCCCTCTTAGAACTGCTTTTGCTGCATCCCGTAGGTTTTGGATCATCGTGTTTTCATTGTCATTTTTCTCCAGGTCTTTTCTGATTTCCTCTTTGATTTCTTCAGTTATCTCTTAGTTACTTATTAACGTATTGTTTAGCCTCCATGTGTTTTTGTTTTTTTATGTTTTTTTCCCCCATAATTGATTTCTAATGTCATAGCATTGTGGTCAGAAAAGATGCTTGATATGATTTCAATTTTCTTGTATTTACTGAGGCTTGATTTGAGACCCAAGGTGTGATCTATCCTGGAGAATGTTCCATGCGCACTTGAGAAGAAAGTGTAATCTGCTGTTTTTGGATGGAATGTCTTATAAATATCAATTAAATCTACCTGGTCTATTGTGTCATTTATAGCTTGTGTTTCCTTATTAACTTTCTGTTTGGATGATCTGTCCATTGGTGTAAGTGAGGTGTTAAAGTCCCCCACTATTGTTGTGTTACTGTTGATTTCCTCTTTCAGAGCTGTTAGCAGTTGCCTTATGTATTGAGGTGCTCCTATGTTGGGTGCATATGTGTTTATAATTGTTATACATTCATCTTGGATTGATCCCTTGATCATTATGTAGTGTTCTTCCTTGTCTCTTGTAACATTCTTTATTTTAAAGTCTATTTTATTGGATATGAGTATTTGTACTCCATCTTTCTTTTGATTTCCATTTGCATGGAAAATCTTTTTCCATCTACTCACTTTCAGTCTGTATATGTCCCTAGGTCTGAAGTGGTTCTCTTCTAGACAACATATAAATTGGTCTTGTTTTTGTAACCATTCAGCAAGCCTGTGTCTTTTGCTTGGAGCATTTAATCCATTCACAATTATGGTTATTTTCAATATGTTTGTTACTATTACCATTTTCTTAATTGTTTTGGGTTTGTTTTTGTAGGTTCTTTTTTCCTCATGTGTTTCCCTCTTAGAGAAGTTCCTATAGCATTTGTTTTACAACTGGTTTGGTGGTGTTGAATTCTGTTAGCTTTTGCTTGTCTGTAAAGCTTTTGATTTATCCATCAAATCTGAATGAGATCCTTGCTGGGTAGAGTAATCTTAGTTGTAGGTTCTTCCCTTTCATCACTTTAAATATGTCCTGCCACTCCCTTCTGGCTTGTAGAGTTTCTGCTGAGAAATCAGCTGTTAACCTTATGGCAGTTCCCTTGTATGTTATTTGTCATTTTTCCCTTCGTGCTTTCAATAATTTTTCTTTGTCTTTAATTTTTGCCAATTTGGTTACTACGTATCTAGGCATGTTTCTCCTTGGGTTTATCTTGTTTGGGACTCTCTGCACTTCCTGGACTTGGGTGACTCTTTCTTTTCCCATGTTATGGAAGTTTTTGACTATAACCTCTTCAAAAATTTTCTCAGGTCCTTTCTCTCTCTCTTCTTTGGGACCCCTATAATGCAAATGTTGTTGCGTTTAATGTTGTCCCAGAGGTCTCTTAGGCTGTCTTCATTACTTTTCATTCTTTTTTCTGTTCCGCAACAGTGAATTCCACTATTCTGTCTTCCAGGTCACTTATCCATTCTTCTGCCTCAGTTATTCTGCTATTGATTCCTTCTAGTGTATTTTTCTTTTCAGTTATTGTATTGTTCATCTCTGTTTTTTTGCTCTTTAATTCTTCTAGATCTTTGTTAAACATTTCTTGCATCTTCTCGATCTTTGCCTCCATGCTTTTTCCGAGGTCCTGGATCATCTTCACTATCATTATTCTGAATTCTTTTTCTAAAAGATTGCTTAGCTCCATTTCGTTTAGTTGTTTTTCTGGGGTTTTATCTTGCTCCTTCATCTGGTACATAGCCCTCTCCCTTTTCATCTTGTCTATCTTTCTGTGAATGTGTTTTTTTCTCTGCTGTTTTTGAATGGAATGTCTTGTAGGTCTCTGTTAAATTCAACAGGTCTAATGTGCCATTTAAGACCACTCTTTCCTCATTGATTTTCTCTCTGGGTGATTTGTCCTTTCATGTAAGTGGGGTATTAACGTTGCCTGCTATTATTTTATTATCATCAATTTCTCCCATTTTGTCTGTTAATATTTGCTTAACAAATGTAGGTGATCTTATTTTAGGGGTGTATATATTTATAAATGTTATATCTTCTTCCTATATTTATCTCTTTATCATTATATAATGTGCTTCTTTATCTTTTGTTACAGATTTTATTTTATAATATTTTTCTGAGTATTGCTACCCCTGCTTTCTTGTTGTCATTTGCATGGAATGCCTTTTTCCATCATTTCTCTTTTAGTCTCTGTGTGTCTCTATCTCTGAAGTAAGTCTCTTGTAGGCAGCAGAAAAATAGGTCTTATTTTTTATCCATTCAGCTACCCTGTGTCTTTCGATTGGAACATTTAGTCTATTGACATTTAAAGTGATTATTGATAGGTATGTA
This sequence comes from Pseudorca crassidens, assembly GCF_039906515.1. Classification (NCBI taxonomy): domain Eukaryota; kingdom Metazoa; phylum Chordata; class Mammalia; order Artiodactyla; family Delphinidae; genus Pseudorca; species Pseudorca crassidens. The sequence goes on along the minus strand of NC_090306.1, from coordinate 23,977,360 downwards.
CTTATTCCCAGGTCAGAACCCAGGGCCAGTGTGCCCCATATGTGGTTCAAATGCCTCACTCCCCTGGGAAGATTGCTGAGCCCATAAAATCCCCCTCTTCTGTGTCCCATGCTAGGGGTGCAGATCCTTACCAGATCACTTCTCTTCCCTTCCTATCAGTCTCTGTGTGGATCTTTCTTTACAGCCTTGGTTGTAGAAGAGGCTTTCTGCTGGTCTCCAGGTTGTTTTCAGTGAGAGTTGCTCCACTTGTAATTGTATTTTTGATGTGTTCATGGGGGTTCTGAGCTCAGCATCCTCCTACTCCATCAACTTGCTCTCCACTCTCATATGACTTTTTTTTTTAACAAAAGATTCCCTTTGTTTGGAGATTCCAAAAGTCATTTAAAATAATTAGCAATTTTACATGTTTAATGTTTATGATATACAGATGAGAGCCTTTTCAATTAAAAAAATCAGCCTTATTACTTATAATTTAATTACAATAAAATCTTGTGATTTTTAATGTCAAATTTGATGAATTTTAACAAATACAGCTGTGTAATGACAACTACAACTAATCACGATATATATAACATTTCTTTTGCCCCCAAAAGTTTTCTTATGCCCTTTTATAGTAAGCCTCCCTCCCTCATTCCAGGTCCCTGGCAATCAACGATCAGTTTTCTGTCACTCTAGATTTGCTTTTTACCACTTCATATAAGTGGAATCATACAGTAAACAGTCTTTTATGTCTGGCTTCTTTCATTGAGAATCAGGCTTTTGCTATTCACTCACCCATGTTATTGTGCATATAGTAGTACATTTCTTTTTATTGTGGAGTTTTATTTTATGAATATACCATAGTTTGCTTATCCATTTACTAGTTGATTGACATTGGGTTATTTCCAATTTTTGTTCTCCATGTTGCCATGTACATTTTGTGGACATGTCCATTTTTTTTCCTCTGGGTAAATATTTAGGTATAAATTTCTGTGATTTATTGGAGTTGCATGTATACACTTTAGAAAGGTTCCAAGTGGTTTTTTAAAGTGTCTTTATCATTCTTGCCAACGCTTGGTGTTATCAATCTATTTATTTTTGACATTTTGGTGGATATATAGTGATATCTCTTTGTGGTTTTAATTTGAATTTCCCTAAAAATGATGCTGAGTTTTTTCACAGGTACTTATCTGCTATGTCTCTATGTCTTTGCTGAAGTGTCTTTTAAAATATTTGCCTATCAAAACTTAATTTGTTTGTCTTCTTATTATTGAGAAATAAGGGTTTTTTATATTTTCTGTATACTAGTCCATTTTCATATAAATGAATTGCAGTATTTTCTCCAAATCTGGGGCTGTCTCTACATTTTTGTAATATTATTTGAAGGACACACATTTTAATTTAAATAAAGTACATTTTATCAATTTTTTTAACATCTTTATTGGAGTATAATTGCTTTACAATGGTGTGTTAGTTTCTGCTTTATAACAAAGTGAATCAGCTCTACATATACATATATCCCCATATCTCCTCCCTCTTGCATCTCCCTCCCACCTTTCCTATCCTACCCCTCTAGGTGATCACAAAACTTTGAGCTGATCACCCTGTGCTATGCGGCTGCTTCCCACTAGCTATCTATTTTACATTTGGTAGTATATATAAGTACATGTCACTCTTTCACTTCGCCCCAGCTTACCCTTCTCCCTCCCTGTGTCCTCAAGTCCATTCTCTACATCTGCGTCTTTATTCCTGTCCTGCCCCTAGGTTCTTCGGAACCTTTTATTTTTTTTAGATTCCATATAAATGTGTTAGCTTATGGTATTTGTTTTTCTCTTTCTGACTTACTTCACTCTGTATGACAGGCTCTAGGTCCATCCACCTCACTACAAATAACTAAATTTCGTTTCTTTATATGGCTGAGTAATATTCCATTGTGTATATGTGCCACATCTTCTTTATCCATTCATCTGTCAATTGTCACTTAGGTTGCTTCCATATCCTGGCTATTGTAAATAGAGCTTCAATGAACATTGTGGTACATGACTCTTTTTCAATTATGGTTTTCTCAGGGTACATGCCTAGTAGTGGGATTGCTGGGTAGTATGGTAGTTTTATTTTTAGTTTTTTAAGGAACCTCCATACTGTTCTCCATAGTGGCTGTATCAAATTACATTCCCACCAACAGTGCAAGAAGGTTCCCTTTTCTCCACATCCTCTCCAGTATTTATTATTTGTAGATTTTTTCATGATGGCCATTCTGACTGGTGTGAAGTGATATCTCATTGTAGTTTTGATTTGCATTTCTCTAATAATTAGTGATGTTGAGCATTCTTTCATATGTTTGTTGGCAATCTGTATATCTTCTTTGGAGAAATGTCTATTTAGTCAACTTTTAAAAAATTTGTGTGTGTGTGTGTGTGTGTGTGTGTATGGTTTATTTAAGAAATCCATTTCAAGAGTGGTGATCTGACTTATTCCAAGTTCATAAAGACTTTTTTCCCCTGTGTTTTCTTCTAGAAGTTTTATAGTACTAGTTCTTACATAAGTTGTGTGATCTAATTCAAATGATTTTTGTGTTTTGGTGCAAGGTTAGGGTTGAGGTTCATTTGATTATATATGTATATCAATCATTCTTAATCTGTTGAAAAGATTATTCTTTTCCTCATTGAATTCCTTGACGCTTTTGTTGAAAATCCATTTATTATATACACGTGGTTTTATTTATGGACTCTCTGTTGTGTTGCATGATTTATATCTCTATGGCAGGATATCACTGTGCTATTTACTGTAGCTTTATAGTAAATATTAAAGTTAATTCATGTAAGTCTTCCAATTTTGTTGGGTAATTTCAATAAAAAAGCCCTTGGAAATTTTGTTTGGAATTCTGTTACATCTATAGACTAATTTAGGAAGAACTGATTTATTTACATTATTGAATCTTCTAATCCATGTATATAGCATATCTTTACATTTTTAAAGGTTTCTTTAATTCCTGTCAGCAATTCTAGTCTTCAGTATACAAGTCTTATGCATACAATTGACCCTTGAACAATGCGGGGTTAGGGATGCTTCCCCTGCCCCCACTCCCCACAGTAGAAAATCCATGTATAACTTAACAGTTGGCCCTCCATATCCTCAGTTCTGCCTCCATGGATTCAACCAACCATGGATCATGTAGTACTGTAGTACTTATTTATTTAAAGTCCGTGTATAAGTGGATCCACACAGTTCAAACACATGTTGTTCAAGGTTCAACGGTATTTTCTTTAATTTATTTCTATTTTATATTGTTTGATGATGTTGCAAATGATATTGCTTTTCAAATTTCAATTTCCAAATGTTGATTTCCAGTATATAGAAAAACAATCGATTTATGCATATGAACTTTGTATCCCCCTTGACTTTAGTAAACTCACTTATTAATTCTAATAGCTTTTTCACAGGTTTCTTAGCATTTTTGTACATGGGTGATCATGTCATCTGTAAATAAAAACAAGAGATGAAAAGAAAGAAAAGGAAGAGATAAACAGAAAACATTACAGAGCAACCAAAATTTTAATAAACCTACTGAAAGAAGAAACCTCACAAAATTAATTGGAAAAGAACAAGAATATAAACATTTTTATAAAAAACATGATAAATATGGAGGATGATAAGGAGACCCAACTTCCATATTAGTACTCTTCAAGAAGAGGCAGAACAAAGAAATGGAACAGAAAAAGACTTACATAGTTTACTGTGCTCCACTTTATATCTACTTAATTTATGTTCTTACATTGTCTAAATGATCTTTTGCAGAAGAAACTCTAACTGCTATTTAAGTATAGCTTTGGAGTTAGATTCACTTGGTTTAACTTATTCCTCAATTTGCCATTAACTCTGTGACTTTGAGAACATTATTTATCTCATCTGGGTCACTCAGTTATCTCATTTATAAAGTGGAGATAATAATAGTACCTATTGTGTAGGCCTGCTCTGATGTTTATATAAGATACTTCACATAAAATGCTTAGTATTGTGCCTGGCACAAAACAAGCAATCAATAAATGTTATCTATTACTATTAATGATCTTTTCTTGATCTCCTGTGCTTCAATTAGAAATGTTTCTAAACAGGTAATAATAACTGATTCGAATGGCTTAAATTATAACAAAAAAATTGGTTGGATCTTGAAGAGACCAGGGAATGAGATTATCCAGGATTAAAACTACATGCTCAGGACAGAATTTCTTTCTTTCCCTCTTTCCCTCTCTCTCTCAACTCCCCAGATCAGCTTTGTTCGTGTTGGCTCCAGCCTTAGGCAACAGCTCCCCTTATGGTAATAAGATGGCTACCAGCAGCTTTCAGAACTTTATTTTATATTCACATGGAAATAAAACAGTAAAAAGCTTTTTTAAAACTTAAATGTTGCACATAAATAATAGCTTCATTGTGAGTTGACCAATTTAGGTCACAGGTCCATTCCTGAACCAATCACTACGGCTGAACTATTATCCCTAGATTTGAAGGTGGGGTCATTTTTCTTTCAAAGCACTTTGGTTGCATGAGGGCTAGGTGGATACTATTATTAAAAGAAGGGGAAGTAGATGCCAGGAAGAAAACCCAGCAAATATCTATGACAAATACTATCTCATTCATGTTGTCTTTTCTAAACAAAGATCACAGTGTTTCTATAGCATGTGGAGAACTACTCTTTATCTAGTTTCTTGGGTAATTCTTCTATTTCCTTTGGGTGGAGTATGCTTTTTATTTGTCTTTTGCTTATGTGCCTCCCGCTTCTCTCTCTCTCTCTCTCTGGCAAAGTTTTTGTGTATTAGCCCATGCTGCCTTCTTACCCATCTTCAAATGGAAGCCAGCCACTTATAATTAATTATTTAATTATTAAAATAATAAATACTGAAGTTAGGAGTGGTTGAGGATTTCATCAAATTCTTTTAAGCCACAAGCTCTGTTGCAGTGTGGTTATAACAGTTTCCTCTTCCTCTTTCACCCCACTTCACCTCCAGAGGTCCCCCTTAGCTATAACAGTATATTGTGAATCTTTTCCCTTCCCTCCCTTCCCATCCTCTCCCCTCCCCTTCTTTTCTGTTCTTTCACACACAGAACACCGCCCCCCACACACACACACATCTACCCTTCCCTCACCCCTCACAGCACGCACATGGTGGGTCAGCATGATTTGTCCTACTGCAACTTCCCTGCATTCTGAGATGTCCTCCTGGATCTCTGTAAGGATATATCTCCTTTCTTATGGACTCCTGTTAAAAAACAAAATTCAGTTGAGTAAATTGAAATCTACTTGGCTTTATTTAGTGATTCATGACTCAGGCAGCATTCCATCTAGCAGGTAGACATGTGCTCTGAGGAGCTATACAAAATGGGAGGTTTCTATAAGCAGAAACAGGGTGTGACAAGGAGGTTATTAGCAAATGAAAAAATTGTTTTAGGCAAGGCCACCTTTCCTCAAGTCACAGGTCTCATCAACTAATGTTGACCAGGAAATTCCTGGCAGACTGGTTTAAAATTCCACTCCTGGGGAAGGCTGAAACTGCAAATAGTTAGGTATTAAGTCTTCATTTCACTCTCATGGGGTTTAGCACAAGTGACTCCATTTGGGGCCTGTTGTTTCTTTTTTTAATTTTATTTTTTGTTTTTTAACATTCCTTATACCCATAGAGCTCAACATGCTATCAAAGGAGTTTTTAGGGTGTTGGTGACATGAAATTAGTTATCCTGGTCTAGATACTAGGAAGCAGGGTTTGGTTTTCTGGGCTCTCTTCTCTCATCTTAGTCTAGACATCAAGTATTTGGCAGATTTGCCCCCCTGTTTGTGGCTTGTGGTTGTATCCTTTTCCATGTTTCATTGAAGATAGATTATTTTCCCTCTAATTTTTTTTGTTTGTTTTTGGTGGGGTCTGAGGGAGTAGAGAAGAGTAAAAATGCTGCTGCTACTCTTTCTTCTTTAACCAAAAATCTTCTTCAGAATGATTTTAGTCTATTTGATATTTTCACTTGGACCTCCATCATATACATCAAACTTAACATGTTAAAAAGTGAAAACATATTCATTGTACCACAATTCTTTTCCTTCTTCAGTTTTTCCTACCTCAGGAAGAGGCACCATCATGTCCAGTTGCCTTGACTCTGGAACTCTGGATCTTCTAGACATCTCCCTCTCTTTCACCCCAAACATGAAATGGCTGCCAAATTTTGTACGTTTTATTTCTTTTATACCTTTCGAATCCATCTCCCTTTCTCGGTGCCCATGACCACTGTCTGAGTTCCAGAGACCATCGATTCTTATCTATTCTACCTCAACAGCCTTTGATCTGGTCTCCTTGTCTTAATTAATACTTATTCTCTTCTTATCCAAATAGGAATATTGAAGCCAGGCAAAATAGTGTGGCTTAACCAATAGCCATTTGAGATGATTTTCAACCAGTTCCAATGTCTCCCTCCAAGCATATACATAACGTCAAGAGATGTGACTTAGCCACTCCTTTCCAAGAGGTCTCCACTTGGTAATTACTTCTCTTCTTCAAGGCTGGCCTTGATGTTGTTTGGACCATTTTCCTGCTGTGTTATGGTGCTAGAGAATAGAGATGGGAGATGAGGGAGGTATAGAGAATAAACTGTCTCTTCCAAATCTGTCTTTAAACAGCTCTCAGATGAATCATCAACCAGTCTCTGGTGCTGGGTTAATCTTTGTAATGTGATAAAGGCTACACTTGTGTTCCTGAGAAGAATGATCTATTTAACAATGTTTTTCGAAATAAGGAACAAACAGTTCTCATTTTTCCAATGAATCTGTCTGTGTTTTAGCAATGACGGCAGGAGGGTGGAGTCCTGGTCCAAATTTTGATGAGTTCAGCCAGCACAGCTAAAGGAATGCATGGACCGGGAAAAACAGTTTCAGTCTGTCCTGCAGCAGCTCAGTGAAAATTATCAGTAGAGGACACCTAGTGGTGCTTTATGGAAATTCACTGATGCTAACTAAGAGTACACATGAATATTAATAGTCTTCACTGTGCCAGGATCTTGTAGCCAAATATAACCCAGGCTCAATAAGACAGTAAAGTACAAACCACACCTGACATGAAGTCTAACTGTATTGGTTAGTATAGGCTAACTGCTGTAACAAGTAACCTCCAAATTCTTAGTGACTTAATGGAAATTTATCTTACACCACCAAAACAGCACAGATGCTCAGTGGGTGACCTTCCATGTAAGGACACAAAAAGTGATTTGGTCACATGGAAAATCATACTTTATGCTTGGATATGAAAATTCAACAACAGAAGGATATCACTTCCCAAAACAAAATAAAGTAAATAAATCAAAACACAACATTGTATGTTGAAATGGGCATGGCTGTATAAAATCTTTAAGACTCATCAGGCTGAGCATTTAAGATCTATGCATGTCACTATATATAAATTATACATCAATTTAGAAAAGAATAACAACAACAACAAAAGTTGGAAAAGGAACAATAAAAGGAAGAAGGGAGACATCTTACATTAAAACTCATAAAATTTCAATAATTAAAAGAGAGTAGTCTTACAGTTTTAAAAACCCACAAATTTTAAAAAGAGAGTGATGCGGATATATGAGTAGATTAATGAAATAGATTAGAAAACCGAGAAGTATATCCAAGTGCATACAGAAAATTCATAAAAGATAAAGTAGCCATTAGAAATCCAATTAACTAATCAGTGAATGTTTGGGGGATAAATGTAAATATAAATGTAACGTTAAATGTAAATGTAATGATAAATGTAAATGTTTTGGGGATAAATGTAAATATAACAAAAATATATTTTGTTAAATTTATTTATTTTATTTAATTATTTATTTTTAATTTTTGGCTGCATTGGGTCTTTGTTGCTGCGTGCGAGCTTTCTCTAGTTGCGGCTAGCGGCAGCTACTCTTCTTTGCGGTGGGCAGGCTTCTCATTGCGGTGGCTTCTCTTGTTGCAGAGCACGGGCTCTAGGCACGCGGGCTTCAGTAGTTGTGGCTCACGGGCTTAGTTGCTCCATGGCATGTGGGATCTTCCTGGACCAGGGCTCGAACCCATGTCCCCTACATTGGCAGACGTATTCTTTTTTCTTTTTTTTTTTTTTTTGCGGTACGCGGGCCTCTCACTGTCGTGGCCTCTGCCGTTGCGGAGCACAGGCTCTGGACGCGCAGGCTCAGCGGCCATGGCTCATGGGCCCAGCCGCTCCGTGGCACGTGGGATCTTCCCAGACCGGGGCACGAACCCGTGTCCCCTGCATCGGCAGGCGGGCTCTCAACCACTGTGCCACCAGGGAAGCCCGGCAGGCGTATTCTTAACCACTTGCTGACTCTCCTGGTTGCCTTCTGCAAAGTTACACACAGGTCCTGACATCACAGAACTGCTTATTTCCTCAATTGTCCAGGTCTTGGAATAGAAGAATGGAATATGGAGCATCTTCCCATCTGGCTCCATCTTTGAGAGTGTGTCCTGCCGGTGAGTGTCATCTGTCACATGGGTTATGAAGAGAAGGTTGAGAGCTGCTCCTCCAGAGGGAGCCAGAGTGTTCCCCTTCCCCAGAACACATCCTAAGTTACCTGCTAGTGTTGGAGGGTCTCCTGCAGAGACTGGGGGTGGCTGTGGCTCACCGTGAGGACAAGGACACTGGCAGCAGAAGTTCTGGGAAGTACTCCTTGGCGTGAGCCCTCCCAGAGTCCGCCATTAGCCCCACCAAAGAGCAGGGTAGGCTCCAGTCTTGGGTCTCCTCAGGCCAAACAACCAACCTAAATATATGTATTCTTGTTTGGAGAAAGAATGGAAGGAAAGTAGGAAGGGTAAAGTTAATTCATGTACTATATTTCATGAAGAAAAATAACCTTGGGCATTGCATTAGTCCGGGTTCTCAGAGAAACAGAACCAGTAGGATATATATATATATATGTGTACGTGTGTGTGTGTGTGTGTTTGTTTACTTATGTATGTATGCATTCATTTATTTATTATGAGGAACAGCTCACACACTTATGGAGCCTAAAATGTCTCAAGATCTTCAAGGTGAATTGGCAAGCTGGAGATGTAGGAGCAGCTATGGTGAGTTCCAATTCTAGTCTAAAGGCCTGAGAACCAGGATAGCTGATGGTGCAGTTCTAGTCCAAAGGCCAGGAGGCTTGGGACCCAGGAAGAGCTGATGCTTTAGTTCAAGTCTGAAGGCAGGAAACAGTCGATGTTCCAATTCAAAGCCAGTCAGGCAGGAGAAATTCTCTTTACTCAGAGAAGGACCAGCCTTTTTGTTCCATTCACGCTTCAGCTGATTGGAAGAGGTCCACCCATGTTAGGAAGAGCAATCTACTGTACTCAGTCTACCAACTTAAATGTTAATCTCATCCAGAACACTCTCAGAGACACATCCAGAATAAGGTTTGACCAAATATCTGGGCATCTCATGACCCAGTTAAGTTGACATAAAAAATTAACCATCACAGGCCTCATAAAAGATTTATATTCTCTGATGGCTTATTCAGCTTTCCTGAAATCTTGATGTCACAAAGGATCATGATATTTTGTTTGAAATGGATCACAGAAGAGATACTTACTGAAGAACTCTTTAGCTGTATTTCCAATATGTGTACAGAATTTCCCCTTCTTGTCAGTCCTCTACTTCTTACTGAGTATGGATGTGCTTCAAATCTACAACAAAATATTTTTTTTAATGAATAAGTAGAGAAACTCTGGCTTTTTTAATAGGTGGAAAGCATAGGATCATGTCACCTCTGGTAAATGGTGACTTGCCACTGATTTTTACATATAAGTATGGCAATCACTGCCCCTGACAAACAGGGGAACACACTCCTTATTCTCCTCTATTTTTCTTTAATGGTTCTGAATTTGATCCATGTTTTGGGTGATCATTGGTGGTTTACACTACTCTGTTATTTGCATGTATTTCAGTGAGTATAACTTAAATCACCCCAAGGCATCTGAAAGAGTGGAATAGTAACAATATTGTCGAGTATAACATAGCACTCATGTTTGGATCCTGTATGGTCCAGAATTATCCAAGTTATCTCACAATTTGAAAGAATCATAACACGGCAGAATTTGGAGAGAAGCCTTTCTGAGTGTCCCAATCAGTGTCATTTTTAATCACAAGGACACCTTTTTTGCAGAGCTTTTCATCCCTGGGAAAGGAAGCACTGAACTGCTAACAGAGATCACCTTTGCATAGTTTGTCATCAATAGCTCGCATGATTTTCTTATTTTGCATCTGTTTTTTCTTTGGAGCAATTCAAAACCATGTCCTTTGATATCTCAACTGAATCAAGCTATGAGAAAGTCTTTCTGGCTTTGGGGGAAAAAATTCAATAGCCAACATTAAATGTTCAGTTAAGGTACATTGCATTCTTTATATGTCATAATGGGAATACTGAGACAGGCTGGGACATGGGACCCTATGCTGCAGTGCTTGTACCTGGACAAACGTCTCCTCAAGAAACAAAATACAAAGAAATTATGAGGGACTAAACATAACTGTGTGCATGTGCAGCTGGGGACAAATTCTGGACAAGAAGATACTAAAATTAAAAAAAAAAAACCAAAAAAAAAAAACCAACTGCCACTTCCAAAGAGCCAGGAGCAAAAACAGGGTGTTGGGAGCAAAAACTCTGCATGCCCTCTGCACTGAACACCACCAAAGGGCTGGGCAAAACACCTAAGCCACCCCTCCGGCCTGACCCCTGGACACATCCCTACCCCCACCCCATATAAGGAACCAGCCCCCCCTCCCCTGCCCTGGGGAGCGAACAAGGGAACCTATTACTTGTTTTTGCTCCTTCCTGCAGGAGCAGGAACCCCAACAAAGATTTGCCCAAATTTCTTGACTGGCCTCTTATCAATTTCTATTGATTGGGGAAGGCCAAGAACACTGGTTGGTATCAATACTTTATTAATAAATGTATCAAGAATTAATCTTTTGGGATTCCCTGGTGGCGCAGTGGTTGAGAGTCCGCCTGCCGATGCGGGGGACACGGGTTCATGCCCTGGTCCGGGAGGATCCCACATGCCGCGGAGCGGCTGGGCCTGTGAGCCATGGCCGCTGAGCCTGCGCGTCCGGAGCCTGTGCTCCGCAACGCGAGAGGCCACAACAGTGAGAGGCCCGCGTACCGCAAAAAAAAAAAAAAAAAAAAAAAAAAAAAAAAGAATTAATCTTTTAAGTTACAAATGGCCTTGCAATGTTGTCTCAATTACCATGAATAGGACATGAGCCTATTGTACCAGCAACATTCTCTGTTCCTCTGTTCTTCCCTCAGTGCAAATCATGTGTGACTCTATGTGTATCTGGAAGAAGTCACCACTGCCTTTCTTCACTTGCAACTGTTTTCTCTGCCTCCTTCTCTCCCCATAAAAGATTTAAAAAATGATCTGAATCCTTACAAGAGTACTGAAACTGAAGTCCCTCTTGGGTTTACCAAGGAAGCGGCTGCTGAAAGATAATGTGGTTCCTCTGTTTTCCTGATAGGCCCTCAGATGGAAGAGAACAGAACTGAACTCTGCTCTGCTTGGTAATGGACCCTTGATGTTTCCAGGAAGTTTACTAGGTAGTAGTTTGTAGGCAATAAAGGAAAACATTGCCTTCCTCAGTATAGGTGTACCCAGTTCTGTCATTGGAAATCGATATCTCTGCCAGATAGGACTGTTTATGTTGGATTTAAGAGGCTCAATAATTAAAGAAGTGGGAGCGTCTGCTTTTCACACATTTCTCTCCTGCATACTGTTATAATCCAAGCCTCCAGAACAGAACAGTGCCCAAGGCATAGCAGGTGTTACAACAGTTTTTGATACACGAATGAACACCTGACCTTGTAGACTGATTCATACCTGATGCAAATTACAATTCTTGTGTGTGTGTGTGTGTGTGTGTGTGTATTCATGCTTAAATTCACCCACGTAGGTGTTTCAATAAATGAAAAAAGTTAACTTCACGCTGTGAATTCTGTTCTCCTTGCCTTTATTTTTGAGCTTTAGTTTGCCTCTAGCAAAGTAAATGTCTCCCCCTGCACACCTTCTCCAAAAGGAGGCTTGTGATTGAAGAGAATTTCCCATTTGCTCATGTTGGTGTTGACATAAGGATGCTGCTGTTAGAACATGTTTACAGATGTTCTAAAAGCCTCTGTCACAGTAGTGGCCAAAGAGATGGATTGTGTGAGTGATCTTTTCTTTTTGATGAGCAAAGGTATTATATCACTGACCTTGATTAGAATTACTAGCATATGACAATAGGCCAAATTAATCCATTTTATAACTGTTTTAAAATGATCTACAGACTATGCACCTCTTTATTGCCAGCACCCTGGCTGAACTACCACTGATCTCTGCAAATTCCTATTCCTAAATTTGTGATAGATACTATTCTTTTTTTAAAAATTTTTTGTTTTATTTATTTTTTTATACAACAGGTTCTTATTAGTCATCAATTTTATACACATCAGTGTGTACATGTAAATCCCAATCGCCCAATTCATCACACCACAATCCCCACCCCGCCACGGCTTTCCCACCTTGGGAAAACATTGGTTCTCTATATCTGTGTCTCAACTTCTGCCCTGCAAACCGGTTATTCTGTAATATTTTTCTAGGTTCGACGTACATGCGTTAATATACGATATTTGTTTTTCTCTTTCTGACTTACTGCACTCTGAGATACGAACTATTCTTAGAGCTGGCTCTGGAGAAATGATACACTTTAAAATAATATTTTTTCATTTAAATAACAGTCTCAAGTGGTAGTCCACCAATATGCCCCCTAAGGATATTATTAGTTGATTGTTTTCTTCTTCAATCGATAATAATAGTCAAGGAAATAATTTATGTAAATTGCAGTTACCTAGAATAAATGTGGAACCATCAGAATCTAGAGAAATAGAAAGAGTCCCATACAATGTGCTGCTATTTCTTTTTAACATCTTTATTGGAGTATAATTGCTTTATAATGGTGTGTTAGTTTCTGCTTTATAACAAAGTGAATCAGCTGTACATATACATATATCCCCATATCTCCTCCCTCTTGCGTCTCCCTCCTACCCTCCCTATCCCACCCCTCTAGGTGGTCACAAAGCACCGAGCTGATCTCCCTGTGTTACGCAGCTGCTTCCCACTAGCTATTTTGCGTTTGGTAGTATATATAAGTCCATGCCACTCCCTCACTTTGACCCAGCTTACCCTTCCCCCTCCCCGTGTCCCCAAGTCAATTCTCTACGTCTGCATCTTTATTCTTGTCCTGCCCCTAGGTTCTTCAGAACCATTTTTTTTTTTTTTTAGATTCCATATATATAGGTTAGCAAATGGTATTTATTTTTCTCTTTCTGACTTACTTCACTCTGTATGACAGTCTCCAAGTCCATCCACATCACTACAAATAACTCAATATCATTTATTTTTATGGCTGAGTAATATTCCATTGAATATATGTGCCACACCTTCTTATCCATTCATCTGTTGATGGACACTTAGGTTGCTTCCATGTCCAGGCTATTGAAAATAGAGCTGCAATGAACATTGCAGTACATGACTCTTTTCAATTATGGTTTTCTCATGGTATATGCCCAGTAGTGGGATTGCTGGGTCGTATGTAGTTCTATTTTTAGATTTTTAAGCAAACTCCATACTGTTCTTGACAGTGACTGTATCAATTTACATTCCCACCAACAGTGCAAGAGGGTTCCCTTTTCTCCACACCCTCTCCAGCATTTATTGTTTGTAGATTTTTTGATGATGGCCATTCTGACTGGTGTGAGATGATATCTCATTGTAGTTTTGATTTGCATTTCTCTAATGATTAGTGATGTTGAGCATCCTTTCATGTGTTTGTTGGCAATCTGTATATCTTCTTTGGAGAAATGTCTATTTAGGTCTTCTGCCCAGTTTTGGATTGGGTGGTTTGTTTTTTTGATATTAAGGTGCATGAGCTACTTGTAAATTTTGGAGATTAATCCTTTGTCAGCTGCTTCACTTGCAAATATTTTCTCCCATTCGGAGGGTTGTGTTTTCCTCTCATTAATGGTTTCCTTTGCTGTGCAAAAGCTTTTAAGTTTCATTAGCTCCCATTTGTTTATTTTTGTTTTTATTTCCATTATTCTAGGAGGTGGGTCAAAAAGGATCTTGCTGTGATTTATGTCATAGAGTGTGCTGCCTATGTTTTCCCCTAAGAGTTTTATAGTGTCTGACCTTACATTTAGTTCTTTAATCCATTCTGAGTTTACTTTGTGTATGATGTTAGGGAGTGTTCTAATTTCATTCTTTTACATGTAGCTATCCAGTTTTCCCAGCATCACTTATTGAACAGGCTGTCTTTTCTCCATTGTATGTTCTTGCTTCCTTTATCAAAAATAATGTCACCATATGTGCGTGGATTTATCCCTGGGCTTTCTATCCTGTTTAATTGATCTATATTTCTGTTTTTGTGCCAGTACCATACTGTCTTGATTACTGTAGCTTTGTAGTATAGTCAGAAGTCCAGGAGCCTGATTCCTCCGGCTCCATTTTTCTTTCTCAAGATTGGTTTGGCTATTCAGGTTCTTTTGTGTTTCCATACAAATTGTGAAATTTCTTGTTCTAGTTCTGTGAAAAATGCCATTAGTAGTTTAATAGGGATTACATTGAATCTGTAGATTGCTTTGGGTAGTATAGTCATTTTCAAAATATTGATTCTTCCAATCCAAGAACATTGTATATCTCTCCATCTGTTTGTATCACCTTTAATGCCTTTCATCAGTGTCTTATAGTCTTCTGCATATAGGTCTTTTGTCTCCTTAGGTAGGTTTATTCCTAGGTATTTTATTCTTTTTTTTGCAGTGGTAAATGGAAGTGTTTCCTTAATTTCTCTTTCAGATTTTTCATCATTAGTGTATAGGAATGAAAGAGATTTCTGTGCATTAATTTGTATCCTGCTACTTTACCAAGTTCGTTGATTAGTTCTAGCAGTGTTCTGGCACCATCTTTAGGATTCTCTATGTATAGTGTCATGTCATCTGCAAACAGTGACAACTTTACTTCTTCTTTTCCGATTTAGATTCCTTTTATTTCTTTTTCTTCTCTGATTGCTGTGGCTAATACTTCCAAAACTATGTTGAATAATAATGGTGAGAGTGGACAACCTTGCCTTGTTCCTGATCTTAGAAGAAATGGTTTCAGTTTTTCACCATTCAAGACGATGTTGGCTGTGGTTTGTCATATATAGCCTTTATTATGTTGAGGTAAGTTCCCTCTATGCCTGCTTTCTGGAGGGTTTTTATCATAAACGGGTGTTGAGTTTTGTCAAAAGCTTTTTCTACATCTATTGAGATGATCATATGTCTTTTCTCTTTCAATTTTGTTAATATGGTTCATCACATTGATTGATTTGTGTATATTGAAGAATCCTTGCATTTCTGGGATAAACTCCACTTGATCGTGGCGTATGATCCTTTTAATGTGCTGTTGGATTCTGTTTGCTAGGATTTTTGCATCTATGTTCATCAGTGATATTGGCCTGTAGTTTTCTTTCTTTGTGACATCTTTGTCTGGTTGTGGTATCAGATGATAGTGGCCACGTAGAAAGAGTATGGGAGTGTTCCTCCCTCTGCTATATTTTGGAAGAGCTGAGAAGGATACGTGTTAGCTCTTCTCTAAATGTTTGATAGAATTCGACTGTGAAGTCATCTGGTCCTGGGGTTTTTTTGTTGGAGGATTTTTAATCACATTCTCAATTTCAGTGCTTGTGATTTTTCTGTTTATATTTTCTATTTCTTCCTGGTTCAGTCTCAGAACGTTGTGCTTTTCTAAGAACTTGTCCATTTCTTCCAGGTTGTCCACTTTATTGGCATAGAGTTGCTTGTAGTAATCTCTCATGGTCCTTTGTATTTCTACAGTGTCACTTGTTGCTTCTCCTTTTTCATTTCTAAATCTATTGATTTGAATCTTCTCCCTTTTTTTCTTGATGAGTCTGGCTAATGGTTTACCAATGTTGTTTATCTTCTCAAAGAACCAGCTTTTCATTTTATTGATCTTTGCTACTGTTTCCTTAATTTCTTTTTCATTTATTTCTGATCTGATCTTTATGATTTGTTTCCTTCTGCTAACTTTGGGGTTTTTTTGTTTTTCTTTCTCTAATTGCTTTAAGTGTAAGCTTAGGTTGTTCATTTGAGATGTTTCTGGTTTCTTCAGGTAGGATTGTACTGCTATAAACTTCCCTCTTAGAACTTTTTTTGCTGCCTCCCATAGGTTTTGGATTGTCTTCTTTTCATTTTCATTTGTTTCTAGGTAGTTTTTGATTTCCTCTTTCATTTCTTTAGTGATCTCTTGGTTATTATGTAGTGTATTGTTTAGCCTCCATGTGTTTGTATTTTTAATAGATTTTTTTTTCCTGTAATTGATATCTAGTCTCATAGCATTGTGGTCGGAATAGAGATTTGATATGATTTCAATTTTCTTAAATTTACCAAGGCTTGATTTGTGACCCAAGATTTGATCTATCCTGGAGAATGTTCCATGAGCACTTGAGAAAACAGTGTATCCTGTTGTTTTTGGATGGAATGTCCTATAAATATCATTTAAGTCCATCCTGTTTAATGTATCATTTAAGGCTTGTGTTTCCTTATTTATTTTCATTATGGATGATTGGTCCAATGGTGGAAGTGGGGTGTTGAAGTCCCCTACTATGATTGTGTTACTGTTGATTTCCCATTTTATGGCTGTTAGCATTTGCCTTATGTATTGAGGTGCTCCTATGTTGGGTGCATAAATATTTACAATTATTATATCTTCTTCTTGGGTTGATCCCTTGATCATTATGTAGTGTCCTTCTTTGCCTCTTGTAATAGTCTTTATTTTAAAGTCTATTTTGTGTGATATGAGAATTGCTCCTCCAGCTTTCTTTTGTTTTCCATTTGCATGGAATATCTTTTTCCATTCCCTCACTTTCAGTCTGTATGTGACCCTAGGTCTGAAGTAGGTCCCTTGTAGACAGCATATATACGGGTCTTGTTTTTGTGTCCATTCAACCAGTCTATGTCCTTTGGTGGGAGCATTTAATCCATTTACATTTAAGGAAATTATCAATATGTATGTTCCTATTCCCATTTTCTTAATTGTTTTGGGTTTGTTCTTATAGCCTTTTCCTTCTCTTGTGTTTCCTGCCTAGCGAAGTTCCTTTAGCATTTGTTGTAAAGCTGTTTTGGTGGTGTTGAATTCTCTTAGCTTTTGCTTGTCTGTTAGGGTTTTAATTTCTCCATTGAATCTTAATATGATTCTTGCTGGGTAGAGTAATCTTGGTTTTAGGTTTTTCCCCTTCATCACTTTGAATATCTCCTGCCACTCCCTTCTGGCTTGCAGAGTTTTTGCTGAAAGATCAGCCATTTACCTTATGGGGATTTCCTTGTATGTTTTTTATTGTTTTCCCTTGCTGCTTTTAATTTTTTTCTTTGTATTTAATTTTTCATAGTTTGATTAATATGTGTCTTGGTATGTTTCTCCTTGGATGTATCCTGTGTGGGACTCTGTGCTTCCTGGACTTGATTATTTCCTTTCCCGTATTAAGGAAGTTTTCAACTATAATCTCTTCAAATATTTTCTCAGTCCCTTTCTTTTTCTCTTCTTCTTCTGGGACCCCTATAATTCGAATGTTGGTGCATTTAATGTTGTCCTAGAGGTCTCTAAGACTGTCCTCAATTCTTTTCGTCTTTTTTTTATTCTGCTCTGCAGCAGTTATTTCCATTATTTTTTCTTCTTGGTCACTTATCTGTTCTTCTGCCTCAGTTATTCTGCTATTGATTCCTTCTAGAGAATTTTTATTTTCATTTATTGTGTTGTTCATTGTTTGTTTGCTCTTTAGTTCTTCTAGGTCCTTGTTAAATGTTTCTTGTATTTTCTGCATTCTATATCCATGATTTTTATCATCTTTACTATCATTACTCTGAATTCTTTTACAGGTAGACTGCCTATTTCCTCTTCATTTTTTTGGTATGGTGGTTTTTTACCTTGCTCCTTCATGTGTTGTGTGTTTCTCTGTCTTCTCATTTTGCTTAGCTTACTGTGTTTGGGGTCTCCTTTTTGCAGGCTGCAGGTTTGTAATTCCTGTTGTTTTCAGCGTCTGCCCCCAGTGGGTATGGTTGGTTCAGTGGGTTGTGTAGGCTTCCAGGTGGAGGGGACTCTTGCCTGTGTTCTGGTGGCTGAGGCTTGCCCTTGTCTTTCTGGTGGGCAGGACCACGTCTGGTGGTGTGTTTTGGGGTGTTTGTGACCTTATTATGATTTTAGGCAGCTTCTCTGTTAATGGGTGGGGTTGTGTTCATGTCTTGGTAGTTGTTGGCATGGGGTGTCCAGCATTGGAGCTTGCTGGTTGTTGAGTGGAGTTGGGTCTTAATGTTGAGGTGGAGATCTCTGGGAGGACTTTCACTATTTGATATTACATGGAGCTGGGAGGTCTCTGGTGGACCAATGTCCTGAACTTGGCTCTCCCACCTCAGAGGCACAGGCCTGACAGCTGGCCGGAGCACCAAGACCCTGTCAGCCACACGGCTCAGAAGAAAAGTGAGAAAAAAAGAAAGAAAGAAAGAAAATAAATAAAAAGAAATTATGTTATTAAAATACAAAAATTACTAAAAATAAAAAAATTTAAAAGTAATAAAAAAGAAAGAAAGAAGAGAGCAACCAAACCAAAAACAAATCCAGCAATGATAACAAGCAATAAAAACTGTATTAAAAAAAAATGGACAGAGTGACCCCTAGGACGAATGGAAAAAGTAAAGCTATACAGACAAAATCACACAAAGAAGCATACACGTACACACCCACAAAAAGAGAAAAAGGAAAAAAAAATCTATATATAAAAAAATGGACGAGAGCAACCAAATCAATAAACAAATCTACCAATGATGATAACTCTAAATACTAAACTAAGATAAACATAAAACCAGAAATCAGTCAGTCGCATACAGCAAACCCCAAGTCTACAGTTACTCCCAAAGTCCACTGCCTCAGTTTTGCGATGATTCATTGTCTATTCAAGTACAACGAAGGCAGGTTACATCAAGTTGATTGTGGAGATTTAATCTGCTGCTCCCGAGGCTGCTGGGAGAGATTTCCCTTTCTCTTCTTTGTTCTCACAGCTCATGGGGTTCAGCTTTGGATTTGGACCTGCGTCTGCATGTAGGTTGCCTGAGGGCGTCTGTTCTTCGCTCAGCCAGGACGGGGTTAAAGGAGCCGCTGATTCGAGGGCTCTGGCTCACTCAGGCCGCGGGGAGGGAGGGGTACGGATGCGGGGCGAGCCTTCGGCGGCAGAGCCCAGCGTGACGTTGCACCAGCCTGAGGTGCGCCGTGAGTTCTCCCGGGGAAGTTGTATCCTGATCATGGGATCCTGGCAGTGGCGGGCTGCACAGGCTCCCCGGAAGGGAGGTGTGGGTAGTGACCTGTGCTCGCACACAGCCTTCTTGGTGGCAGCAGCAGCAGCCTTAGCGTCTCATGCCCGTCTCTGGGGTCCACGCAGTTAGCCGCGCTCACGCCCATCTCTGGAGCTCATTTAGGTGGTGCTCTGAATTCCCTTTCCTCGCGCACCCGAAGCAATGGTCTCTTGCCTCTTTGGCAGGTCCAGACTTTTTCCCGGACTCCCTCCTGGCCACCTGTGGCGCACTAGCCCCCTTCAGGCTGTGTTCATGCCGCCAACCCCAGTTCTCTCCCTGGGATCTGACCTCCAAAGCCCGAGCCTCAGCTCCCAGTCCCCGCCTGCCCAAGCGGGTGAGCAGACAAGCCTCTCGGGCTGGTGAGTGCCGGTCGGTACCGATCCTCCATGCGGGAATCTCTCAGCTTTGCCCTCTGCACCCCTGTGGCTACACTCTCCTCCGCAGCTCTGAAGCTCCCCCGCCCCCACCCCCCTATCTCCACCAGTGAAGGGGCTTCCTAGTTTGTGGAAACCTTTCCTCCTTCACAGCTCCCTCCCACTGGTGCAGGTCCCGTCCCCTATTCTTTTTTCTTTTGCCCCACCCAGGTATGTGGAGAGTTTCTTGCCATTTGGGAAGTCTGAGGTCTTCTCCCAGTGTTCAGTAGGTGTCCTGTAGGAGCTGTTCCACATGTAGATGTATTTGTGGGGAGGAAGGTGATCTCCACGTCTTACTCCTCTGCCATCTTGAAGTTCTCCCCTGTGCTGCTATTTTGAAACAATTTTGTAGAGGATGTGGAGTATTTGGCAGGCAATTATGGATTTTTCTTATGGGAAACATAGGGAAAGGTAGAGAATATTTTACATAAGTCTACATAAACATTATGTTATTCATCAATCAGAATAAGAATTCTTGGAAATAGCTTTCTTTGATCATCAAAGAAATTAAAGATATCATTATAAACTCAGTTTTAATCGAAATTCTTATTTGTAAGCAATAGAAACAGATTTTGACTGGGTAATTTAAGCAGAAAAATATTCTATTTTGGTAAAGGACGGTTGTCATATTTGGAGAAGATAATTACAATGTCTAAAATTGGCAGAGAATTAATGTCTAGAAGGAATTCTTATAAATAAGAATAAGGTAAAGAACCAAAAAGAAAAATGGGCACAGGATATGAATAAACTATTCCCAGAAGAAACTCAAATGGCTAACAAATATAACAAGTAAACAATTTATAACCAGGGAAATCAACAGCACTTTACAACCAGATTGTAAAAAGTAAAAAAGTAGGATGGTACCAAGTGCTGGTAAGAACATAGAGAAATAGGAAGCCATGTGCACTGATGGGACCAAAGACTGATGTAGCCATTATGTGTGTTTCCTATGATCCATTAATCCTCTTATAGCATAAATTTCAGAGAAACAAATACATCTGTCCACCAAGGAATATGCATCAGGTTGTTTTTTGAAACACTGTTTATGGTAGTGGGAATTGGAGGCAACCTAATTTTCCATCATAGGGGAAGGGATAAATAAAATTTAAAAAGACTATTATGTATTACGGTGTGGCTGAGGCCACGATTACAGGCATATATAAAAATATAGATAGAGCTTCATAGATATCAGAGATAATTAATAAAAAATCCCAACAGAATGACACTCAGCTTAGCATCACTTATGTAAGTTAAAAAAAAATAATGCCCAAAACAATGGTATAACTTTTGAAATATATATGTGTATATATATCTCCCTGCACATATACCAAGGACATTAGAGTAGGTTTATTTAGTGATGGTAGTGGGGAGAATGAAAGAATCAAAAAATACAACAATGTAATAAAACAGGAGAGTGGTTTTATATGATGACAGCATAGGATTATAACTGAATCACTTTTTGTTTCACTTGAGGTCCAGAAGAATTTAAAAAAAGAAAATTAATAAAAGGATATTGGATAATTTATAAATTCCTTGGAGAAACAGAGAACCATGCTTAGTGGTTATGTGATCTGGAAAAATACCCCAAACCATGTCACAGAAGAAGCTGCAGCAACGTCCACTGTGCACAAGACACTTCAGCTTGTTTCAACCCTGCCGTCACTGGATGCAGGATGCTGCCACCAGGACCTCGGCACCGTGGGCCCATGAGCTGTCTTCCTGTTTCAGGTAGAATTTTTTTCATTGCCTAAGTAGCTCTCAGTTCAAAGTTGGGGTGAGAGTATCAATTTTTGGTGCCTATTTCACATATCATAAAATAAATGACAGTTCTCCACCATAGATTTTAAAACACTGAGCTCATTTTGCAAACAATCAGTCATTCAACCATGGAACGGGAACAAGAAAAAATATCTTTACCCTCTTTAGATGGAGGTCATGTGAATGATGGTGAAAAGATTTTCCCCAGAGTTCTTCTTGAGATTTCAAGAAGAATATGTTGATATCAGGAATAAAAATAAGATAAAGAGGTGGCTTGTGAATCTGTGCCTTTACCACATTATGTTAAACACCATAATCATATGAGATTTAGTCTTGGAGATGAATAATGGCAACTGTAGCTGGCACATGAAGACACTGTCTCTTTTCTTTTTCTATAATATGTCATGAAATAAGCATCTTTAAATTATTTATAAATTAATACTTCAATTTTGTCATGCTAACTCTTGTGTCCTGCCATGAATAGAAATTATGTAACCTGGGAGTATGGGACCTTAATATAAAGAGATAGGGGAAAAGGCACACTAGGGACATGGGTGGACAGGACAGGTGGTTACCATACATTATAGATGAGTCATTTTCCTTGAATGAGAGTGTTCTGTGTCGTGGCATCTGTGTGTATGTGCGTGTGCATGTGTGTGGGAGCTAGTGGATGTTCATCAGCCAGGGAACTGGCAATAACGAGAATTAATTCAGTTGTCTCAAATGAAAGACTTTAATAGGCAGGCAGACTGGACAGGGCAAACAAGGCATGGTACGGCATACAGATGAGCAACAATAAGAAGCCATTATTCCTTAAGACGTGAGGAAGAAATAGTGTGACCAGAGCCTGTTGGGAGCTGTGATTGAGAAGGACACAACTTGCCAGTGGATATAATGGTGCCAGGCAGGGAGAGATCAGGGAATAAATACCACAAAATTTCTCTTCTTTGCCTTCTAACCATCTGCTGTTTCTCCCCTTGGCAAGATCCTACCAAAAGCCAGTCATGAGGGGAGATTTAGTGATGTAATTCATAGGGGTCATTCTCCTTGACACAAGAAGGGCAGCAAAGGTGGAGACTGCGTATGAGTGGTTAAATGGTCAGAGGCTGGTGCCTTCCCTCGTTTTGCCATGTAGCATACATTTTTGCCCTTTTTGGATGAAGAAACTATCATCACAAACACCGAAGAGACACAAAGTTCCACCAACTACAATATAGTGGTGGAATGATGCCATTCAGTCATAACTGTAATATTCAACATTACCACAACTTCTCATTCATACAAAGTGTAAGGAAAAGGGGAGAAAAATAATCAATAAGCACAAAATATGAATACTTGCAGCAGTTCCTGACTCTGTATCTGGTTACCAGGCCAAAGATTACCATCATAATTTTTTTCTTCCTCTATCCAGTCCACATTTCCCTTACTCTCTGCTATATTTTTAGTTGGATGGATGTGGTATCACAAATCTCCACTCCTGAAATATTTGAGATCATAGTCCAGTCTTTATTGGGTTGTTGCAATTTCCTATTGAGAAAATGGCTTGCACGCAGGTAGTATAATTGGGAAGCGATCACAGACAGCAATAGTGAGAAATAATGGGAGTAAACAGGAAAAGGATGAAGGCAATGTAGAGTGGGAGGTGCATTATCAAGTCAGTTATCCTATGAATGACTGCAGGTGTTCAATCCTGCAGGTCCATCTGAAGAGCCTTTAGAAATGCATCTTAAACTGGCTTTCCAGGGTATAAAATGGCAAGAATGCATTCTTTGGTGTTCTTCTCCAGTTGGTCAAAGGATAGTCACATGTGTGTTAACTTCCATGAGTTGATGTGCATGAGTACTGAGTGGATACCCAGAGGTGACCCATGCCTGTGTCAAAGAAACCTCAGGACAAGAAGCAAAATGTACACAGCAAAGGCATGAAGTAAGTTTGCAATTGCACAAAGCTAGCCCGTGACTTATAGAAGTAGTCACAACAACAGTGGCTGGAGTAAGAGCTCTAGCTGATGTGTTATATAAGGTAATGTAAGTACCAAGAATAGAGGTAACAAAGTAATGGCTAATAGTTCAGGGGTGGAGTCCAAGAAACCATTAGAGGGATGTTTAACCTGAATATGATTTTGAAAGAAAATTACCAGGTTTGGAAGGAATTTTAGAAGGATGAGCTTGGGCAAAGGTCCATAGGAGTGAAACCATGTACTATGTGAGAACATAAACAGAAATGCTAATTTTCTCAACATCTCTTATCTAACTGTTCTTTTCATTTAATGATATTTTAATTGTATTTTAAGATATTTGGAAAATAAACATATTCTCAGACTAGGTGATACTGGGCAAGCCTCTAAATATTATTTGGCTTCCATTTCCTCAGCTATACACATAACCTGTTGGACCTTGTAACCTCTAAGTTCTCTTCTGGCTCTCAGTGCTGTGCCTCTGTACATCATTCTGGACATATTTACAGGATTTTACATGGGCATGTAAAATTAGTAGATGCTATGAATCAATTTATGTACATGTGTAAACAATTTGTTTGCACAATGATAGTGACATATAGATTGTCTAGAAATGGATTCTGGAAGAATAAATGTGGAAAAATGTGGGGACTAAATTCATCCTTTTGCTTACCCACTCACTACCACTGACTGGAGAAAATTCTCCACTTGTAATGTGTCAGGAGTATTGATTTTTCATGTAGCATTATAAATATAACCTGTACTAAAATTTTGTGTTTTAAAATTTTCTTCCCTTAACATATGGTTTGCTTGGCCAGGTAGAGGTTGGATTGGTAAAAATCATTTAAACCGGAAATGTTGGATAGTTTTTTAAGATTCTATTACCCTCTGCTAACTAGTGCTCTTGTTATGGAGAGAATGGTATGAGAAATAAGCTGGCTTACCCATAGGAACTGAATATTATACACACTGAAAAATTAAAATTTCATGTTTATAAGCTTTTTTAAAGCATTATAATTAATAGAAATTGTTTTGGATAATGGCAAAGAGTGTAAAATATATAAATATCATATATTTATATGATGTATAGGTGAAATAAGTTGGATACCACTTGCCCTGAAATTCTGTAAAACTTTGTACTCTACTTCAGTCTTTCTCAGATCCATTATATTTACCATATAAAACAACTTCTTTGTAATTGGAAACACTTTTTAATCATTTCCAAATTTGTCAGCTATTGATTGATACAATTCTTTACTCATGGTGATCATATGATCATTGACAGGTATCATAATTCATGTCAAAATATCTCATAAATTCATCTTTAGAGCTTTGAAAACTTATTCTGCAAAGAAATCTATAGAATAAGACCGTATTTATTGGACATACTTGCACCTAAAGCAAGGGCAGTCTGTTGTGTTTTCTGGTGCTACAGCCCAAATATCAGTGAATTTATTAAGTGCCATTAAAAAAAAATCTTTAAAATATTATTGTATCAGCAATGAACAAGTGGAATTTAAAATTACATTACCACCAAGAATAAAACACTTAAATATTAACATAATAAAATATGTGCAAGATCTATATGAGAAAAACCATACAACTCTGATAAAAGATACAAAAGAAGAGCTAAGTGGAGAGATATTCCATGTTCATAATTAGGAAGACTCAGTATTGTCAAGATGTCAGTTCTTTCCAACTCTATCTACAGATAAAATGCAATTTCAAGAAAAATAATAGCAAAGTACTGTGGGTATTTAAAAAAACTGATTGCAAAGAGTATATAGAGAGGCAAAAGACCCAAAATAGTTAACTCAGTATTGGAGAAGAACAAAGTTGGAGGACTGACATTATCCAACTTCAAGACTATGAAGCTACAGTAATCAAGGTAGTGTGGTATTGATGAAAGGATAGACAAATATATCAATGGAACAGAATAGAGAGCCCAGTAATAGACTCACATAAATAGAGTCAACAATCTTTCACAATGCAGCAAAGGCAATACAATGGAGCAAAGATAGTCATTTCTACAAATGGTGCTGGAACAACTGGACATACACATATAAAAAAGGTAAATCTATTTTCAACAAACAAACGCTGAGGGAGTACATCACCACTAGACCTGCCTTACAAGAAATGCTAAAAAGAAATCTTCAAGATGAAATAAAAGGATACTAAGTAACAACACGAAACATGTGAAAGTATAAAACTCACTGATAAACGTAAATATCTAGTCAAATTCATAATGCTCTTAATAATATAATGGTGGTTCATAAATCACTTTTATCTCTAGTATGAAAGTTAGAAGACAAAAATATTAAAAAACAACCATGGGTAAAATAATTTGTTAATAGGTATACAATTTTAAAAGATATAAAGCACGCATCAATAACATTAAGTGTGGAAGTGAGGAAGAAGTAAAAGTGTAGAGTTTTGGTATGAGAGTAAAGTTAAGTTGCCTAAAGTAGACAACTATAAGATGTTTTATAAAAACTTAATAATAACCACAAAGAAGAAACTCTAGTAGATATGCAAAAGATAAAGAGCAAGGAATCAAAGCACACTGCCACAAAAAAGACAACAAATTACAAAGGAAGACTGCAAGAGAGAAAGACAGGAACAAAGAAACTATAGAATAGCCAGAAAACCATAAAAAAGATGGCAACTGTAAATCTTTATCTATCAAATATTACTTTAAATGTATATGAATTAAATTCTCTACTCAAGGATAGAGTGGCTGAATGAATAAAAAACAAGATCCAACTATACATTACCTACAAGAGACTCACTTTGGCTTTAAGGATTTATATAGGCTAAAAGTGAAGGGGTGGAAAAAGATATCCCACTTAAATGATAATCAGAAGAGAACAGAGGTGATTATATTGATATCAGACAAATAAACTTTCAGTCAGAATCCATTGTCAGAGACAAAGAAGGTCACTACATAAAGATAAAATGGGTCAATTCATCAAGAGTATATAACAGTTGTAAATATATATGCATCCAATATTGAGGCACCTAAATAAAGAAAATACTAACAAAAAAAAGAGAGAAATAGACAACAATACCATAATAGTAGGGGATTTTGATATCTCACTTTCATCAATGGATAAATCATCTGGAGAGAAAATCAATAAGGAAACAGTAGACTTGAATAACATTATAGACCAAATTTATCTAACAGACATACACAAAACATTCCATCCAACAGCAGCAGAATCACATTCTTCTTAAGGGTACATGGAATATTCTCCAGAGTAGCTTATGTGCTGAATCACAAAACTAGTAGTAACAAACTTAAGAATATTGAATTTGTATCAAGTATCTTTTCCTGGCATAATAGTATAAAACTAGAAATCAATTACAGTAGGAAAGTGGAAAATTTAACAAATATGTGAAGTCAAACAACACACTTGTGAACAACCAATGGGTCAAAGAGGAAATCAAAAAGTATCTTGAGAAAAATGTAAATAGAAACACAATACACCAAAACTTATGGGATGCAGCAAAAGCAGTGGGAAGTTTATAGCTAGAAATGCCTACAAGAAGAAAAAGAAAGGCCTCAAATAAATAACTTATCTTTATACTCTTTTAACCTAACATTACCAGGGAGAAAGAAGAACAAACTAGGTCCAAAGTTAGCAGGAAGAAGGAAATAAATATTAGAGCATAAATAAATAGAGAACAGAAATACAACAGAAAAGATTAATGAAACTAAGAGTTGGTTTTTTGAAAAGATAAACAAGACTGACAAACATTTACCTAAACTAAGAAAAAGGAAGGAGGATAAAAATATATAAACTTATAAGTGAAAGAGTAGACAACTGATACCACAGAAAGATAAAATATGAACAATTTTATGCCAACAAATTGGATAACCTAGCAGAAATGGATAGATTCCTAAAAACATACAACCTAAAAAGACTGAATCATAAAGAAATAGAAAATCTGAACAGACCAACAATGAGTATGGAGATTAAAGAAACAATTAATGCCTCCCAACAAAGAAAAGCCCAGGACCACCTGGCTCCACTGGTGAATTCTACCAAATATTTAAAGAATTAACACCAATCTTTCTCAAACTCTTCCAAAACACTGAAGAGGAGGGAATCCTTCCAAGCTTATTTTATGCAGCCAGCATGATCCTCATACCAAAGACAGTTAAGGACACTACAAAAAAATGAAAATTACAGGTCAATATTCCAGATGAATGTTGATGGGAAAATCCTCAATATAGTACTATTGAACTTAATTCAATAGTACATTAAAAGGATCATACACAATAATTAAGTGGGATTTATTTCTGGGAGGCAGGGATGTTTCAACATATGCAAATAAAACAATGTGATACACCACATTAACATAATAAAAGATAAAATAGCATCTTCTTAATAGAAGAAAAAACATTTGATAAATTCAACATTTTTTCATGATCAAAAACAATTAAAATTTAGTTATAGAAGGAACATACCTCAACATAATAAATGCCACATATGACAAGTCACAGCTAGTAACATGTTGAACAGTGAAAAGCCGAAAGGTTTTACTCTAAGATCAGGAAAAAGACTAGAGTGCCCACTCCCACTACTTCTATTCAACATAATACTGGAAGTCCTAGCTAGAGAAATTACACAAGAAAGGAAATAAAAGGCATCCAAATTGGAAAGGAAGAAGTTAAACTGTGTCTATAGATAACATGATCTTATATAGAGAAAACCCTGAAGACTCCACCAAAAATTGTTAGAACAATATTTAGAATAAACAAATTCAGTAGTTTCAAGATAAAAAATAAGCCTGCAAAAAATTATTTGCATTTCTATACACTAGCAATAAGCTATTCCAAAAAAATTTTTTTTAAATCTCATTTACAATAGTATCAAAAAGAATAAGATACTTAGGAATAAATTTAACCAAGGAGGTGAAAGATATGTATGCTGAAAACAATGAGACATTGATGAAAAAAACTGAAGTAGAAACAAACAAATGGAAAGCCATTTCATGCTGTTGGATTGGAAGAATTGATATTGTTAGAATATCCATAATACCCAAAGTGATCTACAGATTCAATAAAATCCCTATCAATATTTCAATGGCACTCTTTATAGAAATAGAAAAAAAATCCTAAAATTTTGAATGGAACCACAAAAGACACCAATAGTCAAAACAAAGTTGAGAAAGAAGTACAAAGCTAGGGCAGCAATCTGACTTTAAACTATATTACAAAGCTATAATAATCAAAACAGTATGGTACTGGAATAATAACAGACATATAGACCAGTAGAACAGAATAGAGAGCCCAGAAATAAACCCACACATATATGAGCAACTAATCTTTTGCAAGGACACCAAGAATGCACAATGGCATTAGGATAGTTTCTTCAATAAATGGTATTGGGAAAACTAGATATTCACATTAAAAAAAAATGAAATTGGACTTTTAAAATCTTACACCATACTCAAAAACTAACTCAAATTGATTAAAGAGTTATATCTAAGACCTGAATCCATTAATCTCTCAGAAAAAAATAGAGAACAAGCTCCTTGACATCAATCTGGGAATGATATTTTGAATATGATACCAAAAGCATAGGCAACAAAACTAAAAATCAACAAGTGGGACTACATCAAACTAAAAACTCTGCACAACAAAGGAAAAGTAAGCAAAATGAAAGGGCAACCTATTGAGTGGGAGAAAATTATTCACAAACCATATATCTGATAAGAGGTTAACATCCATTTTATATAAGAAACTCATGCAACTCAAGAGCAAAAAGATCATCCCAATTAAATAATGGGCAAAGGACCTGAATAGACATTTTTTGAAAGAAGACATACAAATGGCCAAAAGGTACATAAAAAGATGCTCAACATCACTGATCATCAGGAAACTCAAAATAAAATATCATCTCATACCTGTTAGGACAACTCTTATCAAAAAGACAAGTGTTGGTGAGGGTGTAGTGTAAAGGGAACTCTTGTACATTGTTAGTGGAAATGTGAATTGGTACAGCCATTATGGAAAGCAGTATGGAGTTTCCTCAAAAGATTAAAGGTAGAACTACCATATGATCCAGCAATTTAACTTCCAGGTATATATCCAAAAGAAATGAAATTAGCATCTCTAAGATATCTGTATTCCCATGTTCATTGCAACATTATTGACAATAGCCAAGATATGGAACAACCTAAGTGTCTATCGATAGGTGAATAAAGAAAATGTAATCTATACCTGTATCTATCTATCTATATATTTATATAAATATGTAATTCAACCATAAAAAAAGAGATTCTGACATTTGTGACAACCTGGAGGACATTATGCTAAGTGAAATAAGCGAAACACAAAAAGATAAATACTGTATGATATCACTTACATGTGGAATTTAAAACAATGAGCTCATAGAATCAGAGAATGAATCATAGCATCAGAGTGGTGGTTGCCAGAGGTTGGTTGAGGAACTGGGGAGATGTTGGTTGAAGGGTTCAAATTTCAATTAAAATATGAATAAGTTTTGAGGACCTAATATACATCATGATGATTGTAGTTTATAATACAGTTGACCCTTGAAAAACACGGGTTTGAACTGCGCAGGTCCAATTATACATGGATTATTTTCAATAAATACCTACTACAGTACTACACATACAAGGTTGGTTAAATCTGCAGATGCAAAACCATGGTACAAAGGGTTGACTATAAAGTTACACGTGGATTTTAGACTGTGTAGGTGTTGACGTCCCTAACTCCCTCATAGTTCAAGGGCCAACTGTATTGTATATTTGAAATTTGCTAAAAGAGTAGATCTTAAGTGTTCTCACCACCAAAAAAGAAAGATAACAATGTGAGGTGATGCATACATTAGCTAATTGGATTGTGGTAATCATTTCACAATATATACACATATTAAATCATCAGGTTGTATACATTTAAAAAATCATGTTGTACAACCTAAATATTTACAAAAGAAAAAATGAATCTAGATATAGACCTTGCATCCTTCAATAAAATTAACTCAAAATGTACCATAGGAATAAATGTAATGTGCAAAATTATAAAACTCCTAGAAGATAAAAGGAGAAAACCTAGATGACCTTGCATATGGCAATGACTTTTTAAATATGACAGCAAAAACCATGAAAGAAATAATTAATAAGCTGGGCTTTATTAAAATTTAAAAACTTCTTCTCTGTGAAAGACAATGTCAAGAGAATGAGAAGACAAGTCACAGACTGGGAGGAAATATTTGCAAAAGACATCTGATAAAGGACTGTTATCCAAAATATATAAAGAACTCATAATTCAGCAATAAGAAAATGAACAACTCAAGTAAAAAATAGACAAAAGATCTGAACCATCTCACTAAGAACATATACAGTTGGCATGTAAGCATATAAAAAGATGTTCAACATCATATATCATCAGGGAAAAGCAAATTAAAACAATGAGATGCCACTATACACCTATTAAACTGACCAAAATTCAGAATACTGATACCACCAAATACTAACAAAGATATGGAACAATAGGGATTCTCATTCATTGCTGGTGGGAATGCAAAATGATTCAGCCACTTTAGAAGACAGGCATTTTCTTACAAAACTAAACCTACTCTTACCATGCAATTCAGCAATTGCACCCCTTGGTATTTATCCAAAGGAGCTGAAAACTTACATCCACATAAAAACCTGCACAACAATGTTTATAGATTCTTTATTCATAATTCATAATTGCCAAAATTTGGAAGCAACTAAGATGTCCTTCAGTAGGTTAATGGATAAACTGTAGTAAATATTACTAGTAGACACTGGAATATTATTTGGTGCTAAAAAGAAATGAGCTATCAAGCCATGAAAAGAATAGGAGGAAACTTAAGTGCATATTACTAAGTAAAACTAGCCAATCTGTAAAGGCTACATACTGTGTGATTCCAACTACATGACATTCTGGAAAAGACAAAGCTATAGAGACTAAAAAAAATCAGTGATTGACAGAGGGAGGGATGAGTAGGTACAGTACAGAGGATTTTTAGGAGAGTGAAACTACTATGTATGATACTACAGTGGTGGGTACATGTCATTATACACTTGTCAAAACCCAAAGAATATACAACACCAAGAGTGGACACTAATGTAAACTATGGACTTTAGGTGGTAACGCTGTGTCAATGTAGGTTCATGGATTGTAACAAATGCACGACTGTGATGTAGGATGTCAATAATGGGGGAGGTTGTGCATCTGTGGAGGCAAGAGGATATATGGGAACTCCATACTTTCCTCTCAATTTTGCTGTGAAGCTAAAATTTCTCATAAAGTTTATTAATTAATAATAAAAATATTATTGTGATGATACTGAGATTGAAACAATGTTTTTCCCAAAAAGCAGTTACCAAGCACTTTTATCTTTTCCATATCTTGGCATTTCACTACTTTCCTAGTACCATCATGGTTGCTTGATGAATTTTAATAGGAAAGAGTATGGGTACATTTGATGAGAGGAGATAAAAATTTACTTAGCTAAAAGCTTTTAACTATATCTTTTCATTTCAACTGTAAACTCCTTAAAAGGGAAGTCCAGGTCTTCTACCTTTTATTTCTTTCTGATGCTACTTATGTAAAGTGGTTATCTGCTCATTTCTTAAAGCATTTAGAGGGAACATTGAATAAAACACAAATAATATCTGAGACAGCAAAGTACTGACAACTTCCAGCAAGTTATCATTAAATAATTCAACTGTGTCAATTACAGATTAGGAAAATGAATCTCAGATTTAAAGTGATAGGCTCACTCTCCCCAAACTATTTTAAATAAAAGCCAAGACCCTTTTCCCTTTGTTTGAAACTAGTTTGGGGTTACAGTAAGAGAAACATATTGTCTTATTTGTGAACTTATTTTCTCACTAAATCTGTAGTGAGCTATTCTACTCATAGGCAAATATTTGACAACCTGTGTTTTTTAGGGGTCAATTGAAGGCTAAGAAGGAGGAGTGTAGCAGTTGCTATCATTCATCTACATTTATTTGTGCTGTTTTCTTTTATTAATAGGGTCTTAAATGATTCTCCTGTCGTAGATATCTTTATCGCTGGCTTTCAACATAACCAGAGATTTTCATTATACATTATGTTTTTGACCTTCTTTTAAAATTATATTTACGTGGGCTTCCCTGGTGGCGCAGTGGTTAAGAATCCTCCTGCCAATGCAGGGTACATGGGTGCAAGCCTTGGTCTGGGAAGATCCCACATGCCACAGAGCAACTAAGCCCTTGTGCCACAACTACTGAGCCTGAGCTCTAGAGCCCACGAGCCTAGAGTCCATGCTCTGCAACAAGAGAAACCACCGCAATGAGAAGCCTGTGCACTGCAGCGAAGAGTAGCCCCCACTCGCCGCAGCTAGAGAAAGCCCGTGTGCAGCAACAAAGACCCAACACAGACAAAAATAATTAAATAAAAATTTTAGAAAGTATATTTACCTTATTTTAGTATAACGATCAGCCATTAGTACATGTGCATAGATTTAGATTGATTTGTGATATTAGCCATTGAGTTACTTTCAGAGTCTGAAGAGAAACATTAAAAATGTCTATTATTTTCCCCCGCCCATATCGCCTTGTCAGAGAATCTGTGTCACATGGTCCCAGCTACCTTGGAACTTCTCCCACACCTACCCACACAGTTTGCTGAAACAATTGTAAGCCTGATACCAGGGAACTAATCTAAGTGCTTGGGCTTACCTTATGGATTTTTTCTTGATAATTTCAATTATGTCCAAGTCAGCTGAGACTGTCTCTGTTGAGTACTTGAACTGGCAGGTGATATAAAGTTTGGGCTAGGATGACCATGTTTGGGTTCAGTGAAAGTAAAGCAGAAAAGGCTGGTCAGCAGGGAAAAAGGAGACTGAAAATCCATGCAAAGAGAAGATGAGATGAGAGACCATGTAGTCAGGGACAGAGAGAGACAGAGAGATGCAGACTGCCTTGCCTTCTTGGGGTCTTGTGTTAATGGTCCCAGTTTGGAATGAAAATGCTATCTGATATTTGAGTTTTGTGATATATCTATATTTCCTTCCAAATAAGTTCCACTTTTTGCAAATTTTGAATAAGATCTACTTCTCTAAGCCAAAAATAAATGTCTGAGCAACTATATATACATATATATATTTTTTTCCTCAAGGCAGAGTGTAATGAGATAAAAGGAGGAAGAGAAGATGAAAAAGTAAAACATTCAGAGACCAAGGTGGTATGAGAAACCATAGGAATATGGAGCTCATATAACTTATCATCCAAGTGGGGATACCACTGGAAGTGAATTGCAGTGCTTTTAATAATTATGTCAGGACAACAGGCTTAAACCAGGACTGTCCTCTGTAACCAGGATGTATGGTTATCTAAGTCATGAAGGCATCTTGGATGGCTAAAGGAGAGAGACAACCATCCATTGGGAGAAGGGGCACCTGGAGCACAGGGGACTTCCCATTTGTGAGAAATCAATGAAGACAGCCAATTAAAAAAAAAAAAAACTTTGTTGTTAATTAGCTGTTAACTTCTTAATTCCTATTTAACTTATTTTCAAATTTAAGATCTCTTGTTTTGGGTTTACTGCTAAAAGAATACAACAAATAAGATTGATTTGTTGTTGTACAAAAATTCAATGAAGAATATTCCAACTCAACAGAAGCTTTTAAAATTAAGTATATTAGAACTGCAATTGATTAATTAATTGATAAAGTGGGTTAAATTGGAAAATTTCGCACCTAACTTATGCAGTTTATGTTAACTTAAAACATATAAATGGATCTTCATATACAGTTTTTTTTTTCCTTTTGTGGATTTAGAACGTTTTCTTTGAGTATGTGTCCACTGTTTGAAGTTCATTATTGCTTCTCTTCCATTAACTACACCAATTTTACATCAGTGTCAATGTCCAAGTTTTTTTTTTTTCTGTGAAGAAACGACTTTAAAAGGTAAAAGTATTCTAAGTGCTGAATTTTAGATTTTTATTACTTTTCCCCTCTAATTTGGTTATATTTTTCTGCCTCCCCCTAATTACTGTGATTTGTATTGTCATTTCTATTAATTGAGTCTTTCCAAAGCATTCAACTCAACTTTCATAGAAACAGCAACTTTATTTTCTTACTCATGATTCATAGGCTTTTGTAATATTTAATTAAATTGTGAAATAATAATAATAAATTTAACTGGCAAGTAAAGGTTTGGGAACAAACACAACTGTGTCTTGGTACATATATAGCATGTGAGTGCAGGAAGGGGTAGACCCACTTAGCGAGCATTTGGTGAGACTCAGTTATTGGTCAACATGTGTTGCATTGGGAATGAAGAGCTCTGATAATCTGGTAAAATTGTTAAGAGGAAGTATGAGATTCAGTTTCTATCACATATGTTGGGGAAAATGTCTTCATGTGAAGAAGATGGAAGCTTTTGGAAACTTCAAATCCAGTGTCTCTGATTTTAAATTTTATGAATGTCAATTATAGATTTAAAAATAGTATATCATTGGTTTGAATTCAGACCAAGCTTTAGTCCCAGGAGAGGCAACAGGTTCTGCCATATGTGAGATTGGAAAGGGCAAGTAGTGCAGCCCACATACCTTGTGTTAGAATTTTAAGACATCTATATGAGGAGAGAACACATGTCGACAACAAAGAACAAACTCACAGTTCGATTTCCATGTAGGAGATGATTTAAAAAAATATTGTGTCATTGAGAATAAGGAAGAAATAAAGCTAACAGTATTTGGTGGGGTAATGCACAGCACTGCAGAAGCAAATAATGCTCTAATATCCATAATTCTTCTAAATTTTTATCTAAAACACGTTATGCAGCCACTGGGCAATGTGATTTTGATTCACAGTCCAGTGGGAGTTAATACCACATTTCAAGTGGTGAGATGAGGTGCAAACACATCAGCCATTTTCTCATTGGACCTAGAGCACACATGTAACCCTGAAAATAGATGGTTTGAGTCAGTTACTATTTCAGAGATGTGAGCGTGGATTATATCAACTTCAGAAAATTGTTTCTCCCGGAATGCTTGCCTGTGTGGGTTCTCTGTAGTTTTGTTTTTACAGACTTTATGCCACCCAGTCTTCCCAATATATAGACATGATAGGTGTTTGGATCTCTACTTTGCATTCAAGGAAACTGAGGCTCAGTAAAATTAGGTCAATTGCCAAAGATCAAGCAGCTAGTGAGTGTCTGATGCCAAGCCCAAGCTTTTTCCTTCCTGTACAATCTGCTTCCTTCCTGGCTTTAAGTGTACACATATGCAGATCAGGAAGATATAAATATGCTGAAACTAACTAGGCATTGCCCTTTAAGTTTTGAATGACCTTTCTCTTTATAGAGGCCCTACATGCTATGAGTTATGTAAGTCTTCAGAGCTAGGAATAATACAAACACTCTCAAAAATGATCTCTCATATTCTTGTGTTAATTTAGAAGACAAAGCTTCTAAATCTTTGTCATGAAAATAGAAAATCTCCATCTAAATAATTATAATAATAAGTTCAGTTAATTTTCTACTTATTAAGACTGGATTATTCACAGTTGTTACTCATTTATAAGACTACTAATTATCACCAGTATTACTTATTTTGGTTTTGAAATGAAACAAATGCACTAATGCCTGGAAATAGAAACATATTGGATAATCTCTAGAGATTATTTTGAGACTGCAGTTATCGATAATGTTTTTCTCTTTATTAAAGAAAGAAAACAAGAGAATGGCTCAAGATGGAGAAGTAGAAGGACATGTGCTCACTCCCTCTTGTGAGAGCACTGGAATCACAACTAACTGCTGAACAATCATCAACAGGGGATAGCCTCATCCACCAGAGGGAAGATAGCAGAAGCAAGAAGAATTACAATCCTGCAGACTGTGGAATGAAAACCACATTCACAGAAAGATAGACAAAATGAAAAGGCAGAGGACTATGCACCAGATGAAGGAACAAAATAAAACCCCAGAAAAACAAATAAATAAAGTGGAGATAGGCAACCATCCAGAAAAAGAATTCAGAATAATGATAGTGAAGACAATCCAGGATCTCAGAAAAAGAATGGAGGCAAAGATGCAAGAAATGTTGAACAAATACCTACAAGAATTAAAGTACCTCTAGAAGAATCAAAGAAAAAACAAAGAGAGATAAACAATACAATACATGAAATGAAAAATACACTAGAATGAATCAATAGCAGAATAACTGAGGCAGAAGAATGGATAAGTGACCTGGAAGACAGGATGGTGGAATTCACTGCTGCAGAACAGAAAAAAGAAAGAAAAGAAATGAAGACAGCCTAAGAGACTTCTGGGACAACATTAAACACAACAACATTCACATTCCAATGGTTCCAGAAGGAGAAGAGAGAGAGAAAGGACCCGAGAAAATATTTGAAGAGATTATAGTTGAAAATTTCCCTAACGTGGGAAAGGAAATAGCCACCCAAGTCCAGGAAGCACAGAGAGTCCCAGGCAGGAGAAACACAAGGACAAACACATGAGGAGAAACATAGTAATCAAACTGACATAAATTAAAAACAAAGAAAAATTATTAAAAGCAACAAGGGAAAATGAAAATAACATACAAGGGAACTCCCATAACATTAACAGCTGATTTCTCAGCAGCTCTACAAGTCAGAAGGGAGTAGCACAATATATTTAAAGTGATGAAAGGGGAGAACCTACAGCCAAGATTACTCTACCCAGCAGGGATCTCATTCAGATTCGATGGAGAAATCAAAAGCTTTACAGACAAACAAAAGCTAAGAGAATTCAGCACCACCAAACCAGCATTACAATAAATGCTAAAGGAACTTCTCTAAGTGGGAAACACAAGAGAAGTAAAAGATATACAAAAACAAACCCAAAACAATTAAGAAAATGGTAATAGGAACAAACATATCGATAATTACCTTAAATGTGAATGGATTAAATGCTCCAACCAAAAGATATAGGCTTGCTGAATGGATACAAAAACAAGACCCATATATATGCTGTCTACAAGAGACCCACTTCAGACCTAGGGACACATACAGACTGAAAGTGAGGGAATGGAAAAAGATATTTCATGTAAATTGAAATCAAAAGAAAGCTGGAGTAGAAATACTCATATCAGATAAAATATACTTTAACATAAAGAATGTTACAAAAGAGAAAGAAGGACACTTCACAAATATTAAGGGATCAATCCGAGAAGAAGATATAACAATTATAAATATATATGCACCTAACTTAGAAGCACCTCAATACATAAAGCAACTGTTAACAGCTATAAAAGAGGAAATCGACAGTGACACAATAATAGTGGGGGACTTTAACACCTCACTTACACCAATGGACAGATCATTCAGACAGAAAATTAGTACGGAAACACAAGCTTTAAATGACACAATAGACCAGATAGATATAATTGATATTTATAGGACATTCCATCTGAAAACAGCAGACTACACTTTCTTTTCAAGTGCACATGGAATATTCTGCAGGATAGATCACATCTTGGGTCACAAATCACACTTCAGTAAATTTAAGAAAACTGAAATCATATCAAACATCTTTTCTGACCACAACACTATGAGATTAGATATCAATTATAGGGAAAAAACCCGTAAAAAACACAAACACATGGAGGCTAAACAATACGTTACTAAATAACCAAGAGATCACTGAAGAAATCAAAGAGGAAATCAAAAAATACTTAGAGACAAATGACAATGAAAACACGATGATCCAAAACCTATGGGATTCATCAAAAGCAGTTCTAAGAGGGAAGTTTATAGCTATAAAAGCCTACCTCAAGAAACAAGAAAAATCTCAAATAAACAATTTAACGTTACACCTAAAGGAAGTAGAGAAAGAAGAACAAACAAAACCCAAAGTTAGCAGAAGGAAAGAAATTATAAAGAACAGAGCAGAAATAAATGAAATAGAAACAAAGAAAACAATAGCAAAGATCAATAAAACTAAAAGTTGATTCTTTGAGAAGATAAACAAAATTGATAAACCATTAGCCAGACTCATCAAGAAAAAGATGGAGAGGACTCATTCAATAAAATTAGAAATGAAAAAGGATAAGCTACAACTGACACTGCAGAAATACAAAGGATCATAAGAGACTACTACAAGCAACTCGATGCCAATAAAATGGACAACCTGAAAGAAATGGAAAAAATTCTTAGAAAGGTATAACCGTCGAAGACTGAACCAGGATGAAAAGGAAAATATGAACAGACCAATCACAAGTAATGAAATTGAAACTGTGATTAAAAATTTTCCAACAAACAGAGATCTAGGACCAGATGGCTTCACAGGTGAATTCTATCAAACATTTAGAAAAGAGCTAACACCCATCTTTCTCAAACTCTCAGAAAATTGCAGAGGAAGGAACACTCCCAAATTCATTCTACAAGGCCACTGTCACCCTGAAAACAAAACCAGAAAGAAATACTACAAAAAAAGAAAATTACAGACCAATATCAATGATGAATATAGATGCAAAATTCCTCAACAAAATACTAGCAAACAGAATCCAGCAACACATTAAAAGGATCATATACCATGATCAAGCGGGATTTATCCCAGGAATGCAAGGATTCTTCAATATACACAAATCAATCAATATGATACACCATATTAACAAACTGAAGAATAAAAACCATATGACCATCTCAATAGATGCAGAAAAAGCTTTTGACAAAATTCAACACCAATTTATAGTAAAAACTCTCCAGAAAATAGGCATAGATGGAACCTACCTCAACATAATAAAGGCCATATATGACAAACCCACAGCAAACATAATTCTCAATGGTGAAAAACTGAAAACATTTCCTCTAAGATCAGGAACAAGACAAGGATGCCCACTCTCACCACTGTTATTTAACATAGTTTGGGAAGTCCTGACAATCAGAGAAGAAAAAGAAATAAAAGGAATACAAACTGGAAAAGAAGTAATACTGTCACTGTTTGCAGATGACATGATACTATATAGAGAGAATCCTAAAGATGCCACCAGAAAACTACTAGAGCTAATCAATGAATTTGGTAAAGTTGCAGGATACAAAATAAATGCACAGAAATCCTTGCAATCCTTGCATCTGAAATATCAGAAAGATAAATTAAGGAAACACTCCCATTCACCATTGCAACAACAAGAATAAAATACCTAGGAATAAACTTACCTAAGGTTGTAAAAGAACTGTACTTAGAAAACTATAAGACCCTGATGAAAGAAATCAAAGGTGACACAAACAGATGGAGAGATATACCATGTTCTTGGATTGGAAGAATCATTATTGTGAAAATGACTATAGTACCCAAAGCAATCTACAGATTCAGTGTAACCCTTATCAAATTATCAGTGACATTTTTTACAGAACTAGAAGAAGAAGTCTTAAAGTCTGTATGAAGACACAAACAACCCTGAATAGCCAAAGCAGTTGAGGGAAAAAAACAGAGGTGGAGGAATCAGACTCCCTGACTTCAGACTATACTACAAAGCTACAATAATCAAGACAATATGGTACTGCCTCAAAAACAGAAACATAGATCAATGGAACAGGATAGAAACCCCAGAGATACACCCATGCACCTATGGTCAACTAATCTATGACAAACGAGGCAAGGATATACAGTGGAGAAAAGACAGTCTCTTCAATAAGTGGTGCCGGGAAAACTGGACAGCTACATGTAAAAGAATGAAATTAGAACACTCCCTAACACGATACACAAAAATGAACTCAAAATGGATTAAAGACCTAAATATAAGACTGGATACTATAAAACTCTTAAGAGAAAAAATAGGAAGAACATTCTTTGAAATAAATCACAGTAAGATCTTTTTTGACCCGCCTCCTAGAGAAATGGAAATAAAAACAAAAATAAACAAATGGGAGCTAATGAAACTTAAAAGCTTTTGCACAGCAAAGGAAACTACAAAGAAGACGAAAAGACAACTCTCAGAATGGGAAAAAATATTTACAAATGAATCAACAGACAAAGGACTAATCTCCACAATGTATAAACAGCTTATGTAACTCAATATTAAAAAAACACAAAAAAATCAAAAAATGGGCAGAAGACTTAGACATTTCTCCAAAGAAGACATACAGATGGCCAAGAAGCACATGAAAAGCTGCTCAACATCACTGATTATTAAAGAAATGCAAATCAAAACTACAATGAGGCATCACCTCACACCGGTTAGAATGGGCATAATCAGAAAATCTACAAACAACAAATGCTGAAGAGGGTGTGGAGAAAATGGAGCCCTCTTGCACTGTTGGTGGGAACGTAAATTGATACAGACACTATGGAGAACAGTATGGAGGTTCCTTAGAAAACTAAAAATAGAATTATATATGATGCAGCAATCCCACTACTGGGCATATATCCAGAGAAAACCATAATTCAAAAAGACACACACACCCCAATATTCATTGCAGCACTATTTACAGTAGTCAGGTAATGGAAGCAACCTAAATGCCCATCAACAGACGAATGGATAAAGAAGATGTGGTACATATATACAATGGAATATTACTCAGCCATAAAGAGGAAAGAAATTGGGTC
The DNA here is from genome assembly GCF_039906515.1 of Pseudorca crassidens. Taxonomy (NCBI): domain Eukaryota; kingdom Metazoa; phylum Chordata; class Mammalia; order Artiodactyla; family Delphinidae; genus Pseudorca; species Pseudorca crassidens. The sequence goes on along the minus strand of NC_090306.1, from coordinate 23,936,248 downwards.
ATTTGTAGAGACATGGATGGATGTAGAGACTGTCATACAGAGTGAAGTAAGTCAGAAAAGAGAAGAACAAATATCATATATTAAAGTATTTATATGTGGAATCTAGAAGAATGGTACAGATGAACCAGTTTGCAAGTCAGAAATAGAGACACAGATATAGAGAACAAACATATGGACACCAAGGGGGAAAAGTGGCAGGGGATGGTGGTGGTGGGATAAATTGGGAGATTGGGATTGACATATATACACTAATATGTATAAAACAGATAACTAATAAGAACCTGCTATATTAAAAAATAAAATTCAAAAAACAAAAAAAGAAAGAAAACAAAGAGGCTGGTAACTTCAGAGGGAATGTATAGCATGTATTTGATTTTAGCAAGGAGAAGGAAAACAAAACAAAACTAGGTTTTCAAATGACTACATTTTCTCTAAGCTTTACTAGGTATGGAATTCTCTTTAAGTAACTCTTCTAAGAAAACATTAAAAAAAATAATTTTTGTTCTCAAACCTAATTCCAGCATGGAATTGCTCAAATCGCAGGCTTTTCTGGAACTTGCTAAGTATTGGCAAGTTTTATTTCTTCAAACCTTTTCAAACTGGCTGGATCATTCATTCAGAAGCAGCTAGACCCAGGATTCATCTTCACCACATTAAAACATTTGTCATCTTTCCGTCAATGTGCGGCAAGACACAGTTGTTATGGCTGTCCTGCCAGTTAAGCCCATTTAAGGTTTTCTAACTGAAGCTTCAGATAGTGGCATCTGTTCTTCATCATCTTAACCTGTGGTCATTTTCCTGAAAGGCCAATTCATCCTTCGACTGGAAATCAATATGCCTCTAACCTCATGTGGCCCAGATTTTATGAATAACATCCATGGTTTCATTCAGAAATGTTCCACCTTCCTTTGAATCTTGGAAAAATAGAGATCATTCTGTACTCTGCTTTCCAGATGGTTCTGTCTTCAGCCATCATTCAGTAATGAGCCAGAAGCCCTGTTTATTAGAAAAGTCCTGGGGAAACGCTCTCACTGGTGCACTGACAGGGATCATAGCTTTCTCATCAGATACCACTGCAAATGGAGATTCTGACAGGATAAGCAATGACAGGCATTTCCTGGGTTGCACAGACTTGAAAGATTTTCCATTAAAGAAAGATTTTGGTAATAAGTTGATCGAACATTTCTGATTCTGGTTTATGTTCAGGTTAGACTCATGGGATGCCACCCCCACTCATAGATTCTACAATCAGCATCACAGTATCTTTACTGCATGTTCATCCATCTATTTATTCTACTCTTCATCTATCAATTAATCTTAGTTTTTGATGCATTTCAAAGTAAATAGCAGACACGCATATATTTCTCCCTAAATACTTTAGCATGCTTACTTTAACTAAAGTTAAGCATTTGTTTACAGTACTTTTTCTTTCATGACATAATTTACAAACAAGGAAATTTGCAAATTTTACATGACTGTTTGATAAGTTTGGACAAATAAATATATCTATGTAACCCAAACCTCTATCAAGATGTAGAACTTTACCCTCACCCTAGAAGCTTCTCTCATGTCTCTTACCAGTTAATTTCCACCTCTGTCCCGTTTACAACAGTTCTGATTATTTTCCACAATATTTTTTTTCCACAACAGTAGTTTTGACTGTTCTATGATTTCATTAGAATGGAATCATACAATATGCATTCTCATGTAAGGTTTCTTTTATTCAATATAATGTTTTTTGAGAGTCAGCTGTTATTGTATGTATCAATAGTTCATTCCTTTTTTATTTTTGAGTTACACTCTATTGTATAAATAAGTCACATTTTGTTGATTTATTCTCCTACTGATGGACACCTGGTCTATTTCCAATTTCTGGCTAAGATGAATAGAGCTGCTATAAATATTCGTGTTTTTGTTTTTGTTTTTGTTTTTTTGCGGTACGCGGGCCTCTCACCGCTGCGGCCTCTCCCGTTGCGGAGCACAGGCTCCGTATGCGCAGGCTCAGCGGCCATGGCTCACGGGCGCAGCTGCTCTGCGGCATGTGGGATCCTCCTGGACCGGGGCACAAACCCGTGTCCCCTGCATCGGGAGGTGGACTCTCAACCACTGCGCCACCAGGAAAGCCCCTATAAATATTCTTATACAAGTCTTTTTACAGATTAGTCTTTGCTATCTCTAGTAACATCTGAAAGTAAAATTTTTGGGGTCACAGATAGCTGTGTCTTTAGTTTTATACTAAACTTTCAGACCTCTTTTTTTCCAAAGTAATCGTACAGCAATGTAAGAGTGTAAGAAAATTTCAGTTGCTCCATGTCTTCACCAACACTTAATATTGTCAGTCTTTTTAATTTTGGCTCTTCTGGTAGCTCTATTCATTGTGACTTTAATTTACATTTCTTTCCTGACTAATAATGTCAAGCACTTTTGATATGTGCTAGTTGGTCATTCATATACATTATTAGTATAGTGTCTGTTCAAACGTTTTTCCCATTTTTAAAATTGGACTGCTTGTCCTTTTACTATAAAGTTGTATGGTTTCTTTATATTCTAAATGCCAACCTTGTGAATATTTTCTCTAAGCTAGCCTACTCATTTTTGTAGTGGCATCTTTTGTTGTATATCAGTTTTACATTTTGGTAAAATCTAAGTTATCTATCTTACATTATTGAGTCACTGCTTTCTGTGTTCTTTCTGAGAAACCATTGCTTAAAAGAAAGTAATAAATATGTTCTCCTGTTTTCCTTTTAAATTCTAATTAATTTTGGGTGTGGTATGAGAAAGCAGTCAAGACTTCTTTCCTGCATATGGAATCAGTAGTTCCAGCACTATTTGTTAAAAATCCACACTTTGCTCCATCGAATTTCTTTGGCACCTTTGTGGAAAATTGAATGTCTACGTAAGTGTGGGTTTAGTTTGGAGCATTCTATTTTATTTTGTTGATCTATCTCTTTATAGTTTGGCCAATACCATACCGTTTTTATTACTGCACATTGTAGTAAGTCTTGAAATCAGATAATGTATACCCTATAATTTTGTTCTTTTTCAGGCTTTCTTTGAATATTCCAGGTCCATTGCAGTGCCATGTATATTTTATAACCAGCTTTTAAATGTCTACAAAAACCCTGACTGGGATTGTGTTGACTCTATAGATTAACTTGAAGAGAATTAATATCTTTATGATACTGAGTATTCTAATCTATGAACATGATATCTCTCCATTTATTTTGGTCTTCTTTTTATTCTTTCGGCAATATTGTGTTATTTTCAGTGATAACATTCTGCACGCCTTTTGTTAAATTTATTTCTAAAGGCTTTCTGTCATTTGATGTTACTGAAAATGATATGCTACTTTCATTTTCAATTATTTTATCTTGACATATAAAAAATAAAATTGATTTTTATTTTATTTATTTATTTCTGTTTAAGACAGATAACATGGAAAAAACATTTATATGTTAATTACAAAAAGGACATAAAATTGTATATACAGTAGAATAAGAACTATGTAAACACACCAAAAATCTATGCACAGAAATGTCTAGAGGAGCACTAAACACCAAAAGATTAGCAGTGGTAACATTTGGGTGGCAAACTGATTCTTTTTAAAATTCCCATATTTTTCTTAATAAGCATTAATTATGATTGCAATGGGTCTTTTCTTAAGAAAAAAAAACAAATACCCCACTGGCTGGTGGTTGAGCAGTGCAGTGTCACTGTCGCATATACATCAGAGGCTTTGGCCCTGACTCTTGAGAGCGTGGTGCGCCCCCCACCCCCAGGAGAGCTTAGGCGCCTCTGGCTCCCACTGAGGGTGTCCTTGCAGCCCTGGTGTTCCTCAGCTTCTCTGACCCACAGACTATTTTCTCCCTTAATTCTGCCTATTCCCACTACCACATCATCTTCGGTCACTTCCAGCTGCATCTTTCCCTCTCCTTCCCAACTCAGGAACCAGCTCTGCAGCCACAGGTCCCCATAAATAGAAGTGGTGCAGTGCATAATTTAAAAGGACATGGTGCCTCAGCTTGGACACACAGGAACTCAATACAAATCATTTTCCTGCCGATAGACAAGTCATGCGTGGTGGCTGCTCTGGGTACAGATGTTAATTACGCAGGCTTTCTTGTTAACCTACAGTTCCAAATACTTTCTCTGAACAGTTATTCCTACCATGAATTTTCTACCCTGGAAAGCCAGGGGTGGGCAGTAATAGCTCAGATCACTTGGTTTCTAAAAGTCTCTCCACTCTGAGAATGTAGAGCTATACAGTGTGTGGCACCTCAGAAGCTGCAGATTCTAGCCTATGTCTGGGAAAGATGTATGCCCCTCATTTTTAAGGTTAAGGAACAAGCCAAAAAGTAATTGCTAAAAGAGCAAAACAAAACAGTAATTGCTAGCAATTCACAGCCTATTCCTGCTGCTGAACAGAGGCAGTAATGGCTTGCTTTCCCCACGAGCAGCTAGGTACTCTTGGGCAAGTCAAACATAACCTTGTTGAGCCTGTTTCTGGATCTGCAGGGAATGTGTTACTCGCTTAGACATTTGGGAACTTAGTGAAAAAACATGCCATTTGTCCTGCTCTTAGAAGGCCATTCAGGGGAAAAGGCAATGAGCTACCTGCAGCTCATCTCAACCCCAATCAGGAATCCTCCCTCTCCTAAGAGAAGGCAAGGAAAAGAAGTAAGAAAGCAGACATACCAGCTAAACAGGAGTGACCTATAATTGGCAAAGAAGCCTCAGACAAGCTGAAGATGCTCTGGTTCCAGCATCCTGTCCCCAAATGCTGGGAGCCAGACACAAAAGGCATGCAAAAATGACTGTCACACACATACAGGCGCAGACAGAGCATCATTGGGCAAAAAGGGAGCTAATACTGCAGAGAAGACCCCAAAGTGTGGCTTGAGGAACACAAGGGAGTCATTCCAAGACCTTCACTTAGCTGCCTTGGGGACAGCAAACACTCAAAAGCTTTGCTTTTGTTCAGTCTCCCAAAGGGAAAAAGGTAATAAGGAAGACTAACACTTGTGGCAAACACTATTAGCAAGGATGCAGTCTTTCTCCTGGGGCAGAGGACTCTATCTCCTTCAGCTGAACTCTGATACTTAAAAAAATATATATACACACACACACACACACACACACACACACATGCATACATACATGTATGTATGTATGCACACACATATGTATATATGTATGCACATACATGATATATTTAAATGAAGGTGTACACACACTGTGCTAAAATACAAACAACAGAAATCCCAAGTCATATATAAAAAGGCTAAATATAACATATAACACAAGCCTAGAGCCAGCCCTTGGTTGGGAGCTGGGGAAGGGATGGTATTATCTGGTGACTATGTACACAACTTGTGGTGGACAGGGAAGGCACCAGTATAGACTCACTCCACAATACTGGCCTACAGGAAAGCGTGATGTAGGTCATATACCAAAATAGTTGTCCACCTTGCTTTTGTGTACAACCAAACTTGGCAGGCACCCAGAGGACTGTGGGTTTGTTTTGATGACAGGGCACGACATCAAGCTGCTGTTAAACCTCCCAGCCCTAGGAACTCACCTGCTACCCTTCCTCCCTCCCTTTCAGACTCTTGGCCCTTTTTCCAACCCAACACCCAGAGCCTGAGGCACACCCAGATCACCCACCCTCACATGACTAACTTGCAAGCCTTCCTGGAAAGCAAGGTCCTTCTGTTATCTGTCCCTTTCTGATCCTAAGATATATGGAGACATTTCTGTAAATGTTTGGCACCTAAGTAACATGATGGTTGTGGATAATGCCACAATGACACAGGGAGACCCAGTAACAAGACATGCAGGGTGAGGGAAAGGGGCACTGAGCTGCCCTAGCATCTCAAAACCAGAACTGCGGCTTCCTATGCCTTTATGTGGGTGGGAGAAGGGATGTGCAGAATTAACTTCATCGACTCCTCAGCAGCAAATACATTCAAAATTGAAGGTGTCTTGAGGGCCCCACTATACCCTAGTCACTCCTCTGGTCAGTCCTCTGGAGGAGCTCGGTGCAGTGACAGCTGGAAAATCTGAGTCCCGATTGAATCTGCCACATCAAGAGTCCTTTTTTTTTTTTTTTTTTTTGCGGTGTGCGGGCCTCTCACTGCTGTGGCCTCTCCCGTTGCGGAGCACAGGCTCCGGACGCGCAGGCTCAGCGGCCATGGCTCACGGGCCCAGCTGCTCCGCGGCATGTGGGATCTTCCCGGACCGGGGCACGAACCTGTGTCCCCTGCATCGGCAGGCGGACTCTCAACCACTGCGCCACCAGGGAAGCCCCAAGAGTCCTTTTGAAGAAGCTTGGCAAAGTAATTTTTTCTTTTGAGCAAATGTGCAGCACATCCTTGGGAAGGCCATGTGGAAGGATGCTCTCCAGCCCAGTCAAATGATCCAATCTCACTATTATCTTAGTTCCCTCTGAGTTTTTTTCCTACCGGCCACCCTCACTGTACAGAAAACAGCCAAGCACCGTGAAAGTCAGTCATCGATGGTGGGCAACCAGAAGGCCATGTTGGAACAAGCACTGGCAAAAGTCATGAACTTGGGGTTGACCTGCAAACAGGTGATGGGGCCTGTGTGTTTGCCATCCAACACAGCTACTTTTATACCACTGTCTCCATTCCAGACATGAATCTTGCCATCCTCTGTACCAATCATAATAAACTGCGAGTCTGGAGTAATCGAGGCCTTCAGTGTGACGGCTTTGCTGCTGGCATAACCCCCAAACGTATGCATCACCACTCGTTTGACTGCATCGATCAGATGGATGAAGCAGCCATTGGTGGAGATGAGGATGAGTTTGCCATCATTGCTGAACTTAACTCCTGTCCACTCGCAAGTCCGATCATACTGCGTCTTAAATGTCACAAATGGCCCCTTATGGGAAGAGCGAAGATCATAAAGTTTGACCATTTCAGAATTGGCACGTGCAGTAAAAATTAATCCTTCTGGATCAAAAGAACAAACTGGCTTGCCCTGTAGATGCCTGAGACCCTGGCAGTTAGGAGACTGGAGATCCCAGAGCCGAATGGTCTTATGTAGAGACCCAGAAATGAAAGTGTCATCCACAGGTGACATGGACAAGGCCACCACCCTTTTGCTATGTCCAGGAAAGTATCTGATGTATTTGTTGTCATGCAAGGACAGGTAACTGATAGTATCGTGTGTTTTGTTAGGGCTGTAAACAACTGTGTTTGCTGCATGAGAGTATCTGATGAGGTCCACGCCATATTTCTTACTGTACAGGGTTCTCTTTGGTTTGCCCTCCTGGCAGTCACAGAGCACGATGGAGTCGTCGTCGCTGCTCGAGATGACCGTCTCGCTGTTGGGGCTGAAGTCAAAGCGGTTAATCTTGTCCGAGTTCTCGCGGAACACCTTGGTGACATGGAAGTTCCGCAGCACGCGGAACTTCATGGCGGCGAATGCTGGAGATGGTGGCGGCTAAAATGGATTTTTATAATTTAATCTTTGTTCTATGACCTTTCTATTTTTTAAAATTAATATTTATTTATTTATGGCTGCACTTGGTCTTAGTTGCAGTGTGCGGGATCTTCACTGCAGTATGTGGGATCTTTCACTGCGGGGTGCAGGGTTCTTTGTTGGGGAGCATGGGCTTCTCTCTAGTTGTGGCACGCGGGCTCTCTAGTTGTGGCTTGTGTGCTCAGTAGTTGTGGTGTGTGGGCTTAGTTGCTCTGCGGCATGTGGGAATCTTAGTTCCCCGACCAGGGATCGAACCTGCCTCCCCTGCATTGGAAAGCAGATTCTTAACCACTGGGGGAAGTCCCTATTCTATGACCTTTCTAAAGCCATTTACTAGTTGTAGAAATTATTTTGTAGGTTCCTTAGGATTTTCTGTATGCCCAATGATGTCTGAAAATAACATCAGTTTTGTTTCTTCTTTTCCAGTCTACATGCCTGATTTCTCTTATTCTTCTATTACAATTTTAGAATTACATTTCAAAAAATAGTGAGTGATGATGGAAGTGGACATCCTGATCTTAGGGGTAAAGAATTAACTTTACGATTATGTGTAATGTTAGTTGTACAGTTTTTGTACTTGTCCTTCATTAGATTGAGGAGTTTCTTTTCTTTTCTTTTTTTTTTTGTGATACGCGGGCCCCTCACTGTTGTGGCCTCTCCCATTGGGGAGCACAGGCTCCGGACGCACAGGCTCAGCGGACATGGCTCACGGGCCCAGCCGCTCCGCGGCATGTGGGATCTTCCCAGACCGGGGCACGACCCCATGTTCCCTGCATTAGTAGGCGAACTCTCAACCGCTGCGCCACCAGGGAAGCCAGAGGAGCTTCTTTTTAACACTTGTTTGCTGAGAGCTTTTTTCATGAGTAGCTGCTGAACTCGCTAGCTAATTTTTCTGCAACTATTGAATTGATGATTTTACTCCTTTATTGTGTTAATATGGTGAACTCCACTGATTGATTTTCAGAGATTCAACCAATGTTGCATTTGTGGGATAAACCCCGCTAGGACCTGATGTGTTATTCCTTTTATATATTACTGGATTTACTTGTGAAATAGTTTGTTAAGAAATTTTGTGTCTAAATGTAAAATAGATAGCTAGTGGGAAGCAGCCGCATAGCACAGGGAGATCAGCTCGGTGCTTTGTGACCACCTAGAGGGGTGGGATAGGGAGGGTGGGAGAGGCAAGAGGGAGGATATATGGGGATATATGTATATGTACAGCTGATTCACTTTGTTATACAGCAGAAACCAACACACCATTGTAAAACAATTATACTCCAATAAAGATGTTAAAAAAAAGGAAAAGAAATTTTGTGTCTATATTAAGAAAGTATATTGTCCTGTAATTTTCTTCCTTCACCTTTTTGGTAATATATTCTTAAGTTGTAATAAGATTTTACTAGCAGATTTATTCCCTCAGCAGATGTCCTCTGGAGGATCAATAGTCAGAATTATATCCTATGTTCACACCATATCAACTAGTGACAAAGGGATGGTTTCCTAAGCTTGATTTAGACTATTAAGGATACACTTCTGAGAGAGGGGCTGCTACTAAAGCTATGTGGAGAGGGTGACTCCCCAATCAAAATCACAAGTTGTTTTGGAGAGGGAAAAGGAACAGCTCTTACAATACATCCACAAAAGATATTATTACTAACATCCCCTTTGACAGAAGGGGAAAAAATAGTTTAAGAAGTTAAATAGCCAAAGTACACAGCCAGCAAGTAGAAGACCCAAAATTATGGAATAATGAAAACAGTATGACTACAGGTGTCAAGAAACTTGTTATAACCTAGTCACATCATGAAGTAACTCTGGGACCTGTAACTATTCAGCAAAACTCTCAGGAGCTGTCTCCCCATCTCAAAATTAAGCTCTAAAATAAGTTCTATGAATCACAAATTTCACTCTCAAAGACAGATTTCCATGGCACGTGTCCCCAAATTTTATTGAATTGATTAATGAACCATTTGTGACCTGAAATATCAGGAACTAATTGTCACTATCAATTCTGTTGGAAAATAAAGCAACTAGAATGTTGGTTTTGTGTAAGAAACTTGGAACAAGAAGAACTGAAGTTTGGAAACTTGAGTTTACATGATATTCCATCTTCATTTTCTTTTTTAAAGATCTTATGATTTACATAGTTTTAAATTTTCTACTACCTTGTAATTAAATACATGTAAAGAATTAAAGCAACAAAAGACTTAAAGTTATGAAGGAGACATGATGGTAGTGAAAAAACTTAAGCATCACATAGTTTGAATCTTGCTTCTGCCTCTTCCTAAAAGAGTAAGGACAAGTCACTTAACTTACTGACTCTCAGATTCTTCATTAGAAGAGGTGTGAGAAAGTCTGGTGAAGGTTAGAAAAGCTATTTCTCAAAGTTATATGAAAATGATGAGATAATATATGTAAAATTAATAGCAAAATATATGTACATAGAAGGTGCTCAATAATTGTTTGTCCCTCTCCCAATATTACTTACGAATGATGATTATAAATGTGCTTCCTTCTGAAGTGGATATTCCTAAGCTAGTCTGGATAACTTAGAATGTGTGAGGCTTTGATTACTGTATATTTTGATGAAAACTGAGACTCCTCTCCAAGCCTTAAATTAATCCAGACATAAGAGAGGGGTTAAGGGAGGGAGCTGTAGCAATAGGAATTGCATCTTTATGATTTTCTGTGGTGTGCCTTCCTCCCAGTCCCTTCTGATCCAGGTACTTGAGAACTTCTTCCTTAATGAGGTTTTTCATCTTCTACACAGCTATAATTTTACTCGCAGGAAGATTTACATAGATGTGAAAGAAAAATTCTACCTGAAAGCTTAAGGTCCCAGGTAATAGAGCAAACCTTAACCCTACACGTGGTAACTGAATTTAGGAATTTGGGAAGGCTTATTAATACCCTCCCTAATTCTTCTTCATCCACTGATTTATGCTTGAATTCTCTGTTTCATTCTTAATAACTCTTTTTTTTTTTTTTTTTTTTTTTTTTTTTGCAGTATGCAGGCCTCTCACTGTCGTGGCCTCTCCCGTTGTGGAGCACAGGCTCCGGATGCGCAGGCTCAGCGGCCATGGCTCACGGGTCCAGCCGCTCCGCGTCATGTGGGATCTTCCCGGACCGGGACACGAACCCGTGTCCCCTGCATCGGGAGGCGGACTCTCAACCACTGCGCCACCAGGGAAGCCCTCTGTTTCATTCTTAATAACTCTTAAATTACATATGTAAAATCTCTGCAGTAACAGTTGAAGAGGTTAACCAGAATTTTGCAATTACCCATGAAACGAGGGGCTACAAGTAGATTTTAAAGAGGATTAAAGGAAAGCTTTAGAACACTAAAGGGGGTAGAGTGTGGGAACCAAAGACAAATTTCATCAGGAGTTTTGTCCAGGACTAATCCTTATATGTAACCCATCACAGCAGTTTACACGTTTTCTATTCCTCTGGTAGCCAGTAGTTGAATTGGATTCTTTGCTTCTTTGTTCAGGAGAATAGCTACCAACCAATACACGTTCCTAGCTCATCTTTCATTACTCTCCTATAGAAACCAAGGTGACTTCCTTGCTAGTCTCAAAATATGCTTTATACTGTCTTACTTCTACATGATTGCTCAGAGTATGTCCTACTCAGAAAGCCCTCACTATCCACTGAAATCTTGCTCATTGGTCAGTGCCATTTTCAAATACTCCCTTCTTTGTTCATCTCTCTGTGTCACTAAACATATGTTACCTAGGATGGCAGATATTTTGTTAACAGCTCTATTAAATCATAAGGTACTTTATCTCAGAGAGTAACAATTAGCTATCTCTGTAGTACCCTCCACGACAACTTTCACATTATAGGCACTTCATTTTTAATCTACTTGTTTAGTTTTTATTCTATTTGTAAAATATAGAATAAATTTGTAGCATAAATTAACAAATGGAGTAATTCTGTGCCTTGAAAAATCACTGACCTGAAAAAACTGAAAATTTCCTAAATCCCTTCTAGTACCATCACCAAATGGTATGTATATGATTTGGGGGGAATAGCTCACTTTTGACATTTTGTGTTTGAGTTGTTGCTGTTATTATATTTTAGAGATATCATGGAAAATAATAAATGAAGGACACTATTCTAGATAGGAAACAAGAAGTCTGAGCATTGGGCACTAAAATATATGATGGCCAGTAATTTATTTCATTAACTTTCTCAGAGAGCTAAATTGCTAATCTTGGTTACTTGCTATGACTGATGTTTGTTGGTTTTACTGTAGCAACTTTTCCATCTGTTGATGGCCAGTAGTTAAATTGGATTCTTCTTTCTTTACCAAAAGAGTGGATGACTTAATAAAAGTGTGGTGTTTCTATATAAAATTAATAATATCTCTCTTTTTTTTGGTATGTCATTTGCTCCAACCAAGAAGACTCATAGTTAATGTTGCCTGTCCTTCACTGAAAATTAATTCAAAAAAGATCCACCCTAAATGGAAGAGCCACTCTGTCAAAAGACGAGAGATGACCATGGATCAGAAGACTGTTTGTAGTTCAATGGTTTTGAGGTTAATAAAAAGACATGTTATTCCTGAATCCTGTCGAAGTCTAAAGACATTGCCAATGCACTAAATTGGAGACAGTCTGATAAACTAATTATGAACAAAATATCACTGGGAGACTATCAATTTTTAAAAAAAATTTAATACAAATACGTGGTAATTTTCAATTTTCACTCCCTTTGGAGCATATATATCCTGACACTTTAAAATTTCAAGTGACTTAGGCTTTGCATTTAAAAAAATAGATTCCTTTCTGTTATGTCTCTGATGTAGTTATTTCTCACCCACAGAACCTAGAATTCGATGATTCTCAGGAGCTAGGAATAAAATAATTGTTAAAGATTCTACCAAGGTCCAAAATTGTTCTTGAATTAAAGGGATGCTAAGCCTAACTAAAGTGAAGGAGAATTTCCATCCAATAAATTTCAGAAGTGTAGGGCTTATAATTTACCCCTCTGCAATTGACAGTTCTTTGAGACTGTGTGAACCCCCAAAAAGAAGGCTGGAAAAAGCCAAATTAAAGGGCAGACATCTTAGGTCACTCCAAGAATCCGAAATGAAACTGCCTTCTGCAGCTCCACCCAACAAATAGAGATTTTCCAGTTACAAAATTTCCATCAAAATCCTAACCTACACATTTTGTATTTCAGTTCTTCCTCTTGTACAGGCTTAGATTTCCCTCAGATCTGTGATTCTGTCTTTATTTCAGAAACTCAGGGTTCCTTACTTTCTGAAGACTGATTTAATGATTTACGAATGATCTTCTTTTGCCAGGGTGTCAACAAATTGTCCAAGACTGTGTTCCTGAAATAGCTGAAATCATTTTCAGGCCAAACTCCATAGACATTACATTTTATTATCCTAGAAAGAACCGCAAGACATTAGTCATTGCTAGTTGCATTCCTATGTTATGAAAGACTTTTATTACTTCTGTTTCTATATTTACAAGAGCGCCCCAGTTTTCCCAACATTATTTAGAATAACAAATCAGCATGCTCCTATACTATCATCCATTCTGTACCCAAAAGACTCTGATTAGTAAGGTAGATATTTCAGAAGTGCCTAGTTCTGAGTCAGCTGAGGCTTCATGCATTCATTACCTTGCGCTTGTGGTCGTGGCCAGGACAAAATATTTTAGTTCCTTAATCTCAGAGGCTTGTGACTCTGGGAATCCACCAGCAATGACCCTCGGCTCAATCTTCTATAAGTAATCATTCTTGTGAACAATCTCCTTCCATTTCATTATAGTCTTCTTGGAAGGTCCTCAAAAATACAGTCAAGCCTGTAGTAAAAAACATATATACCACTTTACTCATCTGAAATGAAGACTCAGTAAAAGTATATGCTCTTTTCTGCTCTGCCTTTTCACACTTGCATTTATACTGTGATCATTTTTATTATCCTTATACTTTTAAAATATGAGTTGAGTAGTACGTAATATTTTAAAACATGGCTATAGAACAATTAAACATTCTATTTAGTATTATAGGGCTTAAATATTTTTTAACATAGAATTACACTATGTATCTTCTTTTTTTAAAAAAATTGGGGTATAGTTCCTTTACAATGTTGTGTTAGTTTCTGCTGTACAACAAAGTGAATCAGCTATAAGTATACAAATATCCCCTCCCTCTTGGACCTCCCTCCTACTAAACCACATCCCACCCATCTAGGTTACCACATAGCACCGAGCTGAGCTCCCTGTGCTATACAGCATGTTCCCACTAGCTATTTGTTTTACACATGGTAGTGTATATATGTCAATCCCAATCTCCCAATTCTTCCCCCTTTCCCCCTCCCCGTGTGTCCTCATGTCTGTCCTCTATGTCTGCATCCCTATTCCTGCCCTGCAAATAGGTTCATCTGTGCCATTTTTCTAGATTCCACATACATAGACAGATGAATGGATAAAGAAGATGTGGTACATATATACAATGGAATATTACTCAGCCATAAAAAGGAACGAAATTGAATCATTTGTAGAGACGTGGATGGACCTAGAATCTGTCATGCAGAGTGAAGTAAGTCAGAAAGAGAAAAACAAATATCGTCTATTAACACATATATGTGAAATGTGTATCTTATTCTTAATGATTTTTTGGTTGTTTGTTTTTGACCTTACCTTGGGTGTGTATATCAAAGTGATAACAGATGTTCTTTAATTTTCTCTTTATCTCATCTCATATTTATCCTGAGGCTCTTTGGGAGTAGAATTGAAATAAAATAGAAGCAGGAGCTTAGCAGGTTTTCTAAGCAGCAGTTTATTGGTTCTATAGCATAAAAGAGGAGAAAGGTTGTAGGTGTTGATTTACAGGGTTGGCTCGCTTGGCACTGGCTAAGCAGAGTGCCTCTGGGCTGTAAGACAGGCCTGAGCATATATGGCACATATGGCTTCATGGAGACAGTTGAGAGAATAGTAGGCACTCCTCACTTTTATAGGCACTCACACTTTTAGTGCAGTAGTTCCATAGGTACTCACACTCTTAGTGTAGTAGTTCAGTAGGCACTCACACTTTTAGTGGCTTAAAACCTTGTATCCTACAATTGGCTGTCATTGTGACAGGAGAGGTGAAACCCAGTTAGACACTTGGTCTTAGCTTTGGCCCCCTGGCCTGGGGTGGAGTGGCTTTTCTACCTTGTTGGCCTGTGAGGTCACCCCACTCCCATTCAGTACTTCTCTGAAGCTTCTGTTTATTGAGTTGGTTATTAATTAGTGCTACGAGTGAATTCTTGCTGTGCCATCTGACTATACCTGAGGCACCCTGGGTCACTTCCCCTGGATCACCTCTGATTTCAGCCATAATTGTGATGAGTGTTCAGCACAACCTAGATTCACCTTCACTGACAGCATCCCACTCCTAAGTGCACCATGTGCCTTTTTACTTTCTGCTCCAGGGCTTTCTTTAACTCTGCAGGAGCCTATAAGGTGAGCTTGGTCCATGCACAAGCTCAGTCCAGAAATTCAGAGTAGTTAATACTCATCAAAAATATGGGATGTGAGCTGGTATGTAAGGATTACAACCTCCCATTCTTTATACCATTAAGTGACAATTCTAGTAAATATTTTGAATGCATCTCTTGACATCTCCTTACCCACAGTAGAGACTTTGATAATGCTCTCATATTTTCTCCTCCTTCCTTGTCTCACTCTCCCCATTACTTCACTCTTGTATCCTGCGATTGTATCTTAAATGAAATATCCTTGTCCAAGTCTTTGTCTCAACCTCTGCTTTCAGGGAGCCCAAAGTAAGAGAGTTGGCATAGAAGTGGTCCTTAAAAGACAATTCTCAGAATTGGATTATAGAAATGGTTCACTCACCAGTGAGAAGCAATTATAGAGGGCATTGCTGATGATAAGTGGAGAGGTGATAACCCGTAGGATGGTTATAACTGCGGGCAAGTTATAGCATTACCAGTACTAAGATGCTCACCTGTGTTGGATTCAGAGGAGGTACAGATATGAGTAGAAGGAAGGGTATATAGCAGTGGTTGGCCTGCTGTAAGCTGTTCGCTAAATCTGATCCACTGCCTAATTTTGTTCATAAAGGGTTATTGAAGCACAGTCATGTGCATTTATTTACATGTTGTCTGTGGCTGTTTTTATGCTATGTTTACTAGTTGCAACAGAGACTATATGTCTAACAAAGCCTAAAATATTTACTCTCTGACTTCTTACAAAAAAAGTTGGCTGATTTCTAGTGTACAGCATGGTGTAATCTCAGCTAGACTGGATTGCATGCTATTGATTGCATGCATATCTCTAGAGTTGCCTGAAGAGTAGTACTGATCCTTGACCAAAGCCACAGAATCTACTAATTGAGATGAATTGTACTTTGCAAACATGAGCCTGTGAGTTGTTTGAGGACAGGATATAATTATTTGTTAGCATTGTATAATAATAATATTTGGATTTACCAATTATGACTTTGCAGCTGATTTTAGTAGAACATGGTGGGGGGGGTTTCAATATTTGAGGCTGGTCACATGGCTGGAATGTGGTTACATAAATAACTTACTAATAAGATCCCGTGAGCATAAGCTAGTGCCATAAATGTCAGGAGTGGAATGACTGAAAAGATCTTTGACTAACCTTTATCTTGGACTTCTCAGTCTTCTGAACTGTGAAAATAAATTTCTGTTGTTTAAGCCACTCAGTGTGGTACTTTGTTCTAGCAGCCTAAGCAGACTAATACAGATGAGAAAAGAGATGAAAATGAACTTTTCGTGTGTGAAATGGTTACTAAGTCATCCTTGGTTTGAAGTGGTAAAGACATTGTGCTCTGTGATGGGGGAAAACTTATCAATGGTACTTAAGGATGATAGATATGGAGCCTAGGAAAATAGGAGGATGGAATAAAAGGGATGTATAGATTGACAGCAAAGTGTCAAAGAGTTTTGTTAGTCATCTCATTGCTAGTGAAGAGACACCAGAAATTAAGTTTATTTTTGCACTTTGGTCAGAAAGTGAAGCTCCAACCAAGGGAATCTGAGTGACTATGATATTTGAGAGGAAAGCTACTCCTGTTTGACTTCTAGTTACAAAAAGCATGGTTTACATGGGACATGTTGTAGGACAAGAGAACATGGGGACCAGAGGATATACAGTTAAGGAACTGAATCACTATATTGATGGGTATAAGCAGTTCCCTGGGGAGTCATTGTTAATCTGTTACTGAGAATTATTTACCACCCTATCAGCTGGGGTGGATTCCCCAGCTCTGGATACTGCTGAATGGAAAATATGTTTTGGTTAATACCAGAACTACAATTAGCTGCCATTTTTGCAGAGATGAAAATCTCACAAGAGGGACATTCAACCTGTTGTATTGGACTAAAGGAGGAGCATGTCATATCTGTAAGGAAGAGTCAAGCTACCCCACCCCATCTGTCTAAACTTGGTCACATAGCAACAAATGATTTACTACTGAATGCATAAGAGAGCCCCATGTCTTTACCTTTCAAATTCCATCCCATATAAATGAGAAAGGGCAAGGAATCAGGCACTATCAAGACTACTATTGCTTCCAGAAATATGGGTCAGATAGTGTAATTATTTAGAGACAAAGACAGTTAATTTAAAATAAATGATAGCTGGAAGGTAAAATAATTGCAGCCACTAAGTTTTGGAGTATTTTGTCATACAGTAATATGCAGCACTTATATAATGAATACAATATCCTATAGTGGATTAAAATGTGGGGTTTTTGGCAGGCTTCAGTAAGAGACTCACAGTTTTTACCTTTAGGGATCTGGAAGAAGGTTATGTTTTCTCTGGCAGAGAATTCCCCATCATTTGAGAAGCAGGTCCTTGTGTTGTACTGGACCCTAGAAAAGACCAAGTTTCATGTCATAGGGCACCAAGCAAGTTACCATAAACCCAACATGCCCATCATGACCTGGATAGTATCAGACACATGAGGTTACAAGACTGGATGGGCACAGCAGCAATGCATTGTACATATCTGAGATTGGGCCTGGATAGGTCCAGGAGGCACCAGTAAATTCTTTGGATTGGTAACCTAGCCTCTCATGACACCCACATTTATTGTAGAAATGCTTCTTCCTCAACTCATAGTATACCTCACAGAAAGTTTCCTAAGGCCAACTGGTAGAAGTGGGAGAAACTGGGAACTAGTTCACAGATGGGTTTATAAACATATTCTAGCTTTAATTGGAATGCTTCAGAACTTTAGCCCCACTCAGAGATGTCCTGAAAGATAGTGGTGGGGTCATACACCAAATGGGAAAATCTTTGAGTGGTACACTTGGCAACCCCTTTGTGTAGCTCATGGTAAGGATGCAAATGTCGTGCTGACCAGTGGCCAGTAGCTTGGAAGGAGCAAGATCCAGGACAAGGAGATCTGAGGAAGCAGCATGAAGATTGATTTTTTGGGGGGAATGGACACTTTGTGTGAGGACTTTGTATTAACATTAGTGCCCACAGAGAGAATCCACTACAGAGAAGGCAATCAACAGTTAGGCTGAATAATACAGTAGACTTCAGCTAGTTTCTATGCTCAGGCTCCTCTTCATTGCACAGAGGATCCATTAAGGTAGCTATGGTTGCAGTGATGGGGGTTATGCATGGGTAAAGCACAGGATCCCTCTAATTGAGACTGATTTAGCTATTGCCATGGCTGAATGTTCAATATGTCAGTGAAGAGGCCAACACTGGGATCCTAATATGATACAACCAACCATCTACTTGAAAGCAAATTGGTTATATCAGATCCCTTCTACCCTAAAAAGTGCACTGATTTATCTCTAACAAAATTATCTAGGCTGGATTTGGATTTGCCTTATCTACCCATAATACCTTGGCCGGCACCACCATTTGAGAGCTTAGAGAATAAGTCATCTATCAGCATGATACCCTACCCATGTTTTTTCAGGCCAAATGATCTGTTTTATGATAAAAGAGATACAACACTGGGTGCATGGCAATGAACTCTACTCATCTTACCCATACGTATCTCAGCAGCCTGATGCAGATGACATATTAGAATGTGGAATGTCCAGTTAAAAGCTCAACTAAGGTGCCAGCTTGGGGCTAACGCTGGCCGATCATTGGCTTGGGGTGCTGCCCTCTAGGATACAGTATTATATTGAATCAACAGTATGTATGTGGGAGCTATATCCTCAACAGGTAGACTAGATGGGTCAAACAACCAAAAGATGGTAGTAGTATTAGGCCCTCTCACCATCACTTTCAGTTGCTACTTGTGGAATTTGTGCTATCTTCATAACACTAATTTCTGCTTGATCAGAGGTTCTAGTTCCTAGGGAGAAAAAGCTTTTACCAGAGAACAGAGTAAGAATCCCATTGGTTCTACATGCCATCAGAACAGCAGGCACAGAATGAAATGACTAAAAGGATGGCTGTGATTAGTCTGATTTCTAGGGAGAGCCAAGGTTGTTTCTACTTAAGTTGAGGATGATGTCTGGAACTCAGGGAAATCTCTGGGTGCATCTTTTGCTATTTCCATGCCCAGTGTTAATAATGAATGACAATTACAGCATTCACTTCCTGACAAGAGGAAGATAACTAAGGGCTTAGATGTCTCAGGGATGATGATCTACATGTCTTCTCCAAGATGTATTGATCAGTTGGAGTACTGACAAAAAAAAAAAGTGAGAAATATCTAAAATGGATAGTGGGGGAAGGAGATAATGAATATTAATTCTTGCTTTGGGGTCAGTTGTAACAACAAGGATGCCAGTTTTTTCACCTAATCTCCTTTTCTTAAGTCTTTGCTGATACTGTAGCTGGCCACACCTTTGAAGCAGACCATGTGATATATTGGATTTAATGGAAAGCTTGAGAAGATTGGAGGGATGTGGGAGGTGGGTTGTATCAGACAACTCTTATATACAATTTCATATATTCTAAGCCTACATTTTGCACCAGCCATTATAGTAGCAGCCATATCTGCTCAGATTTTGATAAGCTTCATGAAATTGAAACTTGACGGTGCCTCATCTTGAGCTTCATGGTATGTAACTCTTGCTTTCTGCTCCATGGTTTCTCTGAAGTCAGAGTATGGGATATCTATGGGTATTAGTTCAACACCCACAGTATGCAATTAGAAACTGCAGGAGAGTTAGGTTGGTGGGGCCACACTTGATCAATGGAATATAGGAGCTAATGTATAACTTTTTCTTTTGTCTCCGGGGCAGTTAGCTCTGAGACATATTTCATAAGGTTCTTTGGACAGTACCATAATATTGAACAACAGTTGCCTGAAGCAGTGGCCAACTTTATAATACACGCTTCAGTTGTTTTTTGCTCTTTCCCTGTTGAGTTCCCTGCCCTTCACGCCTGTTTCCTGGTTTACATTCTCAAATAAACCACTTGCATGTAAGGCTTTATCTCAAAGTCAGCTTTAAGAGAGAAATACGTGCTAGAATTATTTCTCTATATGCCTTTCTCCCTAATGGACTGTAAGTTTCTTGAGGGTAGGGACGACTAGGTGCTCAACTGATGTTTCTTGAATCAAGAAAAATTCAACATACATAAATATTTTCCAAATATGGCTTTGGTCTGATTTATTCTTTCAACAGAGTAAAACATAAATATCCAAGGAAATTGAAGTTATTTTAAAAGAGAAGATTACTTGTTAAAACAAATTTGGCTGTCTTTACTATGGTCAACTGTCAAGTCTATGAGGCAAGGGACAGTTAGATAGGTCAGTAGAAGATGGAATATCTGAAAACTGGCTGCCATGATGTGGCTTCACTTAAGAAATAATTAAGCATCATAAAAATAATTAAAATGGAAAGAAAACTACCAGTCACTAGAATTAGGTGGTCTAATTGCAATAATATATGCCATTTATTGAGAACCAAGTATTGATAGGCACTTTTCTCAGTGTTCTCCATGTATTCTCTCAGTTAATTCTCATAATCTCATACAATAGAGACTTACGGTTCTTATATATGTGGAAACTGAGGTTTGGAAATATTAATCAACTTGCCCAAGTTCACACACAGGAAAAATGAGTTAAGACATGACCTCAGACTCTCTACTCTATGACATCTCCACCACTGTAGTATAGCTTGAAGACATGTGAGTTGTCTATTCAATCTTCACATGGGCTCAAGGCCATATCTAAAAAGCTGATTTAGTATCACTTTTAAATTTCTGGCCCAAGATTCCTGACTGTATATGCCAGATCAAGCAAAAACAATATTGCATACAAAT
The DNA here is from genome assembly GCF_039906515.1 of Pseudorca crassidens. Classification (NCBI taxonomy): domain Eukaryota; kingdom Metazoa; phylum Chordata; class Mammalia; order Artiodactyla; family Delphinidae; genus Pseudorca; species Pseudorca crassidens. The sequence goes on along the minus strand of NC_090306.1, from coordinate 23,915,501 downwards.
TAAAAGGTAATAAGTGTGAACCTAGATATGGGATACAGAGAAGCCCTGGTGCATGCTTTATTTTTTACTAGGACATCTAATAGTAAAGGTACAAATGAAGTAGTACGCAAAATGTTTGTACTTAGATCTGTCTCTGTTCTGAGTTTGTGCTTTGGTGCAGTCTACCATGTGAATATAATTTGATAGGAAATATATAGCCATGAATGCTTTAAACAAATTATTTAGCCTTCTGTGCTTTAGTTTTCTTCAGTTGTCATATGTTTACCTGCTCTCCATTTAACCACAGTGTTCTTACAAGGTTAAGAAGAATGTGATTTGAGAAGTCTGAAAGTCCTATTTAAGTGTTTAGCGCTATTAATCATTACTTTCCATCATTAAATTTCTTACGCATCTGCTATATGACCCTACACTGTCCACTGTATAAGATCATCTTTCCTATAATTAAAATAGTCCTCAAACCAAAAATGTTATTGTTTGAGGATATGTTATTATGACCCTTTGGATTAATGCAATATTTTCAGAGATGACACAATGAAAGAATGCTTAAACCTCTGAGAATGCATAAATGTTTTCTTTTCCTAGCTTTTGATATTAAAGAAGCTATTGAGTGCTCCGGACAAATGCTCCTTTTGGGTGAGGTTCATAGCTTTATTGGTTCAGTTTCTCTTCTCTTGGAAACTTTGTGATAGTTTGTGTAACCAGAATCTTTAGAACACTTGTTCAAGATGTAGGAACAAGGTCAAGTGTAGCTCTTGGTCAAATTCCTATTTGTGTTCCAACCCAACTTAGCTGCCATAAAATGGTCAAGGCTACTCTCAAACTGAAACATGGGCAATCTCCATACAAATGCTACAGAAGGATACTGTGCCTCTGTGTTCCCTTCACACCAGGGAAGAATGGCGAAAGGGAAGAAATCGCTTCAGTGGGGAGAGAAATAGATGTTTGTTAGACTTATTGAAAATCAAATTGAGGCTTAATCATAAGAGGAGTGTGAACTCTAAAGGGCAGGATTGGACTTTCTTTATTTCTTTAATCCCAGGACCCAGAAAGGCACATTGTAAGCATTTTAGTAAATAATTTTAAAGAAAATAATAAATTGACATTTAACCTAAGAAACCCCATTCCTTTCACTCAATAAATGGAATAATTATGAGGGTGAAGTTAGAAAAATCAGGATGCAAGTCTAGCTTCCTCCCCTTATAATTTTTATTTATCAAATAAAAAATTATTCTGTATGTTTACTGAACTTCTAAACCTAAAACTTCTCATCTGTAAAATGGAGGTGAAACTAGCTTCTATATGAGTGACAGAGAAATCTATTTAAAATGCAAATCTGACCAAGACACTCTTGCTTTAAATCTTACTGTCTCCAGGATGAAGTATAGGCTCCCTAGTGAATCACAAAATCCCTTGATGATTTGGCCTTTGGTTTTCTTCTGGACAAATAAACTCTTACAGTTGCTACTGGTGGATTTATAAGCCATAAGAGGTTGTTGAAAAGAAGAGTGATGAATACGTAAGACAGACTAGTTCTTATAATATCAGGTCAGCAGTGGAGTTCCAGAGATTAGAAATGCGTCCCTTGCAAATAATAGAAAACCCTACTACAGTGATTGAAATAGATGGGAAGAAATGTCAAGTGTAAAAGCCCTGAGGAGGGAAGCAGGTTGGCATGTTCCAGGAAAAAAAGCAACCAGTCAGGGATGCAAAAGAACACCGAAGAAGAAGGCAAGGGTCAGATCAAATCACCTACAGCTCTGAATGCTCATATTAACCAGTATGAATTTTATGCTACATGTAATGGGATAAGGTTGAAAGGTTTCAGGCAAGTCAGAATAAATATGAGGTGAGAAACAGAATAAAATCTAGGGATTGGTTTCAAAACCAATTGAATGACAGTGTCATTTATTACAAGAGGAAGGCGAGAGAAATGGACGTTGTTGGCTGTGGAAGCAAAGGGCAGAAAATCAATAGCTTTATTTAGACATGTTTGAGATGCCTCTTAGACATCGCTGTAATTTGGTTTAGTAAATATTAAGTGTGGATTTCAGGAGTGAGACATAGGCTGGGGAAAGCCTTGCTTTCCTTAGAGTTAGGGACCTTCTTCCAGGGTTTACCTTGGAAAATTTCAAACTCTTCTCCTGCAGTCGTAGGGTTCGCAGGAAATACCATGGGGGCAAATCAACAAACTGAGGGACAGCCAAGGGGATGGAGCTCCTTTAACAGAGCAGGTCTTGTGTATTTGCTTGTTCTTTAAATGTGTTTTCTACATATAGATTCCACATAATATTTCATTAAAAAATTTGAAAGTTATAGCATCATAATAACTAGCATGTACATAGTGCTTATAATGTGCTAGACACTGTTCTAGTTTATATATATATAAATATATATACACTCATTAGAAATATATTACTATATATATTAGACATAAGTACTAATTTGAATATCACAACAAAAACCTTGTACAGTAGGCACAATTATTAGGCCTATTTTATGATGGGGAAACTGAGGTGGAGAACCTAAGTGACTTATCTAAGTTTCAAAGCTAGAAAGAGGTGGAGTCAGAGTTCTGTTGGATGCCTCACCACTACCACAGAATAATACTGAAACTTTCTAACAGAATACACAAAACTTTAACCTATTTTGATGCCTCATGACTTATAAAAATATCCCAAGCAGCTGATGCCCAACTAGCCTGAATTGTGACCATTTCTCCAAGTCATTCATACTCTTGCCTCTGTACCCTTTTTGTTCTAGACTTCAAAACCCAGCTAAATATAATGTTTTCATAAAGGCTTGCTTGTCTCCTCACCTTCTGAGGGCAGAGTGAATCATGACCTCCTTTGAGCTTTCAGAATGCTCTGTTAATGGCCCACATCCATCAATCATGATTTTTTTTCTTGTGCATTACCCATTCTCTACCTTTCACACACCCACATAGAGACTGTGAAAGCCTTAAGGACCACAGTACACCTCCCTTGTTTACCAGAGCTTCATAAGGTCTCTTCACTTCTGGAACTAATGGTCTAGAGCAAATGTAGACACATAAGCAACTAAAACCCAATAAAAAACTGCTCTAAAGAACTGGCATTTCAGATTCTTGAATCGAACTTAAGTTCAAATCCTGGCTTTGCCACTTGCTTCCTAAACTTAGAGAAGTTATTTAACCTCCATTTGCCTCAATCTGTGTATCTGTAATGTGCTAATAATAGTACCTACTTCATAATGTTGTTATAAGGATTAAACAAGTCATGCAACACACTTGAAACAGTAACTGGCATGCAGTATTTGATAAAGGTTTGTTATTATTTAGTGTTATTGTTATTTACTTTATTGCACTACCTTTACTATAGAAACATATTCCAATGTGTCCCAGATGATTATATTTTGTATTTCAAGTACTTAAAAATATAAGTGACACTACATATGTTTTGAATGAGTGACTCAATTAATGGATAGACTATATCCATTGAATCATCCATTAGTACAACAAATATTTACTGTGTGTCTGCAATGTTCTACTGCTATGCTAGTTTATGGGGTCTTATTGGTGAACCATATAAATAAGGTTTCTGTCCTCTCAGAGACTACAGTCTCACCCAGATGGGGCATAGGTGGCACAAACAAATAAATAGGCATTACATCACAAGATATAAACCATATGATAAGGATAGTTCAGAGCGCTATGAGAATAGAGGAAAGATCTCTTCGTATATTTGGGAAGTCTAAATGTTACCTGAATTAATACAGGTAGCCAACCAGGTCAGTGGATCAGGAGAAAAGAGAATACAAGACTGGTGTTTAAGCAGAGAACATACAGAAAGTTTTGGAAGCCAGGGAGAGCATGGTATTGGAAGAACTTCAGTGTGATTAGATACAAGACAACAGAAGGCAACAGGCTCAGATCATGAAAGACCTGTGGCCATTTTAGTCAGTTTGGACTTCATTCTTATTGCAGCGGTTAGTTATTGAAGGTCTTAATTAGAAGAGTAACTTGATCAGAATTGTGTTTTACAATATCATTCTGGCTTCAGTGTACAGAGTAAATTGGACAAGTCCAAGACTGAATATAGGGAGACCATTGTGGGGCTTTTGTAAAAGTCTAAGAGACTAAGAGAGACTGGCCTAAGTGAGTGTAAGTGATAATAAAGTCATGAGGACTGGAGCTAAAGCATCAAGGCCTGGGAATAGATTGGAAATGAGGGTTGGTGAAGAGGTGGACACGTCTAATGTAATGTTTTGCTTTCTAAGAGAAAACTGGATAGGTAGGGTACTGGGTGTGCAGATACCATGAGGATAACACAATGGCTAGAGTTGGTGAGAGGGTGATGAGTTCACTTTTGGAAACACTCAGTTTCAGCTGCTCATGATATTCAAAAGTATAAAGCAGCTATAGCTGAATTAACCCAGGGCTTGGGTTTTACAAGGCAGTGATTAAATGAATCAGCAGCAAGGTGATTGAGAATATTGCAAGAAGTTAATAAAAGTGACGGTTTATGGAATCTAACTGGATAGAGAAAGAAAAGAAAAGGATAGAGAAAGTCTGGATAAACAGAGAGAAAGCAGATGAGAAAAAAATACAGAGATACTGCTAAGTGTAGGCACAATGACAGCAAGTAAGCAGGAGGAATAGAAGAACAGAAGTTATTGTTAAATTATTGGAATTGATGATTTCAGGGATGGACTCCTCCAGAGTGATGAAAAGGATCAAACTGTAATCATGAGAGTGGGAAATAAATGGAGTAAAGGCAAAAGTCAACAAAAATAAGTAAATCAAAACACCAAGGGATTAGTGTACTGTTTGTGTCATAGAAGTGCATTTCACATCATTCAGAATGGTGGCAGAGCTTGGGATGGAGAGAAAGACTTTAAAATGGGAACAAAAATCTTTGGTCAATATGATAAACCACCTGGAATGACACCAGGGAGGGGGTGTTGAAAGGAATGATAGAGAGCAGTCTGGGCTTTATACTGTCAGGGGGTCTATACAGGTGCTTAGATACACCCTAAATTTAAAATACCATTTTGCACAGAATATGAGTTGGGCAGATAATGATGCTGCACAGTTCAGCTCACTGGTGGGCTTTGTTCCCAGAAACTGAGTCAATGCAGACTCTTCATTATCAGCATCGACAGATTGGGGCCACCTGGGAACATCCACCATCTCATGCAATTAATTTCTTCCCTGGCTTTGAAAACTTGGCACCTAAGGTAGAGAACAGTGAATACAAAACCCTCCGACCCCAGAAACTCCTGGTAAGTATTTATTCATTCTGAAAGGCTATTTTTAAGACTAGAATTTTTTATTTTTTAAGAAAAAAATGGTTCAAGTCCCACCCTCTTCTTCAGAATCTGGGTGGAAGGAAATACAAAAACAAATCAGTAAAAAGAACTGGAAATTCTCCACTCCCTTGATGTGTTCCAGTGTAAATATAGTGGGAGATGTGGAAAACTCCACAAGGCAACATTTCATAGGATCATAGAATTTTTGAGCTGGAAGGGACCTGGATGAAATGGACGAGTGCTTTGTTTTAAATGAAGATGCCCTGAAGAGGCCAGCAGAGTGGAAAGTAGTCAGGCTGGAACATTGCTGATTAGGAAAGTCATTGCAGATCTCTCACAAAATGATCTTTTTCAATTTCATAGAAAAAGAACTGATAATTCTAATACTTTAAAAAAGAGAATCCTAGATAAATTTTATTATGCAAATGTAACTCTAATCAGAAGCTTAACAAAAATTCTATTGCTAACAAGACCTTGTTCATTAATAGTTCATATAAATCTGTTATATAATCTTGATTCTGAAATGTTAAAAAAAAAAGCACTGGAACTCAGTGGGGTGACAAATACTCTTAAAGGCAAAGCCGTTCCTCTGTTAATGCAACTAGGAAAGCAGAATTAATCCTAATTGGGAACATTACTCCATTTATGTTATAACCTACTATTTTTCTCACAGTAATTACACAATAGTTTAGATTTTCCTTTTTTCACTTCATCCACATATACCTAAAGATGGCTAGTACAATAAATTAGAGAGAAGAAAGTGACACCTCCTTGTCACTGACAATGACTATAGGAAGTCAGGAAATCTAACGTCTTCTTCTCTTCACCATCTGATAATTGGGCATAATTTGTTAAATATATCTCCAAGCATATCTCAATTTGGTTTTCTTATGGTATCCTAAGCATCTACATTTTTTTTTAAATTAGCAGAACTCTTTATTTAAATGAAATCTTACCAACTATGTAAAATAGATAATAGCCAAAGTTCCAATTGAAATAGTGATGGCATAAAGCCCACATCTCAGCCCACATACACTTCTGCTCCTCACATGTCCCTTTACTATAGCTTGAAAGGATTTTGTGGAGCTGAGGTTGAAAACCAGTGCCATAAGGGATTTATAAAATGCATAGTCAAATAAATATTCTTAGACTAGTTTATTTATTTACACTCACATACACCCCCATGTATATTCATGTATATATTCTTATATTGATATATATGTATACATACACAGAATACATATACATAAAAAAATTTATGCATAAAGTGAGACCTGGCTATTTAGAAAAAGTTAGCAATGTAGAAACCAAACAGAAACATATTCTAAGCATTTGGAAACGTTAATGGAGAATGGATTTCAATAGTTTTCAAGGGTTTATGGTACACCACATGGTCTGGTCTATACCAATTGACACTGGCTTCTTGTGACCAAGAGCTGGATTTTATTTATATTCTGGTTGGAACCTTCGACTCATATGATCAGACACCCACACAATTTGCTTAACTTAAAAAAAAACAATAGCAACAGCAAAACACACCCACATGAAGAAGGTAACGTGTTGCAGTCTCCTTTGTGGATTGTGGTTAGTGTAACAGGATTGTGAACAAAAGGGTCACAAAACCACATGGTTTGCACAGAGAACAGTTCAAAGCAGCAGTTGCCTTCAAACTCAAAGGGTTTATAAAGGGAAATTGAGCATATGTTTATTTAGTGTCCTAAGATGACTTGGGTGAGGACTGGATCTATGAGAAAGGTGAAGGATGTTAAAAGAAAGAAATCATCTTTGGCGAAACACCTACTGTGTGTCAGAGGCTTTATATACATAGTCCCCTTTTATCCGTAGTATCAATACAAAGTAGGGTATCTCCTGGTTACAAAGGAGGACACCACAGTTAGGAGAGGTTGATTAATTTGTCCAAGACTATACAACCTGTGTTTGTTTTATCATATTACATTATCTCCTTGTTCTTCCACAAACTAGCCAAGCATGCTTCTACCACAAGGCCTCTGATATTTGCTATTCCTTCTGCCTACAGTTCCCTTCCAACAGACATCCTCATATCTCACTTATTTCACACAGGTCTCTCCTCAAGTGTGAGGCCTTCTCTGACCACCTTTCATAAGATATCACTCGTCATTCTCTATTCACTTACCCTGCCTTATTTATTTATTGCTATCTGACTTTATATTACATAAGCACTTGGTCATTGATTCATCATTGTCTTTCACACTAGAATATAAACTCCATTAGGATCGAGACCTCATTTGTATAGATTACTGCTCTAGCCTCAAGACCTGGCACAGCATGTGTCTGGCACATGATAGATGATCAATAAATATTTGCTGATGAATGAATGAATGTGTACCAAGAAATTAAAGTAATACTAATTAAATTAAATAAGAATTAAATAATAGGCAGAGGAGTTGGAGATTTTGCTCCAATTTTAGTCCTTTGGGAATTTAACATGTTAATTGTGTCCTAGGTTAATCCTTTGTTAATGCCCTATATGAGTCACTTGACCTTTCTGGACAAAAATTGTCATATGTAAGATCCTGCTTAAAGGTTAGGTGGTAGAGTGGACAGCTGTAGGAGATACTAGTGTGTAAACCATCTTTTTTCATGACAATTGCACCAGAATATTCTTTGGGGGAACTACCTCTTTCACTTTCTTAACAAATGGATTAGAGTGGATTCTTCTTACCCTCAGCAATATGGATGGGTCTTGTCTGGCTTAAGTCAGTTTGTGAAGACCATAATTCTGGTCAATGTAATTGGCTCAGGGATGGTCACATGTTCTGATACAGGACAATGAGATCCAGGAGACTTTTTTCTGGTAACTTCTTGGAAAAAAGCAATCTTATACTTCTGAAGGAATTATTAACAGAGATGATCTTTGTTTTTTGGATGCATGAACAAGTGATTGGGAAGAGGTTAGCCAGGAAAATTCTGAGTTGTGGCTAGGGTTTATTCAACTAGTATTGAGTCTCTAATATGTGTCATATACTGTTTTAGACACTGGGAATATAGTGGTTAATAAGAGAGAAAAGGTCTTTGTTTTATGGAGATTAAATTTTACGGAGGAGACAAAATAAGTAATCCAATAAACTTACAACTTCAGCTAGTGATACATGGTATGAAGACAAACTACATTATATAATGGAGAAAAAATGAAGGGCTTTTATCTTCAGATAACAAGTAAGGCCTCTCTGGAGACAGCTTTCAAGTATTCATATAACTGCCCCTTTTGTCCAAAGTAAATAAATATTACATTTTGGTAATAAATCAATTACATTATTTTGAGTGATTTTTGACATAATCAAGCAAACATAATTAAGCAAAATTTAATGTAAAATTGTAAGATAAAAATTTTAATATGTGTTGTGGTCAATAACATTACCATACTACCATCTTGTGTCTTTTAAAACTTGGTAACTATCTTTTATCAAGTATGTCAGAGAATGTCTTTTCTCATCTCAGTGATCTGTACTGAGTGAATGTGACCCAGCTCTAAACCAACAACCTTGTCCAGGGTTATGGACTTTGCTAATTGGCTTTAGCCCCCATAGACTTGAGGGTAAGGTCAATCCTACCAAACTGGCAAGTCAATTGATGGCAGTAAAGGAGGTTGTAAATGGTTATAGAGGAAGTATCATGAGAATAGCCAGAAAAATGGTGAATCGAAATAAAATGGACCATGGAACATACAACTTCTACTCCCCACTCCATGCCACAAACACACTGAACATATGAATAAGCATAACTCTAAGAAAAAATGAGGTATCCTCAGGTGTCAGAACTTAGAAGAAATTCAAGGCAAAAGAACAATCAGGAGCTGATAGACAGCAGTTCAAAAGAGCACAAATCTAGACCTGGGACACGGGAGAGAAGACATGGTCTTTAGTTCACACAAGGAGGAATGCTGAAACTAACCTCCTGAATAAATTTGGAAGCTTTTAAGCCCCACCTATCCAAGGAAAAATAAATAGAACAACTCTACCAACAGCAAAAATGCTTGTCATCCACCTGAAAATGTGCACAGGGAAAAAAAAGCCACCTCTACTCATCCACAATCTGTCAGAGAAGTTAAAATTTGGGGGTCTTTTGAGGAATAAAATTCACAAACATTCTGATGGGAGCACTTTCACCACCTAGGGCACAAAGGACTTTACAAGAGGAGAAGAAAGTAAAGAAGAGCTGACAATCCAAGTTTAAGTAACAGACGAAGAGATGTACCACTTTGAGGGAACATCACTGAAGTCAGAGATCATTTAAAAATGACAGTGACATTTCTCCACTGTACATTCATGCCTCCTTTATCAAAGATAAGGAGACCATATGTGCGTGGGTTTATCTCTGGGCTTTCTATCCTGTTCCATTGATCTATCTTTCTGTTTTTGTGCCAGTACCATACTGTCTTGATTACTGTAGCTTTGTAGTATAGTCTGAAGTCAGGGAGCCTGATTCCTCCAGCTTCATTTTTCATTCTCAAGATTGCTTTGGCTATTCGGGGTCTTTTGTGTTTCCATACATATTGTGAAATTTTTTGTTCTAGTTCTGTGAAAAATGCCAGTGGTAGTTTGATAGGGGTTGCTCTGGATCTGTAGATTGCTTTGGATAGTAGAGTCATTTTCACAGTGTTGATTCTTCCAATCCAAGAACATGGTATATCTCTCCATCTATTTGTATCATCTTTAATTTCTTTCATCAGTGTCTTATAATTTTCTGCATACAAGTCTTTTGTCTCCTTAGGTAGGTTTATTCCTAGATATTTTATTCTTTTTGTTGCAAAGGTAAATGGGAGTGTTTTCTTGATTTCACTTTCAGACTTTTCATCATTAGTGTATGGGAATGCTAGAGATTTCTGTGCGTTAATTTTGTATCCTGCTACTTTACCTAATTCATTGATTAGCTCTAGTAGTTTTCTGGTAGCATCTTTAGGATTCTCTATGTATACTATCATGTCATCTGCAAACAGTGACAGCTTTACTTCTTCTTTTCCGATTTGGATTCCTTTTATTTCCTTTTCTTCTCTGATTGCTGTGGCTAAAATTTCCACAACTATGTTGAATAACAGTAGTGAGAGTGGGCAACCTTGTCTTGTTCCTGATTTTTTCTTTTTGAGGATCATTATTATTATTTTTTTTACATCTTTATTGGAGTATAATTGCTTTACAATGGTGTGCTGGTTTTTGTTTTATAACAAAGTGAATCAGTTATACATATACATATGTTCCCATATCTTTGCCCTCTTGCATCTCCCTCCTTCCCACCTTCCCTATTCCACCCCTCTAGGTGGTTACAAAGCACTGAGCTGATCTCCCTGTGCTATGCGGCTGCTTCCCACTAGCTATCTATTTTACACTTGGTAGTGTATATATGTCCATGCTACTCTCTCGCTTTGTCACAGCCTACCCTTCCCCCTCCCCATATCCTCAAGTCCATTCTTTAGTAGGTCTGTGTCTTTATTCCCATCTTACCCCTAGGCTCTTCATGACATTTTTTTTTCTTAAATTCCATATACATGTGTTAGCATACGGTATTTGTCTTTCTCTTTCTGACTTACTTCACTCTGTATGACAGACTCTAGGTCCATCCACCTCATTACAAATAGCTCAGTTTTGTTTTTTTTATGTCTGAGTAATACTCCATTGTATATATGTGCTACATCTTCTTTATCCATTCATCTGATGATGGACAATTAGTTTGTTTCCATCTCTGGGATAGAGCTGCAATGAACATTTTGGTACATGACTCTTTTTTTTTTTAACATCTTTATTGGGGTATAATTGCTTTACAATGGTGTGTTAGTTTCTGCTTCATAACAAAGTGAATCAGTTATACATATACATATGTTCCCATATCTCTTCCCTCTTGTGTCTCCCTTCCTCCCACCCTCCCTATCGCACCCCTCCAGGTGGTCACAAAGCACCGAGCCGATATCCCTGTGCCATGAGGCTGCTTCCCACTAGCTATCTACCTTACGTTTGTTAGTGTGTATAAGTCCATGACTCTCTCTCGCCCTGTCACAACTCACCCTTCCCCCTCCCCATATCCTCAAGTCCGTTCTCCAGTAGGTCTGTGCCTTTATTCCTGTCTTACCCCTAGGTTCTTCATGACATTTTTTTCTCGTAAATTCCATATATATATATATATATATATATATATATATATATGTTAGCATACGGTATTTGTCTTTTTCTTTCTGACTTACTTCACTCTGTATGACAGACTCTAGGTCTATCCACCTCATTACAAATAGCTCAATTTCGTTTCTTTTTATGGCTGAGTAATATTCCATTGTATATATGTGCCACATCTTCTTTATCCATTCATCCGATGATGGGCACTTAGGTTGTTTCCACCTCCGGGCTATTGTAAATAGAGCTGCAATGAACATTTTGGTACATGACTCTTTTTGAATTTTGGTTTTCTCAGGGTATATGCCCAGTAGTGGGATTGCTGGGTTGTATGGTAGTTCTATTTGTAGTTTTTTAAGGAACCTCCATACTGTTCTCCATAGTGGCTGTACCAATTCACATTCTCACCAGCAGTGCAAGAGTGTTCCCTTTTTTCCACACCCTCTCCAGTGTTTACCCTTTCTAGATTTTTTAATGATAGCCATTCTGACTGGTGTGAGATGATATCTCATTGTAGTTTTGATTTGCATTTCTCTAATGATTAATGATGTTGAGCATTCTTTCATGTGTTTGTTGGCAGTCTGTATATCTTCTTTGGAGAAATGTCTACTTAGGTCTTCTGCCCATTTTTGGATTGGGTTGTTTGTTCTTTTGTTATTGAGCTGCATGAGCTGCTTGTAAATTTTGGAGATTAATCCTTTGTCAGTTGCTTCATTTGCAAATATTTTCTCTCATTCTGAGGGTTGTCTTTTGGTCTTGTTTATGGTTTCCTTTTCTGTGCAAAAGCTTTGAAGTTTCATTAGGTCCCATTTGTTTGTTTTTGTTTTTATTTCCATTTCTCTAGGAGGTGGGTCAAAAAGGATCTTGCTGTGATTTACAGCATACAGTGTTCTGTCTGTTTTCTTCTAAGAGTTTAATAGTGTCTGGCCTTACATTTAGGTCTTTAATCCATTTTGAGCTTATTTTTATGTATGGTGTTAGGGTGTGATCTAATCTCATACTTTTACATGCACCTGTCCAGTTTTCCCAGCACCACTTATTGAAGAGGCTGTCCTTCCTTCACTATACATTCCTGCCTCCTTTATCAAAGATAAGGTGACCATATGTGCATGGGTTTATCTCTGGGCTTTCTATCCTGTTTCATTGATCTATCTTTCTGTTTTTGTGCCAGTACCATACTGTCTTGATTAATGTAGCTTTGTAGTATAGTTTGAAGTCAGGGAGCCTGATTCCTCCAACTCCATTTCTCGTTCTCAAGATTGCTTTTGCTATTCAGGGTCTTTTGTGTTTCCATACAAATTGTGAAATTCTTTGTTCCAGTTCTGTGAAGAATGCCAGTGGTAGTTTGACAGGGATTGCATTGAATCTGTAGATTGCTTTGGGTAGTAGAGTCATTTTCACAATGTTGATTCTTCCATTCCAAGAACATGATGTGTCTCTCCATCTATTTGTATCATCTTTAATTTCTTTCATCAGTGTCTTATAATTTTCTGCATACAGGTCTTTTGTCTCCTTAGGTAGGTTTATTCCTAGATATTTTATTCTTTCTGTTGCAATGGTAAATGTGAGTGTTTTCTTGATTTCACTTTCAGATTTTTCATCATTAGTGTATAGGAATGCCAGAGATTTCTGTGCATTAATTTTGTATCCTGCTACTTTACCAAATTCATTGATTAGCTCTAGTAGTTTTCTGGTAGCATCTTTAGGATTCTCTATGTATACTATCATGTCATCTGCAAACAGTGACAGCTTTACTTCTTTTCTGATTTGGATTCCTTTTATTTCCTTTTCTTGTCTGATTGCTGTAGCTAAAACTTCCACAAGTATGTTGAATAATAGTGGTGAGAGTGGGCAACCTTGTCTTTTTCCTGATCATAGTGGAAATATTTTTAGTTTTTCCACCATTTTTTTTCCAATTATTTTCATCATTTAGGACGATGTTGGCTGTGGGTTTGTCATACATGGCCTTTATTATGTTGAGGAAAGTTTGCTCTATGCCTACTTTCTGCAGGGTGTTTATCATAAATGGGTGCTGAGTTTTATAAAAAGCTTTCTCTGCATCTATTGAAAGGATCATATGGTTTTTCTCCTTCAATTTGTTAATATGGTGTATCACGTTGATTGATTTGCATATGTTGCAGAATCCTTGCATTCCTGGAATAAACCCCACTTGATCATGGTGTATGATATTTTTAATGTGCTGTTGGATTCCGCTTGCTAGTATTTTGTTGAGGATTTTTGCATCTATGTTCATCAGTGATATTGGCCTGTAGTTTTCTTTCTTTGTGACATCCTTGTCTGGTTTTGGTATCAGGGTGATGGTGGCCTCGTAGAATGAGTTTGGGAGTGTTCCTCCCTCTGCAATATTTTGGAAGAGTTTGAGAAGGATAGAATATACAGTGGAGAAAGGACAGCCTCTTCAATAAGTGGTGCTGGAAAACTGGACAGCTACATGTAAAAGTATGAGATTAGAACACTCTCTAACACCAAACACAAAAATAAGCTCAAAATGGATTAAACACTTAAATGTAAGTCCAGAAAGTATAAAACTCTTAGAGGAAAACATAGGCAGAACACTCTATGACATAAATCACAGCAAGATTCTTTTTGACCCACCTCCTGGAGAAATGGAAATAAAAACAAAAATAAACAAATGGGACCTAATGATACTTCAAAACTTTTGCACAGCCAAGGAAACCATAAACAAGACCACAAGACAACCCTCAGAATGGGAGAAAATATTTGCAAATGAAACAACTGACAAAGGATTAATCTCCAAAATTTACAAGCAGCTCATGCAGCTCAATAACAAAAAAACAAAAAACCCAATCCTAAAATGGACAGAAGACCTAAATAGACATTTCTCCAAAGAAGATATACAGACTGCCAACAAACACATGAAAGAATGCTCAACATCATTAATCATTAGAGAAATGCAAATCAAAACTACAATGAGATGTCATCTCACACTGGTCAGAATGGCCATCATCGAAAAATCTAGAAACAATAAATGCTGGAGAGGGTGTGGAGAAAAGGGAACACTTTTGCACTGTTAGTGGGAATGTAAATTGATACAGCCACTATGGAGAACAGTATGGAGGTTCCTTAAAAAACTACAAATAGAACTACCATACGACCCAGCAATCCCACTACTGGACATATACCCTGAGAAAACCATAATTCAAAAAGTCATGTACCAAAATATTCAATGCAGCTCTATTTACAATAGCCAGGAGATGGAAGTCACCTAAATGTCCATCATCTGATGAATGGATAAAGAAGATATGGTACATATATACAATGGAATATTACTCAGCTAAAAAAAGAAACGAAATTGAGTTATTTGTAGTGAGGTGGATGGACCTAGAGCCTGTCATACAGAGTGAAGTAAGTCAGAAAGAGAAGGACAAATACCGTGTGCTAACACATATATATGGAATCTAAGAAAAAAAAATGTCAGGAAGAACCTATGGGTAAGATGGGAATAAAGACACAGACCTACTAGAGAATGGACTTAAGTATATGGGGAGGGGGAAGGGTAAGCTGTGACAAAGTGAGAGAGTGGCATGGACATATATACACTACCAAACGTAAAATAGATAGTGAGAAGCAGCCGCATAGCACAGGGAGATCAGCTTGGTGCTTTGTGACCACCTAGAGGGGTGGGATAGGGAGGGTGGGAGGGAGGGAGACACAAGAAGGCAGAGATATAGGAACATATATATATGTATAACTGATTCACTTTGTTATAAAGCAGAAACTAACATACCATTGTAAAGCAATTATACTCTAATAAAGATGTAAAAAAAAAAGCCAAATGACAGTGACAAAACAAACCTGGATTTTCTAGGGGACAGGGCCTTGATATTTATGGCCAGGAGCTGAGCTGGGAATACTTGGAAGCCGGACCAGTGTGGAATGAATTCAGAACTCCAGAGGCTTGGAGCAATGGCTGGAGAGGCTGAGTGAGTTACTAAACCAGAGTGTCAGAGACGCTGTCTGGGCCAAAAGGCAGTGAGAATTTCCCTAAAGCCAGCCAGATTCCTATAGCCTCAGAGTCAAGGGGATATCAATTTTCAAAAAAGCAGAGAGAGGGAAAGCTACATTTGAGATACCTGCTTGGAGCCAAAATAATTGAAGAGTGTGAGATTGTCCCTGTATAGGGGATCATCTGGCTGACAACAATTTTGAAAGTTGCTCAGAATTGGCTCAGAATAAGATTCTTAAAGATGGAAATAAGCATGACTTCAGAAACATGATTGCCAAAAATTGAGAAGTCGAGTGGTGTTAATGAATGCTTCTCAACAGAAACAGGACACAAAACATGTAAGTACCAAAAGACTGACAATATTAGAATTGGCAGATACAGGATGCAAAAAAACTATGAAAAGGTTTTACATATTATAATAAAGCATGAATTTATAATGATGAGTATACCAAAAATATCAAGAATGAATAGAGACTTTTCAAAAATAAGAATTCTAGGAATAAAACTATTGTGTGTTATGTTTCAAGTGACAATATAAGAAGTTAATAAAAACAGACAGAATACACTCTATATGGTCAAACTCTATGTGGCCATTAGAGAAGCATACTTTTCTCAGGGGAGAAGTGGTGAGGGAGCTTGGGAAGTGCCTAGAGTTTTCCAGCTACTCTGTCTCCAGTCAAGCACTTTAGGAAGGAGTAGGAAGCATACTTTTTTCTTTTACTCTTCATGTTCTCCAATCTAGTATTACCAGTAATAAAGCTGATATTTGGATCCTTAAAGTGACTCTTGTACATGTTTTTTAGATTTACTTTTTATTTTTTATGTGCTTTGAATTTATATTTTAGTATTTCATTTTGAAAATTTTTAACCTACAAAAAACTTCAAGCATAAGGCAATGAATACTTACATACGTTTCATCTAAATTCAGTAATTATTAACATTTTATACATATACTTTATCTCTCTCCATAAATATGAGCGTATTAATGTAATTATTACTTTTTCAGAACCATTTTAAAGTTGATGATATCATAAATCATTACTCCTAATACTTCAGTGTATATATATACTAAGAACAAAGACTTTCTCCTACAAAATTACAGTTATGAAATTCAAGAAATTTAGAATTGACAGAATACTGTTACCTAATACACAGTCCATATTCAAATTTTACCAGTTGCTCCAGAAATGTTCTTTATAACAATTGTCTTTCCTGACACACGTTCTAATCCCAGATTCACATTGCATTTGTATCTTTTGTCTCCTTTAACCTGGAACAGCTCGTCAGCGTTTCTTTGGCTGACAATATTGAAGAGTACAATTCAGTGTTTTTATGAATGCTCTCTGAACTTGGGCCATCTGATGGTTTTCTCACGATTAGATTCAGGTTTTGTATCTTTGTCAGGAATACTATATGTATAGATGATCAGTCCTTCTCAGTTTTTCACATCAGAAGGCATATGACGTCAATTTGTCCCATTCAAGATGATGTTAACTTTGATCACTTGATTATTATAATTTTGCCAAAATAAAGAAATCATTTTTTCTTTTGTAATTGATATGCAATCTATATGTAGATAGTTTGATCCCATTCAACAATGGGATCTGTGATGCATTGGTTGTGCTTCCACTGATGATTCTTAACTAAATCAACTATTGCTGTTGGTGGCCAAAAATTGTGTGTCTTTCTATTTTAACTGGATCAGAATCTGGAATGACAAGGAATTGAATTGTCTCTCATAAATCTAATGTATGGTATTTTAGCCTGGTGATCTTGAGAAATCAACATACAGGGTAGAATAGGGAGAAAACATGTCTTAGAGTGGTTTGGGTGGACAGCTTTAAACATAGGCCTTTCTAGTCTTTGAATTTGTGGGCAGTAGAAGTTTATATGGTGGCTAGTATTTGCAGGCTTGTGATTGTTTTTAGAAAGCACTGCCAGATTTGGAGGATTGACCCAATTTTTTGTCTGGTGTCTTCAAGTCTGGAACCCTGTCTGGGTTTAGTAAATAAAGGGATTCAGTTTAAGGATTAAGGTAATTAGGGCCTTCAACTGAGTAGGTAAATTCTGAATTAGGATGAGATTGAGATTTCTTTCCATCAGTCAGAAAACTCTCTTGACTCTGGAGCACAAGCTTATCTCTTGACAATTTCAAAATCCCTTGAGGAGAGGAGACACCCTTGCAGAGCTAGAACATGCTCACCTTAAATGACGTAGTGCTTCCTTTATAGCATCTCTGCCAGGACTGTGAGGACACAGAGCTGCAGTAGGCACTCCAATCTCTACTGCTCATTATTTTCTGAATACTGAGCATGAAGACATGAGAATGTAATTGATTTTTCCTTTTAACCCCCCACCCCCACCCTACTGATCATGTTCCTCAACTTGTGCTAAGAAACAGGCCTTTACAGAAGTTCAGGTTCTGCTGCAAAGGGTGATAGGTGGTAGGAATAATATTTATTCAGGAAATAAAGTTATTCAATGTCTGAAGATTAAAAGCTGAAAAATACTGATCTGTTAATATAAAGGAAATATTAGCAGACATAAAGGGAGAAATTGACAATAATACATTAATAGTAGGGGACTTTAACACCCCACTTCCACTTCCATCCATGAATAGATTATCGAGACAAAAAAACCAATAAGGCAACAGTGGTCTTTTTTTTTAAATTGAATTATCAGTGACTTACAATATTTTGTTAGTTTCTGGTATACAGCAAAGTGATTCAATTATATATATATATATATATATACTTTTTCAGATCCTTTTCCCTTATAGATTATTACAAGATATTGAGTATTATTCCCTTTGCTATACAGCAGGTCCTTGTTGGTTATCTATTTTATACATAATAGTGTGTCTGCTAATTCCAAACTCTTAATTTATCCCTTCACCACTCCCTTTCCCCTTTGATAATGATGTTTGTTTTCTACATCTGTGAGTCTGTTTCTGTTTTGTAAATAATTTCATTTGTATCATATTTTAATTCCACACATAAGTGATATCATATGATATTTGTCTTTCTCTTTCTAAATCCAGTGCCTTAGACCACTCAGCCAAGCTACCTCCCTTGCCTTTCTCTTTCTGACTTACTTCACTTATTTTGATAATCTCTAGGTCCATCCTCGTTGCTGCAGATGGCATTAATTCATTCTTTTTTATGACTGAGTAGTAGTCCATTATATATATATATATATATATATATATATATATATATATATATATATATATATATATATATATATCTCACATCTTCATCTATTCATCTGTCCATGGACATTTAGGTCACTTCTATGTCTTGGCTATTATAAATAGTGCTTCTGTGAACATTGGGGTGCATGTATCTTTTCTAATTAGAGTTTTCTCTAGATATATTTCCAGCAGTGGGATTGTGGGATCATATGGCATCTCTATTTTTAATTTTTTAAGGAACCTCCATACCTCCATACTCCATGTTTTCCATAGTGGTGGCACCAATTTACATTCTCACCAGCAGTGTAGGAGGGTTCCCTTTTCTCCACACCCTCTCTAGCATTTATTATTTGTAGACATTTTAATGATTGCCATTCTGACTCATGTGAGGTGATACCTCATTGTAATATTGATTTGCATTTCACTAATAATTAGCAATGCTGAACATCATTTCATGTGCTTATTGTCCATCTGTATGTCTTCTTAGGAGAAATGTCTATTTAGGTCTTCTGCCCATTTTTTGATTGGGTTGTTTGTTTATTTGTTATTGAGTTGTATGAGCTGTTTGTATATTTTGGAAATGAACCCTTTGTCAGTCACATCATTTGCAAATATTTTCTCCCAGTCCATAGATTATCTTTTTGTTCTGTTTATGGTTTCCCTTATAAATTTGATTAGGTCCTATTTGTTTATTTTTGCAACAGTGGTCTTAATTGACACAATTGATCAGTTGGACTTAATTGACATCTACAGGACATTGTATCAAAAACAGCAGAAAACACATTCTTTTTAAGCATACAGGGACGTTCTCCAGGGTAGATCACACGCTAGGTCACAAAACAAGTCTCAACAAATTTAAGAGAATATAAATATTATCAAGCATTATTTCCAACCACAATGGTATGAAACTAGAAGTCAATTACAGAAAGAAAAATGGGAAAAGCACAAACACATGGAGACTAAACAACATGCTACTAAAAAAATGATCAATGAAGAAATCAAAAAGGAAATCAGAAAATACTTTGAGGCAAATGAAAGTGGAAAAACAACACTCCAAAAACTGTGAGATGCAGCAATAGCAGTTATAAGATGGAAGTTTATAGTGATACAGGCCTTCCTCTAGAAATAAGAAAAATCTCAAATAAACAAGCTAACCTACCACATAAAGGAATTAGAAAAAGAACAAACAAAACACAAAGCAGAAGAAGGGAAATAATAGAAGAGAAGTAATAAGTAAAAAAGAGAAAAAAAACAATAGAAAAGATCAATGAAAGCAAGAGCTATTTTTTTTAAAAGATAAACAAAATTGATGAACCCTTAACCAGGCTCACCATGAAGAAAAGAGAAAGTACCAAAATAAACAAAATAAGAAATGAAAGAGGAGAAATAACAATCATAACTACAGAGATACAAAAACCATATGACACTACTACAAAGAGTTATATGTCAACAAATTGAACTACCTAGAAGAAATGAACAAATTTCTAGAAATATACCACTTACCAAGACTGAATCAGGAAGAAACAGACAAGCTGAACAGACTGATCACTAGTAGTGAAACTAAATTTGTAATAATAAAAAAAAAAAACTCCTAGCAAACAAAAATACAGTACTGAATGGCTTCACAGAGAAATTCTACCAAACATATAAGGAAGAGTTAATACCTATCCTTTTCAAACTGTTCCAAAAAATTTAAGAGGACAGAACACTTCCAAATTCATTCTATGAGGGCACCAATTTCTTGATACAAAAACCAGACAAAGACACTACAAAAAAAGAAAATTACAGGCCAATATCTTTGATGAATATAGATGCAAAAATCCTCAACAAAATATTGGCAGATCAAATTCAACAATATACAAAAAGGATCATGTATTATTATCAAGTGGAATTTATTTCAAGGATGCAAGGATAGTTCACTATCCACAAATCATTCAACATGATACACCACATTGACAAAAGGAAAAATAAAAATCACATGATTATCTCAATAGATGCAGAAAAATCATTTGACAAAATTCAAAATCCATTCATGACAAAATCTCTCATCAAAGTTGGTATAGAGGGCATATATATAAACAGAATAAAGGCTATTCATGACAAATTCACATCCAATATCATACTCGATGGTAAAAAATTAAAGCTTTCCTCTAAAATCAGGAACAAGAAAAGAATGCCCACTCTCACCACTTATATTTAGCATACTGTTGGAAGTCCTAGCCACAGCAGTCAGACAAGAAAAAGAAGTAAAAGATATCCAAATTGGAAGACAAGAAGTAAAACTGCCACTATTTGCAGATGACTTGATACTATGTATAGAAAACCGTAAAGTCTCCACCAAAAAACTGTTGGAACTAAAAATGAACTCAGTAAATATGCAGATTAATATACAGAAATCTGTTTGTTTTCTATACAGAAATAATGAACTATCAGAAAGAGAAAGCAAGAAAATAATCCTGTTTAAAATCACATCAAAAGAATAAAATACCTAGGGATAAACTTAGCCAAGTAGGTGAAAGACCTATACTCTGAAAACTATAAAATGCTGATCAAGAAAATTGAAGATTATGGAAGGAATTGGGAAGATATCCCCTGCTCATGGATTGGAAGAAATAATATTGTTAAGATGTGCCTACTCTCCAAAGCAATCTACAAATTTAATGCAATTCCTATCAAAATGCCCATGACATTTTCCTCTGAACTAGAACATATAATTCTATAATTTATATGGAAGTACAAAAGACCCCTAATAACCAAAACAATCCTGAGGAAAAAGAACAAAGCTGGAGGTATCATGTCCCTGACTTCAGACTATACTACAAAGCTACAGGAACTGATATGGTACTGGCACGAAAAGAGACATATATCAATGGAACAGAATAGGAACCCAGAAATAAACTCATGCATTTATGGTCCATTAATCTATGAGAAAATCTCTTCAATAAGTGGTGCTGGGAAAACTAGACAGCTATATGTAAAAAAATGAAGTTCAAACATTTTCTCACACCATGTAAAAAATAAACTCAAAATTGATTTAAGACCTAAATATAAGACCAGAAACCATAAAACTCCTGGAAGAAAACACAGGCAGAACACTCTTTGACATAAATCATAGAAATATTTTTTTAGATCTGTCTCCTCAGCCAAAGGAAACAGAATAAAAAAAAAAAACAGATGAGACCTAATTAAACTTAAGTTTTTTCACAATAAAGGAAAATATTGACAAAATGAGAAGACAATCTACAGAATGGGAGAAAATGTTTGCTAATGATTTGTCCATTAAGGGGTTAATATCTAAAATATATAAACAGCTCATACAACTCAATATCCAAAAAACAAGACACAGTTAAAAAATGGGCAGAAGAACAAAGAAGACATACAGATGACCAATAGGCACATGAAAAGATGCTCAACATCATTAATCAGAGGAATGCAAATTAAAACCACACATGTCAGAATGGCTATCATCAAAAAGGCCACAAACAACAAATGTTGGTGAGTATGTGGAGAAATGGGAACCCTAATACAATGTTGGTGGGAATATAAATTTGTGTAGCCACTGTGGAAAACAGTATGGAGGTTCCTCAAAAAACTGAAAATGGAAGTACCATGTGATTCAGCAATTCCACATGTGGGTATATATTCAAAGAAAACAAAAACACTAATTCAAAAAGATACATGCACCCCAATGTTCATAGCAGTATTATTTACAAATGTCAAGCTATGGAAGCAAACTAAGTGTTCATCTGCAGATAAATAGATAAAGAAGATGTGGTATATATATACAATGGGATATTACTCTGCCATAAAAAAGATGGACTTTTGCTATTGCAACAACGTGGATGAATCTGGAAGTTATTATGCTTAGTGAAAAAAGTCAGCCAGAGAAAGACAAACACAGATATAGAGAACAAACTAGTGGTTACCAGTTGGAAGATAGAATTGGGGAGGGGAAATATATGGTAGGGGATTAAAAGGTACAAACTACCTTATGTATAAAATAAATAAGCTACAAGGATATATTGTATAACATAAGGAATAGAGTCAATATTTTATAATAACTTTAAATGGAGTATAAATAGTGATTTACTATGTTGTACACCTGAAAATAATATAATAGTGGAAATCAACTCTACTTCAATAAAAAGAAAAGAAAGAAAAAAAATGAAGACCTCAGTAAGGATGCCTGAAAAAGACCTAGGCTGAAGGCCCCAAATAAAGGGGTCTCCAATGGAAAGTGTCCAGATTGGAATGCAAACATGTAAGAGCAGAGGGACCTGAATCCCTGACTGCAACTATTTTGAGGGAGTGCAATTCATGCTATCTACCAAGTCTGGTGTAGGCAGGGCAGTTTTCCCCATGAGGTCGGCCAGCTAAAGCCTTTGTAATCACCTATGGTCACACCTGAAAGTCATGCATTTTGGCCAGGAGCAGACCTCTCATAATATGTAAGAAGGATGAACTCTGTATCTGGAAAAAATACCCTTCAGTAGGGTTACTATGAGAATTAAATTAAGTGAATAGAAATGAACACAGTGCTGATACCAGTGCCTGGCACGCAGTTATTGCTATATGTATATTTTAATTAAGCAAATAAAATAGTATGGTTTCAATAAATGTTAGCTATTTTGCAATTATCCCAGATCTGACAAAATCACTTTATCCCTTCCACTCTGATCCAAGCCATCCCTGGATGATTGTAATCAGAGAGGAAAATGTACAAGAATATTTACCATTTGATACAAGAGAAGAAGTAAAGATTATTCTTTCCCTTTAAATTCAATAATTTTCTCAACAACAAACAAATAATAGAACTAGAATGTTACCATTTGGCAGTCCTCAATAATTAGCATTAAATGTCTACAGCTAATAACATCACAAAAAGAAAGTCAAGCAGAAATTGCATAACTCTTGAAGGAAGAACATATCACTACCTTTGTTGCTAAAGAAATTAACAGGCATCTGATCAAGCATCTAGAACTAACAATCAATTTACAAGACATACAGAGGAGAGAAGAACATGTTAATTGACATAATGTGGATGAAATCAACAAAATTTTGACTGTGGGTAACTCATAGGACAAACAATCTAGTTTCTTCAATATAGAATTTCAAGGTTAGTGATGGAGTGGAAACCTATAGATTAAAAGAGACTTAAAAGACAAAATAATAAATCATTATGTGGTTCTTATTTGGTTAAGAATAGAAACAAGCTGTAACAAAGAAAAACTTCATTTATTACGTATGCACACACGTGCATATACATCCTTATTTCAGCAACCTAGGCAAAGAATATTACTTTGCTCAGTTAATAGCCTCAAAATAGAACCACTATTCTTACCTCTATCCTTGAACTTTTGATAAATGGAAAGATACAATATGAACTCTTATGTGTATAGTTTCTTTGCTTAAAATTATATGTTGGATTCAGCCATATTACTGCCAGGTAGCAGTAGTTCAGTTAAAACAGTATATCTTAAAAAGATGTGTGAGTATAAGGTGTTGCCCATTAAGAGAATGGTTTATTTGGCATTTTGAAAAGCACTCAGCACATATACAACATAACTTATAAGTCTTTGAGAGAATCAATCAGTGTAGCTGCCATGGGTAGAATTTATGAAAACAAAGGAATTTGGGCTGGATCTTGGAAGAAGGAGAACTCCAAAGAAGCATAAGAAAAGGACAGTCCATGTGGAAGAATAGTAAACAAAACCTTTCAGGAATTTTGGAAAAGTGATTAAATCAACATAACTGGGCTGATGGTGGTATTTGTAGGATGTACCCCAAACTTTATTGAGGCAAATTTGACATAAAATAAATTATACATACTTGAAGTGGTACAATTTGATTTTTGATATATATATGTATATAACTGTGAAATCTTCACCACAATTAAGTTAATGAAACTATCCCTACTAAAAGTTTCCTCATGCTCTATTGCTCCCTTACTCCCATTCTTTCCCCATCTTGCTTGCTTTGCTAAGCATAGTTACTTTGAGATGCATATGTGTTGCTGTGCATATCAATTGTTTTTCATTTTTATTGCTAACTACTATTACTACTTATGGATATACAACAATTTGCTTATCCATTAATCTGTGGATGAGCATTTAGGTAGTTTCTAGTTTTTTGGATAATGCAAGCAAGTAGTCACTGTGAACATTTTATATGCAAGTCTTTGTATAGAAATATGTTTTCATTTCCCTTGGGTAAATATTATAAAATGGAGTTGATGTGGGAGATAGATGGGTCCTTGGGCTGGACAGCTGGTGTTTATCAAGTGGAGTGAAACTGAAGCTTTGTTCTCACCCAGAAACTCCAACAACAAAGCTAGTGGCAGAAGCTGAGCTCTGCTGGAATAAAGAGATAAAATGACCACTCCTGTGGTCAAGGAAAATTTCCTTGTCTACACATGCGCAAGAAATCTCCTTGGGGGTCAAAAAGGGAAGGACACCACCCCGTAATATTTGTGGACATACCCACACAGGCCTCTGCAGTGGGATCCATCTTAGCAAGAAGTTGCACATGCATGTTGGGGAGTGTCCTAAAACAGGTCAGATGTAGAAAAAGAAGTGAGATAATTGGCCAAAGGTAAACAAAGACCCAGAAGAACTGTCCTATATAAGGGATTTAAATCACCTCTTGACCACACTCCTCCTCATTAGGAAGGATGCCCACACCCTTTCTCTCCAGGTGTGTATTTCTGCCTAGCTTCTGACTTAAATAAATAAACTGCTTCTCTGTGTGCTCTCCCATACATTGTGCTGTGTCTCTAATAAT
Source organism: Pseudorca crassidens (assembly GCF_039906515.1). Taxonomy (NCBI): domain Eukaryota; kingdom Metazoa; phylum Chordata; class Mammalia; order Artiodactyla; family Delphinidae; genus Pseudorca; species Pseudorca crassidens. The sequence goes on along the minus strand of NC_090306.1, from coordinate 23,890,114 downwards.
AAATTTTGTACCTGTTTTTACAGCTTTTGCCTCCTTGAAATACTCTTGCTTTCAAACAGAGGAAAGAGCCAGGACCACTTTGTTTCTAGCCTGTAGTCCCTGGTGGTCTAGAGGCTAGGATTCCTCGTTTTCATTTAGGCTACCCAGGTTCAACTCCTGGGCAGGGGACTAAGAACTCTCTTCAGGACCGCTCACTGCTGTCTCTCTGAGATCAGAGTGGCTGGGTCCTATGTACGTATTTTTTTTTAAAGAAGCTGTCAAGTGGTTTTTCAAAGTATTTGTACCATTTTACATTCACACCAGCAGTGAATGAGAGATCCAGTTGTTCCACATCCTTGTCAACACAGGGTATGATCAATATATAATTTCTAGTATGTGAGTACTGGTGTTTCACTGTGCATCTAATTTGCCTTTCTCTAATGACTAATGATGTTGAGCACCTTTACACATGCTTATTTGCTATCCCTAAATTTTCTATGGAGAAATATCTGCTCAAATCTTTTGCCCATTTTTTATTGAGTTGTTTATCTTCTTATTAAGTTGTAAGAAGTCTTTATATATTTTAGATACAAGTACTTTTGGGGGTATACGTTTTGAAAATATTTTTTCTATGGCTTGCCTTTTTATTTTCTTAAAAGTGTCTTTTGAAGACGAACATGTTGAATTTATTGATTTATTCTTTTACAGTCTGCCCTTAGTGTTATATTTAAGAAATATTTGTCAAGTTTAGGTCACTAAGATTTTATCTTTACTTCTAAAGTTTTGTAGTTTTAGCTCCTACATGAGATCTATAATCCATTTCAAGTTAATTTTTGTATATTGAGGGAGATAAGGTTTAGTTTTTGCATATGACTATCTGATAGTTCCAGCTCAATTTGCTGAAAAAGTTGTCCTTACTCCTTTGAATTGTTTTGGAACTTTGTCCCAAGTCAAGTGACCATATATGCATGAGCCCCTTTCTGCTCCATTGATCTACTTGTTTATTTTTATGACAATACCACATTGTCTTTATATAAGTCTTGAGATCAAGAAATGCAAACCTTTCAAATTTGTTTTTCTAAGTTGTCTGGGCTAGTCTAGGTCTTTCGAATTCCCATATAAATTTAAGAATCAACATGTGAATTTCTACAAAGAGGACCTGGTTGAATTTTATGAACAGGATATATTTCTACCTTTATTTAAGTCTTTTTTAATTGTTCTCAACAATGTTTTGCAATTTTCAATGTGAAAGTCTTGCATAGCTTATGCCAAATCTATCCCCTATTGTTTTTGTGTGTGTGATATATATACCACATCTTCTTTATCCTTTCATTTGTTGACAGACACAAGTTGTTTCTATTAGTTTGCTATTATAAATAATGCTGCAATAAACATGAGAATGCATATACCTGTTTGATATTCTGTTTTCATTGCCTCTGGATATACACCTAGAATTGTAATTGCTGGGTCATACGGTAGTTCTATTTAAAAAAATTTAAGTAACCGCAATACTGTTTTCACAGTGGCTGAACCAGTTTATATTCCCACCAACAGTACACAAGGGTTCCCTTTTCTCCACATCCTTGCCAACACTTGTTCTCTCTTGTCTTCATGATGATGGTCATTTTAATTATAAGGTGATATGCTACGTGGTATAAGGTGATATCTCATTGTGGTTTTTATTTGCATTTCCCTGATTATTAGTGATATTGAACATCTTTTCATACACCTGGTGGTCTTCTTTGGAAAACTGTCTGTTTAATTCCTCCGCTCACTTTTTTTTTTTTTTTTTTTTTTTGCGGTACACGGGCCTCTCACCGCTGCGGCCTCTCCCGCCGCGGAGCACAGGCTCCGGACACGCAGGCCCAGCGGCCACGGCTCACGGGCCCAGCCGCTCCGCGACACGTGGGATCCTCCCGGACCGCGGCACGAACCCGCGACCCCCGCATCGGCAGGCAGACTCCCAACAACTGTGCCACCAGGGAAGCCCCTCTGCTCACTTTTAAATCAAATTGTTTGCTTTTTGTTATTGAGTTGTGTGAATTCTTCATATATTTTGGATATTAACCTTTTATCTGATATACACTTTGCAAATATCTTCTCACATTCCATAGGTCGCCTTTTTATTTTTTTGATTGTTTATTTTGATGTGCTGAAGCTGTTTAGTTTGATGTAGATGCAGTCATTGATTTTTGCTTTTGTTCCTTGTGCTTTTGGTATCATAAAAAATTATCGTCAAGACCAGTGTTGGAGAGCTTCTTTTCCGTGTTTTTCTTCTAAGCATTTTATGGTATCAGGTCTTATGTTAAACCTTCAATCCATTTCAAGTTAATTTTTGTGAGTGGTATAAGACAGGGGTCCAAATTCATTTTTCTGCATGTGTTTATCCTGTTTTCTCAACATCATTTATTGAGGATACTATCCTTTCACCACTAAGTGTTCTCGGCTCCCTTGTCAAATATTAGTTGACCATAAATGAGGGGACTAATTTCTGGCCTCTATATTTTGTTTCATTGGTCTATGTGTCTATTTTTATGCAAATATAGTATTGTTTTAATCACTATAGATTTGTAGTATAGTTTGAGATCAGGAAGTGTGATGCTTTGTTCTTCTTTCTCATGATTGCTTTGTCTCTTCAGGGTCTTTCGTGGTTCCATACAAATTTTAGGGTTGCTTTCTCTATTTCCGTAAAAAATGTCATCAGAATTTTGACAGGGATTGCACTGAATCTATAGATGGCTTTGGTGGTATGCACATTTTAAAAATATTAATTCTTCCTACCCATGAACAGGAGATATTTTCCCATTTGTTAGTGTCTTCTTTAATTTCTTTCATCAAGTCTTGTAGTTTTCCGTGTATAGATCTTTCTCTTTATTTAGTTAAATTTATTTTAATACATTTTATTGTTTTTGATGCTATTGTGAATGAGATAGATTTCTTTCTTTTTCAGATGTTTCTTTGTTAGCTTATAGAAATGCAATTAGTTTCTGTATGTTGGTTTTATATTTTGCAGCTTTTCTGAATTTGTTTATTCCAAAAATTTTTGGTTGAGTTTTAGAATTTCTCTATATAAGATCATATCATCTTCAAATAATGACAATTTTACTTCTTTTTCCAGTTCAGATGCCTTCTATTTCTTTGTCTTGTCTGATTGCTCTATCTAGGACTACCAGTACTATGTTGAAAAAGAGTGGTGAGAATGGGCATCCTTGTTTTGTTCCCAATCTTAGAGAAAAAGTTTCAATTTTTCACCATTATGTATAATGTTAGCTATAAGTTTGTTGCATATTGTCTTTATTATGTTGAGGTATATTTCTTCTAGACCCAGTTTGTTGTGGGTTTTATCATGAAAGTATGTTGTATTTTGTCAAATTCTTTTTCTGCACCTCTTGAAATGATCAAATGATTTTTAGCTTTTATTCTATTAATGTGATGTATCATATTGATTGATTTGCATATGTTGAAACATCCTTGCATCCCAGGGATAAATCCCACTTAGTCATTAGTGTATAATCCTTTTTATGTGTTGTCAAAATTTGTTTGCTAATATTTTGTTGAGAATTTTTGCATCTATATTTATCAGGGATATTTGTTTACAGTTTTCTTTTCTTGTAGTGTTCTTATCTGGCTTTGATATCTGGGAAATGATGATCTGGTAAGATGAGTTTGGAAATGTTCTGTATTCCTCAATTTTTTGGAAGAGTTTGAGAAGGATTGACAATAATTCTTTAAATATTTGGTAGGATTATCCAGTGAAGACTTTTGGTCCTGGACTTTTGTTTGCTGGACACATTCCTATTTTGTTTGCTGGACAGATTCAATCTCCTCACTCATTGGTGTGTTAGGATTTTCTATATTTCTCATTCAGTCTTGGTAGATTGTATGTTTCTATGAATTTATGCATTTCTTCCAGGTTATCCAGTGTTGGCATATAATTGTTCATAGTAGTCTATTATGATCTTTGTATGTTTTTAGTATCAGTTATAATGTCTCCACTTTCATTTTTGATTGTATTTGCATCTTCATTATTTTTCCTTACTTATTCTACTTAAAGATTTGTTAATTTTGTTTGTCTTTCTGAAAAAACAGCTCTTAGTTTTTTAGTTGATGGTTTACATTGTTTTCCTGGTCTGTATTTCTGCTCTTATCTTTGTTATTTCCTTCCTCCTGCTAACTGAAATAAGTTAATTCTTCAAGATATAAAGTTAGATTGTTTATTTGAGAACTTTCTATTTTCTTAATATATGCACTTATCATTATAAACTTCTCAATCAGCATTGCTTCTGTAGCATGCCATAGATTTTAGTATGTTGTGTTTCCATTTTCGTTTGTTCAAGATATATTTTTAAATTCCCTTTTGATTTTTTCTATGACCCATTGGTTGTTCGGGAAGCTTGTTGTTTAATTTCCACATATTTGTAGATTTTTCATCTTTCCTCTTGTCAGTTTCTATTTTCAAACCATTGTGGCAAGGAAAAAAGATACTTGGTGTGATTTCAATCTTCTTAAATTGGTTAAGAGTTGTTTTGTGTCTATCATATGGTCTACCCTAAAGAATGTTCTGTGTGCACTTGCAAAGAATATGTATTCTGCTCCTGTTGGATGGAATGTTTTGTAAATGTCTGTTAGGTCCATTTGGTCCAATGTATGGTTCAAGTCCAAAGTCTGTTTGTTCGTTTTCCGTCCAGATGATCAATCCATTGCTGAAAGTAAGGTATTGAATTCCCTTACTACTGTTGTATAGTGTCTCTTTCTGTCTTCAGATCTGTTAGTATTCACTCATGATATTTAGGTCCCCCCATGTTGGGTGCCTATATATTTATGAATATTTTATCTTCTTGATGAATTGACACCTTTATCATTATATAATGACCTCTTTATCTCTTGTTATCATTTTTGTTTAAAGTCTATTTTTTCTGAAACCCCTGCTTTCTTTTGGTTTCCAGCTGCATGGAGTTTCTTTTCCCATTGCTTCACTTTGAGCTTATGTGTGACCTTTAAGCTGTAGTGAGTCTCTTATAGGCATCATATAGTTGTTGTTTTCTTTAACCCATCCAGCCACTCTGCTTTTTGATTGGTGAATTCAATCCATTTACATTTAGAATTATTATAGCTTTATAAGGACTTACTAATGCTGTTTTATTAATTGTTTTCTGGTTGTTTGTATTTTCATTGTTTCTTTTCCCCTCTGTTTCTGACTATCTTTGTAAATTGGTGATTCTCCATGGTGGTATGCTCTATTTCTCTTCTTTACATTTTGTGGATCTAACTCTTTGCTTTGTGTTTACCTTGAGGCTTGCATCTGACATCTCATATATAAAACAGGACATTTTAAACTGATAGCAACTTAACTTTAATTGTTTAATAACAATAAGATAAAAGCTAATAAAAGCTTCACTCTTTTACTCCTTTTTATAATTTCGATGTTATTCTTTACCTCTTTTTATATTGTGGTATTCATTAACAAATTATAGTAATTATTTTAATAATTATTTTAAATACAACTTTCCTATGACCTTTGTACTATAGTTATGTGGTTAATACACCATCCTATTACAAATTAGAGCTTTTTAAGTCTAACTGTATATTTACCTTTACCAGTGTGTTATATACTTTTGTTTTTTTTCATGTCAGTGACTTATGTCTTTTTATTTCAGCTTGAAGAACTCCTTTCAGCACTTCTTTCAAGGTCTAGCGGTGATGAACTCCATAGCTTTTGTTTGTCTGAGAGATTCTTTATTTCTCCTTCACAGATGAAAGATAACTTCGCTGGTTAGAAAATTCTTGGATGGCAATATTTTTCTTTTAAAACTTTATTATTCCTCTCGTTCCTGGCCTATAGAGTTTCTGCTGAGAAATCTGTTGTTAGACTAATGGATGCTCCTTTGTAGGCTACGATCTTTTTTCCCTTGCTGTTTTTAGAATTATTTCTTTATGTTTGATTTTTGACATTTTTACTATGATGTGTCATGGAGAAAGAATTGTTGTATGGAGATCGTAGGGTTATCTATTAGCTCCATGAACTTGGATGTTTAATTCTCTCCCCAGATTTGGGGATTTTTCTGCTATTATTTTTTAAAGTAATTTTCTGCCCCCTTCTCCCTCTCTTCTCCTTATGGAATCCTCATTATTCAAATATTTATTCTTTTGGTGATATCCTATAGATTTTATAGGCTTTCTTCACTCCTTTTCATTCTTTTTTCTTTGTTCTCTAATTGGATTATTTCAAAATTCTTATCGTCTAACTCACTTTTTCTAATTCTGTCTTCCATTTGCTCTGCCCTATTGAAGATGCTTTCTATTGCATATTTCATTTCACTAATTGAGTTCTTCAGCTTAGAATTTTTGCTTGTTTTTTTAAAATGATTTTTATCTCTTTAATAAATATCTCATTTTGAACCTATTTCTGAATTTCCTTGCAGCTTGTAGAGTTTCTTTATGTAGAAGGGAATTTATAGCATTATATGCTTATATTAGAAAAGAAGAAAATCCTTAACTCTATAATGTCACCTTGGTCTTAAGAAACTTGAGCATATTGGATGGTACTCAGCTGAAGAAATGAAGTGGAGACTCTACTAATTTCTGGACATTCCTCCTATGAAAATTTCTTCTTTGTGGCACCCTCCCCTGAAAACTCTATCCCCTTTGGTCTTCCTGGACTCCCAGCTCTATCTGTTCTACTCAGGGAGATCAAGAGGCTCTTCCTGCATTCTCCTTTCCCTATGTGGTAATTGGAAACTCTTGCTGGGGCAATCATAGGGATCACTAATCGTCCTCCCCTCTCAGAGATGACTGTGCTGTAGGATATCCAATGTCTGAAAACTGCTGTTTGTTATATTTTATCTGTTTTTTTAAAAAGGAGTTTTAGGTTGGAGGTTAAATATAGTCCTGGTTTCTACATCTTTGCAAAGGCGAACATTTTGTTAACTTTTAATAGAAGATTCTTCAACTTCAATAAGTTAAGAAAAAAAAATTAAATGCTAATTCCTGGTCTCTACCCTATAGAGATCTACTTAATCTGACTCTGGTAAAATTTTGATGTTTGCATTTTAATGTATTTTTCCAAAGATTCTGGTGCAGATTGTTAGAAGATTAAAATTTAAGAAACACCTGGATAAGAAATCTCAAAGAAAACTGGACAGAAAACTCAGAATCTCATTGAGGAAGCTTTTACATAAATAATGAAGAGCCATCTTAGGCTTTCATGGTATCCAAGAGAAAACTATTCTGTCAGCTTTCCAAATTAACATCAATATTACCCAAGTGTGTACCCTTTAATTATGAATGGCAAAAACACATACACAAATGAAAGTCAGATGAAACTGCTTATTTCAATTAATAAGGTTGTCCCTGACATTTTAAATTATATGTGTTACTCAATTAAGATAGGATACCATTTTTGTGAGGCTTCATTTTTTTAAATGCCAGGACAATAAGGGTGTCTTTTAATGGATTTTTATGTATTTAATTTTATTCCTCTATTACCAGAGCTTATAAGAAGGAAAAAATAATTAAAACTTTCTTTCTGATGAAGACATCAAAGCAAAAATATTTTCAGTATTAATAATTAATTATAAGAATTATTTATTAACAACCTAAATAATTATGAAATAATTAAAATAGAGAGCTCACACTTGCTTCATGGCTCATACCACTGAATGTGAAACTCACTCCAAGTAAATGCACCGAACAGACAGTGATATTAAACTCAGACAGAGGTTCTGATGACACTCATTAATCAAATGAAATGTCTCTGCTTCAGTTTCATTGCTTAACACTTTATTCTCCTCTCTCAATATATTTGTGTCAATATAACTTTTAAAAGAGTTGACAGATTCTGACAAAGCTTGAAACATTTCAAAATTTACTGATAATCTTAAGTTTGATTTCTGGTTTGGATTCCTACCTGGAAACAGAAATAGTTTCTGATATATTTAGCTTTTCAAATGGAGGTGGCCATCACCATTTTATAAGACATTTTAGAAAATTTCTGTAGCTATGTAGAAGCCAGAGAGCTATAAGTACTGTGCAATGTCATGTCTATAATTTGTAGCATATTCAGTATTTCATAAAATACTGCAATTTTTCTTCTGCACAAATAAAACATGGTCTTGATCTTACTTACTAAATTTTATTTACTATTAATCAAGTTGTTAATCTCCTGGCATCTTAAAAAAATTGACCAATGTGGTAAACTTTTCAGAGTTATCAATTTTTTTTGTGAGTTGAATCTATAATTCATTCTATTTTCTTGATTAAAACTTACAATCAATATAATTTGGCAAATGTTTATCATCAATATTTATGAAGATATTTTGATTAAATGTGATATATGAGTCAGACAAAATAGACTTTAAAACAAAGACTGTAACAAGAGACAAAGAAGGACATTTCATAATGATAAAGGGATAGATCTAACAAGAAGATATTAACATTTGTGAATATATATGCACCCAACATAGGGACACCGAAGTACATAAAGCAAATATTAACAAACATAAAGGGATAAATTAACAGTAACACAATAATAGTAGGAGATTTTAACACTCCATTTACATCAATGTATAGATCATCCAGACAAAAAATCAATTAAACAACACATTAGATCAGATTAACTTTAAAGATATATATAGAACATTCCATCCAAAAGCAACAGAATAAACTTCCTTTTCAAGTACATACAGAACATTCTTCAGGATAGATCACATGCTAGGCCAAAAATAAGTCTCAGTTAATTTAAGAAGATTGAAATCATTAAGCATCTTTTCTGGCCATAACAGTATGAAACTAGAAATCAACTATGAGAAAAAAAAAAAAAACTTCAAAAACACAAATATGTGAAGGCTAACCAATATGCTACTAAACAACCAATGGGTCATTGAGGAAATCAATGAAGAAATCAGAAAATATCTGGAGGCAAATGAAAATGGAAGCACAAACATCCAAAATCCACAGTGCACAGCAAAAGCAATTCCAAGAGGGAAGTTATAGCAGTAGAAGTCTACTTCAAGAAACAAGAGAAATCTCAAATAAAAAAGCTAACTGTACACCTAAAGGAACTAGAAAAACAGAACCAACAAAATCCACAGTTAGTAGAAGGAAAAAAATCAGTCATAAAAATCAGAGAGAAATAAATGAAACAAACACTAGAAAGATAGACAAGATTAATAAAACTAATAAAGCTCCTTCTTTGAAAAGATAAGCAAAGTTAATATAATTTTGAGCAGATTCATCAAGAAGAAAAGAGGAACAAAATCAGTAAAATCAGATATGAAGAAGTTACAACTGACAACACAAAAGATCATAAGCGATTACTACAATTTTATGCCAATAAAATGGACAACCTAGAAGAAAAGAATAAATTCCTAGAAAAGTATAATTCCCAAAGACTGAATCAGGAAGAACTAAAAAATGTTAACAGAACAATTACCAGTAATGACATTAAATCAGTAATAAAAAAGCTTCCAGCAAACAAAAGTCCAGGCAGGCCTAGATGGCTTTATGGTGGATTTCTAGCAAACATTTAAAGTAGAGTTAATGACTATCCTCAAATTATTCCAAAAAATTGCAGGGGAAGGATCACTTCCAAACTCATTCTATGAGGTCAGCATCACCCTAATACCAAAACCAGACAAAAGCACCACAAAAAAAGAAAATTACAGGCAATATCCGTGATGAACATAGATGTAAAATCATCAAAAAATTATCAAACATAATTCAGCAATATTTAAAAAGAATCACACAGCATGATCAAGTGGGATTTATTCCAGGGATGCAAGGATGGTTCAATATCTGCAAACCAATCAATGTGATATACCACATTAACAAAATGAAGGATAAAAATCACATGATCATCTCGATAGATGCAGAAAAATCATTTGATAAAATTCAGTATCCTTTTATGATAAAGAAGTCTCAACAAAGTTATAATAGAGGGATCATATCTCAACATAATAAAGTCCATATATGACAAACCTATAGCCAACATCATACTCAATGGGGAAAAGCTGAAAGCATTTCCTTTAAGATCAGGAACAAGACAAAAACGCCCACTCTTACCACTTCTTTGCAACATAGTATTTGAAGTCCTAGCCACAGAAATCACACAAGAGAAAAAATAAAAGAATCCAAATTGAAAAGGAAGAAATAAAACTATCACTGTTTGCAGATGACATGATTCCATATATAGAAGTTCCTAAAGATGTCATAAAAAAACATTAGAACTAATAAATGAATTTTGTAAAGTTGCAGGATGCAAAATTAATATACAGAAGTCTGTTGTGTTTCTATACATTAATAATCAACTATCAGAAAGAGAACTTAAGAAGACAATCCCATTTACAATTGCATTAAGAAGAATAAAATATCTAGGGATAAATCTAACTAAGATGGTAAAAGACCTGTACTTGGAAAACTATAAGACACTGATGAAAGAAGTTGAAGATGACAAAACCTACTGCAAAGATATACTGTGCTCATGGATTGGAAGAATTACTATTGTTAAAATGATCATACTACACAAGTCAATCTTCAGATTCAATGCAATCCCTATCAAAATATCAATGACGTTTTTCACAGAACTAGAACAGATAATTCTAAAATTTAAATGGAAACACAAAAGACACTAAGTAGTCAAAATAATCTCGAGAAAGAAGAATGAAGCTGGAAGTATCAGGCTCCTGGATTTCAAACTATACTACAAAGCTACAGTAATCAAAACAGTATGGTACAGGCACAAATACAGACACATAGATCAAAGGGACAGCATAGATAGCCCAGAAATGGACCCACACTTATATGGTCAATCTATGACAATAAGGACAAGAATACACAATGTGGAAAAGACAGCTTCTACAATAAAACGTGTTGGGAAAAATGGACAGCTAATGTAAGATAATCAAACTGGACTACTTGCACTATATACAAAACTAAATTCAAAATGGATTAAAGCCTGAAATATTAAAGGTTTGAAACCACCAAACTCCCAGAAGAAAACATAAGCAGCATGTTCTTTGACATTGGTCTTAGCAATATTTTTTTGGTTACTTCTCCTCAGGCAAGGGCAACAAAAGTAAAATTAAACAAATTAGACTACCCCAAATTAAAAAGCTTTTACACAGCTAGGGAAGCGGTTAATATAAAAAATATACCAAAAAACTCATATAATTCAACGTAGAAAAAAAACAGTCTACTTTAAAATGGGCAGAGGACATGAAGAGAAAATTTTCCAAAGAAGACATACAGATGGCCAACAGGCACATGAAGAAAAGCTCAAAATCATTAATCATCAGGGAAATGCAAGTCAAAACCACAAAGAGATACCACCTCATACCTGTCAGAGTGGCTATTATCAAAAAGACAACAAATAGCAAGTAGTTGTGCAAACATGGAGAAAAGGAACCCTGTGCACTGCTGGTGGCGATGTAGATTGGTACAGCCACTCTAGAAAATAGTACGGAGGTTCTTCAAAAAATTACAAATAAAAATACCATATGATACAGCAATTCTGTTACTGGGTTTTGGTCTGAAGAAAATGAAAACACTAACTGAAAAAGGTATATGCAACCCCATGCTCATTACAACATTATTTACCATAGTCAAGATATGGAAATAGTCTGAATGTCCATCAGTAGATGAATGGATAAAGAAGATGTATGTATATAATGGAATATTACTCGGCCATAAAAAAGAATAAAATCTTTCTATTTGTGACAACATGGATGGACCTAGAAGGTATTATGCTTAGTGAAATAAGTCAGACAGAGAGGACAAAAACCATATGATTTCACTTATATGTGGAATTTGAAAACCAAAGCAAATGAACAAACATAATAAAATAGAAACAGGTGATAGATACAGAGAACAAACTGGTAGTTGCCAGAGGAGAGGGAGGTGGGGAGAAGAGTGAAATAGGTGAGAGAAATTAAGAGTTACAAACTTCCAGTTACAAAATCAATGAGTCACAGGGATTAAATGTACAGCATGGGGAATATAGCCTATAATTCTTTTTGATATATGAGTGGGGTGATTAGATTGTAAAAGCAAACATCATCAAGAAAAAATTTCATTTGACAAATATTACCTATTACATAGTTCAGCCCTAGGGTAAAATTATTAGTAATAAATATTGTAAAACAATTTATTATTCCTCAGAATACTTCTGTGATGCAGTTTAATATTGGCATCACAGAAGTTCAGAAGGACCTCAAAGAAGACCTTGTAAAATCAAACATCTGATCTTTGGGTTCTTTGCACTACATCACTGACAAACCCAGCTTGGACTTGAATGTCTTTGGTAACTTTTAACTCACTTCTTTTTTAGCACTCTCTTCTATCTTTAGCTAGTTTTGAACTAAGAATAAATCCAAATCAATTTTTTTTCCTGTAGCTTTCATACATTGATTCACTTCTCCATTGGGATCCTAAAGAACGATTCTCATGCCTTTTCCACATGAAAGTCCTCATGTTTTTAGAAAGCAGTATGCTTCCTGAGAATTCTCTTTGCAAGAGAAAACATTCCCAGTTCTTTCAACTGTTTCCATTTACTACAGTTTCCCCATACTGGTTGTTCTTTTTTGAATAAGCTGAAATCTTTTGAAAAGAGAAATTTTAATATTCAAGTCTCACAGATAATGGTCAAACATTTGTTAAATGAGTGAAAGAATAAATGAATAAATGGAATTTATTGATGAAGAAAGCTGAAATTAAAATAAGACAAATAACCTGGTGTGTATATTGAATATTTCTACTAATTTCAGAACAAGCAAATACTGTCTTTCAATGTTTTTTTTTTACTTGGTGTCTGGGCAGGTTTAAGGGAAGTTATTTACAAATATTCATCTCACTTAACATATACGTTATAAAGTTATAATTTCTAAATGCCTCCTAAAATCAAAACTGGTTTCTAGACTTAGCACCTATTTGGATATTCACAAGGCAAAAACTGATGAAAATTTTCAAAATAAGTAAAAATATATAGCCATGTTTCAAACTTATCAAGCCCTCTTCCAAAGTTAATATTCAAATAAGAACTTTTATTGTGGGATTAATGTGCTCCTCCAACAAACAGATAGTGCTTTGTGATTCAAGAATTATTACATCCTTTGCATTTCAAATCATTTCCACACTGCTGTCTGAATACTGATGAAGGGAAATAGCTAATCATCTAGAGCAGTACTATTCAATAGAACTTTCCGGGATGATGGAAATGTTTGATATCTACCGATCTAAAATGGTAGCCACTAGGCACATGTGGCTCCTGAGCACTTGTAGTGTGGTTAGTGCAACAGAGGAACTGAATTGTTTATTTTACTTAATTTTAATTTAAATTAAAACAGCTACATAAGGCTAGTGACTACTAAACAGAACAAGAGCAGCTCTAGCTGATATATCCTCAGATACCCTTGCCTCTTAGGTATTGTGTTCCAAGACTAATCAACAGTGTTTGGATTTTTTCCTTCCCAGTTAAATATGTTTTCTTCCAAGTTGCTTTCATTGTGCAAAAGAAAAATTTTGGTTACAACATAGGCATTGCAAGCCATGATATTTATCTATCTATCTATCTATTTAAACTAATTTCTATCTAAACTAATTTCTAACAAAAACCAATTTTGTTTTGTAATGTTTCTTTAAAAACTTTAAAAGTAAAACCCTTGTTGAGTATCTTAGATCCAGGTTATAATTAATAAAGTGGGTATTTTCAAGGGGGGAGGAGGAAAAGAGGAAGGGAAGGAATTACTTTTCAAATTTAAATGGTCACATAAGTAATAAAGATTGCCTTGAATTTTAAAACTGCTGCCTTTCAACAACAACAAACAATTGGGATATCTCAGATATCAAGTCCTGGGATATAAGTTATATTTTTTATTGATGCAAGATTAATTTATGCTACTTTAAAAATAAACAATTAGCATATAAAATAATAAACAGAAAAGGAATAGGGATTCTTTAGCTCTCTTTTTAGTGTTTCAAGGATAACTGCAAAAGAGGGTTTTATAGAATTCACATTATAGATTTTATTTTTTAAACCCTGGAAATCTCAGCCTTGGAGATGTGGCAAGGAGAGTGTCCTTTGGCAGTTCTGGGCAGTTTCAAAGTCTTGTTGCTCTCTCTGGCGGAATTATTCAGCCGGCTTCCTGATGGGTAGCTTAACTTTAGATTCAGTAAGCAATGATTAGAGATGGGGGTGCGAAGGCCATGAGCTAAAGTTCAGTTGCTTAAAGAATTCACTATCACTAAAACACTTCCCATTCACATGGCTGGATCTTTGTGCATGATATTTCTTCTTCAAAAAAGATCCATGATATCGTTTAAAATCAAGTTCAAATATCACCATCTACGTGAAGCCTTCTCTGATCATGTGAATTAAAGCAATCTCCTTCTTCTCACTTCTGTAGTACTTTGGTTATACTATTCATGACCTCCCCACACACCATCTTCATCCACCCGTCATCTTCTCTAGTAGTCTGGGAGATCACTGAGGCATGGCTTACATGTAAAGTATCTTTGTACCAATCCCAGTATCTAGCAAATGCTAATGATCTGAAGCCACCCTCATCTTTTTTTTTTTTTTTTTTTTTCTCGGTATGCGGGCCTCTCACTGCTGTGGCCTCTCCTGTTGCGGAGCACAGGCTCCGGACGCACAGGCTCAGTGGCCATGGCTCACGGGCCCAGCTGCTCCGCGGCATGTGGGATCTTCCCGGACCGGGGCACGAACCTGCATCCCCTGCATCGGCAGGCGGACTCTCAACCACTGTGCCACCAGGGAAGCCCCACCCTCATCTTTGAAATGGGAATTCCACCAGCTTCAAAAATTGTTCTGAATACTGTTGCTGCATAACAAATTACGTACCCCCAAATTAGCAGTTTAAAACAGTAATTTTATTGTTGTGCTCATAATTTGCGGGGACAGGGTTCATCTGGGTAGTTCTCACTTGGGGCCACCCTAGCAGATGTAGTCAGTTGTAACCAATGGAGATGCCATCATCTAAAAGCTCAGGTTGGCGGATGTCCAACTTGGTTCACTCATAGGGCTGGCATTTGACCAGGGCACCAACATGTGGCTTCTTCTGTATGGCAATGTAATTGTAATCAGACTTCCTATGTGAAAGTGTGGAGTGACAAGTGCAAGGTTCAAGCAAACAAAGTAGAAGATGTATTGCCTTGTAGGACCTGGTCTTAGAAGCTAACTGTGTCACTTCTAAAGTACTCTGTTACTGCAAGTGGTCACAGATTCAAGGGGAGGGGTAATTAGACTCTACCTCTCAGTGGGCATGGCAAGGTCATATTGCAGAAGAGCCAATGAGATGGGAGAGATTGTGACCATCTTTGAAACGTGAAACCTGCTACATATAAATAATACATGTGAAAACACTTTGGACCCCAGAGAGTTATGGCCATATTCATTCATATTTTACCTTCTTTTTTTTTAACCATACAGCCTTATGAACTTTGACCTCTTCAGTTTTATGCCAGGTCTGATACTTATCCAACGAGTTATGCTCAAGGTCTGTAACATAAAATGCTAGTATTCAGGGATTGGGAAATAACCCTCAGAATTTCTTTGAGCTTGTCGGTCTTGCTATTCCACTCTTTTATCTTTCCTCTGATATCCTTTCATTAGTCTTATCTGTTTTGTTGACCTTTTATCAAGATGGTTCTATATGTTATATTTCTCCTCATTGGTACTCTCAGAGTAGCCTCCTCTTCTCCTTTCACCACCACTAGGGAACTGATGGAAAAGACCTTAGAACCGAAAAACATAATTTTGAGTTTCAGAAACTCCTATCAAAATCTAGTGATAAATATGAAGCAAGGGATTTTTGATGATAGAAACCTTTCAGTTTCATAGCAGAAGGTTAATTTTAATCCGACAATGTCCACACTGTAAATACCACCTTGTAAAGAGGGTGGAGTCATTATCTTAGCCCAAACCCCCCTATGTGAGATTTTTTGTTTGTTTTTACTTAAATGGAAGAGAGAGTGAGGGGCCACAAAAGCGAGAGAACAAGAGAGTGAGGGAATGCCTCTTCTTGCTGGGGATGCAGGTGAGTCCCAATCAAAGTACCCAAGGTGAGTACCTGATACAGCAGGCCCTGAGGAAATATTTGTTATATAAATAGTTGCGTAGAATCAGCATTCACCCGGTGCTGACCATGTACCAGATAGTCACTAGTTAATGGATATAAAGAAGTATGAAGAGCCAGTTGTCAAGCAAGCTGGGAAGACAATAGTCCCAGAAGTAGACAACTACCAAAACATTTCTGTTCTTTGTAAGGTCCAAAGCTAATGGTACAACCATTAACAATGATCTTGGGAAAAGTGGATGGAATGAGCATTCTTAGGACACCTTATCTACTAGGTGGTCAACTCTGCTATTTTGCTAGATCCTCATAACAGAGCTACAGGAAAGCAACAGAGAAGGGAGCTCAGGGAGTGGAACAGGAAGGGCCCAAAGTCATACACTTTGCCAGGGAAAAAGCCAGAACAAACTCAGAAAGCCAACTTCAGTATCAACTCTTTCCCTGCTGTGACCTATATCTTTAGGCAAGCACGACTCCTTTCCTCTTCTTAGAGAGCTTGTCCAGCTTCATCTTAGATGCTATTACATGACTGGGGATAATTAATAGGTACTTTAAAAATGTTGATTGTACCTTTTCTAAGAGACTATCTGATGCCCAAACTAACCAGGGTTCAATTTTTCTTTTTTTTTTTACATTTAGAGAATATTAGTTTCCCTAATCAAACCCATGTAGATAAGACCTTACATATTTAATACAGTGCGTTAACCCTGTACAAATGGAAAAAAATTATGTTTAATGTTTCTGGACCAATATGACTGTCAATCTCTGTACAATGCCAACCCAACATGGTACAGCTGGGATACTTTTTCCAAAGTTGACAGCACAGCTAAAGTTTCCGAAAACTCAAGTATGTATATGTATAAGTATATAGAGAGATTTATTTATTTATATAAAAAGACCAATAGCGTATGTTACGCATCAATAGCAGCCACAGCTTTTCCAGGTTCTTCAGTCACCTGAACAAAATTATAGAGACATCCAGCACAGGCTTCAATTTTTCTAACAGCCACTGGAGGGCTCCCCATGCTAAGATTTATAGACAATCACCAGGTATTACTTAAGTACTTTTTTTTTTTTTCTTTTGGGTTCTCTCTGAAGTTTGATTAATTCCAGGGCTTTGGGAGTTGGTAAGTGACTGTGTCACTCTTAAAAATGAGGAATGAATAACACTTGGCTGGAACCAGATTGAGTCAACTTTGGGCAGAGGTCATATAAGGATCTTGCCACACAGTTCTTTATGTACCCCTGAGGCCAGGCCGCCCACACTTTGCTTCTCAGGTCCCGAACCCACACATAATTCAACCAATACACCTGTGCATGTCTGACCTACAGCACTGCATCTTCATTATGCTTCTTGTGCTGACCGCCAGCTTCTCACTGCCGTCCACCTTGTTGTCTGCCCTAGGCGCCGAGGCCCCAGCCAGGGCAAGGATCTAATTTGCTCACCGCTGGAGACTTGGAATATTTTTCAAAGTGGACCTCTAGGCTTTCTTGCCCCTGTGCTGTCTTAAAACAAGAGGAGGCCCATAAAAGGGCTCAAGGAGGTTCCAGTTTACTCTCAGACAAAATGCACTTTCTATTCGCTATAATTTTTCCCTGCTGGTTGAGATGTTACCCTGCCTGGTGCATTTGCACTTTAAAATACTGCGAGAGAAGAAGTGTTGAACATAGTGAAATATATTGTGACAGCAGAATTTTGTATTGCAGCAAGATGGAAATTTGGGGCAAAGCCTCAGAGCCCTCCAAAATGTACTAAAAGGAATGACAGACTGGCGTTCAGCTGTTCATGACTACTTGAATTTTTGAATAATGATTGCAGAGGATCTATCTTATAGAAAGTTGTTTGGAAAGTAAACTGGAACCTTTAATAGGACCTTCTCAATGAAAAACCCTGCCAAAGTTTAAATAGGAATTATTTCATTAAAAAGTAAGTTACTCCAACTCAGGTGTGATTTTTCAATAGGATATTGACTTTCATCAGAGAAATCAGGAGAAGGTAATCATGTTCTTCAAGACAAAATCAGGTGGCCACAAGAACTAGTTATGTGCTTCTCAGTTGTGTCAAATCAGCAACAGCAGACAAAAATGGACAACGATGGAATGCTGAATATCAGGTTCATTAGTATGTTTTCAAGACCAGAGTTCCAGTGCAAAGCATATCTCCAAGGTGACCAACCAAATGCAAATTTTCTATTAATATGGAGGTAATTGGTCTACTTAATCATTCCATACCCGTATGACTTGATATCATTGTTTCCATTTTCGAGATGGAAGGACAGAGGTGTAGGGCAGGCAAGGAGTTGACTCAGGTCTTCCAGGTTGTGGTCGATGGGAATGCAAGCGGCTTAGTTCATGTCTTTGCTCAGGTGTACTTAACGTTAAGTAACTTCACTTCGTCACTCCCTCCAGCAGTGGTGTTAGATGCTTGAGGCCTTTTGGCAAGAGATCTTTATAGGCAGGATTAGATAGTCGGCTTTCCAGAGAACCCTACCCATAGCCCCCCTCCCTCCCCACCAACACTCCCTTTCTCCTCGCCACACACACATCCAAGTCATTTAATGATCCGAATCAGAGAAGTCAAAGATAAGACCAAGAATCAAAATCTGAGAAGAGAGCAGACACTCCTACTGGCTCAGGTTTGACTGGTCCAGTCAGAAGTCTAGTAAATACCCACCAGCCTACGAGCCTGACAGCAATTTTCCACCCCAGTGGGAGAGAAGTAAGTAGCAGCGTCTATGTGGTTTGGTTCTAATGACATTAAATTGCCAACACCAATCTCTACAGCTTTTATCTGAGAAAACTCCACCCTCAGAAGTCAATGGTCTGCGTTCCACCCATGGCCTGGATTCTGGGATTCTGCTTGGGTGGTATGTAAAGTAAGTCCTACCCTGGCTAGGTCCCATCTACTGCCCGAGCCATCATCATGGCTAAATAACCGTAGGTGGGAAGGCCTTTAAACATGGGCTGCTAAGTGCCAGGCAACCGCCTCTGCACCGTTCAGTATTAATTATTTAATTGACCAACAGAGGAAATAGATACGTAATGCCAGGAGAGCTTTAGCCTTATCCTAGGTTCAATTTAAGCTAATCATCAGTCTTTATGGAAAATGCCTATGTGGGTTTTTCTCAGTAAGTGCAGTCAGCAAGTCTGAACAAAACCCTCCTATGCTGTCTGACACAGCTCTGCCTGGGCTCATGTGCTGCACTATTGCATGACCAGGAGAGCTTCGGTGGTGCTCTGGGCCAAGTGAAACGGGCTCAATGGCAAACATATGCCTTCATGAAAGAAAATAGAAACTTCTCAGATGGAAATGAGTCTGAGAGAATTGGGTACTCCACCTTGAACCTGAAAGAAATTGAGCGTGGAAAACTTACACTTCTCAACCATCACGGGCACAGAGGAAGGGACACATTTTTAAACAGAGACATAAGGGAGAGTGATGAGAGGAATTACGTCTATACAAAGCCGATGCACATTTAGACAAGTCAGAGAATAATTTTTGTTGGTTCTTGGCACTGCTGTACCATAGCATGGTTGGATACAGAAGCTGAAATGGCATAGAAGACTAGAATAAGCCTGAAGAACCTCTTAGAACAGAGTTTATGAGACCCATACAAGACCCAGGGGCTTAGATATAGAATGGTCACAGTCATTTGAAGTAATCATTCTTTTGGAATCATATACAAAGTAAATGTTAACTCTCAGCCCAAGATCTAAACTCTGGAGCAGCGCTACTGCCAATTAGACTGAAATAAGGCACCAGGATAATAATTTTGTGAATCATACGGTGTCCTTTGCATTTCCATTAGAGGGCATTCTTGCTTTACAAATTCCTAGATTTTCTTCTCATCAGAGAGCCTTTTCTTCCAAGGCAGGTCTGCAAGATAGGTGGTCTAAACTGGCAAATGGTATGCCAAGCAAGGTAAGAGAAGTTGAGAGGAAACAATATGGCATTTCTTTTTTTCCTGCTTTCAAATCAGAAGTGCATACCCAAGGTTAACAGAAAGTGGCTTGGGCCAAAACTGTTTTCCTGGGATTTTTAAAAAATTTCACAGACGTTTTACACAGTACTTCATGGACTGCCAGAGCCTTCCCCGGGGGAGGCTGAAAGGGGAGACAGTTGATTTTTCAGAGAGATTGTGCAAAGGCAGCCAAGCAAACAGGAAGGTGCCTTGAGTCCTAGACGGGGGCCTTTCCTCTCGATGTGCAGTCACTGGGGCCCTGTGTGTGGGGAACGAAGCCAAGGCTGAAGAGAACTGAGCACCTTCTCTGGCGTTCTCCGTCACCAGCACTGCCCCGAAGCCTGCTGCTTCCCTGGTCCTGATCTGTCCAGAGCAGATATGTTGTTTATGTGTAAGTATGCATAGCATGTGTGGGTGTGGAGTTTAATATATGCACACACCCCGAAATGACTACTCAGAGCATGCCCATGGCACGGGAGTAGTTTTTAGAGTGTTCGAGTTTTGGAATATGAGACACAGGGAATGATGTTGACAACGAGGTTGGTACTTCTTCCAGCAGTGCTCTGAACAGGGTAGACACATGTGGAGAGTATGGTTTCCAATGGAGAGCAAAGCACCCTGTGGACAATACATATATTTCTGAGTGCACATGTGTGGTGGAATGAGACACAACAAAGAAGTTGCTCCCTGTCACACAAGAAACTGGCAGCTCTGTATCCTAAAGATAGAAAATAGTACTCTGTTGCCTGGGGAGGATCTGCCTCTAAAGCTATCTGTCTTAGCCCAGGATGCTATAAAAAAAACTGTGGGGTAGCTTATAAACAGCAGAAGTTTATTTCTTACGGTTCTGAAGGCTGGAAGTCTGAGATCAGAGTGCCAGCATGGTCGGGTGCTTGTGAGAGCCCTATTCCTGGTGGCAGACTGCTGGCTCCTTGGTGTGTCCTCACATGGTAGAACAGGAGTGAGGGATCTCTCTGGGGCCCTGTTGTAAGGACACTAACCCCATTCATGAAGCCTTCACCCTCATATCCTAGTTACCTCCCAAGGACCCCATCTCCTACCATCACGTGGGGATTAGGGTTTCAACATATGGATTTTAAGGGGACACAAACATTCAGGTCATTGCACTATGCAAAGCTCAGTGGGGTGAACTCCTAGGAACTTTTGAGCTCTCCCTGGTTACCCTCAGAAGGCTCTTTCCAGGTCTCTGTGCACCTCTCCTGTGTTCTCCTCACATGAGAGGTTAAAGTCAGACAGCAGGGAGGATTCTTTATCAAGGCTGGGAAACCAGTCTAAGAGAAGAAGGGTGCAAACAGCTCTCTTTCGCTTTGGGCCTAAGAGGACAGGAGATAGAATTGCCCCCAGACTTGAACAGGAAAACAGAGTTGCATTTTACCATGATGAAAAGTGTTTAATTGGAGTGTTGTAAAAATCATGTCAAGACAGTCATGGTAAGGTAGGTTTTATGAACTTCTTTTAAAATACGAGGCTGACAGAGGACAGACGAATCTTGGGAGAAATCAGATGACTAAATTTGCCTTTCATGGGCTTAAGCTAGAGATCCTGGGTAGGAAAATAAAACCTTCAGCAACAGGGCGGGTGGGCAGCCCGAGAGCAGTCCCCTTGGCAAGATCTTAATGAAAAGTAATAGTAATTAGGGCTCTGGAGGGGAAAGTCTTTTTGTCCTTGTAGCTGTAAAGCCCCTGGTTTTACAGCTGAAGCTCCTGGTCCTGGTTTTCATTTTGGGCTCTGCAGAAACAAAGCACCTTTGGCCCAAATCGCTCACGTTCTATTTTTAAAAAGCAAGGATTTAAGTATACAGGGGAGCTGGTAATTTACCCAGCACTTGAAACAATCAAATCCACCCCAAGGCATGGATGAAGCTCAGATCCTCCTGCTAAGGTTTTGATGGTCCTACCAAAGAACTTTAAGTTTTCTTTTATGTGCAGGGTTATTGCCATAATTCCCCTGCCGCATCCTTTTCTATCTCAGGTAACATAGGGGCGGCTCTGCTCATGCAGAGACTGTGGAACCTGACTCTGGGTTCTGTTTATAGGCCTTGGTTTGCAAAACATGGGATGGTTTGCCAAGTTGAGAACCCCCTGGAAACCTGTGGATTTGGAACTCCAGATCGAATTCCAATTTTTTTTTTTTTCTTTTTTGAGGTTCGAGTTCTTTTAACTTTTGGCCCAAATGTGACTTCCTGTTTCTAAGAAAAAAAAGCTTTCAAAAGTGCCATGAAAAGAACTCCTGAAGAGCCCTGGACATCCAGTGGTTTTCCCAAAACAATATTTTGATGAGTTAAGTGTAAATGTATCAGAAACATATGGATTAAATTTCCCTTGAAACACGCAGGGGTTTGAAAAAGGAGGGTGGGGGGGAAAGCAGGCCGAACACACTTTAGGGTTTTAGTGAACCCAAAACATTCAAAAAGTACTTTGAGGTGTTTGAAGAAGTCCAAACCGGGGCGCTAGCCCACCCGGGACGGGATGGCAGCAGCAGACTCGTGGCCAGGCAGACACCCATTTCCCAAACTGTGCGGGGTGCTTGTACAGGCCAGGAAACACGAAGCTCAGGGCACGGCGCTGCAACCCGGAACCAAAGCAGGGCTTGTACAAATCCGGAACAGGCCACATACCTCACCTCCTCGCCCCGGTATTCCAGCCCTGAGCGATGCAAAAGGAAGCCCTTGGCTGTATTCTGGGGGGGCCTGATTGTAATCAAGCACGATTCCTTGTATGCAATATTGCGATAAAATGGATTCGGATTAAATGAAAGCTAATGGAAGCTTTAAAAATATATATATTTATTTATTTATTTTTTATACAGCAGGTTCTTATTAGTTATCTATTTTATACGTATTAGTGTATATATGTCAATCCCAACGGAAGCTTCTATTGCCAACTTTGATGGAACCATTTGCTAGGAATGGAGACGATCCCTCAGTGAAATGATCTTCTCTCCGCCTTTCCAATCCAGCTTCTGCTTTGTCTCTTCTGGTCTCGGCTAAGACCAGAAGCAAGAAGTCTCAAAATCACCATCCAGGAAGCACGTTCTCACAAGAGTTCCACTGAAGGCAGATGTTTGAATATGGTTCACAGAAGCACCACAGTTTGGTGGGTTTGGGGGCCAGAAACCTTTCTAGGGAATCACCCACTTGTTTAGGTTGACTCTAGGGCATGTAGATCACGCTGCATGAAACAATTGCCTTGGAGAGGAAACAAGGGACACGAAGCAGCATGGTGGTCGTGCACGTCCGTTTTTCCAGTAAACCAAGAATCTCCAGAGAGAGTAAAGACATTTCCCCCCCTTTTTTTTTCCACCCTGTTTGCTTTTTTAGAGGATGATGTAAGTCTTCTCCCTTTGCTTCTCAAAGATTCCTGTTTTCAGCTGTATACCATGATCCCAGTTACCTGAGGCTGGGCCACCTTTGTGTGGATAAGTAGGGAAATAAAACATGGAGAATATTTCCAGTTACTGTAATGCAGGTTGTCAGTTCAGGCCCCTCCATCACATTCAGGCCGCCCTCATCTCTTTCTAAGACTTTTAGGGGATTTCCAGCAGTGGGGCTATTTATTGGAGGGCAAGCTCGAATAATAGAAAAGCTGGAAACCAGAGGTTCTCAGCCCTTCCAAGGTCAAAACAGATTTGAACTAGCTTTAAAGAAGTGTAGTTTTTAGTTGAAAGAACATTTGGCGGGGCATCAAAAGAGATGGGCCACAGGCTGGCTTTTGTTCCCAATTAAGTCAGTTATACTTTTAGTACCTCCATTTCCCCGTATTCCAGAAAGGATGCATGTATATGTTACCTGAATACTTGCTGGGAGGATAATACAAAATGCTTCAAACTCCTTGAGGGCAAGGCTGTCAGATTTAAAAAAAAAAAAAAGCAATAAACTGCATTATACACAGCCTAGAATTACGGTGAAATCAAATATAGCTCTGAACATGTTAGGAAAATTGCTTCATTCTTACCTTCTGGCAGCCTACAACTGATAATAGTAATTATTTTATGTAGTGCTTGCTGTATGTTAGGTATTTTAGGTGTTTTATGTATGTTACTTCATTCAGTCTTCACAACAACACTAATAAGTAGGTTCTTTTATTATCCTGATGGGGAAACCAAGGCACAGATAAGTAATTTGCCCAATTTGCCAACATAGTTTTGGCAGAGCCAAGCTTTGAACCATGGCAGTACACTTTGGAGTCCATATTCTTAACCTCTACAAGATTAAGAACTTTATCTTCGGGCTAGATGATCCCAATTCTACTTCTGAGTTCTCTGATCTTGAAAATATCCTCATGAATTTTTTTCCCTCTCATGTATTTTACAAGCAAATAATTATGTTGAAGTAAAGGAACACACACAAAAAACATTTCCCCATAATTTGCCATCTCAGTATGTCCTGCCAACAGAGACTTCTTCAAACATGCTTTGTCTTCCTGTGGAAAAACGACTATGTAGGTTGATATAAAAACCTATTTTAGAAAAAAATGTTCGTAAAGGGAAAATGGTCTCCTTTAATTAAAAGCAAATCTCTGAAGTCTCTGGAAAAGCAAGGAAATTGTCTAGAAACCTACTGATGTTGGTATAGAAATCAATTCTGAGGAAAGTCCCAATGTGAGCCTGGAGCCTTGGAGGGAAAGAAAGAGAGCTGGAATGTTTAGATTCATCAGGAGAAACTTGTTGCCTGCTGTCCAGCTGAATGTGGAGAGGGAGTTTCCTTTGATGGGAGGGGCTGGTTTCCGAAAGCTTCTTCTCCCACTAGCAAAGCCTCAACAGAAGCAGGAGGGAGTACTTAGGAAGACTATTTGGAGCCCAGAGAGTGTAGACTGAATGGGTTGCGTGTAGGCATTGCTTATAAGGAAATAAGAGATGTACTGAGGGGTGCTTAAGCTTCAAAGTGCTGCTCGCTTGTGTAGCCCTGGAAGGCTATTTTGACTTTAAGGAAAGCCTTGTGAGTTTTGTTTCTATAGAAATAAAGCAATTAGGTTAAACAACAGTTGAAAACTATTTAGTGAAAGAGATACCAAATGGTATTCCTTTTCATTATACACTAAATTGTATATCATTGTTTCAATTAGCAGGCAGAGAACAATAAGCTTTTTAGGCTTATGCCTATTTTTTTTTTTTTTTTTTTTTTGCGGTACGCGGGCCTCTCACTGTTGTGGCCTCTCCCGTTGCGGAGCACAGGCTCTGGACGCGCAGGCTCAGCGGCCATGGCTCACGGGCCCAGTGTGAGATGTGGGATCTTCCCGGACCGGGGCACGAACCCGTGTCCCCTGCACCGGCAGGCGGACTCTCAACCACTGTGTCACCAGGGAAGCCCCTTTATGCCTATTTTTAATTAAAGGTTTATTTTATTTTTAGAAAAACACCATTCACTGGACTGGGTACCATAATGTGGGACCCAATTATATTACCTGAGGGAAGCCTTCCTCTGGTGACTTTTTGCAGCTGTGTGTGAAACAGTATTATTCGGCTAGAGGCACCTATTTGAATTTCAGATCAAGCTTCTGGGATGATAATAACATATTCAGACTTGCCTTAAAAAAACAACAAAGTGGGGATTCCCTGGTGGTGCAGTGGTTGAGAGTCCGCCTGCCGATGCCGGAGACACGGGTTCATGCCCCGGTCTGGGAAGATCCCACATGCCGCGGAGCGGCTGGGCCCGTGAGCTATGGCCACTGAGCCTGCGCGTCCGGAGCCTGTGCTCCGCAATGGGAAAGGCCACAGCAGTGATAGGCCCGTGTACCGCAAAAAAACCCAACAAAGTGGAATGTGTTGATTATTGTCTTATTTCATAGTTTTTAAGGGGATGAGTGGTCCTCTTGACATAGGCTGAAAATAGGGTTAGGAAAATACTCTCCAGAATTCTCTTCCCAAGTATACGCCTTATTTCTATCTCATTACATGGTGCTTCTCCTTCCCCTTTTTAAGGTGGCTGTAGCAGACTGCTTCTCAGACAACTCACTTGGGCTTCATGTGAAAATGCAGATTCTAAGCCCATATGTCTAGGATGGAGCTCAAGATTCTGCATTTCTAAAAGCTGCCAGGTGAGGACCATGCTTCTTGTCCAGGGACCACCCTTTGGAAAGCAAGTAGACAATGCCCAACTGGTGTGTGTGTGTGTGCGTGCACGAGTGTGCGTGTGTGCACATGCTGTTTTGATTTGTTATGATTTCAAATCCACTTGTTTATGGTTTAAGTGAAGCTGTTTTGATCTAAGGGTGAATTTGTTTACAGTGGGGACACCATGTCAGGATGATGTCATCAAATTGTCATGCTACTGAGTGCTTATTGGTATGAACTTACGGAGGAGCAACTATGGAGTGAGGCATGGTCAGGTAAAATTGAATAAGTAGCTATATGCCCATCTTCAGTGTAAACAGAATCTATACTTAATGTTTCCTCTGGGCCTGAGAGTATAGAACCATTCATACCCATATTAAACAGATACAAACTGTTAGTTTGATGCTGTAACAAAACACATCAATACAACAGTGCCATCACCAGATTATAATCTAAGCTTCAACTTATTAAATTATACTAAAGCTCCGTGTAGTGAAGCACCAGATAACATAACCATGAACCAAACGTTATGGTGGCCCATGCCCAAAATGATTTACTCTACTTTGAACATATGATGTGGTGTATAGATATTGTGAATATAGGCCACAGGCTGTTCTAGTAGTGATGAACCAGTTTTACAGAACCAATATATGCACTGGGATGCACAAAATGCAACTCATACGTAAATACAACCATATGGGGAACAGGAGCCTTGAGTTTTCAATGCAAAAAATATACGTTATACTAACGACATCTCAAAGATTGCTAACTGGTCTAAAATAATAACTTATGGAAGAGAACACAAAAGGAGTGTATAGATGACTGGTGGAAACTTAGGGTTCAAAGTAAAATACTGAGATCAAATATGTGGGACAACTTGTAAGCAACATGAAGTTCACACCAACAAGAATTTACCATTTGGAATTCTAAGTATCATACTACAGTCATGAACAATGAGGATGCCTTAGGAATAGATATAGTTACAGCACTCCCTCACGATAATTCATGGGCTACTCTACCACTGAACATTCATAACCCACAGTAGATCACTTACAATACCCACAACTTACTTTATATAACCCATATCAACCCATTAGAAAGTTAATGGTAATCCATGGACACTACGCCTTGACTTCAAGAAAAAGGAAAACCATGTAATGTATATAGAGGATACATTGGAAACTTCATCTATCAACATAATACTTATCATTATCCATGGTGCACCACCCTGGCCTTCTATCTCACTCCTAATGTCTTCACTCCCTGAATATGGGAACCTACGCTCATTAAACCTCTCACTGTATAATAGTAGAGCCCACTACAGTAGCATATGCTCTATAATTCAACACATAGGATCTTAAGGCCAGATATAGATGCCCTATTTGTGCTCAGTTTTGTTCGCCCAACTGTATGCCTAACCTACAACCTATGCTAAAGATCGACTCATTAAAGGTAAGAAAACCCCTACAGTTCCTGTTGGGCTTGTGAGAAAACTAATTAGAGTCACAATGGCAGCAGCCTTTTCACAATTTCAAATTGATCAAATTAATTTGGACTTCAAAAATTTTGAAAATAAACAATCGCAATTTAACACACATGCAATGGAAACTTTATCATCATTGGACCCACAGATCGATAGAAATATCAGCATAGTGCAAAACATAAATGATTTTCAAAGAGAAACTGATAGGGCACTAGATATTCTGAAGAAAGTAGTTGGGGATAATTCTAAAAGTAAAGAGGTCCTTAAAAACGATATAAAGATTTTTTTTAAAGGTTGATTGTCAATTATTATAGGCCACAGAAAAGGCCCCTTATGATAGAAGGAAAACATGTTCATAAGGATATGTTGGTGGAATGGAACCAAAATACCGTTATCACCGCTAGACCTTTGGATATACCTGTGGCACAAGTACCCATGATGATGGCCTTGATGCCACGTCAACCGGTTATATATAATATGGGAAACTGGATCATGATGACATCTTCTAAGCCAAGATTTATCCTAATCTCTTGGAGCCAAGGGGAAAATAAGGAACACACATGATGGGATGCGTAAAACTAGAACAGGTAATGAATGTAACAATAGAAGGAAAAAGATATTATGTGAGGTCAATAGAAGATGGAGGAACCGTTAAAATAACTGGAGAAATATTTTACATTGACCTCCTAAAATTAATCTAATAAATGTAAATTGTACATTAGAAAATTTAAGACAATTAAAACAACACCTGGAAGATGAGATTAGCAAAGTATAAATAACTTGGCAGGAATTTAAAAGAAAACAAAAACATGCATTCCCTAAAATAATGACAGCCTTGAATGCTAATGTTACAGCAATCAAACCCATGCTTGCTGGTGCTATGCGAGATGGTACCTCCTAGAGTTTTATAAAAACGCCGTTTACAAGGAAACACAATTGTCAAGGAAGCTTAACTGAGTGGCTTAAGAAGCTTAATTTTTGACGTTTTGGTGATTGGATCTGGCACCATATTAAAGAATTCCTTGTTATATTTTTGCTTATAATATTAAGAATTTATTTCACAAAGTTTGCAGTAACAATACTGTGAGAAATTAAGGGAAGCTTAGATTGTAAGCAATGTAGACTCACAGGGTGGGTTGATATTTTTATGAACTTAGATTTGTGTGGCGCCTTGGGACCTTGGGATTAATTAGTCTGTGAGTGGTTTGATGTCATAGGGTGGATTGTTGTGTACTGGTTTGTTATGATTTCAAATCCACTTTTCATGGTTTAAGTGAAGTTGTTTTGATCTAAGGGTGAATTTGTTTACATTGGGATGCCATGTCCGGATGATGTCATCAGACTGTTGTGCTACTGAGTGCTTATTGATATGAACTCATGGAGGGGCAACTATGAAAAATAAAAAATAAAAAAAATGACATCTAGGGCTTCCCTGGTGGCGCAGTGGTTGAGAGTCCGCCTGCCGATGCAGGGGACACAGGTTTGAGCCCCGGTCCGGGAAGATCCCACATGCCGTGGAGCAGCTGGGCCCGTGAGCCATGGCCGCTGAGCCTGCGCGTCCAGAGCCTGTGCTCTGCAACGGGAGAGGCCATGACAGTGACAGGCCCGCGTACCAAAAAAAAAAAAAAAAAATTACCTAGAAAGTGACAAGGGAAAGGAAGAGAGACAAGTAAGAAGGAAGTTTTACAACTTAGCCCCCAAATGAAGCTGCATTTAAACCCACAATATTGGCCAAAGATAAGATAGCTATTGCTACTGAGGCCAAAATTAAACAATTAATTTTCTAGTGAGAAAGGAGCTTAGACTAGTTCTTTAAGACTGCCTGGGGTATAAAAGAGAAAAGTGTTCCCTGGAAATGGTACAGAGGGACTGAATGGGGCCTGGGAA
The DNA here is from genome assembly GCF_039906515.1 of Pseudorca crassidens. Taxonomy (NCBI): domain Eukaryota; kingdom Metazoa; phylum Chordata; class Mammalia; order Artiodactyla; family Delphinidae; genus Pseudorca; species Pseudorca crassidens. The sequence goes on along the minus strand of NC_090306.1, from coordinate 23,860,649 downwards.
GAAAGGAAGAAAGTGGGAGGGGGATGGAGGCTAGGGAGGGGGGAATGATGGAGACAGGGCACTGCCTTTGGAGCTAATTCCTGCCCAAAGCTAATGTAGGAATTCAAACTTATACGGGGCACCATTTTTGTCTAAACTTACAGCTTGTTTCCCAAAATCTCTCTCCATAGAAGATACTAATGTAACTGAGCTCTGAAAACCAAAGCGTAAAATGGAGGTTCATTCTCTTAACATTCCAAGTTCTCCTGCTGGATCCGGTTGAGGGTATTCTGGCAAAACAGAAAAAAAGGGGAGTCTTTTTTCCACAGGCTTTGCTTAAAATAAACAGATATTTTGGGCTATTTGGTAGGTTTTAGAAATAGAAAACATCTTAGAGGCAATATGGTTTTATGCTCTTTTTTCATAGGAGAGAAAAAGAAGTACCTTGCTCCTGGTCACATAGCTGGTGAATGATTAGATTAGAACTTGGTTATCATTCCACTTTTTAAAGATTCTCAGCACAATATTCTTTTCCCTATACTTTAAAAACACATATCTGCTTTCTTTCAGTAACTTTTTTTTAAGTATAAAATGAAGTCTTCTCTCAAATAAGAATAGGGTTAAAAAAGGAAGGTCTATATAAAGAATGCTTCTGGATGTTACTGTTCTTCAAATAAAGATTTTTTTTTAGGGGCTACTTAGGGACCTCTAGCAATGGTCAGCACTCTAGCTCTGAAGGTGACTGATTTGCCTCAGAGATTAATTAGGAAATGATAGGGAAAGAATCAAGGCATTGGTTTTGGCATGTTTCCTAGTCACCCAAACTGTGTGTGTGTGTGTGTGTGTGTGTATTATGGCATTCCCATTGGTCACTTCTTTTTTTTTTTTTTTTTGCGGTACGCGGGCCTCTCACTGTTGTGGCTTCTCCCGTTGTGGAGCACAGGCTCTGGACGTGCAGGCTCAGCGGCCACGGCTCATGGGCCCAGCCGCTCCGCGGCATGTGGGATCTTCCCGGACTGGGGCACGAACCCGTGTCCCCTGCATCGGCAGGCAGACTCTCAACCACTGCGCCACCAGGGAACCCCCCATTGGTCACTTCTGACTTCAAAAAGAATTTACGCTTGTGTGCTTTTTATTAGTTTGGACTTTCATTCTCAGCCAGTTACCTATGCAAGTTTCTGTGGGAATTATTCCTGATTAGGACCACACCCATTAGGGGAGAACTGATCAATTACAGGCACACTGTCCTCTGCACAGAGCAGTAAGGCCCTTGGGACCCCAGTTAGTGCTCCAACTTTGAGATCACTTTGCTGTTTTCCCTCCAGCAGATTCCAGCAGGAGATACAATCTAGAGCCTCAAAAGGCAGGGCTGGAAACCAAACGACAACTTGGCTGTCAGTATTCTGGGCTTGAACCTGCTTTGGCACGGGGGTGGATAAGATGACCTCATAGGTGTTTTTCATCTCCAATTTCTGTGAACCATTGTTCTTGGGAATAGATGATTTAATAGTCTAATACGTATTTATGTTTGCCCATTCTGCTGTTCCTTTTATTTGCTATATTTTACTTGGTTACCCTGGGAAGACTAAATACATTATGTAAGTCCAGAGACACTCAGAGGTCAAAATCTGCAAAGGGCAGAGTTTGAAGGGATGTGGTCAAAAAAGAGAGAGGTGGTGGTACATAGGAAATCTGAGCTCACAAGTGCTTTCTAGATGTTCCTGGAGCAAAGTTTGAGGAAAAGTACCAGGATGTGATGTCTTCTGCCACAGTGGAAAGAATATAAATACTGAGACAGAAGACCTAGTTTGAACTCTGACTTACTGGATTCTAATGATTTCAGCTTCCACATAGATAAAGTATTCAATAATAATTATCCTGCTTATTTCAAGAGGGTTGGTTTAAGAATCGTCTGAGAGACTATGTGTCTGTGTATTGCAAGTGTAAAGTGATATATAAATTAGGGATATTATCATTATTTAATGAAAAGATTCTTATGCTCAGAGCTGAATAGAAAATTTCTGTGTACAAAAATCTATGCCAAAAACAGCTATGTTTTCTGAAAGTAATTTTGGGAGAAAGGACAAGAAACTGACAATAGGAAATTAAGTTTAATCAGTGCACAGGAAGAAAGAGAAGTAAAACCTCAAATGTTTTCGTCTGCTGGTTTGCTCAGCATGTAGGCCAAAGCACTTTTCAAAGTTTGAGGAATTGAAAATCACCATTGATATTTTTCTTATGATGAAAGACTCTTGGGCATTTTTAAAGTAATAATCTAAATGGTCTAATAGTCAACGAAGCTGATTGAAAGAACGTAATTCAATATAGATTTTTCTCAGCAGACTTAGAGGGAAAAAAAAAATTCCCTGCCTTCAAGAATTGCAATTTAAAGGGGGAAAATGAGTTTACAAATACATCCAGTGTTTTCTAGGGGTTAAAATAGGACCAAAATGGTTCTCACAAAAGGGTTTTCTTTGGCTCTATTTCCTCTAAAATTACTCATTGGTATCCAGGAATTGTCTTATGGGTGACCCACTCACTAAATTGTTAGCCACCATTTTGCAAATACAATTTTTGTCCTCTCCTATGCCAGTTCATTGTAGTAATCCCTCCTGGCTTTGTCAAAATTCAATGAAGCCCCTGCTACTACTGGCCCTGAGGGGTGCCCCTCCTATTGGTCTTTGCTTGAGGTGCCACTGTTGCTCATAAGTGCTCCTACTGGCACTAGTACAGCATAAGTAACATTAAATAAATAAGTCAGACATGTGTATAAAAAAAGCATAGTAAAAATGCCTAGTAGGAACCTATTGATTTTGCTTAGCTAGGGGAATGTGAAGGGCTCATGGAATGTTCTTTCTGAAAGAACACATTTTATTTATTTATTTTTTTGCGGTATGCGGGCCTCTCACTGTTGCAGCCTCTCCCGTTGCGGAGCACAGGCTCCGGACGCGCAGGCTCAGCGGCCATGGCTCACGGGCCCAGCCGCTCCACGGCATGTGGGATCTTCCCGGACCGGGGCACGAACCCGTGTCCCCTGCATCGGCAGGCGGACTCTCAACCACTGCGCCACCAGGGAAGCCCAGAACACATTTATTTTTTAAATATGAAGCATAAATAAGTGTCAACAGACAGAGAGGAGAGAAAGGCATCCAGGAATCGTGGAAGTGTATGGACAAAAGCATAGAGATGTAAGAGTTCATAACACCTAGTTTAGGACAAAAAAGTAAAGCCTTTTCTCAAAGGCAGCATAATAGGGTTCTCCTTAAACAATAAAACAGGATTTGAGTTTAAAAAAACCCTCTGAGTGAAGGTCTGAGGTGGAGAAGGGCTATGGTAAGTTCAGAGAGTAATGCAGCACATTGCTGAGATGCCTGGACGCCTAATCACTAAGGGCTCAGAAACCATATCTATGGTTTCTGGTGGTAGCAAATACAAACAAAGCTCAGTGTCTGAGACTTTAAAGTCTCTTCACTTTGACCTATGAATGTCTAGCATAGTAATTAGTACATTGGTTAAACTGGATTCTAAATACTACTACTTGTTTCCAAAAGTTGAGTAGTTTCAATTGAAGATTCTGACTAAATATGCAGAAAACACTCAGGTTTTATTCTAAGGCATAACAATTTGTGTTGAAACCCATGGTCCTGTATACACATAGTCCTCATTCGGTGTAAAGTAATGTGATTTCCCTGCACCATCAACCGTCACACTAGGACAACTTGATGGCGATCTTCTTATATAAAGAAGATTGCTTCCTCTTTTGAACCACAGCTTCCTATGGATTTCTTGGTTTATACTATGCTCCTCTCCCACCTCCACAAACCACTTAGTAGGAGCACGTATGTTGAGCTATACTTTCCTCCAGCTACACAAGCAATGCTGTTCTGGTTGGGTTTTTTCTCTTGCTTGTTAGTGTATATAATATCAGATGTACTCTGCATTAAATTATAAGCTCTGAGAGGGTAGAGACTAGGGCACTATTTGAAAGTTGACTGTGAATTAATGCTTTTAAATGAGGTAATCATAATGTTGCTGTCTTATGCATCACATCATGCATTTTGGTAAGTTGGTGTCAAAAAATGCACTTTTTGGAGAAGCAGAGGATTTGAAAATCTCTTAGAAATTTCGAAGATAGTCAGACTTCTCTGCTCATGTGCCCCCTAGAGCATATCTCTTTGTCCTCTTTGTGAGACTTACGTATTCTCACAAACACAGGACAAATATATGACAGTAAAAATAGTGTTCAGGACAGGCTCTCTATTAGGGTCTGCACTCAACGGTTTCCATAGAGATGATGCTTACTCATCCCAGTAACTCAACGATCTCTATGTTAAAGATGCAGAAACTGAGGATTTGGACAGATTAAGTAAACATCCCAACATCACCTGGTGAGAACGTAGCAGGTCTAGGACTCAAATCCAGGTCTGTTGGCTCTAAAACCCATGTTCTTCAGTGGGTTCACAGTTCACAGTTTCCTCCATTCAAGTTCAAACAAGGATGATCTGTGACAGGGGAGGACAGGACTTGGGGTTGTCACTGTGGATCTTGGGGCTGCTGTTATTTCATCATTTTTTGCAATACATGAATGATAAAAGTAGAAGTTAGTCAAAAGACCTCTGGAGTTTCCCTGGTGGCACAATGGTTGAGAGTCCGCCTGCCAATGCAGGGGACACGGGTTCGTGCCCCAGTCCGGGAAGATCCCACATGCCGCGAAGCGGCTGGGCCCGTGAGCCATGGCCACTGGGCCTGCGCGTCCGGAGCCTGTGCTCCGCAACAGGAGAGGCCACGGCAGTGAGAGGCCCGCGGACTGCAAAAAAAAAAAAAAGACTTCTTGATGATGCTATATAAAGACATAGATTATAATATCTTGGAAGATTGTTTTTTAAAAAGAGAAATACATAATATTAATAATGGAATGATGGTTAATAGAAAATGCAAAGATTTAATCAAAGCAATAAAATACAAAATAGGGTGTGATTAATTGACACAAGCTAATATGAAAATGATCTGGGAACAAAAACATATATTGTATTACCTTTTTAAAAAAGATGGGGGAGTGGGGAAGAAAAGAGTTAAGACAGCCTATGGCTTAGAATTGAAAAGAGACTGGGAAAATGCACTTTTTTCATATACTCAGAAATGGGAAAGCCTTTACTAACATATTAACTGAAAATTTGATTTACCCTTAAAGAAAAGATAGAGAAATTAAAGATTATTTAGAGAAAAACTACCAAAAGATGGGAGACATTGAAGCTAAGAATTATGGGTAAATGTTAATGGCATTTGAGTTTTTCAGTTTAGAGAGAAAGGTCAAGATTAGCACTCACTGTATACCTAAAATCGTTATAAAAACTGAATTTTTTGTTGGCCTCTACTTTTACAGGAGGTGGAAGGATTAGATTGTGTTTCAGATTTACCTCATTTTAAGCAAAGAAGTTTTCTGAAAAATTGTATGTAAATCAAGAGTTTTTACCAAAATAAAACTATGAGCTAAAAGAGCCGGAGGAATTCCATTAATAGATTCAAGTCTGAAAGAAAAGAAAACCCTGAGTTATTCTTTTCTATGGCACTGTGAACAGACCACAGGTCCCCCACTCCATACCCCACTTCCTCCCAAAAGCCTCTGTGAGTCAGTTCGTGCTGTGACTGACATTATAAATTTTTCTAAAGCAATTGAAATGGAACAAAACCAGAACATCAAAATGCTCTCCAAACCCAACCTGACCCAACCTGATATTTCACTTGGTTTGAGTCCCTGGTGTTTAAAAAAAAAAAAAAAAAAGAGAGTTGAGTCATACTTTAATGCTCCAGAGAGCACTTCTACTTCAAAAAGAAATCCTATGGTGGATGCCTTAAAAATCAAAGACTTTTGTAAGGTGAATAATCACCCACTGATCTAATTTGTTTTGAAAATGTTGATTTTGGGGTCTGGTTTGATTAAACTACCTAATTACCTATAGGTTTGATTATAATGATGTGGTCAAAGTAGGTATAGATAAAACTAGTTTGGTTCCCATGCTTATAATTGTATCAATAAGACAACCTCAATGATGATTTTATATTAAAAATTAATTATACAGTTAGGGTGATAGATGGCATGATTTAATCTCTTTTACAGAGAGCGAAGTCTGGAAAATTGAACTCCTTAGACTCTCCACACTTAGAAAGTTTAGGAACTTCAAGAAGTCTGTCCATTTATTAGCCCATTTATTTTTACGCTTGGTGTCAGTGTTCATCATGGTTATGCTCCTAAGGTATGCATGCTAGCTCCTCCCATTTTACCACAGGAAGAGGGGGCAGCCCTTCTGGAGAGCAGCCTCAACCAGGAGGAGTAAATGGCACGACTGGTTTTCTTTTCCCTCACCACTGGGATGGTTCTTAATACTTTATGACCTCGTTCCCTCAAGCTTGTGTCCCTTACTTCTCATGGAAGCAAATATAACACTTATTTTTCCGAACAACCATGAAAAGGACCTTCCACGCCACTGATTCTTGTTCTTGATTTCTGCTTTTTTAAATTTGACTTCTTGGTGGGGTCCTGGGAATATTAAGACCTCATAATTCTTTAAGCTTTGAGATATACTTAGAGGCTAATTTAAAATCAACTTACAGACAACAGCAAGGAGTATGTGTTAGGAGTGGGTGGTGGTGGTGAATCAGGGATGGATAAGTGTAACTTTTCTTCCTAAGCTGTGAAGTCAATTACACTGACCCCCTAGAGCAGGACATGTAAAAAGCCCCTAACAGAATGTCCCCTTCTATTCATTTCACTTCTACCTATCACAGTTGGCCTTCTGCTAACCAGAGACGAGCATCCACAGATTTTTGTATCCAGGAGAGATCCTGGATCAAACCCCTACTTGTACCAAGGAGTGACTAGTCTAACTGCAGGCCTGGATCCAAAAGGAAATGACTGGGGTTTGGGGAGGGATTGGCTGCTTAGATAAGGATTAGGCAAGAAATGTAAAACAAAATGAAGAAATGGAGTCTGAGAATTTTGCTGACCCTGAAAAAAAGGGGGCCATTTTATAAAACAAAAGGACAGAAATGCATGGAGAAGGTTTCAAATTTTATTGCCAGATACGTGACCTTCCAATTATTTATGACAAAAAGACCTTTATTCCAAAACAAGTTGTCTGGTCTTCGGCAAGTTCAGACATCTCTCTTGGGCAAGATCAGACATCTCTCCCATAATATGTTTCCCTAATACTATTAATTAGAAATTATATTTACTCAATAATATTATTTTGTGGACTGAATTAAAATATAGAAATTGGCTGATGTGGTAACTGAAGCCTAATAGACTCAGAGAATATTAGTTCTCTTCCTTTCCATGAACTTAACTGTTAAAACATACAAGTGTAGCATAACACCCATTTATTGAGTGTCATTAGTGACTATTAAACACTAGGTGCTTTACATATTTTGCTTGTATTATATATTTTAACTCTTCCAACAATCCTGTAAGGTAAGTATTATCATCCTCTTTTTACAGAGGAATTAATTGAGACACAGAGAAGGTAAGTAACTTGCCTAAAATCTTCCAGCTGGTAAACGGTAGAATCAAGATTTGGACTCATGCACTATGACACAAAAATATTATACTCTTGTTTTTTTCCCCAGGCATGCTACCCAAGCATGCACAATTCCCTCTTGGGAAAAGATTTTTAGCTCTACTTTTATTTATTTATTTTTTTACTTTGGAGCCTAGTTGATTAACAAGGTTGTGTTAGTTTCAGGTGTACAGCAAAGTGATTCATTTATACATAAATATGTATCTATTCTTTTTCAAATTCGTTTCCCATTTTGGTTATTACAGAAGCATTCCCTGTGTTATACAGTAAGTCCTTGTTGGTTATCTATTTTAAATATAGCTGTGTGTACATGTCAATCCCAAACTCCCAATCTATCCCTCCCCTTTAGCTCTACTTTTGATTTTATCAAAGTGAAAGCGTATTTTTTACTCGGTGATCAAGAAGATTGATTTTTTTTCTGAGTTATTTAAAGAAATCTTGAGATATCTTGGTAATCTAGAAACATCTGGTCATTTCCCCTGTGAGTATCGTAACTGTTAACACTGCACTACAGTAATATGGCATATATTCATTTGTATCTGACTTTTTTCACTCAACAATATATTTGGAAAGTTCATTTAAGTTGTGGGTGTAACTGTAGCTCAATCGTTTCAATGTTGAATAGCTTTCCCTGAGAAGAATATACCATAACTGGACATTTGGAAAGTTTTCAGTTAGGAGATATGATGAATAATGCTGCTGTGAATATTCTTGTATCTGCTTTTTTTGTGTGCAAGTGTGTTTTTATTTCTGTTGGAGTAGAACTGTTGGACTTATAAGATATGTGAATGTTCAGCTTTAATAAGTACGACCAGTTTTCTAAAGTGGTTGTATGCTTTACACTTCTACCAGTGATTAATTCCAGTTATTCTACATACTCATAAGCAATTGTTATCTGTCTTTTTCATTTTATCCATTCTGACAATTGTGTAGTGGTGCTGCATTGTGGTTTTAATTTGCATTTCCTTGATGACAGTGAAATTGAGCCTTTTTAATGTGTTTATTGGCTATTTGTATATCCTCTTTTGTAAAGTATTGTTTTGGTCTTTTTTCTATCAAATGGACCATTTTCTTATTGATTTCTCTATATTTTCTGGATATAAGTCCTTTGTTAGTTTAAGGATGGTAAATATCTTCTTTATTTATCTCTGTGGCTTGCCTTTCACTCTGTTGATGTCTTTTGAGGAATATACATTTTTAATTTAACATATTCCAATGTATTAATCTTTTCTTTCAATGATAATGCCTTCCCTTCAGTAATGCATATACTCTCCTATATTATATTTTAGAACTTTATTGTTTTACCTTTCACATTTAGCTCTACAATCTACCTGAAGTAGATAGTTGCATGCAATTTAAGGTAGAAGATGTTTCATTTTGTCCTTGTGTATATCCAACTGTCTCCAAACTACTTATTAAAGAGATATAGTTTTTTCATGGCTATACAGTGCCACCGTTGTCTTCAATCTAGAGTCCACATATGGGTAGGGCTATATAGATTCTTTACTTTTTCTTATAGGTCTATCTATTGATCCTTGAGCCAATATTACACTGTCTTAATTACTGCCACTTTATAAATAATAAGTGTTGATCTATGATATTTGTGAGAGCAAATCCTTACTTGGTTTTCCTTCAGATGATTCTTGGACAGTCTTGGCTTTCTTAATCTTTTAACAGAAATTTTAGAATCAGCTTTTCAAGACCCACCAAAATTATCCAAAAAAACACTTTAGGATTTTTGGGGGGGATTGCATTAAATTATCAAGACCAGTTTGGGGAGAACTGACATCTTAACAATATTAATTTTACCATTCCATAAGCATATTTACTTAATTATGTTTTCTTTGATTTTTCTACTATATACTTTATAAAGTTCTATGTAGAGGTATTACGAGGCTTTCTTTAGATTTATCCCTAGATATTTGGTAATTTGATACTACTGAGAATGACATCTTTCAAAAACTTCAAAATTTCAAAAAACTTCCCTTTTTGTTAGTTGCAATTGAATACAACCCAATAGTTTTTTTTTGTATATGTATCTTTATCCAGCAATTTTTAAAAGCCATCTTTTATTGTAAAATTTCTATATAATCACATCATCTGTGAATAAGAATTTCATTTCTTCATTTTCAATCTTTATATTTCCTACTTATTTTTCTTATAGGACATCATGATTTTGAGTAGAAGTGGTGATAGTGGCCATCTTATTCTTGTTTCTGATCTCAAAGGAAAAGCTTTCAAAATGTATTGCCATAAAGTAAGATGTCTGCTGAAGGTTTTTTGTAGATGATACTCTTCATAGATTAAGAAAGTTTCTTTATATTCCTAGTTCACTAGGAATTTTTTTTTAAATCATAAATATATGTTAAATCTTTTCAAATGTTTCTCTGCTCATATTGAGATAATTTCTTTCTCCATAATTCTCTTAATGTGGTGAAGTATACTGATTGCTTTTCTAATGTTAAACAAATTTTGCTTTCCTGGTCTAATCAAAATTAGTTATGTTGTATTAATCCTGGTGTGGCTTGCTGATACAGTGTTTAAGAATTTTGCTTGTATGTTCATGAGTTAGATTTGTCGGTAATTTTTTCCCCCATAATGTCTTTGTCAAGTTTTGTCATAAATGTTATGCTGGCATTATAAAATAAAAATGTCAAGCTTTCCCACCTTTTCTTTTCTCTGTGTTTGTGTAAAAATGGCATTATTCCTTCCTGAATGTTTGCTAAACTTCATTGGTAACTGCTCTTGGCCTGGAGTTTTCTCTGGGTGAAGATACTTATTTACAGAGTTTATTTGTTTAATAGTGATAGTATTGTTTACATTTTCAATTCCTTCTTTCATCTTTGGTAATTAAATATTTTTAGATAAGTCAGATGTATTTGGAAACTTGTAAAAATATGTAATGTAAGTTTCCAAGTTCCTTTTCTTTAAGTTGTTCACAATGATAGTGACGATATGATTCATAATCCTACTGGAACAGTTTTGAGAGTGAGAAGGGTACTACAAATTATTGAAATTCTTATTTTTGATGTATTTATTTATTTACCTAAATTGATTTTGTTATTGTTGTGTACTTATAAAATGATTGAAAGTCTATTTTAAAAGATAAAAGCCTTTCTATAAAATATAAGTAGCATATCTATTTTCATTAATGCAAAAAAAAATTTTTATATTCAATTCCTAAACATTATAAAATGACCTAAAAATGTTTGTTCTTAGTAAATAGTCATGTCATTCAATTAATTTCTTGGCTGTATTTGTCACTGATATTATTGTGTCACTGATATTTTTCTGAAGAATATACTTTTTACAATATTGTCTTATTATTTTTAACCTTTTTCATGTAATGGCCCACAGTGTTTTCGAAATTGGTTTTATCTTTCTATATTTTGTATTGTTGACAATTTCTATTGACTTTTCTTTGTAGATCAAAATATTTTTAATTGAGAACATACTCTTTCTACAGGTGTTGAGGTACCTCAAAGCTCATAGTAGTTTCCTGGAATAAATTTTATTATTTTTTTCATAATGAAATACATAAATATTTCAGTCCAAATATTTTGCTTGTCCTGTCTTTTTGCTTCAATTCAGAGTACATTTCTTTGAAAAATATTTTTGCAAGGCAAAATTCATCAAACAAGTGGTCTATGGTTTTGACTCTTGAGCATTCACTAAATTTATATGCTGCAAAATTTTGGGCCTTTTCAATTTCATTCCACTCCAGTTCAGAATATAAATTTACCCAATTAGAAGTAGGAACTCCATCAAATAATTCTTATGTCAAGTTCAAATATCACATGTCTCAATTATAATGTTTTAATGCAAAATCTTGTACACCATATGAGTTCCCATAGTTTATTTCTCCAGGTCCTCCTTGTTTTTAAAGGAATGTATCAATATTTATATTTCCATCTCTCTGAAAGCTTTGTTACTTAATTACAATTAATAATTCTGAGAGCTGAAGGTTTATGCTGTTCCATTTGGTGAATATTTTCATTAAAGTTTTCCAACTGATTTTGAGAAAAATAAAACAAATTTTAGAGGTCTTATTTATGAAGAACCTCAAAAGCATTGTAGGACATTGAGGTTGAATAAATATTAATTTTATATATATATACAACTATATATATAAATATTCAATATTAAGCTAATTGTAAAATTTTTTATTTCATTGTCAAAATTTACGTATCTCTGTAAGTACTGACAACTAGAGCTTTTATTTCAATTAGCAGAATATAGCAGCTTCTTTGGATGTAATTATGAATTAGCGTGTGTACCCCAAGTTTGAAACTTGTGTGACACAAGTTTGAAATTTAGTAAGAATATTGCCTCATATTGGTGTCATGTTTCACCAAAATTTGTATCTTTATCACAAAAGCACATAATTTTGTCTTCACTGTTGAGCTTTTAAATGAAATTTACAATAGTATTCACAAAAATGTCTCATTTGACTTTCAACAGAATGAACACCCAAGCATTTGCTTCTGCATAAATGAACTCCCTAGCACTTGACTCTGTGTAAACAACAAAAGCATTATTGAATTAACTGATTTTCTATTTGAAGTCTCTGATGACAGTAGCATAAGGCCAGTGTTTACATGTTTGGGAAGTTATTGAACTAATGGAGCCAATACATTCATGGCTGTCACTTCACTTTTCATATGTGCACAAGAAACTTATATTTAACAAAATGAGTGATATTAATTACAACACTCATTTGATCTAAATGAAAAATCATGCTTCACAGAATGATGTGTAAATAACACCTTCTGCAGCTGCTTGTGCTAACTTTTGTCTTCAGGAATAGCCTTCTTAAAATAACTATTAATTCTGAAGTAGAATACTGATACTTTAGCAGATTAGTGTCTTCTGTCTTTTGTGTGTGTGTGTGGTGAGGAATAATGCTATGACCCCTATAATGACTGGTAAATGTAAACTAACATTTTGTGTAAATAACATGTTTATCAGCAACACCCTTGAAACTGAAATTCAATACTAATTTTTTTTCTAAAATTCAAAGTTCAAAAGTATTAGAAAATAAGAAAGCATTACCTAACAGTGAAGAAGTGTACAGTTATAGGTTTTACTCCATTCAATAAATAACAAACCATTATAGCAAGAGAGTTTAGATTTTTCTAGTCTATACACCTTATGGCAGGACTACACAACTGTTTTCCCACATAAATTCCTCATTTAACTTGTAATTTCTCACTTTCCTCTCAGACTCCACCACTGGCAGCCAGGCGATTTCTTGCATCTCACAGGTCATAGCATGAGTCATGGCACAACTCACTAGAACACCAAGTAGCTGACAGGACAGCCGTGTTTAGTCTTTTACCTCCGCCAGAGCCCAGAGTCAGATGCGGATGCCCTTCCTGCAAAGTGCACCTCGTTTGATCAGCTGGTGCCTTGCTTGTTGCCTGTAGAAGGAGGTGTTAGCTAGGATGGTTCGGGCTAGCAAAAAGAGTGGCAGATTACCATTTCTCTTCAGTTTTCTAGTGAGAACTTTGTTCATTGAATATATATTACATATGAAACTAGATAAAGCAATGGTATTAGGTGAAAGTACAAAAAGGACGTGTACCCAGTTCGTCAAGATTATTTTACGGCAAGTATTAAAAATTGATACTTTGTCACAAAAGGACAACTCAGGTAAAATAAGAAGCAGCTGGGATACGAAGTCAAACGGTGTAAACTGGAACATTCTACAAATATTACTCTTCGATAAATTCCCTTTCCTTCCTCCCTCCCTCCCTTCCTCCCTCTCTCCCTTTCTCTTTCTCTCCCTCTCTCCCTCTCATTTCCCTCTCTCTCTCTTTCTCTTTCTTTTTCTTTCCCTCTCTTCTCTGTCTCTGAAAAATTCCAACCATATACCAAACTAGAGAGAATAGTATGATGAACTCTAATGTACTTTCTCACAGCTTCAATAGTTTTGAACACATGACCAATTTATTTCATCTTTATTCTTCCCACTACCCCCTTTCCCTGGATTATTTTAAAGCAAATCTCAGACACGGTTTCTTTGCATCTGATTATTTTTCCCAGATGTTTGCAGAACACTTACTACCTCTTTTTTAGTTTTGATATTGCTTGTTTGTGTTTTCTCTCTTATATTTTTGATAGTTTTGTCCAGCATTTATTAATTTTGTTAGGCTTCTCAATGAAATGTTTTCTTTACTGGCCTTCTCTATTGTTTGTTTCTGTTTCATTAATTTCTCTTATCTTAATTATTTTCTTTCTCCTACTTTCTTTTTATTCAATTGGATGCTCCTCTCCTAACTTCTAAGTTGTATGCTAACTCATTGCTTTTCAACCTTTCTTGTTTTCTAATAAATGTACCCAACATTATATACTTCTAAGTATGGTATCAGTGGCATTTCACAAATTTTTACACGTATTTTCAGTCAGATCAAAGTATTTCCAAATTTTCATTGTAATTTTTTAATTCAAATTTTGAAATGTGGGCTTCCCTGGTGGCACAGTGGTTGGGAGTCCGCCTGCCGATGCAGGGGACACAGGTTCGTGCCCCGGTCCGGGAGGATCCCACATGATGCGGAGTGGCTGGGCCCGTGAGCCATGGCCGCTGAGCCTGCGCGTCTGGAGCCTGTGCCCCGCGACGGGAGAGGCCACAGCAGTGAGAGGCCTGCATACCGCAGGAAAAAAAAATTTTTTTTGAAATGTATTTTCATTTTCAGTTAGATCAAAATATTTTCTAATATTCACTGGGATTTCTTTTGACCCATAGTTTATTTAGAAGTACACGTCTTAATTTCCAGTCATAAGAGGATTTTCCAATTATTTTTTTTTATTGGTTCCTAGCATAATTGTAGTAAGGAATGTAGTGAGGAATTATATTCTATGTCTTCTGTTTATTCTTTTAATTGAAAACAATCTGGCCTGAAAGTTTCAATTAATTGATATTAATACATTTAAATTCAAGTAAATTGCTTTTACATTCAGTTTTAAATCTATCAACTCATTCAAATAGAAATATTTGTTCTGTCTATTCTGTGTTCCTTTGTCTCTCTCTTCTTGATTTTATATGGGTTACATATATTCTTCTATTGCTTTAGAAGTTATATACACTCTTCACTATTGGCAATTCCATGTGAGACACTGATGAAAAGCTGTGGGGCACAGCTTCCCCCCGCCAAAGAAACCCAACTGTTTTAACTTAATCTATTTTCAGTGGAGTGAGCATTTAAGAGAAAATGAAGAAATAAACAGCAAGTGGTGCTTCTTACACACTTGAGCAAGAATAAAACAAGGCAAGGCCATGACAGTGTCCAACCTTAAGTCTCAGTCACATTTCTTACTGGGATTCAGACATGTCTGGTCATGGTCAGCGGACACATGCCTATATTACAGGGTGGCAGCACTAACACTCCCATGAAGGCACTGACAACCAGTAAGTTGTACTCAGCATCTGTGATTGTGTGGATTGTATAGGCTTCAAAAATACAAACTCATGAAGGATCTGGAGCTGATGAGAAAAGTGATGGATGTCACATTATAGCTTTCATTATTGTTCTTAAATACATCTATGACACCTGGAAAACAGGAGAAATGCAGATTTCTGGGCTCTAATTATGACATTCTGATTTACTAGGCCAGGACTGTGAATGAACTCAGGTAGTTCTTCCTGGGGAGTTATAGAAATAATGGAATAGAGTCCCTGAGTGGTCACTATTGCAATGCCAATGTGCTTAGTGAAATATGATGCTTAGTGTTGTCTTACCATCAACCAGCTAGTGACCACTATAGGGAGTGGACTTCATTTCAGAAAAGAGCTTTGCATCCAGAGTAAAGTACCAGACCTCCCAAAGCCAGAGTCTATAATCAATTTAATTCAGCTAAGATCCAAATCAAGACACTGTCTCTGTGAAAAATTCAATGAAATGAAAAATTCAACGCATGTTGAATTTAACCTAGAGAAAGTATGCCTTCCTGTTATGCTACTTAAGCTAATGTGACTTATATAAGGTGGTGGTTTTGGTATTGCTTTTACCATCAATGAAAAACATTTTCCCATCACATTAAAGCTCCATTAAGCACAGACTATGTGACATACTAAGTGACATTAATACTGCCTATGCAATTTCTCAGTGATTTTCACCACAACATTATAGAATAGGCATTATAAGGAAACTGAGGCAGAGAGGGATTAACTCAACCATGATTACAGAGCTGATGAGTAGCAGAGCCAATGTTTGAAGTCAGATTCATTTATTCCAAAGGCTATTATTGTTCCAACCTACAGCACTGCCTCCCCTAATCATGAGAATTTATGAACATGCTGGGAAGGAAATGTGGTATGGAATTTCTCTACAGGCTAAGTTGGGTACATTCACCTCTAATTTTTCTCTGACAGTATTGTCATTCAGGGTTGAACCATGACTGTTACAAAAGATACCTAGCTTTGGGATGGATAGAGTTTCACTATAAAAGCACTGGGGAGATTTAAGAGAGATTTGAACTAGGTTTCTGAATGGTATGCACATTTCTTCAAAGCTGTAAGATACATAAATCAAGCATAGGTCTTATCTATAACTATGAATTTATTTTAAGATACAAAGGAAGCTGTGAGTCTCAAGAATATAATGTTACATGAAGACAAGAGAAGCACTGTTATTTAGGGCAAAAAAATTATAAACAAATAAAATGATGCCCTAGAGCCAATGGGTGTGAAATTATGAATAGAAACAAAGAAAAAGGGAAAAGGAAAGAAAAGATGGAGAAAAAGTCAGACAGGGAAAAAAGAAAAGAGCAAAAGAATCTAATCTGGCCTATGGATTCATCTAACGTATGGAAGGAAAAGTCCAGGGATTGAAATATTAACTGTTTTTGTAGGAAGTTAGTAACGCTTAAGTATTAGATTTTCCTACTTATTCGATAAAGGGAAAAGCTTATTTTTTTCCTTTTTGTTTTGAAAATATGTCCTTATATAATTATTAGCCTTTATTTTGTGTATTCTTTTAAACATAATAATAGTTTTCAATTCTTAGCAGATTTACAATGTTTTGTAGGTATAACTAGACCTTGACTTCACACATTGAAGAATAACTGGAGTTCTCTTCCTTACATCAAAAATTAAATTAAAAAAAGAAACAAAAGAAGATAAAAAATGTCAGAGAAGACTAGAGTTACACATTAACTGTGGTCACCAACTAATGAGCTTGTTTAGGAAATGAGTAGACATTTCTTCACTTTGTGTAGCTTTACTATGCATTTATTAAAATGACAGTTTGAAGGCTCCATGTTCTTGGAAGCCTCCTTTTCTGCTGAGGTATGTCTTGATGATGCAGTAGCAATGTTATAAATCAACTAGAGAATTCTATCTGTTGTTGCTAAAAGTGATAGTGGCAGGTACTTCAAACTAGGCAGGTGGCCTGTTTCCAGAAGTTGTACAATAAAGGAAATGAAGAGACTGGGCAAGAACCAGGGAAGCCATAATTCTCAGGCTGATCAGAGGCTACAGGTCAAGCTGACACTGTCATGGCCTCGCCTTGGTTCACCTTTGCTCAAATGTTCAAGAAGCACCACTTGCTGTTTGTTTCTTCGTTTACTCTGACCCACTTTCCCCACTGGAGCTGGAATAAGTTAAAGCTGTTGGGTTTCTCATAGAGACCTCAGAAAATGGTGCCCTACAGTTTTCATCAGTATCTCAAATAGTAAAGATCTCTGAGGGAGAAACATGTCATCAAAATTTGCAAGTTCTCAGTCATACCTTTTAATGGGAAAAAAAGTTCCTCCTCCTATCTCCCATCCTAGTTTCTGCTCTTAACAGGGAACTCTTTAAATAAAATAAACAAGTTCGAAGACCTCTCCAGGGTCCCTCTTACTCTTGTTAGGTCTGTCTTGCCCACTTCTAGCTCTAAGATCTTGTTTTCTTCCCAGCCCCTGGTGGTCTTGGCAAAACCTCACGCAGGTTCCCAGGCTGCACACCCACGGAGGAGATTGTGGGGTTTGGTGGTTACAGGAACCAGCCAGAGGCTCTTGCGCTTCAGTCTCTGCTGAGTAGCTCAACTCTCTGACCTTGCAGATGAGTCACTAGGATACCATTGACTGAAAGGGAGAATTTGGGGGCAAATATAGGAACCTTCTCTGAAATCCAGATGCTGTTTGTGAGCTGTGTTTTCCCAGATCAAATAAACAAGCACCAAAAGCAGTCATCCAGGCCCCATGGAAAAAAATATTATGTACCCCAGATGCTTTCATGGCTAGTGGGTGGCTAAATTAGGTTCTTGTTTTGTCTAAAGGCATTTGAGTATATAAAAAAATTACATAGCAAATATCTGGTGTCCTGACTCTCTCAAATTATGAAAACTACTGGTCTTATAATATGTTAGTGGCAAAGAATAAACATAAATTAAAGTCGAATTTGCCAACAAAACACTTTGCTTGCATATTGTAGAAAAGCAAAAAGCATCAAGTCAAAACATTTCGATGTCCTAGACCATTACTCACAGTTATGCTATTCTGGAGTCAAATTGCAATCATCGTTAACTGTTGAGATGAAAACTTGAAGACCCTCAGGTTTCTCACAAACAAAAACAACAACACTACACATTATTTGAGAGTCCTTGTACGACTTTCAATCCTGCTGAGAAAAAAGAAATACAACCAAGTTCCAATTTCTGTCAAGAGGGTAGCCGACATTTCAGCTCTTTATCTAAGGATACTTTCTTTTAGAACATTTGTTGGGTTTGGGCGTTTACTTCCCTCCAACTGTGAAGTTCCAGAATAGATGCTCTGGAAATCCGCAAAGAAAGCCAGACTCAGTCATCCCAAACTTTGTTAATACTGTTTACTACCTTTTTTATCCTCTCAACCAAACCCCTGGGGAATGCATGGATCCTCTCTACCTGGCATCTTTTACATTTTCACATACTGGAAGAAACCTTCTGAATTAAATTTTGCCCTTATCCTCATCCTTCCTCTGCTGCTGTTTATTGTCCAGGGATGCTTGTTGGTTGAAAATTTTTTTGCTGTCTCTTGCCTACTAGGTAGGGTGTTTCCTGCTTTTCCTTCAGCTATCCGGGGTCTTCTCTGAAAGCATCAGCCAATCAGTGTGCTATCATCCTAACAATTATGTTAATGATGGAAGTTGGATATAGCAGTGAAATAAATAAAATGGATTAGGAGGTAGATATATGGCATGATAATCTTGGGTCCACCAGTAAGCTTTGAGAGTTAACTTCTTCCTCTGTAAGACTTATTTCCCTCATTGGTAAAATGATGGGGTTGGAAAGATGCTCACTGACTTCTCTGAGCCCACTCTATTAGTCAGTGCTCTCCAGAGAAACAGAGCCAGTGAGATACATACTTAAATATTTATATGTGTAAATATAAATAAATGAATGTGCATATATATACCCACATTGAGGAGGGCAATGCACTTTATTGAGTCCACCAATTCAAATGCTAATCTCATCCTGAAACACCCTCCAAGACACCCAGAAATAATGTTTAATCAGGGCACCCATTGCCTAGTCAAGTTGATATATAAAACTATCATACCTACTTTATAACAATTTAATGATTTTTTTTGCCTTTTCAAGTAATTTATGTGTATTTTAAAAGTGGCTCTCTGGAAACCTTTCCTTAGAGTTTGCCTTCTCTAGACTTTAAATTATCCGTGATGAAAATTTTGGGCCAGGTAGGAGCTAAGGGTAAACCATGGCAGAGATTTCTGAGCTGGAAAGACCATTTGAATCTCTTTATTTCATTAAACCGTATAATGAAATAATAAACATTCATTCAGCACTTTATGTGTGCAAGAATTATCCTGTGACTTTGAAGTGTGCTAACTCATTTTACCCTTACAATAACACTGTGAGATATATATGATTATCATTTTAAAGATCTGAATGCTGAGGAATAGAGGTTGCATGAGTTGCCCAAATGTCCCCAGCTGGTAAAAGGCAGAGCTGAGATGTGAACCCAGGCAGTCTGTTCGGGAAGCCATTATAAAAATATTGTGTTGAGAAGGGCCTCACACAGAGTTCATACATTTTTCTGGCCTCAGCTGAATAATATAACAAATCTCATTGCAAAACCAGCTCTTCATCTATAGACTCCACAACATTACCATTGGTCCTAAAATTCTACTACAAGCTAGAGTCTCCTTCATCACTTTATTTATTATTGTTTTTATTTTTAGTGTTATTTATTTGAAGTATAGTTGACCCACAATATTAAGCAACCGCTCCATCCAGTTTTCTCCCATTCTCTGTGCAGGACTGACAATTTAGCCTTAAAAATCTACTCATGGTCCAAGGTCAAAAGCCCCAGGTCCTAAATTTAAAGTCTTTCCCTGCACTGTTCCCTTACTTGTAACAACTTGCCCTGATGTATCTGCCAGGCTGAAACCCCACCTTCATGTAGTCTTTTCTGACTAAAGCAGGGAGCTCTTATATTCACTCACTTAGCAACTAGTTATCAAGGATTTATCATGCACTCAGCACCATGCTAGGGCATAGGAGAACCATGTTAAGTAGGATATACAGTCTTGAACTTGTTGAGTTTTTTGTTTTTGGTGTTTTTTTTTTTGCGGTACGTGGCCTCTCACTGTTGTGGCCTCTCCCGTTGCGGAGCACAGGCTCCGGACGCACATGCTCAGCGGCCATGGCTCACGGGCCCAGCCGCTCCGCGGCATGTGGGACCTTCCCGGACCGGGGCACGAACCCGCGTCCCCTGCATCGGCAGGTGGACTCTCAACCACTGCTCCACCAGGGAAGCCCGAACTTGTTGAGTTTAAAGTCAAGACAGAGACGGAGATATGGGATAAAGAGACACCAACTACTATGTATAAAATAAATAAGCAGCAAGGATATATTGTACAACACAGGAAAATAGAGTCATTATTTTGTAATAATTTTAAATGGAGTATAATCTATAAAAATATTGAATCACCATGCTGTACACCTGTAACTAATATAATTGTTGTAAATCAACTATAATTCAATACAAAAAAGTAAAGTCAGAGCAGGAAAACTGCCCAAGAAACAATGAACAGCACACAATAATCAACTCCCGGTGTGACAGAAATACAATGAAGTTAACTTACCTAAACTCTTCAAATTAAAATGTATTTTTCATGGGGATATATGTATACATATAGCTGATTCACTTTGCTGTACAGCAGAAACTAACACAACATGGTAAAACAATTATATTCCAATAAAGATGTGAAAAAAACCCGTATTTTTCAAAAAAGCAAGAGTAAAAATTATATTTCTCATTCCAATCTTTATTCCTACAATTTTTGTTCTCCTATAGAATGAGTAATTCTACAGACAGGGACGTTGTATACATAGCCATGTGTGTACTTTTGTGTGCACATGCACCAACATTTAAGGAAACATAATTGCTCATTACTTATATTTTGATCCGTAGAAGAATGGCACTTTGACACTTCCCTTGTCTTATATGCTCTTCCTCTACCACAGAAATCTCTAGCACACCTGCATTGTAACACATGCCAGGTATGCACCAATTAATTTATACTGCAACTTCTGTAAACTTCTGTAAAATTTAGTTTAGAGATCTTTTGTGTTGAAAATGATACCAAAATACTTTATAAATTTTCTTGGAATTATAAGTTATTAAGAATGAAGGAGGGGCTTCCCTGGTGGTGCAGTGGTTGAGAGTCCGCCTGCCGATGAAGGGGACGTGGGTTCGTGCCCCGGTCCGGGAAGATCCCACATGCCGCGGAGCGGCTGGGCCAGTGAGCCATGGCCGCTGAGCCTGAGCATCTGGAGCCTGTGCTCCGCAACGGGAGAGGCCACAACAGTGAGAGGCCCACGTACTGCAAGAAAAAAAAAGAATGAAGGAGAAATGTTAGATGAACCCTAGAAAAACCCTTTTATTTTTCTGAAATTGGTCTTTAATTTCATCGATCCAGAGAGCGATGTCTCCCTTACTATACAATCAATTCGTGCAAAGCCTATTTTAATTTTTAAATTTTTATTTAATTATTTACTCATTCTAACCACTGATTTCTAAAAATCGATGTGAAATTCACAATGTGCTCCAAACAGTACTACCTCTCAAATTTAGGGGTAGATTCATTTAACTAAATGCAGACTTTCAGGGAGACCAAACATAAAACTTTGGCAACCTCCCATTTTTGTTGTGAGTGGCACCCATGTCTTTGTATGACCATTATCTAGTGCAAAATCCTGTCAATGGTATGTTCTCAGATAACAAGACCACAAGGCAAGCATAGAGAAAAAGAGAGGTCAGCTGGAGAAGTGATTGTGAAAGGAGACCCCAAGAGAGACCAAAGAGAGCTATTCGTCCAGCAAAAATATGTTTAGGATAAGAGGACAGTAGTCGAATCAAGACATCCTAAGAGGGGCATAGATGTGATGTTATCAAGGGTAGAGCCATAACTGTGTTACGTTTGATTTGGGGGTATTAGTTTGAAAATTATCTTTGCAGTTACATAACAGATTACCAATGTTATCTGTGCCTTTTCAATTTCAAGCATCCAAGTTATTTTCTAAGATTAAAACAATTTTGGGCCCTGGGGACTGGGTTAGATGTTTCTTTCTCTCTCTTTTTTAATAGATTATTGCCTGATGGACCTTTCAAAAATTTTTTTTTATTTTATATTGGATGTAATTAATTTAAAATGTTGTGTTAGTTTCAGGTGTACAGCAAAGTGATTCAGTTATACATATACATGTATCTATTCTTTTTCAAATTCTTTTCCCATTTAGGTTATTACAGAGTACTGAGCAGAGTTCCCTGTGCTATACAGTAGGTCCTTGGTGGTTATCTATTTTAAATATAGCTATGTGTACATGTCAAGACCAAATCCCCAGTCTATCCCTCCCCCCAACCCTTCCTTTCTGGTAACCATAAGTTCGTTCTCTAAGACTGTGAGTCTGTTTCTGTTTTGTAAATTAGTTCATTTGTATCATTTTTTAAAAGATACTGCATATAAGGGATATCATATGATATTTGTCTTTCTCTGTCTGACTTACTTCACTTAGTGTGATCACCTCTAGGTCCATCCATGTTGCTGCAAATGGCATTATTTCATTCTTTTTAAAGGCTGAGTAATATTCCGTTGTGTATAGGCATCACTAAATGTTTCTCTTTTTTTAATTTTATTGTTGAGCTTGTCCATATTTGCTACTCTGTTTTCTGTTATGGAACATGAGCTGCTAAGAGAACACAGCCCAGTGCCCGGTACATGGCAGGGGAAGTGGATGATGCCTCAACACGTGAATGAAATGGATAAATGGTGGAAAGGTTAACGGCTAAGTGGCTCCTTCACATTTTAAAAAAAATTATTTATTTATTATTTATTTTTGGTTGCATTGGGTCTTGTGCTGAGCACAGGCTTTCTCTAGTTGTGGCAAGCGGGGGTTACTCTTTGTTGCGGTGCATGGGCTTCTCATTGCAGTGGCTTCTCTTGCTGTGGAGCACAGGCTCTAGGCACGTGGGCTTCAGTAGTTGTGGCACATGGGCTCAGTAGTTGTGGCTTGTGGGCTCTAGAGCACAGGCTCAGTAGTTGTGGTGCACGGGCTTAGCTGCTCATGGCATATGGGATCTTCACGGACAAGGGCTCAAACCTGTGTCCCCTGCATTGACAGGCGGGTTCTTAACCACTACACCACCAGGGAAGCCCAGCTCCTTCACATTTAAAGAAGCAATCTGGTCTCTTTCCCAACCAGTTTTTGAATTATAAATCCTGACTCCCAGGAGGAAGGGAATAGATAACCTGAGTGTCAGCCAGCGCTACTTATCTATCTTTCATCTTTCAAATGTGTACTGATCAATCACTTTTTGCACAACACTGAGAATATACAGATTAATAAGAAAATTCATGCCTGTAAGGAGTTTATGATATAGCAGATGGGTGATTGTACACAGAGATCAAATATCATTTAATATCAGCAAATAGTGATGAATCACCTTACTTTCTTGAATCTCTAAACTCAGGAAAATGGTTTTGTTTACTGAGCAGAAGAAGACCTGAACATAAGGGTTTTGGCATAAGACCACCTACTGAAGGAACAATCTGACTTTATGTGCTTATTTACCTGCAATGAAATTTAAGGAAAAAACAAGTGTAGAAGATTGCTCTTAGTGTGATTATTTGGGCAGCATGAATTTAATACAAAAGCAAGTATAGAAAGGTTTCCTTCCTGTTTGAAGTTTTAGTGAAGATAATTTTTTATCCTAAATTATCAAAAAGTCTTTCCTTCCACTTCTGGTAGCTTTTATCATCTGTGATGGGACAAGATGGAAAATGCACATGCGGAAGTATAAATATCAATCATGTCCTAGGGTTGAAAACAAATCTGTTCACCTGGCAGCATTAGACTTTGTGTCTATTTCACAACTAAAGGAGGGGAACTGTGTTTGTTCCCTTCTTGTTGATTTTGTTTCACTCTCAAATGACTGTAGGAGAAGAAAAAAAGAAAAATCTTATGTTTGATGTTGGCTTCACAGTTCACTAATTGTGTGTCCTCAGGCGGCTCACTTCTGTGGGACCTCAGTTTTCTCATTTGTTACAGGAGGCGAGCAGGGTGGCACGGCTGGGGGGGCACAGACAATCTTGAAGTTTCGCTCGAGCATTATTTTCAGGCTCCGATTCTGAGAGAGACACAGGCAGGGTGGCCAGGTTAAGAACATCTGGGGCGCAGAATTCCAGGACTTTGTAAGATGGGTGGCCCAGCAGCAAAAACCTGGGCTTTGAAGTCAGAGGGGCCTGGCTTTGAACCGTCGGGCTAGAACTTCCTAGTACTTACTAGGTTAGTTGTTCTAGGGAAGTTATGCACCTAAAGTCTGTAACTGCATCTGTAAAATGAAAATACTATTGTACCTCACAAAGTGGTCACGAGAATGAAAAGAAAAACAAACGAACAAATGTCCTGGTTCTCAGTAAATGGTTGTATACCCCACCCTCTCTGCAAACACACCTCTGCGCTATTAAGGTGGGTGCATGGCAGTTTCCTAGGAAACTCATGGGTCTCTTGTGCCCCAGGTCACCAGAAGACAACCCAATCAGGAAAATTTATTTTCTTGGACTCTAGCAAATCATAGGTAGGCTTCCCCCAAGTAGGACTAGACGAAAAAAAAAGTCTCAGACAAAGGGACCTTGGTTGGAAATATCCATTTCTAGGCATTTGTGATGCCAGCCACAGCTGGCAAGACTCTCTTTTCCACGAGGGAAACTCCCTCCACGATGGCTTAGGGAGAAAGTCCAGACTTCACCCTGTCTCTTTCCAGAAAACAAGAATCTCTGTCTGTGTTTACGAGAAGATGGTCGGTTTCATTCCAGCTGAAAGTGAAAAGAATGTCACCCTCCTCTCAGCCGAGCAGAGCCCACAGCATTTGCTGAAAGGGTGGAGGGCTGTTTCTGCTCGGGGTGCCTGCGTGTTTGCGGGGGGTGGGTGCCAGGCAGGGGATGGGTTGGAATAAGGGCCTCCGAGCTGGGATTCGCCTTGCGCACTCGTACACTGCGTATGTTGTGCAGAAGGGGTTGGAAGTCGAGCCAGAAATAATTCCTTCTTGAGACAGAGCAGGGCAGTTCCTACTGGCTCGCTCAGGGGGTGGCTTCCCTTCATCAGTCGCTGTTGACAGATTGCTGGGGTCCTTTCAGTTTAGACCTCCGTGTTGAGAAGGTGTAGGGAAGCCTGGGGAGGAGAAAAGAAGGGCTGCTTGAGTGTGAGGAGGGGCCCCCTGCCTCGGTGGGTGGGGCGCTGGCTGCTACCTGGAGTCTTCACCAGGAGCCCAGGATCATCCCGGGGGCTTGGAGGGGGGTCCATAGGTGTGTGCTTAGGTTCTGACCAGATCAGGCCACAGTGGCAAAGTGACTTCTTGTGTGTGTCCCCAACGTGTTCGTTGTGCCCAATCCCCTGTGCCTTTTTTTTTTTTTTTTTTTTTTTTTGCGGTACGTGGGCCTCTCACTGTTGTGGCCTCTCCCGTTGTGGAGCACAGCCTCCGGACGCGCAGGCTCAGCGGCCATGGCTCACGGGCCCAGCCGCTCCGCGGCATGTGGGATCTTCCCGGACCGGGGCAAGAACCCGTGTCCCCTGCATCGGCAGGCGGACTCCCAACCACTGCGCCACCAGGGAAGCCCTCCCTTGTGCTTTTATCCCAGTAGGAATGTGGCTGAGCAACCCAATTATCAAGAGTGGAGTTGAGCAGACGGAATCAGGCCTATCCCGGTATGTGTTGGTAGCTTCCGTTCCTAACTCTTGGGAAAGAGTAAGCCAAAGCAAAGACTTATGGACTCTCTGGGAACAGCTAACGTGGTTCTAATGTGGGATTCTGGAGGAAATCACGTGAAGCCCCATGTTCTACATTCAGCCCCCACCTACTGTGGTCTTCCAGCAGTTGTGGAAGGACCTGGAGTGCCACCTGTGTCCCTATATCCTCCACCTCCCAACCCAGTGGATCTCTGCTCAGACCAGCTCGGCCAAACTGAACCTGAAAAGCCGATGAACTTCCCCGCTGCCCTCTTTAGTAATCATATGCTCTACTAAACTTGAAAGTGGTGAGAATGCTATGTGGGAGAAAGAGGACGTGAAAAAGTATTGTATAAGCAACAACAGCAATAATAATAATGATAACACCCTCAGAGGAGCCAGCCTCTCACGTCTCCTTTCTTTGCTACTGTAGCTCGGGTTTGGCTGGCCTCCTTGGCTTGGCGAGCTCCATCCACATCATCTCCTGCTTCTCCTGTTGGCTGAGCTCCCATCCTCCTCTTGGCTCCTGGAGCTTGATTCCTGGCTGGCTATGCTAATCCCACATAATATTTTACACAAATTTATACGAAATCCGCCCCCCTCGCCCCCCCCCACCCCGTTACAAAGCTTAGCAGAGAGGCACTGTTTCTTTTTCTTGATAAAATTAATCATTTATAACTTGGCTCTAAGAAACCAGTCCAACTTGTGGGTGCTTAGTTTTTGCTCATAAGAAACATTCCCAGCCCCACTCCAGAAGAAAAAGATCTCCTATTCCTCTGCCCTGGCCCCCAAAGTGCTGTCTAGTTTGGAAATTCCCACCAGTCTGGTTTAGAACCACACTCACAAGTTGCCTGGGAATTTCTCCCAGAAAGCTTCTATCTACTCCACCCCTTGGGGCTTGATTTCCCACAGACCCCTGGGTGGTTTAGATTGTTGTCTGTTTCAACAACATGATAAACTTATTGTGGCTGCCCAAGCTTCTCCAAAGAGTTGTGGGAATCACTGGTGAATTACTTCTTTGATTTTTCTTAAGTGAAATTCTGCTTTTCCTCATGTTAAACAACCATTCCCAGAGCACAGTTTTTCAGTGGCATTTTACATTAAGGAGGAAGACATGCTCTCTGCTTCTAACAGAAATCAACGAAGACATCAAACTCTGGATTTGCGACTAGGACAATGAAAGTTCAAGCAAAAAGCATGTCTATTAGCCCTGATGCGTCACTAATAAAGAAGGTAACTAATTTTTCACCACCAAAGAGAAAATCTAAGGACTAGGCTGTATGTTTCAGCACATGCGTACAGCCTCCATACACAGACTTGTAGGAAAAGAGAATAGAATTTCTCTACTCTTGTTTTCTTTAAGCAAAGACAAGTAGTAGATAGTAGCATCTAGCACCTCAAACTTTTCAACAAGTTAGGAGGAATGGAAGGAGACTCTGGGGATCCCGTCACTTTCTCAAGCAGCATGGGTGGTGCTGGTGGTGGGCTGTGTGTGTGTGTGTGTGTGTGTGTGTGTGTGCGCATGTGCGTGTGTGTGTTTGTGTGTGTGTTTCCCTTTCTGGTGCTGGTGAAGGGTTAGCTGACTGTGCTTATAGCCCCAGCTTTCGGAATATAATTTCTGCTTCCATCTAAATACCTAACTCTCCTTTTTTTTTTGCAGTATGCGGGCCTCTCACTGTTGTGGCCTCTCCCGTTACGGAGCACAGGCTCCGGACGCGCAGGCTCAGGGGCCATGGGTCACGGGCCCAGCCGCTCCACAGCATGTGGGATCTTCCCGGACTGGGGCACGAACCCGTGTCCCCTGCATCAGCAGGCAGACTCTCAACCACTGTGCCACCAGGGAAGCCCTAACTCTCCTTTTCTTGTAGCAAGGAGTTGTGACAAATATACATTCAGGATGCTTTCTCAAGTGGCAGTAAAGTAAATTAGGATGAACACCAATGAGCATCACTTCCCAGTTGAGTGACCAGAATCCCTATGTATCATTTTGAAATAAAGCATCTAAAGCTCAGAGATGTGGTCAGATTTGTCCCAGTTACACAGAAATTTAGTAACAGAGGTAGAGTTAAGGTCTAATTCTTCAAATTCCTAATCTAGTGTTTTGTTATTAACTTCATTTACTATCATTCTTTGTCCAAAATGTTTCAGGCACCATTCTGGATGTTCAAGCTATATTATAATACTTCCCAGAAAAATTCCATGTAATGTTGCTCATAATATATTCATGTTATTTACTAAATAGGAAGAGGGAATATATATGTCTAAACTGGCATCTGCCAGGCAGCCTTAGCCTTGT
Organism: Pseudorca crassidens; assembly: GCF_039906515.1. Taxonomy (NCBI): domain Eukaryota; kingdom Metazoa; phylum Chordata; class Mammalia; order Artiodactyla; family Delphinidae; genus Pseudorca; species Pseudorca crassidens. The sequence continues at coordinate 23,832,588 of NC_090306.1, read as the reverse complement.
TCTAGTTAATGTATACAAAATAGAAACTACTTTGTATGAGACGAGGGGAGCGCGTGCGCGCACGGGAATCCAAACCCAAGACACAGTATCTAAAAAGGAATAGAATCCATGTGGCCGAGTTCTACAAATAGTAGGCAGAGCAAAGGAAGACTCTCCTTAAAATTGACTTGAGAAGATCATGCCTTTGATCTTTTTAAGTGAACTTTTTATTTTAAAATAGGTTTAGGTGTACAGAAAGGTAGCAAAGATAGTACACAGTTCCCATACACCCGGCATCCAGTGTGCCCTGTTGTTAAAGTCTTACATTAATGTGAGAAACTTGTCACAAGTAGTGAACCAATACTGATACATTATTAACTAAGTTAATTTTAACTAAAGTCCATGCTTTATTCAGATTTCTCTTGTATTTATCTATTGTTCTTTTTCTATCCTAGATTCAGGATACCCTATTTTATTTACTGGTCGTATCTCCTTAGGGTCCTCTATACTGTGGCTTTCTCAGACTTTCCTTATTTTTCATGATTTGGAAAGTTTTGAGGTGGACTGATCAGGGGTTTGGTAGAACATCCTTCTATTTGGGGTATCTGATGTTTTTCTAATGATTAGACTGGGGTTAAAGTGTTTTGGAGAAAGATGACAGAGCATAAGTGTCATTCTCACCCCATCTGTCAAGGACACATACTATCTACATGACGTCCCTGCTGACGTTGACCTTGGTCACCTGGCTGAGGGAGTGTTTGTCTGATTTCTCCCACTGTGAAGTTACTCTTTTCACTCCTTTTTATAGTATGTCCTCTGGAAAGGTGTCACTATGCACAGCTCACCTTTCAGAGATGGGGTGTGATGTTCTAACTCCTTGAGGGGACTGTATTTATTTAATTATTTGAAAATTGCCTTTGTTTTTTAGATCACATGTAAACACAAGGAACAGGAACAGTGACGTTAGAACGTGAAAATAAAGGTAAGTTGCAGAAAGGTCCCAGAAAATACCTCGTTCTGCTTTCCTGACTTCATTAGGACAGTACTGAATAATTTGAAGAGTGCACACTCACACGTGGTTGGGTTAAATTGTCAGCATTCATTATTTACTCCACAAATGCTCTTTGAGTGCCAACTCTTTGCTGAACTCTGAGTTCCACCATTTGAATTCAAAACCACACTGGGTGTCGGGGAAGAAAAGTGCCATCACTCTCACTCAGTTTCAGATGAGAAAATCATGGAAGAAAGTTTTTCCTGGGTGTTATCGATCCAGCTGTAAAGAATGCCCAGGCTTCTGCCCAGGCTGGCTCAGGTGCAGCAAGGGCAGGGCCACACTCTTGCCACTGACGATGTGCAGGACCACCTCTCACCTCACTGAGCTACAGTAGGACGAGGAGACACAGGCAGGAGGTGGGCTGTCCTGCACCAGTACCGGCCCAGCTCCCTGGGCCTGTTGCTCCCTCAGAGGCGCGCCACTCTGCCTGCAATTCGTCCCTCCCTCCAGGCCCCCAGTGTGGAGCTGGGGCTCTGCCCGGCTACCCGGGGGCCACTGAGGAACTCCCAGGCCTGCTGTCTCCAGCATGGCCCCAAGGTGGACACTAGCCCCTGCCGCTGTAGGTGCCGTGCTGCTTCAGCTATGACGAATGAGCCATTTGTGAAAGAGAGAACCCTGAGAAGTTAGTGTACTATGCAGTCAGTAGGCTGACCTGAGACCTATGTAAAAGGAAAGGCTATTCCCACAAACAGACTATTTTTGTACTAGAATTTGCTAACTTGTAACATGGGATTTTCCTTTTGGCCAATAATCAGGATTTCCCTATAAGTCACGTGTAGGAAAGGTAAACTCTAATTATGACAGCTACACTGAAAAATAATTGTACTGAAATTCACTTGTCTAGCTTCATTTGATTTTAATACTTTTTAACATTTTAAAATTTATTTTTTACACAGCAGTTTCTTATTAGTTATCTATTTTATACATATTAGTGTATATATGTCAATCCCAGTCTCCCAGTTCATCCCACCCCCCTGCTGGTTTTAATTTTTAAATGTTTGTAAAAAGAGACTGTTTTGGGGAAGATGGGGCAGAAGATGGGCGATTTCTTTTGTAAACGTAAAATAAATGAACATGCATTGGATACCAAAAAAAAAAAAAAAAATAGTGAAAGAATGCCCAGGCTTCTGGACAACAAGCGCAATGCTTGACTATACTCAACGCTGTGGGCTTCCTAGCACCACTAAGCCATACAGAACAGGCTGTTTTTATTAAATATTTCCAAGGGTAATCCTTATTTGCTGAGCCATACCTGCCACTAAGAAATCAAGGATTCAGCTTAAAGTTTTACTTGGCTCTTCCTGGGATTCCATCTCCTCCAGCCACAGTCTCCTCCCTAGCCTTGCCTCTACCTCGGTAAACTATGACGCGGGCTACGTCTCGATTCCTGCTACTGAAAATAAGTAGTGTGTGGACTACTTGAGTCTTGAGTGCCTACTGTTTAAATTATTATCATTTTGTTTACCCAGAATCTGTTGCTATAGAAGTTTGGTGTTCTTACAAGAGCTCCATTTATTCAAGCACTTTACAAATCAGTCCAGTGGTCTTTCTGGAAATCGTGAGTTGCTTTTATGCACATAACATTGTATTAGATATCTTGAAAATGTCTTGAAAACAAAGGGAATAAATTACAACAGGATAATTGGCACTGGCAGGTTTATTATCCAAAAATTCCCAAAGAATATGAAAATTCCATGACTTGGAAATATATTTCTCATAATAAAGAGAAAGATAGAGGTGATCACGAGGGATGAGGATTGAAGGAAACACTGAGGTGAACTGAAGCGGTTGGGCTGGAATGAACTAGAATGACAGGGTTAAACTGGGAAGTCGTGAATCCTTGAAGATTTGATCTAACATCTTCACCTGTAGGCATGACGTCATCTCATGAATTTTCCTTTATAGGAAACCACTATAAAGTATTTGACACCAGGAATAGTGGTGGTCCCCTGGTCCTCTTGGGAGTGGTTTAAGGTAGACTCAGAAATCTTTATTCCTTTTTCTTTGGAATTTTAGGAGCAGAAACTATCCAAATTCAGCTTCATCATACATTTATTTCTAATACAACGCACATTCAGATTTTATAGAGCAGGCTTACAGAATCTTATTTCTTGAGCTCTCCCAGTCTTTGTTTTTTTGGCTGCTTTTGGTCAGACAGGGTCCCCTGAGCTAGTTCACTCAGCATGCAAATATCCACTATGAAAATATGCCCATTCTGTAATCATTCTCTTTTGCTCACTCTGGGTATTGTATTTATTGACCTTAAGGGTGACTAGTCTCAGAAGATTTGACAGAAAGAAAAATTTCTAAAAAGTTTTTGGGTCATTGTCTCAGCAATCCCACTACTGGGCATATACCCTGAGAAAACCATAATGCAAAAAGAGTCATGTACCACAATGTTCATTGCATCACTATTTACAATAGCCAGGGCACGGAAACAACCTAAGTGTCCATCGACAGATGAATGGATAAAGAAGATGTGGCACATATGTACAATGGAATATTACTCAGCCATAAGCAGAAATGAAATTGAGTTATTTGTAGTGAGGTGGATGGACCTAGAGTCTGTCATACAGAGTGAAGTAAGTCAGAACGAGAAAAACAAATACCGAATGCTAACACATATATATGGAATCTTAAAAAAAAAAAAAAGGTTCTGAAGAACCTAGGGGCAGGATAGGAATAAAGATGCAGACGTAGAAAATGGACTTGAGGACATGGAGATGGGGAAGGGTAAACTGGGACGAAGTGAGAGAGAGGCATGGACATATATACACTACCAAACATAAAATAGATAGCTAGTGGGAAGCAGCTGCATAGCACAGGGAGATCAGCTCGGTACTTTGTGTCCACCTAGAGGGGTGGGATAGGGAAGGTGGGAGGGAGATGCAAGAGAGAGGGGATATGGGGTTATGTGTATACGTATAGCTGATTCACTTTGTTATACAGCAGAAACTAATACAACCATGTAAAGCAATTATACTCTAATAAAAATGTTAAAAAAACAAAAAGTTTTTGGGTCATTGTCCCACATGCTATATAGCAGGAGAAGGGGAGAACTATAATCCAACCTTAGAGTGGGAAACCCTGGGCTGAACCTGCCCCACCAAATAGTATTTGGATGGCATGAATGAGATCATTTAACGTATTTGGCAGTCGAACTGGAAGTCTTAATGTCATTATGCCTCAGGTCTAGGAAGAGAGAAAAGAGGTTTTAGCAAAAGAAAAAGACAATGAAACAGTATCTGTCATCTGTCTTCTCATCCACAAGTCTGTATTTCCCTGTGTAATAAACCATGCAGTTTATCTTCTGGCCAATGTGTTAATATCAGACTCATATTTTGGCAAAATAACTAAGTGGACTTTTCTTTTGTTTTCAGGGTAAGAATATTTTAAAAACCAAGACCTTTCAAAAGAAATATTGGTCTCTTTCCTTATGACTATTGATAAAGAGAAGAGTAAGTCACAGCTCAGGGCTTTCTGATCTACCAGCCAAATAATTTTAGACAGATAGTGCATGATCCCCAAGGAAGTGCAAACTTCAGTTCCTCTATAAATATTATGGTAAATTCTGTAAATTCAACACTTTTTTCTTCTGGACTCTACAGTTATTCTAAAAAACTGCTTCTAATTTAAGAGAATTTTGTAGGGGATGGAAAATCTATATTTTGAATAGAAGAAAGGATGAAAGTTGGTACTTTAAGCATAGAAAATATGCATATAATAAACTTATAAATATGATTTGTCCCAAATGAGAAAGGTCATCATGACATAAAGGTTTTCAAGTTACTAAATGTTGTGATATTTTATCACAAGATAGATTTATATAATTTCCTCCTTCTTCCCTGCTCATCTCTGCATATGGGGAATGAGAAAAGAAATCAGGACTAATAAACTCTAAATATTAAAAGATTTTATTTTTTAAAAAATTATTTTAAAGATTATAATTATAAATTGTAATAAAGATTATAATTTACCATAATCCTTAGAAGTTTACACCAGGGGGAAATGCACTGCAGTCTCGAGGAGAGGAAAAGAAAGTAGAGTGATAACAAATGCAAAATGCTTTTGTATAATTATCAAGAGCTGCGAGAATAATAAACTACATCTATCTATCCTTTAGACCGTTGTTCTCCAAGTCCATATAATAGTTTACTCTTAGCAGCCACATAAAATCCCATTAATATTTTCTGGTTCTTCCTTATCTCGTCCCATCTCATTTTGTGTTCTGCTTGGTGCATTCATTCATTCATGATCTTTCCACTATTTTTGTGTAAACTACATCATTCCTTTACCACTGGGCTTCATTGGTGTTATTCATACCCGACCTGGAACACCATTCCTTCAACTTACTGCCTACCCTTGTCTTACAGACTTTTTTAGCATATTCAGCCCAAGTTCCTTTTTGAAAACTTCTTCACTTCTTAGACTACTTGGATTATTTATTTTTCATTAAACTTCAAAAAATCCACACTGCACAACTTATTCTTTAAGTGTTTTCTAATGGTTTTCAAGTGTGTTTTTTGCTTTGACTTCTAGGATATATTATTAAACTCTCTAGAGAAGAAAACATATCTTAAATTTCTATTCTAACATGAATCTTAGCAATTCTGGGCTTAAATCTGATGTGGCATGAATACTGGAAGGTGATTGATTTGGTTTTCTGTTTGACAAAATGCATGCTAATTTTCCAATTATTTCAAACATCTGTATGAAATGAGTGTTGCATCAAAAACAGAAGGAATTAAAAAAAAGTGGCTGGAGTGGGGTGGGAGTGAGTGAATGTAAGTGAAGAAGAGGTATAGAGTATATACTCATTTTATTTCATCTTCTCTCTGAATCTGATATTACAGCCACCATTTTAAATTTGAAGAGACTTGATACTCAGAGACGTTATATGTTTTGCTCAAGTTTATAAGGCAAACGTGGCAGAAGCAAGATTTGAACACTTGTCTTTTGATTCAATGCTAAGGTTCTTTCTATGATGTTGATAATCAGCTTTCTCAACAAGTTGCCATAAAAATGACTATTAAGTGAATATTAGTGAATGAAGAGTGAACAAGGAGTCAGTTATTTTATTGAAAATGAAATGAATCAGAGCTAAAATACCTGGTATTGATTTTGGTCCCTATTAAACCTGAGGGGGTGTTCAGACAATGTAGAGTGAGAGTCAAAGAAAGCTTTGCATCTGGGGGAGAGCTTGATCTGGGATTTGTAAACGTAGAGGGGGCAAGGGAAGGGCACTGGAAGAATGAATGAGACAGGGATAGGCCTGGTTTATGCAGAGAGCAGAAAACCTAATTAGAGTGGGAGATATATTTTAAGGTGAAAAATGGAGTTGGAAGTTAGTATATTGGTCAGTTTTGCTGCAATGTTGCTGTGTATCAAACAAGCCCCAGATCTTAGTGGCTTCCCCTAACAAACATTTCTTTCTTTCTCATGAGTCTGCAGGTTAGGTATGCCTCTGCTCTGTCTGGTTAAGATTTCCTGGGTTCAGCTGGATTTGGCTCTAGTCTGCAAGTGATATTTACTCATCCTAGGAGTCAGGCTGCAGGATCTATGATAATCTGGAACATGGTTTCTAATGGAAGATATCAGAAACTCAGGAGGGCTCACAGAATCTTGCCATGCCTTTTAAATCCTTGGCTCAGAACTAAAATCTTGTCCCTTCTGTTCATTCCATTTGGCAAAACCAAGTGACATGTCCACACCTAATATCAGTAAGGTGGGGAAATATACCCAGAGGGAAATCATGGCAAAAATGGGGAAGGGAGGAAAAATTGTGAACAAATCAAACTATCTGTCAGATTCAGACTGGGTAAGTCTTGGGTAGGGGAGTAGGCAGGTGATGGAAGGAAATAAAATTAGAAAGGGGTTCACATTATTATTATTATTTATTTTTTTTTTTTGCGTACGTGGGCCTCTCACTGCTGTGGCCTCTCCCGTTGCGGAGCACAGGCTCCGGACGCGCAGGCTCAGCGGCCATGGCTCACGGGCCCAGCCGCTCCGCGGCATGTGGGATCCTCCCAGACCGGGGCATGAACCCGTGTCCCCCACGTCGGCAGGCGGACTCCCAACCACTGTGCCATCAGGGAAGCCCGGGGTTCACGTTATTGAAGGAGACATGTATTCTCTTACCTTGGCAGAAGGAAATCCTGTTTTGGGGAGTTCTAAATTACAGCAGACTCTATGGTGGCACAAAGGTGGAAAAGAATGACTTACCATAGAGAAAAGTACCTGCTATGTAACAGAGGCCTAAGGCCTGGTTAAAGTTACCATTGGAATAAAGAGAAAAGAGTATATTAAGGGTACATTGAAAAAGCAGTAATGACAGAAAACACTAAAAAAATTCATCCCAGTACTTCAGTCTTGTGTCCTGGAAGAACTGTATGACCAGTAGGAGGGTGAAAGGGAGATGGGATGGGACTAGGATGCCGAGTCCCTTTGGGACAGCTGATTTGCCGTGGTGATGGAGTAAGTGGATGCACATTGCCAGCAATAATTACAAAGAAAAAGAATCCAGACAAGATGTCAAAATTTTAAAAATAGACTTTAGAATCATCTGCATATGGATGATGATTTTAGCCATCAAAGTGAATTAAATAGGGCTTCCCTGGTGGCACAGTGGTTGCGGGTCCGCCTGCCAATGCAGGGGACACGGGTTCGTGTCCCGGTCCGGGAAGCTCCCACATGCCGCGGAGCGGCTGGGCCCGTGAGCCATGGCCGCTGATCCTGCGCGTCCAGAGCCTGTGCTCCACAACGGGAGAGGCCACAACAGTGAGAGGCCCGCGTACCGCAAAAAGAAAAAAAAGTGAATTAAATAACTTAAAAAGTTAGAGTGAGTAAAGAGTTAATTATGTTGTTTTATTATTAACATTCATTTATGAATAAAAAACTTCTAATGATAAGAATTATAATGAGCAATATATTGTCTGTATTTCTACTCATCTTTGTGGTCAAAAAGTAAAGAGACCAGCTGCTGCTTTCTAAGTTAGATTGCCCTTTCTCTTTGAGTACGACTACATACATTAGGTAAAATAGGGTATTTTTCTTGAGCTTTAAGAGGATTCCTGTGTAAATTCTGACATATGCTACAACATGGATTAACCTTGAGGACATTTTGCTAAGTGAAATAAGCCAGTCACAAAAAGATGACTACTGTATGATTCCACTTACATGTGGTACTTAGAGTGGGCAAAATCATGGTGACGGAAAGTAGAAAGGTGGCTGCCAGGCACTTGGGAGGTGGTGATGGCAGGTCATTGTTTAAAGGTCATAGAATTTCAGTTTTACAAGATGAAAAGAGTTCATGGAGATGGATCGATGCACAACATTATGAATGTATTTAATACCACTGAACTGTACATATAAATTGCGTAAGATGGTAAATTTTATGTTATGTGTATTTTACCACACACACATACACACACACAAAGGATTACAGTGTGATTGGATGCAAAGCTTCTGGAACTAGAGTCTTTCTGGTGTCCACAGGGAACATGGTCATTACTATGTTCACTGAGTCAGATCAGGCTGAAGAAAGACCTTCAAGAAAACTTGCCAGAACACCAGACTGTGTGTCAAAGTCCTGAAGGTCAATAACACCAAGACCCAGTATCATAGGATGAAAATACCCCTGGACTAGGATTCATCAGTCAGGAAGTTTTTCTGACTATACTAGCCATGAAAGCTTGAGGAATTGTTCAGGACCTTACTCAAATCAGGAGTCACTTTGATAAGTAGTGAGACAGAAATTTCCGGGTACCAAGACACCAGTCAATAAATAAGTCATGGGGATGTAATATACTGCAAAAGGAGCATGGTGAATAATGTTGTAATCATTTTGTATGAGGACAGATGGTTATTAGACTTATCATGGCAAGCATTTCATAATGTCTGCAAATGTCAAATTATTATGTAGTACATCTGAAACTAACGTAATGTACATCAACAATGTTTTAATTTAAAAATTCAACATTAACTTTAAAAAAAAGACTAGTCAAAGGTATTGCTTTGATTTTTTATTCTCTACCCAAATCATCATTAAACCCCATTCAGATATTACCCACACAGGTTTCATCCCTCTACTGTTAAGAATTCTTTCATCTAAAGTCTGAGCAGTCCTAGAGTTTTCACTACTCTGTTTTTCTGGTGGGTAGAGACATCCGGATGACCTCTTCAAAGTGGTGCTAGGAGTTTGAGCATGTCCCGAACTCTTTAATTGTACCTCTCTTGAAGGTAATGGAAGGCCATGGTTAACAACCACTCATGATTCTATTACTTATATGAGGCAAGTTCCATAGGTCACTCTTTCTTCTCTAACAGCAACGTTAAAAGAATGAAACAAGCATTATAGTTTTTATTTATTACAACATCTGGAGTTTTCTTTCTGGGAAAACAGCGCACAGATGGTACTGTGCCTTGCTTGCCAGGTGGCAATAGGGTGGGTTTCAGACATATACAAGAGAATTTGTCCAAGAGTCCCCTGGAACAGTATGCCAAATCAATAGTTGCAACATGTTCCATGAGCCAATGCCACCCACTGCCAAGTTTTTATTGTTACATAATAAAAATGTTAGAAGCATCACCGTACAGTGCATATAAACATATAGAATTATACGCATACAAATATTAAGTAAATAAAAATATAACTATACCTTTATGATGTTGTATAATTTCTGTTTTCTGAGGAGGATTGCCCTTTATTCTAACACTAAGTTCTGCTTAACTTTGGGGGTTAAAATGTCCCCTTTAAAAAATACAATCTAAAGGCTAATGCTAGTATTACATGGCCCTTCAGTGTGTGGCTTCTGGACTCAAGTTTTCTGGGTGAGAGGATTATTTTTACCACCTGTTAGCTGAGTGGCATTTGGCAACTTGGTTAACCTCACTACTCGCCTCTTGGGTGGTCGTGAGGATTAAGTGAGATTATTTGCTCATTTAACAAATAGCTATAGTGCTTACTCTGAGCCAGACGTTGCTCTGAGCCCTTGACAAATATTAACTTATGTAATGCTCACAATAAACTTATGAGTTACATGGTATTAGTTTATCTCATAAGTGAGGAAAGTGATGTAACAAGAGGGGAATTGATTTGTCCTGGTCGCATGGCCTTTAAGTGGTAGAACTGGTATCTCCCAGGGAATTTGGACTTCACTGCCCACAATTTCACAGCCCACAGTAAGTGGGTAAGTGTGTGGTACAGCGTGTGGCACTGATTGTCATCATAATTATTGATGAACACTTTTTTTAATGTCCTCATTTGCCAAAATACTAATTTTGCTACCTTAAATGCCTTCCTTAATTAGTTTAAAATGTTTTAATATACCATGAAATTGAAAATTCAACACATTCAATTTTGTGCCTTTTCTGACTCTGTTTCTTCATCTCTAAGGTGAAAATCATACCTTCTGGCTTCTGTACTACACTGGATTTTTGTGAAGATTAAATGAGATAATTAAGTGAAAATATTTTGAAAAACCATGATTGTTTTCATCAACACAGAGAAAGCCTTTTCATTTTTGTGGTGAATGAGAGGAAAGTTCCCCGGGCCACCCTTGCACAGGCGTACGCATGCATACTCTCAGAAGGATGAAAATCCCTTCAGTGTGTTGATTTAATGACACAGCCAGGTTTCATGCTGTTTTACAAAATACAGCACAGGCCTGAAACCCTTTGGACATCAGAGGGTACATAACTGCCACCTTTATAATTGGGGGTTAAAAAGTGGGCACGAGAACCAAGGAATCTCAAGTCACTGTATGTAAGACAGTCCGGCTGTGGCGAGCAGATCATCCAGGCTGCAGACACTTGCACAATTTTACGAGTACAAACACCCAGGGTACCAATGCTTTCATGGAAATGCTGGCTGTGTAACTGTATTAACATTGGCAGCGGCTTGAAGCTATTTTCAGAATTCTTCACAAACCTACAGGAAGTGCCTTCCCTTTTTATTTACATTAGGTATTGTTATTTTTAAGTATTGCACATGCAGGAAGACTTTTTTTCTTTGCCTCCATACGAACAGTCAGATCTTTCAAATCACACATGTATGAACAATCATGAAAACGTAACATTTTGGTTGAGCTAATCTTAAAAAAAACACCACCCTCTCACCTGATTGAGATGCTAGATCTGATGGCTCTTTCTAGCAAAGCTTGAGTACTCACAGACTTGGTGGTGTAGACTGACCCTCCCTGGGCTCCAGTGTGAGCTGTGGCAAAATCAATAAACAAATAAATAAAGTAAAGTAAAGACCAGAGGCTCCGTAGAGAGTTGGGGCTCCCTGTCTCTTTTATGAGTAATGAATGTGGCAACCACAGAGACTTGGAAAGGACCGGGATTCTTAAATCTGCAAGCTGACTTTCAAGTAGGTCAGTGCCCTGTTACAGGGATTTGCTGGGAGTGGGAGGAATCAAGGAATAAGTAAGAAGTGAGGTGGTTCAGGCAGAAGACTGGTGGGGGGGGGGCTTGGAAAGGAAGATATGCTAGGGATTGCTGTAAATGCACCCTCACGCCCTCCCAAAATTTGTGTGTATTAAAGTTTGAAATCCCAGGATCTGTTGTGCAGTGTGACTGAATTCCCCAGCCAATCTCTTGAGAAATAAGACAACTTTTGCCCAAAGAGGCCCACCTGATGAGGCCATCTGTCTCAGGCTGCTTCGCTGTCCTGGGTGGTCCCAGGCTCTTGAAAGGGAACATCTTTCTCTTGAGAAATACACATGAACTAAATAGAACAGAAGCTGGCTCTTACACACTGGCATCCCCACTCCATTCCAACGTCTTCATGTTTTCTTAAATATGTGTGTGGGGGGCAGGTGGTGCGGTCTCTCATGTGTCTGTCCATTATGTGGCTGTTCTTAAATGCCAGCAGAGAAAGATGGCAAGAGAGAAGAAAGAGAGACCTGAGGGGCCCAGAGAGCACTTGCAGATCCAGACATAGTAAAACAACTGTAATTATCTTAGTAACTGTGACCTCTCCCCTCACAACCCAATAGTCAATCTTCAAGGTCATGGGAGGTCAGAACGATAGAAATATGGCACTGTGTTTCATGCAAAATAGTTGCTATTCTACAATACCAATTCTTTCTGTGTTTACAACGAAAAATATCTTTGGAACGCTAATATGGACCTTAATTTGTTTGGGAATTACCTTTTCAATAACGTATCCACAGAGATCAAGAAGAACAAAAAGAGGATTTATTTTTTATCACATTTGTTAAAAGAGGTTCCTGCTCACCTCTACACAGAATGCTTACTTAATGGGTCACTCAACCCAGGCTGTATATCTAAAGCATTTTATGACTCAAAGAATAATAATTCTTCAGAAGAGAACAATGTACCTAAGGGACTGCTTCTTTAAGAGAAAGTCAGAAGCAGGAAATCTGTATAAGAGGGAACCAGTTGAAGCTATCATGTAGTTCCCTTTACCTCCTCTGGAGTAACGGAGACTGACCAGGCCTTTGCCCTGCTTTGGAAGCATGTGGAAAAGCCTGGGGAAAGAGAGGATCTCCACTTAGCTGCACTAGTCATGAGGAGGTTCATCACTTACTCATACAATAAGAGGAGCTCTGAGGCTTAAGGTGTAAAGAGATGGAAATGGAAAGAGACTTTTTAAAACTTCCAAGTTATGAAATTAAAGAGAATAGATCCATATTGGGAATGGAAGAGGAAGAAATGAAATGAAAACCAATCACAATACAGTGACTCACCTGGCTTTGACTTTTTTTTTCCCATTTAAAAATATCAGGATACAAGTGAATTTCAACCCTCGTCCTGTTTTTAAAAAATAACTCAAGCTTATGTTGATCTCAAAACACAACAAAGACATTACAAGAAAGAAAAATTATAGTTTAATCTCTGAGGAACATAAATGCAAACATTCTAAACAAACTGTAAGCAGTGAAATATAGAAAGGATAATATATTACAACCTGGTAATATTTATTCTAGGGATGCAAAGTTGTTTAACATTGATAATCAGTCAATATATTTTAATGCATTAAGAGAACAAAAGAGAGAAATCATGTAATCTCATAAAAGCAGAAAGTACTTTTAGTATAATTCAACAGCAGGTCAAAGTTTTCTCAGGAAACTAGAAATAGATGGGAACTTTCTACTCTAATAAAGGGAAGCTGTACGATCATATAGCAAACACATATTTAATGGTGAAATAGTTAAAGCTGGCCGCGGGATTGGGAATGAAACATAGATGGCCACTAACATCACGTCTCTTCAGCACTGTACTTAATGTAAGTCCTAGACAGTTCAGTAAGCAAGGGCAAAATATTAAAATGTGTAAGAATAGGAAAGGAAGAAATAGAATTATTCAGAGATGACATAATTGTGTATACAGAAAATTCAAAAACATCTATAGAAAAACTACATAAGAGTCAATTTGGCAAAGTTGCTGGATACAAGGTCAATTTGCAAAAATCAATTGGACTTCAACATAGATCAGTAACAAACAAGTAGAAGACAAATGTGGGATCTTTACACTGAAAGCTAGAAACACTATTGAGAAAAATTAGAGAAGACCAAGGTAAATGGAGAGCTATATAGTGTTAAGGAATTGCAAGATTCAATGTTTTGAGAGATGTTAAAACAGGTTTCCCCTGCTATTGGAAAGTAGAGCTTCCTATGAAATCTTTTATAAACTGAAATGGCATAAAGTGAAGACTATTCCCCACTCTCCGAAGTTCACTTTATCCCACTTCCCTTTTAGGAAAGAAAGACCTATATTAGTGTCTGTTTTCACTAACTGAAAGAAGAAGAGGATTTTTGCTTTTATGAGAAAAGCTGTTACCATAATAATGTAGGTCTTTGGGAGGAATTACATTACTAGCTAGCTAGACCTGTTATAGAGCTATAGTAACTAAGACAGCATAGGATTAACATAAGGATAAATGTATGACCAAAGGATAGACCAGACAGTCCAGAAACAGAGCCATACATTAAATTAATGGCAAAGGTGATGAGGCACTGTGATGGGGAAAGGAAGTTTTTTCTTAATCAATAAATGATACTAGGCAAAAGATACACACACACTCACACACACATGTACATATATATCTTAACCTCTAACATAAAAACATTAATCAATTCCAGATGTAATCCAGATCTAAATATAAAAAGTAAAGAAAAAAAGCTTTTAGAAAAATATAAAAAGGATTCCAAATGTGCCAATCATAAAGAAAAAATTGTACAGTATATTATTACCTCAAAATTGAAAACTTTAATTCCCCAAAATACATCATCAAGAGAGAAAAAAGGCAACCTATAGAGTGGGTGAAGATAATTGCAATATCTCTATCTGACAAAGAGCCCTTACACACATATACATTTTATGAATATATATATATATATATATATATATATGAACATGTAAAGACTGTAACAAATCAGTAAGACAGACAACCCAAGAAATAATGGGCGAAAGACTTGAAAGGGCACTTCATTAAGAGAGGATATCAAACTGGCCAAGTTTATTATTCATTATAGAAATATAAATTAGCACCAACATGGCTAAAATAAAAAAGATGGAAAATATTAAGTGTTGACAAGGATGTGGAGCAATTCAAATTTTTGTACATTGCAGATAGAAATTTTAATTGGCACACCATTTGGGAAACTTACAGTATCTGTTAAAGCTGAATACATGTGTAATCTATGACCCAGCAATTCTACTCTTAAGCATGTACCCAACAGAAATGTACATACACTAAAAATTAAATATACTAGAATTCTTATAGCTGGTCTATTAATAATAGCCCAAACCTGGAAACTATCCAAATGTCCATCGATAAAAGAATGAATAATGAAATTGTGGTATATTTATACAATATATAGTATATAGGAATAGGAAAGAAAAATCTAGAACTTCACACAATATGGATTTATCTCATAAAAATAATGGTGACCAAAGGGAGCCAGACACAAAAAATACTGTATTATTCCATCTATATTTATTCCATTCGTGTAAAGTTTAGAAACAGGCAAAATTAATCAACGTGGTTAGAAGTCAGAAAATGGTCTCCTCTGGGGATGGGGCAGATAGTAATGAGGAGGGAGCAAGTCAGGGCTTTCTGGACTGCTAACATGTTTACTTTCTGGATTTGGACAGCAGTTACATGGGTGTGGTCACTGGTGAATATTCACTGAGCTGTATACTTAGGATTTCTGCACTTTCTGTATGCGCATCATTAAATTAGTGAGTGATTTATAGTTCATTCTAAATTCGAACAAAACTTTTTTCTCATAGTGTTTTTGGCTAAGTTAATTAAAATAAAAGTGGACTGATTTATGCATTAATTTACAAAACCTTTTTGCCACACCGTTAACGATGAAACCTATTTCTTTTTTTCCGCCAAAGCAGGATTTTCCATTACTGCCTGCTGCTACTGCATGAGACAGTTGCCATTTCAAACACTACTGGGAGGTTCCATTTCTTCTTGGAGCCTATTTAAATTAAACATTTAGAACTTTTAATCACCAAAAAGTCCCCTGTGCCCTTTATAGGCATTTGGCAGTTCTCACCATCTTTTTTTTTTTTTTTTAATATAATAGTGTTTATTTATTTTTACTTGTTGACAGTTTGCTTTACTTATTTATGGCTGTGTTGGGTCTTCGTTTCTCTGCGAGGGCTTTCTCTAGCTGTGGCAAGCGGGGGCCACTCTTCATCGCGGTGCGCGGGCCTCTCACTATCGCGGCCTCTCGTGTTGCGGAGCACAGGCTCCAAACACAAAGGCTCAGTAATTGTGGCTCACGGGCCCAGTTGCTCCGCGGCATGTGGGATCTTCCCAGACCAGGGCTCGAACCCGTGTCCCCTGCACTGCGCCACCAGGGAAGCCCCTCACTTACCATCTTTAAATGGAGGAAAAGTTGTGTCTTAACGTTTATTTTACTGGCAAGTGAGCATAGGATGTTGGGGTAAAAGGCTTTTGCACTCACGCTTATGTCTGGTATTCCTTAGAAGAATTGTTTCACGGAATCATACATTCTATGTGAAATCAGGAGAGCTGAGAGGGCAGGCAGGAGAAAAGGGAGATCAGTTCTCTGAGCGACCTCTTCATGGGTAGCCAAATTTTCATAATGAAAGATTGATGCTCTCTAGAGGTTAAATTTCATGAAACAAGCAGAGTTTACTGGACACACACACTGAGAAGCTTCTCCTTCTGACCTTCTGAAAGCTACTGTACTAAAACCACTCCCATAAAAGGGCAGTCTTGGCAGAGAAAGGTCAAGTGTAGCTAAAAGCCACCATCTTGATGAAGCATTTCCTGATTTCTCTACTCATAATTAATCTTTTCTTCTCCTTTAATTCAATTTACTTTGTTCATATCCATTTTTACCTTTATATTCAACCAAACGATATTGTTCCCCTTTAACCAAAATGGCCTCATTTTCCTTTTTGATAAAAATTGAGGTGTTTCAAGGATGATTATAGCATCATACTATTACATTTTGTCTCATGTTGCCCAACTCTTCCTTAACTAGCATGTTATTGCAACTTCCTCCTTATGGTGCAGATAATGAATTCTTAGGCTCAAACAGATATATTTACATGCATATTCATAGCAGCATTATTCACAATATCTGAAAGGTGGAAGCAATTCAAATGTCCATTGAAACATGAGTAGATAAACAAAATGTGGTTCATACATGTAATGGAATATCATTCAGCCTTAGAAAGAAGGAAATTCTGACACAGGCTACAAGGTAGATAAACCCCAAAGACGTGATGCTAAGTGAAATAAGCCAGGCATAAAAGAATAAATATTGTATGATTCCATTTATATGAGCTTCCAGAATAACCAGATTCATAGACGCAGAAGTAGAATGCTGGTTGCCAGGGGCTGACGGGAGGAAGGAATGGGGAGTTATTATTTAATGGGCACAGAGTCTCAGCTGGAGAAGATGAAAAATTTCTTGAGATGGACGGACACACAAGGTGAATGTACTTAATGCCATAGAACTGTACACTTAAAAATAGTAAAAATGGTAAATTTTACGTTGTGCATATTTTACCACAATAAAATCTTTTTTGTTAGAAATTTTAAAAATAATTCTTAGCTCTTTTCCCTCAGAAACTCATGTTTTTATGGTCATTTTGGTTTCCGATTTTCTGTTCTGCCTGTCCCCAATCCTTCTGTCTCATGTACTGACACATGCCCTGTATTTGACTTTGGACAACATTTTAGTATATTCCCAAACACAAGTGCTAAACACATTGCCTAGGGAACCTAGTAAGGCATTTTCTTTTTTTTAGCAGCAAGGCCTCACAACAGAGAAACTTAGTTATGTTTTAGTCCCATAAAGAAGCTATTTTGCCCTGGTTAGTTTTTTGGACAATGGGACACAATATTCTGAAACAAAGAAATAATGACACTAATAATAGTGTTGGTATCATAGGAGGTTACCCACCTCCCTGCTTTAGAGTTCAGGGGAAATACATCTTTAGAAATTAAAGGATGCCTCATTTTCTGAGCGTATACAAACGTGAAAATAACGTTGCCTCATGGAAAAGCTCATTACTTTAAAAAAAATTAAATTCATGTTGAAAGGAAAAAATAATAATTTCTCCTGTACTTTCTAATTTGTCTTCTATTTTTTATTAAAAAGTAAGCACCGTCCAACTGCTTATTTAGTCTCTGCTTTCTCTTGTTCTCTCAGTCTCCTTTGCAAACATAGAGCTCTTTAGAAACCACAGAATAAAATCCAAACTCTGTCATAGATTACAAGATTCATCACAATCCAGCCACAGACTGTTTTTCTTACCTTCTCTTCTCATGCTGGCCCAACACATCCTAGATTCACCCCAGTAGGATCACACTTTTCAGAACAGGCCATGGTACATACATCATGTGGTCCTTTTTTTTACGTATGCTATGTGCTCTGATCACAATACCTTCCCATCTTTTTCTGTGTCATGGCTTTTCATCCCTCTCTGAAACAGTTCAATTAGCACCTTCTCTGTGAAGTATTCTGTGCTTTTCCCCTCCTCTGCCCAGTCAATCACCTCTCCCTTGTCAAGGATCCTCAGGGATGAACGTTCTACTGTTGTGCTCATAGCACAAGGTAGCCGTTGTCCACATGTAGGTCAGCTCTGAGACTAGAAGTTTCTCCAGAGTGGTGTCCTACACACATCACAGCATCTGACACAGTGCCTTCATGTGGACTCTCAGATGCTTGTTTGAATACATGAATGAATAATGAATGGAGGAATGAGTGAAAATCAAGACATACACATTCATTATTGCGGATTTCACAGAGAGAACACAGAGGCTTGTGGGTCCAGAAGCAGGAATGAAAGTAAAGTTTCATTTCCAACAGAGGAGGCAGCCTTTTATAGTTACTGATTCAATGTCAACCCAACCTACAGCACAGAGTCACTTACTCTGTATCTGCCGAGCAGAGCACACTACCATAACACATGGCATGGCTGTGAAAATCAGTTCACATCAGTTAACTCCTTCTAAATTGAAAGGTGGTAAATTGCCTTCAATATATAAAATAAAAGTAACGTTGTCCTCTAGCAATTTTTTTTTTTTAGTAAAAAGAATCCTTTTCTACATAGAAAATGCATGGCAGGAAAGTAAATAGAATTGTTTCCACTTATAATGCTTTCAAGTTATATCCCCGGAGCCATCTGGCCTGAGATATAAATGTGGAAAGAAACTCAGTTTTATGCATACACATGCTCACACACAGTACACCCTTTCGTGTAAACCAGGCAGTGACAAGTTACTTGGATGCTAAATCGAAACTGGTCCACCAAACAAAATTGTGCACTGTGTGGGAGAGCATTAGGGCTGCTGGGTTTGAAGGTTTGCCTTGGCTGGAATTCACTGCAACACCACCCACCTCTCTCCAATTGCAATATTCTAACCAGGTCACCTAGATCCTGTGAAACAGATGTTCATTGAAGAGAAAAGGAAATAGGTGGTGTCCATTGAAAAGTGATAGCCAGGGCAGAGGGGAAAGTATATTTTTACCTACAACACAAGCTGAATATTCTGGAAAATTCTTGGTAGGGCAGAAATTCCTAGCTCTCCAGGAATCTGCAGCACTTAGTAAGCACTTCAGTATACTGAGAGGCAGGAAAGCAGAGTGGAGAATGGCTCAGACTCTGGGAAGAGCCTGGCTTTGACTCAGCTCTGCACTTCCTAGCCATGGACCCTTGGGAAAAATGACTTAAGCTTTATTTTCAGTTTCTTATCTATAAACCTGGAATAATAATAATACCTACTTCATATGGTTCTTGTGATGATTATGTGTGTTGATACACATAAAGGACTTCAAAAAGCGCATAACACAGTCAACTATTGTCACATTGCCCAGTTGGGTTGGCAACAAACTTAAGTTTCTAACAAGGGAGGAACAGCGCTCAGGGCTTCTTCAGGAGGCTAGAAAACCCAGTCAGTTCTCAATGCTAAGAAGACTTGCACTTACAAAAGCCAGGAATGGAGATGGCAAAACAACCAAATACAGAGCCTCAAATCATCCTTTGACATCCCAGAAGCCACACTTTACAAAAGTGCACCACAGGCTGTGGACTGGTTGCAGTCCTCTACCTGGGAATCTTCTTAGCAATTGGACAGAGCTATTACTTGGTAATGCTTGGCCTCAGTTTTGGGGCCCCAGACTCCTTGCTTGAGTCTTCCTCCCCTGCATCTTCATGACCTTTCCAAACTTTCACTCATCATTGATTTGCTTCTGAAAGAATTTCTATAAGTGAAGTTATTCTTACCTGATTTAGGTAAGATTGATGGTGAGTGACTCAAGGTGAGTGTATGTTACAAATATACCTTCTGACCTCACATTGCAATATTTACTAAACTAAGTCACTAATTGGCAGGGGTAGGGATTAGCAATTTGGATCCAGAAACTTCTCTATTTAAAAACTTATTTTTAATGAATTTTCAGTAATACAAACAAAGCTACACACCAGAGCCTAGTTTCAGCAACGTGTCTGTCACTAAGAGATAATAGAAGCCATGAGCTATTTCAGCCTTCATCTCTGACATGTTGTTCTGTGTTTGTGCGTATCCTTACATGTTTTGTGAACAATATTAAGTCCACCATATCCCGTAAATACAAAAGCAATGATAGTTGCAAAGGACTGGTTAGAAGAGGAATTCAATTTGGATATAAAAATAAGTGACATCCTGTGCTTCTGGTTATGATGGGGTAACTGGTGCTACACTAATTCTTCTCTGTAAACAGCTGCAGGATGGACACCTCAGCCTGCAATATGAGGCAACTGGGCCCAGGCCTTGGACAACAGGCAGTGCAAGACAGAAGTCCTTAAGAGAAAGAAAATCCATGAGGTAAGACCCATGATTGTCCCAGCCCCATGACTGTATATAATTTCCTGAGGGCAACATAGAAAGCTGGAATCCAGGCATTCACAGTGGTTGCTCTGGGCTGAGGCAGAGAGCAGAGTTCAGAGGATGTGGCAGAATCTGAAGGGTAAGTCACCAAAAAGGGTGACCCCAGAAGACGTGGGATTCCCAGGGGGTCTTTGGCTGAGGGGGGCCTTGACAACTACAAGGTCAATACCTTGATGTTTTATATCTCTTCGAGTTCATCATCTTACTAAATTTTTTTGTGGAAAATATAGGAAATGGTTTATCTGGAAAATTCTCTTCTAACCAGGTAATTCTTCTAAAGTATATGCAATTTGGTTGTTACTTATAATAGTCTTGGACATGTTCTCATTTTGTTGAATATGTACCTAGGTCTTGTGTTGAGTCCTTTCTCTCCCTTGTTTATTTTTCAATATCTAATGTTCCATCTAGATCTGCTATTTGTCCAAGAATAATGTGTGAAGGCATAGAGAGGGTGATTCAGGTCAGCAGTGGAGTCTGTTTTCTCAGAATATGTTCTCTGCATATTTGCTGGGTGTTTCTCTGGAGACCATCTCTGCTCATCTTCCAGGGATTCCACATCTCTCTTCGTACACTGTGGAGAGAGCCCATGGCCTGGCAGGAGGCCAAGATGGCTCTCCCTGAAGCTTAGTAGTGGCAACTCCTTCTGTTTGGGGATGTCGTGTTTATTTTCACTCTGGTAGGAAATACAAATCAAGTTGGTTACAACTTTTCTTCACTTCTACCTGGTTTGGGGTTAGGAGTCTAATCAAGAAAAGCTCAAGATGGTGTGACTCTGTCATCCCTCCCTCAGACTCTTTCTTACCATTCTATGTATTTGGAGTCAAACTTTCATAGAGTGGTTTCAACATTTTTTTCTAGCCACCCCAAATCCTACTTTTTGTCATAAAAGATAAAGCATTATTTTCTGAATTCAAGAGAAAGTAACATGTAAGATTACTTATAGGTTTTCACTTGTACTCCCTCAATTTGACCCTCTTTCACAAATTTTACAAATTTTTGAAAATACGTGGTTTGGTGTTGTAGTCATCTCCTACTTGTGTTGAAGGATTAATTTTTAAATTTCTTTCTCATTTTTTAAGTGGGTCAATATGTACTGTTTAAAATTGAGGAATTTAAAAAAAGAGTTTTAAGTATATATATAAATATTATTTAAAATTATAAAGCTAAGCAGTAGCAGAACTGCTTATCAGGAGAATGAAAAAATAAATAGACATAAAGCAAAAACTGTTGTGTCTAAACTTTAGATAAATAAAGGAGAAGTGGTAAGAAGGAAACTAATAAAAAGTAAGATGACAGAATATAAAATGGAATCATATATTAAAAAAATGACCAAATATATATACTATAATAAATACACACTGGATAAACTTAAAAAAGAAAGATTTTTAGCTGGGCTCAAAACCAAAAACCCAAATATAGGCTATTGAGATAGCAAAAAAAGGAAAATATTTACATCAGTATGGTTTATGACAGATAAATAATGTCATGTTTTCACTACAGAATATACAGATGTTAATAAGAATCCATATGTATGTGTATACACAAACAACTGATATAAAAAGTAGGTAAATGTGTATATATATGTGTGTGTGTATATATATATATATATATGTGTGTGTGTATATATAAATAATTAGTCCTATAAGGAAGTTGCAAAACAGTGTGAAACTTCATCTAGGAAAAAACTTGAATATGTGTATTCTAAATGTTTATATAGGCATAGAAAACATACATAACATTTCCTTTGGGGAGCAGAATTTGGGAGATTGTGGAAGGGAGAGGAGATTTTATTTTTCACTTTTCACTTTGTAAGATTATGAACTGTTTATAACAAACATATATTGCTTTTATAATAAGAATATTTTAAATAGTTATCACATATATCATATTCAAATGATGAATGGTCCAATGTTTTGCATACAAAAATGCATTCTTAGTCTATGCCAAAAATCATTTACTTTTCTTGGATTATTCGAAAGGCATTTTCCAAGTTTTCTATGGCTCAAGAGTAATAACCTGTCATAACTGTGTAAAGGTAGAAAGTGAGAATGAGATTAGGTTCTGTTAGAACTTTTATGATTGAGGAATAGAACATAACTGGAAAGGTGATGAAAAATAAGGCTGCAGAGGAAAGCAGGTGCCGAATGTTGTATATTATGGTATTAGACACTGATGTATTCATCAGCAACTGAAATGTCTCAAGTAAGTAGAGTAACAGCATCAGAGTTGCATTTCCAAGACATTGCTGGTCGGTGGTTGAAGCAAAGAGTTGGCGGAGAGGAAGAGGGGAGGCAGAACTTGTGACTTAAGGCTGTTAATCATAAATCTTCTGCTTAACTCCAATACTCAGTTGAGAAATGTGATCTACGAATCAGAAAACTGGAGGACAAGTATCAGCTTTTAATTTTAACTGATGAGATTAAGTTTGATGCTTGTGGCCATGGTTGGACTACTTCATTTTCTCTTCCTTCAATCTGAAGTCAAGACTGGATTGACTCATCCATGTGACAGTTTTAATCTGCAAACCTAGGTATCTGTGCCTAGCAATCCCCAGAGACTAAAAGGAAAAGAGAGGCATGGGTTTTCAGACATGTCTTTTGAAGACAACTTGGAGCCAGATGAAGGTCTAGTTACCTTGGTCTGAAGAGCAGAGCAGAATGTGTCCTTTCTTTGAGCAGGTAGGTTCTAAAGGAGAGAAACCAAAACGTCTGAATCATGAATGCTTACTCCTTTTCTCTAGGGGTGGAGTCATAGCGAGAGGACAGAGAGCACAGATTTGTTCCTTGCATACTTTCCCCTCCTTCTTGAAAAATGTGATGAATAGAGAGTAAGTGTGACCAGGAGCAGAGGGGCCAGGCACAATGAGCTTCAATCACTGTGGTCTTCTCAGGTGAAGGGCAGAGTCCCTGGGAGCAGAGTGGGCATCTCAGAGTCAGCTGAGTACAGAGGCTATTTCTTCAGCATACAGCAAGAGTTCCTGTAGGACAATGAGCCAAGGTTTGACTTTTTTAAAAAAGAAGTTGAAAATGTTAAGCTATTTTACTCCTATCAGAATAAGCTAAGGGCTTAAGGAATGCATTTGCAAGATTTCCTGGTTAGAGTTTGAAGTCTGCCATTTAGAAAAGGCAGTCAGTCATACTGGCTTCCTTCCTTCCTTCCTCCCTCCCTTCCTTCCTTTCTTTCTTTCTTTCTTGCTTGCTTGCTTGCTTGCTTGCTTCCGTTCTTTCCCTCTTCCTCTCTCTCCCTCCCTTTCTTTTCTCCTTTCTTTATCTTCTTCTCTTTTCATTTCTTTTATTTTCTTCCCTTTTTTCTTGTCTCCAAGTTTCAATATTTTCCAAGTTTTGGGCTAAATACCATTTCATTGATAGGCTCAAAAGAAGTATATACAGTACCTTAAGGAAAATGCTCTGTCAGAGACATTTATTTTTCAGCAATATCAAGGAGAAACCAAAGGGCATTTTATGAAGAAAGATGACTGTAACATTGGTAGTTTTCATCTTACAAAGTACTTTAGAGAGTTTCTTTCAGTTTCTCATAGTCCATCCTTTCTTATTTTCTTCTAGCACTCTGAACTATAATGATTCAACTGGAGAATTGTTGGATCTAACGATATTATGGATCAGATAACGTTAATACTAACTTTCTGCAAACATCTACACATGCTGGATAAGTTGCAATATCCATTATTTTAAATGCATAGTTACATTTGTAAGAAAAAAAAAGTAAATCTTATATATGTGGAAAAAAAAAAGGCAATCTGAAAATCCGGATAGTGATCCCATTACTGGAAGTGGACTTTGCGAACTAGAGTGAGGAGTGGTGTACACGTGGGGTGTTTTCAGTCTTAATAATCCAAAGACTTGAGTTTCATGTCTGCACAGGGACAGAAGGTGGTGGTCTCAAGGCTGCATGAGGCTGGGAGATGGAACTGGAAAGCCACACAATCAGGACTTTACAAGGAGAAACCAGAAAAAAGCATACTTCCATTGGCATAAGTTGGTGGCAAGGAAACTTTAGAGTTCTGTCAAGATCCAGGGTAAAAAAATAAAATAAAAAGACTTTGGAAATTAGGAATAAAAGGGCCATTCTTAAGCTGATAAGGAGAATTACAAAAATGTCTAGAACAAACATCAAACATAATGTTAAAATTTTTAAAACTTCACTTTGGGTCTTCTCCCAAAGTGAAGTTTTAAATGACCACCTATAGTCATTATTATTATGACCACCTTTATTATTATGACCACCTATATTCATTATTAGTCATCACAGTGAGGGGAAAAAAGGGTATAAGAATTGGAAGTGAGGAGCTCAACACATTGTTTTACATTCTGTGATTTTCTTCATAGAAAACACTAAAAAAATATACAAATTGCTAGATATAATAGGGGAGTTTAGCAGGGTAGAAGAAAAAAAAAACTGAAACATTTCAAAGAAAAATGGTCAAAGGATTTGACCAGGTGCTTTACTAGAAGAGGAGATACAAACAGCCAGTAAATATATAGAAAACAGCTCAACTTGACTAGCAATCAGGAGAATTCAAATTAAGACCATGCTGAATTGTGATTTTACATCCACCTGACTGGCAAAAAACAAAGTATGATGAACTAAAGGAATCTCCTAAGTGGATCTCTGGAGATCTTTTTGTCTATATAGTTTCCTCCCTTCTGTAACTCTGCCCCAGAACTTCCAGCCACCTCACCCTCTCTGAGCCCCAATCTGTGCTTCCTCAGCTCAGTGAGACAACAAAACATTGCTTGCAATGATTTTCCCTGTTGGAATGTGCCTCCAGCAGAAAGTTAGCCGGACAATCATTGGACTCACCTTGTTTTTCCCCTTCTCTCAGGCATCACAGTCTGGGACTTCCTGTTGTCTAACACCTGAAAACAGTTGTTTAATTTACCTTGTTCAGTTTTCTAGGTGTTTACAGTGGGAAGGTATTTCTGGTTCCTGTTACTCTTTCATGGCTGGAAACTGAAACCCCCTGTATTATGCATGGCTGAGTTCTGAGAGAATGAAGTAATGAAGAAAAAGGACTCCAGAAATCTGCACAGGGGTGCCCTTGAATCTTTCTTGATATTAAAATATTCATGCATATGGTAAAATTTCATGCAGTTGGAAAATAAAAAATGACAAGGGACCTGTAAACTGAGTGGTTCCAAGAACTCAAGCAGGATATGAAATTTTAACCAAAGTTACAAGTCCTCACTGATCATTTATTAGAGACTGTAGATGGGTCAGACCATATAAATGAAACTAAATCATCCCTGTAGTAAAGGTTATTCTGGGACTTCCCTGACAAAGCTTAAAGTAAGACCCCAAGAGACTAATCTAACTTGCAATTAATGTTACTACCTATAAAAACAAAGTATAAAAGTCTGTAGAGGAAGTCAACAAAATCCAGACACTTAAAATATATTCACCTAAAAAATTCACAATGTCCAGAATTCAATGAAAAATTATTAGACTTGTAAAGCAGGAAAATGTAACAAAGGATTAGGAGAAAAATCAGCCATTATAAAAAGACCAAAATGATGGAAACAGATGGAAATGATGGAATTAGCAGACAAGGATGTTAGAATTATATGAAGTAAAATGTGAACTGAATGAGAGAAATGGAGATGTAAAACGAAAACCAAATGAAATTACAGACGTGAAAAATAAAATACTTGAAATGAGAAGTTCACCAAATTGTGCTAATGGCAGACTGAATTCTGCAAAAGACGACTGAATTATAGAAACTAACCACAAAGAAGTACAGAGCAAATAATTTTAGTACGTCTAATCCAGTTGTATATGTATATATATAATATATATAATATATAATATAATTAGATACCTAAAATTATAACTGTATGTAATATATATTTGTATAATAAAATATATTATATTTTAAATTATATTTTATTATAATTATATATACTATATAAATATATTACATATTATATATTATATAAATAATTATACATATGATTATATATACTTATATTATTTTTACAATATATAAAATATCATATTTTATATTACAATAATGATATTATATAATACTTATTGTATATTACCTATAATATATACAATATGTAATATATTTTATAATATATTACATCATATTATATATTATAATATTATATATTAATAAATAAGTATATAATCAACATATAATATTAATATACATTAATATATTAATATATAATTTTTATTATATGTTAATACTATTATAATATAATATAATTAAAATAATATAGTAATATAATTAATATATAATTAATACAATATATTAATATAATTAATATATAATCAATGTTATATTAATATAATATATATTAATGTAATATAATATATAATTATATTACATATGATATACTATATTATATCGTATAATTATAATTATATATTATATAATAGGATGTAATATAGTATATCATATATAATATAACATATTATTATACATTATATATATTTATATATAATAGCAATAATTTTAATATATCAATATAATATTTATTTAGATATATCCATATAAAATACATATATATGTATATGTAATTCTGTATATATAAACTAAAATATAATATTTTTGTAGAAATAAATCAAATTACAGAAGAGAGAAGTTAGAAACAGATCCCTATATATATAAGAAATGGAATATGACAAGAGTGTAATTAGTAGTTAGTGGAGAAATAATAATTATTGTTATATATAACACATGTGTGTGTGAGATACACTTATAACAATCTTATTATCTGCCATGCTCAGTTATAAGCACTTCTATATATTAAGACATAGTCCTTATAACCAGCCTTTGAAAGCAGACTATTCAAAAAATAGTGACATCAGGTATTCTTTTCAGATACTCAAGATAATTCCCTAAATTATTTAAGTATAGGATTGAACATTTGTAGCTCATGTGAAAAATTATATTTATAATTCCCTCCAAAAAGGAAAAAAAAGACTTAAAGAAGTCTTGAAAACATCTTTTTTCCCTGTTAAAAATTATTGGTTTCTATACACACACATATACACACACACACTATTTAGTAATTAGTAAACCTTTGTTAGGAACTTTAGCATAATATATATGATTGTGTTAAACACAGGTGAGCAAATGGGAGAGAAAGTAACTTATTCTCCTAAGTAAACAATCTCCTAAAAATATAATAGCTATGTTTGTTGAGAATTTTCTATATGCCAGATACTTCCAATAGGTTATCTCAATGACTGTATTATTAACATTAACATAGACCATTGATATACATTACTTGAACTTCATAAGTTTGGTGGGTAAGTTCTCTGTCATTAGGAATTCAAAACCTAATGAAAGAAGACATACACAAAACACAGATATAATGAAAATGAGTTAACTACATATGTTTCATTATTGAATCTATAAGTCAAAAAGATGTTTGGATTCTAAAGATGGAATAGTTTAACTGGATCTAAATCAGTTGAGGACTATGTCCTCAGAGAGATGAATTTTTAAGTGCTTTTACTAGGAAGAATCAGTCGATTCTAAGCATATGTTTATGTTTTAGTAAGGGATTGGATATGGAGAATCCTTTTCCTGGCTAGGTTGAACATGTGAACAAAATTGATTAGGAGGTAACTAGAGTTAAACAGTGTAGGCTAAAATAATAGAATTCCTCAATCAACATTAAGGAGCCCAAATCAAGATTTTATATTTCAGCCAATGGGTAAGTCTTATGCTCTTAGGAATCAGAAGAGAATTAAATAGATGCAGCCAGAAAAACTTGCATGAAAACTCTTGAAGAGTGAAGAAGCTGGGTATGGGCAAACCATACAATGTACTGGTTAAGAACACCACAATTTCTGGAGTCAAATGCCTGAACTCAAGTCCTGACTCAGTCACTTACTAGGTATGTGATTGTAGGCAAGGTTCTTAACCTCTTTGTGTCTCAGTTAGTTCAATAGGAAAGGAAGCAAACACTAAAACCTCTCTCATACTGTTTTGAAAATTAATTAAAGAATCTAAGCAATTAGTACAATGCCTAACATATAGTAAGAACTCCATAAATGTTAGTTTTTATCATTAATATTATTTTGGCTCTCAAACAAAGAGTGTTAAAGAGGGGCCCAAGATGACAATGCAGGAAGAACCTGAGTTCACCTCCTCCCATGGGCACATAAAATCTACATCTACATAAAGAGCAATTCCACTTGAAGAAGACCTGAGTGTTTACTGAACAGCTACTACACATAGAAAGACCACATAGAAATGAGTAGGAAAGATGGAGACAAGGTATCCACAAGAACACCACCCCTGAAACAGCAACCTGCAGTAAGGAGGGATAATGTTGAAGGACCTGAGTGTAGACTTGCCTGCCCTGAGACAAAGAGAAAAAACAAACAAACAAAAACAGAAGGTTAAAGTGCACCTAGACTATATGGAAAGAAAATCCATTTACTAACCCCAGAGCTACTGCCAATTAGAGACACCATTGAGTGCCATTGTTTGAGTTTCCCTGGGACTTTCTCTCGTCTGTACCCATTCCAGCCCCAGCTTCCCTGGCAAGGCAGCCTTGGCCCAGGAACTGCCTCTGGTCAGGGACTTCAGCCCCAGCAGTCCACCAAGGCAGCCTCAGGTGCAGTGCTTACCAGGAGCTGCTATATATACAGGTGGATATATATGAATCTTATGGTAAACACAAACCAGAAACCTACAACAAAAAATAGAGAGAAAGGAATGCAAACATAATGCTAAAGGAATCCATCAAAGCACAGAGGAAGATAAGAACAGAGAAGAACTACAAAAACAACCCAAAAACAATGAACAAAATTGCAATAAGTACATACCTATCAATAATTACTTTAAACATAAATGGACTAAATGTTCCAATCAAAAGACACAGACAATGTGGCTGAACGGATAAAAAAACAGCATCCATATATATGCTGCCTATCAGAAATTCACCTTGGATCTAAAAACACACACAGACTGAAAGTGAGGGAATGGAAAAAGCTATTCCATGCACAGAGAAATGAAAAGTAAGCTGGTGTAGGAATATTTATATCAGACAAAAGCAACTTTAAAACAAAGAGTGTAATAAGAGACAAAGAAGGACATTACATGATAAAGGTATGGATCCAACAAGAAGATGTAACAATGGTAAATATATATGTAACCAACATAGGAGCACCTAAACACATAAGGCAAATATTAATAAACATGAAGGGAGAAATTGACAGCAACACAATAACAGTAGGGGACTTTAATACCTCATTTACATCAATAGACAGATCAACTAGACAGAAAATCAATAAGGAAATGTTGGCCTTAAATGACACATTAAATGAGATTGACTTAATAGATATATATAGAACATTTCATCCAAAGCAACAGAATACAACTGCACGTAGAACATTCTCCAGGACAGATCACATGCTAGGCCACACAACAAGATGCAATTAATTTTAAAATATTGAAATCAAATTAAGCATCATTTCCAACCACAATGGTATGAGAATAAAGTCAACTACAAAAAAAAATCTGCAAAACACACAAACATATTAAGACCAAACTATATGCTACTCAACAACAAATGGGCCACTGAAGAGATCAAAGAGGTAATTAAAAAATACCTATAGAGAATAAAAATGGAAACACAACAATCCAAAATCTATGGGATGCAGCAAAAGCAGTTCTAAGAGAGAATTATGTAGTAATACAAGCCTAGCTCAGGAAACAAGAAAAATCTGAAATAAGCAATCTAACCTTACACCTAAAGTAACTAGAAAAAGAAAAAACAAAATCCAAAGTTAGTAGAATGTCTTTCCTTATAATAAAGATCATAGCAGAAATAAATGAAATAGAGACTAAAACAATAGAAAATTTCAACAAAACTAAGAGCTGGTTTTTTGAAAAGATAAGCAAAATTGATAAACTTTAGCCAGATTCTTGAAAAAAAAAAAAAAAACGAGAGAGCCTAAGTCAATAAAATCAGAAAATGGACAACCTAGAAGAAATGGATAAATTCTTAGAAACATACAATTACCCAAGTCTGAATCAGAAAGAAATAGAAAATATGAACAGACCGATTACCAGTAATGAAAATGAACCAATAAAAAATTTGAAACTCACAACAAACAAAAGTTCAGGACCAGACAGCTTCACAGTTAAATTCTACCTAATATTTAAAGAAGAGCTAATACTTATATTTCTCAAACTATTGCAAAATTGAAGATTCACTCTTGATTCACTCTACAAGGCCAGCATCACCCTGATACTAAAACCAGAGAAAGATGCCACAAGAAAATTGTAGGCCAATATCCCTGATGAACATAGAAATAAAATTCCTCAACAACAAAGTAGCAAACTGAATACAACAGTACATTAAAAAGATCATACACCATAATCAAGTAGGATTTATCCCAGGAATGAAAGTGTGGTTCAATATCTGCAAATCAATTAATGTGATATGTCCCATTGAAAAATTGAAGAATAAAAATTATAAGACCATCTCCATTTATGCAGAAGTTATTTGCAAACAATATATTAGATAAGGGGTTGATATCCAAAATATATGAAGAACTCATACAACTCAATATAAAGAAAATGATTAAAAAATGGGCAAATGACCTGAATAAACAAATTTCCAAAGAAGACATACAGGTGACCAACAGGCACCAACATCACTAGTCATCAGGGAAATGTGACTCAAAACCACTATAAGATACCACCTCACACCTGTTTGAATGGCTATTATCAAATAGACAAGAAACAACAAGTGTGGTGAGAATATGGAGAAAAGGGAACCTTTTGTGCACTGTTGGTGGGAAAGTAAACTGGTGCAGCCACTATAGAAAACAGTGTGGAGGTTCCTCAAAAAACTAAAACTAGAACTATTATATGATGCAGCAATTCCACTTCTGGGTCTTTACTGAAAGGAAATGAAAACACTAATTTGAAAAGATGCATGTACCTCTATGTTCATTGCAGCATTATTTACAATAGTTAAGATATGGAAGCAACTAAAATGTCCATCAACAGACAAATGGATAAAAAAGATGTGATACACACACACACACACACACACACACACACACACGCACGCGCGTGCGTGCGATGGAATATTACTCAGACATAAAAAGAATAAAATCTTGCCATTTGAGACAACAAGTATGGATATGTAGGGTACTGTGCTATGTAAAATAAGTTATACAGAAAAACAAATACAATTTTACATGTATATGGAATCCAAAAAAAATAAAACAAACAAAACAAAACAAAACAGAAACAGACTCATAGATTCAGAGAACAAACTGCTTTTTGCAGGAGAGGCAGGGGAAGTTGGGAACAGACAAATTAGGGAAAGAGGGTTATGAAGTACAAACTTCCAACTATTAAATAAATAAATCACAGGGATGTTATATACAGCATAGAAAATACCGTCAATAAAGTAATAAGTTAGCATGGTGGTGGACAGTAATAGGTCTTAATGTGGTATACATTTCATAATATATAAAAATATCACATCACTATGTTGTATCACCTGAAACTAATATTGTATGTTAATTATAACTCAATTTTTAAAAAAGGCAAAGAAAATGTTGATAAGGAAAAAGACAAAATGATTGTTTTAGGTTGTGAATATAATCTGATCATAATTTAGGTGAAATACCAACTTTAATGCACACACACACCTGCAATCCAGGAAGAGGTGACAGTTATAACAGTGCAGTTGTAAGACTCCAGCAAAAGTCTTGTTCATAGAAACAGAGGCTCAGAGACCAGTTGGAGAGGTATTATTAGCTAAGGAAAGTGTTGGGACTTGTCAATGAACCAGAATTACTTTGATTTATAAATTTGGAAGAGACTGTTGAGTTTTGTTTAAATGTGTAACCATCCCTGAATTACAATCTCAGTGAGTCATGCTGCACTTATTGCACCGGGGAGTGTAGGGGGTGACACCCATCTACGTTCTTGCACATACTGGCCTGTTTGCTCACAGGGGATGGGGTGTTTATGGACATAACTTCACTCAAGCCTGTGCTCCTTGCAGAGTTGCAAACATTATGCCAATGGCCTTCATCTTGCCTCAATCTGCCTGTTTCATGCACTTTTTCTAACCTACTTGAGGCTTTAAATCCTTACATCATCATTACCTCATACTGTACCCAGTTGAAGATAGTATTTTTTTCACATAGTCACATCTTCCTCATCCTGAACTTATGATTTAGGGGCTTTAGGAAAGGACTTTAAATTCCTTTGATAAAATTTCAGTTTGCTAGATTTGGTCCATCAGTCCTGTCTGTCTGTTGAGATCAGACTCTGCCATCCATTCTGATTTTGGGTTCTCAAGGGTATCTGGTTAAACATGTGTTCTATGACTTCATCCGAGCCATTAATAAAAATATTGAAAAGAATAAGCTGAAGGACAGAGCCCTAATGCAAATCACTGTAGAAATCCCTCCAGTTTAACATTAATTTAATAGTTAGCACGCTTCAGGTATATACTCTAATTAGCTCTAGATAGTAGACTACATCGTTCAGCTAAGCCAAAGGATTGCATAACTGGGGGACTGACTGTATATAGTCAGGGAGTTCAAAGAAAAATCCCTTAAACTGAAATCCGAAAATATGGCTCTGATACTTCTCATTCACTATAGCTGTTCAATTCCTAGCAGGGCTACAGTGTTAGGGCTACACTTCCTCTGAATCATAAAGCTGTGTTCTTAAAAAGCAGACAGGAGCTCCTATAAATTACCTTTGTGTATTTCTCATAGTGTCAGTCCTGGGAGATTTTTGGTTAAAATGACAACACGGGTTTCATAGTCAAATCTATTCTGAGGATGCTACCTTAGAGGTCCAAGTTGCATGTTAGCATCATAAAGATTTAGACAATCCCTCAGTGCAGAAGGACTTACTTGGCCAGGAAATACCTGTTCATGAGACACCACTTAACACTGCAGGGAACTGCAGTTGTAGAGCACGAGGAGAGCCAGAGGGTCCTGTGAGACAAGGTCTAACACCCCAGGGAGAGACCCTCAGCTTCATGTAGGGTGGAATGCCATCGTGTAGAGGAGCCGAAATCCTGTGTGAGGAGAGCTCCAGGCCGCCGGGTGTTCTGCTATTCCACTGAGCTGGAAGTCTCCAGGAGCTCAGTGTTCTTCCTCACTGGTTCTGCTAGTCCCTGCAGAAGAGTGTGGAGGACTCGGATTGTAACCATGATTTCAGAAAGATAGTAAAGGAACTATCAAAACTATCAAAAAACTGAAATCATGTCTTGACATTCTCATAATCCTTTGGTCCCAGCACACCCAGGGAGAGGGGAAGGAAGATGCAGGCATCAGTCCTGGCTTGAACTGGAATCATCCTGAGTGGAGGTGTCCAAATGGTTTAACAAACGAAAACAGTTCACTGTGAAATACAATGTCTCTAAAATGTGTGACTCTTGGGTAACATGCTTCTCATTCCCATGGCTGACTGTCAATCATTCTGTAAGCTGTAGCTAAAGTGACAGTCTATTCCCTGGAATGAACTGGAAGAAAGATATACTTATTCTGCATTTCCCCCCAACCCTCTGAAAGTCCTTTTTCTATTAGAGTTTCAGAGATAAGAAGAAAAGAATAGGCTCTACTTTGTTTGCTGTCATTGTTAGGAGGAACCACGGTGGGTACGGAGGAATGAGGCTGACCTCTGCTTCACACAAGCCAGGACTGTTGCCTGCATCTTCCTTCCCCTCTCCCTGGGTGTGCTGGGACCAAAGGATTATGAGAATGTCAAGACATGATTTCAGTTTTTTGATTATCTAGGGGTTATGTCAGACAGCCAAACAACACACTTCTGTCCCTACCTCCTCACCCCAGGGCTGACCCTGACTTAGCAAGACTACCCTCCGCCTAGCATAACATCCAGTCCTCCCATTTGTTCACCCTGAGCTCTCCCACACACTGAAGAGGCCAAATGTGTTTAATGACCAGAGATTATTTTGTAATCCAGTGGGCTAACACCCTACAGAGACTCCCGCTGAGATCAGAATGTTCATTTCCCTGTCAGAGGTCAGCTGTGATGTTAATCCATGTTGTGTCAGAAGTGAAGAGTTCCATGATCTAAGCTCAGATCTTAGACCATATGTCAGTGACGGGATGCTTTCGGCAGCAGCAGGAATCATGTTCCCGAACCCCTAAACAATAACTTTTTAAAAAGTTCTTCCAATCTCTAAACACATAAATTCTCCTACCCAGTCCACCTTTTTTGTCTCCTGTTTTTCTTTCTATTTTTCTCGGCAGCAGTTGGTGTTGGGTAAATACTCCTTTCACAGAGGTGCTTGTCTGTTGGGTCCCACAGAGAGTAAAGAAAATGGCAACTTAATGAATTCAGGACTGTGTCTGGCAGAAGGTGTGTTTCTATCCCATGTGGCACATCTGGCGGCAGGTTAAAACAAAACGAAACATAACAATGGAGTGAAAATGCAGCCCTCAGAAACCTGAGGTTAAAGCAGAATTAAGTAAATATCCTAAATGCAAATGTCCCTAAAACTGAGAGCATGTGATGAAAGCAGAGAAAGGGGACCAGAAGAAATAAATTCATCATTATTGGACAATTTAAAAAATACTTAAAAAGCAGCAATAAGGAGAATTCAAAATGAAGCTGGTCCAAAAATGTACAGTGTTTTAGGCTCTTGCCCTACCGGTGCCGTATAAGGGAGGGACAAGTAATGAACTTCCAGAAGCCGAGCGCCTTCCCCACGATGCCAGAGTTGCCCCGGGCACGTCCCCCTTACTGTCTCATTCTCTGTATCAGCACTGCTGGTGCTTTAGACAAAATGCAGGATGATTGGTCGTTATTTCAAGGCAAAAAATTAGACAATCACGTCTAAAGATGTTGCTGGTTGAAAGTGAGAACCATTTCATTTCCCTTCTACAAGGTGGTAGAAAGTTTTGTTTGCCTAAACCACTAACAACAAGTCTTTCTTTGCCAAAAGCAAGAAATCCCACCAAACAAAAAAAAACTAAAAAGCAATAATAAAAACTGCAGAAGAACAAACACAAATCCTCGGTGGTGCAATTAACTTCAAGAAATTCATGTGCTCATTGGGCAGCTCATCATCCCTGACTTCTCAGCTTACACATGTATCTCATCCCTCACCAATGTCAAGTACAGAGTCACTTTAATAAGTAAATATTTGCTAACAAGCAATAACAGGATGGAAAGCAGATATTGAATAAAAGGATTCATCTTCCTTGAAGACTTAAAGGTAAAGAAACTGAAGGCAAAAATTTCCAGGAGAAGAAAATTTGGCGTTTTATTTAATTATTCAAGTGGTCTTATGATGTTATCTGTTAGAAGGTTACAGGGAGTCCCTCTGTAGAAGATACGTCCTAAGAGCCATAATGCACTGATGTTATGAGTTACCTTTCCATAGACCAAGACTCCCCTAAGGCCAATTAGACAGATTTCACGCTGAACATGTATTATGAAAGAATGTCAGAGTATGAGCATGAACTCCTGTATCTGGAGGGCAAGAAGGGTAGACCTGTCAGAGGTCTTTTTTTTTTTTTGCGGTACGTGGGCCTCTCACTGTTATGGCCTCTCCCGTTGCGGAGCACAGGCTCCGGACGCGCAGGCTCAGCGGCCATGGCTTACAGGCGCAGCCGCTCCGCGGCATGTGGGATCTTCCCGGACCGGGGCACGAACCCATGTCCCCTGCATCGGCAGGCGGACTCCCAACCACTACGCCACCAGGGAAGCCCTGTCAGAGGTCTTTTTGCAATGATGCCAGGGAACAGCACAGGAGAAACCTGACCCCAGGGATATAAGGAGACTCACTGGGAAACCCTAGTCCAGGGACAATAAACCACTGGTGAGATTAAAAGAAGAACTTTGAGAACAGCAGAATAGCAGTTACTCTATTTTTCCAAAGCCTTGCAAACTCTGACCCAGGGACTTGGACCAGATACCTAGGGAGAGGTGCTTATAAACTGGTAGGACTCTATGAATAAAACTGCTATAGAACATTTGAGTTCAAGGTAATGTTCTTTGTGTACTGGTGTAACAAAATGAGTATAAAGGATTTTTCCTTCTCTTTACTAAATGGGTTATAGGAGCACACTGGAAGGAATAGTGGAAGAATCAATGGTTATCACAAGAAGTGACAGAGGACTTGAAGCCACAGTTGCCTACGTCAAGGTCACATTTTTTCACTCTTATCCCAAACAAAAAAAACTAAAAAGCAATAATAAAAACTGCAGATGACCAAACACAAATCCTCGGTGGTGCAATTAACTTCAAGAAATCCATGTGCTCATTGGGCACCTTATCATCCCTGACTTCTCAGCTTACACTTGTACCTCATTCCTCACCAATGTCAAGTACAGAGTCACTTTACTTTACTGTACAGAGGAGTACAAAGTCATCCTCTAGTGGATTCCCACCATACTCCGAATAAAACTGAAACTCCTTGCCAAGGTGAACAAAACTGTATGCATTGACCCCCTCCCTTCTTCACCCACTATTTTCCCTCCCACTCTCCCTCTTTCAGCTTTAGTCTTTATGACTTTCTTGAGGCTTCATAAGCAAGCCAAGCTACTGCAGCCTCTGGGCCTCTGCACTGGCCTTCCCTTCATTCTGCCCTGCTCTCACTCTAGATCTTCACCTTTCACTTCAAGCAGGTTTCTGCTAAAATGTCTCCTTCTTAGAGAGGCCTTTCCTGAGTTCTGGAACCTGTGAGGAAGAATTAGAAGTGGGGTTAGAGTTTCCCTGTTCTGAAAGTTGAGGCTAAAACAGAACTGTGCTCTTAGTTAACAATGTTTCTGTGACATGCTGAGCCTAAGGTGGCCAGAAACAAGTGGGTATCACAGATATATTTCAAGGTCAGACTGTGATACCTTTTTTATTACAACTGTTCAGCATCATGATTTGAACGTTCTTTGAACTACTGTTACTCTGTAGAGTTGAATGCTGAAAGGTACTCTTCCCAAACTCTCAGCATTGAGAAGTAATAGATCAAACATGGTAATCAGATCATTCTGGAAATTAAGTTTCTAAGAAATAAGGAACTCTGTGAAGCTGTATAAGAACATCTAATAGTCTTGTGGAATCACCTTTTCAAACACACTTCAAGACATCAATACTGAAGACTGCTTGGGGCACAGCAAAATGAGTCTAAGAGTAAAAATAAGTCATCTGACAACAAATTTTGACAAACAGGCAACCATTCTTAAATCTCTCTTTTCTATGATACAAAGTAATAATAGAACTAACAGAAAAGAAAACTGAGAATGAATATTTTAAACTCCTTTATTCTCAAATACCATGAATGAATATTTACTGCAAAAAAGATTGAATGCAGATGAGAGAGCATCCTATTATCAAATTTTGGTTTTAAAAAAACATGCTTTTAACTTTGGAACGTTTATAGGCAAGTTTGTTTATCTAAAGTCAATCACACCCCAGTGAATTTCCTAAAGTTACTACAGTGCTAACACATTTAGTACCAGGCATATCTAACTACTATCAGTTTAATAAGTCTTGGCACCATGCAAGTGGAGATAGAAAGAGATACTATCATAGTTTATAAACAGAAAAAGGGGAGCGACTAATGTTACATGAATCTGTTCACACTTGAGAGTGACAAGATTTTTTTTTTCAGTTACAGCGCTGATCTTCATGATAATTAAAGAATAGACACAAGCAACCCTGATTTTCATTTATCAGTACAAATGAGGCGGGGCTTCTGCAGGTACAGGTGTGCATGTTAGGAGTATACACATGCCCAGGATGTCAGATTCTTGCTCTGCTCACACAGGTGAGGTGCGTTAAGTGGGGAAATATTCTAGATGCTCTACTCAAAATTCATAGAACACAGACCCAAGAAAAGGCCTCCATCACCATAATGTAACCATTCCAAGTATAGGCCATATAATGGGTGGGTCCCAGATTTAGATTTAAAGTAAACTTTAGGGGTTTATCCAGGACTATAATTTCTTATTTAGGGGAAACATAAGTACCTGAGTTTGTCTCAGATATTTCTTCTGAAACCTCCACCTAGGCAGTGCTGATTCATTATAACAGTATTTGTCCTGAAATATTCTTCTTTAAAATATACATGATTTGGAGAGAGAGCTGATTCTAGAATTGGGACAGGGAAAATCCAAGATGAATCCAGAGCATCTTGTAACACAAATAAGTAGGAAATTGCTCAAAAAAAGAGATAAAAAAGCAGAGTTTGGTATCGGGTAATAAGTAACCCAGTTGATGCTAAGGTTGTGAATTCTGTACTGTATTTTGAAAGCATGGACCTAGAACGACCATCTTAACATTTTGCCTTTTAGTAAATAGATGAGGGCTGTGAAATGGTGTTGTTTTCCAAGTTATAGTCAGCTTGACTGTACTACCAGCTGCTTAAGGTAAATGTGCCCTTAATATGATCTGAGATGCATTGTTTATGGACCACTTACACGTAAATGATACTCTTTGTAGCTTATCAGAGTACTGAGAATTCCTTATCAGAGTACTGAGTATTGCTCCATAATGTGATACCAAGATAAACAATGGAGACCCCTATTTGGCAATGCTTACGTTTCAGAGTCTTCTATAGGAGCATGGCCAGTCACCCTGACAGCTATAATCCCACTCTATAAAGCAAAAGGAGTGAGTGAACTTACCCAGACTTTGCCTCCCTCCATTGTCAAATCTTCCCTTTTGCCGGTTGCTATTTTCCTTTTGTATGATTTATTTTCTCATTTTAGTGAAGTATGGCCACTAGAAGTCTCTTAAGAAAGAAGAATGGGAGGTAAGTAATTTTCAAACTTGCCTGTCTGAAAGTGATTTTTTTTTTTTTTTTTTTTTTGCGGTACGCGGGCCTCTCACGGCTGTGGCCTCTCCCGTTGCGGAGCACAGGCTCCGGATGCGCAGGCTCAGCGGCCATGGCTCACGGGCCCAGCCGCTCCGCGGCACGTGGGATCCTCCCGGACTGGGGCACGAACCCGTGTCCCCTGCATTGGCAGGCGGACTCTCAACCACTGCGCCACCAGGGAAGCCCTGAAAGTGATTTTTTTGTATCCATATATTGGATTGATAGTTGAAGTATAAATTATTTTAAGTTGAAATTCATGATAAGTTTATAACATTTACAATTTTTAATGCATTGCCTCACTGTCTTCCATTTACCAGTTTTGCTAGACTGAAAGCCATGCTTATTCTTTCTCTTTTCTTCAAAACAAAATTGTTTCTCCAGAATCTTTAGGATCTTCTCTTTATCCCAAATATTCTGTAATTCATGTTGTTATTGTGTTTGGGTATTGGTCTTTTTTATTCATTTAGCTGGAATCTCACATCCTTTTGTTCTGGTAAATTTTCTAATATTTCGTTGATAATTTGCTCTGCTCTATTTTCTTTCAGGAGTCCTCTTCATTACATGCTGGGCTGCCAGAACTGATCCTCTAACTTTCTTACATTTGATCTCCAATTTTCCATCACTTTACCTTTTGCCCTACTTTCTTGATGATTTCTTTGAATTTATTTTTCCAAATCTTCTATCAAGTTTTTATTTATGCTATCATGTTTTTAATTTTCAAAAGCTCTTTTTCTCTTCTTCCTTTTTATAATACCTATTTTTTATGAATGCAGTCTCATCTTTTATTTATCTAAGTGTGTTTATCAAAGTTGCATTTTAAAAGTTATCCTATATTCCCTGCATTGTTATATTTTTTCAAGTTCCTTATTTTCTTCCATTTGTTTTGGCTGCTACATTTAATTTTTGCTTTCATAATTAGCCTAAATGGTAGCCTAATCATTTAGGGGACCTCCAAATATCAGTATCTGTAAACCTTTTCTTTAGAGCTATTCCAGTTCTCCAAAGGAAAAAACAATTCACCAATGTTCTGCAGAAGGCGGGGCTGGGGATGGTATATCCCTGACTGCCAGTGTCTCCAAAGGGCAAAGATGAGACACCGTTAACTACAGAACTCTTCACTTAGTCCTCTTTCAGTTTGCATTTGACCCCCTTCCTTCAGTTTTTGCCTCTCATTCTCTTTGTCCTTTCTGGTTTATGTCTTTTTAAAAATTTCTTTATTTCATGATTTGAGCTTGTGGTTTATCTACCATGTTTGACCAGTTTAACTTCCCCCATTCCACAGTGCCTAGAATACACGAGATTTTCAGTAAATGTCAGCTGAGTGGGTGACTGAGAATCACAGACATTTAAACAGGAAACAAGAGAGAACATTCTATTCTTTGAAATTTTGTTTTCTGAGAAACACCATTGTTTCCTCAAATATAGTAGACTTCTTTGATTAAAAGAGATGAGTCATGTTCCTGCCACTTTCCTCGCACAGCATCTGAAATTTAGAATTTCCATCACGTTCCCTGATTCCAACCATGGTTGGACTGAGAGGGCCTCAAGATCAGGCTCAAGGTCTGACTCTTCCTTTAGGCTGGCACACAGCCAGCTCCTAAAAATGCTGAATGAAATTTGCCTTCGGATAAAAATGAACCTGGTCTAAATTGATCTTAACCAAGGTCTAGCTCCATAGCTTGACAACAAGATGGGAAAATCTCGGAAGAGTCAGACTGACAAATCCCTCAGGCAGACCAATGTTTGGTTGTTCTGGGCAGGCCTTTTCACACTGGTATTTTAAGATTTCATTCACTTTTATTTGGAAGAGAGGCAAGATTGCATATCAAACGGTAGGATAAGAGGACCAGAGGCGGTAGAGCCCCAAACTTGCATATTCCACTTTATAAAAGAGAAGCTTCACATTAAAAGGATTTGCAGTTAATAAGGGCTCTTTAAAAATTATTTCAGACACCCTCTATTGCATAAACACAATTCTTAGAAGTGGAGCAATGCTAGGGGTGGTGGGAGTTCTTATAGCTTATCCCATGTGACTCATATGTTCTCTGCTTAAAAGGAGTACACATATATTCAATTTTCTCTATCCCACTACATTTCCAGTGCCTCTTAGAAATTCAGGTCTGGAATAATTGCTCAACAAGTATTGCCCTTAATTGAACTTTGTTGAATGTATATCTACATTGAATTATGTTGTTTTTTTTTCTTCTTTAAGCTGAAAAACTGATACTGGAGAGAAAGAAAGAAAAAGGTGACTTATGATCTTAATTAGCTAATTAGTCTTCCTAAGCTTAAATCTAGGGTATGACCACATATACTGATTTCCCAGAATTGTTATGGGATTATAAAGTGAAACTCATTTTATTAATCTGTAATTAGGTTTTGAATAATAAGTTCTATTAATTAGGTTAAGTGTTTCTCAGAGCTCACTGTACACCAAAATCACCAGAAGCACTTAAAAATAAATACAAATGTCTGAGCCTCAGAGATTCTGATCCAACCAGATGGTGTAGGACCTGGACGATGGTAGTTTTAAAGCTCCCCAGGTGATTCGAATGTGCAGCCAGTGTTGAAAACTATTGGACTAGAGCTCAGTGAAGGTTGACGATTATCATTCTGGGGTGATGATGAGTAACTTCTTCTCAGGAAACTTAAAATGTTAACAATTCTTCAGCCACCATGGGGAAGATGAGAATCTATGGGCTAAAAAATAATCAGTTCATTCTCATCTACTCTCAGGGTTAGCAATGCTAGAGGAAAAATAGTCATATATGACATTTCTTCTTTTTTCTGCAGCTACAAAGGCCCTTGAATGTATTTTATAGGTTCTGCAGAGAGAGCGGAGACCAGTGATCTTAATATCATCAAGATATTTTTAAAAACAGATTTTTTTAGTAGTTATTTCTCATAGATGCCCTCCTATAGTGGTTAACAAAATTTGATATAAAATTAAAAGGAAAATCCCTTACAAGGAGTCAAAATAATTCTTACATGTAAATTTACAGATACATTTTAAATGTTTGATATTTATTTTTTTATAAAACTTCAAATTGGAAACAGGTTATAAAACTTTAATATGTGTACTAAACAAAGTTTTAAGCTATTCTGACATAAATGTAAGTCAGAAATTCTCTATAATCTTCCTGGGATGGTTTTTGCTTTCAGTTGAAGAAAAAGGACATAAATCTCATAGCAATATGTTACTAGTACTGGGGGATCTATAATTAAGTTATTCCATACTTAAAAGGTAACTCTAGAAAGTAAGTCAGAACAAACATTTTCACATGCTAACAAAACCAGAATAAGGGTAAGGCCACCGGGGATGAATAAAGATCTGATTTCTTTTGTAGCTTGTCCAGAGATCTGCCTACAAGAGAATTAATATACAGTACTATGTTGAAGGTAAATATATTATTATTTTTATTATTACCAATAATAATAAATTTATTCACTG
Source organism: Pseudorca crassidens (assembly GCF_039906515.1). Taxonomy (NCBI): domain Eukaryota; kingdom Metazoa; phylum Chordata; class Mammalia; order Artiodactyla; family Delphinidae; genus Pseudorca; species Pseudorca crassidens. The sequence goes on along the minus strand of NC_090306.1, from coordinate 23,789,902 downwards.
CACTGGAGAGACTATATAAACAGCCAAAAATAACCACTTAAAGGAATTCCTACAGTGTTTGGAAATGTAAAATAGAAAATTTAGAATGAGTTATTTGTTCCGGAACACACACACAAATTCACATCAAAGACATATAGGATGCCTTTGTGGGTTTTTCCATAAAATGCAACTAATATATTGTACTAAAATATCTTATCCTATTATCAAGCACTTAATAGTTGCCTGGTATCATCTCATTCAATCTTCATAACAACTTAACCATTATTTTCCCCATTTTATAGATGAGGAAACAACTGAGGCTCAAAGAGTTTAAGTCCCCATTACTCAAAGGGTTGTCTAAGAACAACAGCAGTGGCATTACCTAGGAGCCTGTAACAAATGCATAACGATAGGCTCTTTCTGAACACTATTAAATCAACATGAGCATTTTAACAAAATCTCCGGGTGACTCATATGAGAGTAGCACTGGTTTAAGTAAGTTGCCCCGGCCATGCATGTAGGTGCTGAGCCAGGCCTTAGCCTGCTCAGTGTTAGAATAAACAGACTCTAAAATGTGTATGCTAGGAAGTAAATGATAATATTATTTTATAAATTAAAATAAAAGAGGTAAGACTTTGAAAATGGGCACGCATAGGTCATCCCAGAGTGAAGGAGGGTAAAGAGGATTGCAGACCCTACAGGTGTGAGCCAGAGATGAGTCCACATTCACAGCAATGTGATCCTCTGCCCTGCCTCTGAGGAGAAAGTTGCATCTGTTTCTCCAATGGCCCTAAGTGCCCACACCTCGCGGTGTCTGTCCCCTCACACTCCGCACACGGAAGGAGCATCTTGGATGGGGTCAGCAGAGGAACTGCTCCACTCCCCTTGCTGTGGCTGTTGTCACCGTTGCTGGGACCATCCTCTGAGTCAGGTGTCAGCTCATGCTCCTGCAATAGGACAGTACTGCTTGTGAGTTTCCCTGGTTATGGAACATACCTCTCGCTGCAGTTCTCCAAACCCTCACAAAGACAGAGCCCCCCTCATCTGTGTCTGAGGATCCCCATGGGTATCTTATGTGTGTTCACAGGTAAGTCCTACCAGCTGCCCCTTGGTACCTGCTGTTTTCTTTTTCCTCCTCTGGTTTTCCTGTTCCCCAATCCCTTGACTGTGTCCACAGATACTGCGCTTCAGCCAGTCACAACTGAAGATTTTCCTGAGAACCTCTCTGTCCACCAGGCAGCAGCCAACACAGCGTTCCTGGGAGCCTTTAGCAGCTAAAGGCAGGCTATGACTTGTGCAGCTGTGAGAAGAAAGACACTGTCCCTCGAGGTCTTCCCCTCTACATCCCTGGAGAGCTCATAGGAAAGTCCAAGCCACGTGACCACGGGACAGCCCAGACTAAGACTAAGCTAAGACTTCACTACTGGCGCAGCGTGCTCTGCTTGTTTTCCTTTTCCTGCACAGCACTATCTGTTTACCTCTCAGTATATGGGGCTTTGTTCAGCGCCTAGTGCATCATAGATGTTCAATCAGCACTGATGGTTTTGAATGGATCGTTAATTCTCTCTCCATAGCTCCTCATGCAAATTCACCAGACATGCTCAGACGTGTCTGAGCCACCTCAGTGGAGACAGCTTAAGCGCCCAATGGGATTCCCTTCCATTGATGCTGATGACGGATTCTACAAAGATCGGTGTTGTTACACATCAGAGAGGAGCCACTGCTCTGCTCCTGCCTCTCTCCACTGCAGGCTTGTAACCTGCAGCTCCTGGAGGGCGGCCTCTTCTCCTGAGACACTTCCCCAAATGATCCTGCAGCCATGTGAAATTAAGGGAAGACCTGGCTTCCCTGACTCCCAAGTGATGTGGTCAAATGGGGCTTATCAGCCCCAGCCACCCCCTTGCCGCCGATGCACGTGACCCAGCCCCAAAGAGACGGGACTCCTCTCTATGATACCTCCCCCCGCATTTGCCAAGAAACCTCTAATCCCAGGGGATATGTGAATCACCACACTAGGGAATTATTGTATGTTTGGGTTCACTTTTTTTTTTTTAGGGAAAGTAGCATATAACCAGAGACTAAACTGAGTGCTGTCAAATCAATGACTGCATTTAATTTAATTCTTACAGCCCCTTTGCAAGATAGAACAATTTTTAGGTGAGGAAACAAAGACTGAGCTAGGCAAGTTGACAAGCTAGGTAGCTAAGGAAGTAACTTAGTTAATAAGTGGTATAAGCTAGATTAAAATTCATATCTAGCTGCCTCCACATCTGGTCAGATTCTCTGGACAAGTGTAGACAGTGGTCCGAGGGAGTGATGGGCTCTTTCTCCTGATGGGGCACCTTTATGAGGACATGTGCCTGTCCTCAGCAGACAGAGAATTGGTGACTCTGAGCTTAAACGAGGGAAATGACGTGTGTGGTGTCGCTTAAGTCTGCACTACATCACACCTACAGAGGCCGTTTACAAGTTCATTTACAGATTGGTGTATAGGAACTCCTATCGAAATGCTCGGCAAGTCTCTGCTGTGGGCAGCCGTCCAAGGTGATGCTTAAACTGTCCCTACGTGTGTCAGCAAGACCCTCAGGGCCCAAAGGTGGGCCCCAGGAATAGTGCTGACAGAAGCATGTCCTGCCACTGCCAATGGAAGGCCTGCCGACAAGAGCCACCATCATTGTAACTTGGTGATGAGGCATGCCTGGGAATCTCTGGCCAACGACTGCTGCCTCCACTGAGAACCAATTCCTCTCGGGAGGCTACGTGGAAGCCTGGCGCTGGCACAGCCCCTGGAAGGCAAGCCAGGCCACATTTGGGAGCCCAGATAACACATAGACTGGGGAGACCTGGCTCCCCTCACCATTCCCAGCGTGAGTCACATTTGTGAGGATAGAGTTGTTGATCTTTCAGGAAACTCCTCACTGAGAATGAATAACAAATTCCCAAATGAAAAACTGGCAGGATTAGAGGCACTGAAACTTGAGGTTGGGGAGCCTTCTGCAGAGTTTCAGTTCTGACTAGGTTCCTTGGCTGGCGGGGCAGTGGAGGGGGGGCGCCGGCAGAAGGAGGGTACGAGTTATTATTTGCCCTGTGCTTTGGGACATCTGGCCAGCAGCTGTTTACCGGAAGTCATCTCTTCTAAACTTCAGGGGTCCCCATCATCACTGCGCAAAGACGTTTTTCCCTTATCCTTCTGGCACCTCCATCTTTCTGACATCTATTTTTGAGGTGTAACCTAATTCCCTCCTGAAATTTCTGGGTGTTTCTCTGAGGCTCTCGCCTTGTTCTCTATTTTAAACACTTTTTGGGAGTTCTGTTTACATGCCTTTCTTAAGGGTCCCCAGACTCCTCTCCTTCAGCTGTGCTGGGCTGCCACTGCAAAGCCTCCTTTCATCATTTCACTCATGTTTGGGTCTTGTCTTGCAGCTCCTTAAATGTCCCCTTCATGTTCCCACCACACAAACATTTCACTCTTCGCTCTTACACAAAAACACCCTCAGTGATGTTTACATATAATAAGCTACCTTTTTTCCAGGGCTTGAGAAATTCTCTAGGAAAAACTTAGTCATTTGCGGAGGCTTCTTTAAACTCTATCGTTCTGCTGAGTCTCCAGGTAATTACTGCTAACTGCAATGCTAACAGCAGCCTCGGATTACCTTCTCCACACCGGCCAAGGACATTCCCATGGCACTAGGCAGAGTTTCCGAGGGTGGGAGGTCACTGCCAATCCCTCCTTCAGTGAAATGTGCCACAAAGTGCTGGTTGTCCCACAGGCTTGCCGTGGAGGCTGAATGACATCATGGATCAATGCATTCATGTATATTAGTAAATACAGCACAATGCCTAGGCTCCTTTCCATCTGCATTATATGTCTTTGATGCTAAATATATTTGAATTCCTTTCCAGTCATCATTCATTTGTTTAATAAACTTTGACTCTCTTGTGATCAGGTGTCCCTACAGAGATGATTCTTATGAATTGAATAAGTCTTTGCAAAGACTTTGCCTTATTACATATAGACTGTTTTTCCTAACAAATGGTACCTTTTACTTTTACTCTTTTCTTAATTTGTTTCTCCTTTTCTTACCTAAAAAGATTGCTAGAAATATGTACTGAATTCTCATTAAAGGCAACACGACCCTATATCCTCAGGTGAACGTGCTTCAGAAATTTAATTATATTTTTTCCAGTAAAACAATTTCAGTGATTTTTTTTAACTAAAAATATTTTCTCATTACCTTGATGAAATGTTGTAAATGTCGTTTCTTATCTGGTTCAGACTCACCTTTTTGGTTGAGAGTACAAAGATTATATATTTTCCCTTAATGCTGAAATACTTTATTGCAGATATTCCAGACCAAACATGCTTTAATTATCCTTTTAAACTCACTCTTTTAATTTGAAAATAGAAAATGTTTTTAACTTTAATCAACAACTGAATATATGCCATAAAAGGACATCTGAGAATGCCAAAAATGTCACAAGACCCAAGAAGAGGTCTTTATTATTCAATGATTTTAATCATTTAGTCATTTAGTTATAGGAAATATGCATAAAACAATAGATTACTAGGTTTAGAAAGTAATTCTTTTCTCCTAAATCAGGACTACTAATTTTCATCCAGTTTTATTTTGGTATAATTGATGCATAAAAATGGAATATATTTAAGGTATACAAAGTGATGATTTCATATAGATATACATTGCGAAATAATTACCAAAATCAAGTTAATCAACACATCCATCACATTATATAGTTAATATTTTTGTGTGTGTGGTGAGAACACTTAAGATCTACTCTCAGGAAATTCCACGTATACAATACATTATTATTCACTATAGTCATCCGGCTGTACATTAGATTCCCACAACTTATTCATCTTATAACTGAAAGTCTGTATGCTATGGCCAACATTTACCTGTTTCCCCAATTCCCATCCCCTGGCAACCACCAGTCTACTTTCTGCTTCTAAGGGATTTAATGTTTTAAATTTCACATAAGGATGAGGTCATGCAGTATTTGTCTTTCTCTGTCTGACTTATTTCATTTAGTGTAATGTCCTCCAGGTTCATCCGTGTTGTTGCCCATGGCAGGATTTCCTTCCTTTTTATGGCTGATATGTCAACAGACACTTAGGTTGTTTCCATATCTTGACTAGTGTGAATAATGTTACAATGAACATGGGATTGCAGATATCTCTTGGAGATCCTGCTATAATGTGCTTTGGATATATACCCAGATGGGATTGCTGGATCATATAATCATCTTACTTTTAATTTAACAAAATTTTACAGAAATTTCTATAATTTCATACTTTCATAATAGCTGTACCAGTGTACATTCTCATCAACAGTATACTAGTGTTCTCTTTTCTCCACACCCTGTGAAGACTTGTTGTCTCTTGTTTCTTGATAAAAACCATCATAACAGGTGTGATGTTTTGATTTTCATTTCCCTGATGATTAGTGATGTTGAACACATTTTCATGTACCTCCTGGCCATTTTATTGGCCAGGTACTGTTTGTCTTCTTTGAAGAAATTTCTATTCATTTTTTCAAATTTTCAAATTTTCAAATTTGAAATTTTCAAATTTCTGCCCATTTTTTAATTGGATTATTTGATTTGTTTTGCTATCAAGTTGTACATGTTCTTTATATTATTTAGATATTAACTCTATCACATTTGCAAATATTTTCTCCTATTCCATAGGTGACCTTTGCATTTTGTTGATAGTTTCCTTCACCGTGAAGATTTTAGTTTGTTGTAGTTCCATTTGCCTCCAGGGTCACAGATGGATATGTCTCTTACCAGGTTCCTGGACAGGTGGGGTTACTCCTGGACCATGGCTGAGAGGAACTAGAGCTTGGTCATGGGCCTTATAGTCTACCTAAAGTTTTATCAATTTTGTTTATCTTTAAAAAAAACCTCCTACTTTCACTGATCTTTTCTGTTATCTTTCTAGTTTCTATTTCACTTATTGTTTCTCTAATTTTTGTTATTTTCTTCCTTCTGCTAAATTTGAGCTTAGTTTGCTCCCCTTTTTCTAGTATAAAGTTAGGTTAAAACTATGTAACATTGTTTATTTGAGATCTCTTTTGTTTTCTCTACATGCAAGCACTTATCATTATGTTTCCCTCTAGGAACTGCTTTTGATGCATCCCATACATTTTGGGGTGCTGTGTTTCCATTTTCATTTGTCTCAAGATACTTTTTGATTTTCCTTTTGAATTCTTCTTTTATCCATTGGTTGGTCAAGGGTGTGTTAGTTAATTTCCACATATTAATGAATTTTCCCATTTTCCTCCTGTAATTAATCTCTAATTTCATACCATTGTGGTCAGAAAAGATACTTTATATCAGCTGGGTTCACAGACAGATCTGCAGATGGTGAGCCTGTTACAAGGTCCACAGAAGGGGTGCTTCAGGGTCCATAGCTAGGACCAAAGTTGGCCTGTCCATCACCCAAGGCATGGGCAGGCATGGCTTTTCCCGGGTAACCCGAGGGATGGTGCTGGTGGCAGGACCAAGGCTAAATGGGGCTCTAGCCAAGTCCATGGGGGACTGGGCTGTTTTGGGGTCTGTAGCCAGAGCCACGGTCAGCAAGCCTGCCACCTGCAAGTGGTCCTGCCTTACCAAAATGGCCCTTCTTAGTCTTGGGCTCCATCAGGGCTTCACTACAATTTGACTGAATCCTAAAACTCCCACAAAGGTACTTTTGCTCATGGATGGCTACCAAATTATTGTTTCTGTAGGAGGATACAAGCAGGGTAATTCCTATTTTGTCATCTTGCTGACATCACCTCCAGGCTTATTAATTTGCATACCGGGAAATAGGAAACATGCTTATCTAATTCAGTGGATTTTTCTTCCATCAGTAAATAACAGATACAAACACCTGGAAATCTTGGTTAAAAAAATTGAAGGTTAAAAATGAAAAGGGCAGCCAGGGCCTCCATTTATGGTTTTATGATGAGGTTGGTGATCCTCTCCCCACCACTGCCGCCTCCGCAAAAAAAACTTAGCTGGACAAAATTGGAAAAACAACCATTTCTTACTGATTATAGGTAGACAATAAATTGAAAAACATTTGTCATTGAAAAATTCCTATAGAGCATCATGTAAGAATGTGGGAATCTGTAGCCTATTTGCTAGTGGTTCCTCCCACCCCACCCATCCTCTTGCATAATTGGATGGTAACTATAGTTTTAGTAGCTGGGGACAGGCTTCAAAACTTGCACCTTTGCTACCAGAGGAGGCAGGATTGATTTGTAGCAAAGCACAAAAACTCATAGCTTTGTAACATTGCTATACTTAGTAGAATTAGTCAATACAGTAGTAACCTGAAGTGGATTATGATGAGATTATGATCAGTTAAAGATTTATCTTGGCACCTTCAAGATGGTGGAGGAGTAAGACGTGGAGATCACCTTCCTCCCCACAAATACATCAAAACTACATCTACATGTGGAACAACTCCTACAGGACTCCTACTGAACACTGGCAGAAAATCTCAGACTTCCCAAAAGGCAAGAAACTCCCCACGTACCTGGGTAGGGTGAAAGAAAAAACAAAAAACAGAGACAAAAGAATAGGGACGGGACCTGCACCTCTGGGAGGGAGCTGTGAAGGAGGAAATGTTTCCACACACTAGGAAACCCCTTCCCTGGCAGAGACGGGGTGTGGCAGGAGGGAAGCTTCAGAGCCACTGAGGAGAACGCAGCCACAGGGGTGCAGAGGGCAAAGCAGAGAGATTCCCTCACAGAGAATCAGTGCCGACCAGCACTCACCAGCCTGAGAGGCTTATATGCTCACCCGCTGGGGTGGGCGATGGCTGGGAGCTGAGGCTCAGGCTTTGGAGGTCAGATCCCAGGGAGAGGACTGGGGTTGGCTGCGTGCAGACAGCCTGAAGGGGGCTAGTGCGCCACGGCTAGCCGGGAGTCCGGGAAAAGGTCTGGAACTGCCGAAGAGTCAAGAGACCATTGTTTCAGGGTGCATGAGGAAAGGGGATTTAGAGCATTGCCTAAACAAGCTCCAGGGAAGGGCGCGAGCCGCGGCTCTCAGCGCGACCCCAGAGACGGGCATGAGACGCTAAGGCTGCTGTTGCAGTCACCAAGAATCCTGTGTGTAAGCACAGGTCACTATCCACACGTCCCCTCCCCGGAACCTGTGCAGCCAACCACTGCCAGGGTCCCATGATCCAGGGACAACTTCCCCGGGAGAACACATGGCGCACCCCAAGCTGTTGCAACATCATACTGGCCTCTGCTGCCGCAGGCTCGCCCTACATTTCATACCCCTCCCTTCCCCTGGACCTGAGTAAGCCAGAGCCCCCTAATCGCCCCGCACTCCATATCCCTTCCTCCCCCCCGGACCTGAGTGAGCCAGAGCCCCCAATCAGACGCTCCTTTAACCCCGTACTGTTTGGGGGAGGAACAGAAGCCCTCAGGCGACCTACACACAGAGGCGGGGCCAAATCCAAAGGTGAACCCCAGGAGCTGTGCGAACAAAGAAGAGAAAGGGAAATTTCTCCCAGCAGCCTCAGGAGCCATGGATTAAATCTCCACAAACAACTGGATATACCCTGCATCCGTGGAATACCTGAATAGACAACAAATCATCCCAAAATTGAGGAGGTGGACTTTGGGAGCAACTGTAGACTCGGGGTTTGCTTTCTGCATCTAACTTGTCTCTGGTTTTATGTTTATCTTAGTTTAGTATTTAGAGCTTATTATCATTGGTAGATTTGTTTATTGATTTGGTTGCTCTGTTCCTTTCTTTTTATATATATATATATTTTTCCCCCTTTTTCTTCTTTTATGAGTGTGTATGTGTATGCTTCTTTGTGTGATTTTCTCTGTATAGCTTTGCTTTTGACATTTGTCCTAGGGTTCCAACTTTACTTTTTTTTTTTAGTACACTTTTTAGTGCTTTTGTTGTTGTTGTTGTTGTTGTTGTTTTGCGGTACGCGGGCCTCTCACCGTTGTGGCCTCTCCCGTTGCGGAGCACAGGCTCCAGACGCGCAGGCTCAGCGGCCATGGCTCATGGGCCTAGCCGCTCCGCAGCATGTGGGATCTTCCTGGACCGGGGCACAAACCCGTGTCCCCTGCATCAGCAGGCGAACTCGCAACCACTGCGCCACCAGGGAAGCCCTTAGTGCTTGTTTTCATTGGAGGATTTGTTTTTTGGTTTGGTTGCTCTCTTCTTTCTCTCTTTCTTTTCTTTTTATTGAGTTTTAATTTTTTTATTTTTAATACTTTTTTATATTCTAATAAATTTATCTTATTTTCTTTCTTTCTTTTCCTTTCTTTCTTTCCCTTTCTTTCTTTCTTTCTTTCTTTTCTCCCTTTTCTTCTGAGCCATGTGGCTGACAGGGTCTTGGTGCTCTGTCTGGGCTTCAGGCCTGAGGCACTGATGTGGGAGAGCCGAGTTCAGGACGTTGGCCCACCAGAGACCTCCCAGCCCCACATAATATCAACAGCGAAAGTCCTCCCAGAGATCTCCATCTCAATGCTAAGACCCAGCTCCACTCAACGACAAGCAAGCTACAGTGCTGCACACACTATGCCAAACAACTAGCAAGACAGGAACACAAACCCACCCATTAGTAGAGAGGTTGCCTAAAATCATAATAGGTTCACAGACACCCCAAAACACACCACTGGACGTGTTCCTGCCCACCAGAAAGAAAGATACAGCCTCATTCACCAGAACACAGGCACCAGTCCCTTCCGCTAGGAAGCCTACAAAACCCACTAAACCAAACTTACCCACTGGGAGCAGACACCAGAAACAACAGGAACTATGAACCTGCAGCCTGTGAAAAGGACACCCCAAACACAGTAAGTTAAGCAATGTGAGAAGACAGAGAAATACACAGCAGATGAAGGAGCAAGGTAAAAACAAACCAGACCAAACAAATGAAGAGGAAATAGATAGTCTACCTGAAAAGGAATTCAGAGTAATGATAGTAAAGGTGATCCAAAATCTTGGAAACAGAATGGACAAAATACAAGAAATAATTAACAAGGACCTAGAAGAACTGCAGAGCAAACAAACAATGATGAATAACACAATAAATGAAATAAAAAATTCTCTGGAAGGAATCAATAGCAGAATAACTGAGGCAGAAGAACGGATAAGTGACCTAGAAGATAAAATAGCAAAAAAATTACCACAGTGCAGAATAAAGAAAAAAGAATGAAAAGAATTTAGGACAACATTCAACAGCCATTTATGATAAAAACCCTGCAGAAAGTAGGCATAGAGGGAACTTTCCTCAACACAATGAAGGCCATATGTGACAAACCCACAGCCAACATCGTTCTCCATGGTGGAAAACTGAAACCATTTCCACTAAGATCAGGAACAAGACAAGGTTGTCCACTCTCACCACGATTACTGAACATAGTTTTGGAAGTTTTAGCCACAGCAAGCAGAGAAGAAAAAGAAATTAAAGGAATCCAAATCAGAAAAGAAGAAGTAAACTGTCACTGTTTGCAGATGACATGATACTACACATAGAGAATCCTAAAGAGGCTATCAGAAGACTACTAGAGCTAATCAATGAATTTAGTAAAGTAGCAGGATACAAAATTAATGCACAGAAATCTCTTGCATCCCTATACACTAATGATGAAAAATCTGAAAGAGAAATTAAGGAAACACTCCCATTTACCACTGCAACAAAAAGAATAAAATACCCAGGAATAAACCTAACTAGGGAGACAAAAGCCCTGTATACAGAAAACTGTAAGATACTGATGAAAGAAATTTAAAATGATGCAAACAGTTGGAGAGATATACCATGCACTTGGATTGGAAGAATCTACATCGTGAAAATGACTATACTACCCAAAGCAATCTACAGTTTCAATGCAATCTCTATCAAACTACCACTTGCATTTTTCACAGGACTAGAGCAATAAATTTCACAATTTGTATGGAAACTCAAAAGATCCCCAAATAGCCAAAACAATCTTTAGAAAGAAAAACGGAACTGGAGGAATCAGGCTCCCTGACTTCAGACTATACTACAAAGCTACAGTAATCAAGACAGTATGGTACTGGCCCCAAAACAGGAATATAGATGAATGGAACAGGATAGAAAGCCCAGAGATAAACCCATGCAAATATGGTCACCTTATTTTTGATAAAGGAGGTGAGAATATACATCGGAGAAAAGAGAGTGTCTTCAATAGGTGGTGCTGGGAAAACTGAACAGCTCCATGTAAAAGAAAGCAATTAGAGCACTTCCTAACACCATACACAAAATAAACTCAAAATGGATTAAAGACCTTAATGTAATGCCAGACACTATAAAACTCTTAGAGGAAAACAAAGGCATAACACCCTATGACATAGATCACGTCACAGCAAGATCTTTTTTGATCCACCTCCTAGAGAAATGGAAATAAAAACAAAAATAAGCAAATGGCATCTAATGAAACTTAAAAGCTTTTGCACAGCAAATGAAACCATAAACAAGACCAAAAGACAACCCTCAGAATGGGAGAAAATATTTGCAAATGAAGCAACCAACAAAAGACTGATCTCCAAAATTTAGAAGCAGCTCATGCAGCTCAATATCCAAAAAACAAACAACCCAATCCAAAAATGGGCAGAAGACCTAAATAGACATTTCTCCAAAGAAGATATACAGATTGCCAACAAGCACATGAAAGGATGCTCAACAGCACGAATCATTAGAAAATGCAAATCAAAACTACAATGAGGTATCACCTCACACCAGTCAGAATGGCCATCATCAAAAAAATCTACAAACTATAAATGCTGGAGACAGTGTGGAGAAAAGGGAACTCTCTTGCACTGTTGGTTGGAATGTAAATTGATACAGCCACTATGGAGAACAGTATGGAGGTTCCTCCAAAAACTAAAAATGGTACTACCATATGACCCAGCAATCCCACTACTGGGCATATACCCTCAGGAAACCATAATTCAAAAAGAGTCATGTACCACAATGTTCATTGCCACTCTGTTTACAATAGCCAGGGCATGGAAGCAACCTAAGTGTCCATCGACAGATGAATGGATAAAGATGTGGCACATATATACAATGGAATATTGCTCAGAAATAAAAAGAAAAGAAATTGAGTTATTTGTAGTGGATAGATGGACCTAGAGTCTGTCATACAGAGTGAAGTAAGTCAGAAAGAGAAAAACAAATACCGTATGCTAACACATATATATGGAATCTAAAAAAAAAAAAATGGTTTTGAAGAACATAGGGGCAGGACAGAAATAATGACGCGGATGTAGAGAAGGGACTTGAGGACACAGGGAGGGGGAAGGGTAAGCTGTGACAAAGTGAGAGAGTGGCATGGACATATATACACTACCAAATGTAAAATTGATAGCTATTGGGAAGCAGCTGCATGGCACAGGGAGATCAGCTAGGTGTCTTATGACCACCTAGAGGGGTGGGATAGGGATATTGGGTGGGAGACACAAGAGGGAGGAGATATGGGGATGTATGTATATGTATAGCAGATTCATTTTGTTATAAAGCAGAAACTAACACACCACTGTAAAGCAGTTATACTCCAATAAAGATATTAAAAAAAAAAAGAAGAAGAAGTAAGGGTCACCTGCTGTTACACATTTCACTCTCATCCCAATCCCAGCCCTTGAAAACAAAGCTGAAGGAATTTTCACTGCAACAAAATCAAGCAGAGGATGGATCTGCCAAAGACTATTTTTTCTACTCTGGAAGAAATATTGTGACGTCCTGTTTCTAACAGCCTCGTTTTTATTTTGATTCCTTTTTTTTTTTTTTTCGGTATGCAGGCCTCTCACTGTTGTGGCCTCTCCCGTTGTGGAGCACAACCTCCGGACGCGCAGGCTCAGCGGCCATGGCTCACGGACCCAGCCGCTCCGCGGCATGTGGGATCTTCCCGGACCGGGACACGAACCCGTGTTCCCTGCATCGGCAGGTGGACTCTCAACCACTGTGCCACCAGGGAAGCCCTTGATTCCATTTTTTGTTTTAGGCATTTAGAATGATGTATATTTTATTTTTTAATTCTATTAGAAAAGGAGGGTATTCATTCCAAGAATGCAGAGAGATCTTCGTGTCTGAGTTGGTGTTGATGCTCTTTCAGAAAAATTAATGAACGTTTATTTTTCAGTCCCTAAATAAAAGAACAAATTTAAAATCTGGAATTCAAATCTGCATCCAGGCTGAACCAAAATAATTTTCATTATTCCTCTTTAAATTACTAGACTGCAAGATTAAATACAGAGCATCAAGTACCCTGATAATACTTTATATTGCATTTACAAAATTTGAAATACTGTGTATATTTTAAATAAACTAAGAAACTACTTAAGGAAATAAAAATAAAAAAGATTTACCTTGTAATCCCCAGAGTAAAGGAATCTCAGAAATATAGTTAATAAAATAAAAGGGAGTTAAAATTGCACACTAAAAGTATATATATGTTTAACCAAAAAGAAGATAGTAAAGAGGGGACAGAGGAACAAAAGGATGTAAGACATATAGAATACATATACAAAATGTAAATGGACTAAACATTTTAGTTAAAAGGCATAGAGTGTCACACTGGATAAAAATGATACAACTGTATGCTTTCTATAAGAGATACACTTCAGTTCTAAAAACACAAATGAGTTCAAAATCAAAAGATGGAAGAAGATATACCATGCAAATAATAACACAAACAGTAACTGTAGGAGAGCTATAGAATCTATATTAATCACCTACACATGTATCATTTCAGTTTCTCTGGATCAGGAACCTGGGCATGTCTTAACTGGCAATACAGGTATCAGTCAGAACTGCAGTGTCATGTGAGGCTCAAGTGGAGGAAGATCTGCTTTCAAGCTCACTCAGGTTGTTGGCAGAATCAGTTCCCTGCAGTTTTTGAACTGAGAACTCAGTTTCTTGTGGGCTGTTGGCCAGAGACCGCCTTCAGCTCCTGCCACATGAGATTCCTCAACATGCCCACTGGCTTCCTCAAAGCCAGAGGGGTGGGGTGAGAGAGTGAGAGACTCTGGTAAGATTACCGACGAATTTCAACCCAACTACATATATAGAAAATTGGACCCAACTACAGCAGAATATACATTCTTCTCAAGAGCACAGTGAACATTCTCCAGGTAATAAATGCACGGTGATTTATACTGTTAACTTTGTGGGTATTTTTATGAAGCAGTAGATAACTAATAAAAAGGGAAACTTCTTCATCTTGATACATGGCATCTATAAAAAATGTATAGCTAGCATCACACTTAATGGTGAAAGCCTGAATGGTTTCCATCTTAGATTGAGAATAAAGCAAGGCTGTCTACTCTCACCACTCCTAATCCACACTGTACTGAGGGTTCTAGCCAGGGAAGTAAGGCAAGGAAAAGAAATTAAAGGCATACAGATTGGAAAGGAAAAAGTAAAACTGTCTTTATTTGCAGATGATATGTTTATGTAGAAAATCCTATGGAACCTATACAAATTTTAATCTAATAAGTGAGTTTAGCAAGGTTCAAGATGCAAGACCAATGATCAGTATACAAAATTCAATTGTATTTTTATATATTAGCAATGAACAATCCAACCACTAAATTAAGAAAATGATTCCATTTACAAAGAATATTCCTAAAAGCTGGGCGGGAAGGATGAGGTAGAGGAGGAGAAAGGGGAGGAGAGAAAAAGAGAGAGAGAGAAAGAGAGAGAGGATGAGAGAGAATGAGAATATTTCTGTAGGAACTGAAAGAAAGTTGGAAATTGGTTTGAAATAAAGTTATAAAGGGCACAAGAGGGCTGGGTCATAAAGTTCCTTGCAAAATATATTAAGGAGTTTGGACATTAGCCTAAGAACTAGTAGGACATATTTGAGGGTTTTATGTTTTTAAAGAAGGAAAATAACATAGAATTTTTATTTCAGAAAGATGGTTCTGGCTGCAGTGTGGGTTGAAGAATGACAAAACTGAATTTAGGGAGATAGGATGCTGTTGCAGTAACACAGGCAAGACTGGAAATTTAGCAAAACTGGAAAGAAGCGGTCAGATTTGAAGGCTATTTTGAAAGGCAAGTAATCTGAAAATGATTAGGTATACAAAACAAAGTAGGATTCAGTATCTTCAGTGTTTTCTCATGAATACAGAGTTTTCTGAGAAAGCTGTCTAGATGGGCTGTGAAACTTGGTTCTAGGCAAGATCATATTTCCTCATGGAAATTTTCTCAATCTCTTTTACCTGGTGGCTTGCTGAGAACAGTCCTCAGCTATGGCAGTTGGGCTAGATGAACGTTAAGGTCTCTTTAGCTGCTAAGAGTCTATGGATGATAAAACTAGCTACTGGACAAAATGCTCAGAGGACAAATGAAGTTGAGAAAAAGGGAACATTTGGAAATGAGCAAAGGGTATAAAACTCTTCTATCAATGAGCAAAAACTCCAAGAGCAAGATGAAATTATGACATGGGCCATGTTTTTCAATTTTTCACATATTTACTCATTTATTCATTTAGGAAATATCTATTGTGTATTTACTATACACAATATGTCAGGAATTATCTCAGGCATTTAGGGCACAAAAATGCACAGGACAGTAAGGTCACCTTACCATGATGAAACATATTCTGGTGGGGAGAACACTATAAACTGATAAACAAATGAGTAAGATGGTGTCAGATATTCTGAAGAATTTCAAAGGATACAAACTTGGAGATGTAGTAGAGCCTGAGAGGGGATTCCATGAAAGGGTAATCAGCAAAGTCCTCTCTGAGAAAATGGCACCTAAACTGAAACAAAGGAGCTCCCAAGGCATCATGATATGTAACAGTTGTAACAAATACAAGATCAAAAATAGTGAAGATGTGCTCATATTCTACTTAGGTCTAAAACAATGTCATGGATAGAATCAGTGAGTTATTTGATAAGTCGAAGTAAGCTAGCTGGGATGTTGTTTGTTATCTTGAAAGTTTTCTAAAATCCTAAAACTGAGAATAATGGGAAATAAGTAGTCAAATTCTAAAGATGCTGACTGCAACCAACTTATGATCGATCTGTGTCACTCAAATCTGGACTATAAAGGAGAAGATCAGATGTCTGAAAGGATGATTTGAGAGCACCACTAATAAAATGCGTTGTAAGTCAAGAGATTACCCCTCCCCTTCTTGTGGAGTCAGCCAGTTCATGGCTCTTATCATCAAAGGGGAATTAGTGATTCCTGCAGGGTTTTCTTCAGAAGCAACTTTCCAAACTTTTGTGTCTCTATATTGGAACTAACGGGGTTGAGGTACATGAGGAACTATTTTTTGGTAAATGCCCAGAATTGATACTTGGGAAAACTGAACAGGAGGCATATGAGCCTGTTTGCAGCTCCACAGTTATGGAGTCCAGTGGAGCCCAGGGCCCCAAGGTATAGGAGTTGCCCAGGCAGAAACAGTCCTTTGCCCACAACCATCCCATTCCATCCCTTGGTTTTCATGTTATTTTCCTTGATTCTCTTTGGCTCTTCCCAGTTCTGGAGTAGTACCGTGTTTTATACCTCTAGCAACTTGTCTCTACCACTCTTTGATTTCTCTTGTCTGACTGAGGCCTAGGGTAACTGTTTTTCTAAATGGCTCAAACATTTCACATGCCCACCAGCACTTTATGAAGGTTCTGATTTCTCTACATCTTCACTCACACTTGTTACTGTCTATCTTTTTAATTAGAGCCATGCTAATGGTTGTGAATTGTTACCTCATTGTAGTTTTGATTTGCATTTCCTAAATGACTAATATGTCACATATCTTTTCATGTGCTTTCTGTCCATTTGTATGTTTTCTTTTGAGAAATATTTACCCAGATCTTTTGCCCATTTTTAAATTGGATTATCTTATTTTTTATTATTTACTGTTTTTTGGTGGTGTTTTCTCTTAATGTCTATTATGCCTAGTTTTTTTATGGTGTTGTTCAAGTCTTCTATTTCTTTATTAGTTATTGTCTAATTGTTCTATATTGAATTTTCTATTTCTTCCTTCAATTCTGTCAGCCTTTGATTCTCTTAATTTGAGGCTCTCTTATTAGGTACATATATGTTCAAAACTGATGTATCTTCTTGATGTATTGTCCCTTTATCTTTATAAAATGCTCTTCTTTGTCTCTAGTAACAATTTGTCTTTTTTAAAAAAAATTTATTGAAGTATAGTTGCATTACAATGTTGTGTTTAATTTCTGCTGCAGAGCAAAGTGACTCAATTATACATATATATATTCGTTTTTGTATTCTTTTCCATTATAATTTATCACAGGATATTGAATACAGTTCCCTGTGGTATACAGTAGGACCTTGTTGTTTCAATTTGTCTTAAAGTCTATTTTTAAAAATATTTATTAGTATAGCCATTCCAACTCTCTTTAGGTTACTGTTTGCATGGTCTATATCTTTTTATATCTTTTTACTTTCAACCTATTTTTGTCTTTGAATATTAAATGTGTCTCTTGTAGACAGCATATAGTTGAAGCATGGAGTTGGAAAGGGGAAAATTGGAAAAGTTAAAATACCACAAATCTCACTATTCTTAATGAGAATAGTGATTAATGAGATTTAACCATTTTTCTTGGATAAATGCTCCCTGAATTTCTGTAAGCCTTTAGTTAATTTCCAGAGTTCAGAAAGGCTGATTCTGACAATTTTTACCAATGTTGCCTTTTTTTTAATGGATGAAAATATTTTTGGAAGTTTTAGTTCCATTTTTAGGGATATAAGCATGTAATTTGATTTTTTAAATGGTGTATCAACCAAAGATACTGAGGTATTCATAACTGATTATAAACTCTAAAAGAGAATCATCAATATATTTGAAAAGTATAAATAATAATTGCAAATCCTGCATTCATGCCTTTCAAGGACTGCATTATATAATAGTTGTTGGTTAGTTGTTCAAAACCAAATTATTTTTAGAGAAAGGAAAGAGAGTTTCTGCCTGACTTGTGAGATGTGGAATTGTTTCTATACATAAATGCTTTAGTCTAGACATAAGACACTTTTAGTTCCTCTGAATAGACAGTTTTGTCTTCTTGTTTCTAAGCCTCTGAGTATACATATTCCTGTGCTTAGAATGGAATCATTCCTTAATATGCTTGAATATCTCCACCTTGTTTTTCAGGACTTAAATTAGACGTTTATTTCTCTGGGATATAGTCCCTGACAACCAAGTCCAACCACATCAAGAGAATGTGTTTAAAAAGGAAATGATGACAAAGGATAACTGTACTTTCTGCTTTTACCTACAAAATTAATACTTTTTATCAACTAGTTACAGCAACATAGGAGAGTGGTATACACGGGGATTGCAAATAATTTTTCAGATTGAAAGTAGCCATAGGACAGATTATGAAAAGCCTCACATACACGGATAGGGAGTATTTAGGTGGTGGTGGAGTGTCTGATCAGATTTGCCTTTTATTTTTTAATTTACAGGTTTTTAAAAAATTTTTATTTTATATTGGATAATAGTTGATTTACAATATTGTGTGGTTTCCAGTGTACAGCAAAGTGATTCAGTTACACATATACATATATATATTCTTTTTCAAATTCTTTTCCCATTTAGGTTATTACAGAATATTGAGTAGAGTTCCCTGTACTATACAGTAGGTCCTTGTTGGTTTTTAGAATATCACTTTAGTAATACAGAATTATATTGTTAAATATTGAAGAGTTAAATGTTAAAGTGGGATGACCATTCATCAGGCTATTGCAATCTTATAGGCAAAAGCTATCAGGGCCAAAACTAAGGCAAGAATAAATGAAATAAAAAGAAATATTTAGAGTCAGACTATATAAGACTTGATTACAATTAAATATAACTTCTAGAAGGGAGATTCGAGCATCATAATAAGAATTCTGTCTTAGGATGTCTATTGGAATGGAGGACATCTATGGAGTCTATGGTGGAGCAATGTGAGTGGAAGAAGAATTCAGTTTTGGATTGGATATGTGGTGCATGAGTTGCCTCTGGTACATATGAATGGAGCTAGATATATAGATCTGGAGTCCAAGAGAGAATTCAAGAGAGAGGTCAGAGTTGGAAATATAATGGGACTTCCTTTTATCTATTATGGAGCCATGGATACCATGTGACATAGTTTGAATGAGATACAATTGGAAATCTGTTGAATGGGAGGTTCCAGAAAAAGTGAACTTCCTCAATTGCAAAAGATATGGACTTGGCCATCATGTTCCTTGTTCTTCTGCCTTTTGTCGTTTCTCCTTTTCTTTTCCTACCTGGAATGAGATCATAAGGCTTGGAGGTACAGAAGCCATTTCATATCCATTGGCAACAGCAGAAAGGCAACAACACCTGTAAGTAGGGCATAGAGTAGCAGAAAGATGAAAGCAGCCAGGATCCCTGTAGGCATTATTAAAATACCCTGGACTGAAAACCCCTGTATTTTTTCTTACATGAGATAAACCTATAAATATTTAATCCACTATTAGTGAAATTTTTATATTGTTGAGTTAAATACAGTTAAAACTGATATAGCCATCATTCACTCTTAGATGGTAGTTGAATAAGATCATGACTATATATACCCGAGGCACTCAACTAAGTATTCAGGAGATATTAGCTTGCATATATTGAGTTCCTGTGCAAGCCAAAAAGAGTTGTGTCACCAAGGAGCAAGTGAACAATTGAAGCAAATAAGCCCAAGAGGTCAAGTAAAATGGCCCTAGTATTTCAGTTGTTTACAAAATTCATTCTATAGATGTGCATCAGACCCTCACAGCTCAGTGAGTAACCTCCTCTGGGGCAAGTGAAAATGGTAGAAATTTTCCTACATGAGTTTTCTTAATAATTGCAGTTGATGATCTTGCCGAAATGTATTCTTGCTCACACCTTTGTTTTTATTTCAGTCTCAACTTCCTGACTCCTGGGGATCCCTAGTCTTAGACTGAATCCCCATCAACATGTGTGCTTCAAAAACACACAAACAACACAAATCCTCTCTGTATATTAAAAGGGGTTTGCTATGGATTGATTGTGTCCCCCCCCTCCCAAATTCATACATTGAAATACTAAGGTCATTGCAGATGTAATTAGTTAAGATGAGATCATATTGGAGTAGAATGGACCCCTTAATCCAATACAACTTAGGTGTCCTTATGAAAAGGGGAAATTTGAACTTAGGCACATACACGGGAAGAACACCATGTGAAGATAAAGGCAGAGATCAGGATGATGTTTGTATATGCCAAGGAAAGCCAAAGATTTCCAGAAAACCACCCAGAGGCTAGGGGAGAGGCATGGAACAAATTCTTCTTCACAGCCCTCAAAAGGAGCCAACTTGTTGACATCTTGATCTGAGACTTCCGGCCTCCAAAACTGTGATATAATAAATTTCTGTTGTTTTAGCCACTCAGTTTGTTATGCAGTTCTAGCAAACTAATGCAGAGGCTTTTGTTTCTTTCCATTGGTATTTCCTTGTATAAATTCAATAGAAAGAATTTTTCTCTCTTCTTTTTCTGCTTTTACTTTTCTCCTAAGACACTCACTTCCTGGATCTCTTGGGACCTCCCTTTCTAATCAGTTATCTGAGGAATCTTCTCTATAATACATTCTTAAGGTAGTCCTTGTTGCATTTATGTTTCAAAACCAAAAATTTATTAATGGTCTTCCTCTTGAAGATTGTGTTGGAAAGGTTGATTGGATCCATTCTTTAAAGTGTGATTCAACATTCATTTGTCTCCTTATTTATTCTCCTGGACTTGGAAAGAGTATCTTAAAATGAACTGTTATGGAGATTTTATGGTTCTGATGAAACATTTATATTCAGAATTAAAGTAAAATGTTCAGTTTCAATGCCATTCTTTTCTATTTAGAGTGAGTAATAGGGTTTAGTTACCCTCAACTTCAACTGAAGAGAGAGTATATTGGAAAGAGGCCTGGTAGAGGGGTGTGAGAGAGGAAGTTTGTGTTGCATTTCTGAGTTTGTGATGAATACTGTTTTAGATCATAGAGAGCTACATAAAATTTGGAAAGGATGAGAAAAAGAAGCTAAAAGGTGGACTATTACTGTACTTTATTCCAAGAAAAGTTAGTCTGCCCTCTTTAGAGAGCAGCATGATTTAAAGAGGGGGTCAGCCAATGGCCATGTGTATCAGAGAAATACCCAAAACAGCCTGAGCTTCCATACCCTGTGCAGGGTCCTGCCAGGCCACAGAACCATTTTGGCCTGTTTCATATGGATTCTTCAACCATGCACAGAGAGTTACATTAAAGGAACGTAAATGACAATCCATCTTTTCTATAATTTAACCTAATTCAAGCCACATCTATCAAATGCTTCTATGTGGCATGTGCTGTGCTAACTGTGCAAAGATGAATAAGGTTTGGGGTATGCCTCATTCACTGTACAGTACACTGAGGAAAATTAAAAAAACTTCATGCAATAGGTCAGACTTGTAATATACCGAGAATAGTGATCAAGTCATATTCTTCACATATAGTAGATCTTTGGTAGGAATTAAATAGTACAGGTACTTGTGAGGTGACTATAGGGACCCAGAAGAAAGTGACAATTAATTCTACCAGGATACATTAAGTAAAGGCTTGGAAAAGAAGCTATAATTAGATTGGGACTTAAAACCTATCTAGAACTTCACTTGGTTAAAAAAAAATGTAGAAAAAAGGCATTTCTGGTTGAGATACTCAGTTTAGTAAAGGCTAGAAGGCAAACAAGCATGACTTGATTAAAACAAACGTAATAATAGTATTGACTAAATGCATAATTCATTCTGGGTGTTATACATACCTCATTTTATTTTTCAACAATACTGTGGGGAGTATTATTATACCTTGCACAGGAATGAAAGCATGATGGTCACACAGCCACCAAGTATCAGCCAGGATTTGAACCACTAGCCCCTCACTATACAATCTTCCTTGGAAAAATGCAGGGAGGGGATTCTGATGATTTTTAATCAAAGAGATGACATGCTTTCATTTGTTTTCAGCCAAGAGGAACAAAGATTGGAAGATGGAAACTTTCTGCCAAGATTACTTAAACCAGATTCAATAATCAACTTAGAAAACACACACCTCTGATGCTGTAATTCAATAAAATGATTTGAAGGTAGGTACTCAGTTTCTAAGTTCTGAACATATATGCTTTCAGCACCATTGAACGTAGAAATAATCCATAGTAAATGTATATATTTGTAAGTATTTTAAATTAATGTAGGCCCCACGGACATACATTTAGAACCAGGATATTTAATATACCCTGCCTTTATCCCACAAGGCCTAATTCCAAAGTCAGGCAACCAAATATATAAAGATTCAAGTGCCACTTTTTAAAAATGGAGGACCTAAGAAGGGGTAGAATTTTCAACTTCTTCATCCTCAAACATAGCAATTTACCTTCAAAGGAGGCCTAGACTTTACTGTCCTCAATGTAACTTTGTAATAATTATTATAGTCTGCTTTCATTCAAAGGTCCAAATGTTAGTATTTATAAGCAGGAATTCTAGAGGACATTTGGCTTCCAGATGTCAAGAACTTCAGAAGGAACATACAGGGATGCTTTCAAAATTTTAGTAATGACGAAAATTTTAATTCACCTTCCTCTCACCATGAAGTCAATTTTATTTTTCCAGCTGAGCAGCTTCCTACAAGTCATTACGGCTCACTCAGACTCTCAACAATCATAAGAACACATGAGGAAGTAGAAAGAATTAGAGGTGAAGAAAATGGGAAGTCTGTTCAAATATACTTGTAGTAACACAGTAACCAAAGTAGTGACCGGACCTTCCTAACTGGCAGATTTTATTGCTTTAGATACTTCTTAAACTGTTGGTCTTCTTTCAGATATTATTTCAGTATTCTGACTATATTCTTTCCAGGGAAGAGAAAAGCATACTATATGGATACTTTTTCACATATTCTCCATTCTCCCTAAGACAGCTGATTTTAAAGCTGTATTATTACTTTTCATATTGTTGCTGTTTCTTTTGTTATTAATGAGGAAACCCACCATTAACTGGACACGCTTTAAAATCATACATGGTAGGCAGAATTTTGGGAAAGACAAAATGGCTCAGAAGTTCTAAGACTGTGTGTTAAACACTAGCAATGCCTAATCAGGGGGTTGGTGGGTAAATGGAGGGACTTAGAATAAACTGAGTTATCTTGTAAAGAGGCAATTTAAGTCACGAAAAGAATGGCAGTTACGTGTTATCATTTTGTGCCATTTTAATAGCATTTTGGCCAAGTAAGGAAAATTTTGGCCTCTTATGTTTCATTTCCACAAAGGGAAACTCAGCATTTCCTGGGGTATGATCTGCAGAAAAATAGTTCCTTGCGGCCAAAAAATAGGTGTTATAAGGAAAAATGGGAAGGTAAGTTTTTATAAAGATTAAAACAAAATTAAATGTGTCTCTTTATAAAGAGCTTTTCAGAGTTTTTGCGGTACGCGGGCCTCTCACTGTTGTGGCCTCTTCCGTTGCGGAGCACAGGCTCCAGACGTGCAGGCTCAGCGGCCATGGCTCACGGGCCCAGCCGCTCTGCGGAACGTGGGATCTTCCCGGACCGGGGCACGAACCGGTGTTCCCTGCATCGGTAGGTGGACTCCCAACCACTGCGCCACCAGGGAAGCCCTCTCAGAGTTTTTTAACATGCTAATATGCATTGTGTTACTGAAACAAGAGAACTTATTATGTTGCATTTGTAGAATTTGTCTCTTACTTTTTTGTGGAGGAAGTGTCAGGACCAGTGTTCCTGAAAACACCTTAGAGCTCGCAGCAAAAGATATTTCACTTTGGTGTAAGAAATGGCCTCACGCTATTTCATGAAATAAAGATGTTACCCACTAGGTATAGTTTAAATAAGTTACTTTGGCTATTAGGGTACATTTTTTCATGCCTCCTTCAGAATTTTTAGGGACTAACATCGCATTCAAGGTCAGAGGGTGGACAATATGGCAGCTGGTTGCACTTTATTTAGCTGACTGCACCAAAAGTTTTCTTGTATCTACAAACATAGTTGATAAATATCTAAAAGGTTGCTATGACCCTTTGCTAGCAATGGCCCCTGAGGGAAGGACAAGAAATAATTAAAGCAGGAGGTTTAGGAAAAACAATTTTAAAAGGCAGATTGGTTTACTGAAGGACCATGTGTACTCTGCCAGTGTGGGAGGCATGCAGTTCAATGTAGCTTAAGTGAGTTATTGAGATCTCACAAGAGACCTTACACTGTATTTTTAGATGGGAGTTTTATGTTGGGTGGTGTGCTTAGCCAGAAAATATAGAACGAATGGCAACTGCTAAAATTCTGTGAGCAGGAAGGCTGATGCTTTCATAGAAGTCCTACCAGTAAATTGAAAGCTCAGCCATTCCAAAGCTAGAAATCATTGTGGCATAACAAATGGGAAGACTTGCTATTTGATGGTCATTACTCTTAGCTTTGTTTTAAAAAATCTTACTCTTTCAACTTTCAAGGAGATGGTATGAATGTTATCAAAATCGTTATGATTTCAGAAGTTGGTCCATTCCCAAGTAATAACTGAATTTCCCAAAGAAATACTCCCAGAGTAAACATCTCTTATTGCTCAATGAATTCCACAAAGCATCTTTAGAGGCTTTTAAAAGTTTATTCCAAGGTCCTTGATGAAATAGCCATGTAGAGTGTTGAAATCCATTCAGTAGGGTGAAGGCCTAAAGAATAATCGTATCTCCAAATCCAGAACTCCTGGGCATAAGTGTTTCCATGATAGAGTCTTCTTCATTCTCCCAGGGTACTTATTGCTTTTAATGTATTTTAGAAAGTATGTGAAGTATTTAAATCACTTCTACAGTATATAAATCCTCTTATTTCAAGCCACATACATTTGAGAAGAAAGACATTTAACATTCTTCTCTGCTTGTCTTATATATGCGGTTGATTTCAGAGGTTTTTTTCAGTCTTTGCTGTCAACAGACTGATCTGTTCAACATCTTATACTCAACAAATCATATTATACTGAATGTCTACCTGACAATTTTATACAGATACTGACTCCTAATCTGTCACTGGCTTCCCAATATAGGTAGTATTATTACTTCATCTTCAACCAGACTTACTGGACACCTGTTTTTATGTTTGCCCGGTTTTTGCTCATGCCTATTCTTTGATGGTATAGATGAGCTATACGATCACAAACACCAATTTAACTCAATAAGCTATAGTCATCAAATGTTTGAAAAGCAATCCAGACCTTTAAACAATCCTGTAGTAAAGCATTCTTTCCAAGAATCAATGCAAGAGAATTACAACACGACATCATGGACTTACTGAACGGAAGAGCAGTAAAACACAACAACAACAACAGAAAATCAGGCTTAGAGTCTTAGAATGTTAGAGCTAGAAAGGGAAGTTAGATATTATGTAGTTCAATATCATTTTACAGCAAGAAAACTGAGGCTTCCTGTAATTAAATGACTCTTCAGTAAAAGCTAAACAGTTAGTTGCAGAGGTTTTCTGTTTCCTAATCTGGTGAATATTTGGTATATCATTTGATTAGCTATAGTATCTTTGCTAAAAGACCACCCTAGCTATGGTTCTCTAACTTGCTCCCAAATTACCCAAAATACTCAATGAAATGTAATTATTCAATTTTTTCCATTAATATTATACCATAGGGTCTTCTGGCATAGACCTGTGTTCTGCTATGTTATCCTTCTTAAGCTTGAAGGCATCAGGCTATAGAAAATTATACCAGACAAAAACAGGCCCTTTTTATAAAGTCATCCTAAGTTCTTCTTACTCTGTCTTTATATTCTGGCCAATAGAATGCCCAGAAAAGTGTGATTTGATTCATTCAAATTCAGTGTGGTTAGACTTTCAAGATTTTATATGTACTAAAAAAGAACTAAAGTAATATTGTGGAATATTCTACTCTTGATCTAAACATACATCTATAGAACATACAATAGTTATAGATAATTTTAGAGGTCTCACTGGCATGTGAGTCTATCAATCACCATTAATGCCACCTCACTAGAGAAGAGGAAATACTTCACCAGGAATGGGAAAACGACTCTCCAGTTTTGTGTCAGAGTCTTTGCCATCCTTTCTCATGCTGATTCTCTATTATCCACTGATTCATTTCTAAGACCACATATTTTAGTCCAAGACTCAGACGAAGTCACAGTGTTACATAACAGATCCTCCATCATTCTTTAACTCAGTAGAGATTTAAGGGGCGACTATACGTGCTGAAATCGGACCAGTAAGTGGAGATCGTATATTGAACATAATCCTCACTCTCATAGTGCTCACATTTTAGTGACTGTATCTTTTTTGACATATAGACTGTAGAAAATTACTGGATTTTGTGTCTATAGCTGCTCAATGTTTTGTCATCATTCACTCTTTTGCATCGTTTCAACTATTTTTATTCTTATTTTATACTGGTACAGGCAATTCAACGTTGAAATATTGGAGGCTTACTCTCTCCTTGTGGGAATGTATTCATTTAGCTCCTATGATCAAATGCTTCCTTTACTAGATTGCTGAAGTGAACAGGGTTTTACAGATTTTCCCAACTTGCAGCAAGAAGAGAATAATCCAAACTGTATATTCCTGACCCATTTTCTTCCCTACTCCATGTAAGTTCTTTATATTATGGTTATCTTCTGTTTCCTAATGTTATGTGTCTTCTTGACTGCAGATAATTTTAAGAGTTGAGTTTTTGCTTTCATATTAGATTTGGTATTCAAAGACATTTTTCTATATAAGTGTCACTACTATCTTCACATAGTCAATGCACAATCTAAACCATCACCCACCAAAAGCAAAAACCAAACAGCTCATTCAATAGAGATGTATCTTTGAGAGGCTGTGGTTCCAGAATAACATCATGACAAACTGAAGATCTGTCTCTAGACTTGGAAGAGAATCACAGTTTTCCACATTGAAGCTGCTATGAGTGATATATTTTGTTTCTGGGGGTGTCTCATTAATGTTACCTATGAAGCATGTTTTACATTAAACAGAGAATAGGTCTAGAATGGCACAAGTATATTTATTTTAAACCAATGACCATGAATTCCAGAGGTGCCATTTTTACATAATAGTGATCTGGGGACAAAGGTTATCCATCCTGGAGTTTTCATAAGTGGTGAAAGCAAGTAAGACATTTCCATTAATCCTGTAAACAAGTGCTAAGCTTGTGCACGCATGTTCAAAATTTAGAATTTTATATAAATTTATGTGTAAATTAAGCATGACCCTCAGGCTCCTGGCAAGTTGCCATTGTAGCCCTTGGAATATAGAACTGGGCAGCTCCAAATTTATAGCTTTTTCCACTGAGGTCTGTTTTACAGATTTCTGCTTTTTTGCGGTCTTCTGGGAACTCAATGCCTGATTCTAAAACATACATTCTTGATCTTATCTCTCTACTAGTGAGACCCAATGAATGAAATGACAAAAACAAGTAAATTAAATTATTTAAGTTTGGAGAAAATATTTTGAGTTCACTTTTCCTGTTTGGAGACTCTCTGTTAAGCTATTGAAAACTTTCATTTGTTAATAATTATTTAAACAGAACAGTAAAAGGATGGATAAGTTCTCTTGTTTCTAGGTACCTCCTATTAAAACTTACCTTTCCAAATGGTTGATCTTGTGAACATTAAATTGGCCCTAACTTATTCAAAGGTCATTAACCCATCAAACTTTGCCAGATGATATCCAAGTAGCTGGAAGAATTCCTACAAAAACAATCAAAACTGATTTTGCGGTCTCTGTGCCAAAGGTCATGTACTACACCCATAAAAGAGACTTCTCTGACAATCAATAAAAGCCCATTGTATTCATAATTTGCCCTTAAATTCTAATATATTTAATTAGTCCGTTTCCTGGTCCACACTAGTTTGGATGCGAAAATTCAGGAGAAGTAGTTTTACAGCCAGGCTCCCTGACTCCAAGAAGCAATGACATTTGACAATCTGATAATACAATGGGAGAGGGAATACCAAAACGAAAACCAAACCAAAACAAAACAAAAAACTGGCTTAAGAGTGTCAATCTGAGGACATTTGCTATGTGGTCAAAAGCTCCATTCACTACTGCAGACCATATTATCATGGCCTTACTACACAACAAAGAGATGGATTATTTTGCTCAACACACATTTATTAAGAACTTAATACATGCCTGGGGTTGGGGAAACAAAGACAAGTAAGACATAGGTCATGCCCTTGAGAATATTACAGTTCACCTGGGAAAGCAGAAACATAAGCAATGACGAGAGAAAAAGAAAGTGCTATAAGCGTATAGAGAAGGGAAAAGTGATTTGTCTTGAAGCTTAATGGAAAAGTGAGATCTGAAGTTGGTCTTAAAAGCCAATCAGGGGCTTTCCAAATTGATAATGAAGGAACGTAATGAAGGATATAATAGAAAGAAAGGACAGAATATGCAGCAGCGTAAGTAATGAAAGAGCATGCCGTGTACAGCAGACAGAATTCTAGGCTGACCCCGTCTAAACATGCCCTGTATAATCCCTTCCCCTTGAGTGTGAGCAGAACATGCCTGTGAATATAATGGAATATGACTTACATGATTGTATTGCATTATATGTCAAAGGGATTTTACAGATTGAATTAATGTTCAGTTGACTTTGAGTTGACTTTGAGTTAATCAAAATGGAGGGCTTCCCTGGCGACGCAGTGGTTGAGAGTCCGCCTGCCGATGCAGGGGACACGGGTTCGTGCCCCGGTCCAGGAGGATCCCACATGCCGCGGAGTGCCTGGGCCTGTGAGCCATGGCCGCTGAGCCTGCACGTCCGGAGCCTGTGCTCCGCAATGGGAGAGGCCACAACAGTGAGAGACCCGCGTACCGCAAAAAAAAAAAAAAAAATGGAGATAATTTTGGGTGGGTCTGACCTAATTAGATGAGCTCTTCAAAGAGGCTAAAAGATTCAAAGAGAGAAGGGTATTGAGAAGAGTTCCCTGTGCTATACAGTAGGTCCTTACTAGTTACCTATTTTATATATAGTAGCGTATATATGTCAATCCCAGTAAAAGAATCTAAAAAAGAGTGGATATATGCATATGTGTAACTGTTACACTTTGCTGTATAAGCAGAAACTAATGCAACATTGTGAATCAACTATACTCTAAGAAAAATTTAAAAAATAAAACAAAATAAAAAACAAACAAAGATTCAAAGAGAGAGATAGATTCTCCTGCTGGCCTTGAAGGAGCACACTGCCACAGTGTAAACAGGGCCTGTGATGGGGATCTAAGAGCCACCTGTAAGGAGCTGAGAATGGCCCCTAGTTCTAGTGGCCCCTACAGCAGCTAGTAATAAAACAGCTACCTCAGTCATACAGCTGCAAGGAAATAAATTCTACAAACCACCTGAAGGAATCTAGAGTTGTTTCTCCCCCTAGTTAAGCTTCCATATAGGGATGCAGATGGCTGACACCTCGATTTCACCTTAGTGAGACCCTCGGTGGAAGACACAGCTAAAATGTGCCAGAGTCCTGATTCACAGAAACTATGAGCTAATGAATTTATGTCACTTTAAACTGCTAAAGTTCTAGTTATTTGTTACATACCAATAAAAAGATGAATACAGCATTTTGAAGGAATTTAAATTTTCTGGATCATGGAGTAGATGGACAAGACAGCAGGAAGAACATAGACAAGGAAAAAAATAATTAAGCGGTTTGATACATAATGAAAAAGGTCATCTGAATTTATCTTCTGGGTCACATGGAGTTATTAAAAGTAGTTAGTATAAACGGTGCCAATGTAAAGGGTATTTTAGAAAGTTGATGCTGGCCAAAGTGAGAAAGATGGATTGAACAGGAGAGATGATGGAAGAAGGGAATTGGACTGTACTAAAATAACCCTAATAAGTGGTTATGAAAGTTTTTTGAAAGGCAATGACAGTAGTAAGGAAAAATATTTAGTAGGTAAGATGAACATGGTGACCAATGTGAGATTAACATGAAAGAAAAAGATTAACAGAGAATGATTCCAAACTTCCTTGCCCCAAAGTTATGAGAATCAGGGAAGATAAACAGTTAGAGAGAAAAGTTATTTCGTATTCTGAAAACATTTTAGCTGCCTGCAGGATTTCCAAGTGATTAAGAAGGAGCTACTCATAGTTAGTTAAAAATATAGTTCCGGACTTTAAAACAAGGTGGAGGCTGGAGATTTATTTGGGGAGTTATCAATAGAGTTGAAGGCATGGAAATAAATGAGATCATTTCAGAAGAATATGTATTCTGAAAAGATAATTGCGGATTAAACTATGGGGAAGGTCAACATTTAAGTGTAAATAAAATAAAAGGACCAGAGGAAGAAAATAAGGAATTGTTATAATAGGAGTAAAATCTGGAAAAAAATGATGTAATGGAAGTAAACGAGGAGAAATTTTAAAAGAAAAGAAGATTGAACATTGCCAAATGTCAGATGGCAAGTAGAAAGAGCTTTAAGAAAATGCCTTTGGATTTAACAATAAGAAAGCCCTCTTTGGCCTTAATTAGAACAGTTTGGCCTTAGTAAGAGGGTTTCAAAGGAATAGTGGGTATTGACACCACATTGCAGTAGATTTTAGGAATGAATGAAAAGTGAGATGTAGCAGACTATAAGAACTATGAGAAACTTCCTTCAAGCAGCTGGGCAACAAGAGAAGAAGGAAATTAAGGGAAAAGGACACCATCAAAAAAGTGCAAAAAGCAACCTATAGAGTGGGAAAAAATATTTGCAAATCATATATCTGATATGGGACTTGTCATATATTTTTTATATATAGAATGCAATATATAGAGAGAATCTATAAAGAACTCTTACAACTCAATAGTAAAAAGATAAACCAATTTAAAGTGGGCAGGGCTTCCCTGGTGGCGCAGTGGTTGAGAGTCCGCCTGCCGATGCAGGGGACACAGGTTCGTGCCCCGGTCCAGGAAGATCCCATGTGCCACGGAGCGGCTGGGCCCGTGAGCCATGGCCACTGAGCCTGTGCGTCCAGAGCCTGTGATCCGCAACGGGGGAGGCCACAACAGTGAGAGGACCATGTACCACAAAAAAAAAAAAAAAGTGGGCAAAGGATCTGCATAGACAATTCTACAATGATATACAAATGGCCAGTAAGCACATGAAAACATGCTTGACATCATTAATGATCAGGAAAATGCAAATCAAGACCAAAATGAGATACTACTTCACACCCATTAGAATGGTTAGAATCAAAAAGTCAGATAACAAATGTTGGCAAGGATGTGGAGAAATTGGGAGCCTCATATACTGTTGGGGTCGGGGGGGTGGGGAGGGTGTAAAATGGTACAGTCACTTTGGAAAATAGTCTAGCAGTTACTTAAACAATTAAATATGGAATTGTCATATGACTCAGCAATATCATCCCTAGGTATATACTCAAGAGAGATGAAGACATGCCCACACAGAAGCTTGTACATGAATGTTTATAGCAGCATTATTTGAAAGAGTCAAAGGTGCAATATTTGTTTTTCTCTTTCTGACTTACTTCACTCTGTATGACAGACTCTAGGTCCATCCACATCTCTACAAATGACCCAATTTCATTTCTCTTTATGGCTGAGTAATATTCCATTGTATATATGTACCGCATCTTCTTTATCCTTTCATCTGTCGATGGACACTTAGGTTGTTTCCATCTCCGGGCTATTGTAAATAGAGCTGCAATGAACATTTTGGTACATGACTCTTTTTGAATTATGGTTTTCTCAGGGTATATGCCCAGTAGTGGGATTGCTGGGTCCAAAAATGGTACAGATGAATGTACTTGCAGGGCAGGAATAGAGAAGCAGACGTAGGGAATGGATGTGTGGACACAGAGGGGGAAGGGGAGGGTAGGACGAATTGGGAGATTAGGATTGACATATATACACTACCATGTGTAAAATAGATAGCTAGTGGGAACCTGCTGTATAGTGCAGGAAACTCAGCTCAGTGCTCTGTGGTGACCTAGATGTGTGGGATGGGGGGGAAGGTCCAAGAGGGCGGGAGTGGATATAAGTATGCATATAGCTGATTCACTTCGTTGTACAACAGAAACTAACACAACATTATAAAGCAACTATACCCCAATTAAAAAAACAAAAAAAGAGTCAAAGGTAGAAACAGCCTAAATGTCCAACAACAGACAAATGGATTCTTAAAAATGTCCGTTATACCTGCACAATGGAGGGTTATTTGGCCGTAAAGAGGAATGAAGTACTGATATAAGGATGAACCCTGAAAACACTATGCCAAGTGAAAGAAATCAGTCACATAAGACCCTGTAGTATATGATTCCATTGATATGAAGTCCAGAATATGGAAATCTAGTGACAGAAAGTGGATTAGTATTGCTTTGGGCTGGAGGGGATGAGAGGTGGTACCAAAGGGCAGGGAGAATGATAGCTAGACGGTATGAGTTTCTTTTTGAAGGTGTTCTGAAATTGACTGTGGTGATGGTTGCACAGATGCATAAATATGCCAAACCCATTCAGCTGTACACTTTAAATGAGTAAATTGTATGGTATATGAATTTTATCTCAATTAAGCTGCTTTTAAAAAAGAACATAATGTGAGAGAGAGAGGGGAAAGATGGCGGAAGAGTAAGACACGGAGATCACCTTCCTCTCCACAAATACATCAGAAATACATCTACCTGTGGAACAACTCCTACAGAACACCTACTAAACGCTGGCAGAAAACCTCGGACCTCCCAAAAGGCAAGAAACTCCCCACGTACCTGGGTAGTGCAAAAGAAAAAAGAAAAAACAGAGACAAAAGAATAGGGATGGGACCTGCACCAGTGGGAGGGGGCCGTGAAGGAGGAACAGTTTCCACACACTAGGAAGCCCCTTCTCGGGAGGAGACTGCGGGTGGCGGAGGGAGAAGCTTCGGAGCCGCGGAGGAAAGCACAGCAACAGGAGTGCGGAGGGTAACTCGGAGAGATTCCCGCACAGAGGATTGTTGCCGACCGGCACTCACCAGCCCGAGAGGCTTGTCTGCTCACCCGCTGGGGCGGGCGGGGCTGGGAGCTGAGGCTTGGGCTTTGGAGGTTAAATCCCAGGGAGAGGACTGGGGTTGGCAGCGTGAACACAGCCTGCAGGGGGTTAGTGCACCACAGCTAGCCGGGAGGGAGTCTGGGGAAAAGTCTGGACCTGCCGAAGAGGCAAGAGACTTTTTCTTCCTCTTTGTTTCCTGGCTCGCGAGGAGAGGGGATTAAGATCGCTGCTTAAAGGAGCTCCAGAGACGGGTGCGAGCCGCAGCTAACAGCGCGGACCACAGAGACGGGCATGAGATGCTAAGGCTGCTGCTGCTGCCACCAAGAAGCCTGTGCGTGAGCACAGGTCACTATCTACACCCCCCTTCCGGGGAGCCGGTGCAGCCCGCCACTGCCAGGGTCCCGGGATCCAGGGGCAACTTCCCCGAGAGAACGCACGGCACGCCTCAGACTGGTGCAACGTCATGCCGGCCTCTGCCACCTCAGGCTCGCCCCGAATCGTGCCCCTCCCTCCCGCCGGCCTGAGTGAGCCAGAGCCCCCGAAGCAGCGGCTCCTTTAACCCCGTCCTGTCTGAACGAAGAACAGACGCCCTCCAGAGACCTACACGCAGAGGCGGGACCAAATCCAAAGCTGAGCCCCGGGAGCTGTGCAACAAAGAAGAGAAAGGGAAATCTCTCCCAGCAGCCTCAGGAGCAGCGGATTAAAGCTCCACAATCAACCTGATGTACCCTGCATCTGTGGAACACCTGGATAGACAATGAATCATCCCAAATTGAGGAGGTGGACTTTGAGAGCAAGATTTATTACTTTTTCCCCTTTTCCTCTTTTTGTGAGTGTGTATGTGTATGCTTCTGTGGGAGATTTTGTCTGTATAGCTTTGCTTTCACCATTTGTCCTAGGGTTCTAGCCGTTCGTTTTTTTTTTTTTTTTCACTTTTTAAAAAAATTTTTTCTTAATAATTATTTTTTATTTTAATAACTTTATTTTATTTTATCTTACTTTATTTTATTTTCCTTTATCCTCTTCCTTTCGTTCTACTTTTTCTACCTTTTATTCTGAGCCGTGTGGATGAAAGGCTCTTGGTGCTACAGCCAGGAGTCAGTGCTGTGCCTCTGAGGTGGGACAGCCAACTTCAGGACACTGGTCCACAAGAGACCTCCTAGCTCCACATAATATCAAACAGAGAAAATCTCCCAGAGATCTCCATCTCAGCACCAAGACCCAGCTCCACTCAAGGACCAGCAAGCTACAGTGCTGGACACCCTTTGCCGAACAACTAGCAGGACAGGAACACAGCCTCATCCATTAGCAAAGAGGCTGCCTAAAATCATAATAAGTCCACAGAGACCCCAAACCACACGACCAGACATGGATCTGCCCTCAAGAAAGACAAGATCCAGCCTCATCCACCAGAACACAGGCACTAGTCACCTCCACCAGGAAGCCTACACAACCCACTGAACCAACTTTAGCCACTGGGGACAGACACCAAAAACAACGGGAACTACGAACCTGCAGCCTGCAAAAAGGAGACCACAAACACAGTAAGATAAGCAAAATGAGAAGACAGAGAAACACACAGCAGATGAAGGAGCAAGATAAAAACCCACCAGACCTAACAAATGAAGAGGAAATAGGCAGACTACATGAAAAATAATTCAGAATAATGATAGTAAAGATGATCCAAAATCTTGGAAATAGAATAGAGAAAATGCAAGAAACATTTAATAAGGACCTAGAAGAACTAAAGATGAAACAAGCAATGATGAACAACAAAATAAATGAAATTAAAAATACTCTAGAAGGGATCAATAGCAGAATAACAGAGGCAGAAGAACAGATAAGTGATCTGGAAGATAAAATAGTGGAAATAATTACTGCAGAGCAGAATAAAGAAAAAAGAATGAAAAGAACTGAGGAGAGTCTCAGAGACCTCTGGGACAACATTAAACACACCAACATTCTAATTATAGGGGTTCTAGAAGAAGAAGAGAAAAAGAAAGGGACTGAGAAAATATTTGAAGAGATTATAGTTGAAAACTTCCTTAATATGGGAAAGGAAATAGTTAATCAAGTCCAGGAAGCACAGAGAGTCCCATACAGGATAAATCCAAGGAGAAATACGCCAAGACACATATTAATCAAACTGTCAAAAATTAAATACAAAGAAAACATATTAAAAGCAGCAAGGGAAAAACAACAAATAACACACAAGGGAATCCCCATAAGGTTAACAGCTGATCTTACAGCAGAAACTCTGCAAGCCAGAAGGGCCTGGGAGGACATATTTAAAGTGATGAAGGAGAAAAATCTGCAACAAAGATTACTCTGCCCAGCAAGGATCTCATTCAGATTCGATGGAGAAATTAAAACCTTTACAGACAAGCAAAAGCTGAGAGAGTTCAGCACCACCAAACCAGATTTACAACAAATGCCAAAGGATCTTCTCTAGGCAAGAAACACAAGAGAAGGAAAAGACCTACAATGACAAACCCAAAACAATTGAGAAAATGGGAATAGGAACATACATATCGATAATTACCTTAAATGTAAATGAATTAAATGCTCCCACCAAAAGACACAGACTGGCTGAATGGATACAAAAACAAGACCCATATATATGCTGTCTACAAGAGACCCACTTCACACCTAGAGATACATACAGACTGAAAGTGAATGCATGGAAAAAGATATTCCGTGCAAATAGAAACCAAAAGAAAGCTGGAGTAGCAATTCTCATATCAGACAAAATAGACTTTAAAATAAAGACTATTAGAAGAGACAAAGGAGGACACTACATAATGAACAAGGGATCGATCCAAGAAGAAGATATAGCAATTGTAAATATTTATGCACCCAACATAGGAGCACCTCAATATATAAGGCAAATACTAACAGCCATAAAAGGGGAAATCGACAGTAACACATTCATAGTATGGGACTTTAAAACCCCACTTTCACCAATGGACAGATCATCCAAAATGAAAATAAATAAGGAGACACAAGCTTTAAATGATACATTAAACAAGATGGACTTAATTGATACTTATAAGACATTCCATCCAAAAACAACAGAATATACATTTTTCTCAAGTGCTCATGGAACATTATTCAGGATAGATCATATCGTGGGTCACAAATCAAGCCTTGGTAAATTTAAGAAAATTGAAATTGTATAAAGTATCTTTTCCAACCACAATGCTATGAGACTAGACATCAATTACAGGAAAAGACCTGTAAAAAATACAAACACATGGAGGCTAAACAATACACTACTTAATAACGAAGTGATCACTGAAGAAATCAAACAGGAAATCAAAAAATACCTAGAAACAAATGACAATGGAGACACGATGACCCAAATCCTATGGGATGCAGCAAAAGCAGTTCTAAGAGGGAAGTGTATAGCAATACAATCCTACCTTAAGAAACAGGAAACATCTCGAATAAACAACCTAAACTTTCACCTAAAGCAATTAGAGAAAGAAGAACAAAAAACCCCCAAAGTTAGCAGAAGGAAAGAAATCATAACAATCAGATCAGAAATAAATGAAAAAGAAATGAAGGAAACGATAGCAAAGATCAATAAAACTAAAAGCTGGTTCTTTGAGAAGATAAACAAAATTGATAAGCCATTAGCCAGACTCATCAACACAAAAAGGGAGAAGACTCAAATCAATAGAATTAGAAATGAAAATGGAGAAGTAACAACTGACACTGCTGAAATACAAAAGATCATGAGAGATTACTACCAGCAACTCTATGCCAATTAAATGGACAACCTGAAAGAAATGGACAAATTCTTAGAAATGCACAACCTGCCAAGACTGAATCACGAAGAAATAGAAAATAGGTACAGACCAATCACAAGCACTGAAATTGAAACTGTGATTAAAAATCTTCCAACAAACAAAAGCCCAGGACCAGATGCTTCACAGGCGTATTGTATCAAACACTTAGAGAAGAGCTAACACCTATCCTTCTCAAACTCTTCCAAAATATAGCAGAGGGAGGAACACACCCAAACTCATTCTACGAGGCCACCATCACCCTGATACCAAAACCAGACATGGATGTCACAAAGAAAGAAACTACAGGCCAATATCACTGATGAACATAGATGCAAAAATCCTCAACAAAATACTAGCAAACGGAATCCAACAGCACAATAAGAGGATCATGCACCATGATCAAGTGGGGTTTATTCCAGGAATGCAAGGATTCTTCAATATACGCAAATTAATCAGTGTGATACACCATATTAACAAAATGAAGGAGAAAAACCATATGGTCATCTCAATAGATGCAGAGAAAGCTTTCAACAAAATTCATCACCCAGTTATGATAAAAACCCTCCAGAAAGTAGGCATAGAGGGAAATTGCCTCAACATAATAAAGGCCATATGTGACAAACCCAGAGCCAACATCGTCTTCAATGGTGAAAAACTGAAAGCATTTCCACTAAGATCAGGAATAAGACAAGGTTGCCCACTTTCACCACTCTTATTCAACATAGTTTTGGAAGTCTTAGCCACAGCAATCAGAGAAGAAAAGGAAATAAAAGGAATCCAAATCGGAAAAGAAGAAGTAAAGCTGTCACTGTTTGCAGATGACATGATACTATACATAGAGAATCCTAAAGATGCTACAAGAAAACTACAAAGAATTTGGTAAAGTAGCCGGATACAAAATTAATGCACAGAAATCTCTGGCATTCCTATACACTAATGATGAAATATCTGAAAGTGAAATCAAGAAAACACTCGCATTTACCATTGCAACAAAAAGAATAAAATATCTAGGAATAAACCTACCTAAGGAGACAAAAGACCTGTATGCAGAAAATTATAAGACACTGATGAAAGAAATTAAAGATGATACAAATAGATGGAGAGATATACCATGTTCTTGGATTGGTAGAATCAACATTGTGAAAATGACTCTACTACCCAAAGCAATCTACAGATTTAATGCAATCCCTATGAAACTACCACTGGCATTTTTCACAGAACTAGAACAAAAAATTTCACAATTTGTATGGAAACGCAAAAGACCCCGAATAGCCAAAGCAATCTTGAGAACAAAAAACGGAGCTGGAGCAATCAGGCTCCCTGATGGCAGACTATACTCCAAAGCTACAGTAATCAAGACAGTATGGTACTGGCCCAAAAACAGGAATATAGAAGAATGGAACAGGATAGAAAGCCCAGAGATAAACCCACGCTCATATGGTCACCTTATCTTTGATAAAGGAGGCAGGAATGTACAGTGGAGAAAGGAGAGCCTCTTCAATATGTGGTGCTGGGAAAACTGGACAGGTACATGTAAAAGTATAGAGATTATATCACTCCCTAACACCATACACAATAATAAGCTCAAAATGGATTAAAGACCTAAATATAAGGCCAGAAACTCTTAGAGGAAAACATAGGCAGAACACTCTATGACATAAATCACAGCAAGATCCTTTTTGACCCACCTCCTAGATACATGGAAATAAAAACAAAAATAAACAAACGGGACCTAATGAAACTTCAAAGCTTTTGCACAGCAAAGGAAACCATAAACAAGACCAAAAGACAACCCTCAGAATGGGAGAAAATATTTTCAAATTAAGCAACTGACAAAGGATTAATCTCCAAAATTTACAAGCAGCACATGCAGCTCAATAACAAAAAAACAAACAACCCAATCCAAAAATGGGCAGAAGACCTAAATAGACATTTCTCCAAAGACAACATACAGACTGCAAACAAACACATGAAAGAATGCTCAACATCATTAATCATTAGAGAAATGCAAATCAAAACTACAATGAGATATCATCTCACACCAGTCAGAATGGCCATCATCGAAAAATCTAGAAACAGTAAATGCTGGAGAGCATGTGGAGAAAAGTGAACACTCTTGCACTGCTGGTGGGAATGTGAATTGGTACAGCGACTATGGAGAACAGTATGGAGGTTCCTTAACAAACTAAAAATAGAACTACCATAAGATCCAGCAATCCCACTACTGGGAGTATACCCTGAGAAAACCAAAATTCAAATAGAGTCATGCACCACAATGTTTATTGCAGCTCTATTTACAATAGCCAGGAGATGGAAACAACCTAAGTGTCCATCATCGCATGAATGGATAAAGAAGTTGTGGCACATATATACAATGGAGTATTACTCAGCCATAAAAAGAAACGAAAATGAGTTATTTGTAGTGAGGTGGATAGACCTAGAGTCTGTCATACAGAGTGAAGTAAGTCAGAAAGAGAAGGACAAATACTGTATGCTAACACATATATATGGAATCTAAGGAAAAAAATGTCATGAAGAACCTAGGGGTAAGACAGGAATAAAGACACCGATCTACTAGAGAATGGACTTGAGGATATGGGGAGGGGGAAGGGTAAGCTCTGACAAAGTGAGAGCGTGGCATGGACATATATACACTACCAAACGTAAAATAGATAGCTAGTGGGAAGCAGCCACGTAGCACAGGGAGATCAACTCGGTGCTTTGTGACCACCTAGATGGGTGGGATAGGGAGGGTGGGAGGGAAGGAGACGCACGATGGAAGAGATATGGGAACATATGTATATGTGTAACTGATTCAGTTTGTTATAAAGCAGAAACTAACACACCATTTTAAACAATTATACTCCAGTAAAGATGTAAAAAAAAAAAAAAAAAGAACATAAAGGGGGAAATTCAAGGTAGATAAGGCCAAAAAGAACAGTTCTTTTAGCTTGTGAGAGATTCCAGTACGTGTGTATTTTAAGAGGAAGGAGTTGGTGGCTACTCATAGTGATTGATGCTCATAATGATAACTCTGAATCATCAGAAAAGGTCAAATCCTTTTCAGTATGTAATATCTTTTAGAAAGAGTTCCAGCAAAAAATATCTGAATGAAAGTTATTCCTTTGAACAGGAAACTTGCTTTCTTTTATAGGAAAATTAATTTACAGAGAATAAGTGTTCCCTCGATGATGGACAAATGATAATGGTTACCAAAAAAGTGTCTTGTTAAAAATTATTTATTATTTCTGAAGTTTTGAGGCAGTTTTCTTTTGAATGAAAGAAAAATAAAAACATGCTGAATCTCATGATTTCCATACAACTGTTAATAAGATTTGTATTAACGTTTAGCTGCCTTGGCTCCTAAGGAGGAAAGGTTGTATAGTCAGGCTACATGCCTGTCACATTGCTCTGGATTAAGAATGGAGGGGCCATCGTACTCAGCCATCCAGCTGATAGATATTTAACCCGTATAATTTCCGGTACTCCTTTTGTTTCAGCCAGAATATTTGCTGTCACCATTTTGCTTCAATTGCGTTGAACATTATTCTTGATTTTATTTATTTATTTTTTACAAAGTATTTTTATTATTCTTCAATGCCTGCTGTTGTAGCACATTGCCTGGCTATTAAAAACAGATTGCTAAAGACTTACTGGCAAAACCCCAGAGGATCTATGTGGAATTATTTGTTTTAATATTTATTAAAATTCTCTAGATACAGATTGATTTTGCTTGCTCAAGATTTTTTATTGTTTCACCTGCTATTGAGTAGAAACTGCAATGGGGAAGGTTTCTGTTTTGTTTTGTTTAAGTTACCAAGTTCTATCAGAATTGTTTGAAAGTGCCTAAACATTTTTTACTGGAATGATCTGCTTTCAAACAACCCGCCACCCTCAGGAGAGGGTTACTCACACAAGGTATCCAGATGTCTTGCGTAATGAGCAAGTATTCAGCATCTTTAAGGAAGGGTGAGAGCACTTTGGAACTTGGCAGGAGCTCAGCCCATTAAGAGGAGAGACTCCCCATTTCCCTGTTGATGACCAAGGAAAACGGTCTCCTGGATTCCTAGTGTGAGAAAAGACAGCTGAGCCTTCTATTGATGGGATAAGCCAGGCAAAACAACTTGCCTAGTGCTAAGAGGGAGAGCCAGATCAGAGTGTCCTGTGAAAGAAAGTCCAAGAGGGACAGGGATTCATTTCTGGGAAGAACATAATGAGAGCAAACTGAATAATAAATAAGAGCTGTTTTTCTCTTGATTTGGATTTGAGCTTCAACATAGAGATCGGGTGATTTTACGAACAGAAAAGAAGCAGGGTCTCTGGTTTAAATAAAAGTGATGAATTTTCACTTTGTACCTGTTTGGTGAAGAAGACTTCAGAGAGAAAAAAAAATTATGACTTTTCTGTAATTTCCTCATGTCAAGTATGAAAATGGATCTATTCTGCTTTTCTTCCAAAACTTACCCCATATATTCTCCTGCCTTTTTATCCTGACACCAGAAACTCCAAATATCCTCCTTTTAATGTTTTCAGAGGTCATAATAGTGGATAAGGACTAAAGGAGGCTTCAATTCTAGAAAAAAAAGTTGTTATCCAAAGGCACAGATCCATTGATCTACATCTATTTGCTGTCAATATAGTCGCGAAAATGGGAAAGACATAGACTTTGGACTCCAAAAACCTTAGTTTGAACTTCTGCTCCTCCATTTAGTAGCTGAATGATCATTAGCCTCTTTAAGCCTCAATTGCCTTATCTTTACCTCTGTTTCCTCATCTGTGAATTGGGGGTAGTAATACTATCTAACACTGTTTGACAATCAACTGAGATATATGTGAAAGTTCTTTGTATGATATAAAAGGTAATAGTAATTTTAATTGGGAAATATTGAACATTTTTCACCTAAATTTACAAAGCCAGGATTTGAAGATAAGGCTATATGACTCTAGAGGTTGGTCTTTTCCTAAAATTGCCTTGTTAATCATCTATTAATGAATACATATTTATGAATAATTCTTCATAACAATATTTATAAATAAACATTTCCAACATGGAAGGCATTTTTCTTTGAGGGATACCAAACAGAATCAGACTTACTGCTTTCAAGGAGCTAATAGCTTATTATGGAAGACATGGCTACAAATATCTACCCTCATGAATTAGAAAATGCTGGGTCTTAAGAGATGTTCATTCAGCTATCCATTTGATAATTACCTACTGAGCCTCTACAATGTTACAGGTACTGCGTT
This sequence comes from Pseudorca crassidens, assembly GCF_039906515.1. NCBI lineage: Eukaryota > Metazoa > Chordata > Mammalia > Artiodactyla > Delphinidae > Pseudorca > Pseudorca crassidens. Next base: position 23,747,900 of record NC_090306.1, on the reverse strand, counting down.
AGACCCTGGAGACAGAACGATAAACATAAATAGGCATGGTCCTTGCCCTTTTGGAGCTTATTGTCTAGAAGGAGAAGAAAGATATTGATAAATAAATGCAAAATCACAACATTTATAAGGGCTACAAAGTAGAAATACTTGTAAAGTGCTAGATGATCCAGAGAGAAATACTACTTCCAATGGTGGATACAGAGGAATCTTTTTTTAAAAGGGCTCATTGGAACTCAACTTTTGAAGACAAATAAGATTTAGAGCTACTGAATAAGATGGGGAGTTGTCTCAGATAGAGGATGCAGACAAGGTTAATGAAGGAGTGAGTATTCAAAATGATTTGGAGGAGTTGAAGGCAAACTCATTTGCATGATGTAAGAGAAGATGATTAGAAAAATAAAAATGGACAGGTATGTTGGAGCCAAGAGTTTGGATATTATTTTGTGATCCATATGATCTACTTGGGGACTGAGACAAAGAAGGTCCAAATCAGGCAGTTAGCAATGAGAATGAAGAAGAGGGAAAGATGCCAAGGGTACTGCTGTCAAAATATTGACCAATCTTGGTTGTGGAAGACAAGGACAATAAGAAACCATTAATTAATATGTGGAAGAGAAAAATAAGTCAGCTATAAATTGGCATAACTCTTTTTTTTTTTCTGACTGCAACCCTTATACTAGTATTGTATATATATTAACATAACACTTTTGGACTTCAATTTCTTTATCTATAAGTAAAATAAGGTGAATAATAATCACCTTGATGGAACAGTAATAATAAATATTTTATGCCATAAAACAAATAGACACATTAGGGTTCTTTGTGGAAAATGGATGACCTAGATTCACCAACTTGAGTAGCGAATGTCAGGGCTACATAGAAGCTTAGTGACCAGAGTGAACAGTGGGTTTTCCAAGCTAGGAAGCTAAAGTCCAGAGAGATTAAAGGACTCAAGTGAGGCCAAATAACTAATAAGAGGCAGAGTCCAGATGTCCTGCTTCCCAGGCCAGGGCTTTTTCACCACTTCACGGAACCTCTGATGTTTATTTAGGAAAATGATACTCTCATTGCAGCTGGGCTTGTCTAACCCATAATGGTCGTACACTAACAGAGTCTGTGAAGGAGAGATCCCTTCTCACTTTGGATGAGAACAGCTGGGTGTAGGTTTTTACATCCAGGGCTCTAGACAGATTCTCTGCTGTATCCATCCTAGGATTCTGTCTTGGGTCTGAGAAAATGAAATAAGTGATGGGAAAAGCCACAGAGGACTGAGAAGCCACTCAGGAGAAACCTCATTCCAAGACAAAAAGAAGCCAAGATGCATTCACTTGGATCAAGTTGTATAAACCAGGTCTGGGAGAGAGAATGTTGCCCCTGGCCTTGTTACTGTTGTCTTCCACTTGAGTCACCGGATGAAGGGGTTATACCAAAGACAAATAAATAAAACTTAAAAATTGCTGTTTCTCTACCATCCCTGGGAGGTACTGAGAATGCAAGGTAAAAACAGCAGGGATGTCAGCAGACCTGGCATTGGCAGCCTCCATGGTGGTGGGTGGCCAGCAGTGGCAGTGGTAGCATGTATTGTGTGGGCCAGAGTGCCAACACCTAGTCTTAAGCATTAGTTCTCTTGGTTTTAGGCATTGACATCAATGGAGATATCAGTAGTATCAACATCAGCAAATATGCCTTTACTTGGCATTTGGTAGCTAAGTTGCCACTTTTCCTTTGGCACCATGGTGGGGAAGAAGTGAGTACAAATGATGAAGGACCAAGGGTATATGTGGGAATCATCTAGAGGACTCTCAGAATTCCTAGCCTGGATATTCAGGGTGATGAATTTCCTACAGAACAAGGTGGAGGTGAGCAGGTACATTCTCTTATTACCTAACACCTCTTGCATGGTAAAAAACAAAAACAAATTTAAACCTGCTTTTTTATATTATTATTATGTTTGTTTGGTTTTTTTTTGAAATGGTCCTAATATCTGAAACACTATTTGGGGTTTTATCAGCTTGTTGGTTTATATTTCTGAGTAATGTTTCTGTCAGATCTCTGAAGAGTTGACCCTTTGTGTCATAAGATCTACTGGTGAGTTCTGTGGAAAAAGTTAAAGACCATTTGAATTGACTATTTTTCTTTTGCTAGATCTCAAACGAGCTCTTGGTCCATGTGTTAACCTGTAGAAAGGGCAGAAAATTAAGAGTTAAAGATTTGAGTTTTAGACTTATTCTGCAATATGACCTTAGGAGAGTTATTCACTTTCTCGGTCTGACAGTTTTATCTTTAAAAATAGAGATGGTCATCTCTACTTTAACTGATCTTTCTGGAGTTCTGGTTAAATTCTCTTCAGTAGAATAGAATTTGTTTTAAATTGCATTTAACAATAGGAAATCTATCTCTCTATGCATATTTGGAGTTATTTCATAGTCTTTGCAGTATTTTTCAAATTGCACTCATCATAATACCAATAACCTATGAGCTATTTCTTCATTAAATCAGTTAGGTGAATTCTGGAAAAGTATTTGCTGAGTAAGTCATTACTGAAGGTCTTATCTGAACCTTTAAAATACACTTCATCAGTATCCAAGAAGGGGATATATTAAATAGCTTTTCTTATCTAACGCAAGTGTTTTGCAGAATACAAGTGTGGAAAAATCTGTTTATAACATTATATAGACTTTTTTGAAACATGCTATTGGAAAAATTCACTTAGGCTCCTTTATCATTTTGTCAAAAAAAAAAAAAAACCCCATTTATTAGTCTGAGTCATGCCTGCTGATAACTATGTTTTAATGATGAGAATTGTCAATGCCTTTGCTTATAATAACAAATTGGGGTTATACTGATATTTTTAAATTGTCATTAATTTTTCAAGAGTTAACTCAACAATTCAGGGGCAGTAAAAGGAAGAAAAGTGGCTCCTCTATCAGTTTTGGCTAAACTTGGCTTGAGGTGTAAGATAAGACAATAAACAGATAAAGTACTTCTACTTACATTCCTCAACTTTGAATATTTGGATTCTACAGGCAAAGAATTTTGAGCTCCTTAAATACTAGGTGACTCATTACCATCCATAGTTGTGTTCTCAACTCTTAATAGAGCTGTAATACATGTCATTACCATGTAATGGCAGTGAGCCCCTGGGAACATCCATTTGTACATGACACTAGTCCCTTAGACATAGTTGATTGGTCAAGAATATGGGTCCATGACCTATGGTGACCCGATGACAACCTCTTCTTTAAAAATTCTGAATTGAAATTATAAGATTCTGGGCTTAGTTTTGGCTTATCACTTAATTGCTGTCATGCAGGCATAGTGAGCAAACCTGTTCACTACCAATTGGACTGGAGTGCAGTGAAAAATTTGCCTGCTGAGCATGGTAAGGATGAAGTTGATGTGTAAGAGAAGAAGAGATGAGAGGTGGAAAGAGATTGCAACTTTCCAGTCCCTGGTTCTCCCTCTTCCTGGGGGCCAGCACATTTTTGATCTTGGGTACTGCAAGACAGCTCATATTCTATCATTTTCCATCTCAGAATAACTTGAGTTTGTTTCTATTTTTCCAAACAACAATGGAATAGTATTGCTCAAAACAAAACAATACAAAAGGTTATAATATTGTTCCAAATACTGGAAGTATGATTAATAAAATGGAAGGGTCAAGTTGAGACAAAGTATGTATAGCTTTGAGTGACAGACACACCTGAGTTTGAATCCTGGCTTTTCCAATTGCAGAAGCCTATTGATAGTGGGCAATATTACCCTCTCTGATCCTCAATTTCCTTATCTATAAAATGGGTGTAATAAAAATACCTACTTCAGAGAGTTTGGGTGAAAATTCAATGAGATAATGAATAAAATGCACATAGCACATGATAAGAATTCAATAAATCTTACAATCATTATTATTTATTCTCCCATGGAAGTAAGTTTAATCAGCTTGTTGTCTTCATAATTGTCAAGTATCAGATTCTTAATAATGGAGTTGTTGTTTTTATTGGTTTTATTTGTTTTGTTTTGAAGGTTTGTGCCTCTGAATCACAGTGGGCAAGGAAGCCTAACTGGGACTCTGCAGGGGACTCTGGGCAGCCCCAAAACAGCCAAAAGGTACAGATGCTGGGAATGTGGTAAACAAGACCATGCAGGCCGGAGAGGAACACAGAAAAAAGGGAGGAAAATCATCAAGACCAGTCCTGGGAAGCAGTCCTGCTGTGCTAAATGTCCCTGGAAATCACTTCAGTGCCCTTCTCACTCAGAGTACTTTCCACACATTTACATTTCAAATCATTCCTTTCACTTCATTCTCCACTGTAAGTAATTCTGTCTTCAGGATTATTTATGTGACCATCCCTTGTTTCTTCACAAGAACAATATGCCTATGAATTACATTGGAATCATGGAAACAGACTGCCCTTCTGCAGACAAGAATCCCTGCAGCTCATAATGGGGGCAGGAAAAGCCTCAGGTTCTCTTCCAAATGCTCCTGAGGGTGGAACCCACTCAGATCACACCCTCTAATGCCCAGCCTTTCACACTACTGACTGATAATATTCTGTGATCCTCTCCTTGCCTTGCTCCAACAGGTATTTTGGAAGCAAAGGAAACACTGTTGACATGACTGTAAAGAATACAATCGTATTTTTGACTTTTTTCTAATAGGAAAATGGACTGTTGTCAACACATATCATTCTTTCTTATTAGTCATTTTCAATGAGTTTGCATCCTTTTTCATAGTGCTGCCTTTGTTTTTAGGATTAGGATTAGATAATCTGTCAGCAAAGGTAATTATGTAGATGAGAATATTTCTATTTCTGCAGGGAAAAGAAAGACTTAAGTAAACCTGATGAGCCTGGTGTGTAAACTGGAGAAAATTTTCTAGATTAAAATAACAGGAAGGGGAGGAAACGAAAACCTGTAGGAGCTCAAAATTGGGTAAAGCAGAGGGGAGCTTGACTCAGAGCCGGAGGGAAGGAGACCTGTAGACTGACCTGAGTGGGCCCACATCTCTCACCATGGCAGTTGGTCAAGACTGCAGCCTGGAACATTCTTTCAATGAATTCTGCTGTTTTTCTGGGTTGGCACAAAAAATACGTCTCCTGGCTACCATGACGTGACTCTTATTTTATGTAGGATATACAGAGACTTCTTTTAGAGAGAGATGCCACAGGTTACATTCCCTGGTTGGATATTATTTCCTGTCATAAATAAAAATATGCCTCAAATCTTGGTTAATAGCATAAATTGTTTTTTGATAACATATGTTAATGCAATCTCTCATTCTTTTTGGTTCATTCTCTAAATTTACACCTCAATCTCAGGATAGCTCCTTGCTGTAACTGTCACCTTACCATTGCTTTTGTAGGTTAATGAGATTTGTTATGATTTTTTTTTTAATTCCTGAGACCTTCTAAGGATGCTAATGCAGACTGGTCCATAATTCAGTTCTACATCTTTTAAATTATTTTCTCAACTCTGTAATTTAGAGCCAAATGGAATCCATTAGCACCCATTAGCTATGTAGCTGTTTTATCAGTGACATGGGATTTAGTTCTTAAGATTTGGGAGAAAAACAATAAAATAATGGAATAAAGAAAATTCTCCTCTCCCAACTTATTTTTATATTGAATGGTAACACTATGATTCCCACTGGGTTAAAAAACCAACCATATATAAAAGTGGGCTTTGGAAATGCTAATATAACGATTGATTAATATGACCTCATTAATTAAGTTGATAAACTTGGAAATGAGTTCAAGAAGGTGAGGAAATGAAATGTATTCTAAAGAACTGGGTTCATGAAAATGATGGAAGATGGATAGAAAAGATTTAAGCCTGCAGAGCACCCACTGTGGGAAATTTATCCGAGACCACAAGGGCTGAGGAAGCTTCATTTCACCTTCTTGTGGAACATTCTCAAGTACCTGTCTCTTTTCACTTATGTATTATTTCTTATTATACTCTACTGGAACTTTACAATGCAGAGCTCTTATCCACTATCTAAATAAAGCTAAATAAATAAATTAAAGTACCACAAGGTGGTCACTTGCATAATTAAAGAAGAAAAATCCACTTGAAAAGACCATTCCCACAGGGAAAGAATGAAGACCTATGAACTGGAACACTAGAAAACTCCTGGGTTTTTAAAAAATATGAGTCTAGCGGATATTGCTTCAAGATGGCGGAGGAGTAAGACGTGGAAATCACCTTCCACACCACAAATACATCAGAAATACATCTACATGTGGAACAACTCCTACAGAACACCTACAGAATGCTGGCAGAAGACCTCAGACCTCCCAAAAGGCAAGAAACTCCCCAGGTACTTGGGTAGGGCAAAAGAAAAAACAGAGACAAAAGAATAGGGACAGGACCTGCACCTCTGGGAGGGAGCTGTGAAGGAGGAAAAGTTTCCACACACTAGGAAGCCCCTCAACTGGGGGACATGGGGGTTGGCGAGGTGAAGCTTTGGAGCCACAGAGGAGAGCACAGCAACAGGGGTGCGGAGGGCAAAGCAGAGAGATTCCCACACAGAGGATCGGTGCCGTCCAGCACTCACCAGCCCCAGAGGCTTGTCTGCTCACCCACCAGGGTGGGAGGGGGCTGGGAGCTGAGACTCCAGCTTCGGAGATCAGATCCCAGGGAGAGGACTGAGGTGGGCTGCGTGAACACAGCCTTAAGGGGGCTAGTGTGCCACAGGTAGCAGGGAAGGAGTCCAGGAAAAAGTCTGGAACTGCCTAAGAGGCAAGAGACCATTGTTTCAGGGTGCTTGAGGAGAGGGGATTCAGAGTACTGCCTAAACGAGCTCCAGAGACGGGCCTGAGCCGCGGCTATCAGAACAGATCCCAGAGATGGGCATGAGACCCTAAGGCTGCTGCTGCAGCCACCAGGAATCCTGTGTGTAAGCACAGGTCACTATCCACACCTCCCTTCCTGGGAGTCTGTGCAGCCCACCACTGCCAGGTTCCCGTGATCCAGGGACAAATTCCCCGGGAGAACACACAGAGTGCCTCAGGCTGTTGCGATGTCATGCTGGGCTCTGCCGCCACAGGCTCATTCTGCATTCCGTACCCCTCCCTCCCCCAGGCCTGAGTGAGCCAGAGCCCCGGAAGCAGCTGCTCCTTTAACCCCATCCTGTCTGAATGAAGAATAGATGCCCTAAGGTGACCTACATGCAGAGGCGGGTCCAGATTCAAAGCTGAACCTCAGGAGCTGTGCCAACAAAGAAGAGAAAGGGAAATCTCTCCCAGCAGCCTCAGGAGCAGTGGATTAAAGCTTCACAATCAACTTGATATACCCTGCATCTCTGGAATACCTGAATAGACAATGAATCATCCCAGAATTATGGGTGTGGACTTTGGGAGCAATTGTAGATTTGGGTTTGGCTTTCTGCAGCTAATTTGTTTCTGGTTTTATGTTGATCTTAGTTTAGTATTTAGAATTTATTATCATTAATAGATTTGTTTATTGATTTCATTACTCTCTTCCTTTTTTTTTACATATAGATACATTTTTTTTCCTTTTTCTCTTTTTGTGAGTATGTATGTGTATGCCTCATTGTGTGACTTGTCTGTATAGCTTTGCTTTTACTGTTTGTCCTAGGGTTCTGTCTGTCTGTTTTGTTTTTGTTTTTAGTATAGTTTTTAGTGATTGCTATCATTGGTGGATCTGTTTATTGGTTTGGTTGCTCTCTTCTTTCATTCTTTCTTTTAATGACTTTCAAATTTTAAAATTTTTAATAATATTTTTAAATTTTAATAACTTTATTTTATTATTTATTTCTCTCTTTCCTTTGTTTTTCCTCCCTTTCCTTCTGAGCTGTGTGGCTGATAGGGTCATGGTGCTCCAGCCGTGTGTCAGACCTGTGCCTCTCTGGTGGGAGAGCTGAGTTCAGGACATTGGGCAACCAGAGACCTCCTGGCTCCACATGATAACAAATGGTGAAAGCTCTCCCAGAGATCTCCATCTCAATGATAAGATTCAATTCTATTCAGCAACCAGCAGGCTACAGTGCTGGACATCCTACGCCAAACAACTAGCAACACAGGAACACAAACCCACCCATTAGCAGAGAGGCTGCCTAAAATCATAATAAGGTCACAGACACCACAAAACAGAGCAAAAGACGTGGTCCTGCCCACCAGAAAGAAGAGATCCAGCCTCATCCATCACAACACAGGCACCAGTCCCCTCCACCAGGAAGCCTACACAACACACTGAAACAACCTTAGCCACTGGGGACAAACAACAAAAACAATGGGAACAACGAACCTGCAGCCTGCGAAAAGGACACCCCAAACACAGTAAGGTAAGCAAAATAAGAAGACAGAGAAACACAGAGCAGATGAAGGAGCAAGGTAAAAAACAACCACACCAAACAAATGAAGAGGAAATAAGCAGTCTACCTGAAAAAGAATTCAGAGTCATGACAGAAAAAAAATCCAAAATCTTGGAAATAGAATAGAGAAAAGACAAGAAACGTTTAAAAATGACCTGGAAGAACTACAGAGAAAATAAACAGTGTCAAACAACACAGTAACTGAAATTAAAAGAACTCTACAAAGAATTGATAGCAGAATAACTGAGGTAGAAGAATGGATAAGAGAGCTGGAAGATAAAATGGTGGAAATGACTGCCATGGAACAGAATAAAGAAAAAAGAATGAAAAGAATTGAGGACAGTCTCAGATACCTCTGGGACAACATTAAACACACCAACATTCAAATTATAGGGGTCCCAGAAGAAGAAGAGAAAAAGAAAGGGACTGAGAAAATACTTGAAGAGATTACAGTTGAAAAATTCTCTATTACAGGAAAGGAAATAGGCAATCAATTCCAAGAACAGCAGAGAGTCCCATACAGGATAAATCCAAGGAGAAACACAGCAAGACACATATTAATTAAATTATGAAAAATTAAATGCAAAGAAAAAATATTAAAAGCAGCAAGGGAAATGCAACAAATAACATACAAAGGAATCCCTGTAACTTAGCAGCTGATCTTTCAGCAGAAACTCTGCAAGCCAGAAGGGACTGGCAGGACATATTTAAAGTGATGAAAAGGAAAAAACTACAACCAAGAGTACTCTACCCAGCAAGGAACTCATTCAGATTAGACAGAGAAATTAAAATCTTTACAGACAAGCAAAAGCTAAGGGAATTCAGCACCACCAAACCAGCTTTACAACAAATAGTAAGGGAACTTCTCTAAGAAGGAAAGCACAATAGAAAGAAAAGACCTACAATAACAAACCCAAAACAATTAAGAAAATGGTAATAGGAACATACATATCGATAACTACCATAAATGTAAATGGGTTAATGCTCCAACCAAAAGACATACACTGGCTTAATGGATACAAAAACAAGACCGTATATATGCTGTCTACAAGAGATCCACTTCAGACCTAGAGACACATACAGACTGAAAGTGAGGGGATGGAAAAAGATATTCCATACAAATGGAAATCAAAAGAAAGCTGGAGTAGCAATTCTCATATCAGACAAAATAGACTTTAAAATAAAGACTATTACAAGAGACAAAGAAGGACACTACATAATGATGAAGGGATCAATCCAAGAAGAAGATATAACAATGTAAATATTTATGCATGCCACCTAGAAACACATCAATACATAAGGCAAATACTAACAGCCATAAAAGGGGAAATCGACAGTAACACAATCATAGTAGGGGACTTTAACACCCCACATTCACCAATGGACAGATCATACAAAATGAAAATAAATAAGGAAACACAAGTTTTAAATGGTACATTAAACAATGTTTACTTAATTGATGTTTATAAGACATTCCATCCAAAAAAAACAGAATACACTTTCTTCTCAAGTGTTCATGGAAAATTCTTCAGGATATATCATATCCTGGGTCACAAGTCAAGCCTTGGTAAATTTAAGAAAATTGTAATAGTATAAAGTATCTTTTCCAACCACAATACTATGAGACTAGATATCAATTACAGGAAAAAATATATAAAAATAAAAACACACGGAGGCTAAACAATACACTACTAAATAACAAAGTGGTCACTGAAGAAATCAAAGAGGAAATCAAAATATACCTAGACACAAATGACAATGAAAAAACAGTGACACAAAACCTATGGGATGCAGCAAAAGCAGTTCTAGGAGGGAAGTTTACAGCAAAACAATCCTACCTCAAGAAACAAGAAACAAGAATCAAATAAACAATCTAACCTTACACATAAAGCAATTAGAGAAAGAAGAACAAAACCACTCAAAGTTATCAGAAAGAAAGTTATCATAAAGATCGGATGAGAAAGAAATGAAAAAGAAAAGAAGGAAACAATAGCAAAGATCAATAAAACTAAAAGCTGATTCTTTGAGAAGATAAACAAAATTGATAAACCATTAGCCAGACTCATCAAGAAAAAAAGAGAGAAGGCTCAAATCAATAGAATTAGAAATGAAAAAGGAGAAGTAACAACTGACACTGCAGAAACACAAAGGATCATGAGATTACTACAAGCAATGATATGCCAATAAAATGGATAACCTGGAAGAAATGGACAAATTCTTAGAAAGGTATAACCTTCCAAAACTGAATCAGGAAGAAAAGGAAAATATGAACAGACCAATCACAAATAATGAAATTGAAACTGTGATTAAAAATATTCCCACAAACCGAAGCCCAGGACCAGAGATGGCTTCACAGGCGATTCTATCAAACATTTAGAGAAGAGCTAACACCTATTCTTCTCAAACTCTTCCAAAATATAGCAAAGGGAGGAACATTCCCAAACTTATTCTACAAGGCGACCATCACCCTGATACCAAAACCAGACAAAAATGTCACAAAGAAAGAAAACTACAGGCTAATATCACTGATGAACATAAATGCCAAAATGCTCAACAAAATACTAGCAAACAGAATACAACAGCACATTAAAAGGATCATACACCATGGTCAAGTGGGGTTTATCCCAGAAATGCAAGGATTCTTCAATGTATGCAAATCAATCAATGTGATAAACCATATTAACAAATTGAAGGAGGAAAACCATATAATCATCTTAATGGAAGCAGAAAAAGCTTTCGACAAAATTCAACACCGATTTATGATAAAAACCCTCCAGAAAGTAGGCATAGAGGGAACTTTCCTCAACATAATAAAGGCTGTATATGACAAACATACAGCCAACATTGTTCTCCATGGTGAAAAACTGAAACCATTTACACTAAGATCAGGAATAAGACAAGGTGGCCTACTCACACCACGATTATTCAACATAGTTTTGGAAGTTTTAGCCACAACAATCAGAGAAGAAAAAGAAATTAAAGGAATCCAAATCAGAAAAGAAGAGGTAAACTGTCACTGTTTGCAGATGGCATGACACTATACATAGAGAATCCTAAAGATGCTACCAGAAAACTACTAGAGCTAATCAAAGAATTTGGTAAAGTAGCAGGATACAAAATTAATGCACAGAAATCTCTTGCATTCCTGTACACTAATGATGAAAAATCTGAAAGAGAAATTAAGGAAACACTCCCATTTACCATTTGAACAAAAAGAATAAAATGCCCAGGAATAAACCTACCTAAGGAGATAAAAGCCCTGTATGCAGAAAACTATAAGACACTGATGAAAGAAATTAAAAATGATACAAACATATGGAGAGATATACCATGCTCTTGAATTGGAAGAATCAACATTGTGTAAATGATTATATGACCCAAAGCAATCTACATATTCAATGCAATCCCTATCAAACTACCCATGGCAGTTTTCACAGAACTAGAACAATAAGTTTCACAATTTGTATGGAAACACAAAAGACCCCTGAATAACCAAAACAATCTTGAGAAAGAAAAACGGAGCTGGAGGAATCAGCTCCCTGACTTCAGATTATACTACAAAGCTACAGTAATCAAGACAGTATGGTACTGGCCCAAAAACAGGAATATAGAAGAATGGAACAGGATAGAAAGCCCAGAGATAAACCCATGTGCATATGGTCAGCTTATTTTTGATAAAGGAAGCAAGAATATACAATGGAGAAAAGACAGCCTCTTCCATAGGTGGTGCTGGGAAAACTGAACAGCTCCATGTAAAAGAATGAAGTTAGAGCACTTCCTAACACCATACACAAAATAAACTCAAAATGGATTAAAGACCTTAATGTAAGGCCAGACACTATAGAACTCTTAGAGGAAACCTTGGGCAGAACACTCTACAACATAAATCACAGTAAGATCCTTTTGACCCACCTTCTAGAAAAATGGAAATAAAAATAAAATTAAACAGATGGGACCTAATGAAACTTAAAAGCTTTTGCACAGCAAAGGAAACCATAAACAAGACCAAAAGACAACCCTCAGATTGGGAGAAAATATTTGCAAATGAAGGAAGTGACAAAGGATTAATCTCAAAAATGTACAAGCAGCTCTGCAGCTAAATATCCAAAAAACAAACAACCCAATCCAAAAATGGGCAGAAGACCTAAATAGACATTTCTGCAAAGAAGATATACAGATTGCCAACAAACACATGAAAGGATGCTCAACAGCACGAATCATTAGAGAAATGCAGATCAAAACTACATGAGGTATCACCTCACACCAGTCAGAATGGCCATCATCAAAAAAATCTACAAACTATAAATGCTGGAGAAGATGTGGAGAAAAGGGAACCCTCTTGCACTGTTGGTTGGAATGTAAATTGGTACAGCCACTATGGAGAACAGTATGGAGAGTCCTCCAAAAACTAAAAATGGAACTACCATACGACCCAGCAATCCCACTACTGGGCATATACCCTCAGGAAACCATAATTCAAAAAGAGTCATATACCACAATGTTCATTGCAGCTCTATTTACAATAGCCAGGACATGGAAGCAGCCTAAGTGTCCATCAACAGATGAATGGATAAAGAAGATGTGGCACATATATACAATGGAATATTGCTCAGCCATAAAAAGAGAAGAAATTGAGTTATTTGTAGTGAGGTGGATGGACCTAGGTCTGTCATACAGAAAGAAGTAAGTCAGAAAGAGAAAAACAAATACCATATGCCAACACATATATATGGAATCTAAAAAAAAAAAAAAAACTGGTTTTGGAGAACTTAAGGGCAGGACAGGAATAATGACGCTGACATAGAGAATGGACTTGAGGATATGGGGAGTGAGAAGTGTAAGCTGGGACCAAGTGAGAGAGTGGCATGGACATATATACACTACCAAATGTAAAATAGATAGCTATTGGGAAGCAGCCACATAGCACAGGGAGATCAGCTTGGTGCTTTGTGACCACCTAGAGGGGTGGGATAGGGAGGGAGGGAGATGCAAGAGGGAGGAGATATGGGGATATATTTATATGTATAGCTGATTCACTTTGTCATAAAGTAGAATCTAACACACCATTGTAAAGCAATTATACTCCACAGAGATATTGAAAAATAAATGAGTCTAACCAAAGATTATAGTGCTGCACTTTTACAGACGGCATTCATTCATTCATTCATTCCACAGACTCACCAACTCCAAAATGGCAGGCTATGTGGTAAGTGCTGGAGTTACAGTATAAAATAAATCAGACACACGTCCTCATTTCAATGATATAATTGATCTTTGCAGGGGAATTTACATGTAAGCAATTTTAATACAATAATCATATGGTGAGAATCGGTAATAATAGAATAGAAATTACAATGGAAATTCAAAGGAAGTCACTACCCGTTCAGCTCAGAGGTGTCAATTTCACTTCACAGAGGTGCCAACAGTTGAGTTATAATTTATGAGATGAGCAGGACTTCACCATTTGGAAGGGGAAGAGAGGGCTTATAGGAAGGCAAGCACATGAGTGAGTTTAATGTGATATGGCAAAGGAGTGGCTGAAGCATGGTGTCTGGGGATGTAAATGGAGGATGGTCAAATGGAGTTGAAGTGTAGGTTGGCAGCAGATTGTGAAAGGATTTTTCTGCTGTCTTCCCAAAATTGAGAATTTTGGACTTTATGCCTTATACATTAGGATCTACTGTCAACTTTCATTTTGTAAACTTCCTTGTAGCAAAGAAACATAAAAAAAAAATACGTCTTAAAAAGTAACCTCTTATATGACACATAGAATGGATTAGAAAGAGGATAGGAAGTGATAGAAAAAGACCAACTTACTGTAGTTATCATAGATGAGAAAAATTAGACTTTAAACTAATGTTGTGGAAGACACATAAAGAAAAGAAGAAGGATTCAAGATATATTCTTGAGGTATAATTAATAAGAATTGGTGACTGGTTGAATTTGAATGTTGGTAGTGAAAAAATTCATAAGTAACCCAAAGATTTCTAGCCTGAGCAACTGGATGATGTGACATACAGGAAGGGCCGTGCAAGAACACAGTAAATTCAATTTTGAACATGTTGAACTGGAGGTTCCTAGTGTAGGGTAGCCAGGATGACCTGTCTTCTAGGCAACTAGACATATGGGACTAGATGTGATGAAAGCTAATGGGACTAGGAATATTCTTTTGGTGGTCATGGAATATAGGGGAAAATTGAAGTCACAGGTGTGGATCTGATCACCCGGCAAAACATAGAGAAGAGGAAATGTACTCTTGCAAGTGTCCAAGGGATGCCAGGAAAGGAAATAGAAGAAGAAGGGTCATAGGCAAGAAGAACCAAGAAAGGGAAAAGTAGTTTCAAGGAGGAAGGAGTGATCAACAGTATAAAAGTACTCAGATACATCATATAAATAAAGACAGACTGTCTCTTTTGAAATTGGTAATTACTAATGATCTCAGAAATTCATTTTCATGATAGTGGTGGGTCAAAAAACAGATTATTGTGGGTTGAAGAGTGAAAGGAAGGTGGGGGAAACCAAAAATCAGGATTTGGAGATTATTGAAAGAGATAGGGTGGGTAAATGAAAGACTGTATTTAAAGGGAAAGAGAAGCATGTTCATAGACTTAGAAGAAAGCCCAGGGGAGCAAGGACCATTGAAGATTCAGGAGAGAGTAGTGATAACCAAGAGTCCCCTCTGTATACCCACATACTTTAAAATGTCTCCCAGCCTAAACTGCAGCTTTTTAAAAGTGAAATTAATGTATAGCAAGATCTACCTGGGTGGGGATAGTGTATTTTGTTCTTAAAACCAAAACAAAAATAATTGCGAACTTATGAACCATTTATAGTTCTTTTTTTTCCCTCCACAAACTATTCAAGTTAACAGGGGAAAAATAAAGTTTCTAAATAAAGTCTTCCCCTAGGATTGCATTTTTGACTTGCCAAGCCAAATGAACCAAATCTTTTGTTTCACTAGCAATCTTGCTTCCCAAGAAAAATACACCTGCAAGTATAAGGAGCCAGGTTTTTCCCACCCTCAGCCAATTATTTTTTGTCCATAAAGTAATGTTAGAGGGTACTTCTACATTGTGCTATGCTATCCTTCAGCCAAGAAGGTTAAGCAAGTATAAGTTAAAGCAATAAAATCACTCTCTTTATTTTGGAGGTGAAGTAACTACCCCCTCATTTGCTCGTGCAGATGCTCAGGCTATGAAGTGATGCTTTAATGTATTCCAGGAATACATAGTTTGAGGACTCTTGACAGTTTTGGCACGGTAGCCTGCAAGTTACCATGTGTTAGTGCTTGTGATAATAGCTATTGTCTGTACCATCTAATTATCTTGTCTGGCATTCTACAATCAGTCATTCTTCCATGGCTTGATGAGGAACAAACTCTTCACATTTTATGTGCATCATGGAGACACTGATTCCCTAAGTGCAAAAACCAGACACCTTATGTGAAGTTCTGGCATGTAGGCAGGCTTTGTAAAATTCCAAACTCTGGAAACTTTACCCAGTGTATTTTATTTTGGAAGTTTGGGGTTTTTTAAATGTTTTTATTATTTTTTTAAAGAACTAAAGGAGGATAGTTCTTGAGATCATTCTGGTATCTAGAAGTTCTCCTACACCTAGATGTGGTTAGTGGGTGATTAGTTTCTCCACTTATTAAAGGGAGAAAGGGGGAGTTAACAATATTTGAATGTATACTATATGCTAGGCACCATGAAAAGTGCACCATTTGCCCTCTTTATTTATTACAATAATCCTGGGAGATATATATACTGAATATATATTCTCCCTATTATGTATCTAGAAATTAAGATATGGTTAAGTGGTTTGTTTCAGATATCACATCTAGTGAAGGGCAGAGATGACAGCTAATTTCATGTCTGCCTGGCAATTCTTAATACCCTCTTTTAGTGTTATTTTAAGGTATTTCTTGATTCCACAAGAAACCACAATATTGGATCAATATAGAAGTGGAGAGTAGTAGTGGGAAAGAAACCTCAATGGGTCTTATTACTCACTGCATGGAGCACAAATGCCTCAAGAAACTCCCTAGATCCTCCTTGATACAATCTTCTACTTTTTTCAGCTCCAGCAAGGTAGATCCTTCACTGACTGTGACATGAGCCATGTACATAGACACATTTGGAATGCCTTCTCCTCTCTCCCTCTAACCAAATCCTCCCTTCTGAACCCAGTTCATACCACTCTTTCCCCATAAAGTCATGTGTGCATGCACAAGCCTTCAATGGACCTTTCCTACTCTGCTCTCCTGTTTCACTTACACAGAGTTCCAGACAGTTTGACTTATTTAAATTAATACTGCTGTATATTTTTACCCAGCTTCTTTTTTTTTTTTTTTTCGGTACGCGGGCCTCTCACTGTTGTGGCCTCTCCCGCTGCGGAGCACAGGCTCCGGACGCACAGGCTCAGCGGCCATGGCTCACGGGCCCAGCTGCTCCATGGCATGTGGGATCTTCCCGGACCAGGGCATGAACCCATGTCCCCTGCATCAGCAGGCAGACTCTCAACCACTGCGCCACCAGGGAAGCCCACCCAGCTTCTTCTTATTCACCTTCTTATTGGCCTTGTAGCCTTACTAACCTTTTTTTTTTTCTTTAACATTACCTAGTACTTGACATGAATTGAGGCCTCTAGCAAGAAAGAAAGTGCTCAATAATACTTTTGGATGAGTAGAAGTTCATTTGATTTTATTGAAGCCTGGGATGGAGGAAGGGAGACAGAAGACAATGCAGGGAAAAATTTTTAATTTTTGAATTGTGAAACCAAGGCAAGCCCCCATGAGTGTGCCACTTAATGTGGATACAAACATGCATTTTTGATAAGCTAAGGCTCCCTTTCTCTTGACTACAGGAAACGATTGGGTCTCATCTCCTCCATCACCTGGTGTGGAATCGCAACATAGGCCAAGACATGCACAGCTGTGAATGATGCAGTAGCAGGCAAACATCCCAGAGGAGAGCTTCCTGGATATCATCCACTGGCATCTGGACCCATTTCCACCCTGTTTTATAACTTCTCTTACATCACAGGGACCAGAAACCTTAGAAATGCATTTCCCCAGACTCTCTCACCCACAGACTTTTATTACCATTAAGTGGTAACAGATCTTTGAACAGATGTAAGGTCAGTTTTTATACCAGAAATGGGTTCCTGAAGTCTCTTGACCTATGGGTGCAGCAGTATTTTCCTGACACTGCACTAGAGAGACAGGGACGTTAGTGGACCCTCTACAATCTTTGCTCTTTCCTCCCTTCTACCAGGTTTCTAAGCACATGTTTCTCTTTATTACATCCCTTTTCAGATTGAAATACCTAGAATGGTTTCCATTTCTTGAGCCTGCACCAGAATCCCAACTCCACTTTCAGTGAGAAAGGTTAAAAATGAGAAGAAGTTACAACTAAAGTTATCTGGCTTTTCTAATAAGCCAGATTCTTCTCTCCTTTCCATCTTCATACCGAGTATTTTTCTCTGTGAGAAAGTGCTATGGACTAAATTCCACCCTCTCCCCATTCATATGTTGAAGCCCCAAACCCCAATGCGTTGGTGTTTGAAGAGAAGGCCTTTGAGAGGTAATTAGGATTAGACAAGGTCTTGAGAATGGAGCCCTCATGAGAGGATTAGTTAGTGGCTTCATAATTAGCGGAAGAGAGAGAGAGATCTCTCTATTTACCATGTGAGGACACAGCAAGAAGACAGCTGTCTACAATCCAGGAAGAGAGCTCTCACTAAGACCCAAATTGGCCAGCACCTTGATCTTGGACTTTCAGCCTCCAGAACTGTAAGAAAAGAAATGTGCCTTGTTTAAGCCAGTCTATGGTATTATGCTATAGCAGCCTGAGCAGATTAATACAACAAGGATTACAATTTGGAATGTACTATTTTCCTTCTCACGCTCCATCTCCTCCTATTACAATGGAGCTGCTGACACCGGCACTTTATTACTCCCTAGTTAGATGCTTCCATAGGACATGGGTTTAAGCTACGTTGTAACTTGCTTGAGTGACCCCAGAGTCTGAGCCAGACTGGTCTGCTACATCATTTATAGACAGTTAGGAAGACTGCTGGGAACTTGCCCTGACACTGGGAACAACCAAAACCCACCCTCAAGTGATTGTTATTCTGCCCCATCCTCTGTTTCTTCTAGAACTTAGGCTAAGTGTGGACATCATTCCTGAAGATATCATGGGGATCAATGACTCCTGTAAATGTCTCCTTTGCTTCTGCAGAAGAAGTACATCACAAAAACTGGATGGTATCTCCTGTGCCCTGGAAATGGAGCGAGCTGGGACTCCCAACCTTCCTAGAGAAGAAGAGTTGAGATCAAAACTGTATCTTATTAGAAGGGCCAAAGCCCTGAAATAATCCTATGTTTTCCAACCCAGTCCCCATCTCTCCACCCCTTTAGACATTCTGCTTAAGGAGAAACACTGCATTGATTTACTTCTTGCCACCATCCTTTAACTTGAAGGATTGAAGTTCCTTCACCCTCATGATCTAAAATTTCTCTGCAGGAGAAAAGTTGAATCTTTCTTTGGAAATATTGTGAAAGCTAATTGGTAGAACAAAAATCAGGAGTGTTATACTCATCTGCAACTCTGAAAATAGAAATCCTTCCTGTTGGGGGTAAGTTTGTGGTCATGCCTGGCACATAACTGGCAGTAAAAATTGAATGAATCAATCAACAGGATGAAGACAAGCTAAACAGGAAAGGATGCCGACAAGCTAAACAGGAAAGGATGCCCTGCCGTACTATGATCCTTTCTGGAAGTAAAAACTATAGAAAACATGAACAGTTGGATTAGGACTTCACAAATTCTGTTATGAGTGTCTCTAGTCCTTATTTACTTTAATGATAGTTGTTAGATGTGATAGGATGTAGAATTACTTGGGCAAAACTCAGAAATGTTGAGCAGGCTCAACCGATACATCCCTATGTAGGGTATATTGCTTCATGTGGCTTTGGCCGTCAAACCTTATGCTAGTGAACTGCACTAGATCACAGGTGCACCACTTGACCTCACACTACTTTTTAATGGAATAGCTTGAAGAGGAGGAGGTAAGGGTTGGGAGCTGGGTGGTGATATATAGGACATATTTTCAGAAATGCTTTTCCAGATAAAAGGGGAGACACTATTCAAAACTCTGGATACGAACTCAGCCTTGCCAGTAGGGGTAGCTGCTGAGCTGCCAAAAGATGACAGGCTAGTAGGTTTTTTCAGGCCTGGTGGGAGCTTCAAGACCTGGTCCAAATTTTCCAGTTTATTTCTAGCCACTCCCCCTAAATGTTTTTATCTTCCAGTCATGCAGAACTACTTATTATTGCTTTACCACACCCACATTTGCTTTTGTTCATGTTTTTCTCTCTCTGCCAGGAATGCTATCGCCTTCCCATTCTTCAAAGCCAGATCAGATATGACCTTCTCTGACCAAGCATCTCAGGACCTCTAGGTGGAAAAATCCTCCCGTAGACAAGGTGTCCTCTATCTATCTATCTATCTATCTATCTATCACTTATACCAGTGTTGCAATTGTTTCTTTACCTATCTATTCTCCATCTGCAATATGAGGTTTCTGAGGGCAAATCCAAATGATGTTCACCTTTTATCCCAGTGCCTATTATAATTTCTGCTATGTAGATGCTTCTCTGCACAAGAAAGAGGACACCATCAATAAATCATATCAGGATTGCTCAGAGTCCATATTCTAAAAGATACCACAGTAGTTTAGGGTTGAAAGGATTTTTATGTTTAACTATCCATCCAGGGAGTAAGAAACACACTTCCCACTGGACTCCATAGGTAAGCGAATCAATAAGTGTGAGATGGGTGATTCCTGTTTGAGTAAGTGTCCTCACTTTGAGGAGATGCATTGTTTACAGAATAAGACTGTCTAGGGAAATTGAAAGTTAATATTATTGGAAACATATAGAAGAGAAGTACTTGAGGTGCCCAAGACATGCACAGGACAGACAGTGCATGTGTGTCTGGAGCCAACAGGAATTGTCATCATGGGCAGAGGAAGACTGGGCCCATCTTCTGAGTCATCACTCCAACAAGAGAGCTGATTTCACTTGCAGGCTAACTTTCATGTTACTTAAGGAATTATTCCCCAATGACTTCTTTCACTACCAGGTAGTTTTAGGAGATGAGAGAGAGAGAGGGTAAGGGAGACTTCAAGAATCAAAATTCTTATAACAAGGAAGAATTTCCACATCAAAACCTAGACGTGTTTGTGCCAAGTGTGAAAAGGCATGAAATAGCTAGGCATGAGCTATTCCCCAAAGACTTGTCTTTTACTAGAAAGAACTTTGTAAATGTTAATAGGTACTAAACTAGCTGGAAACGACTTTGCTCTGGGCCCAGAGACATAAAATAATCATCACTTTGTTTGTCTGATTCTAAATGGACTTAGTATTGATTTGCATTATAAGAATTTCAAATTCCCACTACTCTGGGAAAGTAATCCAAACCCACTATGTTTCATTCCTGGTTGTTTCCTGCACATGAAACTTCTCTGAAATTCTGCACCAAATGTGGAGAAGAATACACGTGAGAGAAAGCCTGACTAAATATTGCATCTGTTCCCCTTGCATGGTTCCATGCCAAACACTTGAGGGTGGGTTCCATGTCAGCTGGTTCTCAAGGGTGTGACTGGAGTTCAGCCCACACACAAAGGGAAGAGTTTGGATTAATAATAATCCTAAGGAAGCTTGAGAGAGCAGGTATAGTGTGTACCTGAAGGCTCACCTCTACTGCATGGGATTTAGGAACACACGTTAACACTACGTTGTATGTTACAAAAACACTGCACTTAGAATTTTTGAGTGGAGGGGACTTGAGTGGTTAATCTTCCCCCTATGCCACAGTTAAAGATCAGAGTGGTGAGTTAGCAGCGCTGAGACTAAGAAACCTCATCTTCTGACTTTCACAGCCATGCTTCTTTCTCTATGCTGCAAACTGTCTCCAATATAGAACATTCTAAGTTTTAATTCTTTTATATGCATAAAACGAACTTGAACTTAAGTGTCTACACTTGCAGGGTTTATATAGTCTAGTGGGATACTTAAAGCATATGTACTAATGCCCATCTGACAGATCAGAAAAATGGAGCTTCAAAAAAAAAAAAGTAGCTTGGGAAAAGTTCTTGCCCCAGGTCTTCCATAGAATGGATGCAAACCCATGGTTTTATTTCAAAACGTATTCAGATTTTCAGGCAGTGGAAAATCATGTTAACACAGTCCTTCTTATTTAGGTCAAGCAGAAATGCTGTTTGGGGAGGAAGAGCTGGAAGGGCTTTACTCAAAGAGTGCAGATTCATCAGGTTTACTTCTAAGTCTGTATGTCATTTTGTTTTCTTGGTGAGCTTTATGGGTTGAACTGTCTCCTCCCCAAAAAAGAAACAATGTAAGTCCCAGGTACCTCAGGAGACCTTCTTTGGAACTATAGTCTTCACAGACGTAATCAAGTTAAAATGAAATCAGAAGAGTGGACCTTAATCCGATAAGACTGTTATCCTCCTAAAAAGGGGGAAATTTGGCCACAGAGACAGATGCACTCATGGAGGAAGATGACGTGAAGACACACAGAGAATGCCATCTATCAGCCAAAGAATGTCTGATGCTACAAGGAGCTAGGAGAGAGGGCTGGGACAGATTCTTCCTCACAGCCTCAGAAGGAACTAACCCTGCTGATACCTTGACTTTGGACTTCTAGACTCCAGACTGTGAGACGATAACCTTCTGGTGTTTGAGCCACCTAGTCTGTGGTACTTTGTTTCAGCAGCCCTAGAAAACGAATACATTCATCCCAGCACGTCCATTTATTTCATATTCTTATAAAATCAAATCTTTTTTTTTTCATGGAAAAATCTTTCCACACCCCCCTGAATTTTCCCACATTTTTCAGGTCAGGGAGACAGATTTGCTGAGGTTAGAGGTGGAAGATAAACAGGCTCAGACAAGTGTTATCCTGAAAGACTGAGTGAGCGTCTACCCCACCCACCTCCCCCAGTCAGTCAGTCAGTCACTCCACATCTCATAGCTCTGGGCAACTGTCTGCACATGACAGGAGACCGAGCCCCAGAGATAAAGGAGGTCTGTTCTCTTACTGTTTATTGTTAAGTCATAAATTTTCAAAAGTTTTAACCATATGACTCATGCAGTTAATAAATCCACACAATGAGAAGATATAAGGGAAGGAAATATTCTGATTTCATTTGTACCACACACACACACACATCTCCAAATTGATGATGAATCACAGAAGAAAAATAGATGAACTTTCCTTTCTAGTGCACCACCTTTGAAATTCAGAGAAAAAGCTTTTCTTACATGCTCTTCAATACCACCAGTTAAAACAAAGTCCTTTATTTATAGTTTTAAATCAGTGTCAAATTTAGGGATGACTAAGTTTGATCACTGAAAAGATGAAAAAATATAGCCTACTGACTGAGTAAACTTCTTGATGACAGGAAATCCCTGATACATAGCAGAGGCTCATCATAGAGTAAAATAGAGCCCACTTTATTATAAATCAGAAAGGTGTGGAGGGCTGAGAAGGCCAATGGGAGAGATGAGCTGCACTCTGGTCACTGCATCTATATTATAATAATTAAAGGCTACATTATAATGCGTTTCACTGCAAAGGGTTGTTTACAATCATCTCAATACACATGATCATTTACAGTGACCTTGCTGAGAAGGCCTCAGGAGAGCACTTGAAAATATTACATGTTGGTATCTGGCAGAGATATAGTTTTAAACCTTTCAAGTGACTGTACTTGAACTATCACATTCCGTTCCCCTGCGGACCTCAGAATTGCCACAAAACTGGCTTTGATACCTGCAGTTGTTTGTCTCTCCTACCAGTCCACCCAGTGTAACCCTTAAAGTTAACTTAAGGGTCTGAAGCAACTGCTTAGTGCCTAACAATTCTGTAGGTGCAACAACAGAAATTTTAAAAAGTAAAAAAAGTAAAGAAATAAATCATTTTTACTGGGAACCTAGTTGTCCCTGGCATACTCTCCTAGGAAGAGTTGACCTAGTGGTCTATTCGAAAGCTTCCTATGTCTCGGTGTCATCACTGTGGCACCATCTTTTCTCTTCGTTTTCATCTTTTTCTTTCTCAGAAGAACACGATGGTGAAGAGCACAGACGTTGGAGTCTGAATGCCCAAATTCAGATCCAAGCTCTGCCACTCGTTACTCCCGGAAAAAGTCATTTAATCTCTCTATACTGGATTTCCTTGTGTGTTAAGTAAGGGATAATAACAATACCAAGACATGAGACTGTCATAAGTGTTGAATGTATTAATATACATTAAGTGCTTAGAACATTTTCCTCTAAATAGTATACACTATATAAGCATTTGCAATAGGTATTACTCTACTGGGTTACTAGATAACGTACAAAGCGTGTGAGGAGGAGATCAGTAACACAGAGATTTAGAAGTCTTCCCATCATCAATTAAAAGGAAAAGGAAATTCACAGCAGCTGACACATCTATTTTCACACTGGAGACTTCTGAAAGGGAGGTGTTTTGTAGCAAAGCACACTGGTCTTTACCAAGGAGAGACGGGCAGAGTATTTGCATTATTTTTAATAGCAGGCTCTTGCTGAGTTCATTCTACAGCTCAGCACTTGGGGCAGATGGTAACAGACACATGCTTGTCGATTTTCCCACTCTCTCCACACTCGCAGACTCACAACCACTTTCGGTGCCGTGGTTTAACCTCTGTTTCTCTAACTCCTGTTTATGAGTCAAGCGGTTTCAGGTCATCAGATTGATGGGGAAAGTGTGAACCGGGGATAAGGATGTGGAAGCAGTTTCCACACTGGGCAGGACCACAGTGTGCCAACGCTAAAGAAGAAAAAAGAATTCAGGGCCTTCGTGCTTTGAAAGCTTGAATGAAATCAAAGCAGTTATCTGAGTATTTAAAAGGCATTATTTATTGGAGTATAAATAAGGGTCTCAGTGTTGAAGGAGGTGATGATGGCAGCCGAGCAGGGTGAGATGGGGGTCAGAGACAGGCAACCAGATTCTCGATAATCTCTCTCTTTCTGCTTGGAAAGGGCAGAGGTCAAAGTTCACCAATGATGGCAGCATCCTGTCTAGTCATGACAAAACTCAGTAATGGGAGCGGTGAGGATGCCGTGAGCCCTACAGAGCTGTTTGTTTCAGCTGGCACGCTTATGCAACAATTTGCTGATGAAAGCAGCTGGGAAAAAACCCCTATTCCTTATTCTTTGCTCCTGCTTGACCCCAGCAATATCAAGTCTCAGAATTCCATGGAATCATAGCTGGTCAGAACTCCCAAAACCCTCAGAGATTTCCCCCAATGCCCACCTAATTTTAGAGATGAAGAAACAAAGTTTAAAGAGGTTAAGTGACTAATCACCAGGCTAGTGAAAGAGCTGGGACTGGAATCTAGTTTTTCTGGCTCTTAAAGGGGAGGGTGAGGTCTCTCACCCTTTCCACTGTCCCATTCACACCTTGCTAAATTCTGGTGGGCATCTGTTGCAGAATTCTTAGAAGAATAAAATATTTTTAATCTCTAAATTACCCACAAAGATAGTTGGCAGCAATTCCAGGGTCAAAGACAAAGTTCCTCCCAGGGATGTGGGTATGTCCTTTTTCATCATCCCTATTACTTGTGTTATTACTAAAGAAAATTGACCAAACTTTCTTTGTCGAGAGCACTGAAGAAAAAGACAGTACTGAGGGGAAGTGTGGTTTAGGGGAAACCTCCACTTAGAAAATGTTTCTTAACCTCCCTAAGTATTCTCAACATTTAACTAAAATAATTAACAGATCTTTCAAAATTCAATCTAGCGTTGCTACAGTTAAAAAATGACTTCCCTATAATTTCGTCTTCTTCCTAACCTAGCACTATTTCTCTTTTTGCTGAATAAGTCTAACTTTTCTTTCCATTTTCTTTTACAGACCATGGTTTCTCTTAGAATGCCCATCATTTTAAGTAGTTTCCGTTGTAACCTCTCCAGTATATCCACATCCTTCTTTAATTGTATTACTCCTAACCAGACATAAAATTCCATTTAAAGAGTTCCCAGGAAGGAAGTGAGATGATAAGAATATAGTAGTTATTCATGTACATTACATAACATACAAATACAAATAAAATACATTTAACAATTTCCTGTTTATGAGGTGGGAATGTGTTGACTTCAGTATTGAATTGATTCTATAGTTTTTCCCCTCACAACTCAAATATGGTTAATTCATTTTTTCAGTTCACTCACTAATATCTTAATTCCAAAATAATTTAAGAGAACTTCATAATGGAAATAATATTTGAAAAAAGGATTCAAAATTCAACAGATGGAAGATGGACATAATTATTTTCAAATCTTAGATAATAACACAATTAAACATAAAATTTAGCTTTGAATTTCCTGGAAGCAAGGCATAAAGAGAAATTTTCTAGTTTAAGTTATTTTAAAGAGTACTTTTCTCCAGAAGAACAAACAAGATTAAAGTGTCTTGCTCATAGCTTTCTGCTTTAATTTCTCAGCCAGTGATCCAACACTTCACTTACCACTTTGAAGAGGTAAGTTTTTCCTCTTCAAAGGCCATAGCTTTTCTTATAAGGCTTCCTCTTTTCTTATAACATAGTTTTTGCTTGATTAATGCTTGTTGAATGAATGAATGTTACTTTCTCTTATTTCCCAGAAATCTTTCATCCAGTCCTAAAATTTCCCTAAAATATCAACTAACTACATTAACGTTTGTACTCTTTAGATTTCTTATAACTGAATGTTAGACATTCTTGGTTCATCAAGCGGGTTTTGTCTATATTTATGTATTTTAAAGTTCTATTTTTTTAAAGGGATTGATAAAGATATTTGCCTTGGGTGGTTTACCTGCAGGTTGTGGGTAACCCTAACCTGATCTACACCACATCTTCTTTAGTAGGTAAGGATGGGGATGTAGTGGAATGAGGCCAATGATATAATTCCAGAGCTGAGGTGATGGCAATGGTCTTGCATATTATTTGGTCATTTAAAAATATCCTAATGTTTAATGGCTTTGTTTTTTAGGTCAAATCAATATACCCTATATCAAAAGCTTTGCTATCAAAAGAGCTTCTTTAAACATGCTTGATAGCCCTAATATGAAGAAACACTTAAAATCAGCATGTTCAATTTATATAACATATTAAAATCTCATTTTACTTTCATTATAAGTTGATCCCAAGTCTCCTAACAAGTCTTTTGCTCCTCTAATCCATATAACAAGAATAATTAAAATGTTTTAAAAGTGATACCTAAAAAGACATAGCATACCCAAAAGCAAAATAAACCTTTAGTAAACTAGAAACAGAATTGACATGCAAATCGGTAAGCATGATGGAAGTTGCAGTCCTGCTGATTTCCATGCCGAGCAGTGGTCATGGTAACCAAGTCTTGCCTCCTCAGGGGAAACCCATCCTAAAAGGTCTCCATGCAAGGCATAGGACCAGATCCAGCATCACTGTTTGAAATCAATCCCTGGAGAAAGGCTCCCCTATATATCAAGGTAGGTTTTAAAAATAGCTGTCAGGAGGGAACCCTCAAGATGGTGGAGGAGTAAGACGTGGAGATCACTTTCCACCCCAGAAATATATCAGAAATACATCTACATGTGGAACAATTCCCACAGAATACCTACTGAATGCAGGCAGAAGACCTCAGACTTCCCAAAGGCAAGAAACTCCCCATGTACCTTGGTAGGGCAAAAGAAAAAACAGAGACAAAAGAATAGGGATGGGACCTGCACCAGTGGGAGGGAGCTGTGAAGGAGGAAAAGTTTCCACACACTAGGAAGCCCCTTCACTGGTGGAGACGGGGGTTGGTGGAGCGGGGAAGCTCAGGAGCCACGGAGGAGAGTGCAGCAACAGGAGTGTGGAGGGCACAGCGGAGAGATTCCCGCACAGAGGATTGGTGCCGACCAGCACTCAGCAGCCTGACAGGCTTGTCTACTTACCCACTGGGGCGGATACAGGCTGGGAGCTGAGGCACTGGCTTCAGAGATCAGACCCCAGAGAGAGGACTGGGGTTGGCTGCGTGAACACAGCCTGAAGGGGGTTAGTGCACCACAGCTAGCTGGGAGGGAGTCCAGGAAAAAAATCTGGACCTGCCCAAGAGGCAAGAGACCGTTTGTTCAGAGTGCGCGAGGAGAGGGGAATCAGAGCACCGCCTAAACAAGCTCCAGAGACAGGTGCGAGCCACAGCTATCAGTGTGGGCACCAGAAACGGGCATGAAATGCTAAGGCTGCTGCTGCAGCCAGCAAGAAGCCTGTGTGCAAGCACAGGTCACTATCCTCACCTCCCCTTGTGGGAGCCTGTGCAGCCTGCCACTGCCAGGGTCCCGTGATCCGAGGACAACTTCCCTGGGAGAACACACAGAGCGCCTCAGGCTGTTGCAATGTCACACCGGCCTCTGCCACTACAGTCTTGCCCCACATTCCATACCCCTCCCTCTCCCTGGCCTGAGTGAGCCAGAGCCCCCCAATCAGCTGCTACTTTAACCCTGTCCTGTCTGGGTGGGGAACAGACCCTCTCAGGTGACCTACACACAGAGGCGGGGCCAAATCCAAAGCTGAACCCCAGGAGCTGTGCGAACAAAGAAGAGAAAGGGAAATTTCTCTGTGCAATGTCAGGAGCTGCGGATTAAAGCTCCACAGTCAACTTGATGTAACCTGCATCTCTGGAACACCTGAATAGACAACGAATCATCCCAAAATTGAGGCAGTGGACTTTGGGAGCAACTGTAGACTTGGGGTTTGCTTTCTGTATCTAATTTGTTTTTGGTTTTATGTTTATCTTAGTTTACTATTTAGAGATTATTATCATTGGTAGATTTGTTTATTGATTTGGTTGCTCTCTTCCTTTTTTAAAATATATATATATATTATTTTCCCTTTTCTCTTTTTGTGAGTGTGTATGTGTATGCTTCTTTGTGTGATTTTGTCTGTATAGATTTTCTTTTACCGTTTGTCCTAGGATTCTGTCTGTCTTTTTTTTGTTCATTTGTTTGTTCTTTTGTATAGTTTTTAGTGCTTGTTATCATTGGTTGATTTGTTTTTTGGTTTGGTTGCTCTCTTCTTTCTTTCTTTTTTCTTATTACTTTTATATCTTTTATTTTTAATAATATATTTTTAATTTTTTATTTTAATAACTATTATTTTATCTTATTTTATTTTATCTTATTTTATTTCTTTCTTTATTTTTTATCCCTTTTCTTCTGAGCTGTGTGGCTGACAAGGTCTTGGTGCTCCAGCCAGGTGTCAGGCCTGAGCGTCTAAGGTGGGAGAGCTGAGTTCAGGACATTGGTCCACCAGAGACCTCCTGGCTCCATGTAATATCAAATGGCAAAAGCTCTCCCAGAGATCTCCATCTCAATTCAAAGACCCAGCTCCACTCAATGACCAGCAAGCTATGGTGCTGGACATCCTATGTCAAACAACTAGCAAGAAAGGAACACAGCCCCACCCATTAGCAGAGAGGCTGCCTAAAATCATAATAAGGTCAGAGACACCCCAAAACACACCACTGTACATGATACTGCCCACCAGAAAGACAAGATCCAGCCTCATTCACCAGAGCACAGGCACCAGTCCCCTCCACTAGGAAGCCTACAAAACCCACTGAGCCAACCTTACCCACTGAGGGCAGACACCCTAAACAATGGGAACTATAAAGCTGCAAAAAGGAGACCCCAAACACTGTAAGTTAAGCAAAAGGAGAAGACAGAGAAATACACAGCAGCTAAAGGAGCAAGGTAAAAACACACCAGACAAAACAAAATGAAGAGGAAACAGGCAGTCTACCTGGAAAAGAATTCAGAATAATGATAGTAAAGATGATCCAAAACCTTGGAAATAGAACAGAGAAAATGCAAGAAACATTTAACAAGGACCTAGAAGAACTAAAGAGCAAACAAACAATGGTGAACAACACCATAAATGAAATTAAAAATTCTCTACAAGTAATCAATAGTAAAATAACTAAGGTGGAAGAACAGATATGTGACATGGAAGATAAAATAGCAGAAATAACTACAGCAGAGCAGAATAAGAAAAAAGAATGAAAAATATTGAGGACAGCCTCAGAGACCTCTGGGACAAAATTAAATGCACCAACATTTGAATTATAGGGGTCCCAGAAGAAGAGAAAAAGAAAGGGACTGAGAAAATATTTGAAGATATTATAGTTGAAAAGTTCCCTAATATGGGAAAGGAAATAGTCAAGTCCAGGAAGCACAGAGAGTCACACACAGGATAAATGCAAGAAGAAAAATGCTAAGACACATATTAATCAAACTATCAAAAATTAAATGCAAAGAAAAACATTAAAAACAGCAAGGGAAATGCAACAAATAACATAAAAGGCAATCCCCATAAGGTTAACTGCTGATCTTTCAGCAGAAACTCTGCAAGCCAGAAGGGAGTGGCAGGACATATATAAGTGATGAATGGGAAAAACCTACAACCAAGATTACTCTACCCAGCAAGGACCTCATTCAGATTCGACGGAGAAATTAAAACCTTCACAGAAAATCAACAGCTTAAAGAATTCAGCACCACCAAACCAGCTTTACAACAAATGCTAAAGGAACTTCTATACGCAGGAAACACAAGAGAAGGAAAAGACCTACAATAACAAACCCAAAACAATTAAGAAAATGGTAATAGGAACATACATATCTATAATTACCTTAAATGTAAATGGATTAAATGCTCCCACCAAAAGACATAGATTGGCTGAATGGATACAAAAACAAGACCCGTATATATGCTGTGTACAAGAGACCCACTTCAGACCTAGGGACACATACAGACTGAAAGTGAGGGGATTGAAAAAGATATTCCATGGAAATCAAAAGAAAGCTGGAGTAGCAATTCTCATCTCAGACAAAATAGACTTTAAATAAAGACTATTACAAGAGACAAAGAAGGACACTACATAATGACCAAGGGATCAATCCAAGAAGAATATATAATACTTGTAAATATTTGTGCACCCAATATAGGAGCACCTCAATATATAATGCAAATGCTGATAACCATAAAAGGGGAAATTGACAGTAACACAGTAATAGTAGGGAACTTTAACACCCCACTTTCACCAACGGACAGATCATCCAAAATGAATATAAACAAGGAAACACAAACTTTAAATGATACATTAAACAAGATAGACTTAATTGATATTTAAAGACATTACATCCCAAAACAACAGAACACACTTTATTCTCAAGTGCTCATGGAACATTCTCCAGGAAAAACCATATATTGGGTCACAAATCAAGCCTTGGTAAATTTAAGAAAATTGAAATCATATCAGGTATCTTTTCTGACCACAATGCTATGAGACTAGATATAAATTACAGGAAAAAAATCTGTAAAAAATACAAACATATGGAGGCTAAGCAATACACTAGTAAATAACAAAGTGATCACTGGAGAAATCAAAGAGGAGATCAAAAAATACCTAGAAACAAATGACAATGAAAACAGAGTGACCCCAAACCTATGAGATGCAGCAAAAGCAGTTCTAAGAGGGAAGTTTATAGCAAAACAGTTCTACCTCAAGAAACAAGAAACATCTCAAATAAACAACCTAACCTTACACTTAAAGCAATTAGAGAAAAAAGAACAAAAACACCCAAAGTTATCCAAAGGAATGATATCATAAATATCCGATGAGAAAGAAATGAAAAAGAAAATAAGGGAAAGATAAGAAAGATCAATAAAACTAAAAGTTGGTGCTTTGAGAAGATAAACAAAATTGATAAACCATTAGCCAGATTCATCAAGAAAAAGAGGGAGAAGACTCAAATCAATAGAATTAGAAATGGTAAAGGAGAAGTAAAAACTGACACTGCAGAAATACAAAGGATCATGAGAGATTACTACAAGCAAATATATGCCAATAAAGCAGACAGCCTGGAAGAAATGGGCAAATTCTTAGAAAAGCACAACCTTCTGAGACTGAACCAGGAAGAAATAGAAAATATAAACAGACCAATCCAAAGCACTGAAATTGAAACTCAAATTGATTAAAAATCTTCCAACAAACAAAAGCCCAGGATCACAGGTGAATTCTATCAAACATTTAGAGAAGAGCTAACACCTATCCTCCTCAAACTCTTCCAAAATATAGCAGAGGGAGGAACACTCTCAAACTCATTCTATGAGGCCACCATCACCCTGATACCAAAACCAGACAAAGATGCCACAAAAAAAGAAAACTACAGGCCAATAACACTGATGGACATAGATGAAAAGATCCTCAACAAAATACTAGCAAACAGAATCCAACAGCACATTAAGAGGATCATACAATGTAATCAAGTGGGGTTTACCCCAGGAATGCAAAGATTCTACAATATACGCAAATCAATCAGTGTGATAAACCATATTAACAAATTGAAGGAGAAAAACCATATGATCATCTCAATAGATGCAGAAAAAACTTTTGACAAAATTCAACACCAATTTATGATGAAAATCCTCCAGAAACTAGGCATAGAGGGAACTTACCTCACCATAATAAAGACCATATATGACAAACCCACAGCCAACATCATTCTCAATGGTGAAAAACTGAAATCATTTCCATTAAGATCAGGAAAAAGACAAGGTTGCCCACTCTCACCACTATTATTCAACATAGTTTTGGAAGTTTTAGCCACAGCAATCATAGAAGAAAAAGAAATAAAAGGAATACAAATTGGAAAAGAAGAAGTAAACTGTCACTGTTTGCAGATGACATGATACTACAAATAGAGAATCCTAAAGATGCCACCAGAAAACTACTAGAGGTAATCAATGAATTAGGTAAAGTAGCATGATACAAAATTAATGCACAGAAATCTCTTGCATTCCTATACACTAATGATGAAAAATCTGAAAGAGAAATTAAGGAAACACTCACATGTACCATTGCAACAAAAAGAATAAAATACCTAAGAATAAATCTACCTAAGGAGAAGAAAGCCCTGTATGCAAAAAACTATAAGACACTGATGAAAGAAATTAAAGACGATACAAACAGATGGAGAGATATAAAACGTTCTTGGATTGGTAGAATCAACATTGTGAAAATGACTATACTACCCAAAGCAATCTACAGATTCAATGTAATCCCTATCAAACCACCCATGGAATTTTTCACAGAGCTAGAACAAAGAATTTCACAATTTGTATGGAAACACAAAAGTCCACTGAATAGCCAAAACAATCTTGAGAAAGAAAAACGGAGCTGGAGAAATCAAGCTTCCTGACTTCAGACTATACTACAAAGCTCCAGTAATCAAGACAGTATGGTACTGGCACACAAACAGGAATATAGACAAATAGAACAGAATAGAAAGCCCAGAGATAAACTCACATACATATGGTCACCTTATCTTTGATAAAGGAGGGAAAAATATACAATGGAGAAAATACAGCCTCTTCAATACGTGGTGCTGGGAAAACTGGACAGCTACTTGTAAAAGAATGAAATTAAAACACTCCCTAACACCATAAACAAAAATAAACGCAAAATGGATCAGAGACCTAAATGTAAGGCCAGACACTATAAAACTCTTAGAGGAAAACAAGGGCAGAACACCCTATGACATAAATCACAGGAAGATCCTTTTTGACCCACCTCCTAGAGAAATGGAAATAAAAACAAAAATAAAGAAATGGGACCTAATGAAACTTAAAAGCTTTTGCATAACAGAGGAAACCATAAATAAGACCAAAAGACAACCTTCTGAATGGGAGAAAATATTTGCAATTGAAGCAACTGAAAGAGAATTAATCTCCAAAATATACAAGCAGCTTGTGAAGCTCAATATCAAAAAACCAAATAATCCAAGTCAAAAATGTGCAGAAGACATAAATAGACATTTCTCCAAAGAAGATATACAAATTGCAAACAAACACATGAAAGGGTGCTCAACATCACTAATCATTAGAGAAATGCAAATCAAAACTACAATGAGGTATCACCTCACACTAGTCAGAATGGTGTCATCAAAAAATCTACAAACAATAAATGCTGGAGAGGGTGTGGAGAAAAGAGAACCCTCTTGCACTGTTGGTGGGAATGTAAATTGATACATCCAGTATGGAGAACAGTATGGAGGTTCCTTAAAAAACTAAAAATAGAACTACCATACGACCCAGCAATCCCACTACTGGGCATATACCCTCAGGAAACCATAATTCAAAAAGAGTCATGTACCACAATGTTCATTGCAGCTCTATTTACAATAGTCAGGACATGGAAGCAACGTAAGTGTCCATTGACAGATGAATGGATAAAGAAGATGTGGCACATATATACAATGGAGTATTACTCAGCCATAAGAATAAACGAAATTGAGTTATTTGTAGCGAGGTGGATGGACCTAGAGTCTGTCATACAGAGTGAAGTAAGTCAGAAAGAGACAAACAAATACCATATGCTAACACATACATATGGAACCAAAAAAAAAAAAAAAGTTCTGAAGAACTTAGGGGCAGGACATGAATAAAGACGCAGACATAGAGAATGGACTTGACAAGAAGAGGAAGGGTAAGCTGGGACGAAGTGAGAGAGTAAGTAGCATTGACATATATACACTACCAAATATAAAATAGATAGCTAGTGGGAAGTAGCCGCATAGCACAGGGAGATCAGCTCGGTGCTTTGTGACCAGCCAGAGGGTTAGGATATGGAGTGTGGGAGGGAAATGCATGAGGAAGGGGATATGGGGATATATGTATATGTATAGCTGATTCACTTTGCTATAAAGCAGAAACTAATACACCATTGTAAAGCAATTATACTCCAATAAAGATGTTAAAAAAAAAAGATGAAAAAATTTTTTCTCATTGAAAATGATTCTGCAAATCCAATATCTAACAGTAATAAAATCAATGAGAGAATGGAGGGAATCAGCAAAGAGATAATGACTAAGAATTATTATGCATTGAAGAAACGTGAGTTTCCTTTTTAATTGAAGTATAGTTGATTTATAATATTATATTAGTTTTAAGTGTACAGAATGGTAATTCAGTATTTTTATAGGTTATACTCCATTAAAAGTTATTACAAATTAGCGACTATAAATCCCTGTGCTGTACAATAAATCCTTCTTCCTTATTTATTTTTTACATATTAATTTGTATCTCTTAATCCCATACTCCTATCTAACCGCTCCTCCCTTCCCTCTCCCCCGCTGGTAACCACAGGTTTGTTTTCTCTATCTGTGTTTCTGTTTTGCATATACATTCATTTGTTTTTTATTTTAGATTCCACATATAAAGGGTATCATTTAGTATTTGTCTTTCTCTTTTATGCTTATTTCACTGAGCATAATATTTTCTAGGTTTATCCAGGTTGCTGCAAATGGTAGAATTTCATTCTTTTTTATGGCTGGGTAATTGAAAGAGCATTCCAAGTACTGAGAGGAAATATTTAAAGCAAAACAAACCCATAGCAACACACCTTTTTGTGAAATTAAGGAATTCAAAGAATAAAGAACATTGTAAAAAGCTATCAGAGAGGGGAGACTTTGACAAAAGAAGAAAAACTGAGAAAACTTAGGGCACTTTCCTTGAAAAGTCTTAAAAAAAAGACAAAAAAAAAGTGATCAAATCAAGAAATTAGAGAGAAAAATAAAATACACCTAAAAAACTAGATGGATGGAAATGATAAAGATAAAGGTAGACATCAGATTAATTAGAAAACAAAGACACAGTATATAAGATCAATAAAAATCAGCAGGTGGTTATTTGAAAACTGATGAGTTAGGCAAAACTTAGTAAGGCTGATTAAAAAGGAAACAAATCATAAGTAAGCAATACTAGGATCAGAAAGGGATAACGAAAGATAAGTTGGCAATGTCAAAAAAATTACAGCACAGTTTATATGAGTACCATTGAATTAATCATTAAATAAATTGAATTGATCATCAGTAGCCTCCCACAAGAAAACATAGGCTCAGATAGTTTTACAGGTGAATTTTCACAAATTATCTTGAGATAAATAATTTTATCCTATACAAACTTTTCCAAGTACAGAAAGAGGTAAGAGATGTATACAGCATTTTATATACTAGTATAATTTTGATACCAAAACTAGACAAGGGAAATACAAGAAGATAAAAGAAAATAAAATTATAGATCTATTTCACTATACTTGTAAAAATCCTAACTAAAATATTACTAAGTAGAAGTCATCAGTGAATATTAAAACATTATATCACATCCAAATACCATTACTCTCAGAAATCAAAGGATAGCCCAACATTAACAAGTTTATTAATGTCATAAATCACAATTAGAAATTAAAAGAGAAAAACACGTTTCTTTCAATAAATGCAAACATTTGATAGTTCAATGTACATGTGTGATACAGAACTTAGTATAGAAAGGAACTCTCTTAGTATAGAAAGGATGAAGTTATCCATTAAAGAGTTGCAATAACAACTAAATTTACTGGTGGAATTTTAGAAGTTTTTCCTACAAAGTTAGGTACAAAGTGGAATTCTCAATGTTGCCACTTGTATTCAACATTCTACTGCAGTTTCTATCTAATGCAGGAAGACAAGACATGGTATAAAATGAGTAAAAATTAGAAATGAAAGGTCAAAGCATCTTTATTTGTAACTAATATGATTGTCTGTGTGGTACAACCAAGAAAACCTGCCAACAGATTTTTAGGAACTAAGAGAATTCCACATTACTACTCATTAAAAGATAAATGCAGAAAAAAATCATTATTCAAAAATGCAATTGAAAAATAATTTCCATTCACAGTTGCAACAACAACTTAAGGTATCTAAAAATAAATAACAAGAGGCATACAACATCTTTATAAGGAAAATTACAAAACACTACTGAAAAAAGTAAAAAGAAATGAAGGAGTAGACATGTAATATTTTCATGGTAAAATTCATGATTGCAAAGATGTAATTTTGACAGTTTTAATAAAGAACAGTGTGAGAGAATTGCCTTATCTAAAGTCAACACTTTGTGTAAAGCAATAATATGATAACCTACCCTTGCAGGACATCTGGTCCTGCCCAAAACATCCATAGACAGTTGGTCCATAAGACATTTGGTCCCCGCCAAAAGGTCCTTGATATTTGGTTCTGTCCAAAACCAGCTGTCCATGAGCAAATATGCTCAGGGACATTCTGGATAGGACTAAACTGAAAGGATCTTTTGCCATGGACCAAAAGTCTTATGGACATTTTGGACAGGACCAAATGTCTGCTAACCTAAACTGCCAGGGAATTGACAAATAGACAATTGGATCAGAATAAAAATCCTAAAAAGAGACTCACACATTAAAAAATGATTTTGAAAAAAAGAAAAAATAGTGCTCCAATGTCCTAAATCCCAGATCCTGTATAATATGATTGCAATGCCAAAATTCATGGTTTCACATACAGGAAAAGTTTAACTTCTTTTTGAAACCTCAGAGAAATAATGGCATCTTTTAGTCTGCCTCAAGCTTGCCTCTCTGAATTCTTTTGACACTGCTAAGTACCTCTCCTGCTTGACACTTTCTCTTCTTTTACTACCAGGACAATATACTTCCTGGCCCTAGTTCCTTGTTGATAGGAACTTCCTTCCTTACTGGCTACTTTCATCATTTACCTCCTTAAATAAGTGTTTATCAGGATTCTAACTTCAGGAACCTTCTTTCCTTTCACTAAGTTCTTTAATCCTAGAACTTCAGCACCTCATTGTCAATGGCTCTCAAGGTTCTTTGCTTTCAGTAAAACTGAGGCAGAATTAATCAAGTTATTAGCAGATGGTTATTAAAAAGTATTTCTGTGTTATATCACCATGTGATATTTGGCATTAAACTCAGGAGTTCAAAATAAGTGATGCTGCTGTAATAAAGTCTTTCATTTGCTTTTTTATGAGAGCAAGTTTTCTCAGCACTTACAGCTATAACAATAAACAGAGAGGAATAGAAGAGATGCTGAACATGCTCACTTTAACAGTAAATAATAATAGCACACATAAACTTACTGGAAAAACAAAAAGCCCTATCCATCTCAAATAGAAATGTGTTTCCAATAAAATTTTAACATTTAAAATTTTTTCCAAAATTTATAATATATTTATAGTTTGATCAATTTTGTAATAAAAGTAATTATAGTAACTCAATCCAAAAGAAAGCATTTGGAATTTAAAATCTTATGTCAAAGTAAATTTTTAAAAATAGATTTATGTACTTTTTTTGGTTGCAAAGAGATATGATAGAGTGAGCAATAAAATGATATTAAGTCTAAAAACATTACATTAGAAAACAAATACTGTGAGTAAAGTGGAATAGAAATATAAATTGAAGGATAGAAAATTCCCACTACTGGAAAGCTGCTTGTTCATTTGAAAAGAGAAAAAAACTTAATGGATGATAGTGTTTATCAACAAACTGTGCTTTTAAAATTCCATTTGATTAATTTAAACATCATCTAAAACATCGATGTTAAAAATTATCATAAATTACATGCTTGGAAACTATTTAAACTTACGTTGAAATTCTTTAGATGTCAACTTGAAAG
Source organism: Pseudorca crassidens (assembly GCF_039906515.1). Classification (NCBI taxonomy): domain Eukaryota; kingdom Metazoa; phylum Chordata; class Mammalia; order Artiodactyla; family Delphinidae; genus Pseudorca; species Pseudorca crassidens. The sequence goes on along the minus strand of NC_090306.1, from coordinate 23,709,998 downwards.
TGTGTCAGAGGGTACATTGTTTTTCCAAATATTTTTAGGGAGGGATGAGAAAAATGGTTTGAGAACCACTGCTTTACCTCACAGGCCCAATTTACTACTGGTATCCTTAGTCTTTCACTGCAGCCTTGGTAGCTTTAAGTCTATATCATAAAATCTTGTTAAATTAAAAATTTAAATTCTTTTCACTGTAGAGTTAAACTGTTCTCTTTAAGCCAAGAGAAATATGGACATCACATATTTTCTGTGATTAATTCTAGCTTTCCATATTTTATTCCCCTCTTATGTGAATATTCATATTTAAAATCGCAAGATGGCAAATTCATAGAAAATAAGTATCTCCATCCAAGCACACACACCCTTTTAAGCTCTGTCTATTTGATGATTCATAATGAGCATATGCTTGTCCATCAACTATGATATTCTGGCTTCTGGTTTCTACAGCCTCAACTAGCTTGTCAAGGATGAGTGCAAATGTGGTTCCTCCATGAAGCCTTTTCCTGTGCTCTCAGGCAGAGTCAATCATTTTTTCTAAGGAGCTTCCATAGTATATGATTCCCTCATCCATCATGCTCAGGTCTAGAGCAGTAAATATACAGTTGATCAAACTCACTTCAGTTGTGAGTTCAAAGTCAATGGGAAACCTAACCTGGAAGAAAGATCCTGGAGGCAAAGACCACAGTCCTGGACACAGCTCGACTAAGGATGGCTCTTGAAGGATGCTCAGCTCAGCAGGCCCTGGAATTGTCACGTCAGACAACTTTTCCCATTGTGATCATATCTAGAGAGGAGTTCAAGTGAAGAGAAAACAGTAATAAGGCAAAAGGAATAGGAACTGAACAAAGTAAAGGGTCAGTCATTTTCCATCGAGAGCAATCCCACAGATGATGGAGGAGCCATTAGCATACTTCATCTTGTAAAGCCGTGTTTGTTTACTCAGACCTGGCAGCTTTGCATCTTTGGCGAAACCTGGTTTAGAGACGCAAAGCCGTAGAGAAACTTTTCATCTTGTTACACAGCCCATCATAAGACTGACATTTTCTGTTCTGTTTGCTATGGGCTGGTGGGTGGCTTTAATTTGGTTTTCCCTCCAGTCCCAAAGTCCCAACCTTTGTCAAATCAAGAAGCAGGCAGGGAGGGGATGAAGGGGGAAAAATTCATATGCACTTGAATTCACCAAGTGATCTCAGAAGTAACTTAATATTGGTTCAGGTTGTCCATGTCTTACAAATCAGTTTCATTCTGTGGATTGTTTACACACCACTTCTTGTGTGTCTCTAATAAATTAACATCTGCTGAAATGGTAAAACATACTGAAGATATAGTGAATGGTCTCCAGGCTACACAGAGAGGCCATTATTCTAAGAGGAAGTAGGAAAAGCAATCATAAAATTTTGAAAAATTATGCAATAACTTTGTACTTATTGCCCATCTGTATTCATTACAATGATCTACTTCATAGACATATAAATAGAATGTGAAAGTAACAGATCTGCAGTGTGCTGTAGACATGGCTCTCAACTGCAGTCAAAGAAATTCAATTAGAGCCTTTAATAAAGAAAATTCCAAAAACGCCAAGCGTTTGTCTGTATATCTCTTTATGCTGTTCTGAAGTTACTTAACTTCCTTCCCATATTTCCCTTTCTCTTCTCAAAAAGTCTCTTTTGTAGAGAGACAAGAAGGCAAGTTAGATCGGGTTTACTGGGGACATGCGTGCATTTGTGGAATCATTCTCAAACTGCTTTGAGCTCTCTACATCACATCTTCCGTAAGCACTTAGTTGAGCTCTAGCAGGACGACATCATGCTGAATATTCTCTAAAGAAAAGGACCACACAGATAAGACCATAAAATTGCCAGGGACTCTAAACAGGTTTTACAACAAGCGCACTGATCGAAAGGGCTTAACCAAGATGGGTTTTAATCATATTTGGGCATTGGAGAGTTCTCAGGTTCAAAGGAATGGTTCTGTGTTTTGTTTAGTTTTGGCAAAGCTCTCTTTTCTTCAATAATCTTAGAAAACAAAGCCAAAAGAGTGAGTCCATGTTCAATTTTGTTTCAATGTTCGTGCAAAATATACCACCTTGAGGAGGTCTTTTTCTTACAATTAAATCTGCATATTTTAAAGCATATTTTGAAGTGGACCATGCTTATTTGAACACTTACCCTTTTGAATCTAAACTACTTTAAATTGTGCTGGGAATCATACAAATTGACGGTTGTGAAAAAAAGCCATGTTCCAGCTGTGTCTTTTATTTTTTCAAAGCTCAGTGTCAAAATATTTAGCATCACTGTTGTTTTAAATTCAAAATACAAAAGTAATAGTTATAATGTGAAGCAAAGCTGTGGCTGAGAGCAAGATGGGAAACTGACCACCTTTCCAACCCAGGAGCCAACATGTGAAGGAAGATGTTAGACTAACTCAGACTAACTAACTCAATAGACTAACTCATTCAGACTAACTCATTCAATACACAACTGCGTCATTGTTGCCCCCCCCGCCCCTTTTTCCTTCTCTTTCCTCTCATTCCTCATTTCCTTCTCCTCTTCCTCCCTCTCCTTTCCCCCTTGTATTTGCCCATCAGCAAACTTTGGAAAGTCTGCCTGATGCCCTGGCACAGTGGGTGTAGGATGATTTACTATAGAAAGATAGTTTCCCTCTGATAACTTACAGAGGTGCCGGTCTCTTGGAAAAATATCCCATTGAGAACTTACAAGATTTTGTCAAATCTTTATAAAGGAGAAAAGAAAGGGGAGAACAAATCTCTATTTTTCAAATACCACATTTTCTTTTTTTTTTTTTGCAGAAAAATAAAAAATAAATATACATAACTAGTGAAAATATGTTAGCCAGTTGGAGTTGCAAGAACATTATGCAGTACATCACTTAATCACATAAACCACAATGCAGGGGAAAAAACCTTACCCAAATATGCTATTTAATAATCACTGAGGGTCAGAAAGAACCCACAAGCATCCCAGAATCTGTGTCCTTAGCTTACCTCCGATATGGAAGGGGGTGGAGAGATAATGGGAGACAAAGCACAGTATGTGTTCCTAATTGCCGTTTACACGTCTCTGTACAGCATCTAGCTATGAAGCCAATTAAGGAAGGAGTTGCAGTCTGGACCCTTTTCCTCATTTGAAAGATTTGTAGTAGCCCCTGAATGGCTGTTTTTTTTTTTTTTTTTTAAATTTGGTTTTGCTTTACTTTACCAAACATTCTGAGAGTTTGTCTCAGAAAGTGGTAAGTCTTGAGGGAATTTTTGAATGAAGAGTAAAAGAGGGAAATTTCAAAATATGTTTGTAGAACATAACCTTGGAGATGATGTAGCAGCGTGGGAATGGGGCAGGGAGGAGAGTGGGGAGGGCATGAGGTAAAGAAGCTGCAAGGAAGCTGGTCAAAAGTTCACCCGGCCCCCAAAAAAACCTTTTAAAAAGAATCTGGGAGAAGAATCCCCAAACAAGAAGGCTCAGAAGACATTTGAAAATCAGATGTAGGGCGAGGGGGCAAACCTGGCAAACAGAAACCAAGAAGAGAAGTTGGCAGGTGTGGATGGGGTGAGGAATGTGCAGTTTGGGTGGCAGGGAGACACCCGCACGGAGATGGTTATGGCCTTCTTGCCATAGTATATGTTTCACGTACTCAAGTCAAAAATTGGAAGTCTCTAGGGTTTATCATGTAAAGGTACACTTGAGGAAAACATAACATTCTGTATATTTACTCACCAAAATGTTTGACTCCATTGACTAGTGTGGGTCTGTTCTCTTCTTTAAGGATCCTGCAGAGTGACTCAGATGACCTTATTCAAACTAATAAGCATCACTTTCTTCCTCTATTAATTCTACAACCCTTTGCCTCTTAAACATCATGCAAAGGGAATGTGACATTTTAGAAGGTGTTGTGCTGACAGCCCCGAAAACTGAGGCTCCATCTAACCAAAAGGAAAGTCTATGCTAGAGCTGTTAAATGTTCTCTCTCCCTCCCCCGTGTCCTCCACAATGTGCTTAACCCAGCCAGGTTGGGATCATGGAAGAATTCAAATACATTCACTATCAGTAAAGGTAGATTTCTGGGCTTCCCTGGTGGCGCAGTGGTTGAGAGTCCACCTGCTGGTGCAGGGGACACGAGTTCGTGCCCCGGTCCAGGAGGATCCCACATGCCGGGGAGCGGCTGGGCCCGTGAGCCATGGCCGCTGAGCCTGCGCATCCGGAGCCTGTGCTCCACAACGGGAGAGGCTACAACAGTAAGAGGTCCAAGTACCGCAAAAAAAAAAAAAAAAAAAAGGTAGATTTCACTGTAACTATTATTTCTTCTTTAAATGTCTGTCCATGTAATTCTTGAGGACAAGGGCATTGTCTTACTCATCTTTGAGAAGATAGTACTGAGTAAAGCACAGTATCTGGTACAGTGCCTTAGAACATAATAGGTTCTCATTAATTGCTTATTGGATAGATGGAAATTATTTGTCTCCTAAAACTAAGTATCAAGAAACAAAAGTATATCAGTGGAAAACTTCAGAGTAGAAATGTTTGATTAGGCTCAAGCAGTTTTCTTTCTCTGAAAGAGTGTAATGAGGACTCCAGTCTCTTCCTCTGAATAGTTTCTGGAGTCCTTTGGTCAAAGCTCTTACCATTTTGGGGGTACTCAGTTACAACCTCATAAAAGTAACAATCAAACAGATCCTCAGGCTTTTCTCCTGATGCCTTTGGAACAGGCCAAATCAAAAGCAAGTGTGTAATGTTGTAACAAAAGTTTCTATACCATATTAACTCTTTACATTTATGTTGCAACAAATTCTCTATTGCTGTGTTTTTGTGATAAAATATTTTCATTTTTATGTAGTCAAATTTATTGCCCTTCATTATATGGTTTATGTCTCTGGTGCTTTGTTTAGAAAGGTTTAAATGCCAGAGATTTATATACCTATTGACTTAGGATTATTCTATTGTTTTTATTATTCCACATTTTACATTCAGTTTATTTGGAACTGAGTTTGATGAGTAGTGTATGGGAAAATATAACTTTTTTTTTTTTAGCATCTTTATTGGAGTATAATTGCTTTACAATGGTGTGTTAGTTTCTGCTGTATAACAAAGTGAATCAGTTATACATATACATATATCCCCATATCTCTTCCCTCTTGTGTCTCCCTCCCACCCTCCCTATCCCACCCCTCTAGGTGGTCACAAAGCACCAAGCTGATCTCCCTGTGCTATGCGGCTGCTTCCCACTAGCTATCTATTTTACATTTGGTAGTGTATATATGTCCATGCCACTCTCTCACCTTGTCTCAGCTTACCCTTCCCCCTCCCCATGTCCTCAAGTCCATTCTCTAGTAGGTCTGCATCTTTATTCCCATCTTGCCCCTAGGTTCTTCATGACCTTTTTTTTTTTTTAGATTCCATATATATGTGTTAGCATACAGTATTTGTTTTTCTCTTTCTGACTTACTTCACTCTGTATGACAGACTCTAGGTCCATCCACCTCACTACAGATAACCAGTTTCATTTCTTTTTATGGCTGAGTAATATTCCATTGTATATATGTGCCACATCTTCTTTATCCATTCATCTGTTGATGGACACTTAGGTTGCTTCCATGTCCTGGCTATTGTAAATAGAGCTGCAATGAACATTGTGGTACATGACTCTTTTTGAATTATGGTTTTCTCAGGGTATATGTCCAGTAGTGGGATTGCTGGGTCATATGGTAGTTCTATTTTTAGTTTGTTAAGGAACCTCCATACTGTTCTCCATAGTGGCTGTATCAATTTACATTCCCACCAACAGTGCAAGAGGGTTCCCTTTTCTCCACACCCTCTCCAGCAGGAAAATATAGCTTTATATATGTTTTCCCTAAATAGTCAGTTGTTCTATAGTTACATATTAAAGAACTCAAAGGTTATCATTTGCTAAACTCCTATCTATACTTGAGTCTACTTTTGGACTTTGTATTGCAGAATGATGATTTTCTACAAGAGTGGGAACATTGCCTTACAATTTTTTTGTAAATTTAGGAACTGCAACAATTCTTAGTGTTCAGTAATCATTGAATCAATAGATAAATTCTCCACTTCATTTAATCAATCCATCAGACTTGCTAAAGTCTGTATAAATATCTACTGTATAAATATCTCTGGAATGACTTCTTTTCCTTTTTTTAGCCACATTGCCTGCACTCATTCAGTCTCTAATAATTATGTCCTTTTTCCCATGCATCTTACACACAACTGGAATAAGGTTTTAAAATGCAAGTCTGATCACTTAACTTCCCTAATTAAAATCTGTAAATGACTACCCATTTCATTTCATGTTCCATACCTTCAAGGGCTGCCAAGGCCCTGAGCTCAACCAAGTAAAATTAATTGTGGTCTCCCAAATATGCCTCATTGTTTTGGGTTTTTTTGTTTTGTTTTGTTTTGTTTTGTTTGTTTTAATCCTTGCTTTTGTAAAAGTTGTACAGCTTGGTAAGTGCTATGATAGAGGTATGGACAAAGTGGATTAAAATGCAAAGGAGGATTCTTAGGGATAGAAAGGTAAGTTTTGGAAAGGTAAACAAAAGCACAGAGGTGTGGAAGAGCACTCATGTGGTCCCAGAACCACAAGTCATTGAGAATGACAAGGGTGTGGGTGAAGGTGGAAGATGTGAACAGGGTCGGGATCACGAATGCTTTTGTATGTCATGCTACAGATTTTGAGTTTTTCCTACAGGAACGTGGAGTCAAGTTTAAATGGGGGAGTAACTTGCTTCCAGGTTTTTTTGCAAAAAGAAAATTTGATAGTAGCCTGCAGGATGGATTGACAGAGCATAAGTCTAAAAGCCAAAAGCCAGATTAATAATAGATGCTTCAATAATACAGGCAACATACAATAAAGGCTTGAGCCTATGCAATAGTGTTGAGAACCAGAGGAAGAGACACATATAATGTTAATAAAGAAAGTCCTATAAGATTTTGGGACTGACTAGACATGAGGGTGAATAAAAAGAATAACCGGTGAGTAATCTCTCCACTCCCTCAAATCTTCCACTTACCAGCATTCCTGGCTTGACCAGTTGGGTAGATGGTGATGTTCTTTACTAAGACAGAGAATGTAGGAAGATCTGTTTAGTAGATTGCTGGGCAGTGAGGAAGAAAGGAGAGACAATACACTGATCATTGGACATGTGGAGAGTTTCCAGAAGGGAGTTGTCAAGAGTATCAAATGCTATGGAGAGGGCAAGTCAGATGCAGAAAAGTGCCCATTTTTAACTTAACAGTTAGAAGGTTTGGGTATTCCTCCCAGAATCTGGGAAGAAGAAAGGAGTGACTGTCAGTACACTCTTCTCTGGAAGTAAGCTTAGCTGTGAAGGGATGTGGATAAGCAGATTGGTGGCTACAGGAAGCACCTGTCCTGCACCTTTGATTTTTGCCATGGCATTCCTGAAAGTCAGTATTGTCTCCCAAGCCGGAACGTAATGTCTTTGAGGCCAGACACTGTGCCGTGGTTTCCTGGATGACCACTTGGTTCTCAAAGCCCTAAAATTTTACAAGTTTCTAATCCTCCACAGTGTCTGTAATTATCCTGGTACTCAGGCAGTAGCATTCAATTAAATAGTTGTTGAATTGAATACTGTGGATAGGTGACTCACAACACTGAACTGGATTATTCAAAACGTCAGTACCTCCATTTCCTCTTCATCAACAGCAATTACTACTGGAGTTCTTTTAATAGTAAATTGAACATGGAAACATTGTCCTTGCTGTCAAGAAATGCTCACATTCATCTCCTTAATGAAAAGGCCAGTCTTCCTTCCTTCCTAGAAATGTTATGAAGAGTAGTGAATACACGGGGGCTAGAGCACGCATAGGGCACTAGGACTTAGCCAATACATAACATCTCCCTTCATATATTATGTGCTCTGGGTAGGTATAACCACGAGTCAGCTAACCACACGAGATGTTTTTAGGTCTGGCAAGTGGGATGGAAAGCTTGCTGCACCAGTCTCCTCTGCGAGTGCCTGCACGCTTTCTGGTTTCAGGCTGGAAACGTCCTGTGGTGTGTCTGACCTGGCCAAACCCAGGAAGTACTGAACTTATTAAAATTGAAAAACAAACCAAAGATGTTTGGAACCTCCCAAAACACTCACGTTGTGTCTGAGGGTGAAGGCTTGGATTCATTTCTGATTTGACGTGAGCACCATACATCAGGAAAACACAAACAGTGCACAGTAAGTTTACAAAAGGGCTACACCCTTGCCTTCGGTCTTATGACAGTCTCGCAAACCAGCCCCTGCCCAGGGCCTAGAGGAATTTCATGAAGCCTTCCCTCTTCTTTCGATTCCGATTCCTTTTTGTTAGGTTGCCATAGGAATTTGTGTTTGTGAACAATTTTTAGGCAGTTTGACGTGAACATTCTGAGTCAAGGCTGGGAGTACCTTGCCCTGGGCTCCATCAACCTGTGGAGGCTGCCTTTTTTCTGGCTCTGTATTTGGATGAATCTGGCCTGTGGTGGGCCCTGGAGCAGCCCCCAATCTAACCTATTGCTTGTGAAGAGCTGGACCACCCATGGGTAATCCTCTAGTATCTGTGAATGGGTAATCAGGAGTTGGCTCAATCAAGCTGATGACCAAAAATGAACATAATGGTCAGGAATGAAGCTTCCGGAACAACACACAAGGGTGTGTTTCCCTACAAATTATGTTTAGATCATTGAAAAGAATTATAGAATTATCTAAAGCTGGAAGTAACTAGAGCAACTATGTAGCTCCACCCCTTCTTTTTTCTGCGTGAGGGAAGTGAAGCACAGAGATTTTTAGGTGAGTTATCCAAAGTCAACAGCTGTTAGTGACACAGCCAGAACTAGGAACCCTGAGCTGACCTCCTCTCTCCTTTTCTGTTCTAACACACACACACACACACACACACACACACACACATTCCAGGCAAGTTGTTTTAAAAATAACTTGTAGTTCATTAGAGATTTACAGAAACCAGCTCTTTAGTCTATAAAAAGACATTTAATGTGTGGATGGTCTCTTTAACTTAATCCTGACATGGCCAGTTACATACAGGATTTGCAATTTCTGAGCAGTAGATAAATTAACTTACATAAGATTATAGGGGTACTCTAAGGAGGACAAGGACTGAGAACTTCTTCATTGAAATCCAAAGGAATTAAAACATACTGATTCACCTGAGGTGACCCTGTTTAAGGTCAAGCAAAAAGGGAGATGGGGGTCACAGATAGAATTCACCTGAGACAGAATCTACCATGATGGTGTACAAGTAGAGAAGCCTGGCATCCAAGGCCTGGGAAAAAGAGAGATGCACAAATGAACATCTCTGGCACAGCCATTCTAGAGTCAGCTTGTACTGGGGAAGTGGCTGGGCTGTGGAACCCACGGAACCCAGGACAGTTTTGATCCAGAATGCTCCTAGCTTAGTGTGCCACAGAGAAAAGGAGCCGCCTTCTAAACACCGTAAGGAAGTGCTACGTACTGAGCAGAGCTCTATTTCAGTGGCAGTGACCTGAGCACAGGACTGCTATGGAGCCACATTTCTGAGGGCAGCCAAGGTTAGTGGAAGCACCACACCGAGCTGTGGCTTTAGCTTTCACAACCACAGCAAGTGGGTGCCAGGGACTCTCTAAGCTTGTAGTTGCAGAGCCAGGACTGCTAGGATTTTAGGAGGCAACAACAAGATTTGGCCTTATTAATGGTGCCAGCAACAAGTGGGAAGAGGGCATATATCTTTATACTATGGGTTTAAGTCATGCCCCCTTGTCTCTAGGTTCAGTGACAGCAATTATAGGCAAGCAGGTTGTATGGATGACCTAGTATGGGAAGTAAAGACGGATTCCTTCAGCCTCAAATGGGCCCATCTTCTTTTCACCTCATCTAATTAGGGGCAATCTGAGTTGGCTCCTTGGACATGAGTAAGAATCGGAGGAGATTCTTGGGTGTGTCCCAGAAAGCAGGTGGGAGAGAGGACTGTTCTTCTTGGGATGACACTGCCCAATGACACTGTGTGTACTCCAGACTATTCAAGCAGGTTGTGCCAGTTTAAATGTTCTACTTAAGGTCATGACATTTAAATTCAACAGATTCTTATTTCTTCTCATTTAAAACCTGAATAACATGTCTGAGCTCATTATGAAGTATGGTAACCCCGTGCCTCTTCAAGAAGTTTCTTCCATTCTTACAAATGATTCCACTACATTTCTTCAACAGGATTCCAATCCCCCAAAAGCAACAGGATTCCAATCCCCCAAAAGCTTTCTTCTTTCTGCACTTGACACTGTCTCTAGTAATAAAGGGAATTCTTCTTTAAACCAATTTAAATACTCAGTACAGCCCCTAGCACCTTGAATTTGCAGACGGAGGATGATAAGAAAGAGACAATATCCAAAGAAAGGCCTGTGATAGATGTTAAGCAAATTCATCTAGGGTTGAAGTCAGGAGACCTTTTGCTTACAGCTATGTTTCCCTTGTAGGTGATAAAATCATTTCCCTTCATTAGAATTCCTTTTCATAAAAGTTTTTCTTGCCTTGGTGAAGAAAAACTATATACTTTATTGCCTGTGACATCCTTCTTAGTCTCAAGTATCTACATCAAATGTCATCTCCTCTGTAAATCTTTCTACAAAAACCTCATTTCCCCACCAAAATTATGTATTTCCCTCATTTTTTTTTTTTTTTTTTTTTTTTTTTGCTCACCATGAGATGCAATAACAGTGTACGTGCATCTCTTTCCCCTTTTACACAGTTGGTTTCTTGAAGGCAAGGACTGTATCTTATTCATCTTTATAATGCCAGTATCTCCCAAAGAGTAGACATCTTTAAAAATCTTGTTGAATTTAACTGAGCCTACATAATATTTCAAAAATATAGAATTAGTTTTAAATTTCAAGGATCACCCAATTGGCTGGGAGTATCTGCCTTAGAGAACCAGTAAATTATTTAGAATATAAAGATTTTGGGATGTAGCAACTCAATGGTTTATTACCCTGGGAATTGGAAAAATCACCATTGTTACATTGATCCTGTTTGTCACCTAGAAAATGAGGATAGTATCTGCCCCACCTGCCATATGGGGTACCTGTGTGGACTAAAAACACATTCTGATATATATGAGGGCATTTTGTAAATAGTAACATGCCACTTACAATTATTAGAATTACTTTTATTTTTCTCATATATTTTTATAATCCTACTTGTGACCACCTCATTATTTCAGTCTTTAAAATATACAAAGGCTAAAAACTCAAAGAAAATTAAGTTTATTTTATGTATTTTACCAACTTAATGCTGATATTTTATCTTCTTAAGTTAAAAAGTGTTTAATTTAAAATAATAATATTTTAAAATTTAATAAGATGGGTTGCAATCTATTGGCAATATTTCATAACTTCAGTCATAGCTCAGCTGTTGTCTGAAAATTGCTACATGGGAATTTACTCTTTTCAGCTGGAAATGTTACAGAATAATAAAATCAGTGTCTTCAGGATGTCATCCAAATCCAACTTTCTCCTTCTGCATAGGGCTGCATGACTGTGATATAGTAGCTTGTTCTTCTGTAAAAACCTCCAAAGAATGGACTTCTATGCTATTACTTTAAAAATCTAGTATTTTCTCCAACTCTTACGTGACAAAGCTCTTTACTTGTAGCCCAGATCCCCAGATATGAAGTTCATTTCTTCTTGTTCTAACCTCAGCTTAGATGCCAGGGAGCTGCTGCCTTAAGTTGTTCATATACTAGAAGAGTGTTAAGCAATTGACCCAAACTTTATAATACAAAATACAAAAGAAATAATTAGATTCTTTTAAATTAGCCCTTTAAAAAAACCCTCATTCTGTTTACTTTTCTTTGGAATTCCCTCTATTTCTTCTGGAGCTGTTGTAAAGTTATGGAATTTGAAATGGAACATAATACAGTTAAAATCATTCTACTGTTTAGTGAAATGAACATAGCAATGGAGAAGGATATTGGCCATCCAACCTAAGCTCTGCTCCACAATTACTGCTTTATCCCAGAGAAACCATTCTACCTCTTCAGATCTCAGTTTTTCTAAATGTCAAGGGTGCTGATTGTACTGGATTCCTCCCATTGCTATTGTTCAATGATGGCCCAAGAGTAGATAGATGGACATTTAAAAAAATTCCAAGATGACATTCTTCCTGGGACACCCAGAACATTTCTAGGTTAATTCTTTCCTCTGTGAATGAATGAATGAATGAATGGGTATATAGGTAAATAGGTAGGTAGGTGGGTGGATAGATAGAAGGATAGGTAAACAGAAAAGAAAGTATTTCAAGAGTTTTTTAAACACACACAAAAAAGAAAAAATCCCTGGCAGTTATAAATAATTTAGTGGCTATATAAACATTATTTTCAAAATTATGCACAGCTTCATGTTGAGTAGTCAAGCACCAAGTTTGTGATAAGTTTGAGATGATGGAAGATGTGATTTCATCAGGAACCATTGACAATGAAGTTTGAAAATTATATGCATCTGTAGAGGAGTTGGTGTCCAGAAAGAGAAGAAAGGCAAATGTGTTCAATTTCACATCTACTTCAGATTTACAAGATTCAGCTAACAATAAACAATAAGCAGTGATGTCTAGTTCTATCACAATTGAAATAATATATTTTTAGAATATGCACCCTCTGCTTCAGGAATTTTATGGTTAGCAAGTTTTGGTTGTTATAATATGCAAATAATAGCTTTTAAAGAAAGGGATGGTTTTAGTGATTTGAGTATAAGATGGATGGCCCTCCTCTAGGACATGTTCTGGAGGACCTCAAATACAATTCCTTGAATCATGTCTCCACTGCCTTTAGAATAAAGTTCAAAGTTTTCAATATGGTGCAGAAGACAATGTTTTGATTACTCGCTTTCTTTCCATGATCAATTTTCTAAACTTGTAGTTCCTGCAATACCCCATATGATTTCATGGCTCTGAGCTTTTGCACACTCTGTTCCCTCAGTTTGAATGCCCTCCTTCCAATCCCTTTGACATCCTGATGCACTACTTGCTAGCCTGACAGGACTGAGATCTAGCAATATTGCACTCACTGACTCATTCATTCATTCATTCATTCAACAAATGTGTTTCAAGCATTTGTTATTCCCAGATAAGAATGCAGAGGTGAATTAAATCCTCTGCCCCTGAGCATCTTACATTATAGGAGAGAGACAAATACATGTAATTCAATGCATTCAATAAAGTATTAAAAAGACTGAAATGAGGTTAGGATAAAATGTGGGCTGAAAGGAGGGAGTGATCAATGTTATCTGGGGAATTGGAAAGAGAAAAATGAGGTGTTGCATCCACAAATGAACGTGTTTACCAAACAGACTTTAGGGAAGTTAAATGGAGAAAATTTTAGGCATAAAAGACATTAAGTGTATTAAGAGACATATAATGAGTTACTATCATTAGATTTTGGTGATTGGGTTATATGAGAAGTTATGTGAAACTTAAGACTTTGTCTTAGATGCTTGGATTGATGGTCACACCATTCACTGGATTAGGTAACACAGACCAAGTTTATTGTGAGGAGAAGTAGATACCTTTACTTTTGGACATGTTGGGGTGACTTTAGCACATTAAGGTAAATATTCCAGCTATAGACATTGTCTAGAGTTCGGAAGAGAAATTTCTTCTAGTAATAAAGCCTTGAGAATTAATATATAGGTAGTATTTTACACCATGGCAGTAGAAGATACTGAGTCAGGAAAGCTTGCAGAACGAGAATAGAAGATAGTCTAGTCAGAGTCCTGGAGAGCACCATTATTTAGGAAGCAGACAAAGAAAGAGAAGTTATGAAAAGACACTTAAAAGGAATAAACATAAATAGGAGGACTGGGTGGAAGGGTATCTAATAAGCCATGGGAGCAAAACAATTCAAGAAACCCAGTATTACTAAAATCATAAATGAAAGAAGGGACATTACCACTGAACTCACAGAAATATGGAATGTATAGAACAATTATATGCCAAGAAATTGGATAGCCTAGATAAAATGGGCAAAGTTGTAGAATGACATAAACTACCAAAAATGACTCAAGAGATAAAAAATTTGAATAGATTTATAACAAGTAAACTTGTTAATTGAGTTAATAATCACAAAACTTCCCACAAAGAAAAGCCCAGGAACAGATGACTTTACTGGTGATTTCTACCAAATGCTTTAAGAAGAATTAATGTCAATTCTTCACAAACTCTTCCAAAAAGAGAAGAGAGGGTAACAGTTTCTAACTTATTCTATATAGTCAATATTACTTTGATACTAAAAACAGACAAAGACATCACATGAAAAGAAAACTATAGATTAATATCCTTTATGAATATAAATAAAAAATTTCTCAACAAAGTACAAGCAAATTGAATCCAGCAGCATATAGAAAGGATAATACACCATGACCAAGTGAGCTTCATCAGGAATGCAAGGTTGGTTCAACATATGAAAATCAATTAATGCAATTCCCCATATTAACATAAAAGTCAAACAACATACGATCAACTCAATAGGTACAGAAGAACATTTGACAAAATCCAATACCCTTTCATGACAAAAATACACAACAAACCAGAAACAGAATAGGAAACTTCCTTAACCCAACAAAGGGCCTCTAGAGAAAAACCCACAGCTAACATAATACTTAATAGTGGAAGCTGAAACAGCTTCCAGCTTTCTCAGAACAGAAACAAAACAAGGATTCTGCTCTTACAACTTCTTTTCAACATGGTATTGGAGTTTCTAGCTAAAGCAATTAGGCAATTAGACAACAAAAAACAAATAAATAAAAGGCAATGGGATTGGAAAGGAAACTATCTCTATTTGAGGATAAAATGATTACATATGTTATATATACATAAAATAATTTGTATTTCTATACACTAGCAATAAATAATCTGAAATAAAATTAAGAAAACAATTCCATTTACAATAACACTAAACACAATACAATACTTAGAAATTAATTTAAATGAGAAGTGCAAGACTTGTACACTGAAAACTACAAAATATTGTACTGGAGGTTCTAGTCAATTATATTTTAGAGAAATTTTTAAAATAAAATAAATTTTTCTTACATTTACCCACTTGTTTACTATTTCCACTGCTCTTCTGTTTTGTATAGATATAAATTTCCAACTAATATCATTTTCCTTCTATCTGGAGTACCTTACCTAATTTTTTTTATAGTGCAAGTTTACTGGGGATGATGTTCCCAACTTTTTTGAATCTTAAAAGGCAAAATTATTTATTTTACCTTTAATTTCTAAAATATATAATTACTGGCTGTAGAATTCTAGGTTAACTTTATTTTGTCATCATTTTAAAGATTTTCTGTCTTGCATAGTTTCAGACAAGAAATGTGATAATTTTTTAGAGACACAGACATAGAGAACAAATGTATGGACACAAAGAGGGGAAAGTGGTGGTGGGGTGGTGGTGGTGTGATGAACTGGGAGATTGGGATTGACATGAATACAATAATATGTATAAAATGGGTAACTAATAAGAACCTGCTGTATAAAAAAATAAATAAAATTAAACTAAATTTTTTTTTTTTTTTTTTTTGTGGTACGCGGGGCTCTCACTGCTGTGGCCTCTCCCGTTGCGGAGCACAGGCTCCGGACACGCAGGCTCAGCGGCCATGGCTCAGGGGCCCAGCCGCTCCGTGGCATGTGGGATCCTCCCAGATCGGGGCACGAACCCGCGTCCCCTGCATCGGCAGGCGGACTCTCACCCCTGCGCCACCAGGGAAGCCCTAAACTAAAAAATTTTTTAAAAAGAAATGTGCCAATTTTTAACCTTAATCTGTATATAATGTATCGTTTATTCTGACTTGTAGCTTTTAATTTTTTTCTTTATTAGTAGTTTTCAAAATTCTGTGTTTATCCTGTTTAGGTTTGTTGAGAGTCTTGAATCTGTAGGTGTATAGTTTGTATTAAATTTGAGAAATTTTAAACTATTGTTTTTTCAAATATTTTTTCTTTCTCTCCTCTTTTGGGTTTCCAATTACATATGTTGCCTCCCGCAGGTTACAGAGACTCTGCTAAAAGTTTTAACCCTTTTTTCCTCTTTGCTCTATTTTGGATAGATTCTACAGTTATATTTTCAAGTTCACTGATCATTTCTTTCACAGTTTCTAACTTGCTTTTAATCTCTTAAAGTGAAATTTTAATTTGAGATATTGTATTTTTCATCTCTATCTAGAAGTTTCATTTGGAACTTTTTAATATTTTTCACTTTTCTATTCATTATGTTTATGCTTTCTTTTCAATTCTTGAACCTTTTTAAATAGATGCTTTAAAGTACTTTTCTTTTAGTTCCTTCATCTCTGTCATTTCTGGATATGTTTCTTTTGACTAGTAATATATTACATTGTTTCTATTTTTTCCTGTTCATATGTCACATTGTCCTGCTCCTTTGTATGTGTAGTAAGTTTTTATTAGATTGTGATTTTTATGTTTTCAAGTTCTGGATTTTATTGTATTTCTTAAAGAACATTGGCTTTTGTTCCAGCAGATATTAAGTTACTGTGATCAAGCTATCCTTTTGAGGGTTGTTTTCAAGTTTTTAAGAGAAGATCTGGAGTAGCTTTGGTCTAATGGTAGTTTAGCCACACTACTAAAGCATGGCTTTTCTGGGCTCTCTACTGATGGCTCAGGTGTTTAACAAGGGCTCTCTCATCTGGTGGTTAACTAGAATATCTCTCATTCTATGACGTATTTATCTTACATCTTTTCAATCTTTTTTTTTTTTTGACCTAGTCTCATAGGGTTTACACTATGCACATGCATAATATTGAGCCACCATCTAAAAGGGACTCTTATGCAGATTTTTGGAGATTTCTCTCTATTTATCTTCCCTTTCTTGGACACTCTTCTAAAAATGCCAGGCTCTTCAGCTTCTCTGATCTCTTTTCTTTATCTTCTTAATACAGCAAGTCTGCCATGTTTTGTTTAGAATCTCCCCAGCTGCACTGAGGTCCAGAAAAAGCCTCTAAGCAGAAACCCAGGGCAATTGCAGGGCTCACATCATTCACTTCTCTGCTTTCAGGAACCAGAGTCTTCTGTTGTCTGTTGTCCAGTGTATGAAAACCATTTCCACATGTATTTTGTCCAGTTTTCTAGTTGTTTACTATAGGGAAACAAACCCAATCCCAATTATTCTATCATAGCTGAAACTCACTAATTAAACCTTAACACTGTCTTTTGATTATATCCCACAAGTCATATTGTTGGAAGAAAATTTTCCATGAGTCTCTGACATTTCTTGTATGTCTTGTGAGAAAGGCACTGATTGCCCTTTGTTTCCAGCTGTATTTTTAAGGGTGTTCATGTAGCAAACAGTCTTGAAATATAGAGTTAATGTCCCTCAGACAAAGGGCAAGTTTCCTTACAGCTTTGGAAGACCCCTTCTGCTGGAGCAAATCACAGACACACTTCTCTTTAAAAAGAACTGAGTTCCTTAAGCTCAGGGCCTCTGTCTTGTAAAGAGCTGTGTTTACAGGCACCTTCTGGCCCTCTTCTCTATGGGAACTGTGGCTTGAAGAACTAGTGCAAAAAAGCTGGTATCCTGTCTATTGCCATTGCTGTCAATAATAAATTGTCTTTTGTTTCTGACCCAGGAGTGTCAGGTCTTCTATTAGCACCCATGAAACTGTGGTAAACTAAATAGTTAGTTTTCAAGTATGGTAAAATCTTAAACCTTTCATGATTTTTTGATACATACAATACTTGCTGAATGTAACCATTTACATTTATATTGGAGGAGATAAAAACAAAATAATGGTAACTTATAATAATAGCTAATATTTATTTAGGGAATACTTTGCAAAAGGTGCTTTTACATAAAATCATTCCCAAAATACAGCAAAGTAAATTTTTGTTCCCATTTTTCACACTAGAAACAGGTTCAGAGAGGATGCGATTTGGGTAAATCTAAACAGATAGTAAATAGTAAGCCAACATTCAAAGTTAAGCTTTTCTGTTCTCATTCCAATGTTATGAAAACCCCTAGTGCTACATAATTATAACAATATTAACATAAAAAGCATATAATTGAGGTTTAAATTATGTGGTAGACTAAAATAACTATAGAAATTTAGAAGAAAGGGAGTCTGGTGCCAGCTGAATTCTTCGGAAAAGACTGACTGGAAGAAGAAGAACAAAGTAACCCAAGCTAGTGTCCAAAGACTAACACTTAAAGGCATTCCTGTGCAGGTCCCTATAAATCCCACAGCCTACAGCAAAGATGTGTTATTTTCTGCTTTAAAAAATGAGGATATAAATGACAGCATATCCATGAAACACATTGAGTTATAATTCCTTGTTCTTCACATATACAGCTCCTGAGAACACCCATACTGTTCATGATTGGACTGCAGGTTGACAGAGGGCATTTCAGTGGTTATAAGCACAATGGGACATACTTCAGTCTCCAAAGGTACCATGAAGATATGGGAGTGGTTCTTGGTGAAGGATTTGACAAAATAATTTTTTCTTTTAATTCTCACCTGGAAAAGTAAATAAATAAGGAAAACCTTTTATCAATTAAATACTTAATTTTAATAACCTTTTTAAGGTTATTAAAACTTTATTAAGATTTATAAAATCTTAATAAGTCATTTAAAACACTCCTACATACAACAGAACACTGGAAAGAAAATCTGCCCTCTAAAATTCTCTGTCCTCCAAAATCCTAAATCTAACATGACAGAACTCAAGGAAGAACACAGGAGCTAATAGGGTCCTACAGATCACAGGGCCCTGGAAGGGGTAAAAGTAAGAAATTGACCAATACTTTGAACAAGTTCAAAACTCAATCTTAACATTCTATCCTAAATCTGATTTTTTCCTCCAGAGGGCCAAGTGAAAAAGAGGAGGAAAATATAAGAAATATCTCAAGCTCTAATGAGAACACAAAAAAATTTTATAAACACCTAAATTTGACTAGAAGAGAAAAATAGGTATACCTTGAACAGTATTCTATAACCAGAAGCTCTTTGGATCTGGTCTTGAATTCTCTGGGAATCTGCTAGGGAGAAAAAAATCTCATTCTTCCACAAGTTAAAAAACTGATACTTTAAATATTTTTTAGCACTGGAAGAAATATTTCTTATATTCTTTTTACTAAAACAAATATTTATTGAAGGGTATTTTGTACTAGCCATTATAGGAGACGTGGAAGCGATAAACCGAATATGTTTCCAAAATGCTTAAAGAGCAGGGAATCTTGCGGTTGTGATAAATGCATTTCAGTAAGTGTATGGAAGCAAGGCTTGATAAGGAGGTGGGTGAAGTGGGCATAAGGGAATGGAAAAGGTGAGCTAGTGGTTAGTAACAGATGAGGTACCAAGCACTATTCCTGGGACATGAGAGATGTAGGAAATCTGAGCCTGGAGCTACAGTGGAGCACTCAAGGTCAAGATCTTGAAGACCTTCTGTCACCCATGAAAATGAGACTTCAGAGAACACAGACAGCAGGAGGAGTTGACAAGCAGGATTGTACTTGGAAGAAAAGCAATAATATTAAGACAGTGCAATAGCAGTTTGAGACTTCAGTATACTACACTGGATTCTATTCTATTTTTTAAGAGAAGCTAAAACATCATAAAATTTTCCTAAAATCTAAGCTATGAGGTCATAGACCAAAAAAGTAACTATCTAACCACAAAATAAGATTGATTGAATTTCATTTCCCTCATGAGAAGAGCTGATGGGTCCAAATGTAGTCAGTAGTCAGTAGGCAACAGAGTTCATTTTAGGGAAAGAACACTCATTTTTAGGAAAATATTGTGATGAAATATTTAGAGAAGGAAAGGTGGCCCTGAGGATAGGGATTAGATACTCCTGACAATGAGGAAAATAAACCAGTCTGTCCATGAATGCAACTGTAAGTTAAGTCAGGGAACATAAAAGAGAAGGAAATAAAGTCCAGATAAAATGGTGTCTGGCTGGGATGTATTGTAAGTTAGTGCAAATGTCCAAGAGGGCTTTGAAGAACAGGGTTGTCTAATATACAGTTTGAAATTAACTGCTAGATTGTTTCAGATCCTTTGACCACTGCCAGTGGATCTCTAGTTGACACACACAGCTTCACATGTGGGTCATATTTGGGAGGGAGGAAATCCAGGGAAAAGTGTTGCACAGCGAAGAGATAACTACCCAGCTGCAAGATGCAGAATGGACAACCCTGGCAGATGCCAGAAACCAGAGCCAGATGTAACTAAATTCACCAAGCACCTTACAAAGTGAAGAAATCTTGGGAGGATGTCAGACTTCTTAAGGGCAAGGTGACCCACACTGACATCTGTGTAATGTGGATGAGAAAGAATCCTTTGTAAGGATTGCTTAATTTGCATCTTAAAACAGCAAGACAGTGATTTCCCTGTGGAATAAGTTTAGATATATTCAGTTTGGCAAACTTTAAAGCAAAATGCACCATTTAGCTGTTCATGTGGACTTGAAGAGTTTTACTTGATGAAGATTTGAAAGAATATTAAACAGCCATATATATCTTCAATCTGAAATTAATTTCATTAATGTTTTATGTACTACTAGACAAGTGTATGTGCTGATTGAAATTAATTCCAGTAGTATTTTTAAACAATAATAATACTGAGGGCTTCCCTGGTAGCGCAGTGGTTGAGAGTCCGCCTGCCGATGCAGGGGACACGGGTTCGTGCCCCGGTCCGGGAGGATCCCACATGCCGCAGAGCGGCTGGGCCCGTGAGCCATGGCCGCTGAGCCTGCGCGTCCGGAGCCTGTGCTCCGCAGCGGGAGAGGCCATAACAGCGAGAGGCCCGCGTACCAAAAAAAAAATAATAATAATACTGAGTGCTTAATAGGTCTCAATTCCTTTCTTTCTTTCTTTTTTTTTTTTTTGGCAGCATGTGGGATCTTCCCGGACCAGGGCACGAACCCGTGTTCCCTTCATCGGCAGGCGGACTCTCAACCACTGCACCACCAGGGAAGCCCTAATGATAGATTTTATTATGTGATTAGCTGGGCTTTGTGGAGCAAGGACCTCAAGAAACATAGAAGCTTGAAGATTAGAGTTTATTTCTCATTTACATATAAGTTCAATTGATAATTCCCTATAAGGAAGCTCTGCTCTACAATGCTACCAGGACCCAGGCTTGTTCTGGCTGTTGCTCCACCATTGCTGGGGCCTTTTCTTCTCTGCCTGGTCCAACAGCTCACCACCAAATCTTCATTATGACAGAGGGAAGGGGGAGAATGTAACAGAAAGGCGGGCTTCATTCAAGGACACAGCCCAGATGTTGCAAATGCCTATTTCTTTTCTATTTTCCTAGACAGAACTTAGGCACAAGGCCACAACCAGCTGCTATAGAAGAAAATTTGATTGAATTGTTGGGGACAAGGGGAAAGGGGGCTCAGAGGGACTTTCTTTTAGCACAAAGAACATTCCTAGGGTTTTTGTTTGGGCTTTGTGTGTGTTTTTATTTGCTTTTTGTTTCCAAAAGGCGGAACTCAGTGTCTAAGGCCTCACAGACTTTTAATTTCAACCAATGCCAGAAAGGGGCATTCCTTCCTCCTGGTCACAGTAAGGGTTGCTAAGGTTAATGCTTAAAGAAGACATTAAATCATACTGAGTGGGAGGATGGGACGAGAACTTCAGGACACAAATGGCTCATTATGTAGGCTGTGCAATGGAGCAAAAATATCCATCCCCAAACTGGATCATGCATGATCTTTTGAGGTTAACAAAAGGAATGCCATGGTAGAAATGATGGAAATCTGCAAGAATGAAGTCCTCGGAGCCAATCCTGTCATTCTCCCTGCTTTCATCTCCCCTAAAATTGGCTCATTATACTACTAGGAAAATATACCACAGAAGGAAGTTATGTTCCAAAAAGAAAGAAAGAAAAAAAGTATTGCCTTGAGCATTCTCTATACAGGAATATTATTTTCCTTTATATTGAACATGTATGTACTTAAGTCAGCCTAGCAATTAGTTAGATTGATGCAAGTGTTTGCCCTGTCCTTATTAAAAGATGACTGTGATTTGGTTTAAATGTGTCCATGTAAAAATATGTTTTCATCTTTAACTATTTATATCTACTTGGAGAGGCTGCTGTAAGCATTTACTGCACTCCGTGGCTTCCATTATGATTATCTTTATTATTACATATTGTGCAACCAGCAGGTGGTGATGATAATAGGCTTTAAAGAACACCCGTATTCTCATGGCAACAATTTACAATAGTGCTGTAGGGATAAACAAGGGAGCCAAGATGGGGTTTGCTGTTAACATTTGGGCTTGCACACCTGTACTAATGACACCCACCTACAGGGGGAAAAAAAATAAAGGACACTCCTGTGGCCTTCTGGCAATTTTTAAACATGAGTATAACACCTGCTTATTGAGAACCTTCTGTGTACATGTGTTCAAGACAATGTGTCAGGTTCTGTCAGAAAGGTAAAGAGGTGATTTGATATCTGCTACAGTGAACATTTGATATTTTTGTCCAGCATACAGCCTCCCTTCTCCTGAATACAACATTCTGATTTCACTTTAGGGAAATCCCTCACTGTCAGGGCATGGTTTTAGGTGCTAGAACCCCTGGCTCCAGGTTTGATTTCTTTACCCAAGGCTGGCCGACTTGAGTCACAGTGATGGGTTCAGAGTGTGTAGGTGACCAAACGCTGGGCCAGTGAAGAGCCATACTTAGGATTTTTATAGAACCACGGAGGGAGAGTCATTTAATTTCACAGAGGATTGCAAAACTGGCAGGATTTACACCTGGATGTCTTGCCACAGTATGGGAAGCCCCTGCCTGAGAATAAAGCCAAATGGAAGGAGGAAACAGAGCTGGGAGAGAGAGAGAGCAAGCTGTGGGGTTTTTTTTAACATTAAAAAAAATTGATGTATAGTTAATTTACAATGTTGTGTTAGTTTCAAGTGTACAGCAAAGTGATTCAGTTAGTATTCTTTTTCAGATTCTCTTCCGTTATATGTTATTACAAGATACTAAGTACAGTTCCGTGTACTATACAGTAGGTCCTTGTTGTTTACCTATTTTATATGTAGTAGTGTGAATATGTTAATCCCAGACTCCTAATTTATCTCTCCTCCACCTTGCCCCTCGCCCTGTTAACCCCTTTGGTAATCATGTTTGTTTTCTATGTCTGTGATTCTATTTATGTTTTGTAAATAAGGTCATTTGTAGCATTTTTTAGATTCCACATATACGTGATATCATGTAATGTCTGTCTTTCTCTGCCTGACTTACTTCACATAATATGGTAATCTCTAGGTCCATCCATGTTGCTGCAAATGTTGTTTTTTAAAGGTCTAGATCCATCCACACTTGAAGTTCAGCCCTTTGCACTTCCCAATCATGAGAGTCAATGATTTTTTTTTTTTACTTAAGCCACTTAAGTAAAGTGAATGGTGTTTCTGAGGCTTGCAATGGGAAGAGTCCTAATAATACATCTCTCTCTAGGAGAGTATATATTTAAAAGAAGAAAAAATAACATTAATTGACACCTACCACCTTCCAGGTCATTTAAGGCCATTTTCTCATGTAGGCTTACAAACTGTAGGGCATAGTATTCCCAACTTTATACATAAGTAGTGTTCTGCTGGGTGGTTATACTCTAATTTGGTTAACATATTCACATAGTTTTAGACATTTAGATTGCTTCTAAGTTTGGGCTATTATAAACAAGTTGTGGAAAACTGACGTTTAATTTGGTCCTTACAGCATTCAAACCTTTAGATATAATTGTTTGCTAAGTCTCTACTACTTGCTATGGTCAAGCATTTCGCCTTCTTCAATTACCTCAGAGCATAAATTCTTAGAAATGGGATTTCTAGGATAAAAAGTTTGCATTTTTACAAGACGTTTATCATCAAGTTTCAACCTACCTTCTAGATACTTGTATCAATTTCCTCTCCGATCAGCAAAGTTTGTACCTTTTCGGTCACACTCACACGGACATGGAGGATTATCATTCTTTTCAATATTGACCAGTCTGATAGGTAAAATTATTATCTCCTTGGCATTCATTGAGTATACACAGATGCAGGGTATTTATATTTCTTTTTTCTTTTTTTTTTTAAGAACTGACTATTCATATATCCACTCCCCAAATAGAATTTTGGCAGACCCATGGAAACTGGAGCCAGTGGTGGGCTGCAGCTGGAGGAGAAAGAACAGGGGCTGTGAAGAGGAAAGGTATCATCCTATCCTCTAAGCCTTAAACCTCCTCTTCCTGCTTTTAGAGAGTGGGTCGCTAAATGAAGGAATGAAATAGACTGAGCCTCAGGGACCCAGGAAAGGTGAAATGCCCGTTGCTGTATCAAACTGATTGACAAGCCCTGGTACTGTTTGAATGTGGCTGATGATATCGATCCTCTTGCTTTAAATGGAAAGATCCTCTTTGGAATTGGTAGACATCTTTTAGCCTTTCTAAATTCTAGTTTACATCAAATCTGGCCAGGTTTTGTGGGTGTCTTTGCTCTCTTGGATTGAGTCCCAAAGGCATCACCTTTGTAATGTTTTCCTTTTTACCAAGTAACATTCACTATGCAAACGCCTTTTAAAAATCTGGGTACCTTTATTTCCTGGAATTACTTTAAGATTTTATTAAGACATCCCTAATTCATCTGAATTAATGCCTATCTTTTCTTTTACATTTTGTCTCAAGAAATCCTTCTCCTTAGTAATTCTAAAAGTTGGAGAGCTGCATGATTCTCATCAAAAGGTTTAAATAGGGCTTCCCTGGTGGCGCAGTGGTTGAGAGTCCGCCTGCCGATGCAGGGGACACGGGTTCGTGCCCCGGTCTGGGAAGGTCCCACATGCCGCGGAGCGGCTGGGCCCGTGAGCCATGGCCGCTGAGCCTGCGCGTCCGGAGCCTGTGCTCCGCAACGGGAGAGGCCACGACAGTGAGAGGTCCGAATACCACAAAAAAAAAAAAAAAAAAAAAAAAGTTTAAATAAAAGGTGTAACATTCAGTTATATGAGGATTCCCTCATGAATGCAGTTAGGTTCTGTTCATTGTGCAAACCAGATCAATAAAGAGTTAAGGAATATCTTGTGTCACTATTTATACTGTATACTGTGACTATTCTCAATTTATGAATAAGATAGGTGAGTCTGAGAGATTAATTTGTATATTTGTCTGTTTAACCCTTGCCATAACCAAAAGGATTTGAGGATGCTTATAAAATGGTTTACAATAAGACAATTACCCACCTCTGAGAGCTTTTGCAAGTACATGAGTGTCAAGCACTTAGCACAGAACAGGGCATACAATAAACACACAGGTGTGTACTAGGGCACCTACCAGGCACCGGTGGGGGACCACAGACACCTAAGGGGAAAAGAGGAGCCCCCAGCTACCGGGTAGGACATGGAAGGGAGTGAGGGAGGAGGAGAAGTGGAGGCGGGATGGGAACAGTGCCCCTGAGGGGTGGCTGGGGGAAGGGAAGGGATCCCACACCCAGAGGGGAAAAGGCAGGGAACACTGGGAGCACAGAAGATCAAAAGGGAGCATCGCCAGCATTTCCCCTGTCCACTTGGACCCCCGGAGCCTGCTGAGATCCCAGGCCTGATTCTCTGCCCACCAAGGTCCCCTCCAACCACGTGGGTCCTGAGGGAGTGGGAGGGAGGGAAGGGGGAGCAGAAGTGAAGGCCAGACCTCCGGGAAGGCACCCCTGAGGGGCAGCTGGGGGAGGGGAGGAGTTCCTACACCCAGTGGGACCCACCCACGGTTAGGGGTCCAGCAGTGACGGAGGAGACCGTGGGGGGGGTGTGGCAGAGGAACAGAAGGGAGCACGGCCAGAGCTTTCCCTGTCCACTTGGGCACCAGGGAGCCTGTTGGGCTCCTGGGCTTAAATTAATCCTTTGCCCTTGGAGCTGCCCTCCTGCTGAGCAGAACCCAAGCCCCGCCCCTACACCCTCCCCCCAGGCCCCTACCTCTACACTCGGAGACCCCCTCTGAGACACCCTCCAACCCCACTGGGCCTAAACCCCACACACACATCCTTACCCAGGGCCTTACCTCCAAACTCCGGAATTCCACACTCCAGAGGCCTTCCTCTGGACGTGCTGTCTCTCCCTTTCTGGGCAGGTCCTAAGCCTAGGCCTTGCCCCAACCTAAACCTCACCCCTGCCTACGTTCCGCCCCACCCCACCCCCACCTAGGCTCGATCCGCAATAGCCAAGGCCTTTTCCGGCCTTTTTTTTTTTCTTTTTCTTTTTTCATCTTTTAGGTTGGGGCTCTGTTTTACTTTGTTGTTGTTGATTCATTTATGTTTTTACTTTTTTCTAATAAATTTTTTATTTTTCTAATTTTATTTTATTCTTTATACTTTGTTAGTGTTCTGCTCCTTTTGGCTTAACCCTTTGTTTGTTTTTTCTTCTTTCTTTTTTTCTGTTGTGGTTTTGTTTTACCTAGCTGCAGTTGTTTCAACTATATTATTATTTTTCCTAATGTGTTTTTTATCTCTCTAGTTTTATTTCTTTTTTATGCTTTGTTATTGTACTGCTCCTTTTTTTCTTTTCTTTTGCTGCACCATGCAGCTTGCAGGATCTTGGTTCCCAGGCCAGGGTTGGGTCTGAGCCCCTGTGGTGGGAGTGCACAGTCCAAACTGCTGGACTAACAGAGAACCTCAGGCCCCAGGGAATATTAATTGGAGTGAGGCCTCCTGGAGGTCTTCATCTCAGCACCAAGACCCAGCTCTACCCAACTGCCTGCAAACTCTAGTGCTAGACGCTTCAGAGCAAACAACCAGTAAGACAGGAATACAGCCCCACCCATCAAAAAAAAAAATGAAACAACAAAAATGTATGTTACAGATGAAGGAGCAAGGTTAAAACCTATAAGACCAAATAAATGAAGATGAAATAGGCAACCTACCTGAAAAAGAATTCAGAGTAATAATAGTAAAGATGATCCAAAATCTCGGAAATAGAATGGAGAAAGTACAAGAAACATTTAACAAGGACCTAGAAGAACTAGAGAGCAAACAAACAGTGACAAACAACACAATAACTGAAATTTTAAAAACTCTAGAAGGAATTGAAAGCAGAATAACTGAGGCAGAAGAATGGATAAGTGAGCTGGAAGATAAAATGGTGGAAATAACTGCTGTGGAGCAGAATAAAGAAAAAAGAATGAAAAGAACTGAGGACAGTCTCAGAAACCTCTGGGACAACATTAAATGCACCAACATTCAAATTATAGGGGTCCCAGAAAAAGAGGAGAAAGAGAAAGGGTCTGAGAAAATATTTGAAGAGATTACAGTTGAAAAATTCCCGAACATGGAAAAGGAAATAGCCACCCAAGTCCAGGAAGCACAGGGAGTCCCATACAGGATAAACCCTAGAAGAAACACACTTAGACATGTATTAATCAAGCTAACAAAAATAAAATCAAAGAAAAAATGTTAAAAGTAGCAAGAGAAAAGCAAAAAATAACATACAAGGGAATCCCCATAAAGTTGTCAGCTGATTTCTCAACAGAAACTCTACAGGCCAGAAGGGACTGACAGGATACATTTAAGGTGATTAAAGGGAAAAACCTACAACAAAGATTACTCTACCCAGCAAAGATATCATTCAGATTCGATGGAGAAATCAAAAGCTTTATAGACAAGCAAAAGCTATGAGATTTCAGCACCACCAAACCAGCTTTAAAACAAATGCTAAAGGAACTTCTCTAAGCAGGAAACACAAGAGAAGAAAAAGACCCACAAAAACAAACACAAATCAATTAAGAAAATAGTAATAGGGAAATACATATCAATAATCACCATGAATGTGAATGGATTAAGTGCTCCAACCAAAATACACAGACTGACTGAATGGATACAAAAACAAGACCCTTATATATGCTGTCTAAAAGAAACCCACTTCAGACCTAGGGACACATACAGATTGAAAGTGAGGGGATGAAAAAAAGATATTGCATGCAAATGGAAATCAAAAGAAACCTGGAGTAGCAATACTCATATCAGACAAAATAGACTTTAAAATAAAGACTATTACAAGACACAAGGAAGGACACTACATAATGATCAAGGGATCCAAGAAGAAAACATAACAATTATAAACATTTATGCATCCCAACATAGGAGCACCTCAATACATAAGGCAAATGCTAACAGCCATAAAAGGAGAAATCGACAGTAACACAATAATAGTGGGGGACTTTAACACCCCACTTACACCAATAGACAGACATCCAGACAGAAAATAAATAATTCAACACAAACTTTAAATGACCCAATAGTCCAGATAGACTTAACTGATATTTACAGGACATTCCACCAAAAAGCAGAAGAATACACTTTCTTCTCAAGTGCACATGGAGACTTCTCCAGAATAGATCATATCTTGGGTCACACATCAAGCCTTGGAAAATTTAAGAAAATTGAAATTGTATTAGGCATCTTTTCTGACCAAAATGCTATGAGATTAGAGGGAAAAAAATGGTAATAAACACAAATACATGGAGGCTAAACAGTGCACTGCTAAATAACCAAGAGATCAAAGAAGAAATAAAAAAATACCTAGAAACAAATGACAATGAAAACACGGTGATCCAAAACCTATGGGATGCAGCAAAGGCAGTTCTAAGAGGAAAGTTTATAGCAATTCAAGCTCACCTCAAGAAACAAGAAAAATTTCACATAAACAATCTCACTTTACACCTAAAGCAGCTAGAAAAAGAAGAACAAAGAAAACCCAAAGTTAGCAGAAGGAAAGAAATCACAAAGAACAGAACAGAAATAAATGAAATAGAAATGAAGAAAACAATAGGAAAGATCAATAAAACTAAAAGCTGGTTCTTTGAGAAGATAATCAAAATTGATACACCTTTAGCCAGACTCATCAAGAAAAAAATGGAGAGGACTCAAATCAATAAAATTAGAAATGAAAAAGGAGAGATTACAACTGACACTGCAGAAATACAAAGGATCATAAGAGACTACTACAAGCAATGATATGCCAATAAAATGGACAACCTGGAAGAAATGGAAAAATTCTTGGAAAGGTAGAACTTTCCAAGATTGAACCAGGAAGAAGTAGAAAATATAAACAGACCAATCACACATAATGAAATTGAAAGTGTAATTAAAAATCTTCCAACAAACAAAAATCCAGGACCAGATGGTTTCACAGGTGAATTCTATCAGACACTTAGAGAAAAGTTAAAACCTATCCTTCTCAAACTCTTCCAAAAAAATTGTGGAGGGAGGAACACTCCCAAACTCATTCTATGAGGCCAACATCACCCTGATAAAGATATCACAAAAAAGGAAAATTACAGACCAATATCACTGATGAACATAGATACAAAAATCCTCAACAAAATACTAGCAAACAGAATCCAAAAACACATTGAAAGGATCATACACCATGATCAGGTGGGATTTATCCCAGGGATGCAAGGATTCTTCAATATATGCAAAACAATCAGTGTGATACACCATGTTAACAAATTGATGAATAAAAACCATATGATCATCACAATAGATGCAGATAAAGCTTTTGGCAAATTCAACACCCATTTATGAAAAAAATTGTCCAAGAGGTGGGCATAGAGGGAAACTTCCTCAAAATAATAAAAGCCATATACAACAAACCTACAGCAAACTTCATTCTTAATGGTGAAAAACTAAAAGCACTTCCTCTAAGATCAGGAACAAGACAATGATGTCCACTCTTGTCACTATTATTCAATATAGTATTGGTAGTCCTAGCCACAGCAATCAGAGAAGAAAAAGAAATAAAAGGAATCCAAATTGGAAAAGAAGTAAATATTTTGCTGTTTGCCAATGACATGATACTATACATAGAAAACCCTAAAGATGCCACCAGAAAACTATTAGAACTAATCAATGAATTTGGTAAGGTTGCAGGGTACAAAATTAATGCACAGAAATCTCTTGCTTTCCTAAACACTAACAACAAAAGAACAGAAAGAAAAATTAAGGAAACAATCTCATTTACCATCGTAAAAAAAGAATAAAATACCCAGGAATAAACTTATCTAAGGAGGCAAAATACCTATGCTCAGAAAACTATAAAACACTGATGAAAGAAATCAAAGATGACATAAACAGATGGAGAGATATACCATGCTCCTGGATTGGGAGAATCAATATTGTGAAAATGACTATACTACCCAAAGCAATCTACAGGTTCAATGCAACCCCTATCAAATTACCAATGGCAGTTTTCACTGAACTAGAACAAAAAATTTTACAATTTGTATGGAAACACAAAAGACTCCAAATAGCCAAAGCAAACTTGAGAAAGAAAAACAGACCTGGAGGAGCAGGCTCCCTGACTTCTGACTATACTACAAAGCTAAAGTAATCAAGACAGTATGGTACTTGCACAAAAACAGAAATATAGATCAATGGAACAGGATAGAGAGCCCAGAGATAAACCCACACACATATGGTCACCTTATCTTTGACAAAGGAAGCAAGAGTATACAGTAGAGAAAAGACAGCCTCTTCCATAAGTGGTGCTGGGAAAACTGGACAGCTACATGTAAAAGAATGAAATTAGAACACTCTGTAACACCAAACACAAAAATAAACTCAAAATGGATCAAAGACCTAAATGTAAGGCCAGACACTATAAGACTCTTAGAGGAAAACATAGGCAGAACAGTCTATGACATAAATCACAGCACGATCCTTTTTGACCCACCTCCTAGAGTAATGAAAATAAAAACAAAAATAAACAAATCAGACCTCATTAAACTTAAAAGCTTTTGCACAGCAAAGGAAACCATAATCAAGATGAAAAGACAACCCTCAGCGTGGGAGAAAATATTTGCAAATGAAGTAACGGACAAAGGATTAATCTCCAAAATATACAAGCAGCTCATGCAGCTCAATTTCAAAAAAACAAACAACCCAATCCAAAAATGGGTGGAAGATCTAAGTAGACATTTCTCCAAAGAAGACATACAGATGGCCAACAAATACATGAAAAGATGCTCAACATCACTAATCATTAGAGAAATGCAAATCAGAACCACAATGAGGTATCACTTCACACCAGTCAGAATGGCCTTCATCAAAAAAATCTACAAACAATAAAGGCCAGAAGGGATCTGGAGAAAAGTGAACCCTCCTGCACTGTTGGTGGGAATGAAAATTGCCACAGCCACTGTGGAGAACAGTATGGAAGTTCCTTAAAAAACGAAAAATAGAACTACCACATGATTCAGCAATCCCACTACTGGGCATATACCCTGAGAAAACCATAATTCAAAAAGAGTCATGTATGACAATGTTCATTGCAGCACTATTTACAATACCCAGGACATGAAAACAGCCTAAATGTCCATCAACAGATGAATAGATAAGGAAGATGTGGCACATATATACAATGAGATATTACTCAGTCATGAAAAGGAATGAAATTCAGTTATTTGTAGTGAAGTGGATGGACCTAGAGTATGTCATACAAAGTGAAGTAAGTCAGAAAGAGAAAAGCAAATATCATTTGCTAACACATATATATGGAATATAAAAAAGAAGTACTGATGAACCTATGGCAGGACAGGAATAAAGATGCAGACATAGAGAATGGATTTGAAGACATTGGTGGGGGGGAAGCTGGGATGAAGTGAGAGAATAGCACTGACATATATACACTACCAAATGTAAAATGGATGGCTAGTGGGAAGCTGCTGCGTAGCCCGGGGAGATCAACTCAATGCTTTGTGACGACTTAGAGGGATGGGTTAGAGAGGGTGGGAGAGAGATGCACGAGGGAAGAGATATGGGGATATATGTATATGTATAGCTGATTCAATTTGTTGTACAGCAGAAACTAACATAACATTGTAAAGCAATTATACTCCAATAAAGATGTGAAAAAAAAATTTTTTTAATATTGGCTACAATATAATAAGATAAAATAAAAAAGAAATCAAGGCAAAAGTAAAATAAAAACAGGAAGTTAATACAAAGAACTACATGTTTCAAGGTAATGTATAAATATTACAATCTGGCCCCAAAATTTTCACTGAATTTCCTAATACTGAAAACAAAAAGGTCACATTACAAAATTCACATTTTCTATAAGATTTTTTTAAAAAGCCAAGTGTTTGCTTGTTTGTTTGTTGTAAGAAACCTGAGAGGTTTAATAATTTACCTAAGGGAATATAGTCACTAATTAGAGGAGACTGTTTAATGTAGGTTGTTTGTATCACCATGTTCCACACATTATGCTCATGTGTCACAAAGTCTAACAATAAACAAATAAAGGTAAGATTAGATAAAGGTGACGGAGCAACTGGATGACTTGTATGAATTCTGGGGCCTTTGGCAAATGTGCACCAGTCCCTGAATATTGACTAGAGAAGCCTCACATGCCAATCATCAAAAGAAAGGCAAAAAATTGTAAACATGGGTTCTTGTTTAGATCACAATTATGAAGACTGAAATTATCATTCACATTTATGGTAGGTATACATACATTTTTCTGAAACAATCTCAGTGTCAACTATTCTGTTCCTGGGTACCCATAAACTATTCAAATGATCTGGAATTTCCAATAATATTACTCTAAAGTAAAACTAAACTGAATCAATCAAGTCAATAAGTATTATAATTCAAAACAAATTTTAGGGACAAAACACTCCTTCCCCACTCCTAATGTTTTCTTTCATATGAAAGTAGTCCCACTAATATAATAAGCCTTTTAATTCAATAAAACTCGTTTGGAAGAAGAAACTGAGATAAATTGTTGGGTTTCAATCTTTACTTTGCCTCAGAATCATCTGGAGGACTTGTTAAATAGATTTTCTGCATCCTCTCCCCAGGATTTTTGATTCAGAATGTCTTAGAAGGCTTCTGATAATTTGCATTTCTAACAACTTCCCAGATGATGCAAATGTTGCTCATCCTAGAAGCACACTTTGAGACTGCTGTCCTAGACCTTTCATATCTTTTTTCTCTTGGGGAATAGCTGCCTTGCAGAAAGCTTGAATTGGGTTCAGTACTCCATGCAGGGAGGAGGGAGCTTGATTTTTCCACTACTGCTTGTGTCTGGGTGACTAATTCTGCCTAATTTTGGAATTGAGTATTAAAGGTCTACTTGCCCATAGATAAAAGCCTAATTATCCAATAACAGCTTTACATATAATAAATGTGATATTATGATTTCCACCTGATTTATTATGTTTTGTTTCATTTCTCAACTGATTCAGAACTCAAGGAGAATACAGAAGTGTAATATTTGGGTTGCCTTTATCCCAATATAACATAGGCCTAAAAAAAGAAAATCCAGAAATAGCATTATTACTCACAAAAACAAAGATATATTATCAAAATATGATGAATATATTTTGTGTGTATGTTTTAGTGGTGCTCTTTTCCCCTCCAAATCAATGGGTCTCAAATACAATGTAAAATAAATGCCTATGCATATAGGATCATGTAGAGATAATTTTATTTCTTCCTTTCTGATTTTGTTGCCTTTTATTTCCTTTTCTTACCTTATTGCTCTTGCCAGTACTTCCAGTACTATGTTGAATAAAAGTGGCAAGAGTGGGTGTCTTTGCCTTGTATCAAATCCTCGTACGAAAGGAAAAACTTTCAATTTTCCCCATTGATCATGATGTTAGATGTGGGATTCTCATAAACAGCCTTTATTATGTTAAGGAAAAAAAATTCCTTTTATACTTATTTTGTTGAGAGTTTTTACCATGCATGTATGTTTGACTTTGTAAGCTGCTTTTTCTGTGTCTATTTCAAGAATCATGTGGTTTTTATCTTTCATTCTGTTAAAGTGATGTATTACATTAATTGATTTACAAATGTTAAACCAACCTTGCATCCCAGGGATAAATCCCACTTGATCCTGGTGTATAATCCTTTTGATACTATTGTTGTTAAAATACACATACTTCTCAAAGCAATATACAGATTCAGTGCAACCCTTATAAAAGTTCCAGTGGTATTCTTCACAGAAATAGAAAAAACAATTCTAAAATCTGTATGGAGCTACAAAATACTCTGAATAGCTAAAGCAATCTTGAGAAAGAAGACCAGAGTTGGAGGCTCCATACATCCTGACTTCAAATTACATTACAAACATATAGTAATCAAAACATTATTGTAGTGACATTAAAAACAGATATTTAGACCAGTGGAACAAAAAGAGAGCCCAGAAATATATCCAAGCATATATGGTCAAATAATTTTTGGCAAGGGTTCCAAGAATACACAATGGGGAGAGGATAGTCTCTTCAACAAATAGTGGTGGGAAAAATAGAGATCCACATATAAAACAATGAAACTGGACTCTTATACCATACACAAAATTTGACTCAAAATAGATTAAAGATTTAAGTATAAGACTTGAAGTCATAAAATTCCCAGGAGAAAATGTAGGGGAAAATCTCCTTGACATTAGTTTTAGCAACAAGTTTTTGGGATGACACCAAAGCTCAGGCAAAAAAAGCAAAAATAAACAAGTGGGATAACATAAAACTAGAAAAAATCTACACAGCAAAGGAAACAATCAACAAAGTGAAAAGACAAACAATGGAATGGTAGTAAATATTTGCAAACCATATATTTGATAAGAGATTAATATCTAAAATATATAAGGAACACATATAACTCAACAGCAATAAAACAAATAACCCAATTAAAAAATGGGCAAAGGACCTGATTAGATATTTTTCCAAAGAATACATATAGAAGGACAACAAGCATATGAAAATGTGTTCAAAATCACTAATCATCGGGATTATGCAACTCAAAATCACAATCAGATAGCACCTCACACCTGTTAGGATGGCTATTATTTAAAAATATTAAAATAAATGATAAGTGTTGGTGAGGTTGTGGAGAAAATGAAACCCTCGTACACTGTTCATGGGAATATAAATTAGTATAGCCATTATGGAAAATAGTACGGAAGTTCCTCAAAAACTAAAAAAAGACCTTCCGTATGATTCAATAATCCCTCCCCTGGTATATACCCAAAGGAAATGAATCTCTATGAGTACTTCAAAGAGAAAACTGTACTCCCATATTAATTGCAGCATTACTCACTATAACTAATATATGGAAACAATCTAAGTGTCCATCAGTGGATGAATGGATAAAGAAACACAATGGAAAAGTATTCAGCCTTAAAAAACGAAAGAGATCCTGAAACTTGCAACAACATGTATGAAACTGGAGGACATTATGCTAACTGAAATAAGCCAGATCCAGGGCGGGGAAAAAAAAAAAAGCACAGTCTCACTTATATGTGGAATCTGAAAAATTTGAATACTTAGAAGCAGAGAGTAGAATGGTGGTTACCAAGCATGCAGAGATGGGGGAAATGGAGATATGTTGGTCAAAGTGTACAAAGCTGCAGTTATAGAGAATGGATAAGTCTAGAGATCTAATGTACAGAATGATGACTATAGTTAAAAATATTGTATTGAATACTGGAGATTTACTAAGACAGTAGATCTCAGGTACTCTCATCACCAAAATATATGGTAACTATGTGAGCAGATAATATGTGAACTAGCTTGATTGTAGTAATCCTTTCATTATGTATATGTACATCAAATCATCATATTGTACCTCTTAAATATATACAGACTTTATTTTAGAAATAAAATTAAGTTTATTTTAATTTATATAATACACAAGATTGTTTGTCTTAAAAAATAAATGAATATGCAATTGTAAGACGGCAAACCTAATGGGATGACAAAAATGATGAAGGTGTGTTTCTAGGCATTAACCTTCAAGACAAATTTTTGCCTGTGGTTTGCAATTGTTTGATGTACGTTTGAAATTAGTGGTGAACTTTTCTTTTAGCGACAAAGCAAGTGCTAAGGGCAATTTAAGTCTACTCTGATTTTATTACTTTTTAAATTTAAGTATAGTTGATTTACAATGTTGTGTTTGTTTCTGGTGTATAGCAAAGTGATTCAGTTACATACATATGTATATATATATATATATATATATATATACATATATATTCTTTTTCATATTCTTTAAATGAGGCTAAGAAAAAGAAATCTTTGAAAAAGAAGTGTAATACCCCCAGGTAACATTAGCATCCAAATTAGTAAGTAAACTTCTTCTTATAGTTGGAATCTATCTAGACTTTACCAGTACATGTGATATCCAACAAATATTTGTTCAGTTTCAGCTCTTTTGACTGATTCAATGAAGATAATTAGATTAAAATAGAAGTTGTGGCAAAGAAAACCAAAGCTGAATATCTTGCCATTAGCTTGGTTACCACGTCAAATCTACAGATCGCCCCACCAGCAAATTTTCACTTTGGCTGAGAATTTTATTTCACTCAAACAAAAAAATCAAATAATTGTGCATGATGCTATAGAAGCTCCAACAGTTTGGCAACAAGGATTGGGAAAAACTCTATGTTTTACTATTTTATCAGATTCATTTGCCACAAATATAAAAGAGCCATTTTTTCTTCTTTTAGTAAGATATTTCTATAAAAGTCCTGGAATTAATGTGTTGCCCTGTCAGGTGAAAGATTTTGCTTTCTCGCATTCTGAGAAATAGCAGACTTGTTGATAAAATCATTAGCATACCCACTAAAAATGATGAGTTCAAAAAAGCAAAAATAAAGTTTCTGAGGCTCTTTCTTAAAAAAACAATTAATTGTGATTGTACATTAGTGAAAACTAGATAGTATATATTTCTAAAATTGTGTTAATCTAATTGTATTTGTTATTTTACTAGATGAGAAAAGTACTTAAATATAATTATACCAAGAGAGATATATAAATCATTTTTTAAAATTTTATTCAAACAAAATACAGGAAAATTTATCTATAAACATAATTTCTAAGAAACTGGACCACATTTGAGAGGGAACTAATAATGATCAAATCCTTATTGTTATTTTTTTTTTTTTGCAGTTAAAACACGTCATTTTTTTTAAACATCTTTATTGGAGTATAATTGCTTTACAATGGTGTGTTAGTTTCTGCTTCATAACAAAGTGAATCAGCTATACGTATATATATATTTTTCAATAGGTTTTGAAGATTATATTTCAGAATTTTCCTCCCAGTTCTTCCAATGTTACCAATCTCTTCCACTGGGGCTATTTTCAAAGTGTAATATAGTATCAAAATGGAAAGTCTATGCAAAATATTATTATAATTCTCATACCAAAATTTAGAAAAAAGAAAAAACTTCTAAAATTTTGTGACACAGAGTAAAAGAATTTAGGATAAATATGGCTAATAATGTATGCACAGCTATTTGTACCTGTTATATAACATGTAGACTATTGCTGTGTAAACTGTCTACTTTATCCAATTTAAATCTTTGGAAGAATAAACTTAATTGTCTCTATCATTTATTCTAAGATTCATAAGGAAATAAACAAAGATTAAATGGGATACCCTTAGAAAGAAAGGGAGATATTTTTAGTGAGTTTTCCAACTTTTTTCTGCAGTTATCTTGGAAATGAGTTTGTGTTCAAAGCTTTATCTTAACAACTACTTGCTAAAAAGATGATCGAAGAAGAAAAAGTGTTTATTTATCAGAGTGCTTCCATGTTTTTTTAATATTTTTTTGTGTGTATGAGGACATTAAAACAGCCATTTATTTCTTCTACTGTCTGAGTACCTGCAACATGAATAGTTATAATTAGACCTAATAGTGAGCACAAATTACATTATGTGGGGCATTCTATTACTCAGAAGGTCATAGGGATCTAGGACTTGCAACTGACATCTAGGAAAAAAAGGCAAAAACAAAAATAAACATAAAAACAATAACATCCACAGCAAAATCTGTTATCCAATATAGCAGTTTTGTTTGTGATTTGGGGCTTTATTTACCATAGCAAAGGAGAATTATAAGTGATAAAGAAACACTGATTAGTGCTGATGGTTAATAGGAAAACACATTGCTCTTGTAGGAAGGGAAGATGTAATGAGAGCCTTATTTTGCTCAGTAATTGTAGCTTTTGTAGATATATACTTGTGGTTTGAAGAAAACTTCATTAAAATTCCTGCATAAAAAAATTTAATTGCGAATCTGAAACTCTCTAGGTTCTATCCCCTTTGCACTTCATTGAAACCGTGTTTGCTGGGGGGTTTTTTTGAAAACAAAATGTATTAGGATGTTAAATATTGGGTTAGAATAGAACAGACTGTATTTAAAACTAAAGAAAAAGAAATAAATCAAGTTCTCACTGCAAGTAGTATAATCATTTCCAATGATTTAAAATTTGTGGGGATGAGAAGAGTCATTTGATAATTTGTTTAATACTGCTTATTCATCCAAAAGAATTAGAAAGTTGCTTTGAGATATTTGAAAAAAATGAAGAAAAGCTACTCTTGAGTTTGTTAAGTTCTTCAAACAAGTCTAAGGGAACAATATCCTATCAACATCAGCAATAGATGAGTGAAGAAATCAAGTGACCGTTAAGTATTGTATGAACTGTTGAGAGGTGACGTGTGGTGGCAGAGCTCCCACTTCACAGCCAGCCACCTGCGAGCAAATCCCAGTACTGCTGTCACCACCATGTGATCCTGGGCAGTTCCTTCCCTTCCCAAGCCTCAGTTTCTTCATTTTTCTTCAATGACAGAGTTGTTATGAGAATTCATGTAATGTGGGGATCCCTGAGAATCTTTCAGTGGAGTCCCTGACATTGAAACTATTTTCATAATAATGCTAAAACGTCATTTGCCTTGTTCGCATTCTTTCCTGAGGGTCCAGTGAAGTTTTTCAGAGCCTAGATCATGTGAGATATCACAACAGATTGAATGCCAAGAAGAGAGAGAATCCATCTGTCTCCTATTAACCCAGACATTTAAAAGACTTACAAAATGAAAGAGTGCCTCTCCTCTCATGAAACTGTTTTGTTTTTGAAAATATAGTTATTGTTTATAAAACTATGCTCTTGGTGTTAGCATGTAATGGGTTTGTTAATGTTATTTTAAAATAAATTAATACAAAATATATTTAAAGTGTCTCAGTTTTAATTTATAAAACAGTAATACAGTAAATATCCATGGAAATAACACACATATACAAAAACTCTTTGGATCCTCAATAATATTTAAAACTGTAATGGGTCCTGAGACCAAAGAGATTGAGAACTACTGATTTAAAACAATTGCTTGACAAAAATGTTTTCTGTATAACTAAATTCACAAGTCAGAAAATACTTCTGTTAAGCTATATAGCCCAAATTTGTTTACAGGATACGTAGTGACTATAGCTATATTATTTCTCTACTTTTTAGTAAATTGTTGAGAGCAGTGGTTCTCAACTCTGACTGTACATTAGAGTCCTCTGTGAAAATTTTTAATAAAATACTATCATTTAGGGCCTCACATGCTGTCACTGATATTCTATAAAAGCTCTTTGTACGTATGGATTAATTTTATCGTTAAATAACAGCTTTAAGAATTACCTTATCTAAGTAGGCATCTCATCCCCAAAGCAAAATGCACCAGATTCCACTTTCTGTTATAGCTGTTTAGGTTTGTGCCTAACTTCCCAGTAGACCCTGAGCAGCCCCAGGGCAGCTCCAATGTGCAAAGCATTTTTCCCTTTTGGCCCCTTTGAATGTAGCAGATTGTGTAAGTGTTCAACTATGGTTAACTGAATAAATGACTGAATGAAAGAATGCCTAACTAAAGACTTCTACTTACTTTGTAGAGCAAACAGAATGCCCCAAGTTGTCCCCAGTGTGCAGTGCTTAATGTCCCTCATTCCACAGAGAGCAGCAATGTGCAAAATCCCATTCTAACTTCCTTCAAGTCTCTATCCATTCAGGAAGCCCTGATAGTTTATGAATGTCCAGTGTGCTGGCCCTTCAAAGCCCACACTGGCTGCCCTGCAGAAACCAACACTGATGAGTCACGTCAGAAGGTGGAATGGGGACCAAATAAGAGTAACAGTGTTGGGGAGACCTTGTCCTAGTCGCAGCCTTTCTTCAAAGACAGGAGACTCATTGCTACTGAGCTAAGTGAGAAGATTTGGAAATATGGTTACGTGTGTCTGAGGCACACGTGACTACTCAGAAACATAGTGGCGGAGGCACCTCTGTGAGAGAGGCCACAGCTCACAGGGAGAAGTCTCATCATGCCAGTAAAGCCAGCCCCAGAGGCCGTGCCCAGAGGACAGCTTCACTCCATTGCCTTTTGTGTGAGGTCAAAGTAGAGCCTCCTTCTGCAGTGACTTCTCAGTGAGAATGTCACTCTCTGTAAACTTGAACCCTAAGGATTACAGCTCTTGGTCAAATTTCCTTGAATTCACTTGTGCTGCCACTTAATGAGATGCAAACAAACCTTTGGAGGCAATTCCTGAGGTCCCATCACACAGACCCTCAAATTCCAACCCCTGGGCTTCCCTGGTGGCGCAGTGGTTGAGAGTCCGCCTGCCGATGCAGGGGACACGGGTTCGTGCCCCGGTCCGGGAAGATCCCACATGCCGCGGAGCAGCTGGGCCCGTGAGCCATGGCCGCTGAGCCTGCGCGTCCAGAGCCTGTGCTCCGCAACGGGAGAGGCCACAACAGTGAGGGGCCCGCATACAGAAAAAAAAAAAAAAAAAAATTCCAACCCCTTCCTCCCAGTAGCCAACCCTTGACTGAGGGACTAGAGATGTGTGTGTGGGGTGGGGTGGGGGGGTTGTTTTTGTTTTTTATATAACATCTTTATTGAGATAAAATTTGCATGCCAAAAATTCACCCACTTAAATTCTATAGCTCACTGGTTTTTAGTAACTCACAGTTTTATACAACGATAATCAATCTTAGAATATATTTGTCACTCTAGTGAGAACATTAGCAGTCAGTCTGCATTATCCCCCAACCCTCTCTACCCCTAGTCCTAGGTGTTGACCTAAAACAAATAGACTGCTGGTTATTTCTCCAGCAAAAATGGGTTTACTCAAGATCAGCCAAGAACTGCAATTTGGGGTCTGTAACCAAGGCCAGCCACCTGCAAGTCCTCCTCCCCCACCACACACACACACACACACACAGAGCAAGGGGAAAAGAACTCTCTTAAAGAAGGAAAAAGAACTTTGAGACGGCTATAGTAAACAAAGTATCCATTGGAGGAATTGAGAGTTCAAACTACAGTGGCTTTACATTGACTGAGTTGTGACAATTTCTCACTTGCTCTTTCCAGGCAAGAAGAGGGAGTCTCTCCTCTTCCCATTGGGCTCTACTATCATCATAGGGCATGAGAGCTCCCCCTTCTGGCCTCCTGACTCTATTTTAATTGGGGTTTCTGTTCATTAATTTTTACATTTCCCTCTTTTGATCAAGATCTTTCTCTGAAAACATCACTGATCAAGTCTGATTTTTCAGTTCCAGCAGCTTTTTGTCCTTCAGTGTCAGGAAGGACCTTTCCTGAGGGTAGTGTTCCACACCGGAGGGAAAGTGCACAGATGGAAAACAATTGTGGTCACACTGGAGTAGCAAGGAGGAGTAGAGGGGAGAACTCTCAGGCACTTTTTGTCTAAAACCCTTATGTTATCAAGATCATAGACACTGGAGATCATCTGAAGTGTTATGTCATCATCAAAGGCTGGCAGACAGATGTACAACAAGCTTGGTCCAGATATCTTGGGAAAGCTGTCTTATCAATTATCTGCTCAGATTCCAGGAGGTCCAGTCAGAGTTTGGTGCTTTCTTTAGGTATGTCATGTGAATCCAACAGTCTATTTCCTTGGAGTTTGACAGCACAAGTATTGGTTAGCAGTACCTGATAGGGGCCTCTCCAGAGAGGTTGAAAACAGTTCTTGCAGTGTCTTTTCCAATAGAAAAAATCTTCAGATTGCAAGGTGTGACAATAAGGTCTTCATCTCCCAAGAGCTCACCATGAAAAGATTGCTCTACCAAAGCATCATTATTTCTTTCTTTCTTTTTTTTTTTTTTTGTTTGTTTGTTTGTTTTTGCGGTATGTGGGCCTCTCACTGTTGTGGCCTCTCCCATTGCGGAGCACAGGCTCCGGATGCGCAGGCTCAGCGGCCATGGCTCACGGGCCCAGCCGCTCCGCGGCATGTGGGATCCTCCCAGACCGGGGTTCGAACCCGCGTCCCCTGCATCAGCAGGCAGACTCTCAACCACTACGCCACCAGGGAAGCCCTTTTTTTTTTTTTTAAGATGTTGGGGGTAGGAGTTTATTAGTTAATTTATTCATTTTTGCTGTGTCGGTTCCTCGTTTCTGTGCGAGGCCTTTCTCTAGTTGTGGCAAGCGGGGGCCACTCTTCATCGTGGTGCACGGGCCTCTCACTATTGCGGCCACTCTTGTTGTGCAGCACAGCCTCCAGACGCGCAGGCTCAGTAGTTGTGGCTCACGGGTCTAGTTGCTCCGCGGCATGTGGGATCCTCCCAGACCAGGGCTCAAACCCGTGTCCCCTGCATTAGCAGGCAGATTCTCAACCACTGTGCCACCAGGGAAGCCCAGCATTGTTATTTCTAATAGAAGCAATTTCAGCTTTCTAATATTGGAGTATCCCTCCTTTTATCCTATCTGGGTCAAAAAGGCAAGATCATTGGGCATCCTGTGACTATATCAAAGGGTGAGAGTTTATGAGTTTCAAAATCTGAGATTTTGAAAAGGATCTGGGATTTAGAAAGAAAAATGGCAATGTTTTTGACAATGCCTTTTGGAAAGACTCTACAATTTCTTTTCCAGTGAGTCTTAATAATACCATTAGCTCATTCAACTCAGTCAGAGGACTGATGGTGGTAAGCACAGTGAAAGTGCTGTAAAACCAGCCAAACAGCACAGACTTGTTGAAGTAAGTAAAATGGGTTCCTTAATCACTATGAAGTATGAAGGAATTACTCAGGTAGGGATAATCTTTTCCAAAAGGACGTTAGGCACATAAGAGTCAGTAGCCTGTCTGCTCGGGAAGGTCTCAGTCCAGTGTGAAAACACACAGACCATGACTAAAACATATTTGTATCTATGAGGCAAAAGAAGTTGTATGAAATCCAATTGCCAGACCTCAAATGGTTCATTAGGCAGTTTAAAATGTCCAAGAGCAGTACAATCAGTCTTCCACAAGCTGTAGTTTAGACAAGTGGGACAAGTAAGGTAGGCACTTTTTCGTGATCATTTTAAATTTTATTTCCACTGGAAGTAAGGAAGCACATTGCTTCTACAGCATTCCAAAACCATGAGCTAGTCTGAAAGCATAATCTACTACAGCATAAATATTGGCCGTTTTGTCCTTGGATAAAGTATAATCCCATATAAGAGCATATAATTCGGCCTGTTGGGCTGAAGTAGTTATAGGTAAATATGCTGCCTCAACAACATCAAAAGGAGTTGTAGTAGCATACCAGCACTATATTTGCCATTGTCATCTTTTAAATAAGAACCATCAGTGAACCATGGGAAGTCAGCATTACCTAAAGGAATTCACTGCAGATTATCAAGAGGAGTCAGGAGATGATCCGTCGGTTTTAGATAGTCGTGAGGGACTCCATTAGTGATGGAGGGGAGAAGAGTAGCAGGGTTAAGGGTATTACAACGCAGAAGAGGTATATGTG
The DNA here is from genome assembly GCF_039906515.1 of Pseudorca crassidens. Taxonomy (NCBI): domain Eukaryota; kingdom Metazoa; phylum Chordata; class Mammalia; order Artiodactyla; family Delphinidae; genus Pseudorca; species Pseudorca crassidens. The sequence goes on along the minus strand of NC_090306.1, from coordinate 23,666,462 downwards.
AGGAGCGGTTAACTAAAGGACTTCATAGGAGGTGAGGTGGCTGGCTGAGAAATGTTGAGTGTGATGAGAATTCAGGAGAGCTTCTACTGCATGAGGTACAAAAATAGTTAAAGGGGACCCCACAATGGTTTTCTTGGTGGTCTTAACCAAAAGGGCAGTGGTCATAAAGGCCCTAAGGCAAAGGGGGTATCCCTGTGCCACAGGGTTCAGTTACTGTCTATAATACCCTACAGGTCAATGGTGGCCCCTGTGTTTGGGGGGTGAGTACCCCAAAGGCATTCCCTTCCTTTTCCTACACAAAAAGGAAAAAAGGATAATTGGGATGCCCTAGGGCATGTGGGTTTATCAAACTCTCCTTTAAGGCCTTAAAGCCTATGTTGCTCTGTTCTTCCCATAAAATTGGGTGGGAGTAGTTATTGTTGAGTAAAACAACCAGAGGTTTGGGCTTAAGAGAAAAATTTGGAATCCAATTTTAGCAATAACGAGCTAGCTCAAGAAAACCTTGCAGTTAGCACTTAGTTTTGGGTTTAGGGAAATTTATGACACCGAGAAGTCTATCTGGATCTAGCTGTAGCATATATTCTGATATCAGATGCCCTAAATATTGGACCTGGGTTTGGGTAAACTGCAATTTTGCCTCAGCAACCGTAGGTCCCTTTAAGGCTAAAAGCTTTAGCAAGTGAATGCTGTGTTCCTGTGAGGAGGCTTGAGAAGGAGAGAAAAGAAGCTAATCACCCACATATTGCAACAAAGTAGAACCTCTAGGGAACTTTATATCATCCAGATCAGCCTTCAGGATTTGTGAGAAATAAGGACTCTCATTAAAATCCTGAGGTGCTTAAATTTGTAACAATCTTTTTTCCAATGCCCTGGCTCTTTGTAATAATAGCAGAAACTAGGAGGGTTCTGGTATCATTTAGGGGCCTTAATTTGCTGAAGTTGAAGGTTAAAAATTTTAGTAGTCAGAGCTTCCCTGGTGGCGCAGTGGTTGAGAGTCCGCCTGCCGATGCAGGGGACGTGGGTTCGTGCCCCAGTCCAGGAAGATCCCACATGCCACAGAGCGGTTGGGCCCGTGAGCCATGGCCGCTGAGCCTGCGCGTCCAGAGCCTGTGCTCTGCAACAGGAGAGGCCACAACAGTGAGAGGCCCGCGTATTGCCAAAGGAAAAAAGAAAAAAATTTAGCAGTCTTCCTTTTAGATGACTCATCTAGAGTGTGAGAGAGCTGATTTGCCAGATTAACTAAATCTGGAGTGGACATAGTTTCCTATTCCACCTTGGTTCCTTTTACTAGAAGGGAAAGGTCCCAGTCCATTAATAAACAGAGTTAAAAGATACATGGATGGGATCAACCTCTACAGGAAGACCAGAATTTAAAGAATAATAATAATATAAAGTTGATTGCAAAAAAATTTAAAAAAATCAAGTTGATTGCAGTAGTCATGAACATGTTCATCTGATTTTTATGTGCAAGCCTGAATTCTGTTCCAATCAACAGACCTTGGGAAAGCCCTAAGAATTAATTAGCCTATGAAGTCACCAAGAGATCACTTGAGCCTGATCATATAAGTTAGCAGACTGGTCTCCCAGTTGTAATTCTAGAGACATTTTAGGATTTTCCCAATCAGTGGTTTTCATCTAACACTGGGGTCTGGCCTTTGCCAACAAACATATGAACTAGATGATGTAAGTCAGAGAAACCTGGCTGATAAGTTTAAATGCCTATATTAAATTGCTCATCAAATCTGTGAGGATTTTCAGTTACTTTGGGGGAAATCTTTGAGTATGGCTTGCAGTTCAGATTTAGTCCAGGAAATATAAAAATTAAGGGTTTAGCCTCTGGGTCCTCAGAAGGATTAATTTTAAAGGGACAGATTCTGACAAGTTCAGAAGAAAAGGGAGTAGACAGAGCTTGAGGGGAAAATGGAAGTTCAGTGAGAGAACCATTGTAGGGGAACTGAGGTTATGGGGAGGTGTAGGTGGTATTAGAAGGAAAGGAGGAAGATGGTACTGGAAAAAGAACCTGAGGCAGAGGTGCTGGGAGAGAGGAGGATGAGGCTTTGGTTGCTATTTTATCTTTTTTTTTTTGCAGTACGTGGGCCTCTCACTGCTGTGGCCTCTCCCGTTGTGGAGCACAGGCTCTGGACGCGCAGGCTCAGCAGCCATGGCTCACGGGCCCAGCCGCTCCGCGGCATGTGGGATCTTCCCGGACCAGGGCAGGAACCCGTGTCCCCTGCATCGGCAGGCAGACTCTCAACCACTGCGCCACCAGGGAAACCCTATTTTATATTTCTTTAATCATTTGTTTGTGTCAATCTTAAAATTTTATTTTGCTAAGAAGCAACTTTAGACTCCTGATAACATTTGGAAGCCTGAGAATACTAATCAGAATAGGCGTTCCATTCAGTTTTGGAAATTTTAGAGCTGTGGTTGTCCAATTCAGTTTTATGAAAAGTAAGTTTGGGAATTTCAGAAGTTCTCCATGATAGCTATTGATGTTCTAAATTGCCTTTGATTAGATTGGTCCATTTAGTTAGAAATGCACTTGAGGAAGGACCATGACTTTTAAACATAAAATCAACTGGGATCCCTTTAGGGAGGCAGGCGCCCTCAAATATTTAGATAACTCAGATTCCATTTCCAAGAGGTTTTTCTCTTGAGTAAAAGAAAAATTTTTGTACAACCCAAATAGCCAAAACAGGCTATTTGCCAGGCCTAACACCAGAAAGTTCTACGGGAACAGTCTAGTCCCTGAGGAGCAGGATGGAGTCTTCAGTGGAACAACCTCTCTACCAAAAGCAATCAAGCTGAAAGCTAACAGAGTTCCAGTTGAAACAGCCTGAGTTCGAAGAGTCAAGCCAATGTATCAAATAAGTACTTGAAGACAGAACAAGGCCTTAACCGAAAGGACGAAGCTTTAAAGGTGATCCCAAATAAAACCTGGAGAGTCTCAAAATGCTAAGAGGAAGGAAGCTTGGATCCAAGAGAAAGACTCACCCTCAGGGCTTCCCTGGTGGCACAGTGGTTGAGAATCTGCCTGCTAATGCAGGGGACACGGGTTCGAGCCCTGGTCTGGGAGGATCCCACATGCCGCGGAGCAACTAGGCCCGTGAGCCACAACTACTGAGCCTGCGCATCTGGAGCCCGTGCTCCACAACAAGAGAGGCCGAGACAGTGAGAGGCCCGCGCATCGCGATGAAGAGTGGCCCCCGCTTGTCACAACTAGAGAAAGTCCTCGCACAGAAACGAAGACCCAACACAGCAAAAATAAATAAATTAATTAATAAACTCCTACCCCCAACATCTTATTTAAAAAAAAAAAAAACTCACCCTCAAACTCCAGGGCTTGGGAGAAAAGCAGTGAGCAACAACGGGTTCAGTGTGGGTACGGCACCTGTTTGCTCACCAGCCTCAGAGTTGTCGGGGGTTTCTCTGGCTCCCCATACTGATCACCAAAATCTTGACCTAAAACCAATAGACTGCCAGTTATTTCTCCAGCCCACATGGGTGTATTCAGGAGCAGCAAAGAATTGAAGTACAAGATCTGCAACAATGGCGAGTCACCTGCAAGTCCCTGAACAGAAAGGAGAGAACTCTTTCAAATAGGGGAAAAGGAAGTTGGGAGTGTTCTAGCAAGCAAAGAGTCAACTGGAGGAATTGAGAGTTCAAGGTATAGTGGCTGTTCATGGGCTGAGTTGTGACAGTCTCTCACTGGCTGTGCTCTTGCCAGGCAAGTAGAGGAAGTCTTTCTTCCTCCTGTGGGGCTCTGTTATCACCTTAGGGTGTAAGAGCTTTGCCTTCTGGCCTCCTGACTCTATTTTGATGACATTTCTGTTTATTAATGTTTACATTGGCAAACACTAATCTAATTCCTGTCTCTATGGATTTGCCTATTCTTGATGTTTCATGTAAATGGAATCGTACAGTATGTGGTCTTCTGTGTCTGGCTTCTTTCATTCAGAATGTTCTGAAGATTCACTCATGTTGTAGCATATATCAGTACTTCATTTCTCTTTATTGCCAAATAACATTACATTGTGCGGATATACCACATTTAATTTATTCATTCATCAGTTAATGGACATTTAGATTGTTTAACTTTGGGGCTGTTGTGAATAATGTGGAGACATATTTTTTAGCCACTAAAACCACAACCAGTTTTCTCTACATACATCTCCCTGACTCATATGTGTATGTAATCAAGAGATTCTTTCATGAGGTGGGATGGGGGGGTGGTTAGAATCGTAAAGATAAAATTTTTACTTTTACCCCTTGACGCTGTTGATAATGTCTCTCATGAAGACAGAAAAAAAGATGCAGACCATACACAGGAATATAAAATGGATTTACTGGATTCAATCACAGAATCATAGAATGTTCAATGAAAATAACGTGAGAGGAGAACTAATCCATTTTACCAGTAAGGAAACCTGAGTTCCAGAAATGTTACATGACTTACTTAAGATCCTGTGTCTTTCTTGACTTCCAGTGCTGAAGGGTTAAAATATTTATGCTCCCAAGTTAGAAAAAAAATTAATAAAGCTCAAAAGTCTCACAAAGCAAATGAAGTAAAAAAATTAAAGTATTTATTTGAGGTTTTAAATGAAACACTTGAAAGCTATTTATTGCCTTCCTTGCCAGCTTCAGGAGACACACCCTTGTGGTGATAAAAGAGGTTACATAACCCTGGCCCTGATTAAAGAGAGTTTGCACCTTCCCCTCCCAGGCTATGGCTCAGCCTGTGGTGAGTGACAGAAGAGAGCGGTGTTCCCTAGAGATAGGTTAGTAAGTTAATGTCACAGCTCTGGGGTCCAAACTGGAAAAGCAGAAGCATGGCACTGGCAGTCCCTTCCACCCCCAAGACCCATCACCCAATCAACACAGGGATGACTTCACCTGCCCCACCCATCCCTGCCGGGCACAAGGCTTCCAGTACTCCACCAGAAAACATTAGCATTCTGAAAGCACAGATCTTCTGTTCCTCTCAGATAGTAGGATGAAGCTCCCAGAGCCACGTTTGTGGTAAGATTAAGTTCCTGGGTAGCAGTGGCAGCAGTGCTAATCAGGACACCCAGCCTCCCATGCCAATTGTGTTTAAAGTACAAACTGTCATGGCTTGCTCAGCTAACAAAGGATTTCTGCCACTAGATCACTTCTGCTGTGTGATTTTTAAAATTGCTCCTAGTCACTAAGCCTCAGTTTCTCCAGTCCTCTAAAAGAGGCTTTCCTTTTCTTCTTGAGTCAGACAGAGGTGGTTTCTGTTGCTGCTGATTAAGAATCCTGATTGACACACTACCTAATCCAGACTGAGAACACTACTGCCCTCAGATCCTCTGCTGGTTACTTTGCAACTTCAAGCAGCATGCATAAGTGTTCACTGCTTTTATCCAGCACAGAGTGTGCCTCAAGATCCCATTTTGTGAAGTAAAGACATTAGTACTCCAGTACTTGCTTCCATATCTCCTCCCTTCTAAAATAAAATATTTCTATTTCATTCTATATGTCTTCTGCACTTTGTTTATAAGTTGATTCTAGAAATTGAAAATCAATGAACAGTCTTTACATTGTGCCCACATAAAAATTATTCAACTCTGAGAGCATAGTGTGCTATATTTACATTTCTTTGTTATATGCCTTATATATGTTACTGGCAAAACAGCAATTCCTCCGTTTTTGCCCTCTGGAGGGAAAGAATTCAGTTGAGAGACATTTGCAGTTTTTAGCAGCAACAGTTTTATTAAGCAAAGCAAATTTACACTCTCAAGAAGGAATGAGAGAGGGCTGTGTGGAAACCAGAAACAGCCCCGCAGTGAGGGCAGGGTTGGGTTTTTTAGAGTGGTGGCCATCCCTCCCCGTGTTCTATGTCATTCGACTGACAAGTTGATTGACAGTTTTAGGTTATATAACCTTTTCCTGAGTGTGCAGGCACTTACCCATAAGCACCCAGTCTAAACCCGTGGTGAAGGGCAAAAACCGCAAGGCTGATTTATTATAATTAAGGCATAATGGGCCCTGGTTACGTCGAGTCACTTTTTAGGTCTTGGTGTGCCTGTACCAACCTGCATTGGGAAGGGAAGAGCTGAATTGGACTCCACATGGGATCTGTTTATTTGACTTTAACCTTTGCTTTTCGTTGCTTTTTGTTGTCCTAATCATACATATGGCCTGCCTTGGGGAACCCTGCCCCTCTGCTGTTCAGCTCACTGGGAGACAATCTGACCCTGCTCACCTGTGGATGGCCGCCAAAGAGAAGAAACTAACGCATCCCCTCACCGAGGCTGCTCATTCCAGAAAACTGATGGCCCTTTCACTTTACTTCCTTCAAAGCCTCTCTCTCTCTGATTCTATAAAAGAAACTGGCATCCAGACCCAGATAAGATGCTTTTTCAGAGACACTAGTCTGCCATCTTCTCAGTCTGCTGGCTTTCCAGATAAAGTCGTATTCTTTGCCTCAACACCTTGTCTCCGATTCATTAGCCTGTCTGCAGCGAGCAAAGCAAGCTTGGACTTGGTAACAGTTCTTTCCTGGTTAGTCCTGATAAGACTTTAAACTTATCGGTGGTCCTTGACTAGAAGAAGGAGGATCTCTGGGTGTGCTCTGATTACCAGGGTCCAGGTCGGAGAGGGAAAGATGACCCCCTCCAGAATGGGGTAGGACCTGCTCATGTCTGACTAGCTACCTAACATATATATATATATGTTACATACACACACACACACACACACACACATATAGTAATCCAATATCATAATCCTATGCCACTGAAATAAACATGATCCTGCAATCAAATTAGAATGAGTTGTCTTTGTTTTTACAATCTGGTTTTTGTCTCTAAGAGAATCCTCAGATTTTTCCTACCTATAGCTAGAGCTCTATACTTTTGTTACAATCTGGATTTTCTAGAGCTACTACAAATCAATGAATCTGGTGTAAGATGCCACTTCTTTCTTGCTTTTAATCCAATGGTTCCTGGAACCCACAGTTTGTTTTTCTTGATTTACTCCCTTGTTTTATAGTTGTGATATTGTAATTTATAATAAGAGATATACACACACACACATAACAAATAATTATATGTAGTCTTCGTTCATGGTTCATCCCTGTTTCTGGCACAGAGCTCTCAAAACCCTTGGAATTTCCTGAGGATAGGAGCGATGGGAGCATCTTTTGTTATATTTGTTCTCTATCCTCGGTTTCTGAGATCACATCAGAGCCATAAAGGTGAGATGGGTGTCTTGTTATTCATAACAAGCCCCTTTTCATCACAACTGGGTTTATGTTAAAGAGGTGACTTTTGGAAAGCACCTAAGGATGGGGGTGGTTTCCAGAGGAACAAACCTTGAATAGCGACTTGAAATTTTCATTCCCACCTGGTAATTTCCAAGGAGGAGAGAGGGGCTAGAGGTTGAATCAATCACCAACAGCCAATGTAATGAAGCCTCCACAAAAATCCTAAAGGAGAGAGTTATAGAACTTTCAGATTGGGAAAGCAGGAGCCTTCCATGTGCTGGAACCCAAACTCCATGAGTACAGAAGTCCCTTTGTTCAAGACTTTGCCCTGTATATCTCTTCATTTGGCTATTGATCCTTATCCTTTGTAATAAACCAGAAATCTAGTGAGTCCTGTGAGCTACTCTAGCAAATTAACCTGTTGTGGGAGAAAGGGGCAGTGAGAGAATGTTCATGTCCCAGGTCTCAGGCGAGTTCCTGGGATAGGCTGCCAAATGAGGGTCCTTGGCTTCACACAGGAAAGAATTCAAGAGAGAAGTACACATTCCATAGGCAGAATGCAGTCCAGTGAGAGCGGCTTTGGGGTGTGGGGTTGTTAGTTTTTATGGGCTGGGTAATTTCCTATGCTAACACTCCAACTATTTTGGGGAAGGGGGATTTCCAGGAATTGGGCCACCGCCCACTTTTTGGCCTTTTATGGTCAGCCTTGGAACTATCATGGCATTGGTGGGTGTGTCTTTTAGCATGTGCTAACATATTACAATGAGCATGTACCAAGGCTCAAGGTCTGCTGGAAGTCAAATGTTCCACCACCTTGGGCCTAGTAGGTTCTAACCAGTTTTTGTCATATCCTGATTTCTCAATGACTGTGTCATTCTTTTAATGGTTGTGCCCTGCCCCCTTCCTTCCTGTCTCAAACCCAACCCTCTGATTTACAGCCCATTGGTCAGAATTACAGGTAGCAACCTGGGTTTTTCATAGGCAACCAAAGTGTGTATGTATAGGTGTCTGTGTAGTGTGGGGGCAGTGTGTGTGCAGCCTTGTAGGACTAAGCCTTTAACCTGTGGGATCTGATGCAACCTCCAGGTAGACAGTGTCAGAATTGAGTTGAATTGTAGGACACCCAGCTTGTGTCTGAGAATTGCTTGGCGGTATGAGAAACCATGCCCCTCTCCAAATTGGAAATTGGGTACAGAATTGTTTTAATAGGTATACATGTCCAAATAACTTTCAAAGAAAGGGTCTGTGGAAGATAAACATTTGAGGTCCTTGCTTTGCCTTTCTAAAAAAGACTTTCATAATGGCCTTCCATTTGATTGATAGTTTGGCTAAATATGAAATTCTGAGTTGAAAATATGTTTCATATAGTAGTCTGAGGTCTTCATCCATCATTGCTGGTGAAATGTTTGGTGCTGAATGAAGTCCTGTTTGTTTGTTTGTTTTTTAGCCACTGTTTCTGAAGGAATAAATAATATAGTTTGATGAGGGGGTGGAGGGCAAAGGTTCAGAGCAAGCGGAATTGTACAAAAAGCTGATTGGAGATATTGTACTGGTGCAGAGGTTAGTGTAGAAGGGTAAGAAGATTGAGTAGGAATTACAAATAAACTGGTTTGCTTGACGATTTCTTAGTTACTCTGGATTTCCACACTACAGTGAACTCCATAAAGATGACTGTTCTTCTAGAAATGATTCTCAGAGATATTGCTGATTATTTAAAAAATTAATAAGACAAAAGTCTTTTCACTTTCCAAAACACACATACATGTGATATATGATAGTACTGAAATTTTTGCCTTTCTGCAGAAAAGAGGTAGAAAATTACGACATAACATGAATATCTTGCATCTTTAATAGCACAGTGAAGAGAAAACTTACTGAATTACCAATGCAGTATATTATGATTGGAACATTTTCTTCTCTTGAAAATATATACCAATTAAAACCCTCACCATTGGTTATTCAAAATTTATTTTGCTTTATGAACCATGTAGAATGGAAAGCAATCATGCTGTAATATGGTACCCTGTGACATGATAACGCCTACTACCATTACAGTTTCAACAAACTTGAGCAGGGATTCAAATGGGTAGCGTGACTCCAAAGGAAATGGTTTCATAATGGCCTCCAGTGTTCTCAATTAACACAGGAAAGATTAATGGCCTTTTTTCCCACTTTTGGTGGTCTCTGTTAAGGAGGAAAAAACATTAGTTGCTGTTTGATTTTCCACTTAATGGCATTTACCAATTGACAGACCAACTGGGAAAGTTCCTCCACGCAGTAGCTGTATTTGCCATGGGTGTGGCCCTGGCATTTTACCACCACTGCTGATTCTCCATGATCTGAAGAGTCCACGGACAGCAACTCTCACCAAGGGGAGACTCTAAGACTAAATTTTATAGCTGTAGACTATTTACAGCTGTAGGAAATTACAACAGCTATAAATAATTTTAGGGATTGTTTCCACTTCTCTTCTACTTGTCTTAACCCTCCAGTTAGGTATGTCTTCATCCTTTGAGAACATCCCAAGTCTATGTCTGATTAGCCACTTCCAGCAGGGAGCAAACTACATACCAAAATGGATTTAATGCTTCCCAATAAACTGACAAATCAGCTGAAGACTGTAAGTAAAATGAAAATGTTAGGAATATCACCCTACAAAAAACGTGATGACTGCCATAGGTTGGAAGAGTTACGATCTGTCAGAATCTTCAAGGAAGATTGCAAGGAACAGCTTAGCCATGCACCAATGCTCCATGGCTGCTATAGTTGAGAGTCTGAACATAGCCTGGAATTCTCTGAGGATGTTATTCATAAAGGCACAGTTAATCAAACTCAGACCTCTCTTCAAAATCTCACTGTACAAGCCAAACTTATTGCCAGCAGAATGAAATTGCCAGACCAGAGAAGGTAAGTGAAAGTCTGTGTGCCCTGGCTTCGGAACTATGAGGTCTCAATCCATTTTAAAAAGTAAAAAAAGTTTTTTTGTGTGTGTGTGGGTGGGTGTTTTTACATTTATCAAATATCTAGCTTTCTATCCATACAATCAGAGCTTTGTACTTTTCCAAGGATTTTTAACTATATAAGTAGATGTTTTGTTTATTTTAATTTAATTTACCAAAAAGGAAAAAAATTCTCTCCTTTCTCTCCCTCGCTCTTTAGAGGAATTCAGAAAGGACAAGTATGAGCCAAAATCACTTCTGGCTAGAGTCCATGGTTACCAAGCTGAAAGAGAAGGCAGTTTTATGGGTAAATGGTCTTGCCTCAAATGCCAGACGCCTGCTAAAGTATCACAGGCTCTCAGAAGCTTTCTGTGCCTTCTCTGCCATCACAAACACGAATGGTGGGTCTTTCACCAGAGATGCTGGCGTCTTCTTCATTGATCACACCCTTGGGTTCTGAGAAAAATGGTTTTCTTTACTCTTGGCATAATGGGAATCTCTATACCAGGTGGAGTCATTAGATTTCAGTAGTTTAGAACTAACTCAGAGTGATGAGAGACTCTAAAACATTGTCATGTTCTTGTCCTTGAAGGGAAAAACTAAACATAAGGAGATTTGGGTTTTAGCAGTTTGTACAATTCCTCTGCAGGTTCACATGCCCGCTCTCTGCTGGTTTTGTTTGTTGGCTGGTTAGTTGGTTCATTTTTTTCCCTAATGGAGGGACAAATTTGTCCAATCCTTGAAGATGCATGTGAAGCAAAATTGTAAACAGGCAAGCTCGAGGTTCACCTTCCACAGGGGAGGAAATGAAACAGTACAAGTGGGGATCCTGACCAGAGTCTTGAGTCAACCGACTTGGGTTTGCACTTAACACTGCTCTACATCTGGGATTCTATAAAATTCAGATGAAAATTTCTATCTCACAGTGTTGTTGAACTTTTTTTAAATTAATCAACTTTATTTTTAGGGCAGTTTTAGCTTTACAAAAAAATTGAGCAGGAAGTACAGAGAGAGATACTCCCTCTCCCCCTGCCCTCAGTTTCCCATTATTAGTATCTTGCATTGGTGTGGTGGGTTGTTGAATTTTAAATTTCATATTACACGAAAGCATAGCATTTCAAAAGTTGAAAGTTGCTTAGAAAAATGTGAATTATTATGATTGTAATTCAAGACCCTCTCATTTGTTACTGAATAACACTTTCATTTTTTGATGACATTTCATGGGTAACTCTTATCAAAAATCTCCCTCAAATCCCTACCAGACCACCACATAGTTTGTGAAATATCATCTGTAAAGATGTTTTTCTTTATATTTAAGATCTGTTTCCCTAGTAACATCTCTTTGAAATGCAAATGCCCCTAAGAGAGAGAAAAGAATAATTCTAACTATAATAGATAACTACTGTTGATTAACATAAAACACAATCCTCATTCAGACTCTAGAAAGATATTGACCATTAGTTATTTTAATAAGAATGATAAAGAGAAAGATCCAGGTTCTTAAGTAGACATTGCTCAAGACAAGGACTGGAGTGGTCTTACATTGTTCAGCGACCACAGAAGTGGAAATTATGGCACAGGAAAGGAGAAGAAAGGCAAGTTAGTTTTGAAAGAAGGGAGTCTTGACTCAGCCTTTCTTCAAGAGAGAATCAACATCTGAAGAGAATGGCAAGGGATATCCAATCTGGCTCCATAGGAGTTCAGACAGTGGGATGATGTCACTGACTTGACATTGAATGAACACCAATAAGATAAGCTGGAAGAGCTTCAAAATAGTGCCAAGAACATGGTTATAAGAAAAGTGAAGATTGAGAAGAATGAACATATTGGAGTTCAGAAGTGTCAGAGAAGCAAGCTTGACATGAAGGATAGAATGAATCCATTTTAGAGCTGAGTCACTGATGAATTCAGTTGTAGCTGGCTGTAATTGAGGAGAAAACATAAGACAAGTATACATATTGTCTAGACTTCAAAAACACGTACGAAGCTTTCAGAGAGTTCTCAGGCATTGTCAACCATTAAAACCCCTGCAAAGGTATTATAAATACAAATACCTGGCAGAGAGGATCAGGTAAGTATCTTTGTTTAAGCTACTTCCCTGCATCTTAATTAATCATCCTCCCTATTAGAAGTGCTATTCAGTTACTAGAGCCTGATATATTGCTCAGGTGACCCAAGTATTTCCAGGCATTGCTGGCTAGAGCCTGGACAAGACCTAATAATTCCTTTCCTGAGGACCTACCACAAGAAAATAATCAGAAATAAGGGGCAAATTTTGCATTCAGAGATGTTCACTGGAGTTTTATGTATGTTAGCAAAAATAACCTGAAGTCCAATAATAGAGGGATGGCATATCCATATTATGAAATATCACACATTTTAACTTGTTTTCTGGTAACACCATGATATAGGGAAAACAATGACCTAATGTTAAGTGAAAAAAAAAAAAACAATGAAGACAAATCTGTATATATACTGTGATCTCTATCTAAAATCCTGAGCACCACCACTTACACACTAGATATAATACCCCAAGAAATAGCAAAATGTCAACCATGGTGTATTGTATTAGTCAGGGTTCTTCAGGGTTCTCTCTGAAAACCAGAAGAGAAACAAAACCAATAGGGTATACATAGAAAGATATTTGTATAAGGAATTGGCTTTTGTGATTATGGAGGCTGGCAAGTCCAAAGTCTGCAGCTGATGTTCCAGTTCAAGTTGCAAGGCCAGCAGGCAGGAGGAATTCCCTCTTATTTGGGGAAAGGGCAGCTATTGTTTTCTATTCAGGTCTACAATTGATTGGATGAGGCCCACTTACATTATGGAGGGCAATCTCCTTTACTCAGTCTATGGACTTAAATGTTAATCTTATCCAAAAACACCCTCATAGAAACACTCAGAATAATATTTGCCCAAATATTTGGGTATCAAGTTGATACATAAAATTAACCATGGATGGCATGTGCTGTCACTGGGTCTGCAAATTGAATGATAACAGGGATTATATCTTTTAGCATGAATTGTTATGTGAATGATTTATAATTTATTAGCCAAGCTAGATTCATTTTCAATATTGAAGAAAACACAACCACCTTCATTGATATATTATCCAAAGCAGTACCTTCTTCCACTGAAATCTGGTTGGAGCCTTTCACTCGACAGTGAAGAGCAGCTAAGTTAGTGAAACCTCAGAGGTCATTTCGTGTGCCTGAAAATACATCTAAGCTGAAACAGTTGGCAAATGATTTACATAAATTATAAGTTATTTACATGTTATGTTCTTAAATTACAAAAATTAATTTTTATTTTAAAAGTCAAAATATTTATGTGGCAGAATTCAGTTATAAAGTTTCTCTTGTTATTACTCACATTTGAATATATTGTACAAAAAATCATGTGCATTCCCTGCCCTCCAAGGAATATGTAACTATTAGATACTATGCAATAACTCTTGCCCCAGCTTAGGATTCTAGAAATGTTTTCCTTCCTCTCAAGGTGGAAATGTTCTTCCTGAAGAGGTTCTCTTTACAAAGGGTTAATTCTAGATGTGTGTTGGTGGTTGTAGTAGCGCTTAGCGGTCAGAAGGACTGGGGGGGAAGAAGCAGAGAAGAGGAGGGGAGACAAATATTAACTTTCCCAATTAACTGTTACCCAAAGGATAACTTTTAATTAGGAAAGTAATTTCTCCCTCTTTAAAAAAAAAAAGAAGAGCAAAATAGCCTATTAGAGTAACAAGAAAAACGAACAAGCATCAATGGGCACTTCTACTCCATTTTCCTTCCCTGTGGCATCTACCCCATTCTCCATGTTGGGGACCTGAGACAGAGCCCTTACTGTAAGTGACTTGTCCCCGGCTCAAGGAGCAGGCACCCCAGCCTTCCTCATATTAATCCTCTGCTCAGATCACCCAGTCAATATACCACTCCCAAGGGGACAAGATCTGTCTCTCAGGACTGCCCACTTGCCTTGAGCATCCTTTGACGGCCCCAGCCATGATCTATTCTTGTGTAATTGGGCAATTACATTTAAGAAAGGGGAGGGGGTACTCTCATTAAATCAAGAATTTAGTGACATCCATTCAGTAGCTAATACTTGGGGATAAACCTCGGATCAGTCCTGATCCTGTGAAAAAGTTGGAGATAAACTCTCTCTTTTTTAAGACCCTGGTTTCTTCTCCAGCTAGTGATGCTAAACTAAGGACCTACTCTAAATCTAGGTTCCAGAAGGCTCACCCCAAACCAGATCTGACTTCTGAACTGTCCAGGTAATGCCTGCCCATCTCAGCATAACTTCCTAGGTCAGGTCCTCCCGTACTACCTCACCTACAAATGGCTGTCTTCTTCACCCATCCTGGACCCAAACCTAAAAAGAAGAGGTGAGGTGGGAAATTGGTTCCAGCTGCACGGCCACCTGGGACACGGACAAGGGACCTCAAGCAGGGTGATGGGTGACAAAACTTCAGATCTAAACTTAGGTAATCCACAGGAAAATCACTAAAGCTTGATGGTAACTCATGCTGAAACTCACTGATCACCTCAATAATTCAGTAATAGTAATATATGTTTTTAGCTTTAGGGTTTACAAAAAAAAACCTCTGTGGCTTTTTCATGCATTCACTCCATCAATGCCCTGATGATGGGAACACTGTGCACACAGCATGAGCTGGAACTAGAAAGGCCAAGTCATGCTCATGGGTCCCAGTTTCTGAGTCCTAATTCAAATGTCATGTCATTGGCATGATACTTTCCTATCCAATGCCCTTTTTCCCCTCTAAAAAACACATTCTGTTTCTTCTTTTAACTTTCATTTTGATTTTTTGCCTCTTCCACCACCTGTGATTCTCTTACATTCCTCCTGGTGATATTTCTTTTACTTTATCCACAATTTTTCCAGGAACCATCAAACGCCTTCTATCATGCTGGTTACTCGAGGTGTGAGGGGAGGGTATTGACAAATAATAGAAGACATGCTTCTCTTCATGGGTTGCTTGCCAGCAAATTGCGAAGATGTGGGAACAGTAAGAGTTGGCATTTGCAGGCCTTCTAGGCACATCTTATGTATTAGCTAAATTAGAGCTCACAACCACAGCATGTGTTACTATGATCTATGATCTATTGGATGAGGAAACTGAAAGACAAGGAAGTGCTTAACTAGTTGCTAGTTAAGGAACCGAGCCATAATTTGAAAGGCAGTCTAACTTTTTAAAGACTTCGTTGTACTGTGCCCACTGTACAAATGAGACAAAGATTGGAGATATGTCATAAAATACTTAGGAGCATGTGCAATACAGTCATGCAAACAACTAAATGCTGTTCTGTGGTATAGGCATCAAGAATCTAATGAAGCTGAGAAGTTGCTGGGGTTCTTTGTCCTTTTTCTGAGGGGAGGGTTAAGCCCACAATGGTTAAAACCTCTACTCTCTGATCCCCATCCTCTCCTAGCCCTGCCTTTGCCTGCTGCACCTACTGCTCTGTTGACATGGCTCCTAACAATGGCCACTCAATCTCTGGATCTCAGTCATCCTGACAAGGTGAGTCACTTCTCCTGTGTGAGGACTGGGCCTCTCTGAAGTTGCCCTGCCTGTTTTCTTCTTTAGCAGCCAAAGGCCAGTTTCTAGTATCAGCCTAGCTGTGTCACCTCCCACAAGCTACTTAAACGCTCTGTGCCTCAGCTTTCACTTCTGGAAAACAGGAATAGTATTGGTACTGTTTAACAGGGCTTTGTGAAGATTATATGAGCCAGTACATGTAATGTCCTTCAAGTAGTCCTGACACATTAGGAGGATTTGCTCTTTAAATAATAGTTTTTATTAATACTCTATTATTATTATTTGTTATTATTATTCTTTTTTTTCAAAGCAGCGGTTCACTCTGCTGTTTGCCTTATACCTCTCCTCCCACACACCAGAGATCTAGGCTGAGGTTTAATCCTCATTCTACTATCCTTCTTTCTGTATCCCGTCTTCCTCAGAAATTGAATCTGTCCCTGCAGTTTCAGTGACTGTTTATATTGGATAACCACCTGATCCATAGTCTATCCCTGACTTTTCTTTTGAATTCTGATTTTCTATTTCCACCTCTTTACTGGATTGTATTGCTTGCTGTTCTGGCTATAACCTGGAACATATCTAAGACCAAACTCTTCATCTGAAGCTCAAAATTGCTTTTTCCTTCAGATTTTCCTATTCACTCAGTATGGCAGACAGACCATAGGGAGACCCCTAGTGAGTGCCCACCTGCTGGTGTCTGTGCCTTATGTCATGCCCTCCCCTTGATGTGGGTAGGAAGGACCTGTGACTTGCTTCTAACCTACAGAACATGACAAAGCTGATGGAATGTTACTCCTGTGATGATGTTATGTTATGATTCTAATTTAGCAGATGGAACAAGTGGGTTCCCTTGCTGACTTGATTAAGTAAGCTGCCGTGTGGAAGAAATCCACATGGCAAAGGTCTGCAGTGGCCTCCAGGACCCGAGACCACTTCCAACTGACAGCCAGCAAAACATAGGGGCCCTCAGTTATACAGCCATAAGCAAATGAATTCTGCCAACAGCCTGAACGAGCTTAGAAGTAGATTCTTTCCCAATCGAGCCTGCAGAGAAAATGCAGCCCAACGGACACCTTGGTTGCCACTTTGTGAGACCCCAGGCAGAGAACCCAGATAAGCCACGCCCGACCCATACAAGCTGTGAGATAATACATGTTTAGGCATTGTTTTAAGCTGCTAAGTTTGTTATGTAGCATAGGACACTAATACACTTGACATCAGTTGGTATCCATGGGAATATCACTGTCTCAGTCTTGCTGGAATTAAATCAAATTAGATTTCTAGCTGCTCCTTGTCATTCAATCACTAAATCTAATATGATTGAACTTATTAATAATAGTCAATACTTATGGAGTGATTTTTGTAAGCCATGTATTGTACTTATTTTATTTGTATAATAATCAGTGCCTTAGGCATTCTCTTAATAGATGTTGAAATTGAAACTTGGAGGAGACACATAATTTGCCAAAGGTCTCACAGTCAATAAATGTCTGGGATTCAAACCTGGTACATCTGATTCCTAATCCTGTGCTCTTTCTACTGCATTGGACTGGCTACCCAGGTGCCTGTGTTAAATCAGAAGTCCTAAGTTACAGTTCAAATTAAAACTCCTTATATCAGCATTTTAAATCTTTCAAAATCTGGTCCTGGTTTCCTCTTCCAGACTTTTTCTTATTATTCATTTGCTCTCTCTGAAATTCTTTTGTTTTTGTATTTCCTAACATTGATTCACTATCTTCCCTAGTCCTGGATCATCCTCAATGAAACAATATACCCCTTTGATAAGTTAGCAATGGAAAAGGACTTTTCAAGTGTAGAGGGGAGGGCTAGGAGCCCTGGACTGCCACTCCATATTTCAACTTCAATTCACATCTGAATCACAAGGTTTACTTCTGCCACTTGTCATATGGATCCACATAGGTTACTGTCCCCCAGCCTTTAACACGTGGGCAATGCACTAGGGATGCCTGCTGTTAGCTGCCCTACCCTCAGTCTCTTCTGTAGGAAGTTGCCCTACTCACCGCCCTCTTTAAAATTGAATGGATCGTTCAATATCAGCGCCATCCCCAGTCGTACTGAAACCTAAGGCAAAAAGAAAAATGTGCACCCTTACTTGCACTTGTCAAAACGCCCTTCCATAGGTGTAGCCAAATGGGAAAAGTTAATAAAAGCTCTACCATCAAACACGACTGCATATAGAGCTCTGCCTTGTGCAATCTGTTCACAAGTCCTGTCCTTGTCAACCCTCCTGGTGAGGAAGGAAAAGGCCTCAGGGTCCAGGACCCCAGGGCTGATTGAAAACAACCCTCTCTCACTGCACAACAACAGAATCATAAAAAAAGCAAGCAGCACCACGCTGTCTTTATTTAAATAATAATATTTTGTTTTTAAAATATTGTATTAATGTATTAAATACTAAAATAGTATTTATCTTGAGTATTGACTCTTTTGGCTTCCCATTAAATTACGTACCCAAGGGGAGTGCTTCCCTCTTTTCACCCTGATTCTGGCCTTGTTCAATTTCAACGCTTGGCCTCAGCTGATTGAACTTCCTCAGGCCATCTGACCCCAGGACAGTCCATATGTGAGATTTGTACTTGGTGACGCTGTCTTGCCATGAAGGAAACTGCTGTGGGAAATAGTCCAGAAAATACTACAGTAATCATACAAATTTTCACACATAGGATGACATCATCCTTTCCCCCACCTCCCTCCCATTCTTTCTGTGTGAAAAGGAGTCTCCTGTGGAAGGAAGGGGCGAGGGAGGGAGCGGAGAAGAGAGTTCCCAGGCAGCGTCTGGAAGGGCACAGGAGCTGGGAACTCTGGGTGGAAGTGGACTGTGGTAAGATAGTGAGGAAACCTAGACCTTGTAATGTGGAGGTTTATGCAGCCTGTTCTTCCTTCTCCAGTTTTCTTGTTTTCCCTTCATTTTATGTTAAATTCCTTTCTTTGTAAAGCACAATGCCAGGGCCCCAATTCTTTGATAAACTTTCCCCGACCACTGCGATGCTTGGTTAATGTCCTCCTTTTAGACTCACTGTCTGTCACACCAATAGGCTATCTTGCCTAAGTCAGGGGTCCCTTACATTTCACTCACCTTGCGTAGCTCCTAGCTACATCTCCCAGCCCAGTGGGATCAGTTGCTAGGGTCAGTCTCAGGAGTCAGAAATCTGAAATAATTCAGTGACCTTCTTTACCAACGAATATAATCATACTAGCCACCCACAAATTACCAGCAAGGAAAGATCACAAATTTTAATAAATGATCATTGACATCACCAGTTTAAGAACATTTGCCCTTAGCAATATGTATAGCCCCGCTGACATTAATAAGAGAATGTTTTTGTTTCTCACCGTTCTTCCTCTGGTGCCAGGAAGAATAGCTACATTCATTCCCTTCCTTAGAATCATAAACTCAGCTTATCTTCTGGGAACCAGACCTTCTCCTGGGCTGGACCTGAATCTTTCATAACCGTAAACACATAAGAAGTTTTAACGCTGCAGGAAGGAAATATTCACTCCTAGCGAGACAGTGGAAATTTTACGTAGACTAGTTTTTGGAACCTTCCCCCAAGAGCTACAGAATCCAGAAACCTATCTTTACTATTGTAACACACTCTTCAATTGTATGATTGACCTCCCAAAACAAATTGTAAGTTTCTTTTTTGAAAGGCCATGTTTTAAATGACTTCCACTCTCCAGAGTACCCAGCACAAATCACTATACATATAGTGATTTAAGGAGTAACAGATCAGACAATCTTGAGCATTGTTGCTTCAGTTAACGCTGATTGCACCCTTGTTTGGGCTCGGCAAAGGGCGACAGGTTAATTAGGTGAAGTCTCTGCCAGTGCTCAGGGCCTTGGAAGAAAAAGGAAGAGATAGGTGTCAGGGCTGATCTCTGCAGGTCAGGACTACCCTGTAGGAGCGCACAGAGGAGGCTGTGAGAAACAGGTCTAGTTTACGAGCACATCCACTCAGAGATCCTGCCAGACGCAGATCGTGAAGGACCACGTTGTTCAGGAGGGCAAGCACTTAGCTGCTGTCCAGGAAAAATGCTGCAGGTCTCGGATTCAACAGGGCAATTCTGCACTGTACATATAGCAAAGATGATCCAGACCCACGAGAATGAGGAGCTGCCTTGTAGATGATAAGCTGATGGACAGAGTAGAGAGAAAGAGAAAAATGAAGAAAGTTAAATACTAGAGGTCAGAAATGTTAGGAGGCTCTGATGAATAGAAAGCTGATTTGGGAATTATTTTACAAATGCAGCCCAATTGCAGTGGTGTCCTCCTTTCTAGACTTGTCTCAGGGAACTTAATTAAATTCCTCCGAGTCACACAATGTTAGAAAATTGTAGAACTGGGTTTTGAAGTCTATCTAGTCAGTGGGATCAACTTTGGAATCTGCTTTCTTAATCATTATGCATACTGCTCCAGATAGGACATTTTTCATCATTCCCTCCCCCAAATCACTATATTTAATTATTTTTATGTTTTTCTAATACTCTAGTGTTCTGGCAGTGCTTGTATTACTTTTGTCACTATTTTAATTTCCTTTACCTTACAAAGACTTTCACTCTAGTAGATCACTGCACAATTATTTTTTCTTCTAAAATCTGAAAGATCAAACACATTTCACACTGTCAAAGGGATAAGTCATTACAACAATGAGGCAGTGCCAGAAGCCCAAATAATTTTAAAAACTTGTTTACCTAGAAATACTAATATATCCAGTGACATTTGATATTTGTGATATGCAATATTGATGACAACACACTCTCACTGGACTTGGTACTTCAATAGCATTTAGTTCATCAGTAAAGTGACATAAAAATTTACTTTCTCATTATCCCACACTTATAAACTCAAATTGACAGTTCTTTATGTTTAAATGCACTGACTGTTTTTGCTAGAAGGTAAAAATGAAAGTGATGAATTTTCACTTCATAGGTATTTCCAATAAAATATAGCACCTAATTTCTCCTCTAGAAATCCAACTGAATGGAAATATCTTTGTTTGTTTGTTTGAGAAAGAAATATTGGTATGAACATGATAACCTGAAAACCCAAACTCCTGCACACAAGAATCAGCCTCACAGGCAGGTGGTGTTAAGGTTGTGACACAGAGACAGAGGTCAGGATGCTATAGACTGAATGTTTGTGTCCCCCAGAATTCATATGTTGAAATCCTAACCCCCAATGTGATGATATTAGGACTGGGACCTTTGGGAGGTAATTAGTTCATGAGGGTGGAGCGCTTATGAATGAGATTAGTGCCCTTATAAAAGAGACCCCAGAGAATTCCATCACCCCTTCTGCCTTGTGAGGACACAGTGGGAAGAGGACCTTTTGTGAACTAGAAAGAAGTCTCTTACTAGACACAGAATCTGCCTGTGTCTTGGACATCCCATTCTCCAGAACTGTGAGAAATGAATTTCTGTATTTTATAAGCCACCTAGCTACAGTATTTGGTTACAGAAGACTGAATAGACTAAGACACAGGACTTTCCCAGCGAGGAATGTTTTTCCACCAATAACTCTGCAAAATGTTCTCAACAATGGCCTAATTCAGAGAATGGAAAGCAGAAAAATTTATTTCATGACAATAGAGCAGAACCATCCAATGGAACTTTCTGGGACAGTGGATATGTTCTATATCTTGTGCTGTTCAGTATAGTTGCCACCAGCCACAGGTGGCTATTGGGCATTTGAAATGTGGCTAGTGCGACTGAGGAACTGATTTTTTTAATTTTTACTTTATTTAAATGTATCTTTTTCCTGGTACTGAGTAGGGTATCAATTCTTTTTTTTATTTTTAATTTTTATTAGAGTATAGTTGATTTACAATGTTTCATTAGTTTCTGCTGTACAGCAAAGTGATTCAGTTATACATATACGTATATCCACTTTTTTTTAGATTCTTTTCCCATATAGCTCATTACAGAGTATTGAGTAGAGTTCCCTGTGCTGTACAGTAGGTCCTTAGTAGTTATCTATTTTACTTTATTTAATTTTAAATAGCCACATGTGGCTAGTGGCTACCACATTGGATAGTACAGCTGTGGAATGAAGGAAAGATGTTCTTACATCCTTAACTTCCTACCATTAAGGAAAGGACAAAAAGAAATTCTTTGAAGAGAATAGTTTGAATGAAGAATGGGGGAGACCACTTTCATAATCTTAATTGCCAGTTGTATTCATTGTATGCTTCTCAGTTTCAGTTTGCAGACCAATAAGATCCAATACAGATTATACTATGGTTTTACTGAGGAGGCAGCCTGAGGGGGTGAACAGGGCATTTGACAGGAGGCAGGTGATCTGGAATTTAGTCTGGGTGTTCTGCTACCTGAACAGGCCCTTATGTCTCTCAATTTTAGTTTTCTCATCTGCAAAATGAAACTGTTGAGCTCAACAAACGCTAGGGCATCACATGATCACAATGGTTTACATTCCTATCCAATTGACAAGACATTATTAAAACATTTTTTAAAAATCAGTATTATTGCTTCACAGAGGTAGAACTAAAACTCTTAGAAGTCTGCTGATTGAAAATAAAGCTTTAAGGAAACGCCAGAAATGCTTGGGATTTTCTGCAGGAAAGATTTTGTGACAGATCAGAGATAAGCAAATAAATAAAGCAAATGCATGCTTTCTTAGGAGAATAAAAGTGGACAATAGAGGGTATTTGTATGCTTAGAGCTGCTCCACTTATTTCCACAAGTTCCATTTGCTTCATACATAGAATAACCACAACAGGTCTGCCAAGTTGCCTCAGCATTGGGCTCCGTGCAGTAGAGACAGCGTTGGCACAAAGCGATTAGCTATCATCTAGTGAGAGGTCTCTGATTCACATTTGCACATACAAGCAAGGGTCTGCAAGGGCTAATCAGATAATTATACCTCAGGCAACCAATTTGCATGGCAAGTGATACAGAGTTTTATTTTATTTGCTTTACATTTCAGCCTTGGTATTGTAAAATGAGGTACCATGTAAAGTCACAACTGGTGGGGTGTTTTGTTTGTTACTACTTGGTTTGGTAAAATAGGTTATGAGTTTATAAGGATCAGATTGTGCTCTGTGACTTACAGTGTAAAATGACCTCACACTGAAGCCACCAGCAGAGTCCTGTGCCATCCAGGACTGTTTTTCTCCATACCCCTCCCCCAACATAAAAGATCCTAAGTGTCTTTGAAAATAAACAAGGAATCTCCATCTCTAGCCACTGCAGCTTATTATTCTATCTTCAGATGTGTGGTTTGTAACATTAAAAAAGTATGTAAGCCAGCCCACACCTAATATTTTAGTACAGAGATGACCAGTTGAAACTTTAAATGTTCAACACTTTTCTTCTTGCCTTTTAGCAAACTCTCCATATAGTTCTAATGGGCTCTTAAAACATGAGGTAACCACCAGAAATAGACGCTTTATTTAAAAAGCTCACTGTTCAGGTGCTTTTGCTAATCTGACATCAGGGAAAAGCTAAGTTCAAATTTCATACTTTGGAAAGCAATAAAAATCACCACCTGGAAATCCAGAGGTACAGGCAAATTGATAGTCAAAGCAGGTGTGTTGACCTCATAGAGACGTGGCAGAAGTCATTCAATGGTTCTGGAACGAAGGTTAGGGTCCCAGCAGGGCAGCAACTTCCTCGGGGGTCGGGGGGAGCTTTGCTGTTAGAGTTCTAGCTGCACATGCTATAGGCTTCCACTGTCTTACAAAGAAAGTTCTATTAGTTCTGCGTGGGTTGGGGATAGGTGAGTTAAACTGACTGGTTCAAACCAGTCTTCAAATAAAAGAACTAAAAACAATAGACCCCACGTGTATGAGCTCAAACACTAGAGGGCATTTCTATATTTTTTTTCCATTTTTGATTCTTTTTTGTTTTCTTTTGGCTCAGGCCTGGATCATGAAAAGAATTGCTATACACTGCCAGAAAGAGTATTTGCAGAGCACCAGCTATACCTTAGTGAATCCCTCTAGTTCAAGTCACATGGGAATAATTTCTAGGCATCCAATTATTTAACATTTACGAACCACTAATACTATTCTGAGAAAACCACTAGAGCATTTGGTATAGTCATTAGTTAGGAACTCAAAAAAGTAGGAAAAAACAGGGTAGGAACACGAACTCATTAATTCTCTAAGCTTCCACTGAGTACCTAGGATGGTAGACTGCATTCGTATTTCTAGTTTTTCACTCTGTCCTGCATCCACATCTTTTGCCATGTGGCTTTGAAGTTTCTTCCACTAGATGTGGAGTATATTTTGCCACTCAATGAAGGTCGAGCTTGATCATGTGACTTGCTTTGGCCAATTAAATACTAATGGGTATGACGTAATGAAATATTTGAAGTGTGGGTGTGCAGTTAAGTTTATCCTCTTGTGCTACTGCCTCTGCCATGGGAAATACTTTCTTCTGATTAGTTGCTGTCCCTTCAACCTGGGTTCTAGGGCCAGACTGGAGCATAGCCTACAGCAAGGAGCCAAGACAACAGCTTGATTAGAATCTCCCAGCTGAGCATAACCTACATCTTCTGATCCACAGTTAACCTCAGAACCATGCTCTAGAGTATAAATGCTAAGTTTTGTGTGATGATGAGTCTTAGTGTGGCTGGTTACAGAGCATTTTTACAGTAGTTGTTGACAAAGATACTTTTTACGTGCAAGGCATTGTGCTGGACTCTGGGGAACCTCAAGATGAATTAGAGACATTCCTTGCCCTTGACAGACTCTGGGTGTAATAGAGCAGACGTGTACATAAACTGCACAATATAGTTAGTGCTATGAGAGGTCTGGACCAGGTACCCTGGAAAAAAAGAAACAAATTGAAGAAAAAGATGGATGGCCACCAAAATAGAGTTCCCCTGCACTCAGTTCATGCTAGTCCTTTTATTAGCCTTAAAGGTATTTCCTGGTAAAACTGACCTTCTATATAACTAATCAAATTCCAGCTCCTTCTATTTAATAATTTTGTCTGTTTAAGTGTTTAAAATATACTCATTTTTCTCCTCTATACATACATTTACATTTACTCCAAAATGACAGCTGATTCAAGACTAAACTTAGGCTAAATCTCTAACATGAATTGAGTTCTATCAGCAATATGAGAAGTGTATCTTTCTACCCATTGAAGAAAATATCCAAACCACCTGAGGACAGTGAACAAGATATGTTCTTTCTCCATATGTAAATCCAGATCATGTGGAAATGCAAGGCATCAAGGCTGGACTGTCTAGGAGACATTTTCACACCTGCACGTTCCTCCCTACCATCTGAGACATCCAACCTGAATCCCACTGTTTGTTTGCATTAAAGCAGAAGGTCCCATCTTTTTTATCTGTAGAGGAATTGCTTTGGATTTCTTCCAAAGACTTATGAAATTCTGGAGACAGCAAACAAGGAGATGAGGGGTAGGAGAATAAGTGTTGAAGTTACTGATCTCTGGTGGGGAGAGGCTTATGCTACATGCCTCTGTCTTTTCAATGACAGACATGGTTGCATCTGCCCCCAGTATGTCCTATCCTGCTGAAGGTCTTAGTTAAAGTATCTAGGCATTGTATTAAAATGTAAATATTCCTCTGGGCTTGATAATTCAGGAATGCTTGAGGATTCATGCTATAACCAGGATCAGCAGGCACTCAACCATGAGTGCCCATACTCCACACTTCCAAGCCTTTGGCAAACATCAACAATCAATCATGGAATTCATTCCTACTGAGGCTTTCAAATTCTTCTAAAAATAATGTTGCAAAAAGCCACTATAATTTGAAGCTAAAGAACATGAAGACAAACAACATAGGCTCAAATGTTGCATCTACTACTTCCCAGAAGTGTTATTTGGGAAAATCAGTCTTTCTCTATACGTTGATTTCCTCATCCATCAATTATGTATAACAGTGACACCTACTTCATAGGATTGTTGTGAGGAGGAAATGAGATAATGTATGTAAGTTGGTTAGAAAAGTTCCTTACACATAGAAAGAGTTAAATGATTGGTAGCTATTTCTGTTATTCCCCACCTACTAGACAAAGCATGTTCTAGCTGTTCCACCTGATGACCTTGCCTTAGGACATAACTATCAGGAATGTCTGAACTGAGAAGAAACTTAAACACTTAGTCCACTCCCTCATCCAGCTCCCCTGGCCCTGACCCATGACATCTTGTAAACTAGGAAACAGGCTCAGAGAGGTTAAGTGATTTGCTCAGAGTTAGTGAAAGTCAGGACTAGAAGTGGGTTATACTGACTCCTGATACAGTGCAATTTCCATGAAACTAAGCCTAGGTAAGCCATTTTATCTTGAGGGTCGGTGATCAAGGTTGCAGAGGGCTTTGTGCAGCCATCATGGAACATCACCTCCAAGGTGTATAGAAGGAGGTCAGGCTACCCAGGATCATTATAATGGCTTCCCAAGAGCAGTATCCTTTCTCTTGGCACACTAACCGATGGAAGGACTTTGGGAGGAAAAGTAGAAGCACTACAGTTATCTCTTTCCTACAGTTTAACTTTCACAGAGGAATCTGTGGGGTAAGACCATAAGCAATTGCTTATTCATAGCAGTCTTGCCAAAGGATTTAATGCTTCTGCCTCCTCCGATGATAGTTAATACTCCAGCAAGGGCTAGGTTTTACCGTGGGTGTTGACTTGGTGCTGCAGTGGGCATGGGGGCATGGTGTCCCTTTCCAACTTCACTAAATCCACTCTACACAAGGCAAAACCTCCTCTCCACCCCTAACACACACACACACACACACACCCCTACCTCTAACAAAGACAAGCTTCACTCTTGGTGAAGCTTGGAAATCTGTTAGGTAGACAAAGATTATATTCCCCTTTGTCAGTGAGAAACCTGAAATTTAGAAAAGTTTCGAGGATTTCTGAGGATTAGGACAGCAGAATAAGAACTCCTGCCCAATCTTTCATCACCAAATGCTTTGTTTTTGAGTAATAATGGATGTGCTTGCCATTCTGGTATAGGTACCCCATCTCAGTGTTCATAGCTGCTACTCAGTGCCAAGGCAAAGCAGTTGATACCAAAAGCTCTTCTATATTTTTTTTTCCCCAAAGAAGAGAGCTCAAGAAAAACTCATTTTTGACACGTGATTTAAAACAGATAACATATACTTTCCTTTCTCAAGTCCAGGCTGGTGTGGTGTTATCCTTAGCCTCCATGCTCAGATCTGAGTGCTTTTGGGAGAGGTAAACTGTTGACATTCAGTTCTATATTTCCAAGTATTAACACACGCGGTGGGGAGCCTTTACGATTACTCACTCATGCTGAGGTCTTGGGCGGCCCACTCGAGCTATTCTTTCCCTGATGTCCCATCAAGCTGCCATGAGCCAGCGTGGATGCTGTCAAGCATTGGCAGGAAACCTGCCCCACTGGGACCCTCACACTGGAGTGAAAAATGTAAAGACGAGCAAGAAAAATGGGAACCTAAATGATTTTTTAGAAATGCTTTTAATTGTCCATGGAGAAACCTAAGTTTAATATTCAACACCTCCAACTCTAAGTTGATTATCTGAATGCAAGGACATCAAATGGCCAAGTGCCATCAAATTCTCCCCCTCTTCCCATCTCTGCATTCTCACCATTTCCTCAAACCCCACACAATTTCTGTGGGACCTGAAGGAATAAGTCTGTCATGTTAGTTCCATTTTCCTAATATGAGCTGTTATAATAAATTTAAGAGGCCACCAGAGTCCTTTGAGTTAAGAACAAATCGCACATCATCCTAACGTCACACCTATTTCTGTTTTATGACAGCAGTAAATCAAAAGCGGTTTCACAGTGTGAAAACTAGCTACAGCAGTCACAAGTGCCAGGCTCTCGGAGATGCCAATGCCCAAACATCTTTAGCTTTGCAGTGTATGTTTTGGCTCCTGGAGGCTTAATTTTTCAATTAAGGATCTTTTAAAAAGTGTGTATGTGTGTGAAAGAGAGAGAGAACAGAGTCAGGTAAATTTACCAGACCAGACAGTGAGGCTTTTGTTCTTTACGAATTTTATTTATTTATCTTAGCTTTACTTTTGCTTTGATATGACTTTTGAAAGGAGTATTGGATATGGAACCCAGCCAAAGAGTGTTTACGCAAAATTTAATATGACCTTGAGTGTAAATGAAATGCAAGTCTCCTGAAGATGCTGTGTAGCTTGGTACCATCAAGGGCTCTAAAACCCTGCTCAGATTTCACCCACAAGTCACGCTTCCTAGGTATTGGTTAGAATTCCAGGTAACTCTGCAAAATATTTCTTGCATGATTCTAGGCAGTTAGAATAATTTAGGAAGAGACTTGGTACATACCCATCACATAAAGTTGGTCTTTCCTGGTAGGCAACTGAATTTTTAAACTGCCTTTATCATTTTCTAATTGAGAATTATATTTCAGAGAATATTTTTAGCTTTATACTTACTTCCTGAACTAATTTATCAGTCATTACTAAATAACAGAAAAGCAATGAGAGCTAAGGTTTTGAAACAATGAAACTGTTCTTGTAGTTCAAAAATATGTCTGGGTGCTAATCTTTGATATAAGTTGATACTAACAAATTTTTTGAAAAAAAAGTCACCTGACTTTTGTTTTTTCAAAAAAGAAAGTTATATTGAAATTATTTCACACCTTTAATTCAGGGACCACCAAAAGTTGCGTTAAATATCTCTTAAGTACAGGTTCTCTCAGATTAGCCTCACTCTGGTGTCCATAATCAAAATCAAAGACTCATCTTGGGTTGCTGCTTCCTCTTCAGACCCGTATCCATGGTAGTGGTCAGTTTCTTCCTTCACGATGTCTTGACAAAACTCCCCCATCACTCATTTCCCGCTGCAGACCCTCACCTACCCAGGCAACATTTTTACGGCCCCCTCACCAACTACCTTTCGTCTTTCGTTACCCTTTAATCGATTGTGCACAGCAATGTCGGATTAATCTCTCTAAAGCTCCTTTTTCACCATCTTATTCCCCTAGTTATTTAAGAAGCTCCAATGACTACCCTATTCCCCACTGCACAGAAGCACACCATCACGTAAGACTGCGGAGGTGGATGAGTCAAAATGAACCATCACAGTAGCACTCAGAGCCAGAGTGTTCAGACATGCTTTGGAGAAGTTTACATCCTCCTGGGCTGGCTGTGATCAAGGGCTGGTCTTCCACATGTTTTGAGATCCATTATAGTTATTAGACTCCTGACTAGACCCTGGAAAATTGATTCATTCTAATAACACACACAAAGACAGTTATAAACTAAGGCACAGTTTATTAATTTGCAGTGGCCAACCACCACCAGGCCTGGGAACAGGACCGGTCAGATGTGAACCAGGCACGCCCTTCCTGGTGAGTGGTTCCTCTAGGGAGGCTAGACTATTTATCAGCATGTGTGTGGGGAGCACAGAATCGGAAAAAGGAAGTCGATTGTTGCCTGAAGGAAATATGCGTCACACTCATACAACACAACGTTGACCTTCTCCACCCAAGGGATAGTTCAGACTAAGAAAGAAATAGAGCTATCCCGATCATTTAAATCAAAGCACCACTCTCACAGGAGAGTGATGGATAAACAAGGATGGTTCTTTTCTTATTGTTATTATTATTTGTTTGTGTTCGTTTTCTATACCGAAAGAAAAAGAGAACACTTACTGGGTTTTCAGATTTTGTGTCATTATGGCATCGCTTGATGACATGTTACTACATACAGCCTTCCTTTCATTTTAGGCTCCCTTCCTAATGACATAAGAGTTCATAAACAAGTTATCCCTAAATTGCAATATAGTGGGAGATAAAATGATACAGCTTCTAGTCATTGCCTGTTGTTAGTTGATTGTACCCATTTCATTGAGAACGACTGCTCAGCCTTGTCTCTAAATGTGTGGATTTCTCTGACTTTCATTCATCTACCCCTATCCTACCACAAATGGCCCTGAAATCCACATCCCTAGCATAAACCCTTTGTCCTGCTAATAGAACCCTACCAAGATTCCACCCACCTCCTCCACATTTGTTAATTCACCAGTTTTTCATTCAGAGCTTGCTCTTTGCCAGATACTAAGCCCTTGCTTCCCTGGAGTGAAGATGTCAGACTATTACATAAATAATCACAGCACAATTTGCTAAAAGCTGTAATAAGAGGTAACCACTATGTGTGGAAGAAATACTGAAAAAACATGATTCACTTTATTTTGGGGGAGTCATCCTATGCTTTACAGAAGAAGTGATACATGTGACATATAAGGGTGTGGTAGGTAGAATAATGACTCCCAAAGATACCTACACCCTAATCCCCAGAATCTGTGAATAGAATGTGTTATCTGGACAAGGAGAATTAAGAGTGAAGATGCAATTAAGATTGCTAATCATCTCACCTGAAATGGGGAGATTATCCTCGATTATCTGAGTAAACCCAATGGAATCACAAGGATCCTTAAATGTGGAAGCAGGAAGCAGAAGAAGAGTCAGTGTCAGAGTGATGTGATATAAGAAAGATTCGTATGGCTGGATTTAATGATGGAAGGGGACTACAGGACAAGGAATGTGGGAAGCCTCTGGCAGCTGGAAAAGGTAAGGAAACAGATTCTCCCCTTCAGAAAGGAATGCAGCTCTGATTTTAGCTGACACCTTAATTTTAGCCCAGCAAGACCTGTCTTGGACTTCTGACCTCCAGAACTGTAAGAAAATAAATTTTATTGTGTTAAGCCCCTAAATTTGTGGTAGTTTGTTACAACAGCAATAGAAAACCGATACAAAGAGTAAGTACGATTTCATGGGAGGAAGGGGTTAATGAGGGTCTTGCAGTCAGGGGACATGACATTTAATCAAGTATTTGTTGTGACTAAGCACCATATCAAGTGCTTTTCATGCATCATGCCACAAGAGAAGAGGTCCTTTTGTGTAGTAAATGATTGTCAGATGAACTATCAATAAAGACTATTAGTGATGTAGACTAGAAAAGGTGCTTTGGACTCAGCCGATAAACAGTAGCAATAAGAATGATGTTACATTATGAATTAAAGAGGTTGTACACATCAAACTCTGGGAAATCAAGCATGGGGATGCAATGACTGGATGGTGTAAAATCACTCCTCTAGCCTACAATTCCAACTATCATCTTCACTGTCCCACCAAGAGGTTCCATTCGCACCTCATGTTCAGTAACTTTTCGATTAAACTCATTCTCTGGCTCCTGCAAAATCTACTTATTCTTCAAAGTGCCTTGTTTCTGTTCATGGAACCACTGTATTGTTAATAACTCAAGCTTGAAATTTCCAAATCACCCACTCCCCCAACCTTCTGTACTCAACCATTTATCATGTCACATGGCTTCTATCATGACGATTTTCTGGTATATTTCTCCTCTTTCACTTTCCTGATGGCCACCCCTCTGTGTGCCATTTTAAGCTCAAACCATTATTTTTGTTCTTTTCCCAAATGAGTCATGAATTTCCCTTCCCCTCATGACAACTTCTCCATGAAGTTGCCTTGCTCTTTTCCTTTTCTGAACTCCTGCAACACTAATTGTTCTTCAAAACACTTAAAACGTCCTGAGAGAACGTCCTCACTCATGTTTCCCCATGCCTCTCTTATTCACTCCTCAGCTCACCACTGCTGACCTCACAACTGCTGGCCATTCTATTGAAATGGCTTTCCATGAAGTCACAAGTGACCTTCTATTTACCAAATTTCAAGATTTGTTTCGAGCTTCCCTCAACTTGACCTCTTTGCAACATTGACATCATTGACTACTCTTTTCTTTCTGAAACTCTTTTCTTCCTTTGATTCTAAAATAGTTTCCAGTTTCCCTTCTTATTGTTTTACTAACTATTTTGTCTCCTCTAATGACTATCCAGCCTCTAATGCTGCTTCCTACAGTCCTAATCTGAGTTTTCATAATTTTTCATTATATTATACCTCTCTTCTCTAGATATTGAACACAAATATAGCTTGGAAAGTGGAAAGAACACTAGGATGTTTTAATCTTGATTATTGAAATTCTATCTTTTAAAATAGATTCTGAGTATCTGCTCTCTGCTCAGTAGCATGTTGAACATAGAATTCAAAAGAGATCAAGATACAGTTTTTATCTCCTGAAAGCTGATAACCAAGTGAGATCGATGCAACATAAACGTATAAAATTTTTAAGAAATGATCCAAGGAAGAATTCATTTATTTGCTGATTGACAATGACCACTGAACAACACCCACTGAGTGTAGTGACTAAATAATTATGATGATAAAGGAGTGTCTCTTCCTCTATGGATAAAGAAGACAAACACTAAGCCACCAGATAAATAGCTTTCCCCTCTCTTTCTTTGTATTGAGGTACAAAGAGGAAATTATATGAAGAAAATGTCATTTTCTAAGTTGTACTCAACTTTGAATACCGCCTCCTTTTCAGTTTTCACAGTTCCTTACTGCACTAGAAGTAAGTTAAATCTATCTTTCTGGGTCTATTAAAATATTTTAAAACATATCATCCTTGTATTTATATACAAAGAGAAAACCTGAGAAATTACAGCAAGGAAAATATATTCCAGGTGAATTAGACTGGGATCTTTAAGACTATACCAGATCTTCTTACTGAAAATTTATTTACTCATTTACAACAGTAAATCAGGCACCTGCATTTTCAACCATTTCTTTCTCTAATAAATTAGCCCCCAAAACCTAACCAGATGACAAGTTTTAAAAATTTGTATTTATATAGACTTATACTGTACCATCTCTGATATACACTCACTCCTGGCAGACAATATAGAGTAACAAAACGTTTTGCATTTTGGCCTGAATGAGAATCAGATTAATTCAGGCATATCATGATGAAAATTTCCCTTTCTGGCCCATTAGACTGCAATTTCAAATGGTCTGGAAAATTTGGAGTGTCATTCTCTATCCCTGATTCTCCATCAAGAAATTTAGAGCCCATGTTTCTTACTATTCTACAAATAAGAAAGTTCTTGTTTTCGTACAAAATAATAATCATTCTATTATGTAATTCTCCTTGGGCAGAGGGAAAGGAAGCAAATCTTCTACACGCTGGTGCCTACAAAAATCCTAGTGTGAAAACCATCAAAGCCATAATAGACATAAGCTGTTACCCTAGGAATAGATGTTATACCTGAAGCTTTGTGGATTAGACTGAAAGAAAAATTGTGAGCTACAAACACTTCAGAAATAGTTTGCTCAATGTACTGAGCCAGAAAAAAAAAGTTTCCTCATGACATGTTTGTTCTTATCCCTAGTCAGTCCATAAGTGTATGAAACAAACTTTTGCACTGTTCAAACCTAAATTCTGCACTAAAAAATCATTTCACGTGAGAGTCAACAGGCTCATCCAACTTGATGTTCACCACATCTCTCTGGGCACAGAAACAGGACTGGATATTAACTCCCAAAGCACAGTCCAAACTAGGCTATGGTATTTCAAAATTATATCAAAGAGATTGCAGAAACAGACTGACACATACATGGGCATCTGACTTATGACAAAGGTGAGACTGCAACACAGCTAAGAAAAGGATGAACTCTTCAATAAATTCTACCTGGTTAATTAGATAACCATAAAGGAATAAGATGATGTTTTTACTCCTATCTTGATCTATTCACAAATATAAATTCCAAACAAGTTATGATTTACATATGAGAGATAAAATAAAAAAGATATTAGAGAAAAACATAAGTAAACACCTTTATGACTTTGGAGTAGGCAAGACTTTTAAAATAAACACAAAAAGCATTAAACATAAAAAAATCGATAAATTGACTAAATTAAAATTAAGAAGTTCTATTTTTTTTTCAGAAGACATCATTGAGGGAGAAATAGATAGCTCATAGAGGGGAAGAAGCTACTCACAATATACATCCAATAAAAGACTCATATCTATAAATATAAAGATACACAAATCAATGAGAAGACTGGCAACCTAAGAGAAAAATGGGAATGACTTAAGCAGCTACATCATAAAAGAAGATACCTAAATGGCCAGTAACCATCTGAAGGGTACTTAACTTCATCGGTGTGATAGATCACAAAAATGTATCACTTCTTCCATCCCTGTCTCCATGCCATCTAGCATGTTACTTTGTAGTACTGACTGACGCTGGATCTAAGCTAGGCTGTGTGATTCACTTTGACCAGTGGGATATTAGCAAATGTCATGCAAACAAAGGTCAGAAAAGCACTTGCACAACTGGACTTGTTTGCTTTTGCACCTGTTCCTATGAGGATACTGGGGCTAGCCTGCTGGAGAATGAGAGATGAGTAGAGATCAGTAACCCCAATCACTCCAGCTTCAGCCAATCAGTCACCAGGCATGTGAACAATGCCAGCCAAGAACAGCAGAGCTGCCAAACCAGCCCCTAGCTGACTCCATTCTTGGGATTGGCACATGCTTATTGTGGAACGCCACTGACATTTTGTGGTTGCTTATTATGCAGCATTATTGAGGCAATAGATAACTGATACTATAAGTCACGAGAAAGATGAAAATAAAACCTCAGTGCAGTACTACTACATACACACCAAAATTGCTGAAATGAAAAATAAGAAAAATCTCAAGTGTTAGCAAGCACTTAGAGCAATAAAAACTTTCACACATGGTTGGTGGAAATGTAACATGGTTCAGTCATTTTGGAAAACTGTTAACAGTATTTATCATAGTTGAACCTATGCATACCTTTTGATCCAGCAATTCCATTCCTCAGCATATAACAAATAGAAATGGGTACAGGTTCCCCCCACTATATGAAAGTAGAGCATTCCTATGAAAACTTTCATAAACTGAGATGGCATAAAGAGACGAAGCAATTACCTTAGGACACATCTTGCTAATGGATGCACAAAATAAATCAAGATAAATCACAGATACTCACAGACACGGTTCAAACACAATGCTGAGATGTTAAGTGTGTTTCCCAGGGAAAGTGCTATTCTCACTGCTAAGGGTCCATGTTGCCTCTATAACATTTCACTGTAAAACAAATGCTGAACACTATTTTCAGCTTTTTATTGAAGTATAGTTGATTTGCAATGTTTTTTTAGTTTCAGGTGTATAGCAAAGTGATTCAGTTATACACATACACACACACACACACACACACACATTCTTTTTCAGATTCTTTTCCATTATAGGTTATTACAGGATATTAAATATAGTTTTCTCTTTCTTCTTTTTTTGTAAAAGCAAAAATCCTCTTTGGATTTCCTTCAGTCAGCAAAAACAGGTGCCAGTGGAGATCTTTCACAAAAGCAAAGTGGTATAAAGCAAACTTTAGAAAAGTGGGGATATGTCTTCACCAAAAGACTTGTATATGTGTTCACCAAAACACGTGTCCTAAAATGTTTATAGTAGAACTGTTTGTAGTAGTCAGAAATGAGAAGCTACTCAAATGTCCATCCAATGTAGAATGCATAAACAAGTTGTGGTATATTCATAATGAAATAGTATATAGCAGTAAGAACGAATTACCACGTTTACATTCTACCATGTGGATAAAATTCACAAACATAATGTTGAGCAAAAGAAGCCAGACATAAAAGAGTACTTATTGTGTGAACCCATTTGTATAATAAACAAAGACAGTAAAAAGCAATCAGTGCAATTAGAAGTCAAGAGAGTGGTTATTCCTGAGTGGGCATAGCTATTGGAAGGGAAGTGTGGCGGGGGGGAGGCATTTTGGTTGCAGTACTGGTATTATTCTCTTTATTATTTAGCTGCTAGTTATGCTTCTGTGTTCAGTTTGTAAAAATTCACTGAATTGTATATTCATGCCATATATACTTCTCTATATGTTACTACACTTCAATAAAAAGTTAAAAACAATTATCAAAGGTTTATACCACAGAGGGGGGAGTAAAAAATGGATATTAGATAAAAATTCTTCTAGAGTTTAGTTACACTTGACAGAAAAGCCAAGATAGCAGTGGCTTAACCAAAATACAAGTTTATTTCTCCTTCACGTTAATGAAACTCAGAGGAAGGTAGTCCAAAATTAGCATGAGTGGCCCCATAATCAGTCCTTTCTCTTGCCATTTCACTCTTCCTAGGCTCCATGGTCCCAGATGGCTGCACGGCAACTGGCAGGAAGAAGAAAGGGCTAAAGAAGAATCCATTCTGTCTTTTATGGACACTTCCAGAAAGTTCGCATAACACTTTTGCTTACATCCCATTGGCCAGAACTTAATTACAATGCCATCTCCATCTGCAAAAGAGACTAGGAAAAGCAGTCTATATTCCAGGTGATACCTGCACAACTGAAAATTAGATCTATTCTTCAAAGAAAGAAGTATAAAATGAATATTGGGAGTCGACTAGTAAGCGTTGACATGTCCTTCCACAGGAATCCTTCACTGGCTGTCTCTTTCTTTAGCCTTAGTATTACAGGAAATCGCTTTCCTTCCTGAGCAGCAGTTGACAAACATTTTTGGTAAAGTACCAAGGGGTAAATATTTTAGGCTTTGCCAACCTAATGGTTGAGTTGCAGCTACTCAGCTCTGCTATGGTAGCAGCCAGAGACAATATGTAATGGAATGAACATGACTCTGTCCCAATAAAACTTTATTTCCAGAATCAGGCAATGGGCTAGATTTGCCCTGTGAGCTTGTAGTTTGCTGACCTCTGCTTTAGAGGCTCCAGAAAGCCAGTTAAGCCCCATATGGACAGACGGGATGTTTGACTTATTCTCCACTGTTTCCCCAGGCCCTGGCATGTAGTCATTGATCAAAAAATATTGATTAAAAAATGAGTACCTATTAAAAAATATCTTCTTCAAGATATTACGATTTTCACAATAAAGTTTATTCAAAGAAAGAAAAGGAGTTAAGTTGAATTTCACCAAGAGAATATATAAAAGTTCAAGGCAGGACTTCCCTGGTGGCGCAGTGGTTGAGAGTCTGCCTGCCGATGCAGGGGACATGGGTTCGTGCCCCGGTCCGGGAGGATCCCACATGCCGCAGAGCGGCTGGGCCCATGAGCCATGGCCGCTGAACCTGCGCGTCCGGAGCCTGTGCTCCGCAACGGGAGAGGCCACAACAGTGAGAGGCCTGCGAACCCAAAAAAAAAAAAAAGTTCAAGGCAAATGGAGAAGCGAGGAAAAGAAATGTGTCTTTGGGAAGGGAGCGAAAAGAATTATCCAAAAAGAAAAATTTATAAGCCTGGTAGGGTCATGAGGACTTTATAGTTAGTAAACAAATAAACAAACAAAAATCTTCTCCACTCTCCACGTTCTTTGGATTCTTTTCACTCAAGGGGAATGGGATTTGAAGATCTAGGAAAAGCGTTATTTCTCACAATTGGAGGATCTACGTGTGCTCTAAGTCTGGGGAAGCATTATTTCTTCAAATTGAGTGATTCTTTTCTTTCAGGGTCAACTCCCTTACCCCATTCATTCTTCTCTCTCTGAAAGGGATCCAGAGAAACTCTGTGTGCTCCTTCTCTTGGCATTCCACAAATAGAACAGAGCAAGACATTAATGAAGAGAGAAAACAGTTTTCCATTTATTTTGCTTTCAGAAATATACTTGGAAAGCCCTGTGCCAAAGCTGTACTATATCAAAGAAACCATAATCCAAAAGACTAACCCTTTTTAAATGATAACCAACTGCATTTTGTATTTTCATAGAATTACTTTATTTCCGTAAAAAACAGAATTTCTATTTTTCCAATCAAGGAGCTGAGTTTCTAAAGCTTCCTGTGGTCTATTTACATTTCCTACAGTAACCTTTTTAAGCAACAGACCAAGGAAAATATGAAACATTTTTTTAATTTCATTTTCCCTTTTTAAAGGAGCCTCTATATTTTCCTGACCTCACTGAAGGCCTCAGAGACAACATCAATTTCCAAATATGAAGTAGCAGCAAATTAGTAGATGCCTCTTTAATACAAAAATTATCATCAGACTTCAGGTATATTCATCAACTCGTGCTATATTCTATGCATTGAGTACGGGTGTTACTTTTCCATCTTTTTCTCTCAATCAGAAAAGTAGGATAGTAAGATGAATCTGAATTTCTATGTGCTGAAGAGCAGGGTCTTTAAAGAGACTGGCAAATACTGTGAATGGGAAACTTATTACTAACTCTTCAAACAAGATGATGAGCGTAAGAACTAAAGACCTCAGGAGGTTGTATTTATTCATTTATTTAAACAATATTTATTAAGGATTTCTAGTTGACCATCACTGTGTTAGGTGCTGGTAGATGGAAAGAGAAAGGGTTGATGCAGACCAATAAGAATTGCCCTTGGGTTATTGCAGAAGAAATGATTATAATGATAAGAAACCTGGAACTTCATCAAACAAATTATTTTGAGAATGTTCTTGACTTTCCCACATACTTTGGGGAGCAACAGAACAGGACCACTATTTAAAACATGACAACTTAAAATAGTTCTGTGGATGTCATTCAGCCTAAAAATCCTGCTGGCTTTCTCCATCTGTTATTGTATCATCAGTTGCCTTATTCATCTCAACACAGAAGTCCCTTTTTTCTTTTCAAAAAAATTTTTTTTATTGAAGTATAGTTGATTTACAATGTTGTGTTAATTTCTGCTGTACGGCAAAGTGACTCAGTTATATACATAGACACATTCTTTTTAATATTCTTATCCATTATGGTTTATGAATATTGAATATAATATCCCCCAGGATATTGAATATAATTCCCTGTGTTTTACAGTAGGACCTTGTTGTTTATCCCAAAAGAGTCTTTTTGAACTCATGGCTTGAATTGACGTTATAAGTGGGGAATACTTCTTCCACTTTGGAGGAAATTAGCACAGCATTTCTAGACTTTCTTGGCTCCCTCTCTTACACCTGCCCAGGCCAGGTGGAATTACTTACCTGGATGGTAAATGTGAACAGAAAAAGTAAGCAGAACCCTTCCCTCTTCCATTTCCTTGAATGCAAGCTACCTGCAGGGAGCAGGAGTTCTAGGCTGATAAGAATGTCTGAGTCTGGAACTCCATACTAGGAAACTCACTTACCTGCAGTTACAAGTCACAGCCTCCAATCTGGCTTTTCATAATTATAAAAGTAAAATGTCGGTCTCCACATGTCAACTTCCTTGTTTTATTTCTCATTTGGTTCAGAACTTGGATAGGCAAAAAGGGTGTTGTTACTGGTGCCTCCCATCATGCCCCCAAATCTGGTGCAATGAACAATGAATTTTGAGAAAAAGAATACAGGGAATGGAATTTTCAGACAAAACAGAACAAAATTAAAAGCAATTACAACCAAATATGGTAAGAGGCATTTGATGGAGCCAGGATGCATGCTTTGAGCCTTGGGCTTTAGTGACGGGCATATACATCTTTGACTTTGATTACTTTCTTTAGTTCTTTTGAAAGTTCACTTCAGAACAGTTTCTAGGTTCCAGTTGTCCAAGCATTAGTACAGGGGTTGGCAAACCATGGCTCACAGGCCAAATATGATTTTGTATTAAAAAAAAAAAACTTTCACTGGAACACAGTTGAGTCTATTCATTTACATATAGTCTACGCCTGCTTTCATATGATAATGGCAAAACTGAGTGGTTGCAATAGAAATCATATGGTCCATAAGCCTAAAATATTTACTACCTGACCCTTTACAGAGAAGTTTACCAACCCATGCATTAATGAGTTGAATGGTCTGATACCCTCTGCTGTGCTTCTCAGCCAGTTTTGTAAACCATTAGGAGATTTTGGTCTTTGATACTAAGTATTGATCCTTATCCTGGGCCAAGGCAGAACTGACCCCCAAATTGGGTGGCTTATATGCTTTTGATCTACCATGTTCTAATTATATAATGTGAACCTTGGAGATCTATGTTGCAGCTTTACCCACAGAAAAGAAGAGGACTTTACTATGGAACAAATAAGAAATGAGGGTCTCTACCATATCATTCTATAGACATAACCTTCACTTGGACAAGAGTAGAAGGAAAGCTCGCTGAAATCCTCATTAAAATAAAACCAAAAATTTGTTTAAAAAAGCTGATATAAGAGCCGCTTTCCTCTTGAAAATTATGCTGGCACAAAAGTAGTACAAATACCTAGGTCACTCAATATAGACATTACAGGAAGGTTTAGATTAATAGACTTTGGTATTTTAAGAAACAATTTTCTTCCTAAAAATGGTGGGGAAAAAAAGCCATATAGCTAAGATGCGGTTCAATTTAAATGTTTGTTAAAATATGGCTGGAAAAGGAGGTAGAGGTAACCACTGAAAAGTGGTTACCAAGACAGGAAAGTGACTGGGACTTAAAGAATCCTAATAGAAGAAAAGTGGTATTAAACCTTAAGAGAGAACTTGCTGAAAGAGAAGAACAACAGAATGTAGAAGGACTCATGATTTAAGGCTCAGAAGGTAAAGCAACTGTGTCTGAGTGGGAATGAGGGTCCATGTGAAAGCAGGAACTGGACATGCTACAAAGGGAGGAAGCATAGCCCTTCTAGACGCAGGAATGTTGGAAGAACATCTCCAACCAACCAAGCCAACTATGTCCCAAAATCTGGATTGGGCAAAATATATCAGCGCTGAGAAAGATAACTTGGCCAACAGCCTCACTGTGTCCAAATGAAGGAGGCACTATAGAAGGTATCCAGGTTCCATGGAGCTCATCTGAGTGATGCTCATATAAGCCACTGGCTGAGAAGCACAGCAGATGTAGTTCATGGCCTTATCCAGCCCATTCCATTTGTATAATCCCAGTTCAAAGATCCAGGATACTCATAAGCCATACTACATAAAGGACAAGATGGTACCCATATCTGATCAACATGAAAGCAGATAAAATAACTCAAGGTTGTCCAAATAACTGGGTCTTGAATTTCCTGGCTATGCCACTTGAGGTCAAAAGACTTTGATCTGAATTTCATTTTCAACATATGCATCTATGAAAAAGGGTTTATGTTTTCTAAAACTTGGTTTCCACATTTAAATGGAAAAACACCTACTCACAGGGTTTTAAATGCAACATTGTATGTAAAAATGTCTTGTGCCATTTCTGTCATATATGAGGTACACAATATTCAGGGAATTCTATTTCCTTCATACCTTTCTTTAAAAGAAGAAGGTAGAAAAATAGTGATAGCCGCAAACCTAGATTCAGTACAAAATGTGTTTAAAAGGTCAGTGTCCTTTCCCAATTCCATAGCTATTCATTAAAACAAACAAACTAAAAAAGGTTAAGATTTAGAAGTTAAGATTGTAGTAGACATTATGTCTAATACAACTTTTCTAAATTTCTCATTAAATTAAAATATTCATGAGTTTAAACAAAAAGACAAAATGATGACAGTGTTGTAAATAAAAAATAAGAAAAGACCTTAGCCCAAAGTGCAGGGAGAATTTCCACTGAATGGATCACCCATGAGAATGGAATGAAATACATATTCTTAGATTATACAACATGTACTCCACCCTCTGAATCAGAACTGAACAGAGGGCCCCAAAGAAGGTAACAAAACTTTGCCCCAACCTAGAGGGTGAGAGGGTGTACAACTCAGAGAGACAACAGCCCATGCAACAAATGCTTAGGAACTGTGCGTCAGGCAAAATCATTGTCATTCTCTGCTCTCCCATCCCATTCAGCCCTTCCCCCAAATCAGCAACTTTTTCTTGTTATCTCCATTTAGAGACTAACATTCCTGGACATCATGGCAAGAGGTTGAATGGAGTGCACAGTTACAGAAAGTTTATATCCTGGGATTGAGACAGGCTGGGACCTGGGACCCTTTGCTGCAGTGCTTGTACCTGGAAAGACGTCTCCTCGAGGAACAGAATACAAAGAAACTGTAAGGGACTAAAAATAACTGTGTGCATGTGCAGTTGGGGGCAAATTCTGGACAACAAGATACAAAACGACCAAAAAAACCCCTCCAACTGCCACTTCTGAGGAGCTGGGAGCAAAAACAGGGTGTCGGGAGCAAAAGCAGGGCACTGCGCATGCCCTCAGCACTCAACACCGTGAAAGGGGTGGGCAAACCACCTAAGCCACCCCTTCCACCTGACCCCAGGACACACCCCTACCCTCACCCCATATAAGGAACAAGCTCATCCCCCGCATCGGGGAGAAAGCAAGGGAACCTCTTACTCATTTTTACTCCCTCCTGTGACCTCAGGAGCCCCAATAAAGTCTGGCCTGAATATCTTGACTGGACTCTTACCAATTTCTATTGATTGGGGAAAGCCAAGAACGCTGATTGGTGTCAGGATAATTGAGTCCCCTAACAAAAAGTATTATAAGAAGGGGTATAAAGAGGAAGCACACTGGGCATAGCAGGTGCTGGGGGTGAAGTATTTCATGTTCTATATTGCTTAAAGGAGCTCTGTAAACTGCATCTGAATCTCTAGCCTAGTCACAGGAGCAGACAATCTGAGCAAGAGAAAATGCCTACCTACTTAAGAGCTGCACATTCCAACATGTGAATGCCTACTGAGCATCACACTGAGCAGGTGGTAAAAACCATCCTTAATGTCAGGAGGTGAGCTGGTGTGGGAATGGATGCAGTTCTAATTCCTCATTAGAACAGACATTGGTGGAAGCAGAGAACTGGTTTAGAACATTTGTCTACTCTGATAGCAAATCCCAGGCCTGAAGGGACTACTTCTCAATAAAGAGTTGGCAAACAAAATTAAGAAAATAAATAAAGCCTACCAAAAGACAACAACATAAAGTCAATAAAAAGGATCCTTAAAAGTAAAAAAAAAGTTTTACAATAATTTATTATAATTATACTTTCAATATTATATTATATATAATTATACATAATTATTTATAACGATAATATTTCAAAATACATAAAAATAAAAACCAGTGTATTAGTTATTTGTTGCTGTATAACAATATTATCACAAACTCAGTGGCTTGAACAAACACTTATTATCTCAAAGTTTCTATGTGTCAGGAGTCCAGGCATGTTTTAGGTGGGCCCTCTTTTCAGTGCCTCACAAGATTGCAATCAAGTTATCAGTTAAGAGCTGTGCTCTTATCTGAGGCTTAGCTGAGGAAAGATCCATTTCTAAACTCACCCATGTTGTTGGCAAGATTCAGTTCCTTGTGGCTGTAGGACTGAAGGCTCAGCTTCTTGCTGTTTCTTGGCAGGAGTCCACACTCAGCTCTTCATGGTTACCTGCTGCTCCATCCGTGTCAGATTCTACAACATGACTGTTTGCTTCACAAAGCGAGCAAGGTAGAGAGAGGCCCCAGCAAGATGAGAACTACTATCTGCTATAATGTAATCACATAATCGTGCACATGTAGTCACATACATCCCTCACCTTTGCCATATTTTATTGGTTAGAAGCAAGTTACAGTTCCTGTCCACATTCAAGGGAAGAATCACACAAAGGCATGAACATGAGGGAGTGGGGATATGGAGAGCCACCTTAAGAGTCTGTCTATCACAGACTGCCCTCTGGTCCCCAGTTATTCCTGTCCTTGCTGTCTGCAAAATAGAGTCACTTTCTCTCAAGGAGCCCTGAAATATCATCTCATTACAATAGCTACTCAAAATCCAGAACCTCACCATTTAATCAGGTCCAGGTATGGATGAGACTTCTTGGGTGTTACTCTTCTTGATTTGTGGATCTATGAAACTAAACAGACAAGTTATCTGTCCCCTACATCCTCAATATTTAAAGGTTGGACAGGAATAGAATAGCAGCTATAGGCATTCCCTTTTATAGAATGAAGTAGAA
Source organism: Pseudorca crassidens (assembly GCF_039906515.1). Classification (NCBI taxonomy): domain Eukaryota; kingdom Metazoa; phylum Chordata; class Mammalia; order Artiodactyla; family Delphinidae; genus Pseudorca; species Pseudorca crassidens. Next base: position 23,623,079 of record NC_090306.1, on the reverse strand, counting down.
GATACGAAGAAGTTTCTGATCCATAGCAATTCAGAAATCTAGTCAGGCTAATTGTTGAGTTTCTTGATTAAATTGCAAGGCCTAGGAATAATTCCTTTGTGGCTCTTGTGACTCCTTCCTCTGAGCTCTCATTTCTTTCCTCTGAGGCATCCTTCATTTTCCTTGAAAGGTAGAACAGGATTACAGCTGCAAAGTTTTATTAGCCTTCTTCCTGCCAGTAGAATTTGGTGGATCCAATAGCCTCCTTTCATTTGTACTCTAGCTTTCTGTTGTGGGCTTTGTGGATGTAAGAGGCCATCTTGGGGAACCTGACATGATAGGAATAGTAAGTGGCAACTACGAGTTGAGCGTGACCTCTGGTCAACGGCCAACAAGAAATCAAATCCCTCAGTCCACAAGGAACAGAATTCTGTCAACAACCTGAGTAAACTTGGAAGCACACCTTGCCTTAGTTGAATCTCAGATGAGAGCACAGCCTTGGTGGACATTTTGTTTGTACCTTGTGAGACACAAAGCAAGAGACTCATCTAACCTGGACTCCTGACACACAGAAAATGTGAGATAATAATTACATATTGTTTTAAGCCATTAAGTAGTAATATTGTTATACAACAATAGAAATCTAATACAGACAGTATTAATAAATCAGATTTAACAATTATTAATCCATGATTAATACTTGTTTTGTCTATGCACTTTACCGATTTTCCCCAATCCCACTGGATTATTTTGATGAAAATCTTAGATATCATATCTTTTATTTATTTATTTATTTGTTTGTTTGTTTTGCAGTATGCGGGCCTCTCATTGTTGTGGCCTCTCCTGTTGCGGAGCACAGGGTCCGGACGCGCAGGCTCAGCCGCCATGGCTCACGGGCCCAGCTGCTCCGCGGCATGTGGGATCCTCCCAGACCGGGGCACGAACCCGTGTCCCCTGCATCGGCAGGCGGACTCTCAACCACTGCGCCACCAGGGAAGCCCGATATCATATCATTTTATTCATAAATAGTTCTGCATATGTCTAAAATATAAGAGCTCTTTTGTAAAACATAATTAAATGTCACTATTAAACCTAAATTATGAAAACAATTCTTTAGTATTATCAAATATTCAATGTTCCAGTTTCTCCAATTGTCTCCTAAATGTTTGTCTACAATTTGTTTCTTCAACTCAGGATCCAAACAAGGCCTATGCACTGAAACTGGTTGACGTATCTCTTAAGATTCTTTTAATCTATAAGTGTGATCTCTCTTTTTTTCTCTCTTTCTCTCTCTCCCTCCTTCATTTCTTATTTTTCTTATTTTCTTTCAATCTGTTTGTGTCTCATGTTGAATCTCTTGTTTTCTGGATTTTGCTCACTGTGTTTCAGTAATGTTATTTGACATATTCCTTCCTCCCCTGTATTACCTAGAACAGAATTTCTCAACCTAGGCACTATTGATATTTTAGACTTGATAATTCTTTGTTTCAGGGATCTGCCCTGTGCATTACAGGATGTTGAGCAGCATCCCTGGCCCCTACCCACTAGGTGCCAGCAGCACCCTTCCCCAGCTGTGACAACCAAAACTGTCTCTGGACATTGCCAAATGCCCCAGGGGGATGGGGGAGATGACCATTGGTTGAGAACAATGACTTAGAAAAGCATATTTCTAATAATAACTTTGTAAGAGAAAAAAAAATTACAAGTCATCTTCTTTGTGACCTAAAAATACACATGAAGGAATCGGATCAGGATCCATAAAAACAAATAGATTGAAATACCAGCACATACAGAAGCACTGGCCTGCGGGTTTATATTTTTTTTAAACAGAATATAAGGAAATCCCAATTTCAAGAGCAAATTAAAATCTTCATTGAATCAGTAAGCTAGAACATACGTTTGAAAATCTCCCAGAATTCAGAGTTAATAATCAAACATTAATTTTTTCATAGAACATTTATTTCTTGAGCATTTACTATATATCAGATACTGTAATAGACACTGGAGATATAAGAATAAATAAGATAGATTTGATTCCAACCTCATGGTGCTTACATTTTAATGAGAGAGTACACAATTACAAGTAAACAAATAATAGACAAAGTTTGCATATTTTTAATCTACCAAGAGGGAAATAAATTGAATGTTGTAGTTGACAATATCTGGATGGGGAGAAGCTACAAGATTGTTAAGAAAGGCCTCTCTGAGAATGACCTTTATGATAGGGCTAAGACAAAAGATCCATGTAAAGAATAAGAAAATATCACTTAAGGTGCAGATAAAAGCAACTGCAAAGGCTATTAGGCATATTTCCCCTCCTTCATACATTTTGCTCTAGAAGCCATTGTAAGGTCTTGTAACTGGAACACGATGTGAGAGAAAGAGAGAGATTGCCATGAAATAAAGTTGAAAATGAAGACAGGAGCCAAATCCTACAGGGCCTTCATAGACCATCATAAAATATAAAGGACATTATTATAAGTGCAATGGAGAGCTTTTGAAGGACTAAAGCATACCAACATACATGTACTAAACGTCCCAGAAAGAGAGATGAGAGAGAAAGAGGCAGAAAAATTATTTCAAGAAATAATGACTGAAAACATCTCAAATGCAATGCAAAACATTAATTTAAGCATTAAAAAGCACAATGAACTCAAAGTAGAAAAATACAGAGATCCCCTCCTAGATACATCAGAGTCCAACTGTTAAAAGCCAAAGACTCAGAGAAAATCATGAAAGAAAACAAGAGAAGAAAGACTCTTCACATAGGCTCCTAGAAAGTCTGAATCTAGAATTAATCCCTTTGGTCAGTCCAGGGGAGTGATAGAGGGTTGATGGATACAGCCACAAAGTAGAGCAGAGAATTAATGTAGCTGGATGGCCCAAGTTTCAAAGAGGAGATTTTGTTTCGCTTTGTTTTTGTTTTAGTGGAAAGGGGGATGGATTGTTTGAAAGTAATGGCAAGCAGGGAGACCATTCCCTCACCTTCTAGTGTTGATGTATGTGGTGTGCAAGAGAAAAAAAAAAGTTTACTTCAGAGGACACATGGGAGAACTTGACCCCAGGGAACAGCCTGGTTTTAGTCAGGGCAGCAAAGAGATAAAAACATTCACAGAAAATGAATTTATAGGGGCTATTGCAGTTCTCAGACAAAAATGATAAGAGAGTTGTTATATATGAAAGACAGAAAAGGGAGATTCCCCTTAAGAATTATAGGTATTCCAGAAGAGACAGGAACAAAACAATAGAAAAAAAACTGGTAAAATATAGTAAATAAGAAAAATGTCCTTAATAAGGCAAATATTTTAGTATACAGGTTAAAAGGATTCCTGAGTTTCATGTAAAATAATGGGCAATGTTAGGGAGAAGAGAAGGAGGTGGATCCCACATACAGATACATTTTGGAAATGCACTCTTTTTTTGTTTTTTTAATGTATAGGAAAAGAAAAACTAATCTTCCAAGCTTCCAGAAAGAAAAAATGTTTACAACTAATTTTTCTATGACTAAATTATAATAAATGTAGAAGGTGTTAGAAAGCTATTTTCCTATTCAGACATAAAAATATAGACCTTTTTTCTGAGAAAATTATTTAATTATTCATCCCAGTTGATCAGGAAATGAATCAAAATCAAGAACAGAAATGCCACAGATATGGTGATAACTGTGCTCATAAGAAACCGTGTGTTATTGAAAAACAGTATTTTAAATAGAAAATCTGGGTTGAAGTTATCTTTCCACAGAAATTTCATGAATAAAGGTATTTTAGAGCCATTAGAGTCTCTATCTATGAAACCTAGACATTACTGAGGAGTTCCAGTAATTGGTTACAATTACCTTGTTGAAGAATATTAGCCTTTCTTTTTCCTGTCACTGACAAACAGTAGAATAGCATAATGCCTTATACATATTCTTATCGCTATTATCGTCCACTGTCTTGATAAATTATACCATTAAAAATAAGCAGATAGATTGCAAAGCAGAGTGTTTTGTTTTGTTTCTATGGGCACTTGGTGTTAGCTCTCTACTGGACTAGATTTATGACCAAAAGTGTTTTGTAAATCTAAGATATGTTCCCCATCAATATTATAAAGGAACACTCAATGTAAAAGAAAATTATATAAAAGGTTGGAGGTAATCATGGAAACCAAATAAAACATTGATTTAAGAATACATAATAGCTGTAACTATTGTTAATAAGAATTATAATAATGATATTTCCCAAATTCTTATGTGTTGGATACCATTCTAGCACCATTCTAGGTTCCTTGCTTGTATTATTTCATTCATGGACCACCTCAGTGAGGTTTATGTCCTCATTTTATAAATGTGGAAACTAATCAAGTCACGCAGCTAGTAAGTAATGGACACCAAACACAAGCACAAGGAATCGAATTCCAGAGACCATACCCTCTAATTATCAGGAAAATTCTTTCTAAACAAAATTGGATGCCTTGATAATTAGAAAAAAGGTAGGATTAAATATATACCCATTAAACTTAAATGCAACTATAGACATAGTTTAAAATAACACTTCTCATCTACAGTAGGATGTCATGTTAAAAATAGCATGTTTGTCCTCCTGGTATTTTCTTCTTCCTCTATCTCATATAGCTTACTAATTCCTTATTAATTCATTGCTTTGGGGATTTTTCTAGGGCAGGTCACAGAAAAAGAAGATGTCAGTGTTTCTTCTTGTCTTTTATAAATGCCTAAACCCATCAACGAGATGTATGTGTCCCAGGGGAGAAATTAAAAGTAAAATAAAATAAAATAACAATTCTTCTTTAAAGAAAATAAATAATTGTTGATGTAACAAAGGAAAATAAAGGAAACAATTAGTGCACATGAGCTAAGCTCCATTATTAAAAGATAAAAGAATAATTATATTAGGAAGTATTCTGTTTTTCTGCTCTCATCTTCCAATTCTGATCCTCCTCTCTGGTGGGACAGCAGCACCAAAAGTGGGATTATATGCTGGACCATAATCTCTACTGGGGCACAGGGCTTTGTTCCTTTCTGTACCAGATGGGAGCCTGAGAACCAAAGACAGGGATAAGAATTGGAACCCTCTATACTCAAGAGAGATCCATGGAGTCCCAAGTATGTGTTCCTAGAAAGACCTGCTAGATCTCCCAGACCTCTTCAGAGCTATCCCCGTCCCTGAATTTGGGAGCTATAACCCTTTAGCCCTGGAAGTACTGGGGCAGAGTTTTCCCCTGGTGACTCAACTACAGGCTGCCGGTTTACTAGCAGGTACACCAACAGTTCACCAGAGCACAAAGAGCTGTGTCCTTCTCCACGTGTCTGTTTGTCACTGTTTAATAGACTCCATTAGCTTGGTGTGAGCCCCCAGATGTAGCATACCATGAGCAGATAAAGATAAGCAATGACACATATAAGGGGATCTAAAATCCAAAAGAAGAAATGGCAAGTAGAATACCTAGACTAGGAAGCCTCTGATGAAAGAGGATTGTGGATGAGACAGATGATAATATTCACAAAATTCATAACAACAATAATATGCACACTTAAGGAGATCCTTACTACAGAATAAACTTCTTGATTTCCCATTAAAGATTTCAGTGAGTGAACTAAAAGTGGGATAGTCACTGAGCAAATGTAGATGAGAATAGATCCAAGTAGGCAATCATGCAAATAGTAAAATGTTCAAATAGAATAGAAGGAACAGAAATGGAGAGGCAATAATAAAAGAAATAGTAGAGGAAAATTACCCTGATTTGGAGCTGTTCAATCTGCACACTGACATCTTTTTTCAAATCAAGATTATCATGACTTGTTATTTATTTAATATTAGAGAGTATTTTTGAATTTTAGGGATGAGAAAGTAATTACTAGTAAAATTGAAAAGAACAATATAACTTCTAAAATTATGGGAAAATTGAAATGAATGATATCTTTTAACAATAAAATAAGAAGAAAAGGAATGATAACTTTTAACAATAAAATAAGAAGAAAAGGAGGAAAATCTAAGTGACATAAAGACTAAAATTAAAGAAATAAAGTGGGAATAAGCCAAATATCTCAGTGGTCTGAATTGCCCTTTTGAAAGATAGATATAGTCAAGATACAGTAAAGAAACAAAAGCTAACTTTATATTGTTTAAGACAAAAACTCTTAAATTTAAGGGATATAGAAGAACTGAAAAATATTATGATAAGTAATGCAATGATGTGCAAAAGCAAACAAAAAGAAAGCAGATCTGGCTGCTTGTTTCTCCAAAATTTAACGCTTCAGGGAGGGCAAAGAGACATGAGATTATGATAAAAGGCGAAACATTTTTTTAAGAAGAAAATTTGCCAGAAATAAATTCAAATGCACCAAAAACGTAAAATTATTAGAAATTCAAGAACTTAATTTAAAAATTTATTCTTGTGAGATTTTTTTACTATAGCTTTTTCAGACATGGACAAATCCAGCAGCAATATATAATATGATAAACAAAATAGTGTGTGTCAGGGGGCATATGTATCCCCAAAATTGGGAATAAATCAATCTGGTCGTAGGTCTCAATTTTTTTTTAATAAAGATTTTACAGGTCACGTTCTCTGAACAAAATAACATGAAATTGAGTTAAATACAAAAATTACTTTTTTTAAGCTATATTTTGGAGGCTAAGACATATGTTCCTGAATAAAACCTAGACCAAACAAGTAAAAACTGAAATTACGAACTAACTAAAAGCAATAAAAAGTGAAAATCCATGACAAAACCTATGAGAGATAAAGTTAAAAATTTACTGAGAAGAAAATGTACAGCATTAAATGTCCTCAGGAGAAGGTAGCAATAATGGTACTTAGTACTCTTTTTGAGATATTAGAGGGAGAACAACATATAAAAGAGAGAAGGCAGTAGGAGAAGCTTAGTAAAGTTAAAAGGTGAAATTAATAAAAAATAAAACAAAAATAGCATTAATCACACAAGAAATCCTTTCAAGGATCCTGCCTTTCAAGAAGGCAGCTTCTTTGAAAATACTGAAATAGATGAAGAATGAAATGAAAATAGATAAAATCCTTAGGAGAAAAATTAAGACAAGAGTTTAATAATAAAAATATAATTGAAATGGGACAAGAAAGGAGACATAAACACAATTGATGAAAACAGAATTTAAAGCAAATATTTAGTGTTTTGGCAACAAGTTTATAAATCTAGAGAACATGGATGACTCTCCAGCAAACCATAAATCACCAAAATCAAGCCATGAAGAAGTAGAAACATAAACAGATCAATTTCATGGAAAGATACTTGAAATAAATTAATGGTTGTTATATTTGTATTAATCAGTATAAGCTAACTACTGTAAGAGAAAAGTCCAGAAATCCCTGTGGGTTAATACATGGAAGCTTATTTCTCATTTACATCAAGTCTGAACAGGTGTGGTTGACTCCCCGAAGCAGTGTTTCAGGGACACATGACCTGCTACCATGTGGACTCGCCAGTCTCTAGAGGCTCAGAGTCCTCTGCTGACCCTCTCTTTGCACTTGGCAGGAAGGGATTGGAAGAAGAGAATGGTGCTTGTTATTGGCCAGTCTTAGGGGTGACTAACATTAATTCTGTCCACATTTCCTGGATCAGAACCTGGTCTTAGGTCCACTTAAGGGTCCACTTAAGACTACACAATTATCTGTGTGCCAGGGAGAGAAGGGAAAATTTCGTAGTGAACAACTAGCAAGTCTTTGGCACAATATTCTAATATCCTAATATATATCCCAATAAGGAAAGTGGCTTTTTCCACAATTCCTTATCATTAAGAGTTGATAATCCCTGTGGTGCACTAGAGCTTCTTAGCACCAGTGGATCTCTTCCCACCTTGAGGTGCAGCCACGGTGGAAGTATTTATATACAGAAATTGGCATTCACTCCCTACAAACTAGGGCATACCCAACCCCACCCAGCCAGCTCCTAAAGCGGTTGTGTGCAAACACCAACATACTACTGCGTAATTCAAATACTTTTACAATTATTCCAAGCCATAGAAAAAGATGAAAAGTACAATCCACTTTAGAAAGCCAGCAAAATTGACAATGATAGAACACTCTTTTTGAAAAAGGAACTAGGGACCAACATCCTTAATTAATATAGATTCAAATCTAAATCAAATATTAAAAAATAAAAAAACCCCACTATTTAAAAAGATATATGCACCCCAATCTGCATAAGCAGCATGATTTACAGTAGCCAAGACATGGAAGCAACCTAAGTGTCCATCAACAGATGAATGGATAAAGAAGACATGGTACATATACAATGGGATATTAACCATAAAAAAGAATGAAATTTTGCCATTTGCAGCAACATGGATGGACCTGGAGGGTATTACACTAAGTAAAATAAGTCATACAGAGAAAGACAAATTGTGTAAGATCTCCCTTATATGTGAACTTTAAAAAATACAACAGGGCTTCCCTGGTGGCGCAGTGGTTGAGAGTCTGCCTGCCGATGCAGGGGACACGGGTTCGTGGCCCGGTCTGGGAGGATCCCACATGCCACGGAGCAGCTGGGCTCGTGAGCCATGGCCGTTGAGCCTGCGCGTCCAGAGCCTGTGCTCTGCAATGGGAGAGGCCACAGCAGGGAGAGGCCCGCGTACCACAAAAAAAAAAAAAAAAGAAAGAAAAAAACAACAAACTAGTGAATAAAATAAAACAGGAGCAGACACAGGTATGGAAAACGAACTAGTGGTTATCAGTGGGGAGAGGGAAGGGGTAGGGGTAGTATAGAGGTAGGTGGAAAAAAAGGGTTATTATGGGATTATATGAAATCATATGTGTGAAATTTATGAAAACAGTGAAGCACTATAGAATTTAAAGAATCTTTCATTCAGTTAAAAATATTAAAAATTTAAGAAAACACAAAAACTCTCTGAGATTATGTCTCTGTACAAGATCTACCTACAGTCCCTTCCTAGGAAAGTGAAAGTCTTAATTCTCAGGTCCAGACTGCAGGACACAGAGCAAAAGAGCAACTGCAAACAGCATCTCAGTAAGCAAAGCATCAGTTTCAAAGTGGTCAAAGAGATGGGAAAGAGTCAAATCTGCACTAAAGAGTTCAGACAAGGCAGAGGAAGCTGGTTTGAGAGAACAAGTGGGAGGTTTAGCCTGTGAATTTCCCTGAGGCCTGGCACACAGAGGGAGGGCGCCCTCTATCATGTGCCTGTGACTCAGAATTTCATTGTAGAGGAGGCTGAGCCAACTTGGAGTTTCACGGAGAGACTCTTTCCCACTGGTGATCGGTTTTTTCTCGTTCACTCGGCAATGTCCTTAATAACGCTCAGGAATTTCAAACAATAGGAGGTAAGTCTCTATGATGATTTCACCAACTTTCCCCCTATCTCTGAGCTATTTGCGGGAGGTGACCATGGCATTACTGGGGTCCAGTGACTCCTTGTGACCTTCTACGGTTCTTTGTACCTCTGGGTAATTGCTGGGGCACTGCTGGGAACATTGGGTCTCACTACATCAGAAGTATGCTGGAATTTCAAAATTTCCAACTCTATTAAGACTGTTCTAAGTCTATGGCAAGGAAAGAGGGCAGCAAAGAGAAATACGGTTTTGAAGAGGAGACAAAAAAATATCGTCATTTGCACTTGATATGACTGTAGTCTCTGAAATCCCCAAAATACTGACAAGGTATTTACAAAAGTGATAAAATTTATATGACCAGGTATAAAATCTAGGAGTAAAGGTATAAACACTTAAAAAACAAAAACGAGGGAGAAGAGAAATGGACCAAGACAGTGCCAGCTCACGGAAGCCAAATTTAAGGAAGCTTTGATAAAAAGTCATAAGCAACGTTAAAAGCTGTAGAAAATCATGAGAATAAATTTTATTTATTGGTGATGCCAGTACCCGGCCCCAGTCCATCCAAAGCCGCTGGATGTGAAAGACCAGATATCTTCCTCTGATACCCCAGGCCCCCACTCCATTGATGCCTTAAATGTTGGATAGTGGCAAACAGACACAATTCTCTTCTCAATTCAGGCACCAAATATTTTATTTTTATATAACATCACTGGAGAATTCTCTCATCTTGCAGGTCACAGATACCAACGGTGGATGAGACATGTGCTGAAGTCTACAGACTTCTGGCACTAAAGTATGGATTCTCGCAGCTAAGGAGAAATCATTCGACATCTCTGAAGGTGTCATATTCGACTATTGCATACTTGTTCCAGAATCTAAGCCATTCAATCACATTTCAGTGCATCTCAACGATACTCACACTGTATTTTCCCCTCATTGGAGCAGTTATTTCTCCTCTTCGATGTGGGCTCACAAATACCCTTTACGGTATCACCATTTAGCTTTTCACTTTTTTTTCCATGTTCACCTGTATAGAGGAAATTACTCCCTTTAGCTGCCTGTCCAAATTATCTAAGAATACTTTTTACAGCTTCCCAAATTGTAGGATAATGCCTTCCTAATGCAGTCACAGAACAGACCTGACCATCCAGAAGAGAAAAGCAACACTAAGTTTGCTACACTGTTCATTTTGTTTTAGGATATTTTCTCCTTTAGGTCTGCAAGGGAACGTCTTGCTAATATGGGTTCTAAGAAATGCCTCCATTTACAAATATCTTTGTTTTGAGGTCCCCTAAAACATTACTTTGGATATGAGGTTTTAGAGTGTTTGATCAAGTTATTTTTTGTATGCATATCCTCACCTATGTGATTTTAAGGTTCTCTTTCAAATAAGACCTAATGGATTGATACAATGTCAAATCAGTTTTAAACAACTCATAAAATACAAGACAACACCATCAGTCAAAATATCAATTTAGGGTATCCTGAACACTAATCAATTGATGAAATAATGGCTACAATCACACACACACACACACACACACACACACACACACAAATACAACCTAAACCTACCCTTTTATTAGATAACTCTTAAGTTTTTTATACAGTGAGTTAAAGCGAATGGTCCCTTTTGGGGAATCACTGAAAGACATGTTAGTTGTAACATGAAGTGTTCTGACCATAGTCTGATAGGATGGCTATTGGGGAAAGTTCTATGCAGTCATGAGAAACCATTCCTCATAATATATTTTTATTTAGTTTTATTTTAAAGTATATATATGGCATGCTTAAATATGTAAAAACATTTACACTATTCAAAAGTCAAATCTTTATGCTTTAAAAAATATATATACTCTGAGAAGTCAACCGTTTTCCTACTCTCTCACCCTGTTTCCACCCTGAAGGTAATATTATTTTCTTTAACTTATGGTTTATTGGCCCTTTGTTTCTTTTTTGTAAAAATAAGCATACAAGTATATGAACATATAAAAGTGTATATATTTCTCTCTCTTACACAAACTGTAGCAAAGTATATCTACTGTTTTGCTCTTTGATTTTTTTACTTAATAAATCCTGAAAAATTTTCCATATCATTCATAGAGATTTTCATTCTTTTTCTTTTTAATGGCTACACGTACTATTATATAAAGGTACCACTGTTTGGTCAACCAATTTCCTATTTATGGTGATTTAGGTTGCTCCCAATATTTTGCTGTTAGAAATGTGCTTTCTACATATGTTATTTTATATTTGAGGAGGTGTTTTTGGAGGGTAATTCCTAAAAGTAACATTACTAAAGCAAGAAGTAAATGCATATTTATTTTGGCAAGATACTGTAAAATCCAGCTCTCTGCTAGGAAGTATTATTGTAAAATAAATGAACAACAAAAAGAACAGTAAATCTCATCAAGTCTCTAGATGTAACTAGCAATTGGCAGGAAATATACAGAACAGAGGAACTTGTTAATGACAACACAGGGATGCAATTAGAGAAATCCAAAATACAGACAACTCTTTTTAGCAAATAACCTGGTTTCTCTAACAAACATATTGCAAGAAAACAAGGTGAATGATGAGAAGGAACCCACAGAATACCAGAGACTTAAGAGACATACCTACTAAATTCAATGCATAGACCTTGTTTGGAGTCAAACAAGCTGACTGAAAACAAACACACATATTTATGTGTAAAGGTAGATATATATTAATTAATATATTTTATATAAATATATATTATAATACAATTGATGAAATTTGAACTCTGACTAGATATTTAGTGGCATTAAGGAATTATTGTTCATTTTTTCAAATGTGATAGTGTGATTTTAGTTATATTTTTTAAAGAGTCCTTATTTTTAGGACTATGTACTAAAATGTTTATGTATGAAATGATATGATATCTGAGGTTAGCTTCAAAATAATTACAGGGTGTTGTGTGTAGCAACCTTACTACATAATTATCAGAAGTCTGAACAGATAAAAACATTTGTTAGTCCTCACCGTGCTTATAGCCACATATCTGCAACTCTTTGCTTTATGCATTTCCTCCCTTATCCACTGCACAAAATCTCATTTATCTTTGAAGATCTGATAATACGTCCTCTGCACTCTCCCATAATCCTGCCTGTCTGAGTATAGCTGACACCTCCAGTGCTCAGCTGAGATCTCCCCAGATCTCTTTTGCCATTTCTACACACCACGCCCCCAGCTTCTGCACAGTTTTGCTTCTAACAGTCCTGTCCCTGCACCAGAGGCTGCCTTTGCGGGGTCTGCTCCTGGGCTGCCAGAGTCACTTTGCCTTGCATCTGGAGCTGGAGGTACCTGGGAGTGTATGCTTGACCCCCTTGGGCAGCCTGTAGTCAATCACTGCCTGACGCAGAGGATAAAAATTGTCAGGACCAGCCATCAGGACCAGAGCATGTGGTTTCTTGAGACATTCCCATTGGTCTGTGCAATGAATATTCATTAAGTACCTATATACCAAAGTTTGATGAATTTACTTATTTGTGTCCAACAAATCCACTTCACTTCATCTCTACCATCATCAGCCTAATCTAACTTATTTTCATTTCACACTGGCTGGATTGCAACAACCCCCTACCTGCTCTTATCCTTCCTGAAGCCCTTCTACACAGAAGCCAGGAGAACTTATCATTTCCCTGCTTAAAATTCTCAAAAGTGTAAAGACTAACCTTCTATATAAAATAGTTTTCAAAATACAGTGGCTTACAGAACATAAAAGCTATATTTCTCTTTCATGTAACAGCTTCAAAGAGAAAATTCTAGATGGACAGGCTGCTTAGTTCCACATAATCATTCAGAGCTGAGGTTTCTATTTATTTCTCTTCTTCCTTTAGGGCAGGTCCAACAAATTTTTAGGCCTTATAGTCTTTGGCCTCTGTTACATCTATTCAACACTTCTATTGTAACAACAACAACAAAAATCAGCTATATGCTTTATGTAATTGAGTGGGTGTGTCTGTCTTCCAATATAAATTTATTTACAAAAACAACTGGTCGCCAAATTTGGCCCATGGGCCATAGTTTGCTAACCCGAACTCTAGAGCTCTTTTCTCATCTACGTACTATAGAATTATGGTCATGGGCACTTCCGGTTTCCAACTCATGAGAAGAGAAAGCACATGGAGGTGTTTGTACCTATTTTTATGCTCAGACTAGGAAGTAGCACATATCATTTGGCATTGGCTTTGGCAATAGCTTAGCAATACCTAGCTTCAAGTGATACTGGAAATACAGCCTCTTCCCAGACAGCTCCACATCCAGCTGCAACTGTATTCTTAAGGAAGAAGGCAAGAAGATTTTAGTGGTCAACTAGCAGTGTTAGTAGAAGTCACAAATGACTTCTGCTTTTCTAGGAGAAAGTCCAAAATCCTTGATGGCCTATAAGACATTGCACAATCTGATCCCTACTTCCTTCTTTAGTTCTTCTTGCACTACTCTCTTCTGTGCTCTAGTCATATTCTTTCATTTCTTCCACTATATTATGTTGATAGACTGAAAAACCCATAACAACGGATCTGGTCTGTTTTGCCAACTGCTGAATCCCCAGTGCCTAGAACAGTATCTGACATTATAAGCCCTAAGTAACTACTTGGTAAATGAATAACTGAGAGTCAGGTCCTGTGCTTGATATCTAGTAAGTCAAACTCTGTACTTGCTGCAAGCATCAATGATACTCTTGGGTTCTAAATGTTTCAAATGGTTTCTAATGGCTTCTTCCTTAGACCTCTGATCAAATCAGCCATCCAGGCCATCAATTCTAGCTCTTAAAAATTCTTTACCCATTGACTTCTCTCCTGCACTACTGCCTCCATCATCTATCCACAGGATGACTAAGTCGAATTCCTGGATGCCCGCTCTCCCCCAAATATATTGTCCTCTCCACTAGCGAAAAGTAATCTTTCTGTAAGTCAAAGCTGATTATGTTGATTTTCTGTTCAAAACATTTTGTTGAATCCCCACTGTCCTCAGCATAAAGGTCAAATTTTTTAACCTGACTTGAAAGACCCTTCGTAGTCCATTGACTCTCATCCTCTCCAGATCAACAGAATTGCTCCTATTATCCCACGATCTTTTATTTCCATGCCTTTGAATATGCTGTTTCCTCTGGTGAGAACAATGCTCATTACAACCTCTAAACCATCAGCTCTTTATTTTCCTGCTAACATTTATTTATGCTTCAGGTCACAACCAAGATGAGTCTCTCTAGGCAAGCTTACCTGGCTGTAAGTGCATCAGAGGTCATTATCAAGAAATCAAAAAGACAACCTATAGAATGGGGGAAAAATTTGAAAATTATCTAGCTAATAAAGGTCCAGAATTTGTTAAGAACCTTAAAACTTGACGAGAAAAAGATGAACTACCCAACTGAAAAATGGGAAAAGTGGTTCCTGTGGTTTGAATGTTTGTGTCCCTTCAAAATTCATGTGTTGAAATCCTAACTCACAAGGTGGTGGTATTAGGTAGGACCTTTGGGAGAGCTCTGCCTTCATGAATGAGATTAGTGCCCTTATATAAGAAGCCCTAGAGAAATCCCTCATTTTCTCCATAAGTGAGGTTATAGCAAAAAGATGGCTGTCTATGAAGTGGATCCTCTCCAGACACTAAATCTGCCAGCACTTTGATCCTGAACTTCCAGCCTTCAGAACTATGAGAAATAAATAGTTGTTGCTTATAAGCCACCCAGTTTATGGTATTTTTGTTATAGCAGCCCAGATAAACTAAGACAGTATCAAATGGACATTTCTCCAATGAAGGTATACAAATAGCCAACAATCACATGAAAAGTTGGGCAACATTATTCATCATTAGGGAAATGCAAATCAAAACCATAATGAGATACCACTTCACACTCATTAGGATGGCTATAATGAAAAATAAAGAGTGTTGGTGAGGTTGTAGAGAAATTGGAATATTTGTACATTGCTGGCAGGAATGTAAAATGGTTCAGCCATTGTAGAAAACAGTTTAGCTGCTCCTCAAAAGTTAAGCATAGGGCTTACCTGGTGGCACAGTGGTTGAGAGTCTGCCTGCCGCTGCAGGGGGCACGGGTTTGTGCCCTGGTCCGGGAAGATCCCACATGCCACGGAGCAGCTGGGCCCATGAGACATGGCCGCTGAGCCTGCGCGTCCGGAGCCTGTGCTCGGCAATGGGAGAGGTCACAACAGTGAGAGGCCCGCGTACTGCAAAAAAAAAAAAAAAGTTAAACATAGAATATTCATATCACCCAGAAATTCCACTCATAGGGATATACCCAAAAGAACTGAAACTATATATTCAAACAAATACATGTACATGCATGTTCACAGCATCACTATTTTTTTTTTTTTTTTTTTTTTTTTTTGCGGTACATGGGCCTCTCACTGTTGTGGCCTCTCCCATTGCGGAGCACAGGCTCCGCACGCGCAGGCTCAGTGGTCATGGCTCACGGGCCTAGCCGTTCCACGGCATGTGGGATCTTCCCGGACCGTGGCACGAATCCGTGACCCCTGCATCAGCAGGCAGACTGTCAACCACTGCGCCACCAGGGAAGCCCCATAGCATCACTACTGACAATAGCCAAAAGGTGGAAACAGCCCAAAGGTCCATCAATGGATAAACAAATTGTGGTATATACATACAATGGGATACTATTCAGCCATAAAAAGGAATGAAGACCTGATACACAATACAACATGGATGAACCTCAAAAACATTATGCTAAGTGAAAGAAGCCAGACATAAAAGTTCATATATTATACAATTCCATATATATCCAGAATAGGTAAATCCACAGGGATAGAAAGCAGAATGGTGGTTGCTAGAGTTGTGAGAGGGCAGGGAGGATAAAAGGGGGAGGAACTGATTAATGAGTACAGGGTTTCCTTCTGGGGTGATAAAAATGTTTTTGAACTAGATAAAGGTAGAGGTTGTACAACATTATGAATGTAGTAAAATACTACTGGATTGTTCACTGTAAGATGATTAATTTTATGCGATGTGAATTTCACCTAAAAAAAAAAATTAGGGGCTTCCCTGGTGGCACAGTGGTTGAGAGTCTGCCTGCCGATGCAGGGGACACGGGTTCGTGCCCCGGTCCGGGAAGATCCCACATGCCGTGGAGCGGCTAAGCCCGTGAGCCATGGCCGCTGAGCCTGCGCGTCTGGAGCCTGTGCTCGGCAACGGGAGAGGACGCAACAGTGAGAGGCCGGCGTACCGCAAAAAAAAAAAAAAAAAATTGGAAGGAAAGGATGGAAAAATGAAGCTAAGAGTAGACCAAAACATTGAACAAAGTAAAGTGTTATAATTTCAAAACAACAAACAAAAAAAAAGATGAAGAGATAGCATCTTCTAGGGCTCTTCAGTCTGTTGTGAGCAAGAGCTTCTGCCGTGTGTTTTGACGTCCTCTCCTCTTTTGCCTTTATTCTTCCATAAGGTGATTTTCTGTGCTTTAACTTTATGGTTAAATGTGATTTAAGAGCAAGAAAATTGTATCTAAAAGTTGAAGAATTTGGTGAAAACAATTTGGTTCAGAAAGATTAAAGAGAAAAGTTCTAAGTATTCAATAAAATACATGTGTGATAGAACATCACCTGACTCTAGTCATCTTACAAAAATATTGGCTCCTTATACTCCTCCCTACCATTTACCATGTGCCATCAAGTCTCTTCTTCCTACTTTGGCAAGAACAATAGATCTTTATAACTTTATACTTTATCAACAAACTTCACTTGTTCACTTTATATGTTTACATATATAACTTGTTTAAATTGTCCGAATGATATGTGTTTCTGGCTGTGAAAATTGTTTATGCATTTTGGGTTAAGATGGAACAAATAATTTTCCATTAAAATAGATGAAGATCTTTTTTTTTTTTTATTTAACAGCTTTGGACTTAAAGGCAGGATTTTGGGGAATGAATGAAGTTAAGGGCTAGGTATACTAGTTTATCTCTCCCACTAGACTATAAACTTCATGCCTGACTCATAGCTGTTACTCAATAAGATTTCTTGAATAAAATAAAAATTTAAAATATTAGTTAAAATTAGCAAGACCTAAATAACTTTGGAACTGAATGAAGACAGCAAGACTAAAGGCAAAGGGAATTGTACCTAAGCACTGTACTTTAGTTGGTAAAGTTGTTACCCATGGGAGAATGAGTTAACTACTCCGAAATCACTGTACATTTATACTAAAACTGAACAAACACAATATAGATGACGAATGGTGGAAGTCAGGTTTCAAGGACAGTTTGACCAGTACCGGCTCACTAATTAGGTCTACAGTATGAGATACCATTTAGGTGGGATATCATCCAAGCTTGACAAGAAATAGATGACACAGTCACACAGTGCTGTTGAATAGAGTTTAATGGAAAGACTATCTACAGCAGTGAAGGAAGGTCTAAGGAAAAGAATAAGAGAAGGAGAAACACCAAGAGGCTACCAACAGCAAGAGGCTTGTAGCCCTGAAAGGGAAAGGGAATTCCAGATAGAGCTGTGGCTATTGCTGAGGCTGTTGGAGAGGTTCCTGGCAGGAATGGTGCCTTCAGTAGAGGAATGCCTGTTAACCCCTGGCCAGGAAGAGAGTTGGTTGCCGGGAAAATACTCCAGATTCTCCTCTTACATAACTCTGACGTCTTGCCAGTGGCTTTCATTGGCCAAATGCAAGTCAAAGTCAAAGATCAAGGAAGAATTCCAGTCTATGAATTCCAGATAGGTCAATCTCCTGGACACAGAGAAAGGGGAACAGGGTGGAGTGCAGATCTTATGGGGCAAATGGAGAATATGAAACACACGGAATGACTGAATACAGAAAAATTAGATGAACATACAAAAGACCAATCTCATTTATTTCACAATTTTTCCAACTACTTAGCCTTATTTATTTATGTGTCTAGATTAACAAAGCCTTTTGTGTTGAATGGTCATTACTTAACTAGACACAATGCCTAAATGGTTAACTTGTAATTGTGTGATTTGGGATAGTAAAGGAAACTTCTATCCACCCCAACTTTCCACTGACAGATTCTGAATACCATTATTCATTTTAATCCCATGAGGTTTTAAAAAAAAGGCAAATACTTTTCATAACCTTGACAAACAAAACTCAATCTGAGCCTTTATAAATAGCTTCAAAACTTACTTTTTATTTGCCATAAAGGTCTGGCTAAACCTCCATTTCTCCATCCTGTGCCCCTTGCCTTTTTTTCAAGGATTGGGTGGTATGGAGGGAATTAAACTCTTTAGATTGATCTCTTTTTGTTAAGACCAGAGACCTTGATCAGGTTTCTAATATATCCAAATTGTCCCACACGCCTAAGCTTGGTCTCAAAAGACTTGAAGTTAAATTTTGCTCAGCATTTAAACTGAATCACCACTTGTTTTTAACCAAAGTTGTTTTTGTTTCAGGCAATTGCCCTTTAAGCTCTAAACTCTAAGGAGAGTTTGAATTTCAAAAGTAACAATTGTTCTGTCTGTAGTATGCAAGACTTCTGGTTCTCCTCTTCCAATTTGGCTAGCCTTTCATTTCTCTCCTAGTCTTTCTGAAAAAGAAGAAAATAGATCTCTTAATTGTATAAGGTAAACCCCATCTCTTGTTACTCGAAGTATATAATTGCCTAATAAACACCTACCTTCCCACATTTGTATTTACCTTCTTGTTTCATATTTTCTAACCAACCAATTAGATGAGGGCAGTTGTCTCTGTACATTCAAGCAGATGGGTATATCATCACACTCTTGGGAATGCTTATCTTAAAACAGAGAAGTATAAATAACAATATAAGAAATTTTTTTTAAAAAGAGAGAGAATAACAGCCCAGAATGGCATTATGAGGCATGAGGAGCTCATGGATACTCTTTTCAGCCAAACAACTGAACTGATGAAAATTATAAAAAATAATGATTTAGTCTTTTTAAAGTGTCCTAAGGGTATGCAGCAAATGGAGACATATTTATTCAAGGAATTCCACTAACTCTTAGTAAGAACAGGGAAAGTCTGTGGCATCTGAACCACAACATGCCCTTTCCCCCACCCTCAGCTCGGCATGACAGTAGCTCTACTCCAGTTGGGTACAATTAAGAACATGGATAACTGATTCACTTTGTTATAAAGCAGAAACTAACACACCATTGTAAAGCAATTATACCCCAATAAAGATGTTAAAAAAAAAAAAAAGAACATGGGGCTCCCTCTCCCTGAGGCAGGAGATAGATGGGCCCCAGGATGAACAGCTGGTGTTTGTCCCCTGTGGACAGATATGCACAAGATGAAGAGGAGGAGGTGAGCCCTGCCCAGAGAAAAGATAGAGACCACATATTTCTCATTCTCAAGGTCAAGGAGACCTTCCCAACTATACATGTGCAGAAAGGCTCCTTGGAGGTCAAAAAGGGAGTGATGTCAACTTACCCATAGGCCTCTTCACTGGAATCCATCTCAGCTAAGAGATGTGCACGCACACATGGGAGGACCCTAAGATAAACCAAGTATGGACTCAGAACCAGGCAAAACAAGATGATTAGTCAAAGGAAACCCGGAAGAAATACCCCATATAAGTGATTCAAACTACCACGAGGGCATGACTCTCTGAGTCCACTCATGTATCTATCCACACACATACTTTTTCCTCCTAATAAACACTTTACTTGTTTCACTACTTTCTGTCTTTGTGGGAATTCATTTTTGCAAAGATGAAGGGCCAGGGCCTGTCACTAGCCCCTGGTCTAGTGGCTAGGTTTCAGTGCTCTCATTGCCATGGCCTGACTTCAATCTCTGGTCAGGAACCAAAGTCCTGCTTCAAGCTGCTACAGGCTGAGGCCACCCAAAATCATCCCCACAGTTCCCAGTCTAGGGCTACAGCTTTTCTCCAGGAGAAGCAGATTGCCAGTATTTCTTATTACTCCTAGCTGTGTGTGCAGAAGCTCTATATCAAGCAGGTGTGACTGAGAGAGCTGGAGCTCCCTTCTTCCACCCAAACCTTATCTGTGGAAGCTCTACTCCAGATGCAATTACTTTTGCACTTAATCACCCTTGCCCCAGTTCACCTGCAGAGTAGAGTCTGCATGCCCGGAGAGGTGAGCCAAGAAAGCTAAAGGTTATCACCTTACACATCCTTCTGCTTACGGAGCAAAGGTGTCACTCTGAGAGAAACAGGCTATTGTCCCCACTTCCAGTTCTAGAGCAGTGGTGCAAAATTTCTTCCTAAGGGGGAGAGGCAGTTCATAAAAACGGAAAACTCTGGACCTCTCCTTAAGAGTATTAATGTTACCTGGGAGAGAGCATAGGGAAGTACAAGCTTAGGGCACTCTTAAAAGAAATGGAGGCTTTGGTAGCAAGCAATTAAGAAGAGACTTGTAGCTCCATGCTAGCCACAAGCAAAATAGTAGACAAGCTAGAAATTTAATCAAGAAAACCAGGAAAAAAGGCAGCTAACAAGAGCCCTATTGTGGTCAGAGCATGACTCAAAGACTGCCCTCAAAGACTATTCCTGCAAAAGGGTCTGAATTTGATAGATCAGATTGAGAAACAATTTATGCCACAGGCTGTTGTCAAAAACAATAGCGTGATCACTTAGTAATCAGTGGAGGCTGACAGCTGAGTATGATGCCAGTAGTGGCAGGACATCTAGAAAGTTAATAGAAAGATCAAGAAAAGACACAGTAAAGGCCCAGTGAAAACAGCTGTCATCTCTTGGAGGAAAGGGATCAGGGTGAACGTGCAAATGCAAAGTCTATGCCCTCTGAGGATCAACAGAAGAAGTTAAACTCTGCTGTGGAAATATTTACTGAAATAGTCCAGCCAAATCACTAAAAAATAAACAAGCCAAAAAAAACCCAAAGCAAACAAACAAAAAGACAAAAAAAAAAAAAAAAAGAAAAGAATAAGGCCAGGGAAGGGTAGAGGTTACAGAAATCAGTATCTATTCAGTTGTTTCAATTTATTACTTAATATGTCCAGTTTTCACCCCACCAAAAAATGATATACAAAAACAGGAAAGTGTGATCCATACACAGGAAAAAAGCAGGCAACAGAAACTATTTTTGAGAGAGTCTTAGCAGACAAACACTTAAAAGTAGCTATTGTAGATATATTCAAAGAACCAAAGGAAAACATTCTAAAAGAAGTGAAAGAAGATATGATGACAATGTCTCAATGGATAGAGAATAGCAATAAAGATGTAGAAAGAGAAATAAAAGAAACAAAAAGAAATTTTTAAAAAAGAAACAAAAGAAAACTGTAGTGGAAAAGTATAATAATTGAAATGAGGAATTCACTAGAAAAGCGCAACAGTTGATTTTAGCCAGTAGAAGGTCAGTGAACTGATGTTGGATCAATCAAGATTATGCACTCTGAAGAACAGAGATTACAAAATAAAGAAACATGAAAAGAATTTCAGAGAACTGTGGGACAACATTTAAGTGGACCAACATATTTGCTATGGGAGTACCAGGAGAAGAAGAGAAAGGAAAAAACACAGTAAAATATTTAAATAAATAATGGCTGAAGCCTGGCAACTCACAGCTCTTGCTTTTCTCAGAAGCGTAATCCAGGAACCATGAGGAGAGTGTGTGAACCCCCTATCTGCAGAGCCACAGACTGAAAACCCCATGACATGCTGAATGTTGAGAGTAAAAACACACTCTCATACACACAGTCTTGAATCTAGAGCATGTTACAGTAAGTGACCAGCCGGTGTGTTCCTGGGACTCTGAAATAGGAGAGACCTTCAAGATGGCAGAGAAGTAAGACGGGGAGATCACCTTCCTCCCAAAAAATACATCAGAAATACATCTACATGTGGAACAACTCCTACAGAACACCTACTGAATGCTGGCAGAAGACCTCAGACTTCCGAAAAGGCAAAAAAATTCCCACATACCTGGGCAGGGCAAAATAAGAAAGAATAAACAGAGATAAAAGAATAGGGACGGGACCTGCACCAGTGGGATGGAGCTGTGAAGGAGGAAAACTTTCCACACACTACAAGCCCCTTCACTGGCGGACACGGGGGTGGGTGGGGGTGGGGGTGGGGGAGCTTCAGAGCCATGGAGGAAAGCGCAGCAACAGGGGTGCGGAGGGCAAAGTGGAGACGTTCCCGCACAGAGGATCGGTGCTGACCAGCACTCACCAGCCCGAGAGGCTTGTCTGCCTACCACTGGGTCGGATGGGAGCTGGGAGCTGAGGCCACGGCTTCAGAAGTCAGACCTCAGGGAGAGGACTGGGGTTGGCTGCGTTAACAATGCCTGCAGGGGGCTAATGCACCACAGCTAGCTGGGAGGGAGTCTGGGAAAAAGTCTGGAATTGCCTAAGAGGCAAGAGAACATTGTTTAGGGGTGTGCGAGAAGAGGGGATCCAGAGCACCGCCTAAACGAGCTCCAGAGACAGGCGCGAGCCGCGGCTATCAGCGCTGACACCAAGAGACAGGCATGAGACGCTAAGGCTGCTGCTGCAGCCACCAAGAATCCTGTGTGCAAGCACAGGTGACTGTCCACACCTCCCCTCCCGGGAGCCTGTACAGCCCGCCACTGCCAGGGTTCTGTGATCCAGGGAAAACTTCCCCAGGAGAACATATGGCACCTCAGCCTGCTGCAATGTCACACTGACATCTGCCACCGCAGGCTCGCCCCGCATTCCGTACACTGCCCTCACTCCGGCCTGAGTGAGCCAGAGCCACCTAATCAGCTGCTACTTTAACCCCGTCCTGTCTGGGTGGGAAACAGACGCCCTCAGGTGACCCTCACGCAGAGATGGGACCAAATCCAAAGCTGAACCCCAGGAGCTGTGAAAACAAAGAAGAGAAAGGGGAATTTCTCCCAGCAGCCTCAGGAGCAGTGGATTAAATCTCCACAATCAACTTGATGTACCCTGCATCTCTGGAATACCTGAATACACAACAAATCATAATAAGGCCACAGACACTCCAAAACACACCACCAGACATGGACCTTCCCACCAGAAAGACAAGATCCAGCCTCATCCACCAGAACATAACACTAGTCCCTCCCACCAGGAAGCCTACACAACCCACTGAACCAAACTTAGCCACTGGGGGCAGACACCAAAAGCAACAGGAACTAAGAACCTGTGGCCTGCAAAAACGAGACCCCCAAACACAGTAAGTTAAGTAAAATGAGAAGACAGAGAAACACACAGCAGATGAAGGACCAAGGTAAAAACCCACCAGACCAAACAAATGAAGAGGAAATAGGCAGTCTACCTGAAAAAGAAATCAGAGTAATGCTAGTAAAGATGATCCAAAATCTTGGATATAGAATGGAGAAAGTACAAGAAAAGTTTAACAAGGACCTAGAACTAAAGAGCAAACAAATGATGAACAGCACAATAAATGAAATTAAAAATTCTCCAGAAGGAATCAATAGGAGAATAAATGAGGCAGAAGAACGGATAAGTGAGCTGGAAGATAAATAGTGGAAATAACTACTGCAGAGCAGAATAAAGAAAAAAGAATGAAAAGAACTGAGGACAGTCTTAGAGAAATCTGGGACAACATTAAACACACAAACATTTGAATTATAGGGGTCCCAGAAGAAGAGGAAAAGAAAGGGACTGAGAAAATAGCTGAAAAGATTATAGTCCAAAACTTCCCTAATATGGGAAAGGAAATTGTTCATCAAGTCCAGGAAGCGCAGAAAGTCCCATACAGGATAAATCCAAAGAGACACATGCCAAGACACATATTAATCAAACTAGCAAAAATTAAATACAAAGAAAAAATATTAAAAGCAGCAAGGGAAAAACAACAAATAACACACAAGGGAATCCCCATAAGGTTAACAGCTGATCTTTCAGCAGAAACTTTGCAAGCCAGAAAGGAGTGGCAGGACATATTTAAAGTGATGAAAGGGAAAAACCTACAACCAAGATTACTCTACCCAGCAAGGATCTCATTCAGATTCAATGCAGAAATTAAAACCATTACAGACAAGCAAAAGCTAAGAAAATTCAGCACCACCAAACCAGCTTCACAACAAATGCTAAAGGAACTTCTCTACATACATATTGATAATTTCCTTAAATGTAAATGGATTAAATGCTCCCACCAGAAGACATAAGTTGGCTGACCGTATACAACAACAAGAACCATATATATGCTGTCTACAAGGGACCAACTTCAGACCTAGGGACACATACAGAATGAAAGTGAGAGGATGGAAAAAGGTATTGCATGCAAATGGAAATCCAAAGAAACCTGGAGTAGCAATTCTCATATCAGACAAAATAGATTTTAAAATAAAGCCTATTACAAGAGACAAAGAAGGACACTACCTAATGTTCAAGAGATCAATCTGAGAGGAAAATATAACAATTGTAATTATTTATGCACCCAACATAGGAGCACCTCAATACATAAAGCAAATACTAACACTAACAGCCATAAAAGGGGAAATCAACAGTGACACAGTCATAGTAGGGGACTTTAACACCCCACTTTCACCAATGGACAGATCACCCAAAATGAAAATAAACAAGGAAACACAAGCTTTAAATGATACATTAAACAAGATGGACTTAATTGATATTTATAGGGCATTCCATCCAAAAACAACAGAATACACTTTCTTCTCTAGTGCTCATGGAACATTCTCCAGGATAGATCATATCTTGGGTCACAAATCAAGCCTTGGTAAATTTAAGAAAATTGAAATCATATCAAGTATCTTTTCTGACCATAACGCTATGAGACTAGACATCAATTACAGGAAAAAATCTGTAAAAAATACAAATACAAGGAGGCTAAACAATACACTACTAAATAACCAAGGGATCATTGAAGAAATCAAATAGGAAATGAAAAATACCTAGAAAGAAATGACAATGAAATCATGACAAACAAAAACCTATGGGAGGGGCTTCCCTGGTGGCGTAGTGGTTGAGGGTCCGCCTGCCGATGCAGGGCACATGGGTTCGTGCCCCGATCCGGGAAGATCCCACATGCCACGGAGCAGCTGGTCCCGTGAGCCATGACCGCTAAGCCTGCGCATCCGGAGCCTGTGCTTCGCAACGGGAGAGGCCACAACACTGAGAGGACCGCGTACTGCAAAAAAAAAAAAAAAAAAAAAAACCTATGGGATGCAGCAAAAGCAGTTCTAAGATGGAAGTTTATAGCAATACAATCCTGCCTTAAGGAACAAGAAACATCTCAAATAAACAACCTATACTTGCATCTAAAGCAATTAGAGAAAGAAGAACAAAAAACCCCAAAGTTAGTGAAGAAAAGAAATCATAAAGATCAGATCAGAAATAAATGAAAAAGAAATGAAGGAAACAATAGCAAAGATTAATAAAACTAAAAGCTGGTTCTTTGAGAAGATAAACAAAATTGATAAACCATTAGCCAGACTCATCAAGAAAAAAAGTAGAAGACTTAAATCGATAGAATTAGAAATGAAAAAAGAGAAGTAACAACTGACACTGCAGAAATACAATGGATCAGGAGAGAATACTGCAAGCAACTATATGCCAATAAAATGGACAACCTGGAAGAAATGAACAAATTCTTAGAAAAGCACAATCTTCCAAGACTGAACCAGGAAGAAATAGAAAATATAAACAGACCAATCACATGCAGTGAAATTGAAACTGTGTTTAAAAACCTTCCAAAAAATAGAAGCCCAGGACTAGATGGCTTCACAGGCGAATTCTATCAAACATTTAGAGAAGAGCTAACACCTATCCTTCTCAAACTCTTCCAAAATATAGCAGAGGGAGGAACACTCCCAAACTCATTCTACAAGGCCACAATCACCCTGATACCAAAACCAGACAAAGATGTCACAAAGAAAGAAAACTACAGGCCAATATCACTGATGAACATACATGCAAAAATCCTCGCAAAATACTAGCCAACAGAATCCAACAGCACATTAAAAGGATCATACACCATGATCAAGTGGGGTTTATCCCAGGAATATAAGGATTCTTCAGTATACACAAATCAATCAATGTGATAAACCATATTAATAAACTGAAGGAGAAAAACCATATGATCATCTGAAAAGATGCAGAGAAAGCTTTTGACAAAATTCAACACCCATTTATGATAAAAACCCTACAGAAAGTAGGCAAAGAGGAAACTTACCTCAACATAATAAAAGCCATATATGACAAACCACAGCAAACATCATTCTCAATGGTGAAAAACTGAAACCGTTTCCTCTAAGATCAGGAACAAGACAAGGTTGCCCACTCTCATCACTATTATTCAACATAGTTTTGGAAGTTTTAGCCACAGCAATCAGAGAAGAAAAAGAAATAAAAGAATTCCAAATTGGAAAAGAAGAAGTAAAGCTGTCACTCTTTGCAGATGACATGATACTATACATAGAGAACCCTAAGGACACTACCAGAAAATTACTAGAACTAATCAATGAATATGGTAAAGTAGCAGGATACAAAATGAATGCACAGAAATCTCTTGCATTCCTATACACCAATGATGAAAAATCTGAAAGACAAATTAAGGAAACACTCCCATTTACCACTACAATGAAAAGAATAAAATACCTAGGAATAAACCTACCTAGGGAGACAAAAGACCTGTATGCAGAAAACTATAAGACATGATGAAAGAAATTAAAGATGATACCAACAGATGAGGAGATATACCATGTTCTTGGATTCGAAGAATCAACATTGTGAAAATGACTCTACTACCCAAAGCAATCTACATTTGATGCTATCCCTGTCAAACAACCAGTGGCACTTTTCACAGAACTGAAACAAAAAGTTTTACAATTTGTATGGAAACACAAAAGATGCCAAATAGCCAAAGCAATCTTGAGAAAGAAAAACGGAGCTGGAGGAATCAGTCTCCCTGACTTCAGACTATACTCCAAAGCTACAGTAATCAAGACAGTATGGTACTTGCACAAAAACAGGAGTATAGATCAATGGAATAGGATAGAAAGCCCAGAGATAAATTCACACACATACGATCACCTTATTTTTGATAAAGGAGGCAAGAATATACAATGGAGAAAAGACAGCCTCTTCAATAGCTGGTATTGGGAAAACTGCACAGCTACATGGAAAAGAATGAAATTAGAACACTCCCTAACAGCATACACAAAAATAAACTCAAAATGGATCAAAGATCTAAATGTAAGACCAGACACTATCAAACGCTTAGAGGAAAACAGGCAGAACACTCTATGACATAAATCACAGCAAGATCCTTTTTGACCCACTGCCTAGAGAAATGGAAATAAAACCAAAAATAAACAAATGAGACCTAATGAAACTTAAAACCTTTTGCACAGCAAAGAAAAACATAAACTATATGAAAAGACAATGCTCAGAATGGGAGAAAATATTTCCAAATGAAGTAACTGACAAAGGATTAATCTCCAAAATCTACAAGCAGCTCATGCAGCTCAATATCAAAAAAACAAACAACCCAATCCAAAAATGGGCAGAAGGCATAAATAGACATTTCTCCAAAGAAGATAAACAGATTGCCAAGAAACATGAAAGGATGCTCAACATCACTAATCATTAGAGAAATGCAAATCAAAACTACAATGAGGTATCACCTCACACCAGTCAGAATGGCCATCATCAAAAAATCTACAAACAATAAATGCTGGAGAGGGGGTGGAGAAAAGGGAACATTTCTTGCACTGTTGGTGGGAATGTAAATTGATAGAGCCACTGTGGAGAACAGTATGGAGGTTCTTCAAAAAACTAAAAATAGTACTACCGTATGACCCAGTAATCCCACTACTGGGCATATACCCTGAGAAAACCATAATTCAAAAAGAGTCATGTACCACAATGTTCATTGCAACACTATAATAGTCAGGACACGTAAGCAACCTAAGTGACCATTGACAGATGAATGGATAAAGAAGACGTGGCACATATATACAATGGAATATTACCCAGCCATAAAAAGTAACGAAATTGAGTTATTTGTAGTGAGGTGGATGGACCTAGAGTCTGTCATACAAGTGAAGTAAGTCAGAAAGAGGAAAACAAATACTGTATACTAACACATATATATGGAATCTAAAAGAAGAATGGTTCTGAAAAACCTAGGGGCAGGGCAGGAATAAAGATGCAGATGTAGAGAATGGACTTGAGGACACAGGGAGTGGGAAGAGTATGCTGGGACGAAATGAGAGAGTGGCATGGACATATATACACTACCAAATGTAAAATAGATAGCTAGTGGGAAGCAGCTGCATAGCACAGGGAGATCAGCTCGGTGCTTTGTGTCCACCTAGAGGGTGGCATAGGGAGGGTGGGAGGGAGGGAGATGCAAAAGGGAAGAGATATGGGGATATATGTATATATATAACTGATTCGCTTTGTTATAAAGCAGAAACTAACACACCATTGTAAAGCAATTATACTCCAATAAAGATGTCAAAAAAAAAAGAAAAAGAGAATGAATGTCTGAAAACTTTCCACATTTAATGAGAAACATTAATCTAAATGTCCAAGAAGGTCAATGAACTCTAGGTAGGGTCAATGCAAAGAGATCTATATCCAAATACATCATTGTCAAAATGCTAAAACACAAAAACAAAAGTCTTGAAAGCAGCAAAAGAAAAATGACTGAGCACATACAAAGGAACCCCAGCAGGATTAATAGCTAACTTCTCATAAGAAGCTATGGATACCTGTGATACTGTGAATTTTAAGAAATACATATAGTCATTCAGATGACCAAAATATATTTCTTAGACAGTTTGGTCTTCATCCACAGTTCCTGGCTCACAACTCACAAAACCCTTGGAATTTTCTGATCAATAAGAGCAATGGGAGCATCTTTTGTTATAATATTTGGTCTCTTGTCCTCAGTTTCTTCAGGGCCATAAAGGTAAAATGGGTTCTTATTATTCATAACAAGCCCTTTCCATGACAATTGTGTATATGTTAATGAAGGTGACTTTTGGATCCCTGGGTGAGGACTGGTTGCCAGGAGAAGCAGTCATGTGACTAAAAGGTTGGAACTTTCAGTCCCACACCTGATTTCTGAGGAGGGGAGAGGAGTTTGAGGTTGAATCAGTTTCTGTTGGCCAATGACTTATTTAATCATGACTATGTAATGAAGCTGTTGTAAAAACCCCAAAGGACAGCTTTTTGGCCTCTTTGGAGAGCTTCTACACTGGAGCCAGAATGCTTCTATGGGCCACTGTGCTGGGCCCCAGTCTATATGAGGATGGAAGGTCCTTTGTTCGGGTCCTCCCCTAGGTCTCCATCTGACTGTTGATTTGTATCCTTTGATATCCTTTGTCATAAATTGGTAATCTAGCTAGTAAACAAGTTTTCCTGAGTGCTGTGAGACATTCTAGCAAATTAATAGAACCCAAGGAGGGGGTTGTGGGAACCTTGGACTGCTAGACACAAAGAAGGACATTTCATAATGATAAAGTGGTCAATCCATCAGAAAGATGTAATAATTGTAAACATACACTAAGCAAATACAGAGCCCCAAAATATATGAAGCAAAAACCGAAAGAATTGAAGAAAGAAATAGACAATTCAACAGTAATAACCAAAGACTTCAATACGATTTTCATAATGAATAGAACAACTAGGCAGAAGATCAACAAGGTTATGGAAGATTGGAACAACACTATAAGCCTACTAGAGCTAACAGACACCTATAGACCACACCACACCACAACAACAGAACAACTGTGGTGATAGATGCATGACTCTTTGAACATACCAAAATCCATTGAGTTGCATACTTCACATGGATTAATTATATGGTATTTAAATTCTATGTCAATAAAGCCATTTAAAATTGTTTAAAAGAATAACATATCTTTAGAAGGATAAGAGATCTCACATTTACAATACAATAATAAAAAGTTATAAAAATGATGAACTAGAGATCTCAGAAATGAAAAGATTATGTTAAAAAAATTTCCAAAGATGGACTAAGTGTCAGAATGGATACAATTAAAGAGAAAATATAAGGCTGAAAGATTCAGCCCAGTAATTCTCTGAGAATGCAATGCACAAGGACATCAAATATGTGGATGAGGAGTTAGGAGACATAGAGGATGATCCATACCCACCTCATAGTAGTTCGAAAAGAAGAGCACAGAAAGAATTGAGGCCAAGATAAAGAAACAATAGAAAAACCCACCAGAGTGAAAAGAAAGCCCAGATCTTCAGATTCATAGTCCACCAAGTATTGAACAGGAGGAATTAACCAATATTTATATCTTCAGGTATTGATATAAATTAAATCCTAAAAGTCTGGAAAAAGAAAATATATATTATGTACCAAAGATTGAAAAATCAGATTGACAGCCAGTCTTTTCATTAGCAGCACTGAATGTAAAAGATCCCAGGACAATAGCTTCATATGTTTGCTCTTCATAAAGAAGTGTAATTTTGAGTGTAGAGCTTTAGACCCAGTCTGTATGCTCAGAATTTATCAGCTACCTTCTATAAAAAAATTACAGGAGAGAAGGTAAATCCAACAATAAATCTAGTTTATAAAGTAAGAAATTCAGTAAATTTTTTCTTTCCAGACGTAAAGCATTTATTACCAATTCTTTATTTGAAGCCAATTCTTAATGCAAAAATTTGACAAGGGAATTGCAAGAAAGGAAAAAATACTGATCAATCTCACTTACAACATATATGCAAAAGTTCCAATCAAAATATTAGCAAACTAAATCCATTAATATATATAAAGAATAAAACATTTTTTTATTGTGGCATAATATATATAATATGAACCTCACTATCTTAACCATTTTTAAATGTACAGTTCAATGGTATAAAGTATATTCGTATTGTTATTCAACCATCCCCACCAACCATCTCCAGAACTCGTCTCATTTTGCAAAAATAAAGCTTTGTACCCATTAAACAATAATTCCCCATGACCCTTGCCCTCCAACCCCTGGCAGCCACCATTCTACTTTCTCTTTTTCTCTCTCTCTCTTTTTAACCTCCCCTTTTCCCCCACACCCCAGACAATTGTAATCAGTGTCCTAGACTCTGTTACTATGAGTTCGACTTTTTAAAAAATATTCCACATATAAGTAAGGTCTTGCAATATTTGTGTTTCTGTGTCTGGCTTATTTCACTTAGCATAGTGTCCTCCAGGTTTATCCATGTTGTCACAAAGGGCAGGATTTCCTTCTTTTTTAAGCTGAATAGTATTCCATTGTGTGTGTATGTGTGTATATATATATAACATTTTATTTATCCATTCATCCTTCAGTAAATCTTATCATTAAGTCTAAATAATTGGTGATGTATAGCACAAAAATAAAATATAGCATTTGATTTGAAAATCATAAGTGATTTCAACATGAGAGTTCTCAGGATGGAGTAAAAGTACAATACATAATATTTTTGTTTTATATGTAGAAGAATATAGATACTGATTAAATCAAGACATATAGAAATATAACTATGTCTCTGAAAGCTCTCTAACTCTTCAAGTATCCCATCCTCAGTCCCTAAAATTGAAATTTTTATGCCCTCAGAGAAATTCTAGGAAACTGTTCTAGAAATGTTCTAGGAAGTATTAGAAAATGTTTTGTCATTCAAACCACTCCCCTCCCCCGCTGCTCCTCCCCACAGAACTGTGTATCACACTGTTGTCCATTAGGAACTATAGGCCCAGTGTTTAGCACCCATAATATGTTGGAACTGGAAAAAAAAAAGTATTTTCTCCAAAAAGGAAAACTAAAAAGTTGAAATTTTAATATTTTAATGTGTGTAATCATATTCCTAACAATATACCACATATTAACTTTATTAATTGCTAAATATGGTATTCAAAAATTAATTACCTTTGGAAACAATTTATAGATTAATATTTTCACTTAATCAGAATATCTGAATCTGCATAATGATTGCCAAGACACCATAGCTGAGCATAAATTAAGATTTATTCAGAGCTATACTTTCAAAATCCAAATCACTAAAATCTTTCAAAAATTATGAAGAAAAATACAAAATATATATATTTTATTTAATGTGAATGTAATCTCACATTATATTTAATGTGACTGTTTAAATCCATTTGATTTGACTTCTAAATAAAAGTTTCCAGGTCTTAAGACAGTCCCAGAAGTGATTTACTTGACTGATGAGTCTGGGTGGAGGTCACCGATGGTTCTGTTCATTCACAGCTGAGCCTTTTGTGACTCTTGCTCTGTCTCTGCTCTCTTGCTCTCTCTTCTCTCTTTGAGTTTGGCTTGGGAAAATTTGTCCATGAATTCTCTTCTTCCTCTGGCATGGAGTTAGCACACTGGGGTAAGCCTCTTGCTCCCTGCTCTCCTTCTTACAGGTGGGTATTTTCCATTTGTGTGGAAAGAAGTAGAAGCTTTGTTTCAGCCTCAGACTCAGCTCCTTCTCTAATCCAGTTTTACCAGCACTGAGGAAAATACTATGTTTTAATTCCTAACAGGCTTCTATATCTGTTTCTCAGTGACTCCAGAATACAAAGAGGAAAAAGGATGAAGGGTTAGGCTCCCTCAATATCCCCAGTAAACATTTTTATTAAATGTTGAGTGTACCTATAAAATAATTGGAATGTGATATTTCACTTCCAAACCACTAGAAGAAAAAAATGTGGAACAAAGAAAAATCAAATATTTCAACAAAAGATGGAAAAATACAAAATAAGAAAGCATAGAAAACACACAAAGACACAAAACAAAATGTCAGGAATAAGGCCAAACAGGTCATTAATTACAATAAGTGCAACTGAGTTAAAATATGTATGTATATATGCCCACATATGTATAGTTTATTAGATCTGCAACGACAAGTTTAATTGTATTTTAGTAAGAGAAAATTTTATACTTGAAATCACATGAAAGTAGGCAAATTCAAATCAGCTATTAATCATTGTATTCACTTTCCTCAATACAGTTGCAAATCAGAAATTCAAAAGGACCAATCAACAAGTATCAGCAATTGTATTGCACTTAAAGAGGTCCGGCAAAGGAAAGAAAAACTTAAAACTAGAGAACTATTTTACTATAGCTGCCCAAATATCAGTCAGGAAATAAACCTGGAGGACAGTCATAGGCTTTCAATTCAAAGGAATTGTGGTTACCAGGTGGTTAAGTCCTCAGAACTTAACACCAAGTTCCATAACAAGCAAACGACTTGATATGTAGGTTATTTTGATATGTGTAATCTAGTATCAGTCCTTTGCCCTTATGAAGTACATGGCATAGTGGAAATCAAGGGATTTCAGAAATATCTTGGAATGGCATCTTGATTCTACCACTTCCTGTATGTGACCTGGGGTAAATTACTTAGGGTTCTGAGCCTCAGTTTTTTCACCTGTAAGTGGGGTTAGTAACAACTTTCCTAATAAGTTTTTGTGAGAATTAGATGAGATAAAGTATGTGAATCAGGTAAGACAGTACTTGATCATAAGCAGCAGATAGTAGTACATTCATTTGTTAGGGCTACCAAAACAAAGTACCACAAAATGGGTGGCCTAAACAAGGGAAATTTATTGTCTAACAGTTCTGGAGGCTAGAAGTCCAAGATTAAGGTGTCAGAAGAATTGGCTCTTTCTGAGGGCTATGAAGAGGAATGTTCCAAACCTTTCTCTTTGGTTTGCAGATGGCCATTTTCTCTGTGTCTTCACTTTGTCTTCCCTCTGTGCATACTTCTGCTTGCAAATTTCTCCTTTTATAAGGATACCAGCCATATTGGATGACAACATCACTTTAACCTAATTGCCCCTATAAAGTCCCTTTCTCCAAATAAAGTCACATTCTGAGGTACCGAGGCTTAAGACTTCAATATGAATTTCTTTTTTTTTTTTTTTTTTTTTGCTGTCTTCGGGCCTCTCACTGTTGTGGCTTCTCCCATTGCGGAGCACAGGCTCCAGACACGCAGGCTCAGCGGCCATGGCTCACGGGCCCAGCCGCTGTGCGGCATGTGGGATCCTCCCGGACCAGGGCACGAACCCGTATCCCCAGCATTGGCAGGCAGACTCTCAACTGCTGTGCCACCAGGGAAGCCCCAATATGAATTTTGAAGGGACATAATTCAACCCATAATATGTACCTTTTATTATTACTTTCTCCAAATCTTCCCAAGAAATGCAGGAAATCTTTGTTTTAAGTCAAAACAGTCCATGGTATGAGAAAAGAATATGGAAATCTGATCTTCCTTTAGAAATGACCTCACACTACTGAATAGTCTATACCCTATCCTCTGATTAAATCTTAATTGTTTCCAAAAAAAAAAAAAAAGAATATGGAAGTCTGAGACTTGTGTATATGAAGAGCCATTTCCTTCCCTAACTCATTTACTATCTCCCTCCTGTCCACAAAACACTCTACTTGGGACACCACAAAACCAAGGAAGGCCACTGTAGATGAGAGTCCCTGCCTAGTACAGAAACAGGCCATTTCTCTTGAGTCATCTTGGTAAAAGTTGGCCCTAATTCTATTTGTATATGGCTCAACCTCAAACACCAGCTATAGATGAGTACTTTAATTTAGGTCTGTGAGTGGCATTTGTGGTCATCCTCCCCTGGAGAATCCTGAAACTGCAGTTTCTGGAAAACAGACAGCTATGAGTGTGTCTTTACTGAAAAAGTTTTCCTTAGTAAGAGTGAATGAGTCCTCTCATAGGAGAAAGTTCATTAAAAATATCTGGGCTGTATTAATACATAAAGAAGACTAAAGATATATGTCATACCATTTGTTTAGGAATATGTCTCTCCACTGGGGCAACCTCTCAGCTACAAAATCATAGAGAATTAAAATGCTTTTCCTTGGACAAAGTATCCATCCACTGTGAGAAGAAAATAGCAAACCCTCGTGCTGTTGATGATAAACTCTTTCATTCTCTAAAAAGGAGCTGAGAAATCCAGGGTAAAAACTCCAAGTTCATACAATGAATTCAGACAGACTTGAATTTCAGATCTGCCCTGGTGGCCAACATATGAGCTGTCTGTATTCAGGGTAAAGCTATTTTTTTTCCTTCTTTTTTTTGGCAAGAATACTGACCGTTGGATTATTTGTCTTGCATATTTTTAATACCTGGATCAACTTATATAGAATATCTTTAAACAGATATGCATTTATCTTCAAAGAATGAAGCACTCACCTGCCTGGATAAAAGGTAGGGGATCGCTTAGTTCTCATTCCCTCCCGGTTGTTAGTAAAGATTATGAAGATTTTCTTTATCCTGTTTTCACTTCATTGGTAAAATAAGGAAATGTATGGAGACCTCTTCCAAAACAGGACCTTTCAATATGAGTGCCCCTGGAGTCTAGCTCACTGTACAGACACCAAACTACAAAATCATTTTCCCAGTAAATATACCTCTTACATGTTATACAGATACAGTGAGAGATCTTCTGGAAAGAACACAGACTTGGGATTCACAGAGGCTCAGATCTGAAGGTAACACCATAATGTATCAGCTGTACCCTGGGGCAAATTGCTTAACCTGTCTGAGCCTGTGTCCTCATTTCTAAAATGGTGTTTGGGGGAATAGAAACAACTATGAATCCCTGAGAGCCAATGCTGCAGTGAAAAAGAAGAGAAAATGCTATTCCTAAGGAGAGACAGCTAGAGGTAGGCAAATTGGACACTCTGCTGCTCAGAGGGAAATTTTGTCAAGAGACCAAATGGGTGGGCCTTGAAGCAAGAGAGAAGGAAACTATTATTTACTGGCATTGCTGGGTACTGGAGATCAGGCCGGCCCACTCCCATAACAGCTCCCGCTTGATTCTTACATTAACCTTAGGACAGGATATCATCATCTCCATTGCACAGAGGCTAAGTGAAGTTAAGTAAATTATCCAAAGCCACAGAACTTATAAGATGTGGAGCCAGGAATTAAAATTGTCTGTCTGATTCCAAAACCCATGATTTTCCATAACACCAAACTATATTAAATAAGAATATCAATAATCATAATAATAATCTTGTTCCTGTGGAGTCCAAAGGGAAGTTGGACTTCTGTCCCTGGGTCAATCTTCCTTAGCTCATGCCCTGCCCTCTCCCCAGTGTCCCCTGCTGCCAATTGTTCCTAACACTGTGCTTCTCCCTCTCCCCAGCTTGACCCTTGCCCTCCCCAAACTCCTTCCCAGAGTTTCAAGTCCCAATTTTGCCTTCACAGTTTTATCATTTCTATTTGGCCTCTTGTGCTGCCAACCAAGTCCTGATTCTGAGAAGTTATCCCTGGAAAAATAAGAGAATGAGAAAAAGACTTTGATCCAGAGAAATGGTTCTTTATCCTACTCACTACAGCCTCCTTGAGACCAGTTCCTTCAGGAGACCTTACATGAGCACCCAGGCCAGGTTAGGGACCTCCTTCCAACTTCCCCAAATCCTCCCTGTCTATCCCTATCACAGCACTTGGCAAGCTCTGTTAGATCCAGCTAGTTAAGGTGCCTGTCTCCCTCACCAGAGTATAAGTTCTTGGGGGGAAGTATGTATCTTACTCACCATCAGCTCCCCAGCAATTTATAGGGCCCTTCACACATAGTAAGTCCTCAATGAATACTTGTTGAATAAAAGAGTAGATATTGCACAGACTTGAATGAACCAGTGAACAGTTAGACAATTAAGCTCGAAAAACATTATAATTATACATTATGCTTTATTCCCACAGATCCTTGATGTGCTGACAAATGAAATTATTTTAAAATGGCTTTTGGTGATTATGTTTTAAATAGTTGAAAGGTAATAATCTCAATGGGAAGAGTATTTTGTGAATGTCAACACTTAAGAAGTTAGAAAGCTAAGTTCAAATTTTTCATCCAAAACTTATAACGTTCTGACTTTTGTGCCATGAAGCAAAAAAAGATCTGGTTTGATTATGATACTGTCCTTAGTTTAATTTGAAGACACGTCCAATTTGTTGTCATTTTATTTCCTTCCTTCTTTCTATCATCTTAAAGCTTTTTATCACTGCCTGTCTTAGATATTCTCCAAGTAATAGATACACCATTATCCAAAGTTTATTCAAACTTATCTGAACCTTTTGGGGCTAGAAATTAGGTGGGAACTGCTTTCTTCATGAGATTTCTAGCGCTTTTTGGCTTTGAAAGGCTGGAAATGCAACAAGAATAGCTTTTCTTGCGGTATTTTGGTTTCTACTCCCAACCAAAATCAGGAAGTGCAGAGATGCACAAAAATTAAAATAAAGGGGAAAAAGTTAACTCAACTTTTTGAACCTCAAACAAGATTCAGGTTCAATTTCAGTTTAAGGCAAAGGTTCAACTAAGATCTTGTTTTATCCAAACCACTTGGCCCTTCGATTGAAATAACTGGTAGGCTCACATATGGAATTCTTTTCTAATGTAAGGATAAAGGGAATTGCTGGTATGTAGAATCATTATGTCAGTAGAACATCCTATGATATTATCACTGTGATGCTAGAGTTCCCCAGGACAGTGACTGCAGGGAAAGCAGAAGGCCTTACAATCCAACTTTTACTTCTCAGAACTCATTTTTTTTTAATATAATATTTTACAGACTATGACTCCAATAAGATGAGCTTTGTCCAGCCTGAGTTTGCACTTCCTTCTTTGGGAACATTAAGATAAGAGAAAGGTTACTCCTTCAAACTCTTATTTAGAACCAAAAGTTGGCTTCTGCATTGATCTGATTGGTTAATGAGTCAATCAGAGACACTGAAAATTCTTGCCTAGACAGTTAAGGGCGGGGCGGGGGGGTGGTGAATGAGAATTAAAAAAACAACTGACCAAACCATTAGGATAGTGAATGTTCAATTCCTTGAAATTGTATTTTGTTTTTTAAGACTCTAAAGTTTCAGAGGGCACCAAATTCTATCCCTGTACAGCCAAGAACAGTAGGGATTTATGAATGGTAGAAAAACCAAGTTATAAACTATAAACTGTGAGTGGATTATAAACTGTGAGTGGATAAAAACAGGATTCAAGCACTCAGGGATCATTGGTATCCTGAGAAGAATCTTCAGGTCAGATTTATTAGCTGTTCTATTACTGGAGAACAACTTGACTACAAGAACCTATTTGCCTGATAAGTGCCAAAGGAAA
This sequence comes from Pseudorca crassidens, assembly GCF_039906515.1. NCBI lineage: Eukaryota > Metazoa > Chordata > Mammalia > Artiodactyla > Delphinidae > Pseudorca > Pseudorca crassidens. The sequence goes on along the minus strand of NC_090306.1, from coordinate 23,584,762 downwards.
TAAGTGGAGCTATTTTTCTCTTAGCCTGTGTCTACATGAAAAAGAAGCTGGCCAAACAACAAGCCAAGTCAGTCAATTCACTTAAGGGATGTCCATCAAACCAGTTGCCCAGCCCTGAAATGCTCACTTTTCAACTAGTTGCATTGGTGTCACCGAGACACCAGCAAAATCAAATGTCTACACAGAATGAAGTTTTAATAGGAAACAAACAATTTGAAATTTTAATCTAAATAGAGTTTCCATACCCCTGCAAAAGGACGCTAATAAGAATGGTTGCCTCAGTTATACAACAAACTTTCAGAGTTTCTCAGAACAAATGCCTACAGAGCTTATTTTGTTTTTACTTTTCTGATAGTTTGACCTTGGTTGTAGTCTCAAACATGTAAGTGGCAGGTGTCTAAAGTATGTTTGGGTATGACTATCTTTTATGGTTTTGAATAAAAGATCTCAATATACTTTATTTTGTACAACAGGATAAAAAACTGAAATGTTTTGTTCTTCAGGTGAAGATGCAGGGTTATTTGGTTAGATACAGAGGTTGCCTTATTAAATATCACCATTTTCAGGTACTTGCATATAAAAATTTTAGTGATGTTTTGAGGAAGTTCTTATGATTTAATACGTTGAGAATATTTCAATAATCTTTGAAGTGCTATAAAAATGTAAGGTAGATTCTTAGCATCTGTCTTCTCCTATTTGAATACATTATAATAATCTACCAAATAAAGTTTGAGAAAACCCCACAGCACTGCCAGATTGTAAAACAGAAAGTGGTATAATTTTCTAGGGGAAAAATTGTTGGTACTGGTACACAATAGGAATCATCCAGTTGTCTCAAATTATCACACAAAGATAAAGGCCTATGGTTTGTGCTGGGGTTGGAACGTATGGTATCTTTGTACAATATCTAATGCAGAGGGAGTACCAGGTAAGCAGAGAAAGTTCCTGAGAAAGGTCCTCAAGGACATCTAAGTAGTGAACAAGTCCTCTTCATTTCTTGATGAGCCCACGTCCATTCTATGCCACTATGCCTTTGAACTCACCTTAAACTTCTCTGAAACTGTGTAGAAATGGAAAATAGACCTTTTGTAGAACTGCTGTAAGTGCCAGGTTAAAAGATGCCAAACTTTTCAAGGAAAGTGGATTTCCCTTGTGTGTTCTGGCTTACAAAATCTGTCTCTTTCATTTGAGGAATAAAATTGTCACACCTTCTAAACAGTCAAATAAGCCAAATTCAACAAGCAAAGTTTTGTTTTTCTGTGAATGGTCTTGACCAGCCCCTTGAGAAGGGGAGTCGGGTGGGGAATATAAATGTATAAAGAAGGAGCAAAAAGATTGTCTCATATTAGTGCAGTGACCATTTCATCAGTCCACAGCCTGCCTCTATTATAAAAAAATCTTTTTTTTGATTCAAGATACAAAGTGCTGGCTGGAGTAACAGAATTTAGATGTCTCTTTATTCAGAATGGAAAGCAGATAAGAAACAACCAAGGGAATTTCCCCACCCATGTATATTTCAAAACAACCAGAGATGACCCCGTAGAAGTGAAAAACATTTGAGTCTCTTAAATAGTCAACTTCTTTGGGGGACCTGGAAACAACATTGCCAAGTTATGTTGGTGACTTTGTGATACTGATATCTTCCTACTTGGAATAAAGCAAATTTAAAGTCTCTATCCACAAAAATCTTCAACACAGTACCAACTTCTTATGCTTCACATTGTAAATGCCCTAAATCATCTAGTCATCCATTTATATACATATATAGAAATACACATATATATGTCTTTTTGTACATGTATCAATATTTGTTATCATAATTGATCCCTAGCAGTCTCTAAATAATTGCCTACCTTTACCAGAAAGATGGCAAAATGTAAGAAGTTAATAAAAGACAGAAATATGATAATTATATAAAGCCAAATAAATCATCACAACTTGAAATAAAGAATATTTTAATATTTAGTTTATCTTCTGTTATGTGAAATCAGTATATCATAATTTTTTTAATGCTGGAATAGAAAGAATCAAATAATGGCCTTTTTTTTTTATTGATGTTAATAACCGTGTCCCACTGCCCCACAGCTATTCTGTGGTATTTAGAAGAATACAGAGAAGGAAATATTTTCTAAGAGGACTGTGTTGAAAGGCTATAATGGAGTTTAACATAGTTTTAGAAGCTCAATTCTACTTCTTTTGTCTGGTGTGTGTATGTGCATAAGATCATGTTACTGAGAAAGAAAAAAAATACACTGCTCTTTTCATTACTGAGACAAAGAATGAATTACAGCTAAAACATGAGGTGAGGATGGAGGGAAGGAATGAGTACAATTGGTAGAGTCAGGAGAGATAACTTAAGACATTCCGGGATAAGGATATAGCAAATGGTTGATTTGCAGAGACAGCCCTTCTCTCCTTTGGGAAGAATTATTTCCAGAGAATTCAGTCAATCCATATCTGACTGTTGATTTTTCCCCTGAGGGCCTATGTGTTTTGTATGGGCCTCTCTTTCAAAACATATCATACTGTGTTACCTATATGGGGGCTGTCTGGCTCATCACAACTGTGAGCATCTCAAAAACCACATCAACTAAATATTTGTGTTCACCTCATTGTTCTTCACTGTGCATAAATCCATTAAGCCCAGAAACGTTTCTTAAGAGAGTTATGATTATTTAAAGGTAATGTGATTTTAAGTAAAGGTGTAGGTCAACAGAGCCACTTCTCAAGTGCTAAGACTGCATCTTACCTTCCTCTTTAATGAACAAGTGTGTGTCTCTACAGAATACACACTGAAAACATATTTGGTGAATAGAGCTTAATCCTAATTTAATTGTCATAGAACAGCTGTTCTCAAAGTGTAATCTGGGTATTTCAGATTTTCATGATGATACTAAGACATGATTTGCATTTTCATCAGGTTGACATCTGAAAACAAAATGACAAGTTGCGAAGGCAATGATAAATAAAACTGCTTGTGCCCTTGCGTAAATTAAGTCAGTGACACAAAACTATACCAATAATTATATTTCACCTTCACACATTTGCAGAAAAAGAGGCTGGTTTCACTTAAGAATATTACTGATGAAGCACTAAACAGTTTTAATTTTATTAAACCTCAGCTCCTCAGACTTTGTAATATTTGATGAAATGGAAAGTGTATTCATAAAGGCATGTTTGCTGCATATAGAAATAGGAAAGTTGTCTCAAAAAAAAAAAGCTCTCCTGTGAATATTTTTAAAATTATGAACTGAACCAGAAGCTCTTTTTCATAGAACAAAATTTTTACCTGAAAGACCAATTTATAGACAAACTATGATCATTCAGATTTGGGCATTTGGTTGACAATCTCTCAAAAATGAAAAACAAATGAGCCTGTCACAATACGGAAAACAACAGATAGTTTTGTTGCCAACAAATATTTTTCCACCACTGGTAGCTTAACAGCATTCCTATAGTTGACTTTTCTGTTGAAATTGGTGAGGTTATTAAGCAATGTGGGTTTTTTTACATTACATAATAAAATGTGTCAATCTCTGGGAAATCTGCACAACTTGATAAACCAATCTTTTGCAAATGACTATAAATGGTATAAAATCATGAATGTGTAAAAAAGCACAAGACTGACCGATTGATTTTAATATGATAGAGTATGAAGAGTTCATTGATATGGTTTCAGATTTCACATTGCACTAACCTTTAAGAAACTACTGCTGGTCAAGTATTGGTATAGTATCAAAGAACGTCCATAATTATTTGAAAATCTTGTAAAATACTCCACACATTCCCAACTTCATGTAATTCAACTAAACAATGAATCACAACAGATTGAATGCAGAAGGAAATATAAGAATTCAGCTCCAGCTCTCTTCTATTAATCCAGAAATTAAAGAGATTTGACAAGCTATAAAACAATGCCAATCTCACTAATGTTTGCTTTAAAAAATTATTTTTATTAAAAATGCTATTTTTGCTTATATGTAATGTTTCTTATTGTTATTTTAATTAAAATAACTATTGTATTTTAAACTTTCTTCATTTTAGTTTTCAATATGCTAAATATTGATATAATCCACATAAAACAAAAGCACCATGGGGTCCTCACTAATTTTTAAGAGTATAAAAGGGTCCTGAAACCAAAAGGTTTGAGAACTGCTGCTGTAGAGAAATGAGGGGACAGTTTTGATCTCTAAGGAAATCATCAAGTTGAGAATTATTTGCCTAAAACTCATTGGTAATAATACAATAAACACCTTGAAAAGGTGAAAAGTTATAATAACAATGTAACTACATATCAAATTCTGATTAGCACATAATTTGGACTCAAGATCTTATAATAAATGTTTTGAAACATCTAATACACATGATACAAGAAACCTATCTTTAAATGTATTCCATAAAAGTTCAAGAATCCCTCCTTAATTCTTCACTCTCAGAAAATGGGTTTAGAGATTACTTCCCCCCTTTTTTGTCATTTTATACATTTTGCAGAGCTTTTAACTTTCAACCCTCATTTGCACATTAGAAAGGCTTAAGCCATTGACTTTTGGAGTACCAATCTCCCTATTATAAATACTGGGATTTCTTTGCTTTCTCATTACTTCCTTTCCTTTGTTCATTCCAAAACTATTTATTGAGCAACTAGTCTCAACTGAGCAACCTGCAAAAAGTTAGTAAAGGCAGAAACCACAGGATTTCAAGAACTGTATAATGGTTAGCAAAGAATACATACAAAGATGAGTAAGAGATGGTCTTTAAACTTGAAACTTTTCTGGGAAAAATATGAATATAAATTCATTTTACTGTTGTGTTCAAGTTTTCCAAAATGATCACCTCACACTTGAAAACTTCAATATGATGTGATGGAAATCCTCAGAGAGAGTGAAATCATCAAGGAACACAGGGTTGCATGCCCTTGACAGGCTGGCACAACTCCCCTTCTCTGTACTGTACTTGGTCACCTCCACTGGTCCTGCATGGGTCACACGCAGGAGGTAGTGAAGTGTCCGCTATGACTGTGAAGAGGAAATATATGGATCCTATTTCCATACCTCGAATTTATACTTATTTTAAGTCAATACGTAGTATTAGTGATTTTAATTAAAACAAGGGACAGACTTGGTTGTTGGCAATACTCATACATACCTAGGGAGGCTGTCTGAAAGCCAAAAAGTCATAGTGCATCTCAGTCACACTCTGTTTCATGTGGCACCAATAACAAACACTGATGGAAAGCATTTCCAAAGACCCCAGATTCTCTTAAGAACTCCAAGTCTAATTACCAAGCAAGTTAGAAGTCCTATAATATTTATAGAAATTCATGTATGACATTGAAATTTCCAAGTAATTATAGAATAATTACACAGGGCCTTTTGGTTGTTTTGTTTTACGTGGACCATTTTTAAAGTCTTTTTTGAATTTGTTACGATACTGCTTCTGTTCTGTTTTGGTTTTTTTGGCTGCGAGGCACGTGGGATCTTAGATCCCCCACCAGGGATCGAACCTGCACCGCCTGCGTTGGAAGGTGAAGTCTCAACCACTGGACTGCCAGGGAAGTCCCAGGCCTTATGTTTTAGTACCTGGAAAATGAACGTACTAACTACTATATATAGGTGAGGGATGGGATGTGCGTGGAATGGAGAAGTATTCCCTTGGCATTTCTCCTTTTGTTTTTTCCAAAAGAAAATTCATGGCCAGGGAGTCATCTTTCTCTATTACAGCAGGTTCCTGTGCATAATCTACATGATGCTCCTTCCTCAGATACTTCACCTTGAGTTTTCAATCCCATCAAACCCCCAGGAGAGCTTTCTGCCTAACTTCGACACCCCTGTCTGCTACTATTACCACCAAGGAATGTTATTATTCACCATAACCCAGAAGCAGCAGTTGTATGCCAGAGCACACACATGGGGAAGGGGAAGAGTCTGCCAGCTCTGAGCAACAGGCCACTCTGACTCCCAGGAATTACTCAAAACATGAGTCAATCATCAACAGAGGGAGAGAAGTTGATGGGATTCTTCTTGGATTTTTGGCTGAAATATGATTAAGTCAGAATCTTATAGTCCTTTCTCTGAAGATAGCTTAATTAAAGGCATTTTAGGAAAAGTAACTTGGAGTGGAAATGGAAGCTTGGTTCTGCCATTGGACACAGGTGAGATATTCCTCTTTTTCAGGGAATGTGGCATAAGGATGGTAGACCCTTAGGATAGGGATTTAGACTGAGACGGAGTCAAATCCCAGCTACGTGAGCTTGGAAAATGTATTTAACCCCTCTGAATTTCAGTGTTCTAATCTATAAAATGAGAATTAAAATATCTCCTTCAGAGTTGCTGTGAGGATTGAACGAGTGAATGGGCATTAATCCCTCTTGATAAGGTTAGTTCCTTTCCCTTTCTTTTAGGGTGTTAGTTCTCTGCCAAAACACTCCATAAACACATCTCCCTTCTGCCACATCTGACAGATTGCCCTGCCATCATAAGAATACAATAAGATTTTAATGATTTAAACAGTTCATGCCACAGGTGTTTCTGTGTTTTTAATGGAAGGAATCATCTCACTCCAGTTCAATTAAATTCGACAAATAGTTATTGAAGACCTACCAGGGATAAGGTACAGAGCTTGAGCTCAATGAGAAAAACACAGTGCTTGTTCTTTAGAAACATACAAGAGGGTAGAGATGCCCAGCATATATACCAACCATGGTGACATGTAATGGGACAAGGAAGTGCCTCCAGAGATGTGTACAAGGTCTTGGAGGTGTTCACAGCAAAGCAGATGCCCTAGGTGTATCTTCACGCAACTCTTGAACCATGAGTGTCTTAGGAGAGTTTCCATCTGCCATGAACACATAGAGAGTGAGGACACTCAGAGATTTCACGAAATACTTCAAAGTTGGCAAATGCAATAGAATCCCCCCCATTTCCCAACTCATTGTTAGCACTCAGCAAATGTGTGGCAAGCCTGTATTAGAATGTTAATACACATTAATGCAACGCTGTAGACCTTTATCCCTTCCTGAAGTCAAATAGTTTGTCTTGCCCTGAATTTAGAAAAAAAATGGTAAATCTATATTGCTCCATAAACAGTACAGCACAAAGTCTGTTGCAATTCTGTGCAATTTTCTGTAATCATGTATACTTAAGTGAAATTTACATTATCCTTATGAGCTGCACTATGGAAATGATTCTTTTAGCCTACAGCTATTAGAACCACCCTGGTGCCAGGACCAAGTTGTCAGCACCAGGGGAAGCAATTTCATCGGGTTTCTTTTTACATGGACACACGGCTCCTATTAGCGCTTATACCTCCTATTTTGTTTTTTTTCCCCAGACTCATGCAGTTTGCCTCTTTGGGTAGAAACGAAAACAATTTCAAGAATGAAAAGTTTCAGCTTGTAGCTAAAAATATTCCCAATCATCAGCAGGGGAGGCAATTCCTCAGCCACTTGCAACAAAGATGACCTCTTTGCCAGGCTTGGTCCACAGCAGGAGGTGTCTACTCATGAGCTCCTTTTACATGGGCTCAAAAATAAACAGCCAGTTCCCCTGGCTGGTCTCCCTCCTTGAATGGAGGCAGGGAACATTCTGTACAAGGAAATCTTTTCCCTTTAAGCTAGGGGCAATCCTAACCAAGTCAATTTAAGCATCTGAGGTATGTTAGACATTAATAGCTTTTAATTGCAGGTGCCCAAGTTTAATTGCAGGTGGATCAGTTTAGTGTCTTTCAACCCTAAGGACTCAGCACATTGAGGGCATTCATATTACAAAGGTGAAGCAGAGCACCATGTTATTTTCTAAAAAATAAAATCAAAGATATTTTTTTCCACACAAACCTCTACCTTGAATATACATCTCTCCCAAGGTCACAGGAATACATTACCACATGATAAAGCACCAAGTAAGCAAAAATTAGGAAAATGATTGCCAAGTCCAGGAAAAGTCAGACTTAAAATTCTCTCCTATCTTTAAGGCTGATGGTGAAACTTACACAGCTGAACCAGCACTCTGAAAAATTGAAACCACATGGTATCTTTACCCCAGATACCATTAGTCTATGAGAAGGAGACATGCCAACTTTGCTTCTACAAATAGAGAAATTGAGGCAAAACACCATAAGGAACTGATAGAAAAGTTAGAATTACCACCAAGGGATCTCTCTTCTTAATCTCCTCACATTAGTAGTTTAATCAACTAATCAGAGTTATAGAGGGCACAAAATTTTAAGATGTGTATTTAGGTGTGCAAAACTTTATTTTTTTTACAAAGCAGTAGGATATCGACTTTGAATCCCCATTGTACCTGGTGTTAGGAAATACAATCTTGAGCGATTCCAGGAAAATCCAGTAATATAAGATTTATTGTTATAAATCCAAAATCCCCCCTATGATTTCATCTCCCTGTGATGGCACCCAAGTTCCATGGGATATTCCAGGTTGTGTTGATGGAGTGTGGGTGGGACAGCAGAGGCCTGTGTCACCTGCTGAGATGAGCATCATTGAATCTAGTTCCTCACTATTGCTCTTCCTCCATTTTTGCATCCACTGAGCTGTCTGAATTCCCATCTGCGGAGGGTATTCCCTTGTCCTCACCTCGAGACCCTCCAGGTCTTCCAATTCTCAGTACCACATCTGACTATTTATTATGGTAAAATATTTGGCTATGCCACATCTTTGGGGGCATCTCAGGGACTCTGAGAGGATTCCTGACGTCTATCTCCTTTAGACACACTTCTTTCCCTCCCATGCCACACTGGGGCAGAGAACTTGGGAGCTTGCCCACCGTCCACTCCCAGAGATGACTATGGGAAGAAGGCGGGGCATAACAGGTTGAAAGTCTGGCTGAGATCTGCATAAGAAGCTTATTATCTTTCTTCCTTTCCAACTCTTCTTCCCTTTAACAAAGCTGAAGGACCTTGATCTAATCTGAGGAGTCGGGGGTAGGGGTAGGGGGAGAGATGAGAGCTACTTCTTCTCAAACACATATTCTCAGATATTTTAATTAATATTTCATAGCATTGCCCTACCACAGTAAAGTAGGTTTAAGGTGATTAAATAAAAATCAAATACTTTTCTCCCTTTCCTCAAAGATCTAATGTCATAAAACTCTACAGAAAAGTAAGGAGAAAAGAGAAGGACACTGACTGAAAATGATGAATTTAAGAACTTAGAGACTATAATTTTTATTTGAAAGACTTCCTCTGTACTATCCTAGATTTTTCTTTTCTTTTTTTTTCTTCTTTCCTTCTTTTCTTTTTGAAAAAATGGTATTACAAGTAGGCATTATATTTGTACAGTAACTGGTCTAAATGCCTTTCTACAATCTCACAATGCTTGACTTATCTGAGCTTTTTCAAAATTGCTCATCACAAGCTGTCCCCTCTCTCCCCTCTGTTCTGATTATTATTCTCATTTGCTTTTCCTGTGTCTCATTTTCACTTTATCCCAGCACTTCACAATCTTTTTACTTTACAAAAGATGATAGTGTTTATTAGGCACTCAGGGATAAATGGATGATTTCTGGTCTTGGTCAGGCACCCTGAGTGTGAGGGAACTGATGTCTTAGGCATATCTCTAATCCACTTTTGGAATATGTGAACCTCAGAAAACTAATTAGGAAGAGCTGATCTAGTCAATTTCCCACTAGCCATCAAAATCTTGCTCCTCTCCAATGTAGATGTCCTCAATGAAATACTTATCAACTATCATAGCCTATTATGATCTCTTAAGGATCTTCTCTGCCACTCCATTTAACTGTTTGTCCTAAACCTCTTAATATGATTATCTATTTATTTCAAGTGTGCTAAAGTTAACCATATTTTAAGACACTTGAGGATAAAGGTCATGTTTTCTAGAACTAGGACCACTTCCAAAGCACTCTAATTCAAAGTTAGAAACATTGCAGATGCTCAAAAATTATGAAGGAAAATAATAATGCATAATGAAAAGAACATGGGCAAAGTGATATAGATCAGAATTCAAACCCTTTTTCCATCATTTGTTGACTGGATAAATTTAAGAAAGTCAAATTGTGAATATTTTGGGAGTCAAATAAAATGATAGCATCTAGTAAGCCTTCAAAACCAATCAAGTGAATAAATGAAGAGATTTCAGTTAAAGGATGTGAAAGATAACAAAAAATGTGTCAGATGAGGAAGGAAGGAGGGATATGACAGAGATGGAATAGCCAATATCTGCAGAGGCCAGAGGCTGGTGAGAACATGGTATATTGTAGAAATGGCAGTATAACTTGAAGTTACAAAAGTGACAGAGGGGACTTCCACTTGTAATGAATATGAGCCCAAAGAAATCATATTTATCCTTCTTCTTGAAAAAAAAAGAAACACGCAAACTGGGCTAAATATATGAAACAATATTTTCAAAACATTGTCTGGATATTGGGTAATGAAGGACAATAATCCCTGAAAAATGGGAGACAAATGAAGTGAATACTATTTTTGCCCAGGGTTAGTGCCTTTAGTGAGTTTATATGCCTCAGATCAAGGAAAGAGAGCAGTAGCAGAGTCCAGCCTACTCCTGAGTTGAGGACACAGAGCTGAGTGTCTGAGGAAATCAAGATGGCTATAGTCAGCCGGACAGAGTACCGGAGAGGCCTCAAACCTTCACAGTTTACAACTACAATGTCTGAGATGAAAAATACACTGGATAGGATTAATGGCAGATTAAACATTGCCAAAGCAAAGATTACTTAACTTGAAGACCTAGCTTTAGAAACTATACTAAAAGAAACACATAGAGAAAAAAGAATGTAAAAAATAAACAAAGTATCAGTGAGCTGTGAGATAACTTCAGCTAACCCAATATACATGTAACTGGCGTCCCCATGGAAAGGGGGAGGGAGGGTAGAAAAAATATTTGAAAAAAATAATGGCTGAAAATTTTCTAAATGTGATGGAAAATATAATCTCAGAGATCCAAGTAGCTCAATAAATATCAAGAACAAGAAACATAAAGAAAACTACAGCAAGGCATATTGTGATCAAATTTCTGAAAACCAATGATAGAAAATCTTCACAATAGCCAGAGGGAAAGATACATTGTGTACTGAAAAAAACAAAAATAAAGATAAGGAATATAGAAGATTTCTCGGCAGAAACAACGTACCCAAGAAGACAATGAGAAACATCTTTAAAATACTGATAGGAAAAAACAAAACCAAATACCTCTTGATGGAGAATTCTATAATCAGTGACTATCTTTCAGAAATAAAGATGCAGTACTTTTATAGACAACAAAAGCTGAGAGAATTCATTACAAGGAAACCTGTGGTATAAGAAATGTTAAAGGAAATTCTTCAGCTAAAAGGAGTATGACAGTGGACTTGGGCCCACACAAAGACATGAAGATTCCTAAATGTGGTTAAAATGAACATAAATATTTTAAAAACACATTTTTCTTATTTTTGTAATTTTAATGGATAATTAACTAGGAGAAAGGATCAATCTTTAGGCCAATGAAACAGAAGAGAGCCCAGACATATCATCTGAAAACTGGTGACCCAGGAAAGCTGGTAGTGTTGTTCAGTCTGAGTCTGAAGGTATGAAAACCAGAGAGTGGATAGTCCCAGTAGAGGGCAGGAGAAGACTGGTGTCCCAGAATAACCAGTTAGGCAGGGAAAAAGAATTCAACCTTCCTTGTCTTTTTGTTCTACCCAGGCCCTCAAAGGATTTGATGATACCCACCTACCTTGGGGAGGGCCATCTACTTTATTCTGTCCACTGATTCAAATGTTAATCTTTTCCAGAAACATCCTCACAGACACACCCAGAAATAAATCTTTAATCAGATATGTGGATGTCTCTTGGCCTTGTCAAATTGACACACAAAATTGGCCATCACAACAATTTTTTCAACATATGGTGCTGAATAACTAAATGTCTATATGCAAAAATATCCATCTCAACCTAAAGCATATACCTTACAGAAAAATTAACTTGGAATGAATCATAGACCTAAATGTACAACTATAGAATTTGGGAAAGAAAACATATGGGAATATCTTTGTATCTTTTAGTTAGGCAAAAGTTCTTAGATGCAATATCAAAAGCATAATTTTTAAAGGAATAAAATGATAAATTGGACTTCATCAACATTAAGGAATATTGCCCTTTGAAAGACACTGTGAAGATATTGAAAAGATGAGTCACAGACTGGAAGAATATGTGTGCAAAATGCATATCTGATAAAGGATTTGTATTCAGGATATATTTTTAAAAAAACCTTTCAAAATCAACAATAAGAAAATGAACAATTCAATAAGAATATGGGCAAAAAATTTTAACAGATACTTCACCATAAAATATATGATGGTGAAAAGCACATGAAAAAATATTCATTAGCGTTAGTTGTTAAGAAAATGCATTGCTAATTATTAAAGAAAGGCAAATCAAAACGAAAATAAGGTATCACCTCACTCATATCAGGATGACCATCATCAAAAGTCTACAAAAAATGAATGCTGGAGAGGGTGTGGAGAAAAAGGAACCCTCCTACACCGTTGGTGGGAATGTAAATTGGTGCAGCCACTATGGAGAACAGTATGGAGGATCCTTAAAAAACTAAAAATAGAGTTACTATATGATCCTGCAATCCCACTCCTGGGCATATATCTGGAGAAAACTCTAATTCAAAAAGATACATGCACCCCAACGTTCATTGCAAGCACTATTTAAAACAGCCAAGACATGGAAGTAACCTAAATGTTTATCAACAGAGGAATGGATAAAGAAGATGTGGTACATATATACAATGGAATATTACTCGGCCATAAAAAAGAATGAAATATGCCATTTGTAGCAACATGGGTGAACCTAGAGATTATCAGACTAAGTGAAGTAAGTCAGACAGAGAAAGACAAATATCATATGATAGCACTTATATGTGGAATCTTAACAAGAAGAAAAAGATACAAATGAACTTACAAAACAGAAATAGACATACAGACTTAGAAAACAAACTTATGGTTACCAGAAGGGACGGGGAGGAGGGATAAATTAGGAGTTTGGGATTAACATATACACACTCCTATATATAAAATAAATAACCAGTAAGGACCTACTGTATAGCACAGGGAACTATACTCTATATTTTGTAATAACCTATAAGGGATGAGAATCTGAAAAAGTACATATATATATATATATATATATATATATATATATATATATGTAAAACTGAATCACTTGTGCTATACACCTGAAACTAACACAACATTGTAAATCAACTATAGTTCATAAAAATAAATAAATAAATAAAATGCAGTTGGGAAGAAAAGTTAAGGATATCATTTTTGTAAAATGTAATAACTAGATATCTATTCCAGAAGCTATAAAATGCTTGAGGAAGTAAAATAAAAAGGTTGCATAAAATTATGTATTGTACTTTTAGAATTTTAATGAGAATGCATTCTTATAAATCTCAAATCCTCAAATGAACAGTATTAAACTGAATGAAATGGAAAAAAAAAAGAAAATGCAAATTAAAGCCACAAGATATTACTACTCACCCAATACAATGGCTAAAAGAAAAAAGAAATACTAATAATATGAAGTGCTGGTGGGGAGATAAAGTGACTGAAATTCTTAGACATTGCCATTGAGAATATAAAATGGTACAGCCACTTTGGGGTATATATTGGAAACTGCCTGTAAAATTAAACAGATACTTACCATAAACCCAAAAACCCCACTCCTAGGTGAAATGAAAATTTAAGTCTATCATAATACCTGTATATAAATATTTGTAGCAGCTTTAATCATACTAACCCAAAACTGGAAGCAACCCTAATGTTTCCCAGCCCTCATGTGAATAAACTGTGGTATAGTCATACCATAGAATACCACTTAGCAATAAAAAAGAATGAACATCCAACACATGTCACACATGTGGATGAATCTCAAACGTACTATGCTAAGTGAAAGAAGCTGGATGCAAAATGCTATAGAGTCCACCTATATGACATTATGGAAAAGGGAAAACCTAAGGGAGATAAATCAGACTGGTGTTGCCAAGGGCCGGAGGTAGAGGGAGAGATTTACTACAAAAAGACATGGGGAAATTTGGGACAGGTAGGGCAATGGAACTGTTCTGTATCTTGATTGTGGTGGTTGCATGACTGCATTTGTCAAAACTCTGAAAACTGTGCACTAAAAATTGTGTACAGCAAATTAGTAGCAACATACTATGAGTTTGTAGCATAACTATAGCACAAAAGATGGGAAAGAGGAATTGGAAACATACTGTTATAAGGTTCTTACACTAAGAAACAGTATAATATTTGGTTTTTAAAGATATATATTGTAAGACTTCGGAAAATTAGTAAGAAAAATTTAAGATATATGAATAAGTCCACTATGAGGATAAATGAAATAATATAAAATAATCAACTAATCCAAGAGAAGGCAGATAATTTGGAGCAAGGAGCAGATGAAACATAGAAAACAATAAGCAAGACAGTGAATTTAAATCCAACTGTATCAACAAAGGCATTACATATAGATTATCTGAACACACCAATTTTTTAAAAATCAATATCCTTCTAAATCAGAGGGTCAGTTATAGCGCTTGTAGATTCAGATTATGTTAGCAAAGTAGCAAGAGCTTTTTAAAAAGCAGGTCTAAGTTAAGAGAGAATTATACAGGAAAGAACTTTGACATACACCTTTATACAAGATGCTGCTTTGAAATAAGTCCAATCAGGTAAAACCCTTGTGAAGGCAAAACTCTGGAGGAAATAGCCACTTGCCAATCAATGCTTTGCTCTTTCACAAGTGTCCCATTGTGTTTTGTCCAGCTTAACCACTGACAGACCTTACAATCTTGGCAATTCACTCAGCTTTATTTTACTTAAATTTTTGAAATGGATAAAATAATGTTTAATTCTTATCTTACTCACTGGGAATAAATAAAAAGAAAGAATGTAGGCTCCCTAAAAATTTGTGAAGTCCTCAGTTCAGGAACATTTAATTACTATTACTTTTCAAAACCAATGAATTTCACTTAATTTTTCTCACTTATTCCAAGGGCTAATATTAACTTGTCTCTTTTATTACCTATTTTCTTTCTCAAATTGATTTTGTTAGAAAATTATGATCTGGAAAACTATATCATTACATTTGACCTTGGCAACTTCTGTGATGGAAAAGAAATCCAAATGTCATCTAGCACTCATTTTGTAAAGCAACTGATCTTCAAAAAATGGATTGACTTTAAAAGGAATATTTTAAATGATTTGTAATCAAGTACCTCTTGAGTGACAGAAACATTAATAATTTATCTCCATTTCTCTGAAATCTTTAATTACCCCTTCTTGTCTAGTATCAGGAAGGACCACACAGCAACAAGAGATATATAGCAGACACTGTTGATTTCCAATCAACAGCCATTTCTTTCTTGCTTACCAATGGGACTCTGGATTTTGTTTGGGGACTGAAATGTGCAGTCTTAGTCAGTGGATAATGATTATTTTAAGCATCATTTCTCAGAAGGAAAGCTTCTGTCAGTAGAGGGATGGGAGATTATTAGTTGTACAGGACTATGCTGTCAATGGTTAATAATTTGGGCTCCCCTTTACATTGCACACTAAAGGCCAGTAGTACTCCCTGGTCATTGCAATAATCAGAAATGTTCTCCACCATTTCCAAATGCTCTCCTACAGAGTACTACTCTCTGTTGAGAAACCATTGGCCAAGTTGTATTAGTCTGCTTGGGCTGCTGTAACAAAATCTCACAGTCTGGGTGGTATAAACAACAGAAATTTATGTTCCCAAAGTTCTGGAGGCTGGAAGTCCAAGGTCAAAGTGTCAGCAGGTTTGGTTTCTTCTTCTCCTTGACTTGCAGATGGCCATCTTCTCTCTGTGTCCGTACATGGTCTTTCTTCTGGGTGCTCCTCTGGTGTCTCTCTGTGTGTCCAAATTTTCTCTTCTTATAGGGATACCAGTCAGATTGGATTAAGGCCCACCCTAATGGCCTCATTTTAACTTAATTACTTTAAATACCATATCTCCAAATACGTCACATTCTGAGGTACTTGAGGTTTAGGGTTTCAACATACAAATTTGAGGGGACACAATTCAGCCTATAATGTAAGAATCCTGCTCCCTTTTGTTAGACACTAGACTTTCCAACATCCTTTGAGTCTAAGGAGGATTGTATAACCCAGGTCTGCCCAAGGAGGGGTCATAGAAAGTCCACTTGGTATGGGAGAGCTTATGGGAAAGCTTTTGCTTTTCTTGATAAAAGGAACCTATAAGGCCAGTCTTGCTCCTAGCCCCTTCTTTCAGCTTTGAACACAGATATGATGCCTGTGACCATGAGAAAAAGATCAGAGAATAGCAGAGATGGTATCTTCAAGCCCTGACATTGTTGATATTGAAATAATCCACCCCTGGGTATCTTGTCATTTGAGAAAAGTAAACTGTTTAAGCTCCTGTCAGTCATGTTTGCTATCATTTGCTGCTGAAATCACTTTTTACACATACAATATGGAAATATCTGTGAATTTCAGATATCTGTGAAATTCAGAATGGTCTTCTATTCCTAACACTACTATTTTCCACAGCAAAGTTTAGTGGTTCTCAACCAGGAACAATTTTGTCCTCCAGGGGATATTTGGTAAAGTCTGGATACATTTTTGGTTGTCACAAATAGGGGGCAGGAAGAGAAAAAAGGATATTAGCATCTAGTGGGTAGAGGCCAGGAATGTTGCAAAGCGTCTGACCTTAAATGTCAATAGTGTTGAGGTTGAGAAACACTGTTCATATTATTTCCTTATTATCTTTTTAATATCTGTAGGTCCTTAGGGTCTTTCATTCTTGATATTTGTAATTGGTATCTTCTTTCTCTCTCTCTTTTTTTTTTCTTCAGTCTCGCTACAAGTTTATCAATTTTATTTAACTTTTTCAAATAACCGGCTATTGGTTTCAATGAGTTTATTGTTTTAGCTGCTTTCAATTTTATTGATTTCTGATCTTATCTTCATTATTTCATCCTTTATGTCGATTTTGGGTTTAATTTGCTCGTCTTTTTCTAGTTCAATACATTGGAGGCTTAGATGACTGATTTGAGACTTTTCTTCTTTTCTAATGTAAGCATTTAATGTATATATTTCCCCCTAAGCACTGCATTAGCTGCATCAATAAAATTCAGCTGGGAATTTTCCATATATCTCTCTAATACTGATTTGTAGTTTACGTCTATTGTGGTCTGTATGATTCCAATCATCTTAAATTTATTAAGATTTGTTTTCTTGTCTCAAATATGGTCCATATGTATTTGTAAACAATGTTTTCTTCTGTGGCTTTTGTGTCAATTTTATTGTTCGATATTATTTTTCTAGTCTTCTCTAACATTGTGATTTTCTGGCTGCTTGTTCTATCAATTACTGAGAGAAGAGTGTTAAAATCTCCAACTATTATTGTGGATTTGTCTATTTCTCTTTTCAGTTCTATCAGTTTTTGCTTCATGTATTTTGAAATTATTATCAGTATATGTATTTAAGATTTGTGTGTGTTTATGACAAATCTGTCCTCTATGATTGTGAAATGTCCCTGTTCATCTCTCATAATACACCTTCTTCTGAAATCTTCTTTGCATTCATTAATATAATCATTCAAGACCTTTTTGGTTTTGTTTTTGCCTGAGATATCTTTCCTTTTCCTTCATGTTTAATCTCTGTGTTTTTCTATTCAAAGTGTGTTTCTTGGTGACAGCGCACAGGCTCCAGATGCGCAGGCTCAGCGGCCATGGCTCACGGGCCCAGGCCCTCCATGGCATGTGGGATCATCCCGGACCGGGGCATGAACCCATGTCCCCTGCATCAGCAGGTGGACTCTCAACCACTGTGCCACCAGGGAAGCCCAATAATTTATATCTTATTTAATTATTAATAATGTTGGGTTTAAATTCACAGTCTAGTTTGTTTTCTCTTTGCCTTATCTGCTCTTTGTTTCCTTTTACCTAATTCCTCGCTTCCTTCTGGATTTAATTTTTTTTAGGATTTCATTTTATCTTCTCTATTGGTTTATTAGCTATATCCTTTTAGTTATTTCGTTGTTCTTTGTGGTTGCAATCAGATTGAAAATATACATCTTTAATTTATCAGAGTCTAAATTTAAATAATATTTTCAATACGACCCCTTCATGCAGAGTTTAAGAATCTCCCAATACTGTACTTTTATTTCCACCTCCTGGCCTTTGTACTATTGCTGGCATACCTTTTATTTCTACATGCACTGTTAATTCTACAATATATTGGTATTACATTTGCTTTAAACATTCAAATATTATTTTAATAAAAAATTAAAAATGAGAACAAAATGTTATGTTTACCCATATATTTACAATTTTTGACACAATTCATTCTTATGCTTAGATCCAAGTGTCTATGTAGTATCATATTACTTCCTGAAGAATGTCCTTTAACATTCTTTATAGTAGTGAAGTCTCTCAACACTTATTTGTTGAAAGTTACATTTGGGTCTTTTAATTAAACTCCTTCTTGAGGTGTTTGTAGATTCACATACCATTGTGAGAAACAATACAAAGAGATCCTGTGTACACTTCACCTAGTCTCCCCAGTGGTAACAATTTGTATAACTATAATACAATATCACAATGGGGAAACTGACATCAATACAATCCACCAATATTATTCAAATTTCACCACTTTTACATAGGTAGAGGTGTGTGTTTGTGTATTTAGTTCCATGCAGTTGTATCATATGTGTAGATTCATGTAACCACCATCATAGGCAAGTTCTATCCCAGTGACACCTCTGCTACCCTTTTATAGCCACACTGACTTTCTTTCTTACCCCTTCCCTAATCCTTGGCAACCACTGATCTGTTCGTCAAGCCTATAATTTTGTCATTTCAAAAAGTGTATCCATATAGATGGAATTATAAAAAATGCAGCTTCTGAGATTTGTGTGGTTTATTTTGGCCGCACGGGTTGTAGGATCTTATTTCCCCAACCAAGGATCGAACCCAGGCCCTCAGCAGTGAAAGTGAGAGTCCCAACCACTGGACCACCAGGGAATTCCTGGTTGTTTTTTTTTTTCCAATCAGCATAATCCCTGGAGATCCATCCAAGTAGCTGTGTGTATCAATAGTTTGTTCCTTTTCATTGCTGAATAATATCCAATGGTGTGGACCTAGCATAGTTTGCTTAACCATGCATTAACTGGAGGACATTTTGGTTGTTTCCAGTGTCCAGCTATTACGAATAAAGCTGCTTTGAACATTCACATCACATTGATATGTAAACATAAGTTCTCATTTCTCTGAGCTAAATGCCTGGAACTGCCATTGCTGAAGCATGTAAGTGCCTGTTTAGCTTTAAGAGAAGTTACCAAAGTATTTTCCAGGGTGTTTGTACCATTTTTTATGTAGCCACCAGCAATGTATTAGTCATCCAGTTTCTCCACATCCTTGTCAGCATTTGGTACTATCAGTACTTTTTAAAATTTTAGCCATTCTGATAGATATGTAGTGATATTTTATTGTGGATTTAGTTTGCATTTTACCAATGGCTAATGATGTTGAACATCCACCACCTGTATATCCTCTTCAGTGAAATACATTTTCATGTCCTTTGCCCATTTTCTAATTGGGTTGTTTGGTTTCCTTACTGTGAAGTTTTGAGAGGTCTTTATGTGTTATAGATACAAGTCCTTTGTCAGTTATGTGGTCTGAAAATATTTTCTCCTAGTTTGTAGCTGTTTTTTCATCCTCTTAAGAGCAAAAGTTTTAAATTTTGATAAGATCCAACTTATCAATTTTCCCTTTTCTGAAACATGCCTTTGGTATCAAGTTTAAGAACCCTTCACTTAGCCCTAAATCATGTGGGTCTGTTTGTATATATACCAGCTCTCTTCTCATCATGATCGTGTTTTCCTCTACCTTCTTGAACATATGAGATATATTTACAATGGTTGTGTAAATGTTCTTATCTACAAATTCTATCATACACATATCATCTCTGAGTCTGTTTCTATTGATTGGTTTTTCTCCTTGTTATTGGTCATATGTTCTTATTTCTCTTCACACCTGGTAATGCTTGATATATACCAGACTTGACATTTGCTTTGGTTGCCGGACATTGTTTTATATCTTTAAAAAGTGTTGTGTGGTTTTCTTTCCCCCTGGCATGAAGTTAAGTTGTTGGTGTTAGACTCTTTCCAGCTTTTTGTTAGAATTATCCAAACCAGTCTTTAGTCTAGGACTCATTTTATCCCACAAGGCAGTATACTTCTGAGAATTCTACTTGATGTTTCCTATATTTTGAGATCTTTCCACTCTGGGTGGTGAGAGCAATGTATTTCCAGACCTCTGTGAACTTTGGGAATTGTTCTGCCTACTTTTTTCCAGTGGTACTTTTCCTGCCATCAAGCACTTGCATACAAGTTCAGATTAGTATTCAGCAAAAGACTAGAAAAGCCCCACTAGCACATTTCAAGAACTCTCTTTCTCGGTGCAAGTCTCTCCTTTCCAGTATTCTGTCCCCACAGATTTTAGCTGCTTTGGTCTCCACAGATTCTACTATCTCCTTAGCTGAACAGGATCTGTTTAAGTTCCCCATCTGTGATGGTTGATTTTTATATGTAAGCTTGGAGGGTGTTTGGGAATAAGATTAACATTTAATCAGTGAACTCTGAATAAAATAGATTCCTTCCATAATGTGGGTGGGTCTCATCTAATCAGCTGAATGCCTGAATAAAACAAAAAGTCTGGCCTCGCAAGAAAGAGGGAAATCTCCAGCAGGCTGCCTTCGGATTTCATCTGTACTGTCACCTCTCTTGAGTCACCAGCTCACCAGCCTTTGTAATGAAACTGGAACATTGCCCTCCTGGATCTCTAGCTCACCAGCCACAACACTGCAGATTTTGGACTTGCCAGCCTCCTCTAATTGCATGAGCCAATTCCTTGTAATAAATCTCTTACTATATACATACACATCTTGTTGGTTTTGTTTCTCTAGGGAACTCTTACTAATATAACATCATTACCCTTCAGCCTATAAGTTGATTCAATTTTAGGGCTCACCTTATCTGTTTCTCTTTTCTTACGGCTCACAGTTGCCACCAATTGTCCAGTATCTGAAAGTCTTTCTTTCATATATATTGACCAGTTTTTTTTTGTTTGTTTGCTAAAGGTAGGTCTGTTAATTCAGTCTCTGTTACTTTATTCTGACTGAAGTGGAAGTTCTTCCTGTATTTTTTAAACCCCATGTATCACTTATAGAATCTCAGGGTGATCCTAGTTGGAGCTTGAGAAATTAATCCAGTCCCTTTATATTACAAATGGGAAAAACTGAAGCCATTCCTTCTTTTTTTATTTTAGGTCAAAAAACATTTACTGGACACCTTTTAAGGACTTGTTATATCCATATCATATACTAAAAATTAATAGATTGGTCTCTCAGTGAGGAAGCTAGCAAATTGACAGACAATTCTGAAATATCGTTGATAAATCCAGAGAAGATACAGGTTTATGGATTCTTCTCTACCAATTGTTGGTAGAGAAGTCAGTAGAAGACGTCTTTTACTTTCCTGAGTTCTGACAAAATTAAGAGAAAGAAGCAGGAATGAGAGACTGAAATAACTGCATTTTAATCATAAGAACTCACTAGAGAATGGGTATCAGCATTAAGCCTAATGGGCTGTGACACTTCCTTCCTGAATATGCAGACTTATCCACCAGTCACTGGCAATGTCGGGCACCAGCAGACTTCCCCACCCAGGAGCAAACCTGCTCCACTTGCTGAGCACATTTTGAAAGGAAAGCAGACTCAAAGGCACCCTCTCAGCAGGTAACAAGACCCCAAACCAAATGCAAAAGAGATTGAGCCAGGTATTTCCAGTGCCTTCTACCAAACTCAGAAAATGTGGGAATGGGTGAGTGGGGAGGCAGAGAGAGGTCGAGTTACTCCAGGGTAGGTTTCTTCTACAGAGAAGTGTGAGGAGTGGGAGATACTTTCCTCCCAAACACCAATCATTTTACTGTCTAACAAGTCCCTTCTCCTGTTGCCTTTTGCATGTTTAATGGAGTCCTCTTAACTCCAAACCTCCTCTCAATGTGGTTTAAGCCACAAGATTCCTGCTACTGTTCTACTGTTCCATATGGGAGATCACATGTAAGAATGAAAAACAGCATCCTTGCATAACTAATTAAGAAAAATTGCAGAAAAACAAACATAACCATGTTAATATAGAAAATGTGACTTTTTAAACTAATACTTTCACAAAACTCATAATAGTGCCTGGCATATATTAAGTGCTCAATAAATATCCATTCGATAATTGTTCAAATAATTAGCATAAACTCATAGGACAACAGTCTAAAACTAGTTAGATTGGCACTTCCCCCAAAATTTTTAAGCAAAATAATTCAAGCAATAGGCATTCAAAAATACAGATTTATCTTATAGGGTTAAGACTACATGAAGAGCATATATTTTAGACTCCAGGCTTGGATTCTGACTCTTCTTGGACAAGTAGTTATAACCCTTCTGGGCCCACGTCCTCTCATCTCTAAATTAGGAACAGTGTCATCTACTCTAAAGTGGTTCTGTGAAGGTAAAGGAGATAATCCACTTAAAGCGCTTAACCCACACTGCCTAACATAATTGTCTAAAAATGTTAGCTAATAGTAATAGCACAGTGGCATTAATCAGCCAAGCACAACAACAGAGATTTCTTTATTTCTAATCAACAAAATAGAATCATTGTAACTCCATTGCCTCCCTCATAGTTTTTTGAGAGGGTCAAATAAAATGTTCGTAAGAGAGCTGTATGGACACAAGATATCCACATTAGATAATATGCTTCAGGCTCCCACTGCTCTTCATTTACTTACGACTGTAATAAAGGTGTAGAAAGCTAGGGATATCTGGGGTAAGATAAGTGTTTTATAGGCTAAGAGGCTTTTCTGAGACCATCTGTGAAGCTGATGACAGTCTTTATTGGTGAGGGTTGTGCCTCTTAACTAGGCTGTCAGCATTTCTTTCTCACACTGGGTGTGGCTGGTGGAGCCACCACTGAGAGGCAGCCTCTCTGGGTGGTCTGTCTCTGCTGCTTAGGCTGATGCTGCTGTCATTTCTTAAGGAATCATCTCATCAGCTTCTTTATGGCCTTGACCTCTCACATTCATTGGCCTCTCCTTCAGATCATACAGTTATTAAACTGTAGTAGCTGCAAATATTGATAGTCAAGTGATTTTGAGGGCAGAAAACCAATTTACAAAGCACAACTTCCCTGATGAAGCACATATACAGATTAAGAGCAAACATTTACTTTATTATAAGTGGGTGAAAGGAAAGAGAGCATTATTTCAGTACAGTTCATTGCTTGATAAAATTTGCACTCTTAAAACAACTCTGTGACCTAATGTTATAACTTAGAAAAGGTTGAAAATTGCAACATACTCTAATGATTAACTCTTTGAGAATAATTCCTTTCAACATGGATCATCTCAATCTGAACTGCTTTATTTACCTACAATTAACCCATCTCTGCTTATGGTAACTCTCCTGTCCACAGCTACACCATGTCCTAAGTTCTAAATAGCAGAACAAAGCAGAAGGTAAGATGTATAACCCAGGTTTCGGGTACAGTAGACATTCACCAGTTGCATGTGGCTTAGTGTCCGCCTTAATCAAGGCTTTCCTGTTTGACAGTTCCCAAAACTCACATCACATTAGCTTAAGAGAAAATATACTCAGATTAGGGTGACTGTGAGCCCCAATTTGTCTGGGAGTGAAGAGTTTCCCAGGATACAGGGCTTTCTGTGCTAAAACTGGGACAGTTCCAGGAAAACTGAGATGGTCGATCATTCTAGCATGGGTGTTGCTGGTGTGGGATATATTGAACAGATAGGTGGGTACCTGTGGAATTCAAGGGCAGGAAACAGAGACTGGCTCCTTAAGAATCTAGAACAAGAAACTGGATATCCATCAAGAGTCACACAGCTCTTCTTTCTTTCTCTATTTGGTTTACATACTCTAGTTCTCTCTGAATGTATAGTTAGCCCCCTGGATCTGCAGGTTCCACATCCACAGACTCACCCAACCACAGACTGAATATATTGGGGAAAAAAATTCCAGAAAGTTCCAAAAGCAAAATTTGAATTTGTCACGTACAAGTATTATTTATATTTATAGCATTTACATTGTATTTACAACTATTTACATGGCACTTACATTGTATTAAGTATTATAAGTAATCTAGAGATGATTTAAAGTATATGGGAGGATGTGTGTAGATTACATGCAAATACTACATCATTTTACAATAGGGACTTGAGTATCTGGGGATTTTGGTATCCATGGAGGTGGGGTCCTAGAACCAACCCCCAGATACTGAGAGACAACTGTGTGTTGTATTTTCCTTCCCCCTCTCCTTCTCCCCCTCCTTCTCCATCTCTTTTTTTCTCTCTCTTTCTACAGATTAGCTTACTCTTTCACCCTTAGTAAAAAGGTACAAGGATGTAACTTAAAGGAATTTAAGGGTCCATAGCCTTATAACATATAATCTTCAAGAATCTCAAGCAAAAAATATGTTTAATGTCTTTCTAGGAATGTTGCTTAACCCAATGACTAGAATCCTAAAAATGCTCATATTGTCTCAAAATTCATAGGTCATGATATGAAACTGTTCTTCAATTATCATATTGTTTATTGATCAGGTGGTTTAGGAAAGGCTACAGAATATTATGGTAATAACTTCCTGCTCAGTGAATTTTTAAAGTGCCCTTAAGTGGAAATACTGTCTTCTTAGGCATGTTCTAATTCTTTACTACAGTTCTCCTGAATACTTTAAACATTAAACTCAACTCAACCTAGAACAATTATTTGATTAGGTGAAGGATTTACTTCAAAAATATTGGCCTCAAATTTCTTAACATTTGGGCTAAAACTGTGGTTATTTCAATGACAGAAGTCCCAAGACTTTGCGTATCTGGAATTCTCACTATGAGAAGTATTCTCCAAGTGGTTAATTGAGTTTAATTAAAACATAATGTATTCAGTGTTAGTTAAAAGTCATCCTCAAAACTGCAAACAGAACAAACCAATGTATTAGCTAATTGTGTGTAAGCTATGGCTCTAAGGCAATTAAGTAATTCATAGTTTAATTTTCAATAATGAGCTCTAGTAAAAACATAAAAATATATTTTAAATTAAGTTATGATGGTGTTTGGCCCTCTGCTATTGTTTTATCAGTACAAAGTAAATAAGGCTCCAACTAGGGGATTCTACATGGATTTTACTGATTGGTTGGATGAAATTGTTGTTTCTCCTAAAAGTTTAATAACACCTAAATACGGTGGTTTTAACCTAAAGAATCTGAAATGTTTTATTAGCTATGACAACTTTATTAATCCCTACTTTTCTTGTGATATCCTCTTCACTGATTTGAGTAGAGATCCCTTTTTCACTGATTGTATCTTAAAATTTTCATAGAAATATCTTGTTATAGCTTTAACTCTGCTTAAATATATAATTACAGCATTATCTCCCTAATTATTTTTGTAAAATTTTCCATTTTTATTACATTATTACCCGTACATACTTTAAAAAGTCAAAATGTTCTCTAAGCCTTACGAAAACAAATGAAAACTAGTCTCGTATCCCACCCCTCATCACCTCCCCAAAACAACTTCAACTCTTAGCTTTTTCCTTTCGTGTATATGCTTAAGTCTACATAACATGATAATACTACTATACCTTGATTTTTTTAAAAAAAAATTCAGTTTTACTTGTTACACTTAGAATTCTTATTATGGAATATAAGGATTTTAGAAGCCTTAAATCTTACTTTCTACCTCATTCTCCATACAAATATCCTCCTCCATCCTATGCATTCAATATAACCATGATTTGTGGTTAAATCAATATGTCAGATAATTTTATGATGATTGGGTAAATATTATTCAGAGATGAGCCAAGTGAAATGCTCTGATTATATTTGTTTCTTGTATAAACGTCTCTTCCTCTGGAGTTAACAGTTGCCTAGGATAGTTTTTCCTTAATTGCTTTTTTAACCTATATTGAATTGCTCTGCTAACTTGATGATTCTGGGAACTGTTTTCTGGAATTCATTTTTCTGCATGGTTCCGGATTAAAGTCATCCAAAAGAGAGCCTCGTGCAAGATCATAGAGGTAGAGATGAAACTCTGAGCACTGGTTTTCAAAGATCCTTTCGTGGACAGAATAATGACAGATAAACACGGTTTGGGCTTGCTTTCCTTTGCTTCCTGTCCAGTTCTTCTTCTAGACTACAGGCTTTACTGAGTGCACATCCACCATCAGATGCAGTATCAACACAGAACTTCCCACAGACCTCTCCACAGGCTCCCCTCTTGGGGACCCACTTCAATGGCTAGACATACTTGGCTTCTTAAATTTTCCTACAAGCTCCAACTTGTTCACCTGTACCAGGGTTTTAGGAGGGCTGGTTAGTAGCTTAATTCTCTAGTTCTTTAATGCCCCTCCTAGACTTCACATTCCCAGCTTGTCTGGCTGTATGGCTTAATTCCCGTAATGGCTTAATTCCCTGTATGGCTTAATTCCAGTAATTATCCCTGAACACACATCATAGTGGTGTTTTTCTCTCTCTGAACCTTAACTGAAATTCTATTACAATTATTTCCCCAAACTCTTGCAAGAATTATACATCCCTAACAATACCCATATGCATTAGATAATTTATTATTTTAGCTTCTTTTATTTTCCTTAGAGATTCCCTTTTAGATCCTTCTGTTCTGATTCTATGTGGACTGGCTGCTCTCAAAGTCTGATGCACTTATGCTACCTGGGATTATTCACCTTTATGCTGGGAATTCCCTTCACATCTCTTTCCTTTCCAGGTTAGGGAAGTTTTCAGCTATTATTTCTTCAGATAAGTTCTCTGCCTCTTTCTCTTTCTCTTCTCCTTCTGGGACCCCTATAATGCAAAGTTGATACGCTTGATGTTGTCCCTGAGGTCTCTTAAACACTGTCCTCATTTTTTTTTATTCTTTTTCTGTTCAGCTTGGATGATTTCCACTACTCTGTCTTCCAGTTGACTAATCTGTTCCTCTGTATCATCTAATCTACTGTTGATTCCTTCTAGTGTATTTTTAAATTCAGTACTTATATTCCTCAGCTCTGTTTGACCCTTATTTATATTTTCCAGTTCTTTGTCAAAAGTCTCACTGTGTTCATCCATTCTTCTTCTGAATTTGTTGAGAATTTTTATGATCATTAACTTGAACTCTTTATCAGGTAGATTGCTTATCTCCCCTTCCTTTAGTTCTTTTTCTGAGGTTTTGTCTTGTTCCTTCATTTGGAAAATATTCCTCTATCTCCTCATTTTGCCTAATACTCTGTGTTTATTTCTACATATTAGGTAGGTCAGTTACATTTTCCAATCTTGGGGAAGTGGCCTTATGTAGGAGACGTCCTATGTGACTCAATAGCACACTCTACTCTGGTCTCCAGAGCTCTATGCTCTAGGGCTGCTCGCCATGTAGGCTGTGTGGGCCTTTCTGTTATGGCAGGATGGTCTACTGTGTATGCCCTTGTAGGTGAGGCTGGCCCCTGGTCTGGTTGGCTGCCAGGCTGTGCCTCAGGCAGTAGCTACTGGCCAGCTGGTGAATAGGACCCAGTCCTAGAGTGGCTGGCTGTGTGTCTCAGGGGTCCCAGGGCTTGTGCCTGACAACTTGTGGGTGAAGCTGGGTCCCAAGGCAGCTGGTTGCAGGGCCTAGGGCTGGTACTATCCTACTGGTGGGTAGAGTCTGGTTCCAGGGTAGCTGGCTGCAGGGCCAAGGGGAGTACAAAACTGGTACTGACCCTCTGGTGGTCTGGAAGCCTCCCAATATTAATAGGCTAGAGGGAAGATTCCAAAATGGACCCGTGCCAGAACCCATGTCCTCATGACAAAATGAGCTCCCAAAAATGGCTGCTACAAGTGTCTACATCTCCAGCAGGAGTCTCAGTTGCCTCCTGACTCTCCCAGAGGCTCTCCAAGATCAGCAAGTGTGCCTGATCCAGGCTCCTTTCAAATTACTCTCTGTGCTCTGGTACTTGGAACCTGTTTAAAGCTGGAGTCTCTGTTTCCTACAGCCCTCTGGCTCTCTGATAAGCAAGCCCAAGTGGCCTTCAAAGCCAGACTTTCAGAGGTTCATCTTCTTGGTGCAGGACCCCTGGGCTGGGGAGCTCAATGTGTGGCTTGGACCCCTCGTTCCTGTGGGAGAACCTCTGCTATTGTGATTATCCTCCTATTTAAGGGTCACTTACCAGAGGTATAGGTCTTGACTATACTGCATCTCTGCCCCTCCTACCTGCCTTGTTGTGGTTCTTTCTCTATATCTTTTGTTGTAGAGAATCTTTTCTGTTAGTCTTTGGGTCATTCACATATATAGTTACTTTGTAAATAGCCGTAATTTTGGTGTGCATGTGGGAGGAGATGAGCTCGGGGTTTTCCACCATCTGGTCCACACCTCTCCAATTCTCCATTTTTAAAGACTTCATATTTTTCATCTCACTGCCTTTTCATTCTATTTTCTATGAAATCTCCTCAAATTTATCTTCTAAACTTCTAAAAAAATTTCTGCTTTTGTGCTTTCAATTTCCAAGAGTTCTTGTTCCTCAGATGTTTCTCTTGCATGGTGCTCTGCTCCTATGTTTTAGATGTAATAACTACTCTTCCTTCCCTGAAGGAATTAAATTTAAAAACTATTCTGCTTCATGAACTTTGTCCTTTCTTCTACTAGTTTCTCTTTGTTTATGTCATTTTAAAGTAGGGCACCAAGAGGTTGAGTGGATGCTCTCTGGGACAGATTGTATCTATAAAGAGGGTTCCCTGTGTGGTGACTGGGCAGGGACAGCATTTTGTGATTTTCCTTTTGTTTGTTTGGTTTCTTTTGTTCTGCTTTATTTTCTAAGGCTCATACATGGATTTGAGAAATCAGATTTATGTGCTGAATGACTTCACTTTTTAAGGGAATATTCATTCACTTCCTTATTTATGGTAAATCTGAAAAATGGTCTGAGGTGGTTATATGGAATATATCCTTTTATACACCTTCTAGATGCCTTTCAAACACTTCATATACTAGGCAATAAAAAGGCCATATTTTATTTGTATATTCTACTCAAGATAAAATAGATAATTTGACATGTTGTTGGGGAGAAATTAATTGGAATGTAAGCAACACAGAAAATAAAAACATAGGAAAAGGAAAAGCTGAGAATGAAAATGCTAAACCTTAACTGAGAGCATAAACAAAATAGTAGTTGTTAAAGGGAAAAATTACCCCTCTCCACTCATTTAATCATTCCATTACTAAATATAATTTTATAAATAGAATCTGTGTGTTCTGACCTAGGAGTTATGACAGAACTTCTTTGCGTATTTAATTCTTATTTTGAACACAAAAGAGCTAATGCTTCATTTTTGGTTGGAATTCACATCTACAAATCTTCCTTAAGAGAAAAAGTTCATGAAATTCAGTGTAGAAAACTCCAAAAGAACATGTCCTTTCATGGGTTTCATTTTAAATTAGGCAAGGGTGGCAATAACTAATAAATAATAATTTCATTTCTTTTTAAAAAGTACTCCTTATTACCACTGCTTGAAATATTTACATATAATATTTTATACTTTCTAAATGTTTTAGGTAATCCTTATTAATTTCTTTATTTACTAAATTATTAATGGGCACTGTGTGTCAAACAAAGTCTTAAGCACTGAGGTTACAAAATGAGCAAAATGTCAATACAATCCTCTCCTCCTCAAGGCTCCTACAATTTGATAAAAGAGAAATTCAAGTTTACAGTTATCACAATTTGTTATACTACAGTGTGATACATACTAAAATGCAGACTGAGTAAAGGGTTCTTAGATCACATGAGTGAGAAAACATTACGTCTTGGAAGAGGGGGTCAAAAGGACTGGTCAGATAAATTGAATTGAAAGAAAGTGAGAAAATATAAAGGATGGGAAGAGGGTGATTAGGAAAGCTGTGCTAGGTAGAGGAGACAGCCTTGAAAAGCCCCGTTGGTGATAGCGAGCACAAAATATTTTGGGACCTAGTAAAATGTGTTAAGTGGGTATTCAAAGACGTGGCTTTGAAGATAATGTGAAGACACAATATGAAGCTTTTTATAAGCCATGTGAAAGATTGGGGACTTCAAGCAGGGAAATAGCTTGATCAGATTTTGATTTTAGAAAAATTGTTTTGCTTGAATGCTGGAGGCAGGATTGAAGGTGAATCAGACCAGAGGCAGGGAAAGCAGTTAGATGGTTACTAACTGCGTGAGAAAAGATGGGAACCTAAATTAACACCAGTGAGATGGAGAGAAGTATCCTGATTCAGAGCTGGTTAAAGAAAAGATGACTAGAATTTGGTGATTTATTTGATGTAGGGAGTGGATTAGTCAAAGAAGTCAAGGTTGACAAGAAAGCTTCTGGTTTTAGCATCTGGGCAAATGGGGTAGAAGAATCAATGGATAACCTGGATAACTATGGAATACCTGAGTGTAAGTGTTCAGTCAGCACGTGGTCATGCTGGTCTAGAGGTCAGAGTCATCTGTGCTGGAGAAATCATTTGGGATGCTTTGGTAATCACATAGTAAATAAAGTTGCAGGAGTGGATAGTATCATGCATGGAAAACAAATAGAGTGAGAAAAGAAGAGAATAATTTTATGAAGTAGATTGCTGTTATATATGTGACAGACGTCATTTCACAGAGAACACTGTTAGAAATCTTGGGCTAGGATGATTAACCAGATTATCCAGTTCACAATTAATGTATCTTGCATTTATGGTCCATTGATTTAATCACAGAAAGGACTGACTTTCATAACTGCAAGTCATCAAGATTGAGAGAGTATTCTTCAAGCATATTCAGGAAAAAAACCTTCACAATATATATGAGAAAAAGTTTTAAAATAGCTTTGCCATAAGCATGGGGTAGTATTACTTAATTGAAAGATAAAGAAAATATTTCAAAAGTGTAGTATCATTTAAGAAAATATTTACACACAACATTGCTAATTGAATAGCAATTGAGAACACAGTGAAATGATCCAGTGTTTGACAGATAAGACTATCTGTTGTATCTTGGAGAAAGTATATTCAAGGTGTTTGTCTCCATTCAAACAGAGATTCCAGCAGGGATTTTGAAATCTGAGTTGGCTCTCTGTAGGGAGATCAATGCTGGAGACATAGTTTGAGAAGTCATCAGTTTTAAAAAGGGTAGTAAAAAACTTGGAAAATGATGAACTAATAATAGAAACCAAACAGAAAGACATTGTCCAGTGCACATCGTTCAGAAAGAGATGTTTTCAATGCCTTTTAAAAATGGAGTCAAGACAAGGAAAACATAAGTAGCTGTCTCAATAAACAATAAATGATGAAAGAAGAGCTTGAATCCTAGTTTTCTGCCTATAAATTTTGCTATTTCCACCAACAATAATAAATAGTAATAATGATATAGTTTGGTAAACTGTAGGTTATGTGGTCAACTAAAATGCAGAAACAACTCTGATAGACAGTTACTATTAAAACTATCACCAGACTTTTATTCAACTGTTAGTTTCTAAAACTGTACTCCCCACCAGCCAAAAAAAAAAAAAATTTCCAGAAACCTTTAGGCAGAATCACTGTTAAATCTACTTCACCAATAAGAATATTGTCTCTTTGGGGAGAAAAAGCTCAGAGCCACACAAGTAGGGGCTGATTATCAAGTGAATGGTCTAAAAATCATGTCTTATTGTGAAGAGAGAAATTCCATCAAGAAAAACACTTCAGAAATCCAGCCAGCAGCATTTCAGGCTTTTTCTTTTTTAACAATTTAAATTTTATTACAACAAACAAGAGTTAGTCCCATTTAATTCAATATCATGAAATGTTTCAGCATTGAAATTTAAAATAACAATGAGAGATTTAAAAAGCTAGAAAGGAAGAAACAAAATATTCTCTATTTGGAGACAATATAAAAAAATCAGGTAGAAAATTCTGTCATATTGACTGTTATAATTCTTATTGGTTATTGCTAATATATGAGAAGATTTATTTTTATAAGCTAATCTTTGTTCCAATTACATTGTTAAAATCTGTTACTAGTTTGTTAGTCTATTGATGTATAGTTGATTTACAATATTATATTAGTTCCAGGAGTACAGACTAAAGATCCAACTATTTTTATAGGTTATACTCTATTTAAAGTTATTACAAACTAAGGCTATATTTTCCAGTGCTGTACAATATATCCTTGTTGCTTATTTATTTTATACAGAGAAGTATATCTTGCCCCTCTCCCCTTCTCTCTCCCTACTGGTAACCACTAGTTTGTTCTCTATATTTGTGGGTCTGTTTCTTTTTTGTTATTTGCATCCATTTGTTTTATTTTTTTAATTCCACATATAAGTGATAACAGAGAGTATTTGTCTTTATCTGACATATTTCACAAAGCATAATACTCTCTAGATCCATCTACATTGTAGCAAATGACAGAATTTCATATTATTTATGGCTGAGTAGTATTCCATTGCATATATATACCACATCTTCTTTATTGATTCATCTATTGATGGACACGTAGGTTGCTTCCATATTTTGGCTACTGTAAATAATGCTGCATTGAACATCGGGTGCATGTATCTTTTTGAATTAATGTTTTTGTTTTCTTCAAATATATACTCAGGAGTAAAATTGCTGGGTCATATGGTAGTTCTATTTTTAGCTTTTTGAGAAACCTGAATACTGTTTTCCCCAGTGGCTACACCAATTTACATTCCCACCAACAGTGTGCTAGGGTTCTCTTTTCTCCACATCCTCGTCAAAATTTATTATTTGTGGTCTTTTTGAAGATAGCCATTCTGACAGGTGTGAGTTGATATCTCATTGTGGTTTTGATTTGCATTTATCTGATGATTAGAAATGTTGAGTATCTTTTTCATGTGTTATTTGGCCATCTGCATGTTTTCTTTGGAAAAATGTCTATTCGGGTTTTATTAATTGAGTTGTTAGTTTTTTTGCTATTCAGTTGTTTGAACTATTTATATACTTTGGATCTTAACCTCTTATTGGTCATATCATTTGCAAATATTTTCTCCCATTCAGTAGGTTGTCTTTTCATTTTGTCAATTGTTTGCTTTGCTATGGAAAAGCTTCTAAGTTTAATTAGGTCCCATGTGTATATTTTTGCTTTTATTTGTTTTGCCTTAGGAGACAGATCCAAAAATATTGCTCTGATTTATATCAGATGCTTTTGCCTATGTTGTCTGCTAGAAGTTTTACAGTTTCAGGTCTTACATTTAGGTCTTAATCCATTTTGAGTTTATTTTTGTATACAGTGTGAGGAAGTGTTCAAATTTCATTCTTTTACATGAAGCTTTCCAGTTTTTCCAGCACAACTTAGTGAAGAGACTGTCTTTTCTCCACTGTATATTATTGCCTCCTTTGCCATAGATTAATTGACCATAAGGGCATGGGTTTATTTCTGGGCTCTCTATTCTGTTCCATTGATCTGTATGTGTGTTTTTGTGCCAGTACCATACTGTTTTGATTACTGTAACTTTATATTTCAGTCTGAAGTCAAGGACCACAAAACCTCTAGCTTTGTTCTTTTTTTTGCAAGGTTGCTTTTGCTATTCAGGGTCTTTTGTGGTTCCCTATAAACCACAGTAGGATTAGTTGCTCTAGTTCTGTGAGAAATGTCATGGTTATTTTGACAGGGATTGCATAAAATCTTTAGATTGTTTTAGGTACTATGGATATTTTAACAGCATTAATTATTACAATGCAAGAACATGGGATATCTTTATATTTCTTTGTAGCATTTTCAAATTCCTTCATCATTGTTTTACAGTTTTCAGAGTATAGGTCTTTTACCTCTTTGGTTAAGTTTATTCCTAGGTATTTTATTCTTTTATGATGTTATTTTCAATGGGAGTGTTTTCTTGCTTTTTCTTTCTGTAGTTCATTATTAGTGTATAAAAATACAACAGGGACTTCCCTGGTGGTACAGTGGTTAAGAATCTGCCTGCCAATGCAGGAGACATAGGTTCAAGCCCTGGTCTGGGAACATCCCACATGCCATGGAGCAACTAAGCCTGTGTGCCACAACTACTTGAGCCTGCACTCTAGAGCCCATAAGCCACAACTACTCAGCCTGTGCACCACAACTACTGAAGCCCACATGCCTAAAGCCCATGCTCCCCAACAAGAGAAGCCACCTCAATGAGAAGCCTGTGCACCACAACAAAGAGTAGCCCATGCTCACCACAACTAGAGAGAGCCCATGTGCAGCAACAAAGACCCAACACAGCCAAAAATAAATAAATAAATTAATTAATTAAAAAAAATAAATTGGTACTGGTACCTATGTTAAAAAAAAGTGCAACAGCTATTTGTGTTGCTGGGAACCCTGAGGTCTCCATGTGCTGAAGTTTGGGCTAAGCTGCTGGGGGATGCGAGCCTGTGTGGAGCCTGGCCCAGCTATTGCAGCTGAGGGCCCTGCACCCACCAGTCAGCCAGCTGCCTGTGAATGAGCGTTCCAGCCCACCCACCAGCTGACCACAGGGAAGAACCAGCTGGCCTAGGTCAGAACTGCACAGCTGAACTCCAGAATTGCAAACGAAGTAAAATGGCAAACTTGGGTTTCTTCGGGATGCAACCCCATGCTGTTCAACCCTAATGTCATAACTTGGAGGCCCGATTTTATTCAGAGTCCTGAATTCCTGAAAAGGGCACCAGATACAGAATGAGGGGATTGTGATCTAACCCTGCAGAACACCAGATTCCTCAGAGAAAAGTGCTGTGGCCTCTACTGCTTCATGACCAGACACCCAAGGGGAAAAGATACTGAGTGGGACTTTTCCTTGGCTTGGGAATTGATGGTCTGAGCCAAAGCCGAAAACAAAGGATTCTACAGAGAAAGGACCCATGTGATTACCTTGGAGCTACCTGGATAATTCAGGATAATCTCACTACCTCAAGATCCTTCATTGAACTACATCTGCAAAGTCAAAGACACTTACCTACCATGTAAGGTAACATATTCACCTGTTCCATGGGTTAGAACATGGACCTCTTGGGAGGCCATTATTCAGCCAATCACAGTCATAGTTCCTTGATCGGAATCACCTTTGGCACTGGATTTGTTGAACTGCCCTCCACCTACCTGAGTAGGACTAAAGAGAATTGGAGAGGGATGTGTAACTGAGGGGGGATGGCCATGGGACAAATATCACTGACTGGTTAGATAAGGATGTGAGAGTTACCAGGACATCCAGAGAGCAGCCTTCACTTGGCGATGGGGATCCTGGAAGAAAGTAGCTCTGGGTAGGACTGCCAGGTGCAGCAAGTGAGGGATTAGGATTGGATGAAGTGGGCTGGGAGCCAGATCTCCCAACTCTATGTGGGAGCAGGAGAGAGAGCAGACCACCACCTCTCCCCACATCAGCCCCTGCAGTCACAGTCTGGATGGTTATTTGGAAGAGAAAATGTTGCATCAAACATAAGATGGGGGGTATAATCTGCATGGGCTTTTAAATAACTTTTGATAACCAGAAAGCTAGATCTGCCCGAGATGTCATGCTAGCCAGTAGGGAAAGAAGAGTCAACACTTGACAGTTGGGGTTCAGTGATGAAAAAAGAAAAACTACAGTTATTTTATGTTTGTGTTACCAGCAAGGACAGGCTCTTCAATAAACTGGTTATATTTCTTCGTATCAGGGCTAGGACTCCAAGGAGAGAATGAAGAATCTTAAAAAGACTAAGTCACAGCAGCTATCTTTGCTTAAGTGCCACTTGCAACACCCCAAGAATGAGCGTTTTCCCTCTAGGGCCACACTTGACATAGTTATGTGTGGTTACCTCTGTAGTTGAATAGCGTGGAGGCCCACTTCTAGCTGAGCTAGAGGAAAGGATTTTCAACTTAGCAGTCCTCAGGTAAACTTCTTAAATGGCTGTTTTTCTGGAGTGAACCACAACTGAGCCTCAAACTTGCCTGGAATGAGACTTTTGAAGATTATCTCTCACCCTTCTGTAATAGCACCCTGACCTCATATTCCATTCCTGCAACTGTGAGTTCCATGGGAGGCAGTGGAACAAGGTGGGTAGCAGGGCAGATAACCCCAGGTTCTAATCCTAGTTTAGCACTTCCAGTTGTGTGACCTTGCGCAGGTTTCTGAACCTTTTATTCCAACATACCTAGTCTAAATAGGCAAAGCACAACATTCTCTTGGTAGATTTTGGGCACTCTTCAATATTTGGGGTGGTGGGGGCCACGTTACGTGACTGCTGCAACCTCACTCTTGAGTTTCAAGGAAAAGAGGTCTCAGAATGACTTCTGCTACACACAGACATTTACTACCAAGCAGGTATGAAACATGCAGAGTCCCTGTTCAGTAAGCTTGATGGAATCCCAACTATTGAGTCCCCATAGTTCTCCTTGCATAAAAGTCACCTCTGAGGCAAATGCAGCTACATATATATATTTTTTAACATCTTTGTTGGAGTGTAGTTGCTTTACAGTAGTGTGTTGATTGCTGCTGTATAACAAAGTGAATCAGCTATACGTATGCATATATCCCCATGTCCTCTCCGTCGTGCGTCTCCCTCCCACCCTCTCTATCCCACCCCTCTGGGTGGTCACAGAGCACCGAGCTGATCTCCTTGTGCTGTTCAGCTGCTTCTCACTAGCTATCTATTTTGCATGTGGTAGTGTGTGTGTGTCCATGCCACTCTCTCACTTTGTCCCAGCCTGCCCTTCCCCCTCCCCGTGTCCTCAAGTCCATTCTCTACGTCTCCATCTTTGTTCCTGTCCTGCCCCTAGGTTCATCAGAAGCATTTTTTTCCTTTTTTGGATTCCATGTATGTGTGTTGGCATGCGGCGTTTGTTTTTTTCTTTCTGACTTGCTTCACTTTGTGTGACGGACTCTGGGTCCATCCACCTCATTGCAAATGGCCCGGTTTCATTTCTTTTTGTGGCTGAATGATATTCCATTGTGTATCTGTGCCACATCTTCTTTATCCATTCATCTGTCACAACGATCAGAATGACCCTCAACAAAAAATCTCCAAAGAATAAATGCTGGAGAGGGTGTGGAGAAAAGGGAACCCTCTTGCACTGTTGGTGGGAATGTAAATTGATATAGCCACTATGGAGAACAGTATGGAGGTTCCTTAAAAAACTATAAATAGAACTACCATATGACCCAGCAATCCCACTACTGGACATATACCCTGAGAAAACTATAATGCAGCTATATTTTAGTGGCAGGATTCTGTGAGCTGTTTTGTTGGAGTCAACAATCCTCTGGAATCAGCAGGTGCACACAGGACCTTTACAAGGGTTGATCAGCCTTGGGGGTCATTGATAAGGGTTAAGTTTCTTATGTACCATTGATGCCAGTGGGTTCTTTAAATTATGTTATTCATCCATATATGTCGAGCAAGCTGTTAACTTTACCAATGGAAACTCATGTTTAACATCCATTAGGCTAATGAAAAAACTTCAAGTGTTGGTAAGAGATAAAAATACCTGAGGAGGGCTTCCCTGGTGGCGCAGTGGTTGAGAGTCCGCCTGCCGATGCAGGGGACGCGGGTTCGTGCCCCGGTCTGGGAGGATCCCACATGCAGCGGAGCGGCTGGGCCCGTGAGCCATGGCCGCTGGGCCTGTGCGTCCGGAGCCTGTGCTCCGCAACGGGAGAGGCCGCAATAGTGAGAGGCCCGTGTACCACAAAAAAAAAAAAAAAAATACCTGAGGAGCTTATAGCAGCTCCCTCTGGAGTGAGGCCTTTTGATTAAATGCCAGCACACCACCCCTGGAGTGTATATTCCTGATTAGGGCATGACTGTCACAAGGGTGTAGCCCAAACTAACTAATACATATATTTAGAGCACACTGTGTATGCTGAAATATTTTTAAGCAAACTACAGATGACATGAGACCTCTCACACCTTGGCTTCCTCTTCTGCAAAATGAGGGTAATAATACCTACCTCACATGGTTGTCACCAGACTGTTAAATTATGAGAAAGCTTACTACAGTGCCTGGTAAATAGTAGCAGCTCAGAAAGTGTTAGCTGATATTGTTTGCTAATATTTTGTTGAGAATTTTTGCATTCACCACAGTTATGGGCCTGTAATTTTATTAATTTGTAGGTTTTTTTGTTTGGATAATGGTGGTGTCACAGAAAATATTTGGGAGTGTCCATCATCTTCAGTTTTTTGGAATAGCTTGAGAAGGATAGGCATTAGCTCCTCTTTATATGTTTGCTAGAATTCCCCTGTGAAGCCATTTGGTCCTGGACTTCTGTTTGCTGGGAGTTTTCAAATTTTATTATAAATTAAATTTCACTACTAGTAATCAGTCTGTTCAGATTTTCTACTTTTTCCTGATTCAGTCTTGGCAGCTTTTCTTTTTCTAGAAATTTGCCCATTTCTTTTAGTTTGTCCAATTTTTGGCATATGACTGTTCATATTATTATCTTATGATTTTTGTATCTCTGTGGTATCAGTTGTTATTTCTCTTCTTTCATTTCTTATTTTGTTCATTTGGGTCCTCTTTCTTTTCTTCTTGGTGAGTCTGGCTAAAGGTTTTATCAATTTTGTTTATCTTTTCAAAAAACCAGCTCTGGATTTCATTGATCTTTTCCATTTTGGAGAGGTCTCTATTTTATTTCCTCTTTGATCTGTATTATTTCCTTCCTTCTGTTAACTTTGGGCTTTTTCTGTTCTTCTTTTTATAATTCCTTTAGATGATAGGTTAGGCTGTTTATTTGGAATTTTTCTTGTTTCTTGATGTGGGCTTGTATCACTATAAACTTCTCTCTTAGGACTGCTTTTCCTGCATTCAATAAATTTTGGAAATTAGTTTTTCTATTTTCACTTATTTTGGTATTTTCTGATTTCCTCATTGATATCTTCATTGACCCATTGATTTCTTAGTAGCATGTTGTTTAGTCTCCATGTATTGTTTTTTCTCCCATTTTTCTTCCTGTAATTGATTTCTAGTTTCATACTGTTGTGGTTGGAAATAATGCTAGATAAAATTTCTATCCTCTTAAATTCGTTGAAACACGTTTTGTGGCCTTGCATGTTATCTATCCTGGAGAATGTGCCATGTGAACTTGAAAAGAATGTGTATTCTCCTGTTTTTGGATGGAATGTTCTGTAGATATCTAATAAGTCCAACTCGTCTATTGTGTCATTTAATACCACTGTTACCTTCTTGATTTTCTTTTTTTTCTTTTTTTTTTCAGTACGCGGGCCTCTCACCACTGTGGCCTCTCCCATTGCGGAGCACAGGCTCCGGACACGCAGGCCCAGCGGCCATGGTTCACAGGCCCAGCCACTCCATGGCATGCGGGATCCTCCCGGACCGGGGCATGAACCCACATCCCCTGCATCGGCAGGTGGACTCTCAACCACTGCGCCACCAGGGAAGCCCCTACCTTATTGATTTTCCATCTGGATGATCTGTCCATTGGTGTTAGTGGAGTGTTAAAGTTCCCTACTTCTATTATATTGTTGTCAATTTCTCTCTTTATGTCTGTTAATATTTGCTTTATATATTTAGGTGCTCCTGCATTGGGTGCATGTATGTGTTAACAGGTGTAATATCCTCTTCTTGTACTGATCTCTTTATCATTATATAGTGCCCTTCTTTGTCTTTTGTTATAAACTTTGTTTAAAATTCTATTTTGTCTGATATGAGTATGGCTACCCACACTTTCTTGTCATTTTCCTTTGTATGAAATATCTTTTTCCATTCTCTCACTTTCAGTCTGAGTGTGTCTTTAGCTCTGAAGTGAGTCTCTTGTAAGTAGCATATTAAAATGTCTTATTTTTAAAATTCCAATTGGCCAACCTATGCCTTTGATTGGAGCATTTAATCCACTGACATTTAAAGGAATTATTGATATGTATATACTTATTGCCATTTATTGCTTGTTTTCCATTTGTTTTTGTATTTCTTCTCTGTTCTTTTCTTCTTTATTTCTTTCCTGTGGTTTCATGATTTTCTTTAGTGGTATCTTATGTTCCTTTTTCTCTGTATCTACTGTAGATTTTTGATTTGTGCTTACAATGGGCTTCATATATGTTGACCTATAACATATATACTTGTTTTAAACGGATAGTCCTTAAGATCCTCAGCCTTTACTATATATTTGCCTTTACTAGTTGGCTTTTTCCTTTCCTATAAATTCTTTTTTCTTGTTATGTCCTTTTCCCCCCCATTATAGAAACCCTATAACATTCCTTTTAGGGTAAGATTAGTATTGATAAACCTTTTTAGTTTTTGTTTGTTTGAAAAGGTCTTTATCTTTTCTTCAATTTTAAATAAGAATATTGCTGAGTAGAGTATCGTAGGTTGCAGGTTTTTCTCTTTCAGCATTTTGAATATATCATGCCACTTGCACCTGGCCTGCAAGTTTACATGACCATTTTTTTTACTGCTGCTTTTAGAGTTCTCTCTTTCTCTTTAACTTTTACCATTTTAGTTATGATGTCTTGGTCTGGGTCTGTTTGGGTTCATCTTGTTTGAGACCCTCTATACTTTCTGTACTTGGATACTTGTTTCCTTATTCAGATTTGGGATGTTTTTCAGCCATAATTTCATCAAATACATACCTCTCTCTATTTTCTCCTTCTGGGACCCCTATAATGTGAATATTACTATGCTTGATGATGTCCCAGAGATTCCTTAAGCTGCTCTTATTTTTTAATTTGTTTTTCATTTTTCTGTTCTGATTAGGTGATTTCCATTATTTTATCTTCTTGATCACATAGGCATTCTTCTGTATGACCTAGTCTGCTAATAATTCCTTCAGTTTGTTTTTTATCTCAGTTGCTGTATTATTCAGTTCTGACCAGTTCTTTTTTATATCTATAGTTAAAAATTCTCAATGTGTTCATCTATTCTTTTCTCTAATTCAGTTAGCATTCTTATTACTAATGCTTTGAACTTTTTATGTTGTAAATTGTTTATTTCTGTTTTCTTAATGATTTTTTCAGGAGTTTTCTCTTGTTCTTTGAATCAAAACAAATTCCTTTATTCTCATTTGATTAACTTTCTCTGCGTCTATGAAATTAGGTGAAACAGTTACCTTTTGCTGTCTTGAAAGGATGTGCTTATGTGAGCACATCCCTATACAGCCTCCATGTGCCCAGTGGCTTTGGCGGGAGGGATGGACCTGACATGAAAACAAGTCACATCTCTCCTCAGGGTTTGCTGGCAGCTATCCTCTTGGTAGTAGGTGGGGCTGGAGATGGAGTGGCTATGGCCAAAACCAGGTATGAGCTGAGGCTTCCACTCTGATCAGTTACCATCACCGCCCTATTGGGGGAATGGTCGGTTCCCAAGTTACTGGAGCAGAAGCCCTGAGGGTCAGGTCTGGGTTGGCTAAGTTCCCATTAATTGTGTGCTTCCCCATCCCCTAGCACCAGCACTCTAGTCCCAGAGGGGAGCAGTGCTAGAGCAAGAGGGTCTGGCAAGGGGTACTCAGCACAGGCCCAGGCACAGGCCATGGCAATTCAGATGGGACCAATGATCTGGACTGTCTCTGATGCACTGCCTGTGTAAGTGCCAGTAATGGCTGTCCCCACTCTGCTTAGATGCTGCTTCAGATCTGAGCCACCTCTGTGTCTCACAGCCAAGCTCCCAAGCAGGGCTGGAGCATTCACTTGGCTTGGGCTGGGTTGTATGGCAGGGTGGTTATGGGAAACCATGCAGCTACCCATACAATTTCCAATCCACCTTCTCTGTCCTGCTTCGGGAGCAAGAAAGCAAGTGGCATGCTCTTCACAAGCAGAATCCATAGTCCTCTTGTTAGTCCCACCTGCCCTCCAACCAGCCAATGGGGCTCATCTTCCTTGTGTCTG
Source organism: Pseudorca crassidens (assembly GCF_039906515.1). Taxonomy (NCBI): domain Eukaryota; kingdom Metazoa; phylum Chordata; class Mammalia; order Artiodactyla; family Delphinidae; genus Pseudorca; species Pseudorca crassidens. Next base: position 23,542,869 of record NC_090306.1, on the reverse strand, counting down.
ACCCCAGGCCTGGGACAGCTAATTTATAGCTCATACTGTTCACTCCCCAAGGAGTATCTCTGTCTGTGTAATCTCCCTCTTCATCTGAGTCCCCTCCCAGAGGCACTGGTCCTGACCTGATTGCTTCTCTTCCCTTCCTACTCAGTTCTGTGTGGATCTTTCTTACAGCCTTGGTAGTATAGGAGTCTGTGTGCCAGTCTCCAGTTAGTTTTCAGTGAGGATCATTCCACATGTAGATGTATTTTTGATGTGTTCATAGGAGGTGGTGAGTTCTTTGTCCTCCTACTCTGCCATTTTGATCTAATCTCATCTCTTACTAATTTTAATAGTTTTTTAGTTTATTCTCCTGCACTTTCTAAGCAGGTGGGGAAGCAATTTTATGAGACTGACAGAATCATTTTATTTACCTCCTGGGCTTACATTAAGGACACTTTCCCTGCCTCACTTCCAGCTTTGTGGGGCAAATGACCAATTTTAAATGTGAACAATAGTTATGCACACCACTCAGAGCAACCTGGGAATCTCTCATGGAAAACGCAGCACTTCTGTCAATCTAGGTTCCAAAATGACTGAATGAAGCAGAGCACTACCTAACTTGGTCCACATCATACTATGATGTAAGTAAGATTTGGGGGTTGTTAGTTGCAACAGCTAGAGTAACTAACCTTCGCCAACACATAAACTAACATGACATATAGAAGATATTTACTGAGATAAAATTTAAAATTTACTAAAAAAGTTATACCCTATTAGAGATGTAATGATTCTATATTTTAAAAAATATAAAATCAATAAAAGATTAATATATAAATCCACACAATCCCAATCAAAATCCTAAAGTAATATGAAAATTTTAATGTTAAATAAGAAATTCATAATAGATAATTCTGAAAAGACTAAGAAGGGGGAACATTTACCCTTCAGATACAAAAACACATTTTAAAGCTATGCAAATTAATACAGGGCTATGATTTTGCAGGATTATTCAGTGAAATATAATACAAAGCAAAGAAAATATGGATGTGTATATAAAAGTTTAATTTATGATAAAAGTAGCATTTAAGTCAGAATGGACTATTAAATGAAAGCTATTGGGACAAAAGACTAATTCTTTTAATAAATAAATAAGGTTAGATTACCTCACAGCATTAAAAAAATTACTTGACTTAAAAGTCAAAATAAAAACGCAAAGCTACAAAAATAAAATAAGAAAATACAGACTATGTTTATGACCTCAGGGTAGATAAGTCCTGCTTAAACAAGTTATAAAAGTTAAAGGTATAAATAATTAGTGTCCAGATTGTTTAAAGGCAAATTAAATCAAGGGGGGAAAAAAGAAAGCAGTCCAATAAAAAATAAGAAACAACAGATGTAAACTGGAAAATTCATAGATAAAATTAAAATATTAAATAAGTAAAAAGATGCTCAATCCACATATAATCAGTAATATACAAATTCAAACTATAAGGTGGAATGTTTTACCCCTGAAATTAGCAAGTTTTAACAAGTTTAATAATATCGTGTTGGCAAGAATTTGTATGAATTGTTGGCAAGAAAATAAAACCCCAAGAAATAGAATTACAAAATTTGTCTAGGTTTGCTAGATGTTATGGGTGAAAGAGTAAGTTGATACAGCAACTTAAGAAGGCCACTTAACAATCCGGTAGTATCTATTAAAGCTGAAGATGAGCATGCTCTATGACTGAGAAATTGCACTTGGTTGCTTTTATGCTGGATAAAACTCTCAATGTGCTCTTAAGGCGGTCTGTACAAAGATGTTTGTCTCAGTATTTTTTATATTAGTGAAAAATAAAAACGACCTAAGTGTCCATCCAATGGGAATAGTTAAATAAACTTTGGTCTATTGCTCTACAGTGGTTGTAAAAAATGCCACAGGTCTAAATGTATTACATGGATATAAGGCTAAAATACATTATTGAACGTAGAAGGTGGAAGTGAGTTGGAGGCCACACTTCTGCACCTCCTGCCTGCAAGCACAGTGATGGAGATATTTGCATTTTCTGCTCCGTACCTGGTCACCAGGCTTTATGCCTATAGAGAGGCAAATCAGAACATCTGATTTGCTGGCATGGAACATGGTTGCAGCAGTGAAATCCTGGAGTAACAGTTGTGGCAACAGATTCCTGATTTCGCAGATAATTAACCACAGTGGAGGCAACAGCCCCCGTGGCAGGCCAATAGTGTAATGTTCTTCTGGGAATCTTTCATAGAAGCCCAGCCTATAGACTGTTTTTCTAGATCATTCAATTATGTTGAAAGCATCTAATTTTCTATATTATATATTTTTCTTTTCTTAAACTAGCTAGAGATATCTGTGATCTGCAGCTGGACGTTGACACATACAGTATTTTGTACTACAGAAGTGACTGTGGGAAACAGATTTTTAAGGTTAAGAATCTGTTTATTATTTATATGTCACCTGTTGATTTTGAGCTGGGTAGCATTAAAGGATAGGATACAGATAATCTAAGGAAAGTTAAATTATTATGTGTTCACCTGGAATAAAATGTTAATTAAAAGTGTGGTGCTGGGCTTCCCTGGTGGCGCAGTGGTTGAGAGTCTGCCTGCCGATGCAGGGGACACAGGTTTGTGCCCCAGTCCAGGAAGATCCCACATGCCGCGGAGCGGCTGGGCCTGTGAGCCATGGTCGCTGAGCCTGCGTGTCTGGAGCCTGTGCTCCACAGTGGGAGAGGCCACAGCAGTGAGAGGCCCGCGTACCGCAAAAAAAAAAAAGCATGGTGTTGTTGGCAGGTCAAGTACTGACTGCCTTTACATAATACATATGGGAAGTGAAGCACAAGGACTGTTGGAAGGGGTGGTCACTTCCAAAATCCCCAGTGAATTTTTTTTAATTGCAATATTAGCGTTTTAAATCCTTAGTCACAAGAATGATCAGAAAATTAGGACGTTTCTATGACTGTCCCGAAAACTCTGTCTCAAATCAGAGGCAGAGACAAACTTTTAAACATCTAACTTACAGTGAAGATTTAATCAGTTGAAGGTGGTAAAAGTTAGGACATTGGGAAAAAGTGAACTCTAAGAAATAGAATTATAAAATTTTGCCAGATATGGAAGACAGAGAGTATCTTCAATCCCTAAATCCCACTGAGTCTTCCTGGTGCTCTCTAATGAAACAGGTCCTTCCCAACTAGAAGAAGCAGACTGATCTTACTAGAGATCATTACTTGCAAGGGAATGCCACCTTCTCCTGGAGCCTCATCCTTCTACCTATCATAGCCTCCACACCTAGGCTGAGAGTCAGACCTCAGCATTTCTCAGAGGACCAGTTGGAAAGTCAAACTTGGGAGGAAATGCTCAGACTTGAAAGGAATTATAAGGATTTACTCATTCATGTCAGAGGAAAAACTGGAGAATGTGCACAGAAATGAATGCTAAGGGTTTTTAGAATAGGGTGGAGATATACAATTTGCTTCAGGCTGAATATGTTAACATTGTACAAGTGAAAGATTTTCAATTCCATCTGCTAACTAAAGAAGCTAGGGGTGTCTCTGTGCACACGATTAATCAAAGCATGGCCTGAATGGCAAATATATGCTTTACATATGTTAACTTATTTATTCTTCTTGATGACCCTATACGATAATTACTAAGGTCATCTGCAGAATAGAGAAGTTAAATAATTTAAGCTGTAGCATACAGCCAGCAATGAGCAGAAATAGGACTTAACCATTATCCCAAAAGAGCACACCAATTCTACCTAGGGTTGTTTTCCTACTTTTTACCCACAGCATACCATTTTATAGAAACCGTCTAGGAAGACACATATTACAAGCATTGGTAAAATCAAAAAATGCTTTTTCACCATTTTTTCCCCAAGCAAAACCATCTAAATGAAAGTAAATAAACAAAAAAAGGAGGACAATAATGAGAAGGCATTAAAATGGGAGCAAAAAGTAATAAAAAAGAAGAACAAATATGAAAAAGAAAAGCTAAAATAATAAAAAGGTATAAGAAGATAATAAATGTAAAGCAGATAAATAAAAAACATTATTCAATGTACTTTCTTTTAAAATAATAATGTGACTATATAAATTAAAAGCTCAGGCAGAAAAACGATACTATGATGTCCTCCACCCTTTCCCTTTGAGAGTAAATCAGGGTTTGTTATCTGTTAGAATCATAAACTCTACTAGAGTAGGAAAGGACTTCAGAGGTCACCTAATCCTTTGATGGCCTATATCCCAAAGTGTTAAATAAGTAGTTTTCTAATTCATTTTAATAACCTGCTTTCAGGGTGGTTCAGGAAATTCTCATAGATTGTAAGCAAACTGGTACCATGTACTCCTAGACATTATATAAGGGCCAAAATAATTGAAGATTTTTTCAGATTAGGAATCTTGATGAAGAGGAAGAGATTGCCCTATCTCAATGCTGGAGGAAAATAGCACCCTAGAAATTATCTTCCTAGGCAATGTGGATGATGGTATAAAATGTCTAATAAAAAGTAAGCATTTCATTGTTATGAGAACATTTGAACCATAAGTATTTAGGGATCAAAGAAAGGAAACAGCATCCCTTTTGGCCAAGGAGCAAGTTGTTTAAATGTCTGCTAACTTAGTCATATTGGTTTATTGTGGTTTTTCATCAAGACAGATTCCAGAGTCAATTTTGACATGTTTATGTCTGGTAATGGAATATTAATCGAGAAGATGTCATTTTTTCTTAAAACTGCTCATTTTGTTTACATACCCAGCTGGCATTTAGCATTGCCTTACCACTTCATCTTTCATTTTCCAGATCTTGTCTCATTTCCATTTTTACAGTCCAATTAACTATAACTAACAGATTGCCTGGAAACTGTTTTATGAAAATGTGATTATACAGTGTCATAGCTATATTCTCTAAATTTGACAAGGATATATTACTCAATTGAAGAAATTCTGTATTTATATACAAAAGCATGATTACTATAAAACCCCTGATTAATGTAAATCATCAAATTGGACTCAGTCTTTCTTGTAAAGATGTTAATCAGAAGACAAAATGATTGAATAAGAATCTTTGACCTGGATTGCAGAATAGTGAGGAACCTGGGTGGTTGTACTGGGTGATGTATATTTGGGACCTACGTGTCCTTCTTTCCTAAAAATATAGAATAAAAATGCATTTAGAAAAATGTCTAAGGGAAAATAGATTTTAAAAAGCATAAGAGAGGAGCTTCAAGATGGCGGAAGAGTACGACACGGATATCAGCTTCCTCCCCACAAATACATCAGAAATACATCTACATGTGGAACAACTCCCACAGAACACCTACTGAGCTCTGGCAGAAGACCTCAGACCTCCCAAAAGGCAAGATACTCCCCCACGTACCTGGGTAGGGCAAAAGAAAATAGAAAAAACAGAGACAAAAGAATAGGAACGGGACGGGCACCAAGGGGAGGGAACTGTGAAGGAGGAAAGGTTTCCAAACACTATGAAGCACCTTTGTGGGCGGAGACTGCGGGTGGCGGAGGAGGGGAAGCTTCAGAGCCACGGAGGAGAGCGCAGCCAGAGGGGTTCGGAGGGAAAAGCGGAGAGATTCCCGCACACGAGATCAGTGCCAACCACCACTCACCAGCCCGAGAGGATTGTCTGCTCACCCGCCAGGGAGGGCAAGGCCTGGGAGCTGAGGTTCGGGCTTCAGTCGGATCCCAGGGAGAACACTAAGGTTGGCGGCATGAACACAGTCTGAAGGGGTCTAGGGCGCCACAGCTACATGGGAGGGAGTCTGGGAAAATGTGTGGACCTGCCGAACAGACAAGAGACTTTTTCTTGCCTGTTTCCTGGTGCGTGAGGAGAGGGGATTAAGAGTGCTGCTTAAAGGAGCTCCAGACACGGGCGCGAGTCGCGGCTAACAGCGCGGCCGCAGAGACGGGCATGAGATGCTAAGGCTGCTGCTGCTGCCACCAAGAAGCCTGTGTGCGAGCACAGGTCACTGTCCACACCTCCCCTCCCGGGAGCCGGTGCAGCCCGCCACTGCCAGGGTCCCGGGATCCAGGGACAACTTCCCCGGGAGAATGCACGGCGCGCCTCAGGCTGGTGCAACGTCACGCTGGACTCTGCCGCCGCAGGCTCGCCCCGCATCTGTACCCTTCCCTCCCCCTGGCCTGAGTGAGCCAGAGCCCCATAATCAGCTGCTCCTTTAACCCCGTCCTGTCTGAGCGAAGAACAGAGGCCCTCAGGCGACCTACATGCAGAGGTGGGGCAAAATCCAAAGCTGAACCCCAGGAGCTGTGCGAACAAAGAAGAGAAAAGGAAATTTCTCCCAGCAGCCTCAGGAGCAACGGATTAAACCTCCACAATCAACCTGATGTTCCTACATCTGTGGAATATCTGAATAGACAAGGAATCATCCCAAATTGAGGAGGTGGACTTTCAGAACAAGATATATTATTTTCCCCTTTTTCTCTTCTTGTGAGTGTGTATGTGTATGCTTCTGTGTGAGATTTTGTTTGTATATCTTTGCTTTCACCATTTGCCCTAGGGCCCTGTCTGTCTGCTTTTGGGTTTTTTTTTTTTTTTTTTTACTTAAAAAAAGGTTTTTTTCTTAATAATTATTTTTTACGTTAATAACTTTATTTTACTTTATTTTACCTTCTCTCTCCTTTCTTTCTTTCTATTTTCTCTCCCTTTTATACTGAGCCATGTGGAGGACAGTTTCTTGGTGCTCCACCCAGGCATCAGGGCTGTGCCACTGAGGTGGGAGAGCCAAGTTCAGGACACTGGTCCACAAGAGACCTCCCAGCTCCACATAATATCAAATGGTGAAAATCTCCCAGAGATCTCCATCTCAACACCAAGACCCATCTCCACTCAACGACCAACAAGCTACAGTGCAGGACACCCTATGCCAAACAACTAGCAAGACAGGAACACAACCCCATCCATTATCACAGACGCTGCCTAAAATCATAATAAGACCACAGATACCCAAAAATACACCACCACACGTGGACCTGCCCACCAGAAAGACAAAATCCACCCTCATCCACCAGAACATAGGCACTAGTCCCCTCCACCAGGAAGCCTACACAACCTAATGAACCAACCTTAGCCACTGTGGACGGACACCAAAAACAACGGGAACTACGAACCTGCAGCCTGTGAAAAGGAGACCCCAAACACAGTAAGTTAAGCAAAACGAGAAGACAGAGAAATATTCAACAGATGAAGGAGGAAGGCAAAAACCCACCAGACCTAACAAATGAAGAGTAAATAGGTAGTCTAGCTGAAAAAGAAATCAGAGTAATGCTAGTAAAGATGATCCAAAATCTTGGAAATAGAATGGAGGAAATACAAGAAACGTTTAAAAAGGACCTAGAAGAACTAAAGAGCAAACAAACAGAGATGAACAACACAGTAAATGAAATTAAAAATTCTCTAGAAGGGATCAATAGCAGAATAATTGAGGCAGAAGAACGTAAATGTGACCTGGAAGATAAAATAGTGGAAATAACTACTGCACAGCAGAATACAGATACAAGAATGAAAAGAATTGAGGACAGTCTCAGAGACCTCTGGGACAACACTAAATGCACCACATTCAAGTTATAGGTGTCCCAGAAGAAGAAGAGAAAAAGAAAGGAACTGAGAAAATATTTGAAGAGATTATAGTTGAAAACTTCCCTAATACGGGAAAGAAAATAGTTAATCAAGTCCAGGAAGCACAGAGAGTCCCATACAGGATAAATCCAAGGAGAAACATGCCAAGACACATATTAATCAAACTATCAAAAATTAAATACAAAGAAAAAATATTAAAAGCAGCAAGGGAAAATCAACAAGTAACACATAAGGGAATCCCCATAAGGTTAACAGCTGATCTTTCAGCAGAAACTCTGCAAGCCAGAAGGGAGTGGCAGGACATATTTAAAGTGATGAAAGAGAAAAACCTACAACCAAGATTACTCTGCCCAGCAAGGATCTCATTCAGATTTGACGGAGAAATTAAAAACTTTACAGACAAGCAAAAGCTAAGAGAATTCACAACCACCAAACCAGCTTTACAACAACTGCTAAAGGAACTTCTCTAGGCAAGAAACACAAGAGGAGGAAAAGACCTACAATAATAAACCCAAAACAATTAAGAAAATGGTAAGAGGAACATACATATTGATAATTCCCTTAAAGGTAAATGGGTTAAATGCTCGAACCAAAAGACACAGACTGGCTGAGTGGATACAAAAACAAGACCAGTATATATGCTCTCTACAAGAGACCCACCACTTCAGATAAAGGGACACATACAGACTGAAAGTGAGGGGATGGAAAAAGATATTCCATGCAAATGGCGATCAGAAGAAAGTGGGAGTAGCAATTCTCATATCAGACAAGATAGACTTTAAAACAAAGATTATTACAAGAGACAAGGGCACTACATAATGATCAAGGGATCGATCCAAGAAGAAGATATAACAATTGTAAATATTTATGGATCCAACATAGGAGCACCTCAATACATAAGGTAAATACTAACAGCCACAAAAGGGGAAATTGACAGTAACACAATCAGAGTAGGGGACCTTAACACCCCACTTTCACCAATGGACAGATCATCCAAAATGAAAATAAGTAAGGAAACACAAGCTTTAAATGGTACATTAAACGAGATGGACTTAATTAATATTTATAGGACATTCCATCCAAAAACAAGAGAATGCATGTTCTTCGCAAGTGCTCAAGGAATATTCTCCAGGATAGATCATGTCTTGGGTCACAAATCAAGCTGTGGTAAATTTAAGAAAATTGAGCACATATCAAGTATATTTTCAGATCACAATGCTATGAGACTAGGTATCAATTACAGGAAAAAATCTGTAAGAAATACAAACACATGGAGGCTAAACAACACACGATGTAATAACAAGGAGATCATTGAAGAAATCAAAGAGGAAATAAAAAATACCTAGAAACAAATGACAATGAAAACACAATGACACAAAACCTATGGGATGCAGCAAAAGCAGTTCTAAGAGGGAAATTTATAGCTATACAAGCCTCCCTACAGAAACAAGAAACATCTCAAATAAACAATCTAACATTACATCTAAAGCAATTAGAGAAAGAAGAAGAAAAAAAAACCCAAAGTTAGCAGAAGGAAAGAAATCATAAAGATTAGATCAGATATAAATGAAAAAGAAATGAAGGAAATGATAGCAAAGATCAACAAAACTAAAAGCTGGTTCTTTGAGAAGATAAACAAAATTGAAAAAACCATTAGCCAGACTTATCAAGAAAAAAAGGGAGATGACTCAATAGAATTAGAAATGAAAAAGGAGAAGTAACAACTGACACTGCAGAAATACAAAGGATCATGAGAGATTACTACAAGGAACTCTATGCCTATAAAATGGACAACCTGGAAGAAATGGACAAATTCTTAGAAATGCACAACTTTCCGAGACAGAACCAGGAAGAAATAGAAAACATGAACAGTCCAATCACAAGCACTGAAATTGAACTGTGATTAAAAATCTTCCAACAAACAAAAGCCCAGGACCAGATGGCTACACAGGCGAATTCTATCAAACATTTAGAGAAGAGCTAACACCTATCATTCTCAAACTCTTCCAAAATATAGCAGAGGGAGGAACACTCCCAAACTCATTCTATGAGGCCACCATCACTCTGATACCAAAATCAAAGATGTCACAAAGAAAGAAAACTACTGGCCAATATCACTGATGAACATAGATGCAAGAATCCTCAACAAAATACTAGCAAACAGTACCCAACAGCATATTAAACGGATCATACACCATGATCAAGTGGAGTTTATTCCAGGAATGCAAGGATTCTTCAATATAGGCAAATCAATCAACGTGATACACCATATTAATAAACTGAAGGAGAAAAACCATATGATCATCTCAATAGATGCAGAGAAAGCTTTCGACAAAATTCAACACACATTTATGATAAAAACCCTGCAGAAAGTAGGCATAGAGGGAACTTTCTTGAACATAATAAATGCCATATATGACAAACCCACAGCCAACATCGTCCTCAATGGTGAAAAACTGAAAGCATTTCCACTAAGATCAGGAACAAGACAAGGTTGCCCACTCTCACCACTATTATTCAACATAGTTTGGGAAGTTTTAGCCACAGCAATCAGAGAAGAAAAGGAAATAAAAGGAATCCAAATCGGAAAAGAAGAAGTAAAGCTGTCACTGTTTGCAGATGACATGATACTATACATAGAGAATCCTAAAGATGCTACCAGAAAACTACTAGAGCTAATCAATGAACTTGGTAAAGTAGCAGGATACAAAATTAATGCACAGAAATCTCTGGCATTCCTATACACTAATGATGAAATATCTGAAAGTAAAATCAAGAAAACACTCCCATTTACCATTGCAAGAAACAGAATAAAATATCTAGCAATAAACCTACCTAAGGAGACAAAAGACCTGTATGCAGAAAATTATAAGACACTGATGAAAGAAATTAAATATGATACAAATAGATGGAGAGATATACCATGTTCTTGGAGTGGAAGAATCAACATTGTGAAAATGACACTACTACCCAAAGCAATCTACAGATTAAATGCAATCCCTATCAAATGACCACTGGCATTTTTCACAGAACTAGAACAAAAATTTTCACAATTTGTATAGAAACACAAAAGACCCCGAATAGCCAAAGCAATTTTGAGAACAAAAAATGGAGCTGGAGGAATCAGGCTCCCTGACTTCAGACAATACTACAAAGCTACAGTAATCAAGACAGTATGGTACTGGCACAAAAACAGAAAGATAGATCAATGGAACAGGATAGAAAGTCCAGAGATAAACCCACACACATATGGTCACCTTACCTTTGATAAAGGAGGCAGGAATAAACAGTGGAGAAAAGCCAGCCTCTTCAATAAGTGGTGCTGGGAAACCTGGACAGGTACATGTAAAAGAATGAAACTAGAACACTCCCTAACGCCATACACAAAAATAAATTCATAATGGATTAATGACCTAAACGTAAGGCCAGACACCAATAACTCTTAGAAGAAAACATAGGCTGAACACTCTATGACATAAATCACAGCAATATCCTTTTTGACCCACCTCCTAGATACATGGAAATAAAAACAAAAATAAACACATGGGACCTAATGAAACTTAAAAGCTTTTGCACAGCAAAGGAATCCATAAACTGGTTGAAAAGACAACCCTCAGAATGGGAGAAAATATTTGCAAATGAAGCAACTGACAAAGGATTAATCTCCAAAACATACAAGCAACTCACGCAGCTGAATATCAAAAAAACAAACAACCCAATCCAAAAATGGGCAGAAGACTGAAATAGACATTTATCCAATGAAGATATACAGAATGCCAACAAACACATGAAAGGCTGCTCAACATCATTAATCATTAGAGAAATGCATCAAAAGTACAATGAGATATGATCTCACACTGGTCAGAATGGCCATGAACAAAAATTCTAGAAACAATAAATGCTGAATAGGGTGTGGCGAAAAGGGAACCCTCTTGCACTGTTGGTGGGAATGTAAATTGATACAGCCACTATGGAGAACAGTATGGAGGTTTCTTAAAAAACTAAAACTAGAACTACCATACGACCCAGCAATCTCACTACTGGGCATATACCCTGAGAAAACCATAATTCAAAAAGAGTCATGTACCAAAATCTTCATTATAGCTCTATTTACAATAGCCTGGAGATGGAAACAACCTAAGTGTCCATCATCAGATGAATGGATAAAGAAGATGTGGCACATATATACAATGGAATATTACTCAACCATAAAAAGAAACGAAACTGAGTTATTTGTAGTGAGGTGGTTGGATATAGAGACTGTCATATAGAGTGAAGTAAGTCAGAAAGAGGAAAACAAATACCTTACGCTAACACATATGTATGGAATCTAAAAAAAAAAAAAAAATAGAAAAGTAAATGGTCCGCGGAACCTAGGGGCAAGACGAGAATAGAGATGTAGACCTACTAGAGAATGGACTTGAGGATACGGGGAGGACGAAGGGTAAGCTGGGACAAAGGAGAGAGTGGCATGGTCATATATACACTACCAAACATAAAATAGATCGCTAGTGGGAAGTAGCCACCTAGCACTGGGAGATGAGCTCGATGCTTTGTGACCACCTAGAGGGGCAGGATAGGGAAGGTGGGAGGGAGGGAGACGCAAGAGGGAAGAGATATGGGGACATATGTATATGTATAACTGATTCACTTTGTTATAAAGCAGAAACTGACACAGCATTGTAAAGCAATTATACTCTAATAAAGTTGTTTTTAAAAAAAACATAAGAGATACTATTTAAAAAATTGTTAAAATTTAGATGAAAAGGATAGTTTTCCAAAACTGATTCAAGAAGAAAGATAAAGCCCAATAAACCAAAACCATTAAAGAAATTACTTCACCTTCTCCCAAAGGAATCAGACCCAAATAACTTCAGAGATGAATTTGACCAAACTCTCAAAAAATGGGCAATTCCTATGTCATAAATTTGTTTCAAAAAATAGAAACCATGGAAAAACAATTTATTTTATAAAACTAAAATAAACTTCATGCCAAAGCCAGACAAATACTTCTTGGACTCAAGAAAAGAAAGTTATGTATCAATTCATTTATAAACATAGATGCAAAGGTGCTAAATACACTGAAAAACTAATTTCAGCAATGCATAAAAAAGTCCATTTTAATCAGGTAGGGTTTATCCCAGGAATTCTTAGATATTTCAACATCAGAAGTCTAATATTATTATTCACTATATTAGCAGAATGAAGGAGATAAGACATATGATTTCTCAACATATGCATTTACCAACAGATGGAGGAAAATACTCACTTGGGTAAATATTCATAATAAAAACACTTTGCTCACTTAACATAGAACTGAACTTCCTTCAGTTTCCTTCTTTCTTTATTTAAAGTGGTCATCTTTAGAATTATTCACACTATATCAGGAAGAAGATAAGAATGCCTGCTATCATGGCTTCTCTTCAAAATTATTTTTTAAAAGACACAATAATTTGAAAGGAAAATATGAAATTATTCTTCTTTGCTAATGATATCTACATAGAAAATTCAATAAGATGTCCATAAAAAGTATTAAACATATATGAGGATTCAGCACAGTTTCTGGACAAATTATTGACATGGAAAAATAAATAGCATAACTCTATAGCAACAATAACAGTGAAGAATGGGGTAGAAAAAATTTATAATAGCAACAAAAATGTGATATTCCCAGGAATAAATCTAATAAAAACATGCAAAACTTTTTGAAGAAATGTTTAAATAAAATTATGGAAAAACATTATCAAACCAAATAAATGGAAATGTATGCTATGGTCCTACATAAAAATTTAAGGATATAAATTTTCTCCCAAATTAGTCTATAAAATCAATGCAATTCCACTAAATTCTCGTTGTTCTGTGTAAAATCTGACAAGATGATCCAAAAATTCATGTGGCAAGACCTAGACAATAGTAGCTAAAAACAAATTTTTAAGAACAAAGATGAAAAGACTTGCTCCATCAGATATTAAAAACTATCATAGATGTCTAGCAATTAAGACAATGGATAATGGGCAGAAAGATAGATAAACAGACTAAGGCAACAGAATATGGAGTTGCAAAAAGACTTGTGCATAAATAAAACAATTTTTACAGAAGTGTAGTCATTATAAGTGGAAAAAATAGATTATTCAAAGTTATTAAAAGTGGTTAATTGTGTCAAAAGATTGTAAATAACTCACACAATATGCAAAAATAAATTATAAGCAGATTTTAGATAGAATTAAAAGCAAATTTTAAAGTTTTAGAAAAAAATATAACCATACCTATATGACAATATAGGAAGAATGTCCTAAATAACATACAGAAAACACAAACCATGAAAGAAAATCCAAATAAATTAAATAGATTAAAATATTAAATGTTTTTTTAAAAAATAAAAGACATCACAAGAAAAGTTAAAATGAACCATGGCTTAGAAAAAGCTAATTTATAGCATACATACGTGTTAAAGGAACAATATTCAATATAAAATAAGACAATACCTTATAAACTCATTTAAGAAAAAAAAAAACACCAACTACCCAATAAAGTGTGCAAAGGATATGCACATGCAGTTTATAGAAAAGGAAATCCAAATAACCAATAATCTTATGCATGAAACTATGGTAAGCTACCTCGTTGGATTGCAAAGAGAATAAATTCTCAGACCCTCACAGTTCCTGACACCATCTCAATAGCTGATAAAACAAGCACACACACACACACAATCAGTAAGGATATAAAAGATTTGAAGAACACACCAACTTGACTTTAACAGAGAGCATTACATTCAACAATTGAAGAAATAAATACAAAAAATAAATTATTTTAGATTTTATTCTGGGCCATGAATCAAGTCTCAACAAATTTCAAAGGATTCAAATTATAAAATGTACGTCACCTGAACAACATGGAAGTAACTTATGAAGTAGAAATAAAGATAACTAGAAAAATTTCCAAATGTTTGGAAATTAGGCAACATGCTTCTGAAAACCCACAGGTTTAAGAAGAAATCACAAAGTTAGAAAATTTGTAGAATTGAATGATAATAAAAACACAATGTATCAAAATTTGTAGGATGTATCAAAAAAATGCTTAGAGGGATATACATATATTATTGCTATAAATATAGATATTAGAAAAGAAGGAAGAGTTAAAATCAATGATCTATACTTCTAACTCAAGAATCTGAAGAAGGGGAAACAAATTAAACTTAAAAGAAAGAAGGATAAAATAATGAAAATAAGTGATGAAATCAATAAAGTAGAAAAATCAACAAAGCTTTGGTTTTGGTTCTTTGAAGACATTAGTAACACTGATTAACACTTAGCAAGAGAGAGAGAATACAAATAATTAACATGAGGAATAAAAAAGGGGCATTCTTACAGATCCCATACACCTCAAAAGAATAATAAGAGTGTATTATAAATGATTTTATGTCAACAAACTTAAAAAATACAGTGCACAAATTCTTGAAAAACAAGATTTACCAAAAACTGACCCAGAAGAAATGGAGCATCTTTACTATTCTATATTAAATAAATCAAATCCATTACAAAAATTTTTTCTCTCAATAACTCCAGGTGTAGATGATTTCACTGGTGAATTATTCCTACTAGTAAAAGAAGAAATACCAACCTTACATAAATTCTGAAGAATAGAAAAATAGGCAACTTACCAACTCCCAACTCATTTTATGAGCCAGCAAAACCCTGATACCAAAACCTGGGAAGGACTTATAAGAAAGGTAAATATGAGCCGATATTTCTTATTAATATAAACATGAATATATTAAAACCTTAGCTAGCAGAGTCTAGTTTTATATTAAAAGCATAGTACATCAAAACTAGGTGAAACTGATTTGAAAATCAACCAATAAAATTCACCAAGTAAGTGAACAAGGGAGATAAAAAATGTGATTACTTCAAAAAATACAGAAAATATATTTGATCAAATCCAACATACGTATATATTTAAAAGAAAAATGCTCAACATATATGAAATAGCCAGGAATTTCCTTAATCTAATGAAAGACATCTACAAAATGAAATCTTAATGGGTCAACATAACATGGTAAAATATTGACCTTTTTCCCACACACACATTGAGAATGGTAAGACCAGAAGTCCACAACCACCAGTTTTATTCAAAATTGGAGGTCTTAACTAGTTCAAAGAAGCAATAAAAAATACTTTTAAGAGCAAAAGATTGAAAAACAGCTAGTAAAACTTTATTCACAGATGATGTAACTGTATACATAGAAGTTTCAGAATAATTTATGAACAATTAGCAATAGCAAACATTTAGGAAGAATGCTGCATACAAGGTGGCTATACCCTGGTTTGTGTTTACCCCAGAGAGGTAGGGTGTAACCCTTCCCAATCAACCGGTAGGATGTTGAGGCAGATGACTTTCAAGATACCTAGAGAATTTGAAAGTGTATTATTCCCACAAGGGACTCCAGGGGAGAGCAGGTAGGGCACAAGCAGATCCAAGCATGCTTGAGCATAGCAGACAGAGTATGTGGACCTTTCTAGTGGCAAGGGAACATGAGAGAGGGCTGGGGATCGGCCACGTTTGAATTCCCACATGTACCAAAGGAGGGTATTCACTTGGGCTTTCTTATCAGTTCTGCCCAGATATGGAGCAGAAGGGGAGGAGGGAAGTGGGGTTATAAGAAGTCAGAAGCCAAACATCAAAACAGGGAGTCATACTCTATTACATAATCCAACTCAATCATATTTCTTCATACCAGTAAATAAACAAACAAACAAGAAATACTTGCAAAATGAAATGTAAAAGGACTGCTATTTATATGAGTGTCACAATGCATCAAAACCTAGAATAGGAGATACACCAGAAATACATCTACACGTGGAACAACTCCTACAGAACACCTACAGAACGCTGGCAGGAGACCTCAGACTTCCCAAAAGGCAAGAAACCCCCCCCCACACCACCACGTACCTGGGTAGAGCAAAAGAAAAAAGAATAAACAGAGACAAAGGAATAGGGATGGGACCTGCACCAGTGGGAGGGAGCTGTGAAGGAGGAAAAGTTTCCACACACTAGAAGCCCCTTTGCTGGCGGAGACTGCGGGTGGCAGAGGGGGAAGCTTCGGAGCCCCCCACAGAGGAGAGCGCAGTAACAGGGGTGCAGAGGGGAAAGCGGAGAGATTCCCGCACAGAGGATCGGTGCTGACCGGCACTCACCAGCCCGAGAGGCTTGTCTGCTCACCCGCCGGGGCGGGCGGGGCTGGGAGCTGAGGCTCGGGCTTCGGTCGGAGCTCAGGGAGAGGACTGGGGTTGGCGGCGTGAACACAGCCTGAAGGGGTTAGTGCGCCACGGCTAGCCCGGAGGAAGTCCGGGGAAAAGTCTAGACCTGCCGAAGAGGCAAGAGACTTTTTCTTACCTCTTTGTTTCCTGGTGCTCGAGGAGAGGGGATTAAGAGCGCTGCTTAAAGGAGCTCCAGAGATGGGCGCGAGCCGTGGCTAAAAGCGACGGGCATGAGACGCTAAGGCTGCTGCTGCCGCCACCAAGAAGCCTGTGTGCGAGCACAGGTCACTATCCACACCCCTCTTCTGGGGAGCCGATGCAGCCCGCCACTGCCAGGGTCCCGGGATCCAGGGTCAACTCCTCCGGGAGAACGCACAGCGCGCCTCAGGCTGGTGCAACCTCACGCTGGCGCAACCTCACGCTGGCGCAACCTCACGCTGGCCTCTGCCGTAGCAGGCCCGCCCCGCACTCCGTGCCCCTCCCTCTCCCCAGGCCTGAGTGAGCCAGAGCCCCCGAATCAGCAGCTCCTTTAACCCCGTCCTGTCTGAGCGAAGAACAGATGCCCTCCGGTGACCTACACACAGAGGCGGGGCCAAATCCAAAGCTGAGCCCTTGGGAGCTGTGAGAACAAAGAAGAGAAACGGATATCTCTCCCAGCAGCCTCAGAAGCAGCGGATTAAAGCTCCACAATCAACTTGATGTACCCTGCATCTGTGGAATACATGAATAGACAACGAATCATCCCAAATTAAGGAGGTGGACTTTGAGAGCAAGATTTATTATTTTTTCCCCTTTTCCTCTTTTTGTGAGTGTTTATGTGTATGCTTCTGTGTGAGATTTTGTCTGTATAGCTTTGCTTCCACCATTTGTTCTAGGGTTCTATCTGTCCGTTTTTTTTGTTTGTTTAATTTTTTTTCTTTTTTTTTCTCTTAATTATTTTTTTATTTCAATAACTTTATTATATTTTATCTTACTTTATTTTATTTTAATTTATTTCCTTTCATTTTTTCCTTCCTTCCCTCCTTCCTTCCTTCCTCCCTCCCTCCCTCCCTCCTTTCTTTCTCTCTTTCTACTTCTACTAATTCTTTCTTTCTACTTTTTCTCCCTTTTATTCTGAGCCACGTGGATGAAAGGCTCTTGGTGCTCCACCCAGGAGTCAGTGCTGTGCCTCTGAGGAGGGAGAGCCAACTTCAGGACACTGGTCCACAAGAGACCTCCCAGCTCCACATAATATCAAATGGTGAAAATCTCCCAGAGATCTCCATTTCAACACCAGCACCCAGCTTCACTCAACGAGCAGAAAGCTACAGTGCTGGACATCCTATGCCAAACAACTAGCAACACAGGAACACAACCCCACCCACTAGTAGAGAGGCTGCCTAAAATCATAAGTCCACAGACACCCCAAAACACACCACCAGATGTGGACCTGCCCACAGGAAAGGAAAGATCCACCCTCATCCACCAGAACACAGGCACTAGTCCCCTCCACCAGGAAGCCTACACAACCCACTGAACCAACCTTAGCCACTGGGGACAGACACCAAAAACAACAGGAACTACAAACCTGCAGCCTGCAAAAAGGAGACCCCAAACACAGTAAGATAAGCAAAATGAGAAGACAGAAAACACACAACAGATGAAAGAGCAAGATAAAAACCCACCAGACCTAACAAATGAAGAGGAAATAGGCAGTCTACCTGAAAAAGAATTCAGAATAATGATAGTAAAGATGATCAAAAATCTTGGAAATGGAATAGACAAAACGCAAGAAACATTTAACAAGGACCTAGAAGAACTAAAGATGAAGCAAACGATGATGAACAACACAATAAATGAAATTAAAAATACTCTAGATGGGATCAATAGCAGAATAACTGAGGCAGAAGAACGGATAAGTGACCTGGAAGATAAAATAGTGGAAATAACTACTGCACAGCAGAATAAAGAAAAAAGAATGAAGAGAACTGAGGACAATCTAAGAGACCTCTGGGACAACATCAAATGCACCAACATTCGAATTATAGGCATTCCAGAAGAAGAGAAAAAGAAAGGGACTGAGAAAATATTTGATGAGATTATAGTTGAAAACTTCCCTAATATGGGAAAGGAAATAGTTAATCAAGTCCAGGAAGCACAGAGAGTCCCACACAGGATAAATCCAAGGAGAAATATGCCAAGACACATATTAATCAAACTGTCAAAAATTAAATACAAAGAAAACATATTAAAAGCAGCAAGGGAAAAACAACAAATAACACACAAGGGAATCCCCATAAGGTTAACAGCTGATCTTTCAGCAGAAACTCTGCAAGCCAGAAGGGAGTGGCAGGACATATTTAAAGTGATGAAGGAGAACAACCTGCAACGAAGATTACTATACCCAGCAAGGATCTCATTCAGATTTGACGGAGAAATTAAAACCTTTACAGACAAGCAAAAGCTGAGAGAGTTCAGCACCACCAAACCAGCTTTACAACATCTGCTAAAGAAACTTCTCTAGGCAAGAAACACAAGAGAAGGAAAAGACCTACAATAATGAACCCAAGACAATTAAGAAAATGGGAATAGGAATATACATCTCGATAATTACCTTAAATGTAAGTGGACTAAATGCTCCCACCAAAAGACACAGATTGGGTGAATGGATACAAAAATAAGACCCATATATTTGCTGTCTACAAGAGACCCACTTCAGACCTAGAGACACATACAGACTGAAAGTGAGAGGATGGAAAAAGATATTTCATGCAAATGGAAACCAAAAGAAAGCTGGAGTAGTAATTCTCATATCAGACAAAATAGACTTTAAAATGAAGACTATTAGAAGAGACAAAGAAGGACACTACATAATGATCAAGGGATCGATCCAAGAAGATATAACAATTGTAAATATTTATGTACCCAACATAGGAGCACCTCAATACATAAGGCAAATACTAACAGCCATAAAAGGGGAAATCAACAGTAACACATTCATAGTAGGGGACTTTAAAACCCCACTTTCACCCATGGACAGATCATCCAAAATGAAAATAAATAAGGAGACACAGGCTTTAAATGATACATTAAACAAGATGGACTTAATTGACGTTTATAAGACATTCCTTCCAAAAACAGCAGAATACACATTTTCCTCAAGTGCTCATGGAACATTCTCCAGGATAGATCATATCGTGGGTCACAAATCAAGCCTTGGTAAATTTAAGAAAATTGAAATTGTATCAAGTTTCTTTTCTGACCACAATGCTATGAGACTAGATATCAATTACAGGAAATGATCTGTTAAAAATACAAACACATAGAGGCTAAACAATACACTACTTAATAACGAAGTGATCACTGAAGAAATCAAAGAAGAAATAAAAAAATACCTAGAAACAAATGACAATGAAAACACAATGACACAAAACCTATGGGATGCAGCAAAAGCCGTTCTAAGAGGGAAGTTTATAGCAATACAATCCTACCTTATGAAACAGAAAACATCTCAAATAAACAACCTAACCTTGCACCTAAAGCAATTAGAGAAAGAAGAACAAAAATACCCCAAAGTTAGCAAAAGGAAAGAAATCATAAAAATCAGATCAGAAATAAATGAAAAAGAAATGAAGGAAATGATAGCAAAGATCAATAAAACTAGAAGGTGGTTCTTTGAGAAGATAAACAAAATTGATAAACCATTAGCCAGACTTATCAAGAAAAAAAAGGGAGAAAACTCAAATCAATAGAGTTAGAAATGAAAAAGAAGTAACAACTGACACTGCAGAAATACAAAAGATAATGAGAGATTACTACAAGGAACTCTATGCCAATAAAATGGACAACCTGGAAGAAATGGACAAATTCTTAGAAATGCACAACCTGCCAAGACTGAATCAGGAAGAAATAGAAAATATGAACAGTCCAATCACAAGCACTGAATTTGAAACTGTGATTAAAAATCTTCCAACAAACAAAAGCCCAGGACCAGATGGCTTCACAGGCAAATTCTATCAAATATTTAGAGAAGAACTAATACCTATCCTTCTCAAACTCTTCCAAAATATAGCAGAGGGAGGAACACTCCCAAACTCATTCTACAAGGCCACCATCACCCTGATACCAAAACCAGACAAGGATGTCACAAAGAAAGAAAACTACAGGCCAATATCACTGATGAACATAGATGCAAGAATCCTCAACAAAATACTAGCAAACAGAACCCAACAGCACATTAAACGGATCATACACCATGATCAAGTGGAGTTTATTCCAGGAATGCAAGGATTCTTCAATATATGCAAATCAATCAACGTGATACACCATATTAACAAACTGAAGGAGAAAAACCATATGATCATCTCAATAGATGCAGAGAAAGCTTTTGACAAAATTCAACACCCATTTATGTGCCACAACTACTGAAGCCCACGTGCCTAGAGCCTATGCTCTGCAACAAGAGAAGCCACCACAATGAGAAGCCCGCGCACCGCAACGAAGAGTAGCCCCTGCTCGCCGCAACTAGAGAAAGCCTGCACGCAGCAATGAAGACCCAACGCAGCCAAAAATAAATATATTAAAAAATAAATTTAAAAAACAACCTAAAATAAATCTAATGAAAAAATTGAAAGATCTTTATATTGTGCAAGCTACTAAACATTACTGAGGAAAATGAAAGAACCTACTACGCTATGTTAATGGTTATTCAATGTTGTTAAGATGTACTGATGTCAATTAATCTACAGCAAAGGAGGCAAGAATATACAACAGAGGAGAAAAGATAGTCTCTTCAATAAGTGGTGCTGGGAAAACTGGTGCTACATGTAAAAGAATGTAATTAGAACACTCTCTAACACCATGTAAAAAATAAACTCAAAATGGATTAAGACCTAAATGTAAGACTGGAACCCATAACCCTCCTAGAGGAAAACATAGGCAGAATGCTCTTTGACATAAATCATAACAATATTTTTTTGAATCTGTCTCCTAAAGCAAAAATATACAAATGAGACCTAATTGAACTTAAAAGCTTTTGCACAGCAAAGAAAACCATCGACAAAACAAAGGCAATGTACTTAATGGGAGAAAATATTTGCAAATTATATGACAGATAAGGGGTTAATAGCCAACAT
This sequence comes from Pseudorca crassidens, assembly GCF_039906515.1. Lineage (NCBI taxonomy): Eukaryota > Metazoa > Chordata > Mammalia > Artiodactyla > Delphinidae > Pseudorca > Pseudorca crassidens. Next base: position 23,520,911 of record NC_090306.1, on the reverse strand, counting down.
ATATAAACAGCTCATATAACTCAACCAAAAAAACAAACAACCTGATTGAAAAATGGCAGAAGATATGAATAGACATTTTCCCAAAGAGGACATGCAGATGGCCAATAGGCACATGAAAAGATGCTCAACGTCTCTAATCATCAGGGAAATGCAAATCAAAACCACAATGAGATATCACCTCACACCTGTCAGAATGGCTATCATCGAAATGAACACAAGTGACAAATGTTGGTGAGGATTTGGAGAAAAAAGAACCCTCGTGCACTCTTGGTGGGAATGTAAATTGGTGCAGCCACTGTGGAAAACAGTGGTTTCTCAAAAAGCTAAAAATAGAACTACCACATGACCCAGCAATTCCATTCCTGAGTATATATCTGAAAAAAAGATACTAATTCAAAAAGATATATACACTCCAATGTTCATAGCAGCATTATTTACAATAGCCAAGCTATGGAAGCAACCTAAATGTCCATCAACAGATGAATGGATAAAGAAGATGTGGTATGTGTGTGTGTGTGTGTGTGTGTGTATACATGTACATATATGAATTCTACTCAGCCATAAAAAAGAATGAAATTTTGCCATTTGTAACAACATGGATGAACTTGGAGGGTATTATGTTAAATGAAATAAGTCAGACAGAGAAAGGCAAATACTGTATGATATCCCTGATATGTGAAATGTAAAAAATATAATAAACTTGTGAATAAAACAAAACAGAAACAGACTTGCAGATATAGAGAACAAACTAGTGGTTACCAGAGAGGAGAGGGAAGTGGGGGGCAATATAGGAGTAGGGGATTAAGAGGTACAAACCATTATATAGCCTATAAAATAAGCTACAAGGATATATTGCACAATGCAAGGAATATAGCCAACATTTTGTGGTAACTATAAATGGAGTGTAAACTTTGGAGATTCTGAGTTACTATGTTGTACACCTGTAGCTTATATGACATTGTACATCAACTATACTTCAATAAAAAAGAAAAAATTATATAGATTATCCCCAAATTGATCTATAGGTTTAATGTAATCCCAATAAAAATCTCCACAGGCCTTTTGTGGAGACTGGCAAAACTGCTGATGAGTTCGCTGTCTGAGCCAGAGGATTGAGCTGGGTGATCAGAATGGCAAGTATTATTAATCTGAAATTACCTGATGACTTTATCTTGTGATGGGAAAAGCATTTCCAGAAGGAACAGATACCATTACTTGTAGATCAGGGCAAGTTTTCTCCCATAGACACCACTGAAGATGCTATGCTCATGTTTGTTTCTCGATTCTCTTCTCTTCTTCCATGGTGACAAGCCTCCCATCTGACTGACATATTGATTCCTTCCAAAACCTGTATGTTATGCTCTGCAAACTCAGGGTGCAAATGAGGTCATATTGAATTCTAACTAATAGTTCAACCTACCTCCCCATCTCCAATCTTACTAGCAGTAAGTCATTCCTCCAAGACTTTTCTTCTTCCTACTCATTCCCAAATTACCTAAGAACTTAAGAATTTGGGGGCTCACTCCATGCAAATAATTTGTTTCCAAAAACAATGCAAGCCACCAAAAGAACTAGAGGTCATCACTGCTGTCGTTTCTGGCTGCCATGTGATGCCCTAGTCCAAAAGTGGTCCTGCAGTCAATATGCCCATTATCACTGGGGCACCAAGGGAAGGTTCCCACCCAGGCTGCATAAGAACCCATGAAGGGTGAAGACTATTTAAATTAATAATCCAGAGCTCATCTAGTATTCCCAAGCACAATCACAGTGCAGGAAAATTTGGAGAGTCTTCCAGCCTTAGACATATCCTGTGCTAAAATCGGGCCCCTCTGTCAAATCTTGGTACAGTGGTATGAGCCTGAGTTACCCACCTAAACAAATATTACCAACCCTGGCTATTGACCCATCACCATCCTACATTACTCCCTCCTTCTATTTTCTTGAACAAAATCATTTTAAGGATGCGCTACTCAGAGTGTGGTCCAAGTACCCACAGCATCAGTTAGTTTCACCTGGGAACTTGTAGGAACTGCAAATTCTCATGCCCAACTGCTGACATTCTGAATGAAAAACTCCAGAGTAGAACCTAAGAATCTGTGTTGAACAAGCTTTCTAGATGATTCTTGGGCACAATAAACTTGCTGCTTTAAGTAGTTTTAATATCTTTGCCTATAATGAGAACAGATGTGTTAGTATTTTTAAACAGGTTACAGTTCTCACTCGTCTTAAGAGCTATTCTATTTCTTTAAGTGCCTATTTGTACTCTGTGTAATTCCTTAATTATGCTCTTGGTAGTAGAAAGATTTGAAAAGTGCAGCCATTTTCTGAAAGAAAATTCCACCCTTGGACAAATACATACACACATGAAAATCCAAGAGATAGCACAAGAGAAAATTCACTTTTCCCTCAAGTCACCTATCAGTTCCCACTGCATCATTTGAGTATGAGCAAAGGAAGCCATTGCTCTTGATTGGACTGCCATCTTCCGCTCTCTGCTGCAATCCTCTCAAGCCTTTTTTTTTTTTTAATCCTCATTCCTTCTGCCATATAGGCCCAGTCTTCTCATTATCCAAAGTATATCCAAAACAATAAATATTTGTGTAACACAATCTGTCCCCAAGGAACTCAACAGGGCTTAATAAACCATAAAGTTGGCATTTCTAACTCTCTCCATATTCTGCTCTTGGCTATTAGAACACAGTATTTTGGACAGCAATATGCATTTTAAAAGAGTTAGGGAAGGGATATAAGCACAGATATAAAGATGCTCAGTCTTTGAGCATATAATATAAACAGACCATCTAAAACAACTGCAGGCTGTTAGGAATACTGAGGGGTGGGTGTGAAAGAAGGGCACCAGCAGCCCCCCTTAGCCTTAACCATAAAAGTTAACGAAAGGCATGTTCTTACGACATCCTTTGGAAGAGATCTCCTTCTTCCCCACATTGTGAAGCACCAAATCCCTCCCCAACACTCTTTTTTTTTTTCCTAATGCAATTTAGTACACATAAAGGTCCCAAATCCAGGCACCAAAAAAATGTCACCATGCCTCCACATGAAGTTAAAACCCGACTGCATGATTTTTCATAGACTTAAAGTGTTTGCAAATGTCCTCATTTATCTCCTAATCCCAGGTCTAGAAGCCATATGAGTAGCCTCTGCATTTCAGACACATCCTCAAGTAAAACCCTCACTCACCTACCCCCCGACCTCCACCCCTCCATCTTACTCTCTCCACCAGAAAGCTGTTTGGCAAATTAAAAAGAATAATGTGGTCTTTTCTGACAGTTTGGCTTGGGAGCCCTAAATGTAAACTCACATCACTGCTACCAATGAATGATTTTATTCATTTTTAGGTACTTATTTTCTTTTATTCAAATACACTTTTCAAGACACGCAGTGCCCCAGGAGGAAGTGGAAGAGGTTTAATTTCAGAAGGCAGACTTACATGACGACTTCGACATGAAAAATATTAAAAAATTACTCTGTCGAAAACTCCCATTGAAAACTGCATTCATTTTTTGCATATTCAACCCCTCAAACATCAAGGTGTATGTGGGTGAGGGTGTGTTTGTGGTTGTGTGGGCCTGGTTTGTTTAGGGAGAGGTTCCACTTCACCATTGCCACCCACTCTGTCTCAAAACCCAAGGTATTCTGAGGTGCCCCTGGGTTACCTGGAAGTGAATTCACCATACTTTAGTACCAGCAAGTCTCTCTTCAAAATGTGGCCCGGGAGTCACTAAAGGAAACCACACAGTGTTAAGACTAAACATTCTTGAGTAAGCCTCAGTTATGGCAAGTTCAACAGCCTGGCCGTTGAGAGAGCAGTTACCGAAATTTTCCAAATAAATAAAGCAAACAAGTTACTTCAGGAAGAAGTTCACATCTATATGATTTATAATACTGGGAGTTGGCCCACTGAGGCAGAAGGAACCCAGTGAACCAGCAGTAAACCAGAGGCCACCCAGGCACTCAGGGCAGCCTCCAAGGTTTTAGTTCATGTTCAATCACCTACTGAATCCTCACCAGGAGGTGCTCTGTTGGGGGAGCTAATGGTGTCTTACAACATCCTGCAAGACTTATTGGCATGAACTTTATCATTCAGCCTCTAAATGGGTTAATATTAATAGGAAAAAAAATAGGGATCCTATTTAGAGGCTCCTGGCAGCAAGCAAATACAGAAAAAAAAACTTCTCCAAAATCAATGTTTGTTTTGCTGAGGGCCTCCTTAGGTGTACCTTGGAAACAATTCTGTCTGTCTCCCACAGTTAAGTCACCCAGCAGCCTCATATGCCAGCCAGAAGTACTTAGCAGTCCAGAATCAACAGGTTGCTGCTGTTGAGCAGAACCAGAACACTGGGGCAGAAAGAATGGAAAATGTTATATGTGACGCAGCAGTCTTGATGCACGTTGATGATAAAGATGAGAGGCACCCTGAAGATCCCACCTCTCGTGGCCCCCATCCACCCACCTCCCACTAAGCACCGTCTCCAAGGATCATTCTGGCCATGAGGGTAAAAACTACTGCTCTGTAGCTGGTCTCCATATGTCACCCTCAGGCACTTCCAAATCAACACACACACACACACACACACACACACACTGCATACTATGTATATTGCTATGTAGGAGGACTTTATGCTTTGATGGAGCTATTAAAACATACTCAACATTCTTGCAATCACACCCACATATCTCTCTGCCTTGGTACATATTATACATGTGTAGAATTAGACAATAAAGCACACAGAGGGCATAAATTGTATTTGATTAAATTACCCCATATGTGTTCTTAGGCAGAAAGCCTAAACTCCTGCCAGTGGACTGGGAATGAATTAATAGCACCATTCAGTTGTTCAGCCTCAGTATCTTATTCAGATTATGAAGCATCTATTAAATTAAATATAAAAATTATCTAATCATATATCTATATATATCCCAAAACAGTCAAGTGAACTATTAGTCTAATACCTTGATATAACTTTTTAATCAGCAAATTACAGCAGCAACATATCTTCCTGTTATTGACTTACTGTTTCAAAGCTTCCAGGCAGGGATGTTCTATTTTTGGTTCACCATTATATAATTAATACACCGATGCCATTTTTACAAAAAATACGTACAACCAAACTGTAAGTTCTACCTCATAGAGAACTGGAGGCATAAGTATAGACAATGACCAGTAGAAGGAATGTTTATAAACATTTTAAATAACTCTCCTAATATTTATCTCAGTGAACCCCTTCTTTGAACATGTCAATTACATGTGTATATCTTTGAGAATATCAGGTATATACTAAATATTTATGTGTTTATGCACATAAGACACATTAAATATGTCATCCTGTTTATGACACTATGACATTCTATAGGTGGGGAGAAATAACATTGGCTACAAAGACAGAAGGAATCACTTTTTAAAACAAGAAGAATTAATGATCATGAAGGAAGAACTAGGAACAAACAATAAAACCAGGAAATGCAAGCCATTCATGAGATAAAGGCCTAAGATTTCAGACAAGCTGAATATTCTTCAAAGCACAATATTCAGGACACAAGAAAAACTTGTTCCAATTAGAATAAGAATGTGGAAAAAATAAAACAAAATATGTCTCCTCATAGGGGTATAAATAATGAGAAAGTATTTATAGATTAAAAGACTGAAAAGCAAAAATTGTGACAATGTCAAAATATTTCATAACTTTAATGAATGAGATAGAGAGGAATATGGAGTATGGAAAGACCTCAACAGAGACATGGAAACTCTTAAGACTCTGACAAAGCAAGACTGGAGTGTTTTCTTTTGGTTTTTTTACAATGTATTTACTTTAAAAAAAATGTTCACAGAATGACTGTTGAACTAGAGAACCCCAAGGGATAGAGTGTAGGGAACAATTTTGCAAAGGTAAGATTATATAACCTAATTACAAGTTTAAATGCAAGATCCCCAACGAGAATCACCACAGCATTGCACACTCCATACATTTTAGATAAAGTTATCACAACCAAAGCAGGTGTTTGGAGAGCTAGTGGATGATAGGAAGATCTCCTCAGATAATGTGGAGCAGAGCCCTTAGATGGTCCTACATACACATGTAGCATGAGCAAGAAAGAAACCTTTGTTTTTCTAAGCCCCTGCGATATGGGGGTTGTTTGTCACTGCAGCAGAACTGGGCCTATCCTCAATGATACAATGAGGGTGAAAAATAAATCTCCTTCCTATGAAGTATTCTCACTGTAATTATTATATAGCCAAGATAAAATATACAGCCATAGCTTCTGAATGCTATTTACAGTGTAACGTGAACAACTGGTTTCATTTTCTCTGGAGATTGTAGTACTTTGAAGAGACAAAACAATTGGGGAAATAACCACTGTGTAGATAGCAATGATTGTTGGCCTCATATTAAAACATAGACCCTGCAATTGGAAAGAAAGGCAGAGGGGAGGGTCACATAACATGGGACATGAGAGCAGTCCACATACAATTCAAGTGAGTGTGTGCATGATGAGGGACACCTACAGAGGAGGGCTCAAAACAAAACAGAAAATAAACAAGAACGTGCAGCACAAAGGTGGGGATGAAGACAGATCATAAATTTCTAATACAGAGACTATTCATTCTGTTTGAAAACTGAAGGATAGCCCCTCAGAAGCCTGCCTATCATTTTCTGGAAGGCATAGGTATCAATTCCAGTATCCAACCCACAGACAAGTTAAGTTGTGGTGGGACAAGATCAGAGAGATAATGAAGGATGAGCCTGGAAAAGGTGTGTCCAAGAGTTTCCAGAAGAAGCAGCAAAAGCAGACTTTTTTTAACCAAAAGCAAAGAAGCTCAGCAAGCAGTAAAAGATGACATTACTGGTTTCTCGTTTAATAGGTGAATGAAACAGCTGTGGAGCCCCCTCAAATCTTTTGTGGTTAGTTTTGATTGGAAAGTTCAAATGGAGTATTTGCTGTTTGTTTATTCCCTACTCATTTCCACAAATAATTTAAGGGCATAGAAAAATGATCCCTAGGAAACTCCACTGGTACCCAAGTTGGTGAAGAAGGACTTCATGTTTTCCTTCCTTTTGCCTCAGTATAATTTGAAATTTGTACAAGGGGCATGTACTCATGTACTACTTTGGAAGTTAAATGTTTAAAAACTTTAAAAAGGTTACAAAATAGACTTTGCTCCCTGTATTTAATTTTCTCCTCACCTCTGAGAACAAGATCAGACATAGAATTGGACTTGCTGGTAAAGTGGACAATTACGGACTAAAGAAAGAAAATAAGAGAAAAATGCAGCCAAGTAACATCACAAATAAAAAAACCTATAAAATATGAGACAGATTACAGCTGGATTCACTCGAGTGTCTGGGGGAAGGTCAGAGGATCACAGCTGAACTGCAGCAGAAGAGTTCTTGTTTAGAAACATTTCCGATCCCACAACAGTCTTATTGGTTACAAGTGCACAGAAGAGACTGGAGGTGGTCAGATCTAGATGTGACTCCTGCTTCACTGCATTCTAGCCAGGAATCTTGGTAAGTATTCTGAGCATTCTGAACATGTTTTTTTCTCCTATAAAATAGAGATATTTAACATATATCTTGAGAGGCTGCTGTGAGGAGCAAATGTGCTGGTAAATATAAAACATGAAGATCATCAGTAGATGGTAATGATCCCCATCAACAGCCTCTTTGAGAAAGAAGGATGTAGATTTAAAAAATCGAGTGAGAATCTAAGAAAGAATATGACTGTAAAACCTTCTCTTCAACATCTGCCTGGATTCGCTAAAAACACCTTGTGAAGCAGAAAATAAATTGTGTGGCAAAAGGAAAAAGAAAATGGAATAATCTAATGTGAAAAAGAAGGCTAGGGGCTTCCCTGGTGGCGCAGTGGTTGAGAGTCCGCCTGCCGATGCAGGGGACGCGGGTTCGTGCCCCCATCCGGGAGGATCCCACATGCTGCGGAGCGCCTGGGCCCATGAGCCATGGCCGCTGAGCCTGCGCGTCTGGAGCCTGTGCTCCGCAACAGGAGAGGCCACAACAGTGAGAGGCCCGCGTACCGCAAAAAAAAAAAAAGGCGGCTAATCAAGAGCCCTAATTACTCTCAAAATATATAAATGGGCTGGGAAAAGGGATGAAAAGCCATTCTCTGAATCCATGTGAAGAAACAGATTTAAGCTTAGGAAGAGACATGAGTTTCTGAACATGAGAAGCTTGAGTCACATGAATGAGTGATGTCTTGCAATCCTTCTCTCAGGAATCTTTGAAATAGATTGACAGCTCTAGTCTTGATGGCATGGAGTTTGCAGAGCTCGGTGCTAAAGCACCTCAGGTCCCAGGATAGTCATGCAGTTGAACTAGGGTGACTTTGAACAGCTTTGGGAGGAAGTGAAAAGAGAAACACAAGGACGTTGGATCAGGAGACCGCTTAAGGCATTCCAAGTGTAAGGAAAGAGGTCGCAAACCCAGAGGGAGAACAGTAATGATTCAGACAAACATCCCCTTACATCAAATTTATCTGGACGTTTTAAAGGCCATAAAAGCATTTTGGTAGGTAGAGGCTGAGGTGAAGAGATCTTTGAAACTTAGGTTTAAGACACAGGGTGTTGAGGCAGTGACCACCCAACCCCCCAAGGGTGTTCCTAGCAAGGGCACCGGGTCTCAAAGAGAAATGATTGTTAAGGTCAGTTGCCAGCAAAATTCCACCCTGTAAAGGTCTTGTCATGCCCCCTCCTCCATGAGATAGAAAATTACATTTTCTTCTTTTCAGTTGTTTTTAATTGACCTCCATCACCACACTTTCGAGAGCAGAGGGACGTCAGGGTCATAACTCAACTTGAGAACCGTGTGAAGCAAGGTGAAAGTTTTCTCAACACTGGAAAATCTAAGAATTTGTCTCAAACACAGAACTTAGAGTGCCTGACTCTGAAGAAATTGACGTTTTTACCTAAAATAACTGTTCAAACTGTACATTTGCTACATTTTATAAACATCAGAAGGACACCACTGACACCCAAGTGAAAAATCTCCACCTTGGCCAAAATGGTTTCACATAAAAACAACTGACCTACCAAGGAAAACTTTCTGCACTCCCTGTGCCCAGGGGAATTGGGGGCTGGAGAGCTTGTGCCTACTTTGCAAAGAAGCAAAGATTTTAACCCCCGATGGGAAAGATGCGTTTAGGTGGCAATGCCGCTAGCATTAGCATCTCTCCTTTTCTCCTGGGAGCCCGGTAGGTACCTCCCGAATTCACCCTTTGAGCAGCCCCACACCGTGATTTGTTTGCTGTCCACCTTTTGACTTGTTCTGTATAAACATTTCCCCTCCGCCCGCCCGCAGACAGCCGCCCACCTCCGCCTGCCTCCCTGCTTGCTGGCCTCCCCTGCCCAGGCTTCAGCTGGAGGAGCGCCTTGCAAACAACTCTCACTTTGGGGCTCAGTGTTCTCCAAGGCTGCCAGTTCTTTCAGGAGGTCGTTTACACGCTTGGCTCTTACTTCAATGAGCTACTCTGGAACAGCCAGTGAAAAGTGCTTTGCTCCTGAAAAATATTGGAGCGCTTTGTTGCAAATGGTGGGTGAATCCATCACCCCAATCATCAAAGATAAGAGTCAACCCAACCCAATGGAACTGATGGCCGCTTAGGGGGTGACTGTGTTCCCCTAAAGTCCGACATGACCATTTCAGCTCCCAGATTACGTTTTGTAAATAATTTGTCATTTTCTCCTGATTCATCAAACTTCTTTTGGTCCTGCCTACCTGGTCACCCTCTTGTTTGTAAATTGGCATGGTGCGTAACTCTTAATGGGCCAAAAGAAGACACAAAGCTAACATTTACTCAATACATCCACATAGAGTGTGTGAAGAAAAACACCTCCTTGCACACACCCATTAGAAAAGACATAAATTTTGACGGGGGAAATATTTCCAGGGGAGCTCTGTGTATTTCTTTACTCAGTTGTAATGGCAATATTATTGAATGAGTTTGCGTGGCCTCCAACTTAATATTTTCATTTGGTCCTTTTTCCTCTTAAGTGTCCTATAAAAAGATGATTAATCAAAAATGGAGGGTTACCTTTGATTAAGGAAGTTAATTATGAGTGACTGACTTGATATGGGTGGGCAGCTCCCCTCTGTCATTCTAGTTTCTTCTCCATGGGAGAGCTAGGAAGAGGGGCCATAGGAAACACTACACAGAAGGAACTACTGGAGCAGTAAAAGTCTTTAAAGGAAACTGACTTCCACTGCCATCATCAATAAGCAATGCCAAAAATGTCTCTTTGTCTACATTTTATTGCACATTTAATGGGCCTCCAAGTGCTACACAAACATTAAGTATATTTTCAAAATCCCATGATGGATTATATATATAAGTAATCACCATAGTATTGTATACCCATTTTAGGAAGGGGAAGCTGAGTCAAACCTTAATTATAAGAAAGGAAATTGTCTTCATTATTGTTGAGTTTACTCCTGGAGTCCCACAAAAAGTATTTAAAAAGAGGCAGTAGGGACAGCTTTGGAGCCTGGATGTGTGGGTTAGATCCCTCGTTCTGCCTTCGTGTTAGATGAGTGAACATGGGAGAGTATTTAACCTCTTTATGCCTCAGTTTTCTCATTTGTAAAATGGGGATAATAATGATACCACCTGTCAAATACTCGTTTTGAAGATTGAGTCAATTTGTGAAAACGGCTTAGACCACCACCGTCCTTACACAGTGGGTGGTGTGTAGTAGCAGCTGTTGTTGTTGTTGTTATTATTACAGCCACATCAAAATGTCTAAACACTAAATGAAAGAAACAATGTTGAACAGAGACAGCTCGCATGTGGTAGATACTTGGTCTCCTCGGCTTCCATTTCTGTATCTGACTGGGCTTCAAGGGCCAAAGCAGAGCATGCCCCAGATGGAACCCATCTTTAATTTTATCCCAAGACTTTCAGCTCCTGGGCCTCCTTTTTATGATGTGCTGGAGAAATGCTTTGGTAACAACCACTCTCTGCTTCACCTAAAGAGAGGGTCTAGCTGTCCTATAAGGCCAGTCTAAAGAACGTTCTCCCAGCCGGGATCTTCCTGACTCTTGGCCACAACTGTTCCCACCTCGGTCAGGATTGAGGGGAAACCTAATGTTACAATCTGTTGATTGCCTTGTGAACTGAACGGGAAGACAAACTCATTTCTGCTTCTAACACTTGGGACCTCTCTTCTGGGCCAGGCCCTGTGCCCGTCACACTCAGTGACCTCTCCTTATGGCCTGGCCAGCAAGTGTGAAATGAACTTGGCACACACCATGTGGACACGCTTTCTCAGCAAATTTACCCCGATGTGTCCAGCCAACTCCTCAGGGACCCCACAAGGTCTCCATCTGCCTGCAGCCTTTGAAGCATGATCTGAAAGTCAAGTAAAACCGAGTGTTCTCTGAACGTGCCCTGATTCGTATGCACACGCGTGCGTTGCTTTGAGGCGGTATCTATGTTTACCATCCCTGTAAGAATGGTCAGGGGCCCTACTGTCTCCAGCCTCAGTCCTCTCATTTGTAAAACAATACTAATAAAAGGCATTCACCTCGATTGCTGGGGGGGATTAAAGAAGGTAGGGCATCTTTTATACTCAGGACAATATTTTTTTTTGTTTGTGCCTTGATTTTATTGTTTTGCAGCAGAATGCCCAACATAGAACACAACTGCAGAGATTCAGCCATGCAAAAGAGAAAGGATAACGTTTTTAAATGCTTAGTAAATACCTAACAAATGTTAGCTGTTACGTCTATTTGTTTGTGCATTCTCAAATCAGATTACACAGTCGGTAACGGCAGGACCCATATTTTCTAGCGTCTTTGTTTTCAACCAAAGTAGTTTATACTGTGCTGTCGTGAGGAGAGAATGTCCATTCTGTTATGCCCCTCTGCGCAAGAACATGCAACTTTCTCTTTTCTCTACCTGTAATGAACTTTCTTAGATTTGTTTTTCTTTTTTTTTGATCTGTAAACCCCTGCCTGTTTTTCCACAATCGTCACCTTCTGCAGGGGTCAATCTGTCCAGTGTCCTTTCTAGGTTCTCTTGCTGCGGTTATCCTTATTGCAGCTCCTGTGACAAGGTATGCATTGTGTGTACATATGTACATATGTATGTATATGTATATGAAACGCTCTTTTGCTCTTCTTGAATTTCTCTGCTACATTAGAATGAGAGAATACCACAATTGCCCCTACCTCCTGAAAAGATTTGAAAAATCAGCCCTCCCTGCCCTAGAAGAGAGGGAAGCAGGCTTTCATTGGCCCAAGATTCGGCTCAGGGTTTAAGGGGGCTTTCACCTTTTGTGAAAGATCCAGAAGATAACGAAAGCTTTGCAAGGAAGAAACAGGGCGAGGCAGGGAGATTTTCCCTTAATATCAGAGGAAAGGAAAAGCATGAGGGGACCACCAGAGGATTCCTCCAGATTCCAGGAGGTTGCCCAAGAAGGAAGAGAGCGGTGCCCTGGAGAAAGGCCTTGCTCAAAGCATCCTTGGAGGACCCAGGAGGCGGCGGTGCTTCATACCTCCCAGCAAGGACTGGAGGGAGATGGTGCCCCGTCCTGAGCTCTGGGTCTCTCCCGAAGAACCTGCCCCAGCAGCCGAGAGGAGGGCCAGGCTCCCTGTGCCCCCTCCTTGCCAGGTCAGCGGCAGTGACTGCTGGATGTGCCTCCAAAGCCCACACAGACCTCATCCGATGATGCCACTTTTATACCCCTACCCACTCTCACCACAGTCCCAGAACCGTACGCCTAAGGGGAGGGCAACCCCAGGGGTGGGGTGAGGTGTGAACAAGGAGATCATCACCCCCCCAACCCCCGTCCCCTCACTCACAGATGCCTTCCCAGGCCTAGAACACATCCCGGCCCATAGTAGAGGATTTTAGTTATGCCACTTTGCTTTGGGGGAATAGAATCACTTATGCTAAGTCCAAGTGTGGGAAGTTATAAAGTTTCAGGTGAGGCAATATGAGAAAAAGAAATCCTATGAGAGTCCAAGAACAGGAATGCTATATACCTCTGATATTTCCATCCAGTCTGTGGATTGACTAAGACCCACTTCAGTTGCTGAATCCTGGTACCAACAGGCATGAATAGTGGGCAGGGTTATGTGGGAGTAACGTGGCTGCTGGCTTTACCCTAACTAGCTTTTTTTTTCATACAGCACAGGGAAATATAGCTTTTATTTTATTGAACTTGCTTTTGAAAGCTGGAACAAACTCCGAAATCTTTCTTATTCAAATCTTTGCACCTTTTAAGGGTGACACTCTACGTTTCTATTTCCTGTCTAAGGCATAGTGTCTGCTGTTCATGAACGGGTTAGTGGGAGATTCCCAGAAACCCAGGCTGATCATCTCAGGTTTAATAGTTCCAACTCCGCTCCCAGATTCTCCTGAACGTCTCATCATTCATATGGAGACCAGAGGTTTTCCAGAATCATATAAGTGTAGTTTTAAAGTAGCAAAATGCCTTTAAGATACAATAGAAAATAATAAATGGATATATCCTCACCTAGAGAATAGCCAGAGAGTAATTTATAGCTATATTACTTTCACTTTCTGTTGTAAAATAACTATTGCTATATACAAGGAAACAGTTTTGCAAGTGATAACGGTCTTATTTGATTCTGGCTGATTTAAGTAGGAAAAAAATTATTGATAGGGTATTGGGTGGTTCATAGAATTACCCGGAAGATTAGGAAACCAGCCTTAGAAAATGGACAGGAAGAAAAAACCATGATGAAAACAACAATACAGAATCTGCCTATTGAGTGCACTGCACCGAACACCAGACGCCACAGTTTACACCACTGCTACTGCTGACATCAGATACTGCTCACAAGAAAGAAAACAGCAGCCCCTAATGTCTGAGAACTGATCTGATCTGACGTTCACAATTAAACCGTATTGTTCGCTCACAGCCACATCCATCTCAGACAAGGTCCCTGTGCAACACAAAATAGCAAACATCTCCCCTTTTGCTGAGTGAGTACCTGCTACTTCTTTACCGATTGCAGCTTTATCCTTGCTCTAGTCTGCCCTCCCTGTGGATATGATTTACTGAGACAATCTAGAATTGCCCCTGGGTTCTGACAGTAACCCTCCCTTCTTTGATCTTCCTTGAAATTATCAACCAAAGCCCAAATCCTATAAGAGGTTTTTTTTTTTTTTCTAATACCCTCTTACTGAGACTCCCCATGGTTCTCTATGATTTGCACACTCCCTCGCTGCAATGAGTAATGCACTCAACTTCTTCAACTACAGATGTGACCCTTGATGTTGGTGGCTGAAGGGCATTGATGTCATAGCTAGTTCCCTGCCACCACTGCCCTTAAAGGATGCTACCATCCCTACAGCTGTCTCCGTAGAGAATCTCCCATCCCTGTTTCTTTGTGTCATTAGTTCCAGGTTCTAAACCCCAAGTGGGTACCTCTGATTAGCTGACACCTGTAGGAGCGGGGGGAATGAGAAATTGATGTTTTGGGATTTCTTTGCATCCCACCAAGGCTCATAGAGAAAGGAATTTCCAAAACATGGTAAGGAAGCTCAGAAAAGGTCTGGGAGAGGGAGGTAGACAAGGAGGAAGGGAGGAAGGAAGGGAGGGAGGAAGGAAGGAAGGAAAGAAGGAAGGAAGGAAGGGAGGGAGGGAGGAAGGAGGTAAGGGAGGGAGGGAGGAGGAAGGGAAGGGAGGAAGGGAGGAGGGAGAGAGGAAAGGAAAGAAGGAAGGAAAGGAGAAGGAAAGAAAGCTTGGATGTGTTATTTTTTAAATGGCTCATATAAAAAATGACACATGAGCTAAAGAAAGAGGAAGAGATTGCATTGTACTCCCTAAACCATGACCTGAGAAGATCCCCCTCCCTCCAGGCACCTGACACTTGCTGGCGGTATAGACATGAAACCAGTAGTAGCTACGTTGCCCTATGCTTCCAAATGGCACACTCGCTGTATTTTGGCTTCCCTTCTGTGTCAGTTAGGATTATGTTTGACTGCGTAGGTCAGCAAAACCCAAATAACAGTGGTCTAAACCAGATAAAAGTTTTTCTCTCCCATTTAGTGGCAGTTCCGCTAGCATGCACTTCCTTTTTACTTGCTGCTCCATCATCCTTAGCATCCTTAGATGTGCTCTTAAGCTCCAGGAGTACATCTGCATGATCCTCACCTACAAATCTTTACATCCATATTTCAGGGAACAGGAAGAAGGAGGCGACCGAGGAGTTTTCATGCTCTCCTTCTGCCTTCAGGAAGGCTTCCTGGAACCTCCACACTACACGACAATCTTATTGGTCAGAACTTGGTCACAGACCCACACCCAACTGAATGGGGAAAGGGATGCTGAGAAGTCTAGACTTTTAGCTGGGCGAAATATCAAAAGGGATGGGAGAATGAATGTTAGAGTAACACATAGCAGTCCTGGCCACAACTCATTTAACATTTTTCAGAGTATTTTAATGAGCAAACATACATGAACTACAGTAACACACCTACTGGAAAAAATCTTATCACCTTCAGAAACATGTAAGAGGTTGTCTCAGCCAGCTCCCTGAAATGGTTTACTCACTACTCTCAGATTCACCAGTCAGCTATAAGCTAGATCTTTAAGCCTACTGTTAGCTTTTTTCTTATTTTTCTAGATTCTGTTTTCCCAGAACTGGAGGAGGTGACAATGTTAAGTCTGACCCCTGGCAACCAAATCGAGAAGGATAAAAAAAATGTTTGTTTTGTTTTCATAAAGGAGATGAAAATGAAATTAACAAAAAAGAAACATGTTTACTTCATTTCAGTTTCTGCCAGAATGTACATTTGCTGTGGTATAGATAAATGGTTCTCAAATTGTGACCTCAGGGCCATTGGTGGTCCCACATGTCCTAGGTGGTCCTGTGGCCAATAACAAATATGTTCTAAAAATCCGCCTAAACTTGTGTTTCAAGTTTATTTTAATTTACTTGTTGAATTTAAATCAAAATGTAAGAATCAATATTTTTAAATTGTAACCTCAGCAATGATTATTAATTTGAGAAAAGACTTCTCAAGATTTGGGTGTGTGTATGGTGGTAGAGTAGGTGGTCCAGAGGGCTTTTGCCCAATCTTCATGTTCTACACTTTGAAAAAATTGAAACCAGAAAGTCTATCCTCTTCAGCCAAGGGTCATCCACTGGGCTACAAGACTAAAATTATCAGTTATAGAGGACTCATCAGTAAGCTTTATGTCAAGATTTGAAGCAAGATACTAGAGCCAACGTAGAGTCTATGGGATGAGTTTTCTGCAGGAATGGACCTACAAATAGCCCATCTGGTACTGTGATACGGAGTCACTTTATGATGATACAGAGACCAACAAAGAAGACTCCCTTAAAATGTAGCCAAGGTTAAGGAAGGTCAATTTAAGCTTGAAGATTTTGATATTACTACCAAACTGGGGAGTAAAAACACACGATTGGTTGATGGAGTTGAAAAAGGAAAAAAAAAAAAAAAGAGCATTTGACAGTAAGGAAATTTTAGGTTTATATAGTTTTTTCCAGAGATGAGGCCCAGAATGGGTCACACTGTTGTGTATGTCAGATTGGTTGGTCTATTAGTCAGCTTTTGTTACACAGTCTTATTTCTTATGTTGCCCAACTTTCTTCTAATTCCGGATTCACCAAGTAATTTTCTAATTTTATTTGGTTTCACAAATACATACCAGTTCTGACTGAGATGTGTGTATTGGTGTGAGCTTGGCACTTGGGCTTTTAAATTGGCTGCTTTTAATTCATCGTTTTATTCATGGTGCTTTACTGAGCATCTGCTTTGTGCTAAATACTATGTTAGGTACTGGAGATACACTATCTCGAGGGGGATAAATTCCCATGGATCAAATTTGCGATACTTAAATAAATAAAAATATGTTTCTGAACCATGGATGACCAACCTAGGTAGTGTCATTCTGTAAAGCCCTTCTCGAAATAGCTTTCCTGGCCTTACGCTGGGTTCCCTTAAAATCTGAACCTAAAACAAAGGTTTACGACCAGGTATTAAATTTGGGATGTGATTCTAGAAACTAGCAATAAAAAGCAGGAGTAAAGCAGGGCAGGGAAGGAGAAAGGGTCAGTAGCAGGATGCATCATTGAGTTGGCCACCAGTATGGGAAACTGGAGCTTGATTCTGTGGAACTTTCTGAAGGAGCTTCATGAAATACATAGCTGGATGGCTTGCCCAGGAAACAAAATTGGAAAGCATTTATCCTTCAGTTTACATCCCAGTTTGGTCAAGGATAGCTTCACGTCAC
This sequence comes from Pseudorca crassidens, assembly GCF_039906515.1. Lineage (NCBI taxonomy): Eukaryota > Metazoa > Chordata > Mammalia > Artiodactyla > Delphinidae > Pseudorca > Pseudorca crassidens. Next base: position 23,503,651 of record NC_090306.1, on the reverse strand, counting down.
ATTAACTTCCTTCCATTTCTGGAGTCTACATGCACAAGTGCCTGGGTCCATGAGCATCTCATGCTACAGCATCAGAGAAGCCCCAGGACAGGAAGTAAGAAGCAGGCAGCAAGATCCAGTACAAAGCACTCTCAAGTTATGTCGTTATACCTGGTGAAGTGTTAAAGCCACCATAGAATTTATTGTTACAACCATGGCTGGCTGTGATAAGTAACTCTGAGAGGATTTGAAACAGTGCATAAGAAATAGCCTATAAGGTATTCTGTGACCATCATAGTGATCAGTAATGTGATCGTCTTTTTCCCTATAACCCGAATGTCTTCACCGTCTCTAGCTACTACCTCCACCATCTCTCACCAGCTCTTCCATTCCTTCACCACCATCTATGTCCCTTACCGCCACCTCCACCACTACCCTACCTTCAGCACCACCTCCACACCCCCAGTGAGCACCACAGCCAGTGCCTTTGCCTCTGCCAACAGTGCTGCCACCACTACTGTGAGACTGCACTGCCACCTTCATCCCCCACCACCAGATGTAAGTCAGTTACACTGTCATTGACAGTATCTCAAAACTCTATGCTCTGAATGTTACCTCTGAGTGTTTATATTTCTTAATAAACAGAATCTTTAGTCCTGGACTAAAAGTTCTTGTGGGAACTTAAATTAGGGAAGACTTGCTCACATCCTAAGTAACTGGGAAGTGTTTAAAAGGTTTTTAAGTTTTGCTACATAATAGCTTGGAACTGAAAAAAACAAAAAATAAAAAAACCAAACCCAAACTCTGTAAACCTCATATCATCAGTGCCATAAGATACTAAACAAACAATTAGAGGTTTAGACAAAGTTTTATACAAGAATGTTAATTGAAGCATTATGGAAAATGGTGAAAATAAGGAATAATCTAATTGTCTAACAACTGGAGAATCGTCTAATAAATTATGGTGCATATTTGCAAGGAACAAATAATGATATGGGACAATGTTCATATTATATTACCAATGAAAAGAATGTGATATAAAAAGAACTAGTTATCTACCCAATATCTATTCTCCATTCTCACCTTCTTTCTTTTCTTTCTTTCTTTCTTTTTTTTTTTTTTTTTTTGGTCTGGACAAACTTATATGCATTCATTTCCCCCCCCCCTTTTTTCTTATTAATAAAGCCTTGACGTTATCAGGAGTGTCAACGTGCCCCAACTAAAAGATAACATTTGCTATCATCCCTTGAAGCTGGCTACAGGGATGATGACCCAATGCCTGGAGATAAACCATCCATCTTGCAACAGTGTGAATTAAAGCCACATGTTATGGATAGATGAGCAGGAAGCTGTAACGAGACTAGATCACTGAGGACTTCCTCCAGCAGCTAAACCAGCCCTAGACTGCCTCTATCCAAACTTCTTTTGTTATGCATGAAAAGCAAAAAAATTTTGATTAAGCCATTATAGTTGGGTTTCTGTTACATAAGCCAAATGCAGTAATACCCACATGTTCTGCAACTTAAAAAAAAAATAGCTTTATCAGGATGATTTGCATGTCATAAAATTGCAGATTTTAAGTGCAACTTGTTTTTATTTTGTATTTTACTTAGTTTGTATATCATTTTATAAATAGTACATATGGATCTGACATATTCTTGTTAAATAACTGCATAGTGTTTGTGGTAGTCGTTAGTGTTATCTACCGATTCTTTCAATCAGCATCAGGACACAATTCCTCTGCCCATGGAGTTAGGTGTGACCACCTAATGAAATAAAATGTCATCATAAGTGATAAAGTGATACTTTAAAGTAGAAGCTTTAAAGATTCAATGTCTACAATTTAGCACTTTCTATCTTTCCCTCTGTTGTAGTGATATTCTAGACTGTGGCAGCTAAATCAGTCCAGGTGCCGGAGATACCGACTGATGACACAGTACAAACCCTAGCTGAGCCAGGACCAATAATGTACCATGAGTGAAAAATAAATCTTCGCTTATTTTACATACTGAGAATTTGAGATTGTTTTCTCATAACAGCATAACCCAGTCCATCCTGCCTGAAATTATATTACAGACTAAGACTGTATCTTCATTTGTGCAATCAAACCCATGTTGATTGCCATTTTGTTTAACTTGAATTTTTCGAATCATAAACAATACTGAAGTGAATATTCCTGTACACTTATCTTTATGCATATTTCAATTTTTTTAGAATAGATATAGTCTTGGAGGTAGAATTGCAGAATAAAGGGATGCACACATTTTATATTCTAATAGATATTATCTACTTGCTCCTGAAGAAAGATTGTGAATATTCTCTCTCAAAAGCAGAGAGTGCCTGTATCCTAGACATAGCACCAGTAATAGATAGTGTTATTATATTCACTTTTGCTGATCTGATAGACAAAATATTTTATTGTGCTTAATTTAAAATTCTCTGATTGGTAAAAAATAGGACATTTATATTCATATGCTTGTTGGGTGTTTGAATGTCTTTGTGAATTACTCGTTTCACTGCAAAGTGTTTACTTTGTTTGACCTTAGCTTTTTCCACTTGGATTGTTTGTCTTCTTGATTTGAAGGAGCGTTTACTATGGTGTGAATATTAATCTTTATATAATGTGATGCATATATTTGCTTCAACTCAGTCTTGAATTTTAATGTCTGTTGAGTACAGAACTCTTAAAATACGATGAAATTAAATCGATTGTTTTACTTTACAACTTCCGGGTTTTGTGTGTGGGAAGAAAGACTTTCCCCCACCGGACACGCAGGCTCAGCGGCCATGGCTCACGGGCCCAGCCGCTCCGCGGCATGTGGGATCTTCCCGGACCGGGGCACGAACCCACATCCCCTGAACCGGCAGGCGGACTCTCAACCACTGTGCCACCAGGGAAGCTCTCCATTTACTTTTAATCCTTCTATAATTTCATTTTTTACATTGTACATTTGTAATCCATTTGGATTTTTTTGATAAATGATATGAGCTAGGTAAAGCATCTTAATGTAGGGCTTTCCAAATAGACTACCAGTTTTTCCCGTAGAATTATTTCTCCTACAGATTCAAAATACCACCTTTGTTATAATCAAAATTAGTATGTATAAATAGATTGATTATGAACATTGTTCTGTTCCAATGATCAGTTTCCCTATTGCTATACCAGTATCCCTTATTTTCATTAAGGAAGACCTCCATTATTTTCTACTTTTAAGTTTTTTCTAGTAACTATTCTTACAATTATTCTCTTTCAGATAAATCTGAGAAAGAACTCGTAAAGTTCCATAACATGGAACATGGCATGTCCCGCCACTTATGCAAGGCTTCTTAGTTTCCTTCCTATAGGTCTTGTACATTTCTCGATCAGCATTTTTAAGGGATTACTTTTGACATCTTGTTTCCCCAGGTTACAAGGCAAAATGAAGTCATTAGACTGAGGCAATTGCTTCAGTTCAAAAGCTTTGGCTTCATCCTGGTATTTAATGTTTAGAAAACATCTACTTATTTCTTCCTCTCTACTCAAGCAAAGCATTATCTTTCAGTTGTGACAGTTCGGAATAACCCATTGCACTTGACCTGCACATTTCCTTTCATCTGATCCATATTTATGTTCTGCTGCACGAATGATGACAGGGTAGTGGATCCCAATTGGCTCAATTCTCCTCAGCCAAATGGTTCTCACATTCTTATGCTGTTTTAAATAATGGCTCCCTCTGAGTATGTTAGTTATTAAATCACAGTGAAATTCTTTTTGCACAACACGATGTTACATTTATATTAAACCCTTGAGAGCAGCAATGTAGTACATATTGCACACATGGGTCTACAGGGCCTAAACATGTATAGCAAGTAGAAGGATAGACTCTTAGAAAAAGAGGCATCGGCATATTTTGTTAAGATACAGCAGGTGAATTAGTAGTGGTGAAACAACCATGACGGGACCCCATTCCCATTCATCATTGTGATACTTTAACCGCTAGGCTTTCAGAGAAAACAGAAATTCTAAAACTTGCTTTGAATTACCTATTTTAGCACAGTGTGTTTTTGAAATGTTTACAGTGTTTTTTTTTGTTTTTTTTTTTTTTGGCGGTACGCGGGCCTCTCACTGTTGTGGCCTCTCCCGTTGCGGAGCACAGGCTCCGGACGCGCAGGCTCAGCGGCCATGGCTCACGGGCCCAGCCGCTCTGCGGCATGTGGGATCCTCCCGGACACAGGGCACGAACCCGCATCCCCTGCATCGGCAGGCGGACTCTCAACCACTGCACCACCAGGGAAGCCCCTACAGTGATTTTTGTTGAGGACTTTTTCCCTTTTCCACGATTCACATGTGTATTTGTTTCTGTGCTTTTGAAGTTCTGTAAATCCAAGTAGAATATTAAGATCTGATTGAACTCATACATCTGAGATAGCAAGACAGCGTTTTGGAAGTTCTTATCTTTCTTTACTTTGCATCCATGTTTTTCTTTTTTCTTTTCTCTGTATAATTTTTTTGTTTCTTCTCATTCCTTTCGTTTTTCAAGTATAAATAGTAAGATACATATTGATTCAGCATATTGATTCAGCTCCTTGGAGACTAGAATAGCTTCAGATTCAAATTAAGTCTGCATGGACAGAAATGTGAGTTTTCTTAATTGCTGGCTATGACACAACTTCCCAGAGGTTCCTGTGTTCACCATTGACCTTGTTTTATGGGTTAAATTGAATCCCCCTACCAAAGATATGTTGAGGGCTTCCCTGGTGGTGCAGTGGTTGTGAGTCCGCCTGCCGACGCAGGGGACACGGGTTCGTGCCCCGGTCCGGGAAGTTACCACATGCCGCGGAGCGGCTGGGCCCGTGAGCCATGGCCGCTGAGCCTGCGTGTCCGGAGCCTGTGCTCCACAATGGGAGAGGCCACAACAGTGAGAGGCCCGCGTACCACAAAAAAAAAAAAACAAAAAAAAGATATGTTGAAGTCCTAATCCCCATACCTCAAAAAGTGACCTTATTTGGAAATAGGGTAATTACAGATGTAACTAGTTAAGATGAGGTCATATTGAGTAGAGTGGACTCTAATCCTATGTGACTGGCGTCCTTATAAGAAGACCACCATGTGAAGACACAGAGATACAAGGAGAACACCCTGTGAAGATAAGGCAGAGATTGGAGTGATGCTTCTACAAGTCAAGGAAGGCCAAGGATTGCCAGCTGTCACCAGAAATGGGGACATAGGCATGAAATAGTGTCGTCAAAAGCAAACAACACTGCCAATATCTTGATTTCAGACTTCTAGCATCCAGAACTGTGAAAGAATAAATTCCTAATGTTTTAAGCTACCCAGTTTGTGGTACTTTGTTACAGCACATAAGGAAATGACTCCACCCTGCCTAAGAATATAAGTTTTGGTCTTTTCTCTAGGGTGCAGATTTGGAGCCCAAGTTTAGTTTTTCCTTTCTCCTCTGCATCCTGTCTCTTCATAGATCCACATCAGTATATTCTAGAACCAGACATTTTGGATATAGATTGTACTTTACTTAGTTTGTTGCATTTAGGGATAAAAATATAAACCAATAAATGAGCTACAAGTCCTCAGTTTGTCTGAAATCTAACTTTATATTCAATATTAGCTTTTAATCTCCCAAGCCAGTGACTACCTCCTGGAAAGAACTTAGGCTCTAGATTTCCTCCAAACCACATCTTTAGCTCCAGGCTGAACTGCCCAGTCCATACCTGTGTGAACCGCTAACTGGATCACCTAGATTCTGTGCTTAGAACCCTGTGACAAACCTCTCTCCTTAGGGACCACATCATGGATGGAAATCCATTGGTCAGGGCTCAAATGTTGGGTCATTTCATTGAAAACCTCACCTTTGCTGCACCCAGCCCTGCTCACTGTCAACTTCCACACCTGCTGGGTTTCTAACTGCCTGCCATTTGCCTTGTTATCATGATCTCTCTTTCCCGTTTATGTATTTGCAAATATATAATTTTTTAACTTGTTTAAATTCAACCCTGTCCCAACACCCCATGTTCCTCCTTGGAGTCTTTTAACTGACCTTACAATCCTATGTTCAAAAAGTGTATCTCTCCTGGCTCAGTATAAAATTGATACCCTTGTTTTATTCAACATGCATGAGATTTGACTGTGGGGGGAGGGGAGTGCGGTTATTCCCTCCAGCACACGTAGGATTGGGGAGAATCTTCATCACTGGAATGCATAAATATTTCATGTGCAAGCTTCTTTGTGGAAAAATTATTTTATGATCTATATAATCCCCATGGGGTGCCGTTTGATCTAAGACACACATGCGGCGGCATTTTTAGTGAAGTCAGTGGAAATCTACGTGGGTCCCCTGATGGAAGGAATTAAATTCAGATAGGGTGAGATAATTTCACCAGATGCTATATATGTCCTATACAAAACTGAAAATCGTAAAATAAGATTAGCAAGAGGGAAAAATACTTGCATTATCTGATGTCCTTCACTAGGAGCCGTTTAAGGATAAGCAATAGGAATTTTTGACCAGAGACTCTTTGACAGAAAGGGGGACATTTAGAGCATTTGGGAATTATTTAGAGGTTGTTTTATAGAAGTGCTTTCTATCTCTAAGAACTCCCACTATCAATCTGTCGGTTTTCTTTATTTCATATACTGCAGAATATACTTCATGGGACAAAGCAGGAAAATCACCAAAGAGAAACAACCATCCTGGGATGGATTTCCAGAATTTACTCCCATCACCCACTAAGAAGTGTATTATTTTGTTGAGTAGAGCAACTGATACTTGAGTGCGTTCCCAGGGCTGGGGGGTAGGACCCAACTCATGCGGTAGCATGAGGGAGAGAAACCACGGTCTCTGCCTCCCACTCTAGGCTTCCAAAAGCAATGTGAAGCTGACCAAAGATTTCCCCAAGGCTGTGCCTCCAAATGATTATGCTTCCTTGATCTGTCTCTCATCTTCCTCCAAACTTCTCAACATCCCCAAACCTTGTGCCTACACATCCCTGAAGAGCTGTCCAAGCGATCAACTCCACAGCTCACGTGTGGAAGCATTCCTTCCCGACAGACCCTTTCTGCTGCACACTGAACTCCCATCTCATCTGGGAAGGTTGGTGGGGACAGTGTCTTCGACTTGATTTTTTAAGCCTGTTGGGTGAAGTAGTCTGAAGAGACAGCACGTCAATGCCAACATGAGCACCAGGGCCTCATCTCACCTACACTAAGTGTGGAAAGGGCTGGACTCTCTGCTTCTGGAGAAAATGCAGCCAATCTAAAGTCACCTCAAATATGAGAGGGAGGCTGTTGGAAATAGGGGAGTATCATTAAAATCTGAGTTTATAAATACATAATAAAGCTATTCTATAAAGTTAAGTAAGGCTTGACCTCAGGAAGAAATCCACACACATTAGCTCAGCCCTGGAAAGGACTCTGTCTGACATTCCAGCTCAGACCTGGCTTCTCTGGCCCCTCCCACTCTGCCCTCCAGCAAAGCTAACCTCTCACAGTGGCCAAAAGTATAGCTTCAGCCCTTCCTTTTCCCTTTAATGTCCATCTCAAGGTCTACCCCACCTCCTTCCCACCCTAAGTAATTCTTACTCTTCTTTGAAGACAAGAATTCCAGCTATACAGCCCTTCATTCTAAAATGTCCTCCTTGAGCCCCCAAAACTCGAAAGGGGGTTCACTACCTGTGTTAACTTCAAGTCAAGCACTTGCTGTTTTGTATTTCTGTTCACTGGCTTGTGTCTCCCAATAATCTGACACCTCCTTGAGGGCAGGGACTGGGTGCCAGTCACCTTGGTATCCCTAGTACCCTACACAGTATCCAGCAACAGTAGGTATCAATTATTATGTTTCAAATGAAGAATCTCTCCTTCCCCTCAGAACATTTGTACAAACAACATCATCAAGCAAATTTTCTCAGTATATTATACCTTCCCAGTTAAAGATTGTTGTGACTAGCTGGTGTCTATGAGTCACCATATTTAAACCAAGACTTGGATTGGAAGCAACAGGGGTGAGGGGAAGGTCAGATTAAAACAAAAAACCAAACCAAAACAAAAGACTCTCAACTGTAATTCTATTGTCTGTTAAATGAAAATACTGTATATAACCATATTTTTTTTCCTCACAGACTCAGGGTGAGGTTAAAAGAGATAACCCACATTTACCCCTCTGGTAGGACACCTGGTACAAAGTAAACAATAAATGTTAGTTCAAGGAAGGGAGGTATAATAGAGTCTTAGAGGTCATTTCACAGAGCGCCCTCCTCCCTCCCAGTGCAGGAAGGGCTTTGGCTGAGGGTTGGGCACCCAGCCTCAGTCAGACCACCCAATGGGCTCAAAGCAGCCCATTCTGGGTGTGGACAGTCCTTATGAAAAAAAAAGTCCTTCCTCCAGCTGAGGTGAAATCTGTCTCCTGCACATCCATCCTCCTATTGTCTATGTGGAGAAGTCAGATTCATTTTCTTTGGTTTTATTTTCTGCATAAGTAACATACAAATACATTCCCTTTCTTAAAAACTGAAAACATTACAGTTAAACTTCTTTTCCCCACATGCTTTTTATCCCTAGAGCCCACTTCCTTTGTACGTGTCAACTTTCTAAAAGCTATACCTCTGTTTCTCTCCCCCTTCTCTGCCCATTCTATTCCAACTCTTCTTGTCCTTAAGCTAAAACCCCATTTCCTTCCTCATCTTATAAGATTCCTGTTATGAAAGTCTCCACCGTCCTAGGCGCTTCCTCTGACCATATTCGAATCCCAGTTGTCAATGTTCGCCTTTGCAATGTGTTGTCATTTCTTAAAGGTTGCTGTGAAATGCCTGTCCCTCCCAGAACAATAGTCAACAGATATTGTTAAAGGGAAGAAAGCAATTTACAAAAAAATTATTTTTAAACTATTACTGTCTATGTTAAGGTTTGAAGGTACACAGAAATAGATTTACTTGTATTTGAATAGAAAATGTCTAGAAGACTACACAGAAACAGTCAATAGTTGTTATATTTGGGAAGAGAGAATGAGGTATGACAAAAGATGGGGAGAGATGAACTTTTTTTTTTTATTTAATAATACAGGGTTTAAATAATTTTTTGCCATGAGTATGTCTTACTTTTATAGTTTAAATTTATTTAACTAAAAAAATCTTTCTTAATATTAAAGTATAAAAATCAACACGTAAGAGATTTAAGCAAAAAAGTGCATATTCCTTCTAGTGTATATAATCTGATTAAATGGATTAACATTTCTAAAGGACTATCTGTTACGCAGAAAAAAAAGGAGAAAAGTCAGCCCAAGAAGCTCAAGAAAACACTATCAAGGAAACGAATGATTACAGTAAAGATCCAAGCATAGTGGAAAGGCAATGAAGCCTCATCTGTGGACTTCAAATATCTCCACCCCGTTGGCAAAGCCATCTGCATAGAGGTGATGTAGTATAGTTGGTGCCATGGCTCATAGATTTCAAGTATTTGGGTCCATTAGCAAGACCTTCTCAAGTGTGAGATAATTGAATTAGACTATTTTGGGCTGATAACACAGTGATTACGGAGCTCCCGTAACCAAGAATGGAGGGTAAATGTATTAAGAAGTGAAGTACATATATTCACCTTGGAGTGGGATGAGTGGAGAATTGAAAGATGAAGCATCCGGAATGATGACTGTTTGAACTGCTGTCATTATTCCCTCTTGTTTTTTTTGGGTTTTTTTTTTGGTTTTTTTTCTTTTTTTTTTTTGCAGTACGTGGGCCTCTCACTGTTGTGGCCTCTCCTGTTGCGGAGCACAGGCTCTGGACACGCAGGCTCAGCGGTCATGGCCCACGGGCCCAGCCTCTCCGCGGCATGTGGGATCTTCCCGGACTGGGGCACGAACCCATGTCCCCTGCATCGGCAGGCAGACTCTCAACCACTGCGCCACCAGGGAAGCCCTCCCTCTTGTTTTAAATTAGCATTAGTTTCACCTCTCAAGCCACAGTGTATGTTTCTTAAAGGAAGAAAGAGGTCACATGTCTTGAGTGTCTGCTAATAGTTTACACAATTCCTACTTAACACTTACATTGAAGATATCTCAGCTGTAAAGTTCCAGAGATACTTTCTGTTATGGTCTGTGAAGGGTCTAACAGTTTACTCTATTGGTAAGCTTATTACTGTTTCATGGATGCCAGCATAAGACATGAAACTCATGGATCAGAGACAAAGGACTTTATTACTCACTGCACAGCAAGAAGCTTAAGTTTCACATTGGTTTACGTTGATTCCCATGTCCCCCAGATCCCATGGGTGACACAAGTGGGATTAGATGGATTTCTGCAAATGCATTTTGTTGAGTTACAGGAGAGGAAAAATGAACGTGGGCTATTTACCACTTTTATAGGTAAGTAAGCCTACTCTTTTCCTGAAGGGAGATATTATCTCACTCCTCAAGGTTACCACTGCAAATACAATCCCAAGACTACCCTCACTGCAAACACAGCTACAACACTAGACTATGAGAAGATTGAAAAGTGGCCTGTGTAAAGAGTGGCCAGAGTCTTGTGTTCTTGGCATAACTGGTGAGAATGTGCAGGAAAGTCAGGGCCCATGGAGGACTGCCTTTCCCAACACTTTCTAGCTGGAGATGGGGGAGGGAGATGAAAGGACAGCCAGTAATGCTCTACTTGTAACTCAGTATTATAAAAAGAAGTGTATTTACTTTGAAAGAAAGAAAGGAGGAGGGAGGGAGAGAGGGAGGGAGGGAGGGAGGAAGGAAGGAAGGAAGCAAGGAAGGAAGGAAGGAAGGAAGGGTGAGGTAGGGAGGAAGAAACTTACCACCAAAGAATACCAGAGCTACTGTTTACACATCATGATGACAGTCCAACCATACTTCAAGTCTCTGAGGTATCTCCGACAGTATCTCTCATAGAGATGTCATTCCAGGTACTCAGAATCAAGGGAAGGGAGTAGGGAGAGAGAGAAGACTCATGCTGGACTCAGTTCCTAGTCTCTGCCCATACCCTGAACTCAAGGGTCCTCTGAGATGGGAACCCCTGTTGACATTCTGCCAGTGAGCCCCTTCTCTGTTCCCTCCTCTCAGGCACCCTTCTCTTAGGTCCCATGTTCTCTTGGAACAATTCCAGTCATTCCTTAGAACAACTAATACATATATAAAGCTAGTTCTTTATTTTTCTTCATTGTGCACCCATTGATACTTGTCCTGAACATGCTTCTAGTACAGTATTTCTAACACTAATTTTTTAAAAAATTAATACATGATTCTCAAATATGGTCCTCATCCCCCCAGGATCATGACAGCCTTCCCAATGCACTGAAATGTAATACCTCTCTTCTCTTTATGAGTGCATAGACTTTATTTTTCAAATGACTTAGACTCTCATTCATAATCATAGTAACCACAACAGTAGCTGACATGATATGATGTCTACTGAACACCAGATACTTTTCTGTAAAGTTTAATCCTCCCAGCAGCCGAATAATGTAGGTATTATTTACATCCCCATTGTGCAGATGAATAAACTCCAGGAGGTGAAATAACTCATAAGGGACAGAGTCAGAATTCAGTCTCAGGTATTTGGGATCGAGGGTCTGAGATGTTAATCATCAAGCAAAATCAAGCAAAAATTTCATTCTATTGTTTCCTCTAATTCTTTGTTATCATCATTTTCTCTCTTTTTTTTTTTTACTGAAAAATGATAACAGAGAACAGGATTGGTGAACCTTTTGACTTTTCCATGTGCATCGAGTTGAAAAAAACTTTTGAAAACCACAACAGTAGATGATGAGATGTTTGTGAACAGGATAGATGTCTTTAATCTCTACCTCCCGGTACCTGGTCAGGTTCCTGGCACAAAATGGAAGCTCAAGGAAGGAAGGGAGAGGAAGGGAAAATGGGAAAAAATTGGGTGGGGAGAGGAGAGAAGGGGGGGAGCAGGGAAAGGGCAGAGAGTAGAGAAAGACAGTGCAAGATATCCTACAAGATATTAGAATACCTTGAAGTCAGAGTATTTTGAACAAAGTCAGAAATAACTGAATACTACCCAGCAAATCTAGAATAGAGTATTTCTTAGCATTACGCTTTATCAAACACAGCCCATGTTTTAAAATAGGAGAGTAAAGCGATATTATTCTCGATATACACTTAAAAAAAAAAAACAACGACTCACTCTTCCCTTAAATAAATAAATAAATAAATAATGCCAGTAACCTAGCACTCATGAGCAACCCTACAACAACAAACCAGTGTGGGCAAATTAAAAAAAAAATTATTTGCAAGGAAATGAATTCATTTCCAGAGTTTCTAATATGTTAGTATAAAAAACAGTGACTACATGTTTTGTTAAAACAAGAAAAAATTGCCTTACCGTGTTTATAACTATTTTTCTAAAGGAAGTTGCATAGCCTAATGAACTGCATCTTGGACTGGGAATCAGGATCTTCAAATTCTGCTTTCTCAAACACTGTCTGGCTGTGTGGCCTTGAGTAAATTATTCACCCTCTCTGTGTTTCCTCATTTTTTAAAAATGGAGATGCCGTTGACTGACTGCACAGAAGAGGTATTGTGTTCACCAAGGAATTAGTGACTAGAATGAACCGTTCAAATATGAACAAAGAAGTGCTATGTCTAACCTGAAACACACATTTTAAAGTACTTGGGAGCAGTTCCCTGATTATGTAAATAAAGCAGTTTGACTCAATTGATTTTTGAAATAAACTCCAACTTTAAAAAATCAATTACTCTGAAAGCTATATTCCTAAAGCAACCCCAGAAAATTCATAATTTATTTTTGATATTGAAACTGTATACCCTTTTTGCATAGTTTCCAAAAGAAGATCACCTATTTTTTTAAAAAAAAAAATGTTTTCAGGAAGCAGAATGAGAAATAGAGAAACTACCTTAGCATCTGTGTCCTCATCTACTCCTAGCAAACCTTATTAACTTTTGGAACTCTGACTCTGATTTATTAATGAACCACAGTAAATAGTCAAATACGACAGAACCTAGGAAATAGTTCATGCTATCCCATGAAAGCCCCACTAGGATAAGCCCATAGTGCTCTGTACATTCTTTCTGATATGTCTGTTGCTCCATTAAATTATAAAATGATCCAGGGGAAGAGTCCCTTTGCACACACAGCGCCTAGCATAATGCTTGGCGTATGGACGCTCTTAAATAAATATCTGTTGAGCAGAACTGAAATTAGAGTGGGTAAATTGGTTTCTTCAGGAGAACTGGATTGGAAATAAATTTCTTGAATTGACAGTTTTCTAACTAACAGAACCAAGAATCACAGAGAAGCTTCAGAAGCATCTTCTATCAAATTGCTGGATAAGGGAAGGTAATGAGGCATAGCTAATTTAATAATTTCAGTAACCCTCCATGAACTTTCCACTAGGCACAGATAATCTAAATTTAGCATGATGTGTGGGGCCCATGTGGCTCTATCGCCATTCTTTTTGGATAAAAATTCTCTCCATCTTCATCTCAACAATGGCAATTCTGCCCAATGCACACTTCTCTCTGGCCATATTAAACGCCTTGTTAATTTGCAAATACATCCGGCCTTTGTCCATCCTACCAACTTTCATAAGGCTTTTCAAAGGGAATGCCTTTATATGTGCTAGTCCTTGAAACTAGCATTTCTCCCTTTTCTTTGTACATAAACACCCACTCGTCAGTAAGACCATGCTTTGTGAGGTTCTCCAAAACTCTCCCAGCTCACTTCTTTGGATACATGCCTCTACAATAACACATATTTTTATCATTTATTTACATAGTTCATCAAAGGCAGACACTGGCTCTTATTCTTTTTTATGATCCCAATACTATCAGGATGCATGGCTTTTATAATGTGGTCAATACCTTTTTATACAATGAGTTAATGTTTGTGGGTCCAGTTTTTCAAATTAATGTTCTCTCCTCAACCACTTTTTTTCTGAAGTCAGTAGGCACCTGGGCTTTGGGGGTTAATAAATCTATACACTGTGGAGAGGGGAAGGGCTCATGTGAGCTTGGAAGGCTATCAGGACTCCTGATAGAGAAACCCCCTCACTGAGCCAATCTTGGTGACATGGGAAGTAGATAAGACTTGTAATTAGCCATCAGAGATTAGATTTTCTTGGATAAGGAGGTTAGCCACACAGGCTTTTGTGACAACAAAACTAGACATATGACAAATTGTTTTACAAAATGGAGTGCGTTTATTTTACTGGTTATTTAAAACAAGTAACTTCTTTCCAAAATGAGATTGTGATTATGGAGATTAGCATTTCCATAAGGAAATTCCTTCCCACACTTCTCAGGACATTTTATGTGCTTTTCCAAATCCCAATCCTCAGCAGAATAAGTGGAGAAAATGAGAAAATGCAGAAAAGTGTCCTATTTCTACTGTGAGAATTAAAATGACATAGAGATGTTACTTATTTGAAGGAATCCACTAATGTCAACTCGAAGACCAGAGTGAAAAGGGCTGTCACGGCTAGTAGGCTCCACAGGGAGCCTAAGGGGAGGGAAGCTAGGTTGAGCCTGAAAGGGACTCTTGTAATTAAAAAGTGTGCTGTCACTTGAGTGGGAAACACCTTGCTTAGTGCAGTGATTGTAAACGGTGCTCCAACAACTCAGTAGCTGCCCTGAAGACCCCTGATAAAGAGGTCACTTGATCATGAATATACTCTTTCCTAGAGTGTTATGTTTCATGGAAAAAAAAAATAGGAATGGGACACAAAATTGCCAAAGAGAATGAGGAAAGTTCAGGACTTCAGGGAAAAAACTCCTATCCTTTTCCATCCTATAGTCATTTTAGCAAAGAAAGGTTATAAATGGCTGCAAGATATCTATACTACAAAGAACCTGCTTCATATCAATAGAGCATAGTACCTACAACTGTGTTTTTCCAACATCCCAACATTCTACAACTTGACTGGGTTGCTTTGGTCCCTCTACTTGTGATCTTGTTAATTCAGCAGTCAATGGTTTTTTTAGGCCCTTAGAGTTACTTACTTCTTCATAGCCTTGTGGTGTAACAAGGTCTTATACTTTTATGCAGATGAATGTAGGTGGGCTTTAGGATACTATTAACAACAGGTAATAGGTTACATTCATCGAACACTTACTGTGTGCCAGACTGGGTTTGATGATTTACACATAGTATCTTATTTCATGTTTACAATAATTCTATAAGGTATGAGCTGTTAAAAGATAAAATGAAGCATATTAAAAATTTTAAGAGGGGCTTCCCTGGTGGCGCAGTGGTTGAGAGGCCGCCTGCTGATGCAGGGGACACAGGTTCATGCCCCAGTCTGGGAAGATCCCACATGCCACGGAGCGGCTGGGCCCATGAGCCATGGCCGTTGAGCCTGCGCGTCCGGGGCCTGTGCTCCGCAACGGGAGAGGCCACAACAGTGAGAGGCCCGCGTACTGCAAAAAAAAAAAAAAAAAAAAAAAAAAATTTAAGAGTTTATTTGCACAAAACTCTATTAGAATCTCGCAGCACCAAACCAGAAGTGGTGAGCAGTGTTCCACCTACAGGAACCAGGGCAAGACTTTCACAGAGAAGCCACGGAAGCAAAGCAAGGAAATTGGCTGTAGCCAAAGCAGTTGCCTTTTTTGGAAAAGCTGAGTTGGCCTTTGTGATTGTTGATCCTTAGGTTTTGATTTCTTAACATTGAGGCATAACAGACTTAGGTTTTGGTTTACTTAGACTGCTAAGGAATTAGAACCACCTCAAATGACCTCCTTATTTAATTAACAATACTCTCTATCTCCAAATTGCAGATAAGAACACTGAGCTTCGAGGTTACACAGCTGGTAAGCATCATTGCCAAGATTCAAACCCAGGTTTATCTGATGTCACTACCGTCTCTTACCTACCACACCACATTGCTTGTGGTCCTTGTTGCTTGTTGTTGGTGATCTTGTCCTTCTGCAGTAAAGTCAGACACATATGATGCTGTTGAAAATGTTTGAGAAGCCAGATGCGAAAGCATTTTAGCCAGGTTCAATTCCCTATGTATGCGAAAGAGTCACTGAAAATTCCTCTGATTTTCTTATCTGCTTCAAAATGATGGATCAAGGTTGTTAGTACAGAACGAGCTTAGAGACCATCCAATCTGGCACTTCTCAAATTTTAGCTGCATCAGAATCACCAGGAGGGTTTATTCACCCAAGACTGATGGGCCCCACTCAGCTCTAGAGTTTCTGTTTCAGTAGCTCTTCGGTGGGACCCCAAAATTGGCATGTCTATCAAGGTCCAGTTGATGCTGCTGCTCTGGGGAGCACATTTTGAGGACCACTGATTTAATTCAACCTCGCTTAATCTTCAGGTGAGGAAATTGAAGCCTGGGAGGATGAAGGGTTCTTGCAAAGACACTTGGCAACTAAGAAGCAGAGGCAGAATAGAAATTAAATTATTTCCCCCTCATTATGTGGCCTCTGAAAATAACTGACAATAAAAATAGCATAGGGCTTCCCTAGTGGCGCAGTGGTTGAGAGTCTGCCTGCCGATGCAGGGGACACGGGTTCGTGCCCCAGTCCGGGAGGATCCCACATGCCGCGGAGCGGCTGGGCCCGTGAGCCATGGCCGCTGAGCCTGCGCATCTGGAGCCTGTGCTCCACAACGGGAGAGGCCACGACAGTGAGAGGTCCGCGTACTGCAAACAAAAAAAACAAAAAAAAAACCAATAGCGTATGGCTTCCCTGGTGGCACAGTGGTTGAGAATCCACCTGCCAATGCAGGGGACATGGGTTCGAGCCCTGGTCTGGGAAGATCCCACATGCTGCAGAGCAACTAAGCCCACGCGGCACAACTACTGAGCCTGCGCTCTAGAGCCCGCGAGCCACAACTACTTAGCCCGTGTGCCACAACTACTGAGCCTGCCCTCCACTCTAGAGCCCATGAGCCACATCTACTGAA
This sequence comes from Pseudorca crassidens, assembly GCF_039906515.1. Lineage (NCBI taxonomy): Eukaryota > Metazoa > Chordata > Mammalia > Artiodactyla > Delphinidae > Pseudorca > Pseudorca crassidens. Next base: position 23,486,797 of record NC_090306.1, on the reverse strand, counting down.
GCCCATGTGCCTAGAGCATGCACACCGCGACAAGAGAAGCCCCTGCTCAAAACAAACAAACAAACAAACAAAGCATATGCCTGGAGGAAGTAAGCTCATACGGCTCATATGCTGCCAGTGGAAGTATAAATTGGACCAAGGCTGATTGAAACCTATGACTCACAATACATTAGGCACTTTTAAGTGTTCACAGCATTTGACCCCATCATTTCAGTTTCAGCAGAGTAGCTATGGAAATAATCAGAGATGAGTAAATAGTTTTGCACAAAGTTATATATCTTTGTGCAATATACATATTGTGTATATATACATATATATATATATATATATAACATTTTGTCGGGGAGGGTGGGGAGCATTGGTGCTAAGATTCAGCCATGTCCCCTTCCGAAGCTCACAGTACCAATCACAAGAAACAAACAGTAATACATGTACTGTTGGTGACTGGGGCAGTAGGTGTCACCACTCCCCTGCCTCTGTCTACACTCACTTTGGTCAGGGCAAGGGCCCTTTATGCTCTCACCATACTGAGTGTTCAAGTAACTCTCTCTCTTCCGGGGGTCTACAACTGTCCTCGGCTATTGGACAAGAAGGACAAACAGGCATTAATTCATCCTGCATTGGCACTGGCAATGGAGCGTGCCCGTCAGTGTCTCGTCTGCTTTTCATGTACCAGGGTCTCTGTCCCTTATCTTCTCCATCAGCACCTGGGTATTTTTTAATCTGCTCTCTAGAGATTTAAAACCAACAAAAAACCTTGTTCTGAAAATATCACCCTAATCATCTTACATTTAGAATAGCGCCTATTGAAATTAGCAAAAGAGTATTTGCAGCCTTTGTTTTCTGCATCCCAAGTGAGTGACTTTAGTTGTTTAGGATGGTGGATAAGGGATTTCAGGGAAGGTGGTTGTGGAAAGGGAGTGGGGGAAATGAGGGGCCTTGGGGTACAAGGAAGATATATAAGCAGAAAGGGGGAAAGCATTCTAATGATTTCTTCAAAGTAAATTATACCGCCAAACAAGTAATATGTACATATGTTCAAGAGTTTAAACAGTATTAATGAGTCATATTAAAAGGCAAAATTTCTCACATCTCCCTCTCCCCAAATCTTTCCCCAGAGGTGAATTGTTCAACTTCTTCAGCTTGTCACCTCCAAGGCCGCATTTAGGTTCTGCGGAGCCTGAAAGGTATTCATTCTGTGGGACTCTTTTAAAGGACAATAATTCACCTGACAGTGTGTATACATTTCCAGGTTTGGGAAGGGGCCTGGTATGAGTAAGGAGACCTGAAGCTTAAGTTTCATTAATTTCATGCTTAATCTGCCCGATCTCGATAACTCTAAGTAACCTCTACCCACTTTGAAAGGTGCAGACTTAGCTCACCCACGATAACCTCTGCCTCCCTCTCTCCTTTATACCTATTGATATCTGCTAGTTGCATTTTTAGTTCCTTGGAGATATCTTTATCTTTATGTACTATACTGAAACCCATTTCTACTTCTTCAAGAAAAGTTAAATATAAGATTAAAAAGTGAATTTTCCTACACTTCTCTCTCTCTTTTCTCTCTGTCCCACCTCTGCTACCTCTGAATTTCTGTCAGCTATACCAATACTCTAAAAATATCAAACTTGACCAAATATATATATAGTCTCCATAATTAAATGTTCTGTACTATGTCAACGAAATGACTTTAAAGGCTAAAAACTCCAAAACAACATTGATAACATTATGACCGTGCAAGTATGAATGACATACATAGTATGATTAGAACTTGGAAGAGAAGATGTAATCCTAGGACACAAAATCTGGGCTTTTAAAGGAACCTTTCTTAAACGTCAAGTTCAAAAAATTCTCTTTTATTCCATTTCATCATTCACTCAAAATTTTATCATTTTTAGTTTGCTTTATATTTCTACTGTAAATTTCTTATATAGATTTTTTTCTTAGTGTTTCAAATTATCTTTCTTTAAATTATCTTTCTTTTCTTTTTCCTTTTTCTTTTTTACAGTTCTCGAGATAGTAGATAATAATGTGTTTCTAGTGACTACTTAGCACACCCAGCTTTTTGAAGTTGCTGTTTATTACAGTAAACTTGCTCTCTTCTTAAAGACATCCTGCCTAAAACTCTGGCTTCCTATTCTAATTTTGAGTGATTGCTTCCCAGGCCTGCTGCACAGTAGTCATCCTAAGAATTGTTTTTATAATATTTCTTTGTTTAGAGCAACTGGACCTTGATTCTCACGTCTTCCTCTTTGTTGGATCCCTTTTTGTTTTTGTTTTTTAACACATTTTTTGAAGTATAATTGCTTTACAATGTTGTGTTAGTTTCTGTTGTATAACAGAGTGAATCAGCTATACATATACATATATCCCCATATCTCCTCCCTCTTGCATCTCCCTCCCACCCTCCCTATCCCACCCCTCTAGGTGGTCACAAAGCACCAAGCTGATCTCCCTGTGCTATGCGGCTGCTTCCCACTAGCTATCTATTTTACATTTGGTAGTGTATATATGTCCATGCCACCCTCTCACTTCATCTCAGCTTACCCTTCCCCCTCCCCGTGTCCTCAAGTCCATTCTCTACATCTGCGCCTTTTTGGTTTTGCAGTCATGCATCTCCAAGCAACCTTTTATAGAAAGGAGGGAGGAACATTTTCTCAGGCCCAAATATGTCATTACTTTGTCTTCAAATTTGATTGACAGTTTAACTGCATAGAATCCTAAGTTCAAAATTTTTTTCTCAGAATTTGAAGGCCTTGCATCACTAATTCTAGCATACAGTATTCCTGAAAAAATTCTGATACAAATCGGATTGTTATTCCTTTCCATATTGCCTGCTTCATTTTTTCCCCCCACTATGTAGATTCTTTCTGTAACTTCTTTTTATCACTGGTGTTTAAAGACTTCGGTAGGGTTTCCCTGGTGGCGCAGTGGTTGAGAGTCCGCCTGCCGATGCAGGGGACACGGGTTCGTGCCCCGGTCCGGGAGAATCCCACATACCGCGGAGTGGCTGGGCCCGTGAGCCATGGCCGCTGAGCCTGCGCGTCCGGAGCCTGTGCTCCGCAACGGGAGAGGCCACAGCAGTGAGAGGCCCGCGTAAAATAAAATAAAATAAAGACTTCAGTAGTCTATGCACAAATAGGGTATTTCTTCTTTCATTTCAGTTTGATATTCTATGCTACCTTTCAATTAAAAACATTAATGTCTTTCTCCAGCTCAGGAGAATTTCCTTCAGAAAATTTAAAAACTTATTTCCTCTCCCCTATTTTCTCTGTTCTTTGATTCTGGAATTTCTCTTAGATATTTAATCTCCTGAATTATTCTTGTATGTCTCTGAATGTTTATATTACATATTCTTCTCTTGTCTTTTGCTCTGAATTCTGGATGATTTTCATGAGTTTCTTTCCAGACTTCTACTGAAAAAATTGGCCATTAAATTTTTAAATTCAAATAAATCTTTCTTGTCCTTGGATTTAATAAATTTCCCAATGTACTAAAAAACTCCTCTTCAGTTTCCTCAATTGTCTCTCTATTTTCTTCAGGGTTAAGACTTTTCTTCCCAGTCCTTCTGTGTGTGCTGTTTGCTTTCCTCAGCTGTCTTTGTTGCTCATTCATGTTGGAAATAAAGGAATTCGACTGACTGATATTAGTAGCTTGTGCAGATTTCCTCTGCTGAGGCATAGTGTGTTTCTTCAACAGACCTCCCTGCTGAGTGGAGGGTTGTTCTTGAGCTGCGTGCACTGTTCAGAGTAAGTCTCCTGTCACCGGGAGTAACTGGAAGAGTAGCCGTCATCTGCCAAGATGAGGAAAGATTTGCTATGGAACACACCCATTCGCACCCAAATCCTGCTTCTTTCCAGGCAGCTTGTTTAACTTCTTCAGAGCATCTCTTTGGTTGTGGCCTGTGGATGGCTGCTGCTCCGTATATGCAGAGGTGGGGAAAGGCAAGGGAGAACGAGTGGGCAGATGGGTCAGGTTCTTCCATAGCAGACCTGCAATTAATACCCAGATGTGGCCCCACCTCATACTCCTGCCTTTTTACTCTCGAAAACCACGCTTGGAATTTATTTGAGGTTCAGCTAGGGAACTGGATTTCACCTTCACCCGTTTCTTCTTGTGGCTGAGGTTTCCCTACAATCCACCTGTTTTCTGTATTCTGGAAATTCATCAACATGTCTTGTCTGCTTGATGATTCTTAACCATTCCCTCCCAAATCGTTATGAACTTGCTTCATTTTGTATTTCTTTAATGTCATTTTATACTATACTATAAAAGTACTATTTTGGACTTTTAAGTATCATTTCAATGATGTTTAGAGAGCTCCTGGAGTAAAATCTGCCTTCAAAGGCCCATTTTGTCTATTAAAGCTTTAACCTTAAAAAAAAAGAACTTTCCTTTAAAAGGATTTAGGTCTGTACACACACACACACACACACACACACACACACACTGCTTATAAAAGATAGGAATAAAATGATTCTGTGAGGTAGGAGAAAGGGGAAAATCAGTAGATGTTCAATAAATACTTGGCTGATTGATTCAAAAATCTTACCCAATAGAATACAATAGTTTTGTAATAATATATGAAAAGGGCAACCTAGAAAGTTGTTACCTGATTAGACAGTAATTATCTAAGGCATTTAAATAGAGCTGACTAGTGATTTCAAAGGCAGCAGAATATTTCAGCTAATGAGTTAGAACACAGCAATGTGCTCCTGATAGTTAAAATGGAACAGCTATAACCACTTTGTAAGTTTAACCTATACACATGGTCACGAAAAGTTTTGCAAGGTTTATTGCAAATATACCTTGTAAGTGAAGTTACATGAAGCAATAAAATGTAGCAGTCGCTGCTTTTCTAGGCCACTCTGGAATTTACCAAAACCCTCTTTTTCTTATACAGCAGCCATTAAGCAGGGAGGCATAACTTTGTGTAACGTAATGAAATGGTAAAAGACTTTTAACCTTTTTTTATGGGCTTATGAAATATTATTCCCCTGAGTCTTTGAAATCTGAAAGCAGCAGCACATTGGCAACTTACAACAATTGAAGATTCTTTTAATTAAGCACATGGCTTTGAACGGAGAAAAAAAAATTAAACATTCAAAACTTTTTCCATTATTTTATTAAATGAAAGCAGTGGTTACATAGACAAGCCACATGAGAGAAGATTGGAAATTGTCACTTCAGTGACCACTCGTGAATCTTCCAAGGTCTTCTTGACATTCTAGGTTTAGGTTTCTGTGCCTTGGTCAGCTGTGTAACCATAAAATATAGTAGCTGTAAATATCCTCCACTCCTGCCACGTTCCCCCTCCCTTTACCCCTCTCTCCTTCCTCCTCTTCTTTTCTTTTTTGGAAATTTGAAAGATACAGAGTACAAAGAATTAAAAGGCAGACATTCTTATTTTCACCACTGACAAACACTATTCATATTTTGCTTTATTTTCTCTGTTTTCTTCCTATGAATACATGTTCAAAGAAATTACACTACTGTATGACTACAGTGTCTTCTTTTATTTTTATTTTATTTATTAACTTTATTTTATTTATTATTTTTGGCTGCCTTGGGTCTTCGTTGCTGCGAGCAGGCTTTCTCTAGTTGCAGTGAGCAAGGCTATTCTTCATTGTGGTGCACGGGCTTCTCATTGTGGTGGCTTCTCTTGTTGCGGAGCATGGGCTCTAGGCACACGGACTCAGTAGTTGTGGCTCGCGGGCTCTAGAGCGCAGGCTCAGTAGTTGTGGCGCACGGACTTAGTTGCTCTGTGGCATGTGGGATCTTCCCAGACCAGGGCTCGAACCAGTGTCCCCTGCACTGGCAGGCGGATTCTTAACAACTGTGCCACCAGGGAAGCCCCTACAGTGTCTTTTTAAAATAAAAAAATAAATAAATTAAAAACTTACGGATGAAAACAGAAGTGCTCTTTAATCTCTATCCTTTTTTCAAAGTAGTCCCCATTTCTAAGGGATAATCACTATGATAAATTGGTGTATAGCCTTTAAGTCTTTAAAAAATTTTTACATATGTACATACCCATAGAATAACTATGGAATTGCATTGTATATGTTTTAAAATTGTACATAAATCGTATCATGTTCATTTGTTAGGCAACTCGTATTATTTATTAAATAGTATGTTTTTGAGATCTATCCTTATTTTAGCTAACATAGCTACAATTCACTTATTTAAATAGCTGTATTACAGCCCAACATTAAATTCTACCTTGACGGGTATAGATATTACTAATATCAGATTGGAGGGTGTGGGTTAGTACATCTGCTATATCCTTATCTATCTTTTTATTTCCCTTTAAGTGTCATTTCATCTTAAGTGGGTCTCTTACAACAGCATAGGGCTAGATTCTTTTTAATATAAGAATTTCCCTCTCGAAATAAACTTACCCCATTTGCATTTATTGTGATTTATAATAAACTTTAACTTATTTATTTTTCCTTACTTTTTTTAAAATTATTATTTACCATGCTTTCTCTTTGCTTTCTCTACTTTACACCTTCCTCCTTTTCTCTCTTGCAATGGAATGATCATGTTTTCTTGGACCTATTTTTCCATTTTCTGGATTTGAGCTTATAATTTTCTTTCTTTTGTTCGGTGATTACTCAAACATTTAACAGGTATTGTGGCTTGTGTTTTCTTAACAACGTCTCATATTTATCACTATACCTGTTTCCTACTTACTTAAGATGTACTTTTTTTGTGTGTGGTACGTGGGCCTCTCACTGTTGTGGCCTCTCCCGTTGTGGAGCATAGGCTCCGGACGCGCAGGCTCAGCGGCCATGGCTCATGGGCCCAGCCGCTCCGCGGCATGTGGGATCTTCCCGGACCGGGGCACGAATTCGTGTCCCCTGCATCGGCAGGCGGACTCTCAACCACCGTGCCGGGGAAGCCCCTTAAGATCTACTTTTACTGCCCTCCACACTCTCTTTCCCCAACTGTTTTGTTGTTTTCGGAAACATTATTTTTGTTATCAAAAATATAAAAGAAATATTGGGATTGTTGCGGTCTAATTACTTTTCATGGTCAATATTTATTTCTGTGTGCTGCTTTGTGGCCTGGGCCAAGAAAAGGCTCATGTTTTCTCATTGTATGTGTCCGTATAGGGCACAAGACCACCACCTTCTTGCTGGCCCTGCAGTGACCAGGTTTACCTAAGAAAACTGCACTGTGGAGCCAGACATTTCCATTTCAGGGGTTGGAATACGAGCACACATTTGGCTTCATGTTTAGGCTCAGTTCTACTGTATTTCTGCAGAGAATTCCATGCTGGGATTATGCAGTGCTAACCTGGATTAATCAAATTAGTAATTGTTTGTTTAATGGATGGTGGACAAATGCAGGGGCAGACACTCCATTGAAAATACAATTATACAAAGAACTTTATGCGAATTAAAGTTAAATAAAAAGCAGTAGGTGATCACAGGAACTGCTGTAAGAAGAGTTCTTCTTCTTGGAGAGTCACAGACGTCTTCCACTGAGGTGGATTTTGATTTGGCCCTTGAGGGATGATGGAACGAGAGCCAGGCCGGGCATTGTAGGAAGAGGTAAATGCAAAGCCATGGGTATCTCAAAGAGCAGGGCCAATTCAGAAAATGCCACAAAGCTCCACAGGACTCGAGGGAAGGACATGAGGAGAGGCGTGGCAGGAAAGATGGGAGAGGCGAGGGCAGTGGGCTGGAGTCTGGTGATGACCGTCCTCCTATGCTACATTAAAAGGCTAGATGGGGCTTCCCTGGTGGCGCAGTGGTTGAGAGTCTGCCTGCCGATGCAGGGAACATGGGTTCGTGCCCCGGTCTGGGAGGATCCCACATGCCGTGGAGCGGCTGCGCCCGTGAGCCATGGCCGCTGAGCCTGCGCGTCCGGAGCCTGTGCTCCGCAACGCAGAGGCCACAACAGTGAGAGGCCCGCGTACTGCAAAAAAAAAAAAAAAGGCTAGATGTTTCCTGTAATGGTACTTAGCACGCTGGCTCACCTCCCTTCCCCATCCCTGGCAATACTAAATTAGTCATCTACTTTCTCCCAGTGAGCCTAGGTGGGGCCTTAAAAACCTTTTCAACATGACACTCCCAGGGAAAGTTTTCCATTAAAAAAAGTTGGCATCTTGATTTGTCATCATTGATATCAACAATGAGAAGCCTCAAATAACTGATTCATACTTGAGAAACACAGCTTTGGTGAAGGGATGAACACAAAAGATGGAGGAGGAAGTGATTGGAGACCAGAGAGGATGAAGGGTTGCAGTCAGATAGGGTAACCTATATAGAGTAATAAATTTGAGAACAAATTCAGCAGGTGGGCTCAATCCAGATTTGGCTCTAATAGGAAGAGGAGAGAAGAGGGTGGAAACCAAGGGAAAATCAAGGACAGCTCTGTTTAGGAGGCTTTATGACTTGGACAACTGGGTGATGAGTGGGGTGTGCCTAGTTCCACATCCCCCAGCCCAGCTGTGACTTGGGCTGTAGCTGTGGTGAACTCTTCCTGTGCGTGCTGTCAGCATACTTCTTCAAGTACATGCTAAATGCCCCTGCTTTTCTGCCTCATGGCTTTGGAAATTCCTAGCACAGAAATAGCCCAGAAATGGGCGAAATTTTATGACCTTGGAGGTTGGTGGGGTAACGTCAACCAAGAAGGAAAGTGAGTTGGTGGATAAATGTCCCAGCCCCTTGTCCTCTGAAGGGACAAATCTGAGGCACATTCTATGCAGTCGCTGAGGGTCCCCAGCGGGACTGAACCTCAGCTGCCGTTGGTAGTAACCAGATCAATAGCACACCCTTCCTTGGCCTCGCCTCCTTTCCTGGCTTTTTCTAACTCCACACTCCTACTTCTGGGATGACTCCTCACATAAGCCACCTGCATCTTAGTCCTTGTTGAACGCTATGCTTTGGGGTCATCCAATAAAGACTGTGATGAAAATGCCTGTATTTGAAAAGGATGGAGACTTCAAGAGAAGGCTAGGCATGGAGATTGTAGAGGGGAAAGTAAAGCAGTTAGTTCGGGAAATGGGAAATGGGAAGTTCCTGTTGGGATTCCAAGCATTAAGGAACAGAGAATAGCAGTCATGGCAAGATGGCAAGTTAATGGACAAAAAGAAATTATATTTTACTAGTCAATGTCATCTGTGTTGTATTTGAGTTGCTTTTTTTTCTGTTATGTGATGCACAGGTAGTAGTTGAAGTCTGAAAGTGGATGAAATCTTATGGCAAAAGCTAATTCGTCCTGAAAAAAACCCCAAAGACATGAACTAAAACTCTGAGAAAGGTTTATGGAGCCTGGTGCCCTGTGCACTCTGCACACCCATCGGCAAATTAATAGGGCTGCCAAGTTAATGGAGAAAAAGAAATTATATTTTACTAGTCAGTGTCATCTGTGTTGTATTTGAGTTGCTTTTTTTTCTTTGAAGAAAGTTAAACTTAAGAAGAAAAGTTTAAAATTACAGGAAATAATTTGCAGATTGATGGCATTTGTGGAAACTTGAGAGACCAAGAACGTGGCAGTGGGACCTGCTTCCCTCCCTCCTATTCAGTGACCATCATTGGTCACTGGGCAAAAATAGTTTCTGTATTTTGTTGAGCTGATGTGAAGTGCAGCTAATGAGTAAGCACTTTGTTTATAAAGCTGTGCTGTCATACAGGTCAGCTACTAGCCACATGTGGCTATCAGGGACTAGAAATGTGACTAATGTAACTGAGAAGTTTTATTACTTTATTTTAATTAATTTAAATAAATAAGCTTAAGCAACATAATTGATATTTTTCCATGAAAAACAACTTTGTTTTGGTAGGACTATATTATACTTTGTTGAAAATTCCTCATCTAAATGGATATTTCTAAGACCTAGTACGATATTATGTCTCATTAATAATGTTTAAAAGCTTTGTTGAGGTATAAATAACATACATAAAGCTGTACATGGTTAATGTACACAATTTGATGAGTTTGGACACATGCATACACGTGCATACACCCAGGAAACCATCACCATAATCAGAGAAATAGACATAGCCATCACCTCCAGAAGTTTCCTTTTGTTTGCCCTTTTGTATGTGTGGTAAGAACACTTACCATGAGTCTTACTGTCTTAAAGTTTTAAGTGCATGATACAGTATTGTTGACTGTAGGCCCTATGTCATGCAGCAGATCCCTAGAACTAATTCATCTTGCTAATTCTCATGTAGTATTTGGCAATGAGAATGTTTTTGATATGTTGGATTAATATATATTCATTTTTAAATAATTTCATTTTTTTCTTTTTACTTTTCTTAAAATGTGGCTATTAGAAAATAAAATTATACATGTGGCTAACATCATAATGCTATTGACAATGCTGGTATAAAGTGTCCTAAAAGTATAAGGCACACGTCCTCTGGTGAATGGAGGCTTCTTCTAGGTACAAGGATGATGGCTGGGATGCCCTCTGCAGCCTCTCTTTGACCTTATGCTTCTCATGTATCAGCTAAACTGATTATCTCTTAACATTTTGGGGGCTAGGAATAAAACGCACAGGTCCTATTTTTAGTTTTTCAAGGAACCTCCATACTGTTCTCCATAGTGGCTGTAAAATAGGATCCAGCAACCCCACTCCTGGGCATATATCTGGAGAAAACCATAATTCGAAAAGATACATGCACCTCAATGTTCATTGCAGCACTATTTACAATAGCCAAGACATGGAAGCAACCTAAGTATCCATCGACGGATGAATGGATAAAGAAGATGTGGCACATATATACAATGGAATATTACTCAGCCATAAAAAAGAATGAAGTAATGCCATTTGCAGCAACACGGATGAACCTAGAGACTTTCATACTGTGAAGTAAGTCAGACACAGACAAACATCATATGATATTGCTTATATGTGGAATCTAAAGAAAGTACAAATGAACTTAACTACAAAACAGAAATAGAGTTACAGATGTAGAAAACAAACTTATGGTTACCAGGGGATAAGGGAGGGGTGATAAATTGGGAGATCAGGATTGACATATACACACTACTCTATATAAAATAGATAACTAAAAAGGACCTACTGTATAGCACAGGGAACTCTGCTGAATACTCTGTAATGACCCATATGGGAAAAGAATCTAAAAAAGGACCTTCCCTGGTGGTAGGGTGGTTAAGAATCTGCCTGCCAACGCAGGGGACACGGGTTTGAGCCCTGGTCCGGGAAGATCGCACATGCCGTGGAGCAAATAAGCCCGTGTGCCACAACTACTGAGGCTGCACTGTAGAGCCCGCGAGCCACAACTACTGAGCCCGTGAGCCACAATTACTGAAGCCCGTGGGCCTAGAGCCTGTGCTCCGCAACAAGAGAAGCCACCGCAATGAGAAGCCTGCACACCCCTCTGAACAGTAGCCCCCGCTCGCTGCAACTAGAGAAAGCCTGCGCACAGCAACGAAGACCCAACACAGCCAAAAATAAATAAGTAAAATAAATTTTAAAAAAGAAACTAAAAACGTGGGTATATGTATATGTATAAGTGATTCACTTTGCTGTACACCTGAAATTAACACAACCTTGTAAATCAACTATACTCCAATAAAATATTGGGGTTTTTTTTTTTTTTGTCCTATAACAAAAGAAAAATTTGCTAGGGTTTAGTTTTGATTTGTTTTGATTTTTTGACCCAGACTTTGACTCTTTAATATATTTGTCAGTTTGTTTGTTTTATTGAGGCCTAGAGTCCTGGATTTTCTTTCAAAATGGCAGGAAGAGGGTGAGGGTGGGATCTGAGGAAGAAACCAAACCAAATGAAACCCCTTGGCCCTGCAGAGAACTGAGCCAGCATGTGCCTGGAGCTGCCCTGGCACCTCAAAACAAGGGATCAGGTGGAGGGCAGCCTGGGGTGGAGGCCTCGATGATCAGTAGAGAGGATACTAAGCCAGGGGAACGAACAGCACTGTTCCTGAGACAGGGTCCAGGAGAGGAGATAGGGTCAAAAGCCGCTGGTGCTGGGAATCACAATAGCGGCCAGGACAAATCACAATGGTGAAAGTCACATAAATGAGCTGCTGGGGAAAAAACAAGGGAAGGGTGTAGTCCGAGGTGTCCTCCCACGGTCCACGTCATTCCTGCCGGGCAAGATGGGCTCGCTGCACAGTCTGGGACACTCCGGCTGCCCAGCTGCTGACACATGTGTTTACTTCCCTGGCCCTCGTGTTCAAAGCACACTCAGCTGGGCTTTCTTCAAATTGTTTGGTATTGTTGAGTTATTTGGGCTCTTCTACGGTTTCTCACACAAAAGTCTAACTTATTCGTTTGTTTCTCTACCCTACTAGGCTGGAACCCATCACTCCTCTCTGTTGCCAGCGCCCAGCAAGTTACCAGCTACAAACAAGTAGCCCGAGTGGTGGGCAGTGGACGTGGAATTAGAATTAGGAAACAATGTCACTTGAGGATGTGTAAATCCCAGGACTTTTTTAAAAAGTGCCTACAGATTCCTTTTGGAACAACACGCAGATATTTAGATATCTGCATGCACACATATATTAAAGCCCAATATGTGAACTAACCATTTTGGTGTCCTTCTAGGCAAGCTGCCCCCATGTTTGGAGTGGGCTGGGGAGGTTGTTTTTAAGAGCTTTCTTTGCAGCTGGATCGTTCACTAACTCGATGGAGCTAAAACTCTCCCAAAGAAGTGCACTGTCCTCACGGAAATAGCTGAAAGAAACACACCAAGTTTCTTGGCATGATGCAGCCAGGCAGGCTGCAATAGATTAGCTCTGCCCTTAACAACAAGTTTCACTGGGCTGATGAGAGATGTTATGGAAACGTATCAAGGGAAAGAGGACTCCAGCTTCGGCTGGCCAGCAGACCATCGGGTAATCACTGCAAGGAAAATACTGAACCGGCACCAAGACTCACAAAGCAGCTTATTATAAGGATTTAATATACAGTATTATGGAGACTCTGGACAGCGCTTGTAATGAGATACGGAGCCTCGCTCTTCTCAGCCCCTGGGTCACATTTGGACGGGATCCATTTCAACTCAAATTAGTTGCCATTTGAGACAATTTGGAGGCCTTGGCAAAACAACGTGGTCATCTCATCCCAGCTACCAGAAGAGCTGACGTCCCCAAAGTCAAAAATCCCAATGATGCAGCACATTGTCATGCTGTAGATTTCCTTTCACAGCAGAGATAGGAGTCCCGTAACATTATTTGAAGGATGCTCTAATCACAAACTTCAGCTCTGTGACCAGAAGGGCCAGGTTCCAGAGAGTCGAGATTGCAAAGTTTAAAAAAAAAGTTAAAGAAAAAAACTCTTCTGAGGCAAATTTAATTCTTCAGACTTCCTTTAACAAAGCAAATGGTGGCTTGATAACTGTCCACTACTACAGACACCGGGTGGTTATTTCTCAGGGTCCAAGTCTGCCCTGTCCCAAAGTGCAGTTGAGGATTCCAGGGAAGGCATCTTCCAGGGCTGTGTGCTTTCATTAATGCCCACTTCCCTTGGATCCTACTCTACCCTTGCTTGTCCAGCTGTCTCCAGCTGTCACCTATCAAACGGCTGTGTTTGCACAACAGCAAGAATAAAGTTAGGTCAGCAAAGTCTTGCTCTCCATCTCCATCTCTGACAGCTACACCCTGCTCTGCTACATCTTTGTTTCACAGAAGGTTAGGAAATAAGAGGTCGTCAGAAAAGGATGCTGAACTCCCAGGGGGGCATCTGAAGGACACTGAGGTCCTCTGAGCATCCTTGTTATGTCCACAGTCCACTACCTGCTGCCATTATTGATGCAGACTCTCTCCTGCATTGTCTCAGCCAGAAAAATGGAGTGGCAGGTAGAGCTGGAGAAAAGGCTTGTGGACTCCCCCGCCTGCCCTTCTGGGTGTCCCTACATTCACCGCCACCATCCGGCATCTTGGACTCTTTCTTGTGGCTCTAACCCCACCGCATACAGAGTAGTTACAAAAATCTCCAAGTGCAGTGTTCCAGTAAACCAAAATCTAGACTGATACATGCTTTCAGATTTTTGCACCCTGAAAATTACACAGAGCTGGGAAGTCACACTGTCCACATCTCTTCAAGTCTCTTCTCCTCAATCTGTCATCTTCTCGAGTCGGTGTCCTTGAAACATGAAGAGAGAGGATCTGGAAGCACCTCTACCCTCCCTAAAGAATTAACCACTTGATGGGCAGAGGCACAAAAATTGTCAGTTGAGGGACAGCATCAAAGGAATCCTTAGATACCAGAGTGGAGGAACAGCACAGCTCTCTGGTCCTTAAGATCTTGTTCACTATCCTTCACAAACCAACCAGAAATGAAACTCACAAATAAAATGACCTACGGTTAATCATGGATCCAAAAGGTCAATATACTGTCCTAACATCATGGAATAATACAAAGAAAGTAATTCACAATTAAAAATACGTGCCAGTGTACCTCTGCGCTCCACCTTCATGACGGAGGTAACCTGAAGTGTGACGTGATCAAGGTGTGCCTTACTGGCCGCATCACCACTAGGGGGGTCTGCTTTCGTGAAACTGCGGACAGCGCTCATAAGTTCTGAACAAAACAAAATGCAGTCTTCCACATTAGGTGCATTCCTTGAAGATTCAATCTACGTTCAAGCTGAGCAAAACATGCTTCATGTAGATCTAGAAGATGGAGTTAGAGTCTAGGCCCAAGCAATTACAAACAGATTTTTCACCTTTGTGAATGTCCAGCAAGGACTCAAAAATCACAAAGGATGTGGGGCAATTCCCTGTATTGCGGGGCTGGGTGGCGCAGTGTGAGACATCCAGTGACCTTGCATCCTGATTCCTAGAGGTCAGTAGCTTCCCTCAAGCACTGTAACAACCTAAAATGTCCCCACCACTTTCCAAAGTACCCTCCTCAAGAGCCATGAGCTGGAATATCAACCTAGGGACTTGATGCAGCTCTGTGGTGTGTTCCCCATAATTTACCGTAAATACTTGTTCAATACCTGTCACACCCACTAAATTATAAGTTCTGAGGAAACTGGGCTATGCCTGTCCCTATCACCACTGTATTGCCTGACATGGACTAGGTGCTCAATAATATTTGTTGAATGAATCACTGAGGAAATGAATAAATGGATGGGTACCATATAGTCATCAAACTTGCTCTAGTATATAAGCATGGGCTAAGTCTATATTGCAATGCTTAAAGAAATCTGCCTTTAAAGATTTAACTTCAGGCTTAGTATCTACTTACATTAGATTGAAACGTAGTAACCCCCATGGAATCTTATGAGATGCCATCCTTATGAGAACATAAGAACAGTCCTAACTCTGCAACAAGAGATGATCATACTAAGTGAAGTAAGTCAGAAAGAGAAAGACAAATACCATATGACATCAATTATATGTGGAATCTAAAATATGACAGAAATGAACGTATCCATGAAACAGAAACAGAATCACGGACATAGAGAACAGACTGGTGGTTGCCAAGGGGGAGGGTGTTGGGAGGGGCTGGAGTGGGGGGTTGGGGTTAAGAGATGTAAGCTTTTACATAGAGAATGGATAAACACCCAGGTCCTACTGTCTAGCACAGAGAACTATATTCATATTCTATGATAAACCATAATGGAAAAGAATATTAAAAAATAATGTGTATATATATATATATATATGTATAACTGAATCACTTTGCTGTACAGAAATAATTAACACAACATTGTAAATCAACTATACTTCAATTAAAAAAAGAAAGAACACTCTTAACCCAATATCTGAAGTGCCCCGGTGATTTCTTGAGTCAGAATAACAGCGCTTTGTCCCAGAGAGCCAATATTGAGAGAAAGCAAAGAAGGGTAACCTCGGAGATCTAAAACCTTCCTCTGGTCCTGCCCGTTCCTTTCCTTTGTGGCTGCATTTGGTGCTCTCAGCCTGGAGGCCTGCAGTGGCTGGTCACATCTCAGAGAAAACCTCATGTCATAGGTAACATTTGGAGACCATCTTTGTTGGACTGGAAGTCAGGAAGGCTGGCTTTTAATGCCAATCTTGCCATTAACTAGCTATGTGACTTAGGAAAGTTCCTTCCCTTGTCTAAGTCTCTGTTTCCTTGTTCATAAAATGAAAGGATGAGACAAAGTTTCTGACGTTTCTTTCCAGCTCTAGTAATTAACATTTCAGTGATATTTCATAACTGGGAATAAACAGGGATAGGTAGGCCCAAAGTTGTGAAAAAGCTAGAACATGGCTTGTGAAAAAGGCAATGGTTAGAAACTGAACTTTGCCCAGTTAAGTGACAAAATACCCTGGGAACTTTGCAAAAGGAAAAGAAGGAAAGCAAGTCTGTTTAGATAGCATGGTTTCTGTAAAGTGAACTTAACTAATTTCACTCTCTGTCTAAAAACGTTTTATATTTCCTTTTGAATTAGCTGGCAGACCTCTTGCATGATGTATTCTTATTTTTCTTTACTTTCACTGTTCAAATAGGCCTCAACAGTAGGTCCTAAACTGTCCAAAATAGGCCCTACATTTTGACAGTGGCTATTACCTATCAGAAATGAGAATCCAGACATCTCAGTGCTCACAACAGCAAAACGATGATTCTCTCCCTTGCAGAATCCTCGAAACTCTGAGCTTCAATTTAAAGATCAAACTCTGTCTTGTTTAGGCCTAAGCACATGCAAGATTAATACTGCAATTTTAAAGAGCTCTAATTTGGAGATTCTAAGATCATTTTAGGATTAGTCCGTGAAATCAGGGAATTGCTTTTTTCTGGAGAGAAAAGAGCAGAAATGCATTTATGTGGGTACAGGGTTTTATTTGAACAGTGGTCAGCCTCCAGCCAGTGTGGCTTTTTTTTTTAAGATGTTGGGGGTAGGAGTTTATTTATTTATTTTTGCTGTGTTGGGTCTTCGTTTCTGTGCGAGGGCTTTCTCTAGTTGTGGCAAGTGGGGCTCACTCTTCATCGCAGTGCGCAGGCCTCTCACTATTGCGTCCTCTCTTGTTGTGGAGCACGGGCTCCAGACACGCAGGCTCAGTAGTTGTGGCTCACGGGCCTAGGTGCTCCGCGGCATGTCGGATCCTCCCAGACCAGGGCTCGAACCCATGTCCCCTGCATCAGCAGGCAGATTCTCAACCACTGCACCACCAGGGAAGCCCCAGTGTGGCTTTTAGAAGGGTTATCACCGGGCTTCCCTGGTGGCGCAGTGGTTGAGAGTCCGCCTGCCGATGCAGGGGACACGGGTTTGTGCCCCGGTCCGGGAGGATCCCACATGCTGCGGAGCGGCTGGGCCCGTGAGCCATGGCCGCTGAGCCTGTGCGTCCGGAGCCTGTGCTCCGCAACGGGAGAGGCCACAACAGTGAGAGGCCCGCATACCGCAAAAAAAATAAATAAATAACAAAAATAAGGGTTATCACCTACAGCGAGGCATCAGGCCAGGTGGTGTACATGTGTCATCTGTCCAGCTCTATTGGCTACAGAAGCATCTCAATGCCCACACCCCCGCCCTTATGCACCAGGCTGGGCCCACTCTCCAAAAGCATCTCCAGGTATCTGCCGATCAGCTTTCTTCTAAGATGCTAAGAAACACTGGGGCTGCATGAGAACCGTGTGTTTATGGCGGGGAGGAAAGTCGAGCATGAATGCACGAGCTCTACCACGTGAAGTACAGCCTTACTCCTTGTACTGAAGGAATCAAAGGAAGAACAGGAGGTGTTGATTGTTCAGCTCCGTATCCACCTGCCACAGGATCTTGACGTCAGCAAATTGCAGAGAATTCCACTCGAAAGCTTTATCCATCTTCAGTGACTTGCAGTTGGGCATGAGAAGGAGAGATACATTAGCTCTGTATGTGTGTGTCTGTGTGTGTGTGTGTTGTGCTGGGGCAGGGCCCAGGCTTTTGAACGACACCACGCAGCCTCAAACTCCAAGAGCGTGACACAGAAACTGTGAGCATTTTACTACAGAGCAAGGTAGGAAATCCCTGAATGCGATTTGAAAGCTCCAGGCTACGCTCTTGTTCATCATGAATGCAGAGCTCCCACCTAGGTGACCTCCCAGAGACTTGAACCACATCCACTCTAGGTTATAAGCAGTAGAGGAGGAGGGCATGGCACAAATCATATGGAATGTGCCTCAAGTAGGCCTTTCCTCCAATTTCTCAGAAAAAAATGGAGTGAACAGACGGCCAAGGCCGCTGAAGGGCTAAAGCAACAGCCTCGTCTCTCCCCATTAAAGCCTTTAAAAGCTTAATATAGTTTTCATTTTTTCAGCATTCATTCAAATCTAAAAGTGTCCCACCTTTCCTCCAAATCCCCTCCCCCTTGAATTGGCTGCTCTAGGAGCATCTTCCCTGCTATTACTAGTGGATAATTGCTTAACATTTTCTAGAGGTAATTAACTTTGCCTTTGAAATGAAAGAAATCCCTAAATTGAGCAATACGATGAAAGCCATTCTTTCATGTAATTTAGTCTCATCAGCCAATACCAGCCATTAAGTACATCAATTTCTAGCTCAAAGGCAGTGCTGAAGAATAAGCAGTGGCAATATTTTAAAGAAAAAACTCAAGGTCTTAACACTGTCAATCTCAATTTCTTCAGAACAGGGTTCCCGAAGTGACCGCCTGATGGCAAGAGGCCTGTGTTTCTGTTTAAGCTTCACACAGTGACCTTGAGAGAGGGCATCTGTTAGAAGGAATGCATGTCAAGCTGACAGCAAGAAGCTAGGTGTTGCAAGCATACCTGAAGGCTCTGGAGGTTCACTGGGGACTGAGAATTCTGTGTGAAAACTGAATTTCTATTAACATTTTTAGAAAAACCAGTCTGTCATATTGCAAAGAGCTCTGATATCCTACATAGTTTGTCAATCCCGCCAGCACTTGTGTGCACGCCTGTTTCAGGATTAACTAGATAAGCATCTCCTTTAAGATCATAGGTTCTGGGGTTGGGAGACCCTGCAGACAGCATCTTGTCTCCCATCTCCACCTCAGGTTGTGTCCAACTGATTTCAGACTGACGGATATCAGAATTTTCCTCTGGCCAAAAGAAAGATTTCCAAGATGGAGACTAAACAACATCCCCTGGTATCTCGTTCCAAAGGTTGGGAAAGTTCTGTGCCAGGAAACCACTTTGTGGTTGCATTAGGCGCTCTCCGCCGCCCTGCGGTTAGGGGAAGTCAATTTACCGCAGGGCTTTTATCACCCAGCGGCTGCATTTAAGCTTTCTGGGTGACCCTGGCCCACAACCCAAACCAGAGGAAGGCCCTGAGGAGCTTTTTAAGGACCATCCAGAAACCCTCACAGATGCAGGGGATCCATGCCAGATCCAGATCTTCAGAAATAGAGATTTAAAAAAAAAAAAAAAAAAAAGGTGTGATGATCACTTTGGCGCCCTCTAGGGGCAGCTTATTGCCATCTTGTGATTGTGAAATAGTAAGTTTGGGGGCTTTCAGGTCAGTATAGAGACAAACATCTTGTTAGCTATTTCCTCATATGGCTTACCAGTACCCTTTCCTACATTCTTTTTGTTGATTATTTTACATGACCACAGGATCCCTTTTCTCATGGAAACTTCATCATAAAATCCCGTACCAAAGGGGAAAAAGAAAACCAACAACAACAAAAAAATTAAAGCCAGGGATTTTGATTGTGTCTATCAGTTCTGTTTATTTTGATGCAAGCATTGAAGACAGCTCCTCAGCCATTCTTTTTAAATGTTTCCCATTCACAAACATGTTATTTGAGTTGGTTTTCATCCCCCTTTAACAAACGGGGACCTCTGGCATGATGCATAATATTTAAGAGCACGGAGGTTAGCGTCTGACTGACTGCAATTCCCAGCACCACTACTTAACTGTCTCTGGGTAAAAGCTACTTAACTTCTCTGTGCTTCAGCTTCCGCAAGTGTCACATCACTCAAATACGAGTGTCTTCCTCTTCTGATCGCTATGAAAATTAAATGGAATAATGCCTATAAAGCAAGTCATCATCCTTCACCTGACTCCAGTAAGTCTAGGTGCTCAAGGCAGAGAGTGGAGAACACTCAGGGGCCACGTAACGAAAGCACCCGCCTCAAAGGGCGGTTGAAGGTATTAAGTTTAGTTAATGAAGGCAAAACACTGCAATCATGTTTAGCCCCTAGTGAACAACTGAATTTGTTTGCTGTTGTTGTTTTGCTTGTTAATATCTCCATTTTAGTGGAGCAAACCTAAAACATCCAGAGGTTACAAAACTTGCTTAGGAAACAGACAGTAAAGCAGTGGAGAAAATCCATCTACCTCCATGCTCAGAAATCCATCTACCTCCATGCTCCGTGCTCTCTACCATTATGCCCTCTCTCTGTGCAGTAAGCGTTACTGTCAGTATTACTTTGACAGGAGGAATACGTTTCAAGTAGGCCTGCTGCCACCTTACTGAAGAGAAGTTTCTAATCCATCGGCCTGCGAAGTGTACGTCCTGCAGCATGAACCTACTGACAGACACTAAAAATGCAATCATCTAGCAACAAGTCTTCTGGTGGCCTAGGGCAGAAATCCTGAACATTTTTGTTTTAGAGTAAGAAGTTATTTTCCTGTTGTTAAAATCTTTGAGTTGATCTGGGAGAGGGGAGACGGTTGATAAGGAATTTAAAGAAGGAGTATCGAGAGGAAAGCAGGAACATGTTCTTACGGAGTCTTTTCACCAAGCTGAGCTCTGAGTCAAACACCCTGGCAACTTCGGACCTTTCCCTAGAAACGGTTCCAGGCCACTCCACCTTCTGACTACATCATCAGAGGTGTCTAGCAGAGGACACTCCTGTTCCCCTGAGAAGTGGTTTGAGAACTTTCATTTCTGTTGAACTCGGATAGAGATATTCTATGCTTACCATCATTAGTGTTTCTAATGCAGTTATGATAAATATGCTCCCTGATGGATGGTTTTCTTTTTTCTTTTTCTTTTTTTTTCTTTTTTTTTTTTTTTTGCGGTACGCGGGCCTCTCACTGCTGCGGCCTCTCCCGTTGCGGAGCACAGGCTCCGGACGCGCAGGCTCAGCGGCCATGGCTCACGGGCCCAGCCGCTCCGCGGCATGCGGGATCCTCCCGGGCCGGGGCACGAACCCGCGTCCCCTGCATCGGCAGGCGGACTCTCAACCACCGCGCCACCAGGGAAGCCCCATGGTTTTCTTTTTCGTCTCCTTTTCCTTTTTCTCCTTCCCTCTCCCCTTCCCTTCCCCCTCCCCCCTCCCCCCCTTTGTCTTCTTATTCTTCTATTGAGATATAATTGACACACTGCACTGTATAAATTTAAGATGTACAGCATAATCATTTCACTTACATACATCATGAAATGAAAACCACAATAAGTTTAGTGAACATTCAGCATCTCATATAGATACAAAATAAAGAAAAATATATTATTTTCCTTGTGATGAGAACTCTTAGGTTCACTTTCTTAACAACTTTCATATATAACATACATCAGTGTTAATTATATTCATGTTGTACATTACATCCCTAGTACTCATTTATCTTGTATCTGGACGTTTGTGCCTCCTGACTGCCTTCATCCAATTCCCCCTCTCCTCACCCCCGCCTCTGGTAACCACAAATCTGATCTCTTTTTCTGTGAGTGTATTTGTTTGTTTTTGAAGTATAACTGACCTACAACACTATGTTAGTTCCTGGTGCACAACACAGTGATTCAATGTTATTTCTATACATTTCAGAAAGGATCACCACTATGTCTAGTTACCATCTGCCTGGTTTTCTCCACTATCTTTGTCAGCATTTTACCAGCTTTGCTCTCTAAGCTGCTAAACCTCAGAGCTTTCTCTAGTCAAGGATTTCCCATTGATTTTAGTTTCCAGAAATAGATTTCCAGTGGGGCAATGAAACACTTATCACTAGATCATTACCATTGGTGAAAAGTCTCCTGCTATTCTGCTTATAGTCTACAACTGCTGAGGCTGTGGAAACTCAAATCTCTGAGGTCGTCTTATTTTGTCTGAGGGCAGAGATAGTTTGTTGTTTTAGGGAAGGCACTCACTCCTTAGATATTTTCTAGCTATTGGGCAGGAAAAAAAGAACTGTTGGAAATTACTAAGTTTTTCTGATGTTAAGGTGCAAAAAAAAATCTGTACATAAAAGAGGTGCTTTCTTCAGAGATATTGCTGAGATGTATGCTTACCTTTGAGTTCAATTTGGCCATGAGACTTCCTAGAACATTTTTCTACCTTCTATCCCTTATTTAGGCAAGGTGATAAAATACATCATAGGTTAGTTTAATCTTTTTCGCATGCTGTATAAGAAGGAAAGAGGCCCACTACAGAGAATCACTAATAACAGTACAAGCAATGAGACAACAATGATAATTCCACTTGGCATTTATTTTTATATTGGTGTTTACTATGGAAAGTTCAAGTGTTGTATGTCAGGTCGTAGATGGACTCTCAGGTGTGTTATTGCTCCCATTAACAGATGGAAAAACTGAAATTGTAAAGGTATCTGTCTCATTAAAGGGCTCAGAATAAATAATTCAGTGGACCTTGTTATGCAGTTTGAAGTAAGTAAATGGCTGGGGGCAATCTGGAGAAGCTAGAAGAACTATATGGAAAAGAGAATGGGAATTGAGGTTGGGAGTTGAGAGTGAGGGAGAGTTCTAGAAAATATTAGAGAGTAGTGAGTATGCAAAGTAGTAAAGATAGGGAAGAATGGATTTTTATGTTTTGCTGCTTTTCTATGGCATAAAAATGTACTTCCTCTACCCCAGCCCCACCTTTGACTGCGTCCTGAGAGATAAAGATATGAATTTGTTCAGATTATATGTTCGTTGCTTGTCGGACTGTGTCCTATGTGAGATGGAATCATGATGCTTCCCAGCCTCTTGTCTGTCTGGCACAACCTTGTTCTGTCTCTGAAATGATCCCATGTGTTAGGGTGTTTCAACATGGAAATGCTCTCACCAGAAGCTGAGGAGGAAAGGAAATAGGAACTTTCCTTGAGTCTGGAGGGTTAGAGGAGCGTCCTGTTCAAGGGAAGCAGGACTTGTTAGAACTTTTCCCACCTCCTGCCCTTCACCAGCCCTGTAGCGTCCACTCCAGCTGAGGTTTTCAGAGCCTTACACTTAACCCTGCCCACACAAAGCCTGCACTTACATCTCTATCTCCTGTCTTCCTTTACATACTCCGGGCTGTAATTAACCTCTGTCTTTCAAAAAATCTCTGCCTTCCGCTCTCTGTGTTCCATAAACACTCCCATGCCCTCATGATATCTTAAATACCTCCTAGAGAATCAAGTGTCTCCAAACTTTTCACTTGGTCAACTAGGTGATGATACTGTAACTATTAGAGGCCCTTCAGGATAAGGAACATGTATGGGTGCAGGGAGTGAACTTTTCAGATGGGCAATTTACAGTCCCTCTAAAACATCCAGGAAGAATTGTTCTCCCATTAGAGCCTTTTACTGAGGGATGAAGTTAAAACAGAACAGTCTGGGCTTCAGACACCAGACAAGAATGTGACAGAAGGGGAATAGAGTAGCAGCAATGGGCTCCCCCTTTTGACCAGCCAAGAAGAAGATGTGAAGGGAGGTAGAGTGGCTTCAGGGAGAAAAGGGAGTTTGTGACCCCAGCATCTTTGCTTTAAGAATGAAACCTTGCTCCCAAACATTTTCTCCATGCTGCTTAAAAGTCTACCAATTAGATTAATTTGAGTTAATATTCAAATATCTCAAAATGAGACCATCGTTCTTTCATCTCTTCCTGTAAGTTGGTTTCATAAACACTTGTTTCCTTCCTTGCTTTATCAAGGTTTCTAAGAGGGTGAAACAGAACCACACTCTTGGGACCCTAGAGTATAAGACCAACACAAAAGTGGTGGGGTGAACAATCACTGAACAGAAAAAGATGCTGATAACTTTTGTTCTGGTATCAACCCAGAGCCACGAGGCCAAAGGAAGGCCAGGCCACTGATGTGAACCTTGCATCTGAGCCCTGTTTTCAGGCATTACCTCCAGGGTTTCCAAGGTTCCAGACTTGTGTTCTCTTACTGTAGAGTCCCTAGCTGTGGGCTCCAAGTTAGTCCTAGACGTTGGCAAAAACAATACAAATGCCATGTGTGTCCCCCTATTTATCCTGGGGGCTGTTTTCAAATTTAATCCAGCTCACTATGGCCCCAGGAAGCATTCTGTTCTCTCTCCCATCTTCAAGGTCAAGAACTTGAGTCCTGATTGTTGAGAAAAGCCAGACTTCTCGTAGGAAAGAAACATCTTTGTTAGAGAAGTCTGTGTCAGAGTATTTTGTCTGTTAACAGCAGAACCAGAAGATAATGAGGACTATTTGCAAGAGAGTAGCATTGACAAACGGCACACATTTTTGAACTCATGTCAAAGTACAAGCTCCTATTTCATTTCGTTTTCTAAGGCTCTGAATAACTTATAGACAATTTAATTGCCTGTATTTGGAATAGGGAATTCCTAAAATGCTGAGTATAATATTTGGATTTAAAGAAAAAGACACCATAATAGAGGCCATTGTTCAAGTAAGTAGAGACAGGTTCATGTATTTCAAACGTTGGATAAAATATAAAGAAGATCATTGAGCTCTAATTTGAAAGAATTCCACTGAAAGCCCCAGAAAACAATCCACTGTGAGAATATGAGACAGAATTATAATATTAACTGGACAATTGTTTGCTAAGAAGCATTTATTTTATATCACTTTTTAACAAGACCAAACTGTCAAACTGTTTAAAATTCCATTGGAAAAATGTGAATTATCACAAAATTGTTTACTTTTTTATCCTTTCATGTATATTGGATTACTCATGGAAGACAATGGAAAGAATCTGAGAAATCCTAGTTTTAGGAGTAACTCAGACTGCATTTCAGAAATATTATAGACTGTGTAAACCAATGCGACTTTTGGACATGTATTAACATAGCTGCAATACTATTGGTGCTGTGTAAGGCACAAAGAAATGAAAAACTGCAGCATTATCAGCAGAGATGATCCTTTGGAAGATGATGGTGCAAGTTAAACATTCTTCCCGTACACATAGTGATCATAGGAAAAAAAGAATCATCTTTATCTTGTTTTGCTAAATACCATTAGCTCCAGCAGCTATGATTCATAACTCATACAAATAATACAGGTCCTTTTAAACTGGCTCTGGAATTATGGAATTATCACCTATGAAGGTATTGCAATCATATATATCCTAGATCATTCACCGAACATACATCCATGTAAAATCATGTTTAGAACAAGGCTGAATTTTCTTGGTATTAAAATCACTTTTGATTATTCATTCTAATACCAAATGGGCATTTCCACTTTTTTCTATATCTGAGTTTCAGAGACGTAGATAACTTATAATGATGCAACGGTTCTTAGCTGCATGAGGATCACCTGGAGGGCTTGTCACAACAGATGGCTGGGCCCGCCTCCAAGTTTCTGAGTCGGTACAACTAAGGTGGGGCAGAGAATGTGCTTCTAACAAGTTCCATGGGATGCTGATGCTGCATTCCTGGGAACCACACTTTGAGTACCACCGCAATAAAGGAATCTGGGTAGCAGAGCTAAAAGCAATTTTAGGAAAAAAGTCTTTATGTATGGGTCTGGCTGGTATTGTAGAAAATGAAAAGAAATCCAAGCTTTCCCCTAAAGGCCCAGCCTCTCTGTGGCCTCCACCTCCACACAGAGCCCTCTGCCTCCTGTTTTTCCAGTTCTGTCTTTCCTACCTCCAGTTCTCAAAAGCGCTTGCAGATCTTGCTACCTTAATTTACCCTAAAATGTAACTTAATCACAGCAGTTAGTCCTCTCAGAGAGCTTTGCATTTTGAAGTGGATCAAAACTGTAAACACAATAAATGAAATCTGAACAATGAAAAGGCATTAATTTTAAATGGGAAAAACTTCGTTACATCTTCACTCTCTTGCCTTCATTACACCAGAGTGACCTAAAAGTCAAATCTCTCCATGCTACTTTCTTACTCAAAGTCTTCAATGACTGTCCTTCTCCTACAGGCAAATTTTAAATGCTTAGCCAGACTTCCAGGCCTTTCATTTCAGTTATTATATTGTTCAACTCTGTTTGTTCTTTAAATCTTCTAGCTCACTGGTAAACATTTCTTGTATCTTCTCAGTCTGTGCCTCTGTTCTTTTTCTGAGATCTTGGATCATCTTTACTTTACTATCATTACTCTGAATTCTTTTTCAAGTAGATTGCCTATCTCCATTTCACTTAGTTATTCTTCTTGGGTTTTAACTTGTTCCTTTGCCTGGAACATATTTCTCTGCTGTCTCATTTTGTCTAACTCTCTGTGTTTGTGGTCTCTGTTCTGCAGACTGCAGGACTGTAGTTCCTCTTGCTTCTGGTGTCTGGCCCCTGGTGGGTGAGATTGGTCCAAGGGCTTGTGCAGGCTTCCTGGTGGGTGGGACTTGTGCCTGCCCACTGGTGGGTAGAGCTGGGGTTTGTCCCTCTGGTGGAGAAGGCCGTGTCAAGAGGTGTGTTTACAGGCAGCTGTGGGTTCAGTACGACTTTAGGCGGCTTGTTTGTTGATGCGTGGGGCTGTGTTCCCACCCCATTGGTTGTTTGGCCTGAGGTGTCCCAGCACTGGAGGCTGCAGGCTGTTGGATGGGGCCAGGTCTTGGTGCCAAAATGGCGACCTTCAGGACAGCTCACAGTGATGAGCTCTGGGGTCTCTGCCAATAGTGTCCTTATCCCCACAGTGAGCCACAGCCAACCCTCACCTCCCCAGGAGACCCTCCAAGACCTGCAGGTAGGTCTGGCCCAGTCTCCTATGGAGTCACTGCTTTGCCCTGAGTCCCAGTGCACGTGAAACCTTGTGTGCATCCTCCAAGAGTGGAGTCTCTTTTTCCCCCAGTCCTGTGGAACTCCTGCACTCAAGCCCTGCGGTCTTTCAAAACCAAATGCTCTGGGGGCTCCTCCTCCTGATGCCAGACCCCCAGGCTGGGGAGCCTGATGTGGGGCTCAGAACTCTCACTCCTGTGGGAGAACCTCTGTGATATATTTATTTTCCAGTTTGTGGGTCACCCACCCAGTGGGTATGGGATTTGATTATATCGCTAAAGTGCCCCTCCTACCATCTCATTGTGGCTTCTTCTTTGTCTTTGGTTGTAGGTTATCTGTTTTTGTAGGTTCCAGTCTTTTTTGTTGATGGTTATTCAGTGGTTAGTTGTGATTTTGGTGTTTTCATGAGCGGAAGTGAGCTCAAGTCCTTCTACTCCACCATCTTGTTCTTGTCTCCTCTCAGGCCTTTCAATATATCCCACTACCTACCTATTCAACCTCATCAGCCACCTCTCCCTCCTTCCACTTTATATACAACAATACTGAACTGTTTCAGATTCTCTGAAAATGTCCTATTCTCAGGATCAGCTACATAATTTCTAGGCCCCAGTAAAATATAAAATTGCAGGACCCTTTGATCAAAATGCAGTAAAGACTTTCAAGACAACAACAACAGAGCTTTTGTCCAAGTACAGAGGTCTGAGCATGGGGCCCTATGGACTGCAGGTCACATGCCCATGAAGCAACCCTGACTATTCTGGAGACATAATCCCTAAGTCCCTTGGCGCTTGTCTTGAGGCATCACAGAGAAACAGTGAAAAGTTCTTATTTCCTTTTGCTCTGAATTAGTATCTTTAGATTTGCTGAACTTCGAATGCAAGAAAGCATGTGAGCATCACCAAGCATTTGTTCATTTTTCAGGAAAGCTCTTGCACAGACAGAGAGCTCAATGTATTACCTTGATCCTGGCACCACTGACTCTCCTTATACCACTGTCATGGTCTCCCCCTCTTTGGTACCTTTGGTACTAGTCCCTCCTCCTGCAATGCCATTCACCTGCTTCTCATCTGATAACCCCCCACTCATGCATCAGCTGCTCAGCCTATGCTCCTCCTGGACTGTGAACCCTCTCCCAACACCCGGGGCACACTCGACACTTGGTGCAGTCTTGACTTGAGAGGTGAGTTCACTGGGTTTTGATCATGTTCACATGAACATCTTATTCACTAGACTCCAGGTGATTCCAGGGCATCGACAGTGCCTTCGTCTCTGTATCTGCAGAATCTAGTACAATGCCTGGATTTCGGGAGGGACTCAAAAATGCTTATTAAATGAAAGGATTGGTGATCACACGTTATAACATTTTTCACTAATTCAAAGATAGTTTCTCAGAAGAAAGATAGCTTAAATGTGATTCAGTCTTTTGGAACTACTAGGTGAGGTGGTCAATTTACTTCTAGTTACCTCAGAGAGAGGACACTTTGAGGCAAGAACCAAACTCCTTGGTCTCTCAAACCTAATCTAGGTGGGTGTGACCCCTGGAGATGTGTTCAGTCCTGCTCAGTGGAGGAATCTAACACACGGGAGAGTCTTCAAGAATCATCAAGAATGCCTTTCCTAGACTGGTTCCATGTGGGAACTTTTATTCTTCATTCAAATATCAGCACTTGTTTGAGGCCTACAGTCAGTTTTCCAGGGCTGATGATCTGGTCTGTGGTTGATTTAGGTCCTTTGCCCCTCTTCCTCTTTCGTGACTTCTGACATTTCACTGTTGCTCTAGCATGAGTGGGTGGAGAAAAACCTTACGAGCTGAAATTCAAACCAGTAATGTCTACTTTTTGCAAATGCATAGTTCATCTATGAATTTCGTGTACTCCAGCTCTTCATCCCTAGCTGACACGTAAAATTTGAGCACTGGCAGGATATCTTATTTACTTAGGTATTTTTCTCCAACTTGCATATATATACTCTCTTAGGCACGTTTTTAGACAATATCCAAGAAACTTTTTTTTTTAGTATAATCTTTGCAGTTACCTTTTAGCAATTGGTATGTACTTTGTCCTTGCAAATAGTCTAGGACTGAGGCAGCATCTGGTAGGGTTTTTCTGGCCAGGCAAGGAGAAAGAGAGCTAGTTGTTCCTGACTTTCTCCCTAGATTGCTGCTTCTCAGTCTTTCTCTCTTTACCACTGTTTGCTCTCTTGAAGCTGATGGGCTTCCATCCCTCACAATGCCTCTAGCCCTGTGGACATCATGAATGAGCTGGGACAAATGGGTCTGGACCTAAATCTCAAAAGGCAAGAACATCCCCATGTTAGATTCATCTTCAGACAGTTACATCCACCAGCTGCTCTGAAATCAAATCCTGGCTGCCTAAACCAAGCCACTAGTTATGGAGTGACAGGGAGCACGTGCAGAAGTCTGCATTGAACCAGGAACCCATCTCAATAGAGCGGTCACTTTATCCATTGCTTGGATGTGAATGGTTCTGTTTTACTCTGAACCTGTTGGGGTGGACTTTTTATTCCTTTACGCTGAGCTTTGTCACCACGTGTTCCCAATCTGAGCCCTGTTTGCTCAGACTCTTAATTCGTTTAGGAGCCTTGGAAGCTGCTTCTCTAGAGTTAATCTGGACTCGCTGGAAGAGAGTTCAACAGGTTCTATAGTTTATGCCAATCTAATACCTGAACCTGCTCTCTCACTGCCATACCCGGGGTGTGTATTACCTTTCCCTGAATACTACGGAGGATGGAAAATTAACTGTTGTCTGAGGTCACCCACTTAATCCTGAGTAGCTCTCTTAGAAATATCTTCTTTTCATAAACCAGATGTCAGCTAAAGTCAACTCGCCCTTTTAGATTTAAATGAAATTGTTTTGAATTCTCATGCCTTATGAGGTAAGCCATTTAGAGACTCTTTCAAGCTCTGTTAATCTTTGGCGTATGGACAGGAGGTTGTTTACAGTTGTCCTGGCCACCTCTGGCTAAGGCCTGATCACTCCACGTATGGCCCCTCTCTTGTCTATGCCTGGTCTCCCTTCTGTTTTCCCTGTCCCTCCACACCAAGCAGTCACCTTGTTCCTGTTTCAGCATTCCCCTTGAGCCCGTCTCAAACACAAGGCTGTTTAAGTGTGTGCACCACACTGTTATAGGAGAACTGGGGCAACTGTTGGAGATTTTAGAGCAGCAACCAACTTATGATTAAATATTAGACATTCCCAGGCTTGAAAACCTTTCAGCCATCTCATCACCAGGGGCCTCTCTCCCTGGACACCTTTCTCTGTAGCTCCCACCTCCCACCATGCTTGGCCTCTTCTCTTAACTCTTCCCCTTTTCTGTCTAACTTCTTGCTTATATCCCAAATTCCAGTTAACTTTCTCTGTAGAGAAACTTGGTGTTGCTTTTGTCTTCTTCAAGACTTGACCTTGGGACCTCCTGTCCCACAGCCAGGGCAGTTTATCAATGTGTTTTCCCCAAAATAGCCCTCTCCCTAAAAGTCTTGTGCCAGATGTCACCCTGTCCCCATGTGGTTACCTAAAGCCCAGGTCTGACTCACTGTCGCTTCTAACCAGTTCATTACAATCTGCCCTGTCTTGGCCGACCCTTTGCTCTGGGGACACTGCTGAAGACAGAAAGAACACAGGCTTTGGAGTTAAATCACTTTGAAACCCAGATGTACTACTCATCGGTTTTGTGACACTTTTTCTAGACCACGTTCCTCAGCTCTGAAATGTTGATAATTATATCTTATAAAGGATTTGTGTGAGAGTTTGATTAGGAATATACCATGTCTGACAGATAGGAGACACCAGAAGTTTTATTTCCTTTTCATAAAATAAAACGGAGAACAGGCTTGAAAATCTCCCAAGCCAATAAAACCATTGAAGTTATGTAAGCAAAATTAAATCTAGCTTGTTTCATGAACATAAGCACAACTTAACTTAGGTTATTTCTTGTAAATGTCACAGATAATCATAAAAGAAATTTAATTCATCTTCCTTAAATGGTGTAAGATAATCACTTTTAACCAATCCTCTGTCATCTGGAAACCACCACTGAAATAACCAATCACTGTGAAGGGAAACACCTTCCTCATTTTCACTTTATGAGCATCTTGTAACATCATATCTCTGTGCTTCATACCAGTTTGGGGTTTGAAGTACCCCTCATGGTGAACAATTTGTTTCTCACTCAATAAAATATTCACATCAAGTAAAGCTCTCTAGTTTTCTTTTAACACTTTCCTCTCTGCCAGCCTCAAACTTCAGCACTGATGAGGATGAAACTTCCCCAGCCTGGCTGGATGCCTGTTTACTTCGACCTCTGATCCCTACCTACTTGATATCTCAGCTCTCCTGGACATTGAAGATGGTCCCTGCTTTGGCTGTCATCAGTCAGCCACTCCCACTCCAGGCTCCAGATGTCTGGAACTACTCAGTGTTCCCAAACTTACTTTTTCTCATCTCTGGAGTCCTGCGATGCTATTCTCTGCCTTTTCACATGGGCAGCTTCTACTCAGGCCTTCACCTAAATATCACCCTCTCTTCCAGAAAACCACCCCTGATTCTCCAAGACTGAGTTGGATGTCACTACTACATTTTCCTCTAGCACCCTGTAAACATCCCCATGACGTCCCCCAGCATAGGGTTTTAAAATCACTGGTTACTTGGCCTCCTGAGGCAGAAGTAGACTCTTTTTTTTTTTTTTTTTTTTTGCGGTACACGGGCCTCTCACTGCCTTGGCCTCTCCCATTGCGGAGCACAGGCTCCGGACGCGCAGGCCCAGCGGCCATGGCCCACGGGCCCACCCGCTCCGCGGCATGTGGAATCCTCCTGGACCGGGGCACGAACCCGTGTCCCCTGCATCGGCAGGCGGACTCTCAACCACTGCGCCACCAGGGAAGCCCAGAAGTAGACTCTTATCAACGTTTTATCCCTAGGCAGAGGCACATAGCAAGCCTTCAAGAATGTTTGTATTTTCTTTGCTTTAGGAGATAGGTCCAAAAAAATATTGCCATGATTTATGTCAAAGAGTGTTCTGCCTATGTTTTTTTCTAGGAGTTTTATGGTTTCATGTCTTACATTTAGGCCTTTAATCCATTTTGAGCTTTTTTTTTTTGTATATGGTGTGAGGAAATGTTCTAATTTCATTCTTTTACATGTAGCAGTCTAGCTTTCCCAGCACCACGTATTGAAGAGACTATCTTTTTTCCATTGTATATTCTTGCCTCCTTTGTCATAGGTTAATTGACCATAGGTGAGTGGGTTTATTTCTCAGCTCTCTATTCTGTTCTTTTAATCTATGTGTTTGTTTTGTGCCAGTACCATGCTATTTTGATTACTGTAGCTTTGTAGTATAGTTTGAAGTCAGGGAGAATGATACCTCCAGTTTTGTTCATTTTTCTCAAGATTGCTTTGGCAATTCAGGGTCTTTTGTGGTTCCATATAATTTTTAATATTATTTGTTCTAGTTCTCTGAAAAATGTCACGGATATTTTGATAGGAATTGCATTAAAATCTGTAGATTGCTCTGGATAGTACGGAGAGTATTACACTTAGTGAAATAAGTCAGACAAAGAAAGACAAATACTCTGTTACTTACATGTGAAATCTAAAAACTAAAACAAATGAATATGTATAACAAAACAGACTCACAGATATAGAGAATAAACTAGTGGTTATCAGGGTGGAGAGGGGAGGGGTGAGGGGTGAGATAGGGGTAAAGGATTAAGAGATACAAACTACTATGTATAAAATAAATAGGCTACAAGGATACATTGTATAGCATAGGGAAATATAGCCATTATTCTGTAATAACTTTAAATGGAGTAAAATCTAGAAAAATATTGAATCACTAAGTCATACACCTGAAACTAATGTAATATTATAAATCAACTATACTTCAATTTAAAAAAAATGAATATTTGTAGTTGAATAAATCCATACTGCCTCGCTTCCATGCTGTGTGACTACTCACAGTCCTGACAAGACAGACAATAAGCCTAACCTTTTAATCAGTTGACAACCATCTTTCTTCCCCCTTACCATCACTGCCCCCAACCACATATACGTTACCATAAGAATGTATTTCTCTGAGCAGTAAAGATGTAAGATCTATATTTCACTTATCGTTGATAAAAGAAGTTGTATAAAATGGATGAGACATCTAGATAAAGAACAATAAACTGTAAAAATGTTCGGTGAATGAGAGCTCAGATGCTCTAGTTAAACGGCATTTCATAATTGATAGATAACACTGGGAAGAGGGAGAAATATTTAATGAGAGATTGCGGAAAAGGCAAAAGTAAAAACACAATTTCTGAACACAGTGGTTGATGCAAGGGCTTTTCCAGTCCTACAGACAATATAATACCTTACCTTTGTTGTACTCCATGGTTAACCAGTGCTTGCATATGCAGAAGGAAAGAAATTTTCTTCCTGCCTCTCCCTTTGTTTGCCTACCTTGGAAATAGCTTCAGAGATAAGAGACATTCAGTTATGGCTCACAGATATAACTGAGCTGTCCTGCACAAGTAGTTCTTAAAACAAGTCCAGAAATTTCCAAATGGAATTAGAAGCACTGAGATCACCATGAAGATGCAAGAGAGCTAGTCAGAGATGACCAAGAAAGTGTGCTGTCCTCTCATTTGGCATCTCATGAGTAGCTCCTCAGGCCTCCTGAAAGAAAATAAATTAGAGATGCCATGATAGCTGTCACAATCCACATCTCACTAACATGCAATGTTTAAAAATTTTAAGTGAACAAATAAAATACCTTGGAACATATTCTCTGTTTCGGGGCTAAACAATTTCGTTTTAACTATATAAAATTCCAAACCAAAGCCCTTAAATGTAAACAGTTAGTAGTAAAATTGGTACAAAGTAAAGATGATCATGATTATGATTTATGGACGTACCAAATGGATTATCTTAATTGCAAAACTAGCTCAGCCTCTGATGTGGTTGGAGTCCCGGGACAGAGGTTAACAGAAAGCACCGCTGCCCACTTAGCCAGGCGTACCCTTGCTTCAGACTAGGGCATTCCTTTCGGTGGGGGGAAAGAGCTGTATGATTTCACTGGCATTTCCATATGAGAGATGACATCTAAGAGAAAGCAAGACATTTGGTTGCTTGGAGGGACTGTTCTATAGATGATTTTAGGCAAGTTATTTGCCTCTGAGGCTCAGAGGCTCATTTGCACAGAGGGTAGAAAAATGAATGCAAGTATTAGAAACAGGTCTGGCTGTTGTAACAGAAGTCAAAATACTTGTGGCTCAAAAGAGGCAGGAGTTTATTTCTCTCTCATGACACCGTCTGACCATAACCAATCTAGACTCCACAGTTTCAGGACCAGGCTCCTCCGGTCCTGTTTTGCATCTTTAACACTCAACTTTCATCTCCGGGCTAAAACTGTCTGTTCCCAACTCCTGCCTTCATGTCTGCTTTGCAGCCAGTTGGAGAGAAGAGGATGAAGCGGGGCATAATCCTTCCCTTTTCAAGGGTGCAAAAGGCACGTCATTTACATCCCTTCTGCTCACATCCCATTGGCACTTAGTCACATGGTCACATCAGTCTGTAAGATGAGCTAGAAGATGGAGTCTTTAGCTGAGGTGCCACATGCCCCGCTAAACTTTAGGACTTTCTTGCTAAGGAAGAAAGGGAGAACATATACTCAAGGGCAGCTAGCAATTGTCCTTAGCATTTCTTGTGACTTTCTGCTAAAATAATAGGTAAAACGTTTGATACAAAGTCAATGTTAAACAAAAACTTAAATCAATTTGATTTCGTTCTTAATAAAGAGACATAAGTATAAGGTATACGTATATCCACACAGAGGCACACAATGTGGGTCAAATTAAGCATGGCTGAGGTTTGGAGATAAAATGACTCTCACTACATTGGCTTTCTGGCCCTGCTCAGTGTAGGCAGTGAAGGCTTCATCTATGGGCCCAGCCTTGCCCAGTTCCTCAACCACTCCTGACCAGGTTATCCCCAGTAGGCAGTCTTACAGCTAGAGCTATGTTCAGAATCAGGTGTGTCTTGGGTGAGTCCAAATTGCAGCCCACCCTTAACTCCTGATTCATCTCTTCAGTTCCTGCATCTCAGCTCCTACGGCTCTCCTTCCCCCTCTCCACTTGTCCAGACACACCCATGATCAGACTGACCCAAAACATGACACAAAGGAATGTTACCAACAACGCTTTTATATACTGTTCTGCTATTATCATTACCTTTCATGCAGAGTTTCTTTTCTCCCCAAGTTCAAAGAAAACAAAAGAAAAGTAAAGGAGGGGCTTCCCTGGTGGCGCAGTGGTTGGGAGTCCGCCTGCCGATGCAGGGGACGTGGGTTCGTGCCCCAGTCTGGGAGGATCCCACGTGCCGTGGAGTGGCTGGGCCCGTGGGCCATGGTCACTGGGCCTGCGCGTCCGGAGCCTGGGCTCCGCGACGGGAGAGGCCACAGCAGGGAGAGGCCTGCGTACCGCAAAACAAACAAACAAACAAAACGAAACAAAAAGAAAAGGAAAGAAAAGAAAAGAAAAGAAAAAGAAAGGATGAGATGATCAGAAGCACAGATGGTAGGAAACTATACCAGGGAGAGATGTAACCAGAATGGAAAACAAGACAACAAGAACACACATACGGCAGTGTCGAGTGGTCACATGGCAGTGATCCAGAAGCTCCAGATAACAATGTAGGAAAACACGTGACAAGTCCTCCTACACTGCGTGGGAGGATGGAAGGTGGTGAGGGGGGAGGAGGGGGACATGCGTCATTCCATGCTCAAATGATTCTCACTTCAGCAGGACATCCAAGGAGGACACACCCACAAACTGAGTGAAGAACTATTTGACCATCTGGCAAAGCTACTTTCTAACTAAGGTATTTCACTATTAACTAGGAAAATTTCTACTTAATCTATGGGGTGGCCCCCTGTAGGTATGTAAAAGAATAACATTTTATAACAGGTGTCTTTGGGGCTTTCTCTGTCAAAAATGCAATAGACCAATTAGAACAGGTCTTGATAAGGGGAGAAATCTCACATGGACTCTAACAGATGAAACAAGAACATAACTAACTCCATGTGAGAGCTTCCAGGGATCTCATGGCCACTCACACTCACACATGGTCCTATAGTTCAGAAGGCTATGGACCTGCCCAGCCCATACAGACTGACAGTGGCAGAGCCGAAAGTAAACCCAAGTACTGGGGGCTCCTGGCCCAAAGAGCCTTGACATGTACTTTCTCATGCCAGAGGAATCTCTTATTCTGAAAAGAAATTATCTCTTGTGGGAAATCATTAATATGTCCTTAAAACCATTTTTTATCAAAAAGGACGAGACCTGCGATGGTGAAACAAGCTCTAAGTGTATAAATAACATCCTCTGACTGTTGTAGGATGACCATGTTCCTGAGGAGTTTGCAGAGTGACAAATGACTTCAGACAGACGCGTGGTCTGGCTGCACATTTTATAAGTGACTTTAGAGGAAATGTTGCTTCAAGAACGCAGGAGAGACTGGTGATCTCAATCAGCTGGGAATGAGGACAATCCTTATTGAATGAGCAGAGAACAAGGTCAGTGTTTACGAAACAACCCTTCCTATTGAGTGAGACAGCACAGGCAGCCTTGGCTGGGGAGGTGCTCCCCGCAAGTGAAGGGCTGCTCAGTTTCACTCATCAAGGCACCCCGAGCAGGGCTCAGTGCACTCTGGAGAGGGCAGAGAGGAGCAGTCAGACTTCCCAGGTCAGGAACTAAAGCCCTAGGAGCCGGCAGGTGAGTGGGGGCCTGGAAGGCGGCAAGTGAAGGGGAGAAGTGCATTGCCCAAGGATTCAGAGGATCAGGGTTCCAGCCCTAGCTCTGTTCCTAGCTGTCCTGGTTGTGCCGCTTTGAGCTGGTTACTTTGCCTCTTGGGTGAGCTTCAGTTTCCTCCTCTGTAAAAGCAGAGGGTAGCACTACACATCTTCCGGCTCTACAATTCTATTGTTCAGGGATCACTACTCAAACGCCGACAGACAGTCATGGTTCCCAACCAGAGGCAATTTGCCCCCCTCTCCCCAGGGGACATTGGCAATGT